>NC_087231.1:3508335-4841002 GCF_034640455.1 Diachasmimorpha longicaudata | reverse complement strand
ACACTTGGGTGAATGGATATAGTAGACGGGTACCCATCTTCCCGTACACACTGGGGGCAAACATCGCGTTAAACCGACTCATGCGCTCGTTTTCATTTCGTTTCTACCAATAAAGATAATACGCATGTTAAGTTGACGGAATTAAGCGGGGTCGCGTTAAATAATCAGATGGGCATTGACGGATAACGAATTCCGGGAGTCGGAGTAAATTTCTCAGGAGAAATAAATAAGTTAAGGAAATAATTGAACAGTGACAAAAAAAATTATGATACAAATGATGTTCGGGTAGAATAGAGCTGTCATCCGGTTCGATAGTGGATTTTTTCGGGGAGGAAAAACCAGGTTAATGAGGGAAAAATATATTAGCAAAGTGGAAGAACAATGTGGTATAAAAATTGAAAAGATTTTTTTTTTATTCAAAGCATTCTTGACCGCGTTAAGTAGCTTAATATCTTTCAGCGCAATATTTCATTTGATCGTTGAAACTGCCCTTCCAATATTTTTTCGTCCGTTTTTCCGTTCCATTATCTTCTGGTGTAACAGATTTTTTGGAAAACTTCAGGGAAGAAAAAAAAATATTGAAGGCAGAGACGGAATTTAATCAACATAAACCGCTCAGCGAAATATAGCAGGAGAGTTCGGCCTGAGAAAATTGGACAATTTTATTTTTATATTTTTTCGACAAAAATATAAAAATAAAATTGTGCGAATAGTATGCGCAGGTGTGATACCAAGGCCCTTCGGCAATTAATGGAACGTTGAAAACTTGTAATGAGAAAATATTGGATTCTGAGCGTGGCGATACTCTCCTCCCCCGATAATATTAAACTTTTCCCACGAGGTATCGTCTCGGAACGGGCGAAAAAGCCCAAGGAGTGGGGCTCTCACACTGATAAAAACCCTTCCACCTTAATCCCTCCTAAAAAAAATGTTTGAGGAAAAAAAATTGGGGCCGCTTTCGTCGGCACGATTTAGCGTTAAAAAGAATGCACTAGATTTTCAGTACGGGGGTGTAAAGAAAAGCGTGGAAGAGGGATGAATGGGGGAATTTATGTACAATTCTGAAGTGGTATCCACCTCTATGTACTAAAAGCGATGCGGAATTTCAGCGGATTCCCGGATGGTGCACATGTGAGCATCACAGCTCCACCGTGTACGAGCCATAAAACCCGAGCGAAGGGGTTATACTCTGGTTATATACATATGGTAAAAGCGTACATCGGATGGGCTGGACGATGGACGCTTTAACATCGAATTGCATATCAAAAAACGAGCTCTCGTTGCATTAATTAAAATTCCCAAAGTGAATAGTTCATTTTTCGGGGCTTTTTTACTTCACTGAGATTCGTAACAATGCTCACTGTATACACACACCGATCACCCTGAAAATCCACTACATCCCTCTCCATTTTTCGTTTTCGATCAGAATAGATGAGAGAGGAGTTAAAACGTCCCATGGGAATCGCGTGGGCAGTATCGATCGATCGATCGGCTTGAAGAGAGAAGGAGCAACAGAGAAATAAAGAGAGAAGAGCCGCTCGCGTGTCCTGCGAACGGAGCGAGCAACGAGGGGTTGAAGGGAGAGAACAGGGGGAGAGGGGGGAGGCTCACCTCGCGACTCTCCGACGGAACAAATCCAAAATGGACTCGCCGCCGGCGCCCAGTTAGATTTATGACACAGCAATGCAAATTTATCGATATTTTATCCTCCAACCGCTTCCAACAGCGACGATTTCGTTTTCACCGGGGCCTGCCCGCCAGCCTATTCACCGGTACGCGGGATTTTGTGGGTTTATATCGGTGTGTAAAGAGCAGGAAGGGGGAAAAAATTGAAAATTTCAAAAGGTATTTGAAGAAGAACCGACACACGCTACCGGCTTCAAAATCCCACTTTCAAATAATCAAAGAAATGTCATTTCCTAGACTCCAGAATGGCCAAACTTTGTGGGTAATTCCATTGAACTGTTCCCTCTGTATATTAGTGGTGAATTATTTCTCAAACTATTAGACAGAAATATAAAAAAGAATATATGCAAATTCGAAGAATGTAAAAATATCGGTAATAATATGCGTGAGAAGTGGATTGCCAAGGCCAGATAAAGATGGGAAAATATACGAGTGAAGTGGCGAAGCGTCTGCGGACACGTAAAGCGACATTTTCCGTTCCTCCGATATAATAAAGAAAAAAGAAATCTTGATACCGCCGTCGGGAGTTAGGAGTGTCGTCAATTCTATCTCGATTCCACGGTACTCGTCCATGAAAAGAGTGATATCACAATGTTCCATCTCTTTTACCCAGTGGAAAAAAGCCTTCGCACGGTTATCAGCGAGTTGGGGTTCTATTTAACGCAATCATAACGGTGAAAATCTCCCCAGAGTGTGAAAAATATTTGAAATCACTGAATGCTTTTAGCGTCTTTTTCTTTCACTGTGGTGGGGCAAAAAGGTCGTAATATCTCAAACTATTTATTTTGATAATACTGATGCTGCAGTGATGAAAAAAAAAAAAATAGAAAAAGGCAAAATAGTTAAAAACCTCGTGCTTTCAAACTTTTGATGGGAATTTATGGGTTGTTTGAGAGGTTTCAATAAACACCAAATGGAAAATGAAATCGATGCCATTACATGCAGGGAAAAAAAACCGGGAATAAATAAAACAGAAATACGGCTCGACGATATATTGAGTGCTAAAGCATTTGGTGGATCGTATGTGGATATCGGAAGAGGGTGAGAAAAGGAGCTAGAGTTGATCTCAACGTTTTTCATCAGGGATTATCAGGCGCTGGGTGGTGAAGGGCAGATAGTCCAGTTGGCAAGCCTATGAAAAATTAGGCCGTGACTCCACTGAGACTATCTCATGGGAGAAAAGAGACAAGTGGATGATTGTATTCTTGAAAAACGAGTTTAGTTATTGTTACTGATAAATCAGTAATTTTTTACGAATAAAATCTCTTCTTAATAATTCTATACTCTTTCCATAAGAGTATTAGTGGTTTTGCATATTATGCTGGTGCCCTAAACGGCTGGTGAAATTCTTTCCTCTGACACAAACAATTTGCCGAAAAAAAGCTTATTAAAGCTTAACGATTACTGAGCTTCCATTTTGAATCGGCTGGAAAGCCAGTCCATACCTTCCTACGCAAACGGCCGCCCATAACAAACGATTTTTCCTCCTCCATTTGTATTGATACTGATAAATACTGATAGAGCGAGCCGGATTAGGTCTATCCGCAGAGGGAATATTACGTCATGAGAGAAATATGAGTACGAAGTTGCAATTGGCTCTTCCAAGCTTCAGTGTTGGAGGCAAAAAAAATTGAAAAAATATATAGACTTCAAAGAAATGATTTTCCTTCAAACTGGTTGAAAATTCTCTGCAATAAATGAATATTTGGTCATTTTTGCAGTAATTTTTAAGAAAATAATTCTTCGATACCAGGGAAATACTTTTTTTAACGCGTCAAATTTTCCTCTGAACACGTACTCCGGATCGTAAACATAGTATTCCATAAAAAATTGATTTTTATATGGTTTATAAACGTTAATAAGAAATTAAAAGTTAAACGTCCAAACATGTGGTGCCGAGACCGATACGTCAGAAGCAGGCAGTTACACTAGAAGTTGGCAACATACGAGAGAGACTATGTGCGTCACCTTTAACAGGTTCCACGAGAAGAATGAGTGAAACAAATTGCCATTGGGCTGACGCTTTAGTTCGCTCGAGGCCTCCACACGCATTTTTCAGTGCAAAATAAAAAACATGATCGTCAAAAATGTAGCTAGTGGATTATAAACATTATCGTCGAGATTGTGGGTCATTCTACATAATTTACCGACCTAAGGGATTTTTTAAATAACAATTACCCTCTTTTTAAATTGTGTATTGCGAGCTATGTCCGAAAATGTCAACAGTATAAAGAATAATTATCCAGTACTCAATCATTTCCGAGAGTTTGTCAATCGCCGTGACATTGGAGTCAGGAAAATAGCAAAGATCAGCTTGAAGATCCATCCAGTTTGGAGGAAATAGGAGGGCTGTGGCTCCGACAGCTGTATGATTAATTAGAATAATTGGAGAATGAAGGTGTACATGGAGAAAAATATCTCCCGAGGTTTTAGAGGGTTTATGCATTGTGTACCCACAGTTAATGCGTGGGTATGCGTAGGATTAGCAGGAAGCGTGTTTCAGCTCCAAGCTGGTGGATTTAGCCAGATACTCGCCGGCTACTGGGAAAACGACCTTCCCCACACCACACCATAACTCACTCATCCGAAAGTTGTTCAGAAAATTCAGTCAGGTATTTCTGATGCTCTTCAACGAGGATATTAAATATTTTTATCTCTTTCTTTTCTCAGCATCACAAAAAAAAGTGAAAATACTGATAAGATTTTTTTAGAGGTCATAAATATTAGTTATTGCATTACTTTTAGGGCCTTTCGCCGATATTTGGAAGTAGAAAAATTCACGGTTCAATTATCCAAGGGATGTAAAAACTGACGGAGATTTAGAACGAAATTGTGTGCAATTTTCCATTCCATTTAGCCAATGAAATAAAGAAGGGAAAAAATCGGGGAAAAACATTTTCATGACCGAGACTCATACATCGACACAGCTATTAACGGCTCCAATCCCCAGATACCGATGTACACGTAATAAAATACCGGTGTATACGAGCCTGAGGCTACAAGTAACCTAATGAAATTTTCCTCTCGCCTTCGTCAGTGTCACTTCTTCGAATCCCTCTATAAAATTTTCCTTCGTTTTTCGTTTTTCTTTTCGTCTAAACTACCGCTACCACCCCCACGCATTTCCCTGAGAAAAAAATCCTTCTATCACATATTCATTAACTTGAGAGGAGTATTTATTTCCGCAAAAATTAATTTCTTCGATTGAATGATTCCTATGATCCTTAATTAAGATTTAATTATTGCCTCGATTTTGGAAATATTTTATTTATTGAAGCCTTTCTTTCTCAATAAGGGTAAATCACTTTGTTAGCGATAAATTCATGAGAAACTGAAGAATATACAGCTTTTATGAGTCCCCACAATTGTCTATAAATCAAATATTTCTTGAGAACACATTGAAGTTTCTGATTTTTTCAAATTTCATAGGCAAGTTATTTGAACAAATGATTCAGAAAATTATGACCTTCGGAGCAATTACACCTTCACGCACGGGCGCTTGATGGAATGACAGTGACCATCATGGGAAAGGTACGGGCTGGATCATGGGAACTGAGAGAGAGAGAGAGAGAGTAAACGCTCGACAGGTTCACCAACTGAGAGATTTACTCTACAAATCCTTCACTAATTAAAAAAAATTGATTAAAAATTTTTTAACACAAATAGACGATGAGAAGATCCGAAATTATCTGAGCCAATTCCGTAATCAGTAATCCAACTACAACATTCTCGTTGAAAAACCTCCTGAATTCGCCATAATAAAATTACAGGTTGACGTTAATAACAAGGGCGACCTTTCAGCAACATACGTCCCATAAACCTCAAGCTCGACAGAAGCTCTCGCGTGACACAGAGTCACCACTCGAATTGTTCCTCTTACTGCTTCATCCTTCTTCCTTCACAATGGATCCCGGGGCATCCGGTTACCGTTGAACGGAAGCGCCTTGACGCGTCCTGCAATTTTGTGTTACCAAAGCCCGATACTACAGCATTCCCCGGTCTCTCCTTCCAGTCACTTCCCTCATCACATTATATTGACATCTCTATCAGTTCGATTGCACGCGTCAGTAGGTGCATAGTCACATATACCTCTGGTTCTCTGTTCTCCGACCCACCGTATCCACCGTCCTGCGTGATCAGGAGACATCTGTGGACTATCGATTCAGCAAAGGGACACCCGAAGGGGTGGGAAGGAGGGAGGGTGTATAATCGTGGTGGACGTAAGTGCAACGGTGAATCGAGTGTACAATGCAGTGGGCTGAATCGACAGGAGGTGAAAAAGGTGTAGTATACACGAGTGGTGACAAGTGTCCAATGGATATTACTATTCGGTCAGCGCACCGGATATCCGGCGTACCACCGCGAACCAGGAAAAACGCCAGGAAAGGCGGCTTCATTCATGAACATACCAGCACTATGTTTCCGTTCATTTTTTATTAATATAATAATGTTTGCCCTGTTATTTGTGCCGCTGAGTCATATTAAAAGCGCTCCAAGACGCCGGTGGACAAATGAAATTTTAATAGTTTTGGGTTTTCATTAATTTGTATGACATTTTTTTTTTGAACGGTCTGTATGAAATTTAACGTGTCATGACATATCTTTATACAAAAGACAGGATCACTTCTATCACAGTTCTTCTTTCCGTATGGGGATAGAATGAAATTAGATGAAATTGATGAAATTCCGGAATTTCTAACGCCACTTCAGTCCTTCGTGGCTGTAATTGCACTAATGAACGACCCTGAGTGCATCTAATGCATCAGATTCAGTGATTCCCTTCCCGCAAAAGTTCAATACTGATGTTCATCTCGTGAATATGAAAGACGATATGAGCAGGTGTACACCTAAAGTGTTGATAGGCGCACAGTATTCCCTTCCCTCGAGGGGGCGCTAATTCCCGACACTCAAATTCGTGTATAAATCAACCGCAGGCATAACACCTAACCCCCAAAGCCCTTCCTCCCTTTCAATTCCACCCTCCACCACCCCCGGGAATACAACTATCCAAGAGGTAACCTATACGTACACACCTTTCACCAATTTACACAGTGGGCTGACTGCATACGCCGGGGTCAGTACCACCACTCTTGTCATTCTCTCTTCCTCCCACTCATGGGCTTTCACCGTACCGCGTTAACAAGCTGCCATACAATGGCTATTATCGTTGTCGGGTGGCTCTCAGGTGAGGGGGATGAGGGTGGTGAGGGCCGCTGAATCTTCGCACTAGATAGGCGTATATACAGAAATACAGCGCTGCTCTTCCTCATCTGCGCGTATATAGTTACGTGCAGGTCCAAATTACACCCCCGTACCGCTATAATTTACAATGTCTTCCGATCCCTCCTCTCCATCCCCCTCGAACCCACTCCTTTGTAGCCGAATCGGGCACTGAAACGCCCTCAATGTTCCCTCGATTGTCGCGCTTTTTGCCTCGTTCACATTTTCTTTTTTATTTTTTATTTTTTTCACCACTGCTTCTCTCTCTCTCTCTGCTTTTATTTCACCGCTGTCTTTTTCCTTTCATCTCTCACTCTCCACTTTTTCGTCTCTGCCCCCAGTATCTGACTCACTTGGCCAGATAGCTCTGTGTATGGGTTATTCGAGTCACGATTCACCTCACAAGTTCGCCACCAGAATGGCAGGAGTACAGCGATCACTAGGAGTAGGCCAGTCTCTCCCTATTGAGGGTGAGAGTGAGTGAGTGAGAGTTTGACAAGAGGGAGAGAGTCAATTGGAAACCCTTCGGTCTTCCGTTATCGTTCCTACTCCAGCCTTCGACGTAAAAATAACCCCAGCGTCACTCGCCGGATATTAAACGGATACGTACCCTCTCCTTCCCCCGGTCCTCGCGCGCACACACACACACACACACGCATATCTGTAGTCTTCATCTCCAGTCATTTCCTTTTTTCTCAGGTTGATACCAATCAAATAATGATGATAATAAGTAAGAAAAGATGAAGGGAAAAAAATAGGGAGTTAATGAAGCATGATATCTCGTAAAACCTCGGTGCGATTGGCTTTTACAAATAGAATGAAATAAAAATTGATCTGTACAGGACTCTTAATTATCACTGTATTCTACCGCCGATGGTGGGTGGGTATACGGCGGGAAAAAGAATCGATCGAGCGAAAACCGCAGAGGTGGAAAAAAAAAAAAGAGGTGAGTAGCAGATGAGAGAGAGAATGTTGGAGGGTTTTAAAAAAACTGTTCCTACTGAAGTAAAGGAGAGAAGAAGAAGAATTGCGCTCGGCTCAAAGTGCCGTCGCAGGAGAGCCCGTGGGAACCAAGTTACCGCTTCGGTCTCGAAATATTTTCAAATAAACTTCAATTTAATATTCTCCCACTGCTGTGTCCAACTTGAAACCCACACGTATACGATTTTTTTTTCGCATTGTCTTGGGTGTCATTCAAAACGTTTGATTCAGGGATTTTAGGGTTCCTCTGTGTAGGGGAATTTGAATAATAAAATGAACTAATTCCTTTGATCGTTGTGAATTTCTCGAAGCGTCGAGGGAGCACCCCACCTGGGCCTGGGAGTCACGTTGGGAGGGCGCGTCCCCTCCACTGAAATCAGGAGGCCATCAGAAAAATGAGGGACACGAAAAACTGGAGTTGAAATTCCAGTGAAGCACTCGAGCGAGAATATTGAGACTTCTAGGTGGGCCTCGAGGATCCCCCATTGCAAGAATCCCAGCGGCAGGATAAACAGAGAACTTCAAGTAGGTACGTGTGACTTGTCCTGCGGGGCAACCAACGGGTTCAAGGACATTTCTCCGAGCATTGAATATGCGCAATTGTTTCCCGACACGGCAGATGTTCCCAACGAGTGAACATTTTTTTTTTTTTTTTTTGAGAAAATGCATTTAATGTCTTATCCTCTCTCATTATGTCCCTGAGCGCTCCCAAGGGGCTTTACTGCGACTTCTGTAACACCTGAGGACTCGAGGGCATTTTGAGAGATTCATTGAATAATTTTGGGGGCTTGGAAGGCATTTCCACTAGGCTGGAAAATTTATCATTTCTGGAGCATCTGCTTATCCGTCACGACTACCGGATTATAAATTAAAAAGTAATAATTATCGATAAGAGGTCCGAAAAGTCGAGAGCACGCTTCGACTCCTTAATTTAATAAATGGTTGCACTCAAAAGTAGCTCAATCACAGATGAAAAATTGTTTTTTCACGGTATCTGTTTTCTCATCCGAAAAATACTGAGTTCGCCAGCGGATCGAACCCCGAGTAATCATTTCTCAATTTTTTCAACTCATAGAATACATCAAATTCCCGCCTCAGCTTCCCGAGACAAATTATATTCGATCGTTTGTGTATCGAGAGGCAGAGGTAAAAACCAAAAGGATGCAGACACTCGAACGAGTTTTTCGAACGCCCGCCACCTGTCGACGCAGCACGCGCCACCACCTGGAGCTGCCTCTCTTTCTCCATCTCTCTCGCTCCCTCTCTCTCTCCCTCCCTCCCTCTCCTCTGTGTATTTATTTATTTTTTGTTCCTCTCTCCGAGTGCACACGAGTTTGTCCAGGCTTAGGAACAACTTGCGCATACAAAGTGCAGTTGCAACGAGCCAACTCGAGGGTACGATGCTACCCTAAGTGCAGTGTGACTGCTTTTCCACATGCCAACTTGACTACATTTCTCCTGATCCGATTATGTAACATTCTGTAATTTTGCCTCTTCGGATGTTATTGACCGGATCCATTGCTTCCATCCACCAATTCACCAGAGGCAGACTGGTACAGAGTGGTGATGGCGCCTGTACTCGTATTATCCAATGTCGTGAGCTGCGTCAAGAGGCAAATCATCCTCTATGAGATAATCGACTGTGACTACATTACTCTGACTGTGAGTATGGCTCTGTTCCTTTCAATGTTGTACTCAGGGGGAATTAATCATTTCCACTAAGCGGCAATCTCATGGAAAATAATATTTCAATTGGAGTGAATTGATTTCAATAGATTAAAAGAGAAGCACTTAAATTTTATTCCACCCGGGAATTCCACTGTTCCATGAGAAATAACTGTCCATCGCACCGATTTTTTTTACCCATTCTTTGGAAATTTTTAGTTCGCGAGTTATTGAGAGTGCTTGATATGTGTGGACAAAAATGAATCGTCTGTCTATAGCTGTTTTCAGTCCATCTCAGTATGTTATAGGTTTTATAGTTTTTCTCCGAACAGTACCGAAATGTTTAAAATGGTTTTAATAAATAGAACCAGAGAAGAAACCGAAAGGAATGAATGAACAAGGGCCTTTTCTCAAATGAGGAGACATTATACGAGAAAGATATACCTTCTGCATGCGATAATAAAGAATTAAAAGTTGATAATTAAATCGTTTTTATATTATTGAGACAATCCCGATCCATAATTCAATACGAGCAAACGAAAAGGTATTTCAGGGTTTCTCCCGAGCTCGCAACTCGCCCCTTCAATATGTTTATGTCTCCGGATTTAGGAAATATTGATTTGTTAATTACTGTGGGCTATTTCCATCAAGTTATAAAGAAGAGGAAAAGTCGTGGATGGACTTTCTCGATGCAGATTTTCCCCAAAATACATCTGGTGACCAGGGAGAGTCAAGAAAGGAAAGACCAAGGGTTAAGTGTAGGAGGATAAATTATATTGCCCTCTGAAGAGGAGTTTAACCTGAATATCACAAGTAATATCAAGTTAGTTCGTTGTAAGTCTTCGTTCAGAACAGCATCTCTTGACTGTCTCGAGCCAAATCATTTAAAATAACAATCGGTGTTTAAGATACTCAAAGGTGTTTGATTATTTCGACCCCTATAATCTAATAGGCATTTTATTCATTCGCGATTATTATTCCATATGACGGACAATAAATAAAAAATAATTACAGATATTCCGGAGATGAAGAAAGAAGTTTACTCACGTATAATATTGCAGTCGCGTCTCGGTTCTTGGCAACGGGACGCAACTGTGCCCCTTGATATATTATTGCTGTCGCGTTCCTTTTTGGATTTTCATTCATCCTGCGCTGTCATGAATCTCATAAATTTCAAAGTCCTATTTTTTTTTTGGCGAATGGCATAAATTTGATCCTGTTTTATTTTTATGACGCGGATATAGATTCAAAATTTTATAAAAGCAGATAAAATGCTCGTGTTTCCTCAAAAAATCGTCATGCTTCACACGAAGGGAACCTCTCGAGTAAATAAATGACATGATTCGGTTCATTTGAATGAGGACGAGAAATTATTGTGATGACAATCACTTGATTGATTTTCAACCAGGATTACGTGTCAGTCTTCTATCCTATTTATCCCGTTTATTTTTCTCCTCATCATTTCTGCCATTGTTAGAGAGTCCTAGGGATATTAAATTCACGGCTGGAAGCGACGGGGATAAGTATCGGTGACGGGTAGGTGAGGTGAATATAAATAGAATCATAAATAAGGTAAATCTATAATCAGTGTTTGAAGAAAAAAAAACGTCTGATGGGGGATGGAGATGCCGCCCCCCCTTTTTTTTCTCGGTAGATCTCGCGATCTCGAGGGGTCACATACACTGCATACGCTTTAGGGGGGATGATGGGCTTCTATTTCGGTTATCGGGTGGCCCGATCGATGCTCCCGAGAAATCACAGGGAGGGGTAAAGATTTACGTAATTCTAGGTGGGTAAGTGCCACGTTTCTCCTGTTTGATAGGATTGTACAAACCAAATCTAGGGGTTTCAACACAGAAATTATTGATAAAAATTATCCTGCAGTTCCATAAAAGTATATCATGAATCATGTACTTCTCGCTTGTATCTCGAACTTTAGTCAAAATGAACGTACGACCATCAATTTTTATTTCTATCAGAATAAAATTTTTCGAACCTGAATAAAGATCAATTATCATATATTAATTGTCTCGAAATATCGAGATCAAAATAACGAACCGATGACGCATGACATACTTCATTTTATGAACGTGACTATCTTCATCATGACATTTCTTGACATAAAACATTCCAAGCATCGAATAGCGCACGTCGAATTCAAAGCCTCGACATAACCGTATCTCTTAATATAACTGGATTAATATCTGAATTCAGGTAAATTCATTAGCTCATCCACTCTCATAAAGATACCTCGGAGAAATGAAATTAAGAATTAATGGAAAACCACTTCTAAAATGCTCATTCACTCAGTTTGTTTCGACTTCTAACTAAGAACCTGAATTAGTCGTTCCCATAGTTTCATCAATACGATCAAAAAATACCCGCATTTGTTATTCCGGTGACTGGCCGATGATGACGGGTAAATACCAAACACCCCACTATGCCAATTAGCAAGACTCCCCTTCCTCGAGGAGCCAAATCAGCGCTAAAAATCGTGCGAGAACACGTGAAGAAATAACGAGTGAAATGGAAAACAAGGCGTATCTCAGTGCTCGTTCCGAGTCAAAGAATCAACAAAAAATAAAACGTCAAGAGACAGAGAGAGAGAAAGAGAGAATAAGGTAAATAAATAAATAAAGAATGAGAGTAAAGGAGAAGGTGGTACAAGGGGGGGGGAGGAGGAGGAGGAGGACATTAAAGATGGGGTCGCGCGCAAGCATGGATAAAAGAAGGCAGTTTCTTTGTGCGTTTGCCAGGTGAGCGTTATAAATGAGCTCCTTGTCCCAGCGGGGCCCATGGGAGGGAAAAAAAAAGAGCGAATAGGAAAGAGATGGGGAGAGATGGCCGCCGCACTCAGCGAGGGTGGCAATCTGAGGGAGTGAAGGGGGAAGTAAAGGGAGAGGACCACACCTATGCTACTGAAGTCGGCAATAAGACTCCAACCACCTCAGCAGGCAAAACACATCGGACCAGTTGAAAAATTTTTTTGCCTCGAAACGAAAATAATCTTTTGGACACAGTAACCCACACGAGACTGTAACAATAATACACACATGGATTTCACTGGTCTCCGGGGAACGGGGATGGTGATGGACACGATGGTGGTACAGACATAAGATGAGAACGACATCAGCTTCTGCTTCGTCCGTATGCATGTTGCATGTGTGGGAATAAGAATGCTGCTTACTGCTGGAGGATAATCGGCTGGTCTGGTGGTCCTTGTATATTTGTGTGTGTGCTTTCGTTACCGTTCGCCAAACTCCAAATTGCCGCGTCCAACCAGCACCATTATCTTCGCGTCAGCGGATATCTCTCTACCTCACTTACTCACTCACTCTCTTTATCTCTGTATTGGCGGCTGTATCCCACCTCCATTATCGTCCTTCTGTGGTACGAAGGGTCAAAATTCTGTTATAGAACCGAGTAACAAGGTGAATGTGTCGATTATGTTGTACATAATGCTCCTGATCTCTTCTGAGAATTTTAAATATGAAGAGAGATGGAGGAACGAGAACGATTACCCTCGGTGAATGATAAAAATTCCGAGCATTTCATGAAAAGAAATTATTTTGCTCACATACCGAGATGATTTAACCATCTAGGAGTGGTGAAACGCGAACACGATTGGACTCGTCGTCTGTGGAATTTCCAAAAATTTCTGCATCATTATCCCTCCCTTTGGTAAAAATTGTGGATGCTGGCTGGATGAGTTAAATTGAGACTACTAAAAGCGCACCTGTGCTGGTGTGCATGCAAATTACAGGTGGTAGCACAAGTTTCATCCTCCATCTGGTATCGATGCCCCTGAAGTTTCTATATGTCGCTTTCCACCTTTATTCGCCGCCTTTTTTGGGTGTGTTTCTCCTCGCTCAATTATTAACCGCACGCTCGTGCCTCAGTTCAGTCAGGTATATGTACCCCAAAATTTTATCCAGCATTCCACCTCATTTTCAAATTCCTCAGTTGGAAGCGAAAAATTTGCGTCTGCGATGGAACGCATCAAAATAAAAATACACCAACTCTTGTGTTTTTTCGTTCATATTCTTCTGAATTTTTTTTTTTTTCCTTTGGGCTAACTCTCCCCCTTAATTTTTTTTTCTCGTGCGGGTTTTCGATGAATAAATTGAAGTGAGACGTTGACGGTGAAATTATGCGAGGTGGCAAGTCGTGAAGAGATGAAACGAGATATCCTTTTACAGGGACTCCGAGAGCAAAGGCAAAGTGGACGGGGCACGTGCCCATACATCCATGAAGAGGAGAGCGTTGCGCATCGTCTATTGTCATGGTGCTCGCGTATCCTCCATAACAAAAAAAAAAAAACATATAAACCTCCTACTCATCCCCGCCACTCTCTTTCTCCCGTGCATACCATCAACCTGAAAAGCTACACTTGGCTTATTCTATCCTCTTGTCAAGAGTGTAACAGAACTACGGGTGTAATACCCGTAAACGGTACTTCTTCCTTTCTAGATGTGGTGCGGGTAGGAGGGAGAGTGAAGAACAAGGTGAGAGACTGAGATTGGTGGAACAGGTGGCATCGACACGGACGACTATCATTACAAACAATCTAACTTGATGTCTTGTTCATGGAATACTGAAGATCTGTTGTTCTCATCTTTTCATTTGCAACTGAAATGAGCAAAGTATTCAGATCTATTTGACTAAGGAAATGTCAACCGAATAACATCGCTTCCCGTTATTTCGCCAGTTTCTCAATTATGCGCTCGAATTTTCACCGATTCACTCCGTGTCTGTGTGAAAACTTTTTCCCCCGTCTCCATGAAAAGTGGACGAGAACAACAGTTTAATGAAAATTGTCTAAAATGCAAATTTATTCCCAAATGCAATAAAGAATATTACGCACAACAAATCGCATTTAATATATCCTCAAGCGTTTCATCCTGAATGAGTTATTTTCAATTTTAAGGTGAAATATAGTGTTGGGTATAAATCACTGAATAACGTAGGATCTCAATTTCGAGCAGATGTGAATCTCGAGTTATTGCCCACTAGAAAATCCTGTATAGTAGCTCAATTGGCAAACGAAACGGAACGAAACAGTGGCCTCCCCCGAGTTAAAAGCAAAAGCAACACCACAAGCCAACATACCATCCTGCTGGGCGACACCCGTAGTGAATCTCAACTCATCTCTCTCTCTCTCTCACTCACTCATTCTCTCCTATTGTTTCCCTCTTCGTTCCTTCCCTCAACAGTTTGCCCAGAGGGTGGAAAGTGCATTGGTTTTGGTAGTGGGTCGAAAACACTCGCTACTTTCTACCACCTCACTGGTGGTATATGGTAGCCCGACTGTGTGGCCACAATTTCACGCGACCAGACTGGACCCCGCGTTAAATTAAAAACTAATCGTTTTCCCGTGGCCCCTGCTGTGACTGGTTCAGTCTCCAGAGGTTGGTTCAACAGAAAAAAATGAGACAAGTCGACGATGAGTCGGAGGAAAAAAAAAATGGAAAACACTCAGCGGCTTCGCTTGACGCCTGTATCGATTATATCGAAAGTATCGGGTATCCACCGAGTGCAACACGGCTCATCGTCTGCAGCCGTCTAACACTTCTGCCTCCCCCTTGGGCTAAAAAAAGTGTTTATTCGTGTGAAGAAACGTGTTGCATGACATCCCATATCGAGAGTGAAATTTCAATTTTTTCAGAACTATTTTATTTGGAAATTTCAACAAAAGGAAAATCTAGATTTTTTTCTCCCCAAATACTACTCGTCCTCCCGACCACATGCAGTTATTAATGGTTAATCGTTCTGTAAATTTCAAACTTTCCAGAATAATATTTTCAAGGTGTGAAAAATTGCAATGTTATGTTCCCTTTCATATAACAATATCCGAAATTCTCATGAATAATATACCTCATTTTTTCCCTGTACAACGAGGATATCGACTATTTCCCAGCACATGTCTCTTATGAATAAGACACTCGCACCGTCTGGACGAATCTATAAATCTGCCGCACAAAATCACCTCTACGCCCCCATAAAATCGATATGAGTCAACTGCGGATGTCTCCAAGACTAGAAATTCGCCCCACTTTCTAAAGTTAATGACAAAACCCTGCACCCTAACTGAATAATTTCACCAAAAATTCAAATACAATGAATCCCCCGATGAGAGGACACTCCAATGTCTAACAAAAAAAATTCAATATAACCTCAAATTCCCAATTGAATAATCCTCCAAATGACTACCACAATAATGAAAGTCAGTGAAAAAAAAAACCTTCAATAATACCCGATTATTACCAGTCACAAAGCCTCGATATCGAACAATGACGCCAAATGGTCTGGTCTCCTAACGAATCCAGAAATCCATAAAATGAAGAAAAAAAAAAAAAATACTGAAAAGACACGTGTGCTTGGCCGTCATTCATCGAATATATATATTTCCCCAGTGTAATTACAACGATCGATGCTCATCAGTCTCTCTTCTCTCCCCTTGTCGCTCATCGTTGGTCGAATAAGCACTTGAATTATAGGCTTACCAGGCATTGTATTCGCATATCCTATGCTTACACCACACAGACGCTCTCTCTCTATATATATATCTCTCTCTCTCTTCTACCCTGCTAAACGTACAAGCGCCCCGATGCTAGGCTTATATAGGCCGGTACACAACGAAGGACAGGGGCGGGGGGGCGGGGATTATATAGTTACGGGACAACGGCTATGTAATCAGCCTGAAGGTGGCCAGTACACTGTGTGTATATGCGTATTATATACGCACCGTGTCTTGGCCACCTGCTAGGGCACGAGTCTCCACCACAATCAGCATCTAGCCTGGGCTACTGCACCTCCTGGATACCCATCTCCCTCTCACCCCTTTCTCCTTTCCCCTTAATGCTCGGGAAGTCATCGCCTCGATTCAAGTATCATCTACTGTTGTATATCCCTTTGACACCGTACAACCATGTGCCCTTCATCATCCCCATATGATCTCTAATTAAATTCACTCCGATAGACACCAGTTTCAAACGCATTATTAATATCGACACAGCGGTGGTAGCCCAGTTTACTCATCTAACGTGATTGAAATTGCCTCAAAATCTACTCACGCCAAATGGCCATTACACTCATAATTATCAATTATTAAAATCACTCAGTGGGAAGGTAATTTAATGTGACAAGGTGGGATAAGTTTTGGAAACACAATCAGCGAGACTCATCCGTGTTATATTAAATTTAATCGGAGATTAATTTTTTCAATAGCGACATCCGACTCAGCCAGGTAATAATAATTGTCTGTGGCTGTGTTGCCAATTGATTCCTGATTACATGTAATTTTTAGTGACTTCGAAGTTGGGGATTGTAGGGAAGCAAAATTGAATTTCCGATTTATTTTCAGATTGAAATTCCACCAATTTTTCTGGAAAATTCAACGTTCCAGTTTCTTCAAATATAAAAAATGCAAAAAAATTTCCGTAAAGGGAAAAAATTAGTTTTCCCAATAATATTTGCGTCGGGCATAATAAGGACGATCGTAATAAGTAATGGCGAAAGCCAGGAGGCGACGGTACATGAGCCACTTTGTTCACAATCCATAGGACGTTGTGTACACTCTCGACAGCCACCTGGACTAGGCCTCGGGGCGCGTGCCGGAGATGACGTCCGTTAAACAAGACCGGGGCGTTTACCGAAGGATACGCTTACGCGCGGGGGCGTACACAGAAGGGCCCTTGAGACGATACAAGAAGAGCTGGAGGATAGAATAGAGAGGCCGACATTTCCTGAGCACGCGACTGTACGTATAGATGCGTTTCGTGCTTGGGCGCGATACCCAGCTGCTTCCTGCCTCCCCCCAGCCATCCCGTTATCCTCATCAATGCACGTATACCCCATCGATCCCCACTTGGTTCATGATCGGATCAGTATTCGTGTTTTTTTTTTTCAATGTGATCGGTCTTTTCATATACCAGGAACACGAAGAAGACGAAGAAGAAGAAGAAGAAGAAGAGAATTTTTTTTCCTTCTTATTATCTTTTCGGTGGGGGAGGGTTATAATTCACGTCTCGATGCCAGAAATCGCGGAAGCACTGGGTGGAGAACAACGAGTGTATGAGAGGACAGGAATGAAGAGCGAATGTGGGCAGGAAGCGGGGGCACGCGTCCGGATGGCAATGTGGTGAAATAAGAAACCGGAAACATCTGGGGGGAAGCCGCATTGTTTGTTCCCATTTGAGTCCTTTATTTGAGACGTCGGCAACTCGGTTCTAATCTATAAATTGGGATATAGTGGTGCATTTACATCTTTCAACAAGGGGACTTGTTTCACCAAAATTCCTCTCGGGGACCGAGAACCAGGGGTTTGTGTGCAGAGTGAGGACACGTCAAGCGGTCCTGAAATAATTTTCCAGTTTTGGGAAAATATTTTTGGATATGCCTCCTCACGATACCGAAAATCACCCCGACATTCACATGCATTCAATATGAAATGTAATTATTAGATTTTATTGCCAATAATTATTGTTATGTCAAATAATTGTGTCTTCAAATGAAAATAAAAATAGCTAAATGATGCCAAGTATTTAATTCCGGAAGGAAATATGGCGTCAACGCGGCTATTGTCTGGTATTATTGAAAACAAGAATTGCGCATTAGAAGTGATCGGTACGTCAGAAAATCGAGGGTATCCCACTCCCCAATTTCAACCCTCTTGGATTGGTACCATACGGTCGAACGTGCCACACGAGTTTACGGTGTCTCGTTACTCCCCTAGAGATCCTCAAATATTCACCACCTGGGCCTTTTACAAGATGTGCTCTGCAGGATTTTTCGAAAATTGTTATATGCAGGGACATCCTGGAAAAAGGGGTCTATCAATATCGAAGGATCGAGCCCACACACAAACACCTTTCGATACATTTTATTTGTCCCACCGGTTTTTGGGAGAAGTATTGGAAAGGCGTGTGCCGCCAATTGAATGAAGAAAAAAAGAAATTCAGATTATTGTCCAGTGTAAAAGGGGTGGAGGTGAAAAAGTTGTTTAGAGGGTTTCTCCTTTCTTCAAAGGAAACCAGCCGGAGGTTTTACGAATGCAGGAATGTAGATCGTTTGAATATATTTTGCAGCTGCAAAACAGTTGGAATACAACTCTTGCCCCTTGTGCGATATGTTTTTCTCCCTTTCTTTATTTTTTTCCATCTCTTTGGTAACGCACAAAGGGCACTGTTTGTCATGTCAGAACTGAAAACGTCAGATTCATGTGTTAAAAAGTTGAAAAAATAATAATACCGAAACAACAAAGTAAAATACGTTTTAATTTTATCTCAAGAGGATTTGCCAAACCATTTCATGTGAAAAATTGAAAATTTTTACTACAATTTCTGTACACAATCCGGTAATTGGAATCGACTATCAAACGGGGATTGCCGAGAGGAGAAACCAGTTGGAAGAAGAAAACTTCATAGATCGAATATTGCACGGCGAAAAAACCATGAAAAATTTATTAATAAATCTGTCATTAGGACACTGAAATATTTGTTTCACAAATGGTTCCCAAAGTTTTGGAATCATTTTTTTTTCTATTTTTCATGGAATTTTTCTCTCCGTGCAGATGAAAAACCGCAAAAAGGAAACTGAATTCTCCCTCGCCGCCTTTTTTTCCTCCATCTGTAAATCTGAAGGACACGGTCACGTAGACAAACAGTTGGAGAACATTCGAAATAGCCAATATCGTAACATCAGGTATCTATAATATATAAAGAGAGTAGTAGTTAGAGAGCGAGAGAGAGAGATAGCTTCCAACAAGGTATTCCTCGCCGCAGTGCCATTCCCGACGTAATCCCCAGCATCAAGCATGAAGCACGCCCTGAACATTCTGGTCATTCTCACGATTCCCCAAGCGTGGGTCAGGTGTACAGGGGAGTAAAGTCCAACGGTGGTGTCCTCCCTCATCCTTATAAACACCATTTTCCTCGGCACCCGTTTTTTGGTACTACAACTATCGAGGTAGTATACAACTCCCGGAGGTTGTATACAGCCACCTCTCACCGTGTGGATTTTTCCCCAGCATTCAAGGTGGCCATTCAAGCACCAGTACCCCATTAAAAACATAAATTTAAAGAAAAACCCCTGACCCCCGCAAATACGATTGTCCTCAGTTTTGAAGGCTCCCAACATCGTAAAGCCCATCCTCATAACGGCTAATTCGTGATTCGGAATAAGTTAAACTGATTTTCCCTCAACCATTGTACCCATAGCTGGTACTTCCCCCCCTCCTCACCATTTCCAACAATTGAGTCCTCCTGTTATCCCACCCCTTCTTTTTATTTAATTCTGCACCTCACTTGGGAGTTTACGGTGCCTCACTGGGACCACCCGCGGTCAAAGTACCTACTCTATTGAACAATGAAAATTGTTGCTGGTGTCTGTACTGTCCGTTTTACCCCGGGGGAGATGTACTGTCAAGTTGTTTTGGTCAGAGGCGCCCTTGCGTTTGTACTTGGTGTCTTATTCATGACGAGTGGAGAATAAAATGAGAATGACTTGTTGTGGGAGCTGGTACTGAAGACAGGACTATCAGAATCAGTGTTCTCACTGGTTGTAAAATATTGTTTTAATGGGGGAATAGATTTTCAATTTTTTAATTTAGTAAATTGAAGGACTATCACGAGATGCGTTCACTTAAAAAAAGACTGATTCTAGTGGTAGGCGATCCTGAAGTTAGGCTCACAAATTTTGGAACACAAAACCGTAAAAAGATGTTTCTAAACCAGGAATGGACGATCATAACAATGATATGCTAAGTGCAATTCATAAGATTTTATATGATGACCCCACCCTATTTGGTTCAGTTACCCTGAGGCAATCGCGCAGATCCGTAAAATGAAAAATTCTAAAACAACTGAATTTATTGACTCGTTCGTTCGTGATTAGTCAATCACACCAATCTACTCTGAAAATCCTGGCTATCCTCTTCCCAAAGAAAAGATTCCTCACTGCACCATTAAAATAACTAACGTGTAATCTGAATTTATTATCTCGCAAAAAATAAAACCAACTTCCCATTAAATCAACGAATTAAATTCTCGGAGCCAAATTAAATCAAGAATTTTTACCACCGATTATACATAACATTCCAGTACACAAGCCCTGAATTTCGTCTGTGAGAAAAAATACATTTCTTTATCTGAAACCTTATTCTGCTCAATTAAGTTATCCACTCCCTTATCCACAACCATTTGCATTTATTGGTTACCAGTGCTTATCAAAACACATGAACGACAAGACTACTCAGAGCCCAAAGAGCTTAAAAAACATAATCAAAGTAAGAAGACATAATCCCTGGAGACCTTGGGAATGTCTTCGATGGTGTTTAAGAGACCATAACGGAGACCGTGCATCGTCACTGCAAAATGCGAATAACCCAAGGTAAGAGTGAGAGAGAGAGAGGGAGAATGCGAGACAGATGGATATTGCACATACGTACACACATGTAAATGTGCTAATAAAAACGCCAGGTAACCCGTATTATCCTGCTTTTGGGGTACGTGTGTGTTTATGTACGGCGCCGAATGAGCCCGGTTATTCGGGTCTATGGAATTTGTATGTGGAGCGGCCCCAGGGCTCTAAATAGAGACCGCAGAAGAAGCAAAGAGAGACGAGTGAGATAGTGGAGATAAAGTGAGATGAACAGTTGGTTTCATCCTTATCTGTTTACTCCTCTCCTCTTCGTTACAAGGCTCCAGGATATCGTCCAAGGAGGACAGTGAATTGAGGTATAAGTGAGACAGGCCAATGTATACGGGCCTTTGTCCAAGGGGTGGTCCAAATAATGGCAAAGCGGGGCCGAGAATCACCCGGCGTAATTGGCGAGCTGTTTGTTTTGTCGCGCGCCGCCCGCCAACAGATGGCTCACAAATGCCAGAGTGAAATCGACTCGACGAAGGAGTGAACAAGAGTGACAGCGAGGAAGAGGGAGTGCGACAGTTAATGAAAAAAAAAAAGAAGAAAAAAAAATTGTAAAGATACTCGAGTGCATGCGAGGTGGGGAGAGATTGGATGGGTGGCCCATACGATGATGATGCTGCAGTGATGTGCACATATGTGTACATATTCGTAACATAAAAGAAAATCCAGTGGAGACCCTTTCATTCGACCTTGCCAAGCATACGTGCCTCGGCCACGATTTTCCAGGGGTTTTCACCCCTCTTCCCTTCATCCTCCCCAGTCACTCCCTTTTCACCCTGCCGCCATTTTTTTTTGCGTCAAAGGCCACAGAGATGAATATGCCCGTCGTGTGCTCGTTATTTCCATCCTACAACTCTACAGAGCACTGAAAACGACGTGTGTGCAACTTTTCTACAGTGCCCAAGAGAGCATTGGTAACGAGTCGTTTGTCGTTCCTAGCAAAAAGCATTATTTCTTCCTTTTCTCCTCCCACTTTTGTGTGAATCGCCCTTTACCTGCCGCAGCCAAGGCTTAACTATGCACGAGCCATTATGCAGAAGGTAAACGTGTTGGTGTACGTCAGATCGAATGGTTCGTTGTATTTTTTTTTCCCCCTCATTTTTTTTTTTGCTTTCACAGAGTCAGTCTTGTTATTAGGCTGAGCCACAGGACAACGGGCGTTCCATTTAGCTCAGTCGACGTGGGGGTGCTCTTTCATTTTTCTCTTTTTGCTAGTGGTACAGGAGAGTGGTCAACGGGACTCGTTTGACTCGATGGATGGCTCTATCGCCCCTGGCCCATGAGGGAAAAAAAATGTCGAGAGACCTCACTTGCATCTAAATGGGTATACGGAAAATGTTGGATGAAGAGGATAAAAACACCTGTAGAATTTAGACCATTCCGTGGGCCACGAGGGATCGTTGCGGGACGTGCTGACATTCTTTCGCATGTTTGCCAGCAGTAAGCGCCACTCGTCAGATTTATGTCAGCTAAAAGCACATCTAAAGCCACCTGGTTACACAACCCTTACACAGATGGCGATAGGTGGATACGAGAAGGGGTGGATAACACAGGGGTTATTGTTACAGAGGTAATTGAGAACCCACAATCGGTACACAGCCCTTTATTTGTCTCCCCAGCCGTGTGTTTTGTTCATAACCGGAGTATTTTAAATGAATGGAGTAATTCTTTGCTGATGCGGCAGCAACTTGCGAGTAATTTTATGGCAACGGATATTCAATGAATTCGAATGATATTATTTTTATTTCCCCATATACCGAGTGAGAAAATAAATAAAATTAAAAGAAATATTATTATACGACACGTAAATTAAAATAAATAAATAAAAGGAAAAATGAAACGATCAACTCCACTCTCCTCTACTCGGCGAGAAGCTGCGTGTTATGTTCGCAGTCGGTGGGACGATCGCGATCCAGAGATAACGAGCCGATCGCTCCTCCATATGCGCCTCTAACAGATTCCAGTACGACTCGACTCTGGGGCGAATTCCAAGTTTCTTGGTCCACACGGCGCCAGTCCCCGCCGTCAAAGCGGCGATGAAGAGAAAAAATCCAATTGAAAAATCCACCCCATAATCAAATAAATAAAAATAATAACATTAAACAACAAAATCCCATGGACTCGTTGCATCCACTCTGTTCTCATAACCGAGTAAATCGTTAATCAGTGCCTCTTTTCTCCATGTACAAACGTCTCTATAACCCCAACCATTGAAAAATATATCCACACTATGGCATATCGATTCGTTTTTGCATTACCGACTATCATCTCTCACGTCAGAGGCCCCATTTCGCCCATATACTCGTATGTAAATTCTACCCCCGTCGATTTGTCGTTGTCTTTTTACCCACTGACTCAAGAAACAACGGTCTCGTGAGGTCCTGAAATGTGTGCAAAAGTATGCGACCACCTACTCCCGCAACTTTTATTTCACTAATTCAACTCCATTCTCACTGTTATTCCCCTTTATCCCCTCTCTTTCCAATTCCAATGTCCCATCCTCGTGTCTCTCCAATCTCAAGTGTTTTCCGATTGCATGTCTTTTGTTTCTATTATCCCCTAATTAAGAGCCGTTTTAAAGGTCAAACCTGCGGTATCAGATAAGAGGAAGGGAGGAGGGGATATCTTGCCAGTGGCCCGCACTGAAGTATAATCGCCGGCCCCTGGTAGAGGCCAAATCCACAGGATAGTCTCTTCCACGAAATTCACTGAACGTATATTGGCCCAAGGCCCAGATAGGACCCTCGTAAGCCTATCGAGCTTTTAATTCGAGAGACAACGACGTTGTCGCGTCTCTCCCACCCCATTCCCTCTGCCACTCATTCCACGATAAGATAAAAACAAAGAATACAGGAACAGGGGACGAGGTGAAATATGTCAAACTCAAGTGGATGGACTTTTTCAGTCTTGTAGAATGTTAAAAACCGCTGCAGATCCTTTAATTTATTTCGTTATACCTTCTTTTTTCATCTTTAAAACCACTCTTATCGTGAAACGAGCCCCTTGACTTGGTCGGATAGAAAAGTCGGTGGGGCTTTGGTATGCTGACAATGAGATAGCATCATTCAGCGATCACCAATGCCATCGATCTACATAGATAGGTGGCTGATTTCAGAATGCTTTTAGCATTTTTGGTCATAACATTAAAATACTAATAGGACTATCGTGTCATTTTTCTTTATCTCTCATTGTGACCAGAAAGGTATGTGAACATTATAAGTTCAAACTACAAATGTAACATCCTGCTTGTCAATTTATGACACAGTGAGAAATATTCAATAGAAATTACGGAGTTACAAACTTGGTTGAGAAAATTAAAGTGGTGATATTGTAATTTTTCATGTAAAATTTATATAAAAATTACAGGAAGCTGTGAAAACATTCCTGAAGTTCCGTAAAATTTCCCTCACTCATTATTGTATACCCTAAATTCTAAAAAAAAAATTCCCATGTGATACTTTCATTTTGAAAGTCCTGATAAATATCGCATCTAGATTTGGTGACATTTTGGTTGGACGGCTCGTAATGATTACCAATTCGTAATCAATCATTCGTTTTTAAGAGTGTCAGTGTCACTATCTCCCGATTTCATTGATGGAATGCAACGTTGGACGATGAAAATATATATCAATAAGACTTTTAATTGGAACAATTTTCATGGACAACATCGCACTGTACATGATAAATAAATTAAAATTCCGTTATAGTAATCAGTATCGCTGCACGATGGAATTCAAACTATTTCAGCAATTCGTAATTGGATAAATGAGACGGGAGAGCAGACTACAGTTTGACGCAGGAATTTCAGTACGATAAAATTCTGATGAACGTAAATTGAAATTATGACGAAAATTTAATAACTGAAAATAAATTTAAAACAGTTGTCCCGGGTGGTATGACGATAATGTAGGGCATCAAGGGATAATTCTGTCATTAACAAAAATACATTTGGACCTCGCAATTGAATATAAATATTTTCTTTGACCTAGTAAAAAATTACTGAACTTTTCCAGTTATCAATTAAATCTATTTGTAAATTAGAACCATTTGCATTAGAAATCCTTTCAACGGATTGAATTTCCCTATAACCGAGCGACTCCTCTGGTTTGAATTAATGGAACCAATCATTAATAAAGGTATTACGTTTAACAGTAGCGGTATGACGTTACTGTAGATGGTAGGATTATATCGTATTACGTAAATACGTTCAAATTCAATCGAATTAATAACCAACACTATAATATTGAATTACAGAGAGAACCCATTGGTTTCGTTAAAATTGAACGAGCGAGACTAAACGACACCATTGTAAATTAATTCGTGTACGATGTGGCCATCAAAAGAGCGGTTTTTAAAGTGAATACCCAACGAGACACATGAGTAATGCACTGAAAAGCCCTCGGACTGAAAACACGCACCACAGACTCTCCCACCGCGATAATACGAGTGTAAAAAAATCGTGGGAGGAGATGTGAGACAGTGAAAGCCACAAGTGCCGAATGTATCGAGTATGGAAATTCGTGGGACCAAAAGGTGTAAGGTATTCGTGTGAACCTATCACCCCCCTCCTATCCGCCCATACTGTTCAACATATATGTCTGGCAGAGGTCGAGATAATAGAGAGTGAAGAGGAAGAGAGAAAAAAAAAAAGTTAAGAAGGCGGAGATATAGAAAATGAAAGGAAGAAAAAAAATATTGGAAGGAAGAAAGAAAAAAAGGTTCAACGAATGGACCACCGAGATCGCACGCTCCGTTGCGTCACTAATCTCTCTCTCTCCATCATTTTGGTACCTCGCACGAGGATTGCCCTGAAGCTGACGACAGTTTGAAGATCACTGACGTGACCGCCGCATCGCAAACGAGTAAGCCAAAGAGAGAGAGAGAGAAAAAAAAACATCAAGCTAATTGTTAATCATCGACGTTAGACAGCCGTCCTCATTCGCTTTGGAAACCTCCCACAATCATTCAAATCCATTTGTCTTTTTTTTTTTTTTTGCTAAAAACCCCGAAGGTCGACGACTCAACCGCGAGATGCTGAGCAATCGTTCAGGTAGAAAACGAGACCTGTATAAGTGCGATACAAATAACAAAAGATACCGAGTCCAAATATTATTCAGAGGTGGCAGCAAAATAATCGACAAGACTGTTCCAGTTTCAGAAGGGGGGGGGGAGAAACCCCGCAAAGGGCTCACTCCTGCGGAACAAGTTGGAAATTACTGATTATCATCTTTCTACGTTTCCTCCCATCGTTCCAATTCTCTTTTGAAACATCTCAGTCTTATTGTGTGTTTTGTCCTGGGAGCGATTTGATCCCCAATGGCCAACAAGGAGGCCCACATCTACCCGACAAATCAGGTGCAGAAAAGGTTGAAGAGTGAAAGGATTCCACTGGGCAATAAGCCCCCAGCTCTTATTACGCGCTCCCACAAATCCACCAGGTAATCTCTCCCTAGTGATTCACTAGCAGACAAAACTGATGGCAGAGAAAGAAAACAAAAGGGTGAAAAAAAAAACCCCCGTAAACCCGAGCGATAAACGGATCTGTCTGTATCGATGCTGTTTGTCAGCTCGAGCGTGAATGCAAGAATAGTTTAGCTTTTATTTTTTATCTATTCACCGCAAATGACATAATCACAGTACTCGTCTTCTCAAAGCAATATACTCATAAATGCCAAAGCATTGACACAATGTCAATCGAATTGGATTCAAAGTCGTTGAATAAGACGTACATTTGGAAGAATAAAAAGTCGAACAACCGTTTGAAATAGCCACAAATTTTTTAAAAGTAAAAATTTCCCTTCTTTGTTCATGAGTTTGTCACTGTAACTGCACGCTCCCATTACAAAAAAAAAGCGACGGGACATGGGGCCATAATTTGGTGTCCCATCCCCCATTTAACAATGCCATGCGTTCCAACAGAAGGCTACACTGGAAAATTTTTTGGCTCCACATTTCTACTGCATTAAATTTCCAACTACCGTTAATAGAATACCCTATTATTTCCTTTCAACGGTTTGAGAAGTTTTTCAATTCGTTTGACCATCACCGAAAAGAGTCCGGCTATGGTGACGAAAATTACAGGAGGCAAACAGGGAGAGACGGTGGATAACGATCAATATAACGTTCAAATGGGACAACAACAGTTGCACCATTATCCCGAATTTCCCCATAAAAGAAAAGTAAGTGGAGTGAGGGTGAGTCAATAAATGGCATTATAGTTTAAGGTAGCTGGACAATGATTATCGATTGAACAACTATCCACAGAGATTAGCCCACTGTCCAGATAATCTCAATGGTACCCCAAATACATTCTAACCTATGCACCAAGTAGTTCTCGGTTGATATCGATTGACCAACTATCAATACAATGCCACAAATTTTTTTTCTTGTTTTCCTCATCTCTTTTGTGAAAAATCCCCCTGGACTTCGATCGAGCATAGCAAAATTGACCGACCAATTTTCCGCCACTCAACGTCGCTACCGCTTAGTCCGCTTACATACCTATTCCTGTTGTACACAAAAAAGGGGCAAAAAGGCTAAAAAAAAGAGGAGAGAGAAGAAAGGAAGAAAAGCATCTAAAAATTGTCAGCGGATGTCGTTCTCTCTTTTCTGGCCATATTACCCAGAAAAACCACTATACAGGGAGAGATTATTATTGTCGAAGATATTTATCTTGAGCGAGTTTTTCCACCGGGTGCATTTGACTACTTTAGGAGCTCCATCAAACCCGAGGCTTTATTGTCCAGTGGCAAAATTCCACTGGTATTTGGCTACGGATTTTTAAGCTCTGACAAATAACCGATTAACAATAACCCCGCACGGGAAGATTTGGTTCAATGGTAGGCGGATACCACAACGAAGGAATACTATTTTGCTCTTTAAAAACTGAGTTTTGGGTAAATATAGAAAAAATATTGGCAAGGGTTTCATAATCCATGCTTTAGTTTGAAGAAGTTGGACACGAGAGATCCTAATGCAACTCTCGTGTAGTGGGATATTACGGTCAATATAATGACCTGGGAATAAGCTTCGCGTCGAAAAGTTTATTTCAATTGGACTTCATATAATTTCTAATAAACTGAATACCGTGATCGAATGATCGTGTTAATTAGTTAATTCAATATGGGACAATAGTGAAAGCCACGATGATTGAATATCCTATGGTTTGGTTTGCGTTTCAAAGTATATAATAGTATTATGTGTGCTACTGTATTTACAGCACAGGACAAATCCATCCAATTATCGACAACAATGCATTCGTTTATTTAAATCAATAATTTCGGTTCTACTGAGATAGAAATACTCCATACGCGAATATGACTATACTGGAAAGAATTTATTGATCACTCACAATCATTCGTGGACCTATCAGCCTGATTGTTGATTTTACTTGTTTTCTCGACGAGGTCCGATCGCACCCTGCGCCTCAAAAATCTTATTCAGGTAAAAGACTAAATTAATACCGCGAATGCCAGTGATTTATGGCACCAACAACTTTTAGTATCTGGCGAATACATTCACCGATTTTTTGAGGGGTATAGACGAGGGGAAATCGCAAATTTTCAGTGAATTCTTAAGTTCACCATCGAAAGTACAAAGTCGTAAAATAACTTCATTCGGATCGTAATTTACGATCTGTTGGCGGTGACGTTCACTTCGATGAACGCAAAAAATGCAGTATTTAGACATGCGTCATCTACATTTCGATCGTCATAACCCATTTCTTTGTTGAAACGTCATTTACGTTTGGATTTTCAACGTGAGTTAATTTCTGCTTTGAGCATTTCGAACAAAACCGGCACTACTGTGAAAATTAACTACGTGAACCATCAAACAAGACTCACCACATTGATGAAATCTTGAAACGTAACAGCATCTACGTAGGACTCTTTGACGCGGGTCAACAGTATCTCCCTCTTGTTGGCTGGTATTTCGCATTTCCATTCGGTGCTTGCCAACGCCCGGAGGAAATCGTCTCGAGGTATCTCGCCAAAACCCTCTGGATCGAACTGTAAAATCAGATTACATTGAATTTACTAATGGATTCAGCCATGAACAGAAGACACTGTGGATTTGCCCATAATTGTATGGAACGTAAATGGCATACCTTGTCGAACAGCATTCGCCATCTCTGGAAGACACAGACGATAATTGCATTAGGTAGTGAACTTGAATTAGCCCCTAGGTATGTGAAGGTCATAATAGGAAGCAGTTTGGGTTAGACTTACGTCGTTAAGGAGTTCACGACGATACTGAGATTCATCGATATCAATTTCCGAACCAAGAGGTGTATGGTCGGTCACGTAACCATCGTATTCTCCACTGTGAGCATCACTATTGGCACAATCCTCCTCGACTGTAGCGGCTATCGTCGCTATTGCTACACCCTGAGCCAACCGCATCTCAACACCAGCTCATCACCGACTGATTTCATTAAACATTGTTCTTATCATCCTGCGAAAGAAATTAAATGTCTTATCATCTAGCCAGAACCTCACACGTAGGGTTAGTATTTTTTAGCTGTCCGTCCCGTCGGGGAATGAGAGGGGTGAAAGGGGCAAACCCGTCCACGAAACACAGTTAGAACCCACAAGAGTCTAGGCACCCCTAATCCTACGTCGCACAACGCACCTCGACCCCCTCCGGCCACCCCTGCCCCGACGAAACCGACTCGTCGAGGCGCTGTAACGCACCACCGAGAGACACCCCTCGCAAATCCCCGAACACCCCCTCAACGCACGTGCGTGTATTTCTCCGGTTACGTCTCTAGAAATAGCCCCACTCGTCTCCCCTTTTTTGTTCTTGCAACCTAATGCAGATATTGGGGTAATGCTGCTGTGCTTAGATTACTGCAGGCATATTCGCGTATATACAGTTACGTATGTGTCGGTCTGACGCCCACGAACACATCTCGCCCTTCCCGACGAAGCCAAAAGGGCCGAGACCCCTCTTCATTTAACCCGAGACGATAGGCTACACTGCGCGTGCTATGCGGACGTAAGACGAGGGCGACGACCCGCTAGACTGTGTCATCTACCGACGACGTATACCTCAACGTGAGGAATTCGTCAAACAATTGTGTACTTTTTTCTCATGTCTACTTCATGGAAGAGGAATGATCAGTAAAAATTACCCGAAATTTCCAGAAAAATACTGAGTTCGAATCAAGGGGATGATGTGCATGGATTTTCATGTTTCTCTGAACATCTGACACAACTCGCAATTTAAAATGAATATTCACAATCGAATTCCTATGAATTTCAACCAAATGACAACTTTTTGTGAACAAACCCCGTTGGAATTGTTTGGATCAATGGAAAAAAATTGAACAGTACATTTAACAGTATCAAACGATCAATTCTAAGAATGAAATATATTTTCCGCGAATCAGTAATTGCCACGTGATTAATAATGCATTTTGTAAGCCTCTGATACTTCATTCCCGCATACAAAATCCGAGAAATAACTCAGAACGTTTGGATATATAACGTAACGGGTAAATAAAGGAAGTCACGATGGAGATTGGAATGTCGTTGGGTAATCGTAGGCAAATGTGTCCCCTACAATTCCTTCTCCCTGTTGTTTCTCTTTTATATTTGAACTTTTTCTTTCACATTGTAACGAAACGTACGACCTAGATCTGATTACTCGCTCGATACTGTACTGCCGGCGTGTCAGAGTCACGCGATCTTTTTCTGAGGTTGGATGTACAGAGGTTTTTCGTAGTCTGGTACTACCAATGTGTGAATATCAAGTATGCCTAAGGTCGATTTCGAGGGTTCGAATAAGTTCCATAATTTTGGAACTTGTACTTTTGGAGAAACAATAAGTTGGGATTGTTCTGTAAAATTTTAATTTGTTAAAAAAACTTACCTAACCAGGTCGTACTTTGTTTGCTAATAATCAGGAGAATTCCCATAAAAATCGCCAGGAAATGATTGTTTACTGCTGACAACGTGAATAGTTCGGCCATTTTCCCGGAATTTTTCTCTCCAAGTCTTCCACGCTTAAAAAGAACAATTAAAACATTAAAAAATTGAATTTCCAAATTCTTTTAATCCAAAAGAATATGCATGCAATAACACGTATTTCATCGAATCTCAGATATTTCTCCCTTACGATACAGTCTGAAATGTAATTTCCAATAATCTAAAAATCACTTACCAAAATAATCTGATGCGTCATCCCAGAGATGAACATGGCCTCGCCATTTTCAGAACAATGGATGGCACGCACTCAAGACCGCCCGTAATTCACGAATCAATATCACCCCTTGAAATCACCAGCTTCACTCTTTATTTCCATCATCCAGAACTCTCGACATAAAACTTTAACCATCACCATCCAGGAGGTTTCATTAGCTCACAACAAATTTACACATTTCACTGTCTAAGCTCTCAATCCTGCACCAAAGCATCTATTGTCTCAGAAGCACGATCACTTACTGGCGAGTTCACCGATTTCATCACACGCTGTATTATGTTTATATGACGCCACCGCATCAGCGCTTACTCACCGGCCGCGATGTCCTGACTCCCAGGATTAATAACTTGTATGTAAATAGTCCATGCCATTCCCTAATCCCCAAAAGATCGATTATCCCGTCAACAGAACGAACCATCGTTTTATCAGTCCACTATTTCTTGCAAAACCACCCTCAATAATTTCATTTCCATAATCGGAACTGGAAAACATTCGCCGCACTGATTCTACCGCTTTGATCTACAAACAGCAGTCGATGTTACTGACGTGGCGCCCCCCCGGCAGCGTCACATAACAGAGCGATCGACCAACAAATATCTCTCTTCTCACAATGGCTTGAAACCGCTTTTTCAATTTTTCTCATCCCCGTTCCCCACCTCCACAACTTTCGTCTCATGCTACAGCAACTTTTATCGCGAAAATGCACGAGAACTTGTGTTATTCAAAAATTTATAAAACACATTTCAATAGAATTGGGGTACAAAGGCAGTCCCAACACGAACGGGACACACGACTGTTTACAAACACTCCGGGTGGTGCCAACTTTTTGAATAAATCCTTGGGAAAAACAATGTCTCTCGCATCCAGAGAGGATGAAAATCACGTGGTAAATGGTATTGAAACGTGGATTTGTGATACGTACGACGTTGACCGGTAGACATCACACGACTACACTGAAACGTTGGGATAGCTTTTGCCACCCTCGCAGACGAACTTCCGCGATTCTCTTCCCCTTTGAAGGCACACATTTATATACACACACACACTTGTATTGGCGTTCGTGGTAAAGAGCCCCCCGTGCTCGCCGATTCGTTTCTCCCCCATTCTCTCCCGATTGTGATATATTTTATACACGGCGTGCTTAGATTGCGCTTGTATGTACGAGCTCCTCTCTTCGCTGGATAGATACGATCCCTTTACTCAGTCAAGTCAACCAATATTATTTTAATTAGATCGGTGTTGAGATTTCTTTGACATGTTGATGGAAAAAGTTGAGAAGCATTCAGGATAAGTGTATTTTAAGTTCTGAATGGGTTTCTTGACGAAGTTGGGAGTCGACTTATACTTGCAGTTTGCTTTGGAATTAATTCGCTCGAAGAATACTTGACGAATGAGAGACGGTGGACGGGAGACACACGCCATCTTGTATTTATGAACACGAGTCATCTGCGCTGGGTCTCTGTCGGTCAAGCAGAATTTGCCAAGTTGTTATTATCGAGTTTTGTAACAATTGAAAATATTCAGAGTCTGGGGGGATGTTTTCATATTTCTCTTTGTTATTAGTATTTATATAATTTATTTGTGCTGTGCAATCGATTTTATGTACCTGTTGAAACCCACTGAAAAATGGGGTTAAGATTGACAAGCTCTGTGTTGAACTTGACATTGAAAAATTTGGCTAGGTTGGCTGGAGCTGATTGTTCTCGAATTCATGCTGTGTGTGGCAGGAGAGATATTGATTTTGAGCTGAAATTATCGAGGGTGTCATTGTACTGCAGTGAGACTCCGAAAAAATGCTGGCAGTGCGAGTTTCCGTACAAGTCTGAGTTGTTTTGTCAAAAATGTAAAACACTTCAGAAACCACCCGAGTCTCTGGATTATTTTGACATCCTTGGAGTCAAGAGGGATTACGATGTGGCAGATAAGGAGGTGCAGAGGAAGTACAGGGCGTTGCAGAATTTGCTGCATCCTGATAGATTTGGATATAAAACAGAGGTGATTAAGTGATTGATTCTTCTGTCACTCTGATGTTGATGACAATATTAATTTGAATGAAAGACATATTAATTGAAATTGAATTTACCTGTTAATGTTCTGCATCCTCCAATCTATGACCTATTACTTTTTTCAACTTTACTTTTTTTTCGAAAAAATATGGCAGGTTTATGAAACTTACTAAATTATCGTTGTTCATGACAGAGGGAAAAACAATATTCTGACAATTTATCATCTTTACTGAACAAAGCGTATGCAACGTTGGCGAATCCCCTAGATCGAGGCCTATATTTATTAAGCCTGAACAATCTTTCGATTTCGGAAGAAACGACTAATATGGATCCAGAGTTCCTTATGGAGATTATGGAGAGGAATGAAGAAGTTCAAGATGCATCGAAGGATAAGGAGAAAATTGTGCAATTAATTATGAAAAACCAGGCCATATTGGTGGAATTATCAAGGTACTTTGGATGCTGAAATCCTATATTTGAAATTCTCTAATACGATTTAATTGTTCAATTGCAGAGAAGTTTCAAAGTCCTTCCGCAACAATAATCTCGAAGAAGCGAAACGCACACTGGTGAAGATGAAATATTATGCTAGCTTGGACGAGAGACTGAAAAAAATCAAACAGGACTTAGGAATCGTGAGTTAGAACAAGGGATGGGTCCTTGTTTTATAAAAAAACACTGTAAATAAATAAATACTTCAAGGACTTTATTTATACAACTTGGTTATCTTTCTTCCATTGTTCCAGCCACTGACAAACCCTATTAACATTAACGTCAATTTCTTCCTGTGTATTGCTCTGCAATTCGTGAACGATTTCCTCTTTGTACGAAGATTTGGCTTCTTCTAAAATTGTCTGAAATATTTCGCAGTCGATATTGTCCTCGAGTTTCTTCCCCTGGTAGCCTCTTTCTGTCAGACGATCGTAAAGAATTGTATTGTTGGTACGCAGAACAAACACAATGTCAAACCATCTTTCTGGGAAAAAATCAGTACCGTGGTAGTCGACAATGTTGCCTCCTTTGCCCATGTAGGTTTCCATGCTGTTCAATAGCTTGAACACAAAACCAAAGTTGAAATCAATAAATATTGGTTTTGCCATGAGGATAAATTGGATAAAAATACAGTCAATATCAATTGAGAATTATTTTTGTGTTATTGATTAATAAATAATTTATGGCACTTACTTTGTCTTCATCCAGCACAGGACATTTGTATACTTCGTCATATTCTTCAAGACATTCATTGTCAATCGCAAGTTTACTAACATCCCGCCAGATTAAGCCGGTCTTTTGGGCTAATTTTTGAGCCATGGTGCTTTTACCCACTCCAGGAGTACCTGTCGTCAGAAATTACTTGATAATGATTCAAGGAGAGAGGAGATTTGATGGTTGTCAACACTTTATTGAGATGTCTATTTATTCTAAATAATAGCATTCAACAGCTGTAGCTTCATTTACCTGTTATGAGAATATTGGGAGCTGTTCTCTTTGTCGTAGGCATTTTACGATGAAAAGTGTCTCTTAAAATTTGGAATTTCAATCAATCGTCACTCAGAATACTAAAAAATACGCAGATATATTACTACAAATCAATAATTTGCAGTTTAGAAATGCACATTTCGCAGTAAACAAATATTTGAGGTTAGCCCCTCCATATGGGCGGACGCATGCCAGTTTTCATTGCAGCGACTGTCGCTGAGGCGTCGGTAGTTACGGATATTTGAATGTTCCAACGAATAACAACAGTGGCTGATGAATTGCAACCGTACAGTCTAGTTGCATTGTTTCTCCCTTATTATTAGTTAGTGTTTACAGTTTTTCGAGACATTTTTGTGAAACAAAATGTGTAGTTCTATCCGTGTTTCTATTAAGTATTCTATTACACGTAAGTGCCATCGGTTGTCAGTGTACTCTTTAAGCAAGACAACTGGTCTTCTAGTTCGGTCATCTTCTACGTAAGTAATAATTCAAAATTATGAAAAAGCGTTGAGACAGTTCATAGCAATGGTGGACAAATATGGGCATTTCGTACTTGAAGATATTTTTGGCGTTGGCTATCGGCCATTGCTTCTGTTGACGCCACAAATCCTTTGTATCTCTCCTCCAACATATTCACCAGACTGTCCAATTCGCATTGCTTCTCAGTACTCAGGGAAGTTGATAGCTCGTTACGCTGCTCTTGAAGCTGTAGTTCCATTGCTTTCATCTCTATTTCTTTACTCTGTGTTCAGAATTGAAGAAGTTGATATAAATAATCGAGTGGATGCTATCGAATTCCTCAGAGTGCTGGGACTCTTTGTTTTGGGATTTTTTCGAACGTGTCTTTGTTGATTACGTATTTAGATCATCTGAAGTGATGTCCAATTGCTATTCAGTTTTACATACGCTTGGGGTCTCCAGAAATTATGATGGTTTTCAATCATTACTTGTAGGGACTTCGGCATGATATGAAATCCGATAACAATTGTGATTCACGTTACATTATGAAGATGAAAATAACTAAGATGGCGTTCGAAAGACAATTTTACTTAAATGAATAAATTGAAACGATTAAAAAATTATTACTTTCTCTATCTCAAACATCTTCTGCTTCAACTCCAGAATGATCTTTTGTTTCGATTTTTCAAGCTTCAGAAGGCTTTTCTTCAAGCTAGACACCTTCTGAGTAAGCACTTGATTTTGTAGCTGATTTGCTGCCTCCATCTCGTTCCTAATTTTTGTGAACTCTTCTCTCATAGTTAAGCATTGTTCACTCATTAACGACTGCAACTTCACTTCCTACTCGAAAAAAATGTCAATATCTGGAAAACCTTAATAGTCATAGAGCTATACCTCGTCAGTCTTTAATTGTAATTTATTTTCCAGCTCTTGAAGTCTATTATTCAGCAGAAGAATATTTTTCTCGCTAGTTTCATTTTTCCTCTTCAAATCGCGATTGATTGCCTCTAGATTTTTATATTTCGAGTCAAATTCTCTTCCTTTACTATCGAGTAATTCTTCATAATTCTTTTGCTTCAACATTAATTCTTCTTCCTGAATTGGAGGAGCAATAGAAGTCAATGGCGTATAATTGGTAATTTTATTTTTTAATAATAATGTTTTCGGAACTGAACAGGGCCCATGGTACCCCTGCCTCCCTCAGCGATAAATAATTTATTTCTTGAAGCGAAAATCGTCGAATGAAAGCGTTCACCTTTTCCTGGGAAGCTTTCTTCACTTTTTGCGTCAAATCATCAACTTCCTGCTGTAGTTTTTCACTCTTCATTTCCTCCTGCTGCAATTTTCTCTTGAACTTCTCGCACTGCTCGTTGATTGCAACCTTAAAGCGATGGATAATCTCTTCGTGACACTCTTCGAGATCGTCTTTCATGTGCTGCACTTTCACAAGCCTAAGTTTCAGTTTACCTATGAACCGAGCATCCCAAGAAATAAAAAAACTGTCTCACCTAGATTTCCAATCGTTGATCTCCACATTTTTCTGCTTAACGACCGCTCGGAGATGATGCAATTCATCAATATCTGCATATCCTTGCCTCTTGAATAGTTCTTGGTTCAAGTATTCATTTTGGTTTTGGAAGTTTCTAACGACATTAGTTAACTCGTCTATCCTCTGCTTGCAGGCATGCAACTCTATTCTAGACGGTTTGTCATCAAGAGCTTTCAGTGATAAGTCAGATCTATTATCTTGACAGATTGTTTCGTCTGTTTCATCTTCTTCATGTTGAGTAGCTGATTCTGTTCTGTGCGGCTGTCTACATTTTTGGCAGGGGTGTATGCGGGGGGGAGGCAGTTGTATGGACACAGAACTGTCGCTAGAGGAATCCCGTTCAGTCATCTAATAAGAAATTATTCGAATAACATGACTTTCACACCAAACTTTAATCCTCAGTGCCGGAAATTGATACAAACACGATATTATAATAGTATTCATTAATTCCTTTGATAATTAGTAATGGGACAAAATTATAATTGACCAGAAAAAAAAAGTTTGGTCAATTAGACTCTCAGGGAATTGTATTATTCGTAAGCAGTGTCCAAAATTATTCCTATTCGAATTTATTGAAATGGAAAACATACTGTTGGCTCTTGATAAGGTATTGGAGGCAGTGGACCCCTAGCTGGGGCTCTGCTGAACACCCCCTCAATTCTTCCAACCTTTAATCTCTGATACAATTCTCCAAGGTACTGATTCCTCACTGCTCGTTGGTCACCTGCGTAATTCAGCCTTTCAATCCACTTTCTGCATGTCTGAGCTGTTTGGACATCTTTTAATCGCAGAATATATGATTTCGTCTCGTTCAGGGTCTCTTGGTAGTAGGTGTCTAGGTTTGTATCGCGTTCTTCATTGTGATCTTTGGACTTTGACATGTTCCATTAAATATAGCTAGAATTATTCACTGCAGTTGCTCTTGCAGACCCTCATTTTATGTATCAGACAATTTCTGTGCTTCACAATTGACAATTTCGTTGTACTCACGTACTGAATATATCAACAGAATCGAAAAAAGAATTGAATAACTGTCGAGAAATCAGCATAATAAGGTTTTTATTATTCTCTATTCATAATGGAACAATTAGAAATGAAACATTATTTAATTACAAAACTATATCATATTTTTTCCTGACCTCAGCGATTAGCATAAAGTGTCTAAAAAAATGATGGCCCAGGCTTGGATTTTTTCAATAAATAGGCATTTTTTTCTGTTATTTACATCTAATCATGAGAGTTTACTCTAAAGAGATCAGTTCAAAAATTTATATTGTAAAATTTTACTAGTCAATCCAGACTCAGTTTTCAATTTTACATTATAAAATATTCAAGGTAGAGGCATCTATCCACGACTATTGATTTTAATTTGATTATCAGCTGTTTGTTTCAACTCAATGAGTTTATTTTTCATCGGTTGAAGATGTGTGCTGGTCCACTCATCTATCGCCGGGGGGAAAAAGATAGCTTCCATTTGAACTTTCAGGTAGGATTCTAGGGAAGTCAACTCGAGGAGTAAACTGGAAAATCAATTCTGTTAACATCTTATCGTCATTCTTATTCATGAAGAATTTAACATTTACTCACTCTGAAAATGCTGGAAGGAGACTTTCTAGTTGCATTGGATTTGTATAACTGTTAGCCACCTGCCATGGGTTCATCCACGTTAAAATTCTAGAAATTATTATTCCATATGAGTAATGAAGCGCCAAAATGAAGTAACTGCCTCTATTTAAGCCTCATTATTCGATCAAGAAATCCACAGAAAATTTCATTGTGCTACTTTCTTTTCTAGACAAGATATTTAACAATAACTAATTCAGTTAGGATAAACCCTATAAAGGCCCCACAATTATAAACTCTAGCCATTCCTTTCAAATTATTCAAATAATCAAGTCGAACCCATTAAGGGTTTTATTGCCATGAATTATTTCTGTTACCCGACAGAAATATGAATCGGGTTCATTCGAAAACTCTTAGGAGTAATGTTCTCTAATCCACTGCACAATAATCCCAAATACTTACTGCTCACTATTGACCATTCCATCGTACTTGGTCTTGAAGTTTAAAAACCATTCGATCCCTCCAGTCAACTGCCAGCCAGGATAAGAGAGATTACTGGCTATTGGTGCAGGCCGTAATTGCGGATTAATATGCAGCGGGTGGTCAACATACCCGAGACTCTTGGCTACCTGCATGTGCGTATGTTCCGAATACCCATGCAGCCATACCCTCAAGCACAATGCCAGTGAGGGTATTGCTGTAGGTAGAAGCTCGCACAAGGTGGCATAATGATCGTATCTGGACCAGCCAGTGAATGCAGTCCCTCGGAATTCATTGATTTTATTACCATGAATGCCAAGCTCTTCTAACCACCTCTCGTGGTTACTAATGTGATGGCTTATTATGGGTATTTGTCGGGTTGACCCTGTCGCTCCTTTGAATGCGGTTGCTGCCCAAATATTGGGGAATACTGCGCTGTATTTCGTCCATAAATCTTCAAATAAAATGAAAGACTGGATCATATTAAAGGGATTCTCGGATTAGGAAGAAATCCTCTTTCTAAGGGCAATTCACTAATTACCTTGAGGAAGGGAGAATGTTTCTCTGGAATTATAGTGCCATATCATTGGCTCCACGTATTTTCCAACGTAATACTCTGAAAATCATGCAAAACCACATGAATTTAATCCAAAAAATCAATTAAAAACATATTCAGGAATGAGTGACACCAAAAAAATATATTGCAAAATTAGCGCTGAAGAACAAAGTCCCAATAATTGAAATACCATTTAAAACCTGCAAATCTGTGCTCCTCAGCATGTCATCCCAAATGATGATTTTCAAGCAAGGATACATCTCCTTGATGTACTGTGCGATAGCGAGTACATGCTCCAGGTAAACAGTAGACTTGCCGTATTTACTCAAACTGGCGCGTTTTGAGCAGACGGAGCAGAGCCCGAGGTGCCAGATCTCGTCCGCTCCGATGTGGAGATACTGAATGTCTGGGTGGAACGACACGATTTGTCGTACGAGGGATTTCACCAGGGGAAGAGTGGCTGGGTTCGATGGACAGATCGAGCTGGGGAAATTTTCTACCTCTCGGAGAGACCTCCACTCGTCGTGTTTCAAAACAAACTAGGAGAGATTGAATTTAAATAGAAAATAATTTGAAATGAACGAGTCAACGGATGACTCGTTCCCCAGAAACCGATTACTCACTTCTAAATGACCAAAGGTTTGAACCAAGGGAACAACCGCTAGTCCACAATCTCCAGCAATTTGTAGTATTTGTAAAGCTTCTTGTGCTGTGTAGCCACTTCCTAGGCTGGTGGGTCCATTGCTTCCAATGCGAGACAGCTCTCGATTGTACGGAAACGTGTCCTCCCACTCTAACAACAAACCCGTGGCACCCCATGTCCTCAAATAAGGAAATAACTGGAGTGCGACGAAATACAACACTGTGAGTCTTTTGTTGACATGTCAACATGAACACTTAATTGTTTATTTGGCTTACAAACCTTCTCAAAATATGCCACTCGAGGTGGGGCGCCCTTCAGGTCCAGATGAACTAGTCTGCAAGGCCCAGAAAAAATATTTTCAACGATTATCACGGTTCCAACATTAGTTGACGTTTGAAATGCGTATTTTGCGCCTTTTGTTTTTACCTGTGTGAGCCGAACGTGAAGTCATCCATTTTTTTCCCATTTTACTGCAGAGTTCAGTGGAGCACTTATTTTATCAAAACAAAAATGATGCAATCATTGATTTTATCATCTAATTTGAAAAAAACACGGACCGAAGGCTGTTATTTTTAGTTCTTGTCAAGCTGAAGTCTGGATATTGATTATGGTAATGGCTAGGTGAACTGGCGGGCTTTTCAAATGCAGGATCAATACCCAATTCATAAAAAGATAAAATCAAATCGTTTTTTTGGGGATTACAGTTGTAAAATTTTGTTATTTCCAGTTGTACTTAGTTAGGATGGCTATTTTTTCTTTGGATATTTATACGTTTTCCTTGCGTCATTTCCAGGTACAGAAATTATTTATAGACATTGATTATTTGTTTTTAAACATTGATTTATTATACACAGTCGGGCGAACCAAATCGCATTTTATTTTTCATCAAGATAATAAATTAATTACTATCTCATCAGTAATATTGTTTCATTTGTACAAAAATGATCTGACCAAGGATGGCAAACTGCTCATCCAACAGATAAAAATCTCATCTGCTTTGGCTCAATTAATTATTTTCTTCTAAAATTATACTCCATCGCGTGTTCAATTGCTGCAGTCTTAACATCATAGAAATAGAACGTTAAATATTTCCAAATCGATGCGAAGCATAATGTTAATTCCATTATGGGGGGGGCTGACCATACAATTATTTCGGGGGATGTGGGAAAAATAGGGATTGAATATTCAACAATAACCAGTCGGCAATTTACAAAAGATGGGATCATTTATATTCAGTTTTTTTCTTCATTAAAAAATTGAGCTAATCTTAAAAATCTAGGGGTCAATCAAAGTAGATGTGGGCACGTAAATTGATAGGGTATGCTCATATATATCTATATATATATATCAGTTGTTTTCGAATAACATAAAAAATGGGGAGAGCATTGAGGCATGAAAATAAAGGTGACATCGTAACAATTACAATTATACCATAAATAATTATCAACTTCACGATCAGATTCATCGTTATCTCCTGGTCGAGGACATGATTACAAAACCTGGTCAATCATCTTGCCGTTTAAGCATTCGAAGGAAAAATCAATTTCGTCATAATCGGCAGTATTTGAACAAAACAAATAGGCAAATCACTTTCACTGTGAGATTTGAGAAAAAATGACGTACATCAATCACTGCGTGATGGACTGACTGAATTCTCACAGAGAAATGTGGTCGTCATTATAAACAAAATAAATAAATTAATTACGAAAAATTTGACTCTTCATACTTTGCTGCTACGACCATACTCGAGGATTTGCTTGTGGTAGAAGAGCAGATACCTGAAACATCAAAAAATAGATAGATCATTCCTTTGGTCATTATCATTCTCCAAGTATTTGTGCTGATGCATTAGTAAGGTGCTTCTGAATGGAATTTTTGAATGTCATTTTCTCGAGATATGTGAGGTATTCCATACTAAATGAGTCAACGAGTGGCTCTCCAATTAATAATCGTAATTCCAATTCTTTTTATCTTAATTAAAACACTCTTGAAGGTATGAAAATCGTCATGTTTCCAATTGGGAAATTTTTTTATCTATGACCCTGCTTAAAACGCTGCTATTCAGAAGCAAAAAACCAATCATCTCACTATTCGTAAACAATGACGAGCTTGAAATTTAAAACGTTAAAAATACTCACCCTTCGCTGGTCAAAACGTCTTTAAGCCGCGCCTTGGTGATCAAATGATCATCACACTTGAACCACTGGTCCCTCTGCTGCCTGATGAAGGCAGTATAGTGGCCAGTCTCTAGTGAGCCCTCATGATTAATAACAGCAAACAATGAATATCTGTTGTCACTGAAAGTCGTGTCTTCGCCATTTTTGGGGAAGCCGTCGATAGAACCGCGGTTATTATTGCCATTGCGTTGGTGTGACATGAATGGTGTCATGTCGAGTTGTTCTGGGAATGAGATAAACGTCGATATCTTCTTATCCTGGATACTGGAGTGTTCAAAGCGCTTGAGATGAAAACTCGCGACAATAGGTAGTTGTTTCATTGTTAGCTGTTTGGTGCTTTCTTGATAGCTCTGGCACTTGCTACATTTTATTTTAGCACTTGAGCCTAGATGCTCAGCTCGTGTGAAGCGCTCTAGGCAGTCGAGAAGTGATGTAGGGGGTCCATTGGCGTCCGAGCCGGAGGCACCAGCTGTTGGACCGAGATCTAGAGATATGTCCCAGAATGGATCGATGGTTGTAGAAACGCCGTTGCAAGATTGACATACAACATCGCTCTGCAACCCTCCAGTGAATATTTGATCAATAATACAGTTGCAATGATGTGGATTATCCTTAACAAATATTGGTGCTGCTTCACAGTGTCTGTGAAGTACGTCCAAAGTAGCAATGAAGAATTCGTGGGCATCCTGTTGTTCATAACCAGCCAAGTGTCTAGCGTGTGTCCATATCAAATGGAGTAATTTATGGAGTGTGAGAGGTGCTTTGCTACCAGAATAGAATTCCTGGAAGAGATGGGACACCTCACAAACCAGACATCGACTTGGCTGCGGGCAGTGATGACGATCAGAGAGGAAATAATCTCGCAGGAGTGGAGTGTGAGTCAATGCCTGGACAATGCAGTTCATGAAGCAGGTGCTGCCTAAGTTTATAAGCCCTCTGAGACCTGTGAACAATTTTTTCATCGTTGAATACATCGTCATTTTTACAGTGACTCCAGGGGATGTGAAAAAAACATGAGAAGAGACCGGAGTTTCAATTACTAGAATATCAATCCCCTGTGAGTAAAAGATGAGAAGTTTGGAATTGTTTTTTACCAATTGTTGAATTCTCCACAACGCGCCTTCGTCGTGGATTTTTCCTTAGCAATTCCGCCTCGACTTGTGTCGGCTCCCAGGCACGATAGAACTCTCCCAGGCTGAGGGATTTGGCTGACTCGCTCCATTGTGCTTTGGCTACTGTCAGTAACTCTCTATCGTATACATAGTCTCCACATTGGAAGCACAGAATGTTACCGTAACAAAGATCCACGGCTGTAATGAAACATGAAATTTTGTTACATAATGAGTGAAAAAATAATAAACCTACAATTACTCAATTAATAACCAATGGGTGAGAAACATCTGCCTACCTAAAAAATGTTTCTTCGTTTTCGCATGCTCCTGGATGTGACCACCAACGTAGCAACCAAAAAATATGCAGTGCAAGCAGGAATGCAGTCGATCCTTGTGGGTCTTGCAAGTATGACATAAGCAGCTGACGGCCTGTAAAAAGATGGTCTCATTAATTGCATGGGAAAAAAAATCAATCCCGAGTTCTCGACCCATCATTCGTCAAGCTATTTTCCACTCGAGTCAGAAAAAAATGATAAAATTGGCATGAAAAAAATTCCTCATTTTTATATCACCAGTTCCACATAATAATCTTGAAGATCAAACAGTATATCTCAGTCGATACATTCCTCCGTAAATCGTAATCAGAGCAGAGTCCAAATTTAAAAAAAATTGATTTTACAAGTGCAGAGCCACACGCGCAGGGCAACGCAAACCTAATGTCCGATCCTGATAGCCTGAATGAACCGTACGTGTGGGCTGTGTCACGTACAGTCTCTCAGTGACTGGTGTGCATGTAAATACAGGGTGTTTGTATTTTCACCAGTACCCCAGCGTATGTACACACCACGAGATATGTCAAGCTCACAAGCGAGCGTCATGGATTATAACCTAAACATGAATCTCCAACTGACCCCGGGCCCATCACCACAAGCTAAAAATTCTCTGGTGGAAACAAACTAACGTCCACTCTCTTTCGGAGCAATTGTCACTGACAAAATCCTTAAAAACTCTTCCTAACACTCGCGACACCGGCTAATGCCCCAAAATATTCATTACTCCAATTAAAAAAATATATTGGAAAAACAAACTCAAAAATATCTTACCTTTCTGACGCGTGCCTCTGCCGAAGTACTTGTGACAAAGTAAGAGTGTATTACTTTGTACGGTTGTATACCTTTGGCAGCTTTAAAATTATTCAAGTGTATGCAGCCATGGTCGCTCATCTCAGACCTGCTACTGCTGCGATGATGCACGAGACTCTTCCTCTTCCTCTCAATCTCAGTGTGTCCCCAGGGTGCTGATCTTTTACCTTCGTAACCTCCACTACTACTCTTATTGTTTAAAATATTTAAAAAACCCCAGTCAGTTTCACGCTGTTCAGACGTGGAATGAGATTGAGTTGTACTTGTGTATTTAACCGGGGCGTAGCACGCTGGCCTTGGAAGGATCACGCGTGTCGTTGACATGGAAAAGCGCGTGAGCCCTCTAAATAATTGATTGTTTGTGATTTTTTTTTTTTCAAAAAACTTGGAGTACAAACTTCCTCAGTACTCCCTTTACAAACTTCACCTGCACTGTTGGCTCCACACTTGAACTGTTGGCTTACGCCCACGACTAGTCCCTTGGTTGGATTTTTAAAGAGCCACTTGGCCCGATCGAGCGAACAATTTTTTTTTTTCTTTTCACAATAATGGGAGAGAGTGTGTGAAGAGAGGGGGACCTCACGCGACGATGAAAATTTGCCAGGACGCTGGAGAAGTTATACTGTTGGACCACGTTTTATCCCGAGTCTTTCGACAGTCAAACGCTCACGGACACCAGCCGGTGACTGCAGCCGCGCCGGTATATACGAGCGACCGTACCTCCGTTTCCCCCACCCTCTTCCTCATCGCCACTCCTCCAATGGCTCCGGGGATACAGTTGTGTACCTGCAGGTAATCAGAGCCCCAGGATACCGTTAATTCCCATGAACTCCGAGACATTTAATTGCGAACTTAATGAGGGGTCATTTAGCCTCGAGCTCTCTAATTAGGTCAGGGGAAATAGTTTGGACGAAATTTCGGCCCTTGTGCTGAATATTTTCCGGGGACGGATTACGATGGTCATTACGAAATTTCCTGATAATCTAGGGATCGACGTCGCCTAGGAGGCTAAGCTACTGTCGCCTTGTGGTACGGTCCTGGCGCCACTCACTCGCCTCCTCTTGTCTATCGGGAACAGCTGCGCATAGTACGCATCCTCTCAAGAGCCTCGGTGTCCGTAGTTTGCCCTATGGAACCGCTTTAATCGCTCAACCCCGTCTAGTTACCATGATCGGAACGGCTTTTACCCAACGGCTGTCCATCTGCCTTGCGAATAAAAAAGTTCATTGTCATTAGTCGGAATGATGCTACGCTGAAGATGCTCTCCGCCGGTCTCGCGGTGGCTGACTCATTCTGGAGCATATTTCCTGATTTTTTGGAGTAGAACAAAGGAGGGATAACTCCATTACCTGCTCCGGGCATCGGGGAGATTATTACGGTGGTTTGAATGTAAACAGAACGGGATAATGACGACTATGCAGATTATTTTTTTTTAGCATTTTATTTTCCTTCGAGCCGGTTCGGGTATTTGCGATAATGATCAGGATTTTGAATGATTAGATCGGATTGTTTTCCCCACCGAGAGGTAATGAACTTGCCCACTACTCCAATTCACTGGGGGATTTAAAAAATGGAATGGGAAAAAATCATACATAATTCGAGAGAATTATTTGTTAGTTGATTAGGAAAATTAATAATTTGATACGGTTATGAATAGAGATTGTCATTTTAAAATACTTTCGCTTGTGAGTGAAATTACGAGAAGATTCATTTAATGTTGCCGCGGAATGGGAAACAGCTGATTGAGATTGATGACTGCGTGGGGTGCATTTTCATCGCTTTCATTTTCAGCTCAGGAGCCCAGTTTCTATAGTTATCACCTAGCTAGATAAATTAGACAGTTGTTTAATTTAAATTTAAGATATCTTTTTGGGATCTTCCGAAGGATATTTTGCAGAGCCATAAGATTTTTCTAGTTATCTGAGAAAATACCTGAATGTGCCCCCGCGTGTCAATAGGATTCATGTTGCGATTCGTCACTGCTGGAAATAGCGGGCGAATTCAAATAGCGAAATATAACAAAAACACTTTTAAATTTATTTTACTCCATTTTTGTAGGTTTCCAATGCTTTAAAAAATGGTCTAAAAGGACAATTATATAACTTTTAATGAGGGACATTGTTTATTTCACCTATTTTCGATCAGTCTCAACAATTTTCAATTGCAACCTGATCGAGGCGCGTGAACAATCACGTGCGCGTCCTTAAGCCCTCCGTGACCTGCTTTCACAGCTAATAATTCGATAATTACGAGACAGAATAAAAGTAATAAAACAATATATGTAGGTATTTTCAGAAGAGAAAATTTTTTCAGTCGATTGATATTTTTCTATTCAATAATCTTGATATAAATCTTAAAAAATTCATCTTTATATAAGTCTTACAAAAATCATATCAAAATCTCATGTTTATAGGCGTCTCTGATTAATCCATACCTATTTCGACAAAGTTTCATTGCGTATATTTTGAACTATAAGTTTATTCGCGTCTTACCGACGGTCGAGATTGAAAAATTAATGTAATTCACTTACCGGGCGGCTGATGTCACTGGCACCTTCGCGGCGATGACGTCGTAAAATTCAAACATTCTTAATGGAGTGACTTCCCCTCGTGTTAGGTTTCTCGAATAAGTCGGATAATTTATAATTTATTCACGAAGACTCATTAAATTCTCAATGAACGTGTGATAATGTTCTGGTTTTTAAAATCATACTACCAATTCGATATAATCCGTAAAGGCATTGTTTATTTCTCTCAACTTTTCTTATAGTCAATGTAATAATATCAATATTATAGTTTATTTTTATCAATAAATTGAAATTGTTGTTTTTGTTTCTTTTATATATTTATATACATAATCATACAACGTATTACATATCTAATGTTGTTGCTGTTTTTTTTTTTCATCGTTTAGGATAAAGCTAGGACGTTGAGAGGTAAGAGTGGTTTGGGGAAGATCGAAGGAGCCCCGTGATTTAGGATTTCTTTATTCTCAATTACTTGGTTTTTTTATTTATTTAGATTTTGTTATTTTCGTCTCATTACGCTAGATGTATGGACAAGATAGAGAGACAGGAGTGGAGTGAGTGGCGATAAGAAATAGATATAGCCCGAGGGATAAACGCTTTTTTTAGTTAGGTATAAATAATCGGAACTGAGATGTGAACATCTCATTATTTAAATATAACTACAGTTGCATATTCTGCGAAACTTACATAATCGTAAAAGACTTTACGTTTACAATAAACAATGTACAATATTAAATAACAGAAATTATCCAGACACTACAAAATGCTGGATCACTTTATTCAGTATTATTATATATAATTAATGGTTTTTTTTTTGTTGTTTAACAACCACTTGTGATACCGTCTAATATATATATTTTTTCATCATAAATTTTCGAAGATTTGTTCAAATTCACTCAGGGTTTGACTAGTTGAAATTATTTTCATTTTGAAATTTGAGTATTTATTTAGCTTTAGGGGGCGAAAACCCGAGTGAATTCAAATTGCATTAGTCATTACGTCCACGGAGGTCTTTATTTCTTTTTATTAACGGAAATTCAATATCCTTAGGATTAATCATTTACGTGGTATCTTGGTATCTCAGAGTGTGATTAAAAGTGCCTTAAATTCATTCAGTTTAATGATTCTCTTCATTGAATTTGTCTTTCAACCTGTGTTTCATCACCTCTAAAACTTTTCAACGCATGCTTCTTTTATAAATATACATAGGTACATTTTTGTCTATGCTCGTGGGAGTGGCGATACTCCTGCTAAATTCATGAAGTCTTGGGAGAGTAGCTACAGGGTGCCGTCCCATTAGACATCCACTCCGAGAGTTTTCTTTCACTTGTTTTCTGTGTTGCTTAACATTTTTTTAAGAGCAATGCTCGTCGAAAAATATCGATATCTCTCTTACACGCATGCGATGCCGCGACAGACCAGGGATTATACTCGTTTCCACTATCATAACGCGCCTTCCATGTTACGAATTTCATATGACATATTTTATTTTCATTATCTCCTCTTCTCCAGGCTTATTATTTTTAACAGGTCCATGTACTGCATTTTTTGTGGTTGAGTTGCAGTTGATTAGCTAGCCCTAACATCAATTCAATCGATCATGCGCAAGGAGCGTTGCCTGAATTTAGTTCACGTGAAAATTAATCCACAGTAGTAACCGTAACACGTGAAGTCTTCGATTTTTTTTCCGCGGATTATCCCCCATATCGATCGCTCAATGCAATTGAATTTTTTAATTTAAAAATTTAAACGTTAAATCATGATTATAGCCGAGTGCAATCAACTTTTCCGCTGAGTTCATAATACTCTATTGCACTCAATCCCACTGGTGCGTTTCTCAAATAAGTCGCGTAGCTTTCTCTTCGGAAATTTATTCATCAAGATTTTTTTTTATACATTTTTCCTCAAGTATAAGTAGGGCAGTGCTTTATGTACATAACGTAGGCGAGACGGAACCCACAGCGCCATTGAACTCAGCCCTATCGCCAGATTTTTTTTCCTATTTTTTACTAGCTCTCATATAGTACTTCACTAGTCATTCCCCATCCTGTCTGAAATAAATTCAATTATATTGGCTCAACCCACAATAACGAACGGAAATTTAAGACCTATCATTATAAACGTGAAAAATTGAGTCTCAGCGAGCAGACAAAGAGGTTTATGCAATGGGATTTACTCAGTTATCATTTTTTTCAGCATAAATGGGTCTAAATTCAGGTTGTCTTATCCTCATTTTTTATTCCTTTTCATTATGACATTCATAGTTCTTCATCTTGGAGTTTATGAGACGCTGTCGTTATTCCTTTGATGATATTAATATTGAAGGAATTGTGCCATGCATTAATGCAGCATCTACTTTGCATTCGGTTTATATTGCATTCTTCTTCTCGAGAATGTAGTGGCTGAGGAGTGTGTGAGAGCTTAACGACGAGCTACCGAATTTTCTTCATCAATTCAAATGATCTCTTATATTATTGTTAATTGCAATAACTGAGTATTTCACTTAAAGTATTAATCTCAAACCCCTATCATACACTAATTAATAACAGTAACGACAGAAAAATATGATTTTACTCTGAATAACGAAGTTAACTCTTTTATATGCATAATTATTTTTTCATCCTCCCGTGGTATTTTCCGCGAATTTCCTTCTCTTGCGTCTTCTCGCTTGGCTACTTGAATTTTTAATGAGCCAAGTTATCCCAAGGGCACCGATGATTGAAGAAAAAATGCAAAATCAATGACTCTATCGGAGCTCTACGTCAATTTTATAAATGAATTTTCACATGCTTATCCATCGTCGAGCAGTGGCGGCATGCGGGAGAGTGCAAATCGAATAGCAGATTTCTTCACGCAGAACTTTATTATCCAATGATGTTGCAGAAAGCCTTCGAAGAATCGTCCCAGTAACTAGATTCGTTAAGGTTTAATAGCAATGTCGAATTGTTTCTCTAAGATTGAATTTCTACGAGCCGAAGAGAGGTTGATAGACAGACAAACATGCAGACTGACACTTTACAGACATACTTTCGTAAAAATAATTTTAAAACGAGAAAATCTCAAGTCCAGTCGCTTCAGAAGTTATAATTAGGAAATATCAGAGTTAGAAGTCATATGTACAAGTTTTTCACTGTTAAATATTTAATTATTGTTGATGTCATTTAAAATGTAGTTCTTTTCTCCAATTATCTAGCAATTCATATTATCCTAATGCGTTTGATTTTATATACACATATTCTGTTCAATGCGTGACAAACATATCATTGGTAGAAGTTTTATTAATTATTAATGCGTTATGTCTAAGCACAGGTCGCCTCTGGTGAATCGAATAAGAACGTTTACTTAATGGATACAGATTAGTTCGTTTCAAATATACAAGGATGAAGTATACATTGCCATGGATGCAGTGAAAATAGAATGTTTCTTTCAAATATAATAATATTTTTGCTCTTTAATTTCCTGTTACAATTTCGTTGGTGATGGAGGCATCGATGATGTCAGGATGTCGGGTTCTCGGCGAATTTTTAATTTTTTTTTGTTCAAAGTTAATATAATTATAGCAATTATTGATGATTTTGTCGGTAATCTCATGAATACACTCCGCAGATGGACGAATAAAGTAGGATTGTGGGCGCATTGATTCGTTGGATGAAAGCAGAAATTATGGAGCTTAAAATATAACAGACATTTGGTCCCAACCGCGGCGAGACAGGTAAGACAGACAATAGCTATTCTCTCATTGAATACGGATATTCTATTTTTTTAAATGTCACTGTCAACGTAAATATAATTAACGACCGAACGAACGACTTCCACAAAACTCTCGACTACGTGTAAGATTGTAATTTCGTTCAGGAGGCGGGGAGAGCGATTTTACTTTTCATTTGTTATATAAATTCTATGAAAACTTGGGTATGAACTCACGCTAATGACGATAGAGTCAATTAGGAAAGAGAAGCATGAAATAGTTAAAAATATCAAACATCGGAAAGTAACTTAATTAGTTTTGTGATTAAATTTCTTGTACAAACTCTCGGGAGTTTTTGTTATGTGAGTATATATTTTTAATATGTATTTAGAACTGTGAAACTCTGGGAACTTTCAGTATCATCATTTCTGCGCTTCCGACTATAGCAAGAAATATTTAATACAGTGCAGGATGTTGTGTGGATCGACAATCGAACAATCATCAACTGCAAAGATTGATTTTAATTGTAGTAATATTAAGATTGAAATACTTATCAGTATTTTTGACTAAGAGTGAGTGTCATTATCCTTGCTCTTTTAATTATGAAAATGAATCATCACGTACTGAAATGCTATTAATTGCATCGCAATAGTTTGTTAACTCTTTTTGTAGTGTAATCACGTACTTTCCACTTTTATGACTAATGATTCTAGTAGTATTAGATATTGGTAAGGGTTGAAATAGTCACAAGTTATTAACAGCAGTAATAGGAGCGGCTGTGCTCTTGACAATTGTTTTTCAGTGTACGCCTAGATCAGCGAGTGAACAACTTCACTCGGATAATTGGATTACCTCGTAGTTCATGTCTTCATGGTTGTTATAGTTTTTTCCAATCTCATTCTGCCTCATTTATATTTATAAATACTTACAATAGTTTTTTTTACTAGTTCGATCACCGAGTCACAAGACACATAGTGGTGAATTATAATTTCTCTAAGTCCGGTTGAAACGCTTTCTTTGCGTCGTACCCACGCGCCTGTCCTAATTAAATTGATTAAATTTATTTGTGTGTTGGAACTGAAGGCTGTTTTGCATACAATTTATTTGCAGGTGTACCCATCGTTGTTCTACAAGTACATATACACGATATTTTCTTTATCTACCAATACAGTGTTATGGCTGTCATGATTAATTCTGTAAAAATTCTACCACGCGTAACGCCATATAAAATTTAGTACACCGAAAAACAAAATGCTGAAAAAAAAAAACAAATTGCATACATAGAAGGCCATTACTGAGATTCAGATCTGCAGAATAGCGATGTGTACATTTACAAAACAGCCGCATCGTGCTAATGAAAAATCATAAAAATAAATCGTCTTTTATTTGTAATTTTTTTTTTTATTTTGTGTTTGACAGTTCGTTCGTTCGACCGACAATGCATTGACATGTGGACTCGCTCATAAAAACGAGCGCCACTAATGCATTTTTTTTTCTGTTGCTGTTTATCTCACAATACAGAGTGCGTTAATTATTAAGATGGGGGAGTGAGTGGAATAAGATAAAGAGGAAGCGGATGGTATCGATGAACGATGTCATTAATAGTATTAATAATTTAAATATACGAAATATAACAATAACAGTGAATAACACGATAACGATGACGCTCGCACCGATTCTTTCATTAGTTTTTTTTCCATAATTTTTAATATTCGACTATACACGACGTTATTTTGTAACGATGTCACCGTGCTTGGACTCCTGGTCGCAATCGGGACGTTTGGATTTTTTTCAACTTGTTTTTTTAATTCTTTAATAAGTTTTCTTCATGTTTTGGAACTTGAAATATAACAGGCCAAGTTGCGCATTCATAATTATTTATAATTAGCGAAAAGGGACGAAGCTCGATCTGTCGATCGGTGTTAAACGATCGCTTCAATTCGTTGATTTATAATATATATATTTATATGTATATATATATTTAAATCTTCAATTAAAAAGTCCAACGTGGGTAGATTAACTAAGCGTATCTAGCATTGCCAATTCAATAATACGGCAAAATCATTCATTTGCACTCATTTGCATCCAAAAAAAATCATATTTATTATTATTATTTCTTTCCTTGAAAACAAAATTATTCTGTTTACAATGCCTGACGCGAAAGATAGACCCATGATTTAGTTTATTACATTCCTTTAGTTTTTGTTTATTTTTCATACTTAATAATTACCTACATTACGCACTTGAATTATCCGCATGCACATCATCCCGGCAGTTTAAGTAGATACTCCCTCAAGCATGAGAGGGACATAGAAACGCTCATTGAATTGAAATATTTTTTTTTTCAAATTCATTTTTTATTTTTATTGTAAACAATTCTCTTTGATGCGATTCATGTCATCTAAAGTAATCCCTCTATGTAAAATGACCATCGTTAAAAGTTAAAACCTCTAAGTTTCATCTTATCTCAGTAATTATTTATTTTAGGATTTTTTTTTAATTCTGTTTAATTTTCCTCTTTATTTTCAAAATCCTCTCAAGAAAAACTAAGTCGACCTAAGTCGCATAACAAGAGAGCGAGGCGCAACGAGGACGCGACGTTTTTTTACTAAAATTCGTAATGACACATGAACCGTAACGCGCTATTCTGCTCACTCATTATCCATTTTTTATTAAAAAAAAAAAACAAAATACATTCCATGAATAACGAACAGGCTGCCTTCAAAAGCCCGCAGCATGCTACAGTTATCTCTCCCCTTCCCCTGGGACTTGAATATTGTAATAATCATTTATCGCAAGTGGGTAACATTTTTAGATACTTCCTCCTCGCACCCTCGCCGCAGCCACGCGCTTAGCACGCGGTTATTAATCTATTCTATATATTTTTCTTCTCCCTTAGTTTACATTTTTGCCCCATGTTCTTCTCTGATTTCCACGTCGAACAGCTCTTATGCTTAGGTACCTCGTGTTTTTTTTCCGCCTCTTTATTTTTGTTTTCCATCATTAAATGTGTAGTTATGCACGCGTTGCTATTTAATAACGTGTAACCTGTTTACACCCCTGTTCGCATTACCTCATACACAGTAATTCGCCTGTGTACGTATTTTGTATTTTCTTTAAATTATTGTATTCTTATTTTTTTCATTTTTTTTCTGAAACTTATATTTTATTTAAGTTTTTTTTCGCGTCAATTCGTCTTTACTTCACACTAGAGATACTCGACACAATCTAATCATAAATGATTAACACTTAAAATCACCAATCATACCTATTATTCGTCGCCGCAGCGCTTGGACTTGTACAATGTGTGGATTTATTATCCTAAGCGTAATTTAACGGCGGTCCGGCGGTGGTTACAATACTTTATTGAATATAGGTACTATTTAGAGTAAACACGCCGTAAGTATTCATAATAATTTCATTTTCTTTTAATGCATTTGTTCATTTTTAAGTTCATTCATGTTCGTTAATCATTTTAGCTTCGATTACCCCCCTCCAAAAGCGGATTAATGTTTTTCATTTAATTTTTTTTGTTTAATCAATTTTCCTTTTTTTTCCTTTTTCATCATCTACGTTAGAGGTACCCTCGATTTATAAGTACCCAATTTTATTATTATTTTTTTTTTTATTCGCGGTAAGGCACCCCCAGAGTTATTCGCGGAAGTACATTGATACAAACTAAATGACTAGATAATCCTTAAGTCACGTAACGGTGTAGCTTCGATCGCGCGACGGATAGGCAGGTGGGTAGTTCATTTATCTTAGTGGTTTTTTTAATTTTACAATTTACTTTTTTTATGTTGCTTTTTCAATTTCAATCAGCTTTTTAATGATACGGCGAAACCGAGGGCTAGAGAAATCAATTGTTATTTTTCGTCTTTAATATATAGTTAAAGCGAGAGCGAAAGAGAAAGAGATTTTTTTTCGATTTCTCTCTTTGCGGCGGAAGGAGACGCGCGAGGCGATGCGTGGCAGTTCCTGGATAATTTTAATTCGCTGGGCTTTTTTTCATGTGAGCCACTTGGCAGCTTTTCTCTCGTATCAGTATTACGGAGCATTCTTTTTCAGTTTCTTTTTAACGCAAAATATTTTTTTTAGTTGAGAATATGATGACTTGAAAGGTCGCGTTTTTGTGAGAACAGGGAAAGTTCATTCTAAATTTCAATTTGGGATAAACATTGGAGATTTAGGATGAATTTTCCCCGTCAATTAACATCCAGTACATGTCATCGTAATTCTGACAAGGATGAGTTAATTTCGATCCAGTGATCAGTAGCGAATTCATTCCATCATTCTCTTGCAATCAACATATTTACAACAATATCAAAATTGAGATTAAAAATGTCATTAGAAAACCAGGCTCACCTGAAAATACCCATACATCTCCGTGCTTGTGTGACTGACCCCGCAATATAGCAACAATACGACTTTTGCCGAAGTGCAATGGCGATTGATCAATCGTCAGCATTGAAAAATACAAATCTATCGAACAAAAACAAAATGTACATTACAATGCTATTAATTAGACTTGAAAATTCAACTGTCACAGGTGCTTTAAAAATGAGTGAAAAAAAAAACCAAGTACTAATGTTGATTCGATACACGAGATTTGAGGTTCGTTAATTAACATACATCGACAAACAGAGGACACAAGAGAATTGTAAACAACAGACGAACAGTTAAGACGAAATTGGGAAGGCAGTGGTGCGTTATTTCGGTATTTTCTACTTTTTTCATGTTTTTTAGTGCGACATTCGCCAGTTACGGCGATTTTTTCTGATGTGCTTGGGCATATAAAATGAAGCACACATTGACACACAATGAAATATCCCCGTATATAAAAAATCACCCGCAGAGAGATCACGTTTGAAGCGCAGAGCGCACGAGTAACGTGCAAATTATGTGGAGTGAATTCGATTCATCTCTTCCGCCTCCCTTTCCCTTTCCTCTGGCAATTAATATATATCGTTCACCCTTAATGAGTCCAATTTATTCCCTTTGTCAACTCGTATGGAGAAAGAGAGACAGACATAGAGAAAATTATGTACTTTATCTTAACATTTTTTTTGTTTTTTCATTTGTTCTCATTCTTTCGTCAAAGGACCACCGCACATTGAGTCTCATCATCCCTTATTATTCGCGCACACCCGACAAGGAGACGTCTCCAGAGAGTTTATCCCCGATAACTAAACAGTATTTAAATTATTATTAATCATTTTTTAAACATTCGCGCACATATTAAGCGAGGCCACTTGGCCATCCAACGACAATTTTCCCCCACCTGCACTTTAATTTCAATTTTCACTTATTGTTGATCGTGAAAAATAAATAAACAAAGCTGTCATCACTAGTACCGCCGTGAACAGTGCGTAGATGACTCGGATAGTGTTTTTTTTTTTCAAAGCTGCTTCAGTTCATTATTTCACCCATTCCTCGTTCTTCAACGGTCCGTTAGTATTAATGCGCTGCTTCCTGTTGATGATGTCAGTCTAGTATTAACAAATTGGCTTATTATTTTTTTAAAATTATTATTTCAACTCATTAGACTGCCGTCTCTGTGTGACTGTGACTCGAGAGACGTTCAACATCAATTTCAGGTACGTTCAGTTCATCGGGTATGTTGTCTGCATAGTCGATACTGCTTGTTTGTGAGTGCCGCTTGCTCAATGATGACTGTTTCCGTAGTACCTCTGCTAGGGTCAAGCCACTGTGCTCACCATAACGCGTGTCTAGGCCCTGCCGAAATGCGTTCACTACGCGAATCTGGAACGCAACGTGTTTAACGTGATGAGATTAGTCTGTTCGATACTGTCATTATTCAACATAATTAATAGCCATTACATTCGTTTATATTCATAATGATGATGCATCTTAGTATGCATCATAGCGAGGATAAAAGCAGAGGAATTTTATGGAAAGACTCCATTGGTTTGACAGCTAGAGTGCAAAGGATGGCTCCCGAAAAAAAATATATCACCGGTAAAAATAAATTCAGTTCAACGTATTGCGGTAAAATGTTGGATATTTCTTTTTATTTAGTATTTTTACTCCGGTATACTGCATGCACCGGACTCATGCCAAAATAAATATTTGTGTGTGTGTGTGTTTTTTTAAAACATAGTTGAATGTAGAAAGGAAAATGCACTCGGTCTTTTTCAGAAGAAAAATCACAAGTGTCTCGTGTACAAAAATGACAGTGTCCCGGGGAAAATAAATTGCTAAGAATGACGATGGCGATGTATGCACAAAGGGTGTAAAGATGAACAAGCGCGAAAAATATATTGTGAATTCTCTTCAGAAATTGTGTACGCTGCGGGTGAAAGAAAAATCAAGCTTTTTCTCGCTCGAATGCAATGTTTCCAATTGTTTTTATCATACGAATGACGAGATATATTTATCTTGGTACAGATATACATAAACAACCAATGGAACAATTTATCACACATAGTTCAGCCGAAACATTGCGAGAACATCGCATGCATGATTCATGATTAATATAAACCAGTCGAGCATAGAATAGATGTGATGAATAATGAGATCTACCGAGCCATTCCCTACCAAATAAGCTGTTTACAATTTAAATAGATGTTCAGCAGTTGGTGTAGCTGAAATATCATTGAGAAGGGTATTAGAGTTGGAACCGAATAATTCGCGAGTATATTCTATCTTGAATTGGTAAAATTGCAACGAAAGGGAACAGAGTTATTCTGGTTTGAGAACGTCATAATATGAAGGACGAACTTGAAACAAGTAGATAGTCCTGGATTCGGTCAGACCGGGAGAATAGTGGAAATCGGATAAACGGGAAATAACTCGGAGAAGAAAAATCTTCTCATCTGTAAAGAAGTGGTAAAACGAGGGAAGTTAACTTATCTTCAACTTTGTTTTACCACTTCACCACAGAGATAATAATGATAGCAAAATTTCGTGTCCAGGAATTTTAGGAAATTTTATCATTGAAAAGTTAGATATCCCATGAGTTTTCACATGAAGTTCCTTTTCAGAGGAATCAACATATTGTTTACATTTCCAGTTGACGTCCTTCATCTTTTCAATAACAATATGTTCTCAACCAGAAATATATTCTATATTTAAAGCCAGCGTTCTCAATTCAAGAATGAATTTTCTGCAGTGTTCTTCTATTCTAGTCTCATTGTCAGTGGAGGATATCAGGTGAAATAACATGTTGGCAACTGCATAGCTTGAAGCACATTGTTGTAAGCTCGGGAAACAACTTTCCTTCGCTTGAACTGGCTCAATTAAATTCCAATCTCTCCCCTATTTTTTCCCCTTTTCTACAACACTAGTCATTGAAACTGGGTTAGACGAGAGAGCATGTCTTCGTGCAACTTACAACGGCTTACCAGCGCAAGCCCGACTATCGTTGCGGTGAAGATAAACACAAAGCTCTTTGAGATTAGCTGTAAAAAACAAGGTATACGGGGAAAGCCTCCGGAGGAGGAATTTCCGAAACTAAAAGCGGTCGAGACTCGCAATACAGTTTCTCTTGGCAGTGCTGCATTTGGAAATACTTGTTTCATTCTTTTTCAGAGCCAAAGGAAATACTCAGAGTACATTATAGATGAAAAGGGGAAAATCTCGAGATACTCGGGGAATAAAATGAAAAGCTGATGAGGAATTTGTACCGTTACCATGTGCATGAATCATTTAGGTGAGCTTTTTATTTCGAAATCGAGTGGTAAAACGTAACACGACAGATACGTTTTCTTTTTATCGAGAGGATAATATTTTTATCAGTGGAAAATACCGGAGTTGCCAATTTCAAACTGGATAATTTTAATTCAATCATAAAATATCCGTTTCCGCAGTGCTACTAGTATTCTTCGCTTTGGAACTGACACTGGCCCTTCCGCAGCCTCGTAAAAGTTCAAATCACTGCAGGAAAATATCTTCAGCGACAGGCTGCGCGAATAAAAACCCTACGACACTCGCCCTGAAATAGACTATTATGTGAAAGTGTCTCCATAAAATTTGTTAATCAACCACTGAGAATAAAATTGCTTAGCCCATAATTTCACAATATCGTTAGATAAAAACTTTCCATAGGATTTTTCAAATTCATAATTAGAGAATTTCGTATCTTGGGCCACACCTAGAGCTTCTTAAACTGAAAATTTTCATTTCAAATCTCTCCTTTCAGCAGGAATTTTCCTGTTCAATAGAACATGGAAAATCTGTTCGTTATGTGTTACCACTCCACAAGTAATTTATTTTCATTCCCATGGTAAACTTGCTATAATTATGAAAACGGCTGCGTGACAGCAGCTTTGGCTCTCGGGGAATGGCTCGTTCGTGCCATTAAGCGTGAATTCAGAAATTTGTGGTAATAAAACATCGAGCTATTTGCTTCTGAAATTGAAAGCCAGTGGGTATTGTCAGCACCAGCCTCGAGCACAGTCATCAGCTGTAAAAAAATCAAGCTTGTTTTTCAGCAGACAGATTGCATACTCTAAATGACAAGCAGTATTCTAAAGTGGATCATAAAAATATGATGAAGAATGGGCGAGTAATTTATTCCGCGAAGAATGTCGCTATGAATATTCAGCAACATTTTCAAAATAATTCACAAACCTTTCATGAGCCACTTTACTCGCCCATACACACAATAACTAGACTATATCTTCATGCATCATCCGAGTTAATCACAAGACAACAGTGTATGTACATTATACATTCGCGATTCTTCTACCATCCGTCATATCCATCACCGCCTTATCATGATCGTCAGCTGTACAGTATGACAATAATACAGAGTACATGTAATATAATCAGAGGAACAATTTACGATAAATGAAAATGCACGTATCACAGACATGGTACAGGACACGTGGGATATCGAATATTAAGACAAAACAAAATAACAAAACATAAAGAGACTACCACCGCGATCACCCAGCCACCAACGATAATACGACAAAATGCCTGTTCTTTTGATACTGCATATACTTACGCGTCTTGTCATGTGTGCCGTTGCCAAGGCATCCCGAAAAAAGGGATAGGACATTAACTTTTCGATGTTTTTAAGGCGGGTGGATAGGTGTACTTTTGGCGTAGCTGGCAGGATATACAGCGAGAGAATTGTGTACCATGCACGAAGAGCATTGAAATCACTTTTTATACATATTAGTTTTTTTTTTGTCAATAATCTGCTGGCAGTAGGTGTAATAACACTCGACAAGGCGGCGCGTAAAACTGTTGCCAAAAACCATTATCCCGTCTGGCTCATTTAATGCTTGTCTTCCTGACGGCCAACATTCGCAATTGTACTATTTTCTCATTGTTTCCAATAAAACAGAAGGATTAAAAATATTATGAGAATAGTCAAACGCTGCGAGGACTGCTTTTCATGTGGGACTATTATTCATCATCAACGGAAAATAAACATTCTCAACCTGTATTGTCATGTGCGTTTCAGTATCCCAATGTTAATGAGCACGAGAATGCAATCGTGATCATCAGAGAATTTGAATTGTTTTTGTAACTAATGGCTATGTACATTGATGCAAAGCAGCAGGCACTAAAGCTGATGTAACCGAGTGGTTACGAATTATTGTGGATGATTGGGTGTTAATTATCTGGAGGCTTTTAGGGTATCATGAAATCATTCGTTTCACAGCAAATTTCTGGGGTGCACAGGAAGATTGAATTAGTCATATTTCATGTGAACACATCGAAGCTTTCTCAAAATATCAAACTACAGCGCTGATTCTGCTATTGAAATTGTGGCTGATGTCCGACGAATAGCCGGTGTATCACGTAAATCAACACGTCGATGGATTGACTATTAATGATCAAACTGTCGACGTATCATATCACCGTCAAAACCACGTAAATCTACATTCCAGTGATTTTATACCAGAAAGCGCTGAAAAATGACAGCTGAATTAACTAAAAAATCAAGTAACGAAAGATTTAATGGGGAGAAGCATCTGGAGGTGATATTTTTTTCTCTACACACAGAAGCAGAAAAGGCGAAGAAAAGTGAGAGAAAAGTGAGAGAATATAATAACAATGACAGACACGGAGCACAGAGAAAAGATTAAATTGAGCACTGTAACGGATGATGAGGAAATGGAATTGGTATGAAGTTGTAACGGGCAAAAAATGGAAAAGTTGCAAGATTGGAAGCAAAAGGAATAATCTGTTGGGATATTTGGTATAATAAAACCATAAAAACATCTTGAACAGCTGCTTGGAACATAAAACCGGGCTTCAAACGCTATTCTCATGATAAATAGAAAATGATTTTTTTTATCAAAAAAGAAAAATTTAAGCAAGAATTCACAGTCAAGAGCATAAACATTTTGAGAATACAAGTCGTATACAAGAAAGAAGAGAAGATGTGAGCAAGAGAGGAGCGCTTACAGCTTGGTCTGTCGAGCTCTTGCTGTAGGGTACCGGTATCAAACGTTCCTGCAACTCGCCACCTATCACCTTCAAGAGTAAAGGGTAATATAATGGTTACAACAGGGTGGCATGAGCAAAAAACGTGATAGAATTGTTGTTTAAAAAAAGAGAAAGAGCAAGAGCACATCCTATATTTATTGTTCAACAAAAAGAAGATGAGAGCTTTTATCTTTCATGTAGTATATCATACGTATTTACTATATATAGGGTTTACTGTATATGCACTGAGGAAAGTTAATATTATCTATGCTTTACTTTTATATTTGTCTTCTCAAGTTCTACCTCAATATTTGGTTTCAGTCAAGTATAGATTTTCTTCTCATCGAAAGAAAGAGGTACTATCGATTGTCTCGTCAGATAGATGGACATGTACTTCACATTGGCCAGTATTTTTAGTAAAGTATAGAATGAAAAGTACGACACAAAGAGTTGCTTTTTATCGTGTTAGTGATGGAAACGATGCAGGCAAGTGAATGATTACATGATAAGCAATTTAAATGATCAGAGGACAACAGTTTTTTTAAAAACAAATACAGTGTCCAGTGTCCATCGATCAGACGACCCAGGGACTCCTCGTGCTTACCAAGGATAAACGACCTGAACTAGAGTAGTCTTGACCACACAATGCTGTATCGTCTTGCCAGCCGACACTGCCGGTGTACATTCCCATGAGAATGGAGATGTGGCCAACAGTGTCGTCCATGTACCAACGTTAAACAGCCTTGTGGGATTATATTGTATGTAAAGGACAACAGCACAACGTAATATAGAGCTAGATTCAGTTGTTAAAAAAGTTTACAAGTATAAGTAGTAGTATAAAGGTTTTACAGGGTGAATAATAATAACGTTAATAGAGTCGAGTGAAGTGTAAAAAGAAGGGAGTGTTCCACGTAAGAATATAAGAGGCGAGCGAGCGAGCGAGCAGGCAACTATCATAGTTGTATGACAATAATTCATGTACAAAACTTCGATCTCACAACTGTTATTTAGTCACGATTAATCAATCTCAGTAGCAATCAGATATTGTAAAACCAGGACAATCAAATGAGTTAAATCTGCTAGAGTGTTTAAACGCTTTTGAGACGAGAGTAGTTGGATATCGTTGATGAGGTGTGGATTATGGGTTTGACAATGGGAACGAGAGAACGCCACCAACATTAGACAATGATGATTGAGTGGAGAAGTGTGAAGAATAAACAAAAATTATCATGAAAAAGAATAGAATTAAAGTATAATAAATTATATGTTGGGAAGAAGAGCCTACTGTGGCATTCAGGCTGTAAGACGCGCTTTTTTTCATCAATAGCCGATGCGACAGTAATAATAAACCAGGCTACGGCGATCAATGGGTCTTCAAGGTCCAGTCCGAGGCCGTATATTCGTAGTATATCTCTGTCTCTCTCTCCGTCCCTCGATTCTTCTTTTCCCGGAATATTGTCTATTTGCAAGGGTTGAGAGAAACTTCATATGAATTCTTTTGTCATCACTATTTTTGTGTGAAAGCAGTCCCCGATTTTTTTAGTACATCATGAATACTAGTGCTGTGGTTGGGAGTTTGGAAATTTATGAAAATAATCAAGCATAATTCGTGCCATCGACTCGAAATAACGTTCATGTTAATGCACGATTCTAGATGATATTGATGTTATTTGTTATTCCAATGAGATGGAACGATACTACGACAATTGTTAATAGTTCATATTATTTTCGTACTTTACCAGAACGTCACTTCGTCAATCGGCCTCCTCAGTACCAAAGCTACGTACATAAAACTTTTGTTCTTCTTGTTACATTGTATTTCTATAATTATTCATGCCCAGAAGAGACAAGGGATGAAGTTCGAGTCGAGCAGATGTGGGCCCAGCCCAGTCTCAAAATTATTTCAGTTATCTTCGAAACATTTCGACTTTAATCGCATATATACATAATCATCGATTTCCTTTTATTTCTCCTCCGGTGTTTCTCTCATATTCCTTTCCAATTTCTCCACGTTCCTCGCATTATAACATCACAATAACGTCTTAATGTTTAATTACTAGATTAGATCGATAGAGTGGCCTACGTATTCACTAGTTCAATAACAACCTAACGACTCCCTCCCTTATATTACAGCTAGATGTGTTTCATTTGTTCTCGTGTATGTGTTACATAGTATACCCCTTGAAATCGATCAATGATGAAATCTCCAGCGGCAAAAGAAAGACGAACACTATTTCTTGTACAGGAATTTTGCATTTTTTCTTCAACTGACTCTCGTGAATGAACGTCTCAGTGTGCTTGTCGCGTACGTCGTACGTTACTCCAAACGAGGGAATTTCACTCTGTTTGTTCTACTTCTCTCAGCACTTCAATTTCAACTTTTTTTTTTGTTGCCAAAGTAGAAAGTTCAAAACCGAGGAATGACATACGGTAATTGAGTTTGCAAAAGCTTTGTTAGCTGTGCACAGTGCACTGTGAAAATCCACCACTGTTTCATAGCACGATTTACGTTAGACGTTAATTCCGGATACACAATTTTTCCCCCAAGAAGCGCAAATGACTTTAGTTATGCCTGCGTTAATTGTTCGAGTTAACGACTTGTGAGCATACTGCTATTGCAATTTAATTTTTAGTCCCTCCCCCCTCCCGGTTTTATATTTAGTATCAAGTGAAATGAAAAATTCTCCATCCTCTAAATTATCGTTTTCCTGTTTTTTTTATTCACGTTACAACCAGTGAAATAATTAATATTTTTTTACCATTTGGAATGCCTCCGGTTCGTCATAACTTTGTGCCGCTCTCGTGACATATTTATTAATAAAAACATTCTGGACCAAGTTCTAGTAATGAATTTTCATTTTAATTATGCAGTTAAAAAACAAAATAAAGGACAAAAAATTAATAAAACAAGATAAAGGATAAAACTTATATCAAGTATATACATGGATGTCTACATTTGTTTTGTGTTTCAAAGAAGTAATGCAAGAATTCATTTTTTTTTTACTTTTTATACATTTTTATAGTTATAAATAGAAATAATTCGTCGTATTGTTTTGATTGTAAACCCCGGAATCATTAAATTTCATAATTTCACGGAAAGTATTTTGACTACACGATCACTCGAAAGATCATCAATATTGAACTGTCATAGATCATAAAATATGCCCCCTCATTTCTCACCGGCACCGTGGAATTTCGATTGAAAATTCCTCCGCGCTGTTTATTTAAAATATGCATATATATATGATATACTTCCTCTCAATTTTTCATTTTGCATTTCGCATAATCAGTGATTTTCCTTCATCTTTTATCCTTGGACATTAACGTAACAGTGGCAGTAGTAAATATTTGGATTAATAACGCTTAGTTAAAACGATCGATTTATCTTTCATACACTATACATAGTATAAGCAATTGATTAATAAAATCGCCGACAAATTAAGGCGTCCCATCAATTGCCAATGAAAAAAAAGTTGATTGGCAAATTGTTTATATACTTTTGTTTAATGAAAATCTCCGACAATACAACTGTCGTCTACTTACATTAAAGCTCACCCATTATTTATTTCTTCTTTACCCCCAACAAAAATAGCTTCTCGTCCCCAACGTTTAACCATCCTTGAATTTATTTATTTCAAACAAATAAAACAAAAATTCCTTCTCAGACTCTCCTAAGTCGCCGAGTGTGCCGCCATAAACACAAAACAGCCAATTAGCAATTTCACAAAAGCGATAAGTACATTTTTTTTGTATTTTAAAATAATGTTAAAGACATTATCCAGGGAATGAGTTTAAATCGAGGACGAGATTCTCTCGTATTCGTTCGAGTTTTTAATTGTCTTCATGTTCATTATTTAATAGTATATTTTGGCAGACCACTTCAACGCGTTCCCACTTCCTTCTTCAGTTCTCCATCACTGCTGGCTACTTATTTTTAGTGAAAAAAGACCTTGACTATATACTAAAAATCCTCCCCTTCGAATTCACAAAATTCTTTTGTCTTTTGGCATGCATTCCAAATGGAACGCTTCCAAATCGGCAATGCAGACGTTTTCATTGAAAGTTGAATAAACCCAATCGGAAAATTATCAAACTTCTTTAGGCCTAGAACTGGAAACGCGTATCACTGGCTGTACTTATTAAGAATAATATAATAATAGATTAAATTTGTTGCAATAATCGAGACGCACGTGTGTCCGTGTAAGTGTCAGTGGTGATTAACATTGAATAATAATTCCATTCACCTCAAAGTATGGATAATTGAACGTTTTCCCCAAGAATAATGAGACTTTTGTAAATAATATGGAACCATAAATCACCCACATTTTCATGTTTTCCCTTATATTCAAAATTGTTCAAACCACAATTTTGATTTAACACTCATTACATCGTTATTTAGATCGTTACACAACTTAATCTCAGATTGTAAGATAATGTGCTTTAATAATCAAGTGTATAAAATAAAAAAAACAAACCGATAATAGAACTAATATTAAATAATTAATAGATAATGAAGCGATCAATGAGGAATCAGAGAAACAATGTTTCCATTGGAAAAAAATTGTCTCCCTACTTTTCACCATTTCTCCTCCCTGAGCCCCGTAATTACCGGCCGCGTATCAATCACTCGCATGGGCCAAATGTTAAATAACAATTAAATAGGAGCAATTACAACGAAATTTAAAGAAAGGGAACATGTGGTGAGTATTGTTAGGCAGGTGAATTTGAAAATTCTCACTGCGGATTTGACCATGTGAGCTAAACGTAAAGGAAGGCTGTAAGTACATTTGACGAAACGTGTTCATCATTCATGTTAATTTTGAGAAGAAGAGAAATTATGGCTACTCATGATTATGTCGCACAGCAATGGAAAGTGAAGTGGATGAATTATCGGCATTTAATTTCTGCATTCACATGCACAAATTAATACTGATAATCCAAATGTGCATAATGGCTTCGAAAGGAGAGCATGCCACGGTATTATAGGGACTAAATTGAGAGTTTGGCGGTAGAAAAAGTGCCTATGATGATTGCGGTACTGTGCAATCCTCTGAAGAGGTATTTACCCGTGGCAAAGTCTCGTTGTGGGAGTGGTAAAAATGCCAGAGTCAAATGCGCTTTGATTTCGAACTTTCCATGAGGACACAATGAACGCCCCGTGAAAATAACACGATGCGTCAAACAAGCGATCAACTGTTTTTCAATTATTTGGGACAATTGTCAACGTTGAATCGTTTGTTGCATTCATCGTGGGAGAACCCTAGGGGGGACATCACAATGAATGCGACGATAAATGTACGCAACTCTTGCTATTTTTCAATTGTTTGGAACAATCGCAAAAGTATCGTACATCTAGGGTTACGCTCACTGGGGCTTGACTTTATTGAAGAAGGTATGCATGAATGTTACACGTGTACGTCCAAAAATTGAGTTGTTAGACAACTTTTCGCCTAATCACCAGTCGGGTGAAAGGTCTGAACAGTGGGATTTTGTCGAGCACACAGGCGGACAGGCCATGCAGACAGTGATACATAAGATTAGACAAACACATAAATTAACTGTTGACAAGTGAAAGAACAAACAAGTCGCGAGTTGCAAAGAAGACGTCAAAAGTATTGATTGTGTCTGGATGTGATTTGTTCAGTTTTACTGTTGAATGTTAGTGTTGTCCAGCGCAAGGCCTTTAATGAAAAATTGTGAGTCTAATTATTAATGGCATTCTCCTCGTTATAAAAAACAAGTATTCCGTTGAAACGCAGTTCGCATTCCATAAACTCGAATTAAGTACTTTAGAGGAGATGAATGTGCTGGTCCCAAATATTTGCGTTATGGTAAAATGTTATAAGTATTACACACCAAGTGAAGATCAAGTATGGATTTGTCAGAATGATAAAAGGATTAAAAAAGAGTCACAACACTTCGGAGGATGATATTGTGCATGTCATAGTGTTCGTCGTCCTAGGGATGTAAGTACAGATTGGAGAGAACGTGTGCAGAGATGGGATAAATACGAAAGGCCTGTCCTACCCAAAAAGCACTACCAGGTGATAATGGCGTAGATAAGGAAAAGGTTAAATCAAGATATCCACAAAGGAGCTGTTGACAACGGAATGGATACCAAGAACGATTTTGCATCGGTTAAGTTATTAAAAGGACAAGCTACTGGAAGTGAAAGGGAAATAATGATGATAGAGATGATGATGATGATGATGATGATGATGGATGGAAACATGCTGAGACAAATAATGAAGTAGCCACATTAGATGCTGGTTTCATGAACGAGTTTAGGTAATTCTAGGGGTATTATTGGCTCATTTGAACCCAGGGATGGGGAATTTTGTGTTCCATTGTCAATGCCTCTACTCGTATGATTAGGACTCAGGGGTTGATGTTCATTAGTATTGTTGGAGGTGCGATTGTTGTTGGTGTGACGATGATTATTGCTGTACGAGGATCCTGAGCCTGGTACATTCAGTAGAAGAGGCGATGCTGGACTGTTGATTGATGGTATACGTGAGCCTCTAGAGCTTGAGTCGTGATCCTGTTCGGTGTTCTGCTGTCTCAATTTGTTCATAAGATTTGATGAATCTTCGTCAATGTATGTGAAATCTGATAGTGGTCGGGGCCCAGTGTGGCTGCGTGAACTTCGCATACTGTGTAAGCTGTGTAAACTATGAACAGAACGACGCTCCTCCAAATCTTCCAGAGTCGACTTGAACGCTCTGATTACTCGAAGCTGCAAAAATAGGGAAGGGCTTTCTATAAGGAGGCGAGGAGGCAGAGGCCAGCGAATAACACACAAGCGCTGCTCTTCTTTTTATATATTTTTTTTCTAATCTTACGTTTTTGCTTTCCTAATCAAAAGTGATTGATTGAAAGATGATTGGAAAATAAATGTGTTTGCTCTTTCCTCAGTTGGAAGATTTGCTTTGTCTTTCGAGGATAAAATCCTTTTCATTCACGTGTGGAAAGTTTCTCTATGGCACTGTGAGGGGTCGGTGGGGATTTAACTATTTGTGTTTACTCTGGGCATAATGGACCGCGTTACTACGCAAAGCAGGATCATTCGCAAGCTACAACCACGATTGTCACTGTGGCACACACGCACGATTCTTCATTTTTCATTAACTGAGTTTTATACAACACGAGTTGGGTGGGTAAATATGTGTTGAGAATGTAGGTGTTTTCGGATTTGTATTCATCTCGCTCTCATGAAAATGTCAATCGTTAGTTTATTGTACCTGGTTTCGGATAATTAATTGGGGGTAGTCGGGTGTTTGAGAATGGCGCTGTTGTAATGTGAGCAATTAATATCTGCGCATTAATTGTTACTCTGTGTCATCATTACTTGCCTGGAGGTAATTCTTTCACCCACCAGACTTATTATTCATTCCCTACTGAAAATAATTCCGAGAAAGAAAATTAATTCCTTCCTCTCTGGTCGCAAACTGACTTGATATCTAATCGGTGGATAATAGGTGGGATACGCCATGGTATTTTATCAGGGTGGGAATGGTCCGCGTCAGTCCTTCTGCATTGCGAAGCGTTCTTCAATGAAGAAATTCCACGAGTAATAAAATATAGAATCGACAGATATATAGAGTCAGACAGAGACAGAGAGGAAGACAACACTGTGAATATAGTAATCAGCTGTAGTAAAAAAATATATATGTATATTTGCGCTCCAAGATAATATACGTGAGAGCGAAATAGTGTGCAAAATGAATTAATATTTTTGCCCTTGTTTGAATGAAAAAAAAATACATTGCAGCCAGGAGCAATACATCCAACCACAAAAGTTATGAATGTCGATGTTAATTGGTGTGCAACTGCACACGATCTAAATGTTGCTTGAATGTGATAGACACAGACGCACAATTGACAACAGATATAAAGACAGGGGCAAAATATTCAACATCACTTTCACGTCACGTGCTTGAACAAATAATAAAACAGACAATGCCTACACGAAAGCCTCAGCCAAGGAATTTTGGGAATTTGTGTGTGACAATCACTCAGCTTTGTACTCAATTTACCTCAATGATTTTGCGGCTTTTCTAGGGACAAAATTAAATTTTATCATTCAGACTATTGATTAAGCTCTCATTCAAGGATCAAGAGCTTGTAATTGAAGCCTAAAACACGCAGTAAGCGCAAATACGATCCCTAAGCTAGAACTATCAACAATAAAATATAATACACAAGCTCTGAACCATACATACATATGCAGTTACTTTCCGCTATGTATGGCACACACTGCAATTCACTGATTTACTATTATTTAAAGGTTCATTTTTACGCAATTAGCATGTGCACCTGATCCGTGATAATTGTGGGCTATATGGTGTGACGGGCACAGGTAGAAGTAATTCAAGGGTTCGGTATATCTGGGCACCGCGTTCAACAATTTGTTTCTACCTACCCTGTGGGAATACATCCGCATTTTCCCATTTTTATTTTTCAAATATTTAAAACTGAAAAGGCTTAAAAACATATTTCTTTCACTGGGCTATGACACTCGCGAAAATCAGGGTATTAAATCAATCAAACCAAAACTTTAACACGGTTAGACACAGCACGAAAAAACTTTGAAAAAGTTTGGAAAATTCTGGCAAAATAACACACGATTTTGAAGGATGAAAGCCGTATTTTTTTTCATTTTTTTAGTTAAAGTCGAGTTTAGATTAAACTCAGAAGTTGCAGAGGAACAGAAGTTAGAGAAAATCGGAAAATAGACGGGAGGAGAAGAAGAGAATAGTTCTTGAGAAAGTTTGGTTTGTGTACGGATCTGATTGAAGGCATACCATGTCATTAATATTTACCAAAGTTGTTAGGGTGTTCATCTGCGAATTAGAATCTCTTTGATGTGTAAATTGGTGTGTGTCTCATTGAAAAAGAAATGATGTAGCTGACAGTAATTATACTTCCGTATTTCCCTTATAAATGTTTTCACAGTCTAAAAACACAGGTGTGTGTACACGGCATAATGGAATATGAACACGCAGCACACTCATCAGACAGCTATGAACTACTTAAAGCGCGGGTGTGGGCGATAGACTATCGTTGCTCGCCATTTTGCAATATTTGTTAGAACATGAATTGCAATATTTTTTTTTTTTCATATCCTGAATATCTACCGATAGTCCCACTCCCGTTACACACAAATAAAATAACACATCGGTGCAACGAATCATCATCATTGTAAGTTCATATATGATTCTCTGTTCGTATCACGATAAAAATCATGTCACCAGTATTACAATCGTCGGTTAAACGACGCACGGTCACCATCGAGCAAAATGCCATAATAAAAATTTCAAATGCCAATCGTGCTCGACCGACATACGTACAAGGTGTTACAATTCTCCAAATAATTGAGCAAATCATCAGTCTTCTCTCACCTTCCTCTAGACCTAGGGCTTTGCTCCCTATAATTGGTTATTATTCTTTTGCAACTCCTGCAGACAATTTTTTTTTCACCCGGTACGTATGCCGACGACCATTTGAACGCGCAAGTCTCATACAAGTCATTAGGATATGCGTTCTACGTGGGCTACGTACTTGTTTGTACTCCGACAGGAATAGTGTGGCAGCGGTGGGTAAAACTGCCACCGTGTTATACCTCGGTCTCCCGAATGGGTTCCGCTGGCTAACAAATCATAAATTATAACCATCAGTTCGTTTTTTTTCATCCTCTAACCCTAATCTCTTTATAGATTTACCCGTAGGTTCCTTCAATACGGTTTTTTTTTGGCTCTCAGTGGAAGCTCCACGCCGAATTATTGCTGATTAGTGAACTCATTATGTCTTTCTCAATGCGCCTTCCAGATATTTGCGTCTTGTGAATGGGTTTAGTTGCTTGGAGGCTTGGTAGTGGCTTTTATAACTCAGTGAAGCAATGCCAAATTCCAGAAATTTAAAATCGATAGATGTTCTGATGGAATGTGAGAAATTGAATAACGCGATCTTTTTTCATGTCCTTTGTGAGACCTTTTGGATATCCTCTCAATAACAGATTGCTCTTATTGAATTGTTGAAAACTAGTCCTCTTCACGGAGAAGAATGCTCAATAAAAGTAACCCGATACTTCGCGAAATGATAGTAATTTTTCTTGAATAGTTCTCTCCATGTCGAACAGAAAAAAAATTATTTCACTTCCGAATAAATATCTTTAGTTTCCACAAAGGCAATCTAAAGATCTCACTCTTATCGAACATGTATCCTTTCTGGTCTCATTTTGAAGATTTCTTACACTGTTGACATTGAGATTTTGGTTGGCCTACGTGCCAAGTATATGTCATGGAAAAAGATCAAATAAGTCCATAAAAATGAGCAATCGTAAGTGAAAAATTCGTTAAACCAACCGTTGGCCACCATTGAGATCTTGATCTTAAATTATATCACGCAATTTGTTAATATAAGTTGCCTCATTGCAAATAGCACACAGTATTATGGCACACGCACACTTACACACATATGTACGTATGAATGCACGTGAAGCGGAACGTCGAGATAATATAAAAAGTCTCTTTTGTTAAAAATTAACATATTTTCACGGGTGCTCATACATACGTACATCGAATGTCTATTAATAAATATTGTACAGTTTACCGATTCTCTTATAATTAATTATTAATATCACAGCAACATCAAATTTTGCGTTAACGATATACATGGGATAATGCTAAAGGCATAAAAACCCATAAACTGAAGAGTGTTTTTACATTAGAAAGCAAACACATAGTTTTTAAATAAAAAAATTTATCATTAATTGGTATTATTGCTGATACCAGCGAAACACAGGAATATACGTAATGAGGCGTACTTGTGCGTCACGTGGGACTTAATGTTAGAATAAGTTCCCGCATGCGCTTTTACGTCCATGCGGCATCGCTGAATTTAAAATATAAAATTTATAAATCATTTTCGAATTTATAACTATCGACACGAAAATAAATAAAATGATAAATACAGTTAATTGCCGATAAAGCACAAAATTTTGCAGCCAAGTGATATACTTCTGATTGACAAAAGAATGGAAAATTCAACGAAATATAATTCAAATATCAACGTACTCCGTCGGAATTTGGAAAGTCATTTTTAAAGATATTGATTCCGTTTTTCTATCCGGTAATTAATAGAGGGCGAATAAATAATTGCTCATAACATTCACTAAATTGCCGGGTGTATGATCAATAGCATCCCGAAACCGGCAATCCGACAGCGGACGTTGATTAAATCCCATTAAAAATTAAAATCATGTAATAATAATTGATAAAATTCATGAAATGTAAAAAGTTGATTGAACCGACACAAAATCCGATAAATGAGCGCTGATTAACATAACTGAGTTATTAATAAAACCTGGCGAACTCAACTCAATAATAAATTAATTGAGGCAAAATAGATTAAATGTACAGAACAAATAGAAAATCAAACGGATGAAACGATATTATTTAAAACGGTCAAACAATGCGGAGAGAGGTTTTGAGGGACTAACCATATAGTAATCCTGAGAGGGGGATCTGCTTGTCACTGATACATTCTGCACCAGAGTTCTATTGCTCGTCTGAAAGTAGGTTACACATTCAGTTTTATATGATTACCTTAAGTTTATTCGTTAATAGATGTGTTTTATCCTTTAAAATGAAAAAAAAAACAATTGATTTTTCATACTGTACGTATTTTGGAACAATAGCCTATTCATTATGTATATCCTTATTATTCCAATGGTAAATATCTCCAACATTGTACACGACATATCGCGGATTTCATAGAATAGGAAATAACGAGTGAAGAAGATAGAGGAGGTGTAGAGTTTAATAGAGTGAGTGAAAATAGTATTTATCAACGTGAATTGGTTAAACTTTTGCCATGATATTGGTTACAGAGTATTGCATTTCAGCTGCATAAGTTGACAGATCAGTCGATAAAATCCCGTCCAATAACTCATCAAATGAACACAAAAAAAATAAGCAATTCCCTTTTATCCACAGTAACGAAAAAAAAAAATTATTTCAAACATCACTCTTCAACTTCAACACCACTGGCAAAAGCAGAAATCACGTCAAATATGATTACGAATAGATACTTAGTGATACCTTAGCGGCAAGAATAAGTATACTTGAACTCACTCCAAGAATAACATTTATGTTAGTTTGCGCTGCCATTGAAGCGCCAACGGGATCGACAGTTTTGATTACGCGTCATTGACTACTTCAATAGTTGCTGTTAGAACCTACAATCATCTCGGGATTGTACTTTCTTCAGATATATACGTATATATATATTTTTTTTTTCCTTTGTACATATACTTGAGCTGGTCACAATATTGTACAAAACGCTCATCACTTTGATCATCTGTCATTATAATTTCAGCTCAGTCTTGTTCTCATGCAATGTGTCAACACATTGCTTTTCCGCTATTATATTTATCACAATTTCATGACATTACGGTGACTGTTTTTCTTCTCGAAGAATAATTTTCATAGCAATTTCATCATTCTCTGCCTTGTAATATTTGCGACGTACAATACTCGTTATCCGAACGCACAGTAAACGGAGAAATATAAAATCGGTTCCATTATGGGGAATTGGAGACAAAGATGAAGCAGTGTGCTGCTTACTTTTTTTTGCAGTAGGGCACGTGTTCTGTGTGTATTGAACAGAGAAAAGGACAAGGGTACTGGTGTAGAAGTGATAGAGACAGAGCAAGAAAGATAGAAATTCAAAGAGGTACAGGAGAAATATAAAAGAAAGTGACGAAAACAGGAAAATAGGAAGGTGCGCGATGAAGATAATCAATGTAGTTTATGCAAATAGTTTGTTTTCTGACAGAAGAAAAAGTGAGAATGAAATAAAATTGGAAGAAGGGGATGCATCGTTGATTGCATCGTAGACACTCCCGCTGATTGCTGAAGTAAACATTGAAAAAGTTTCTCAGTATTTTTCTCGATACAATTGTTCAATCGAGGACTGCGTGGACCATTTTCATTGCGATTGAGACCTGAATGCCTATTGCCTGGGAGTACTCGTAAAATTCGCTCATATTTTTTCTCCTTATAACTGTAGTTCCCATTTTATGTACATCATTTCCATATCGGGTCTCAAATAATCTTCTACAGGGTGGTTTAACCAGGCTCAAGCACTATAAAACCGAACTCTATTGCGCTACGTAATATTTACACGAAGGAACAGGTTGATATCGAGCTGTTCTTTACGAGGTGCTGATAACTTTCACCATAACGTCGATTGCTACTCGTCGGTCTGGTATTCGAAATATTAATAACTGAAAAATATGTCAAGTTGAAATTATAGATTGGAGAGTAGTAAATAAATGAAATTAAATTAAAGAAAGTAAACATTTTGGGTTAGAGGTTCTTGGAGAATAATCGAGATTCAATGGTGTTGGGTACAATCGAGATTGTTTGGGTACAGGGGGTTTGCGTCATCGTTCCGCAAAAGGACTCGTGAGGGGTCGTTAGGTCATGATGGCAATCGGGAGGAAGGGGGGAGGGCTTGAATAGTCTCGTGTTGTTTCGCAGTGAAAGGGCTTTGGGAGTAGGTAGACCTATGTATCGACAACGCAATTATCGGTTATCGGAGGCAAACTAATCACGCGGATTTTCGACAAACCTGAACTCGCCGCAAGGATCATCTCCCTTATATTATGGAGTATTTTTTTTCTCGGGAAAAATTGAATGAATAAAATAACGTAAGACATATGGAACTTGGTTTATGTGTGTTTTGGAAGTAAATAATGAAGGCTGAGGGGCTCTCTCAATTGGTTGAAAATCCTAAGTAGAAATTCTACTCATCGTAATGGGTAACTCAAATGTACGTGGGTACGTGCCACTGACCTAGACAACGTAGTTAACAAACGCAATCCGGTAGTTATTCTTCATAGGTCTTGGCCGAGGTAATTATTAACTGTATGGAATGATATGGGTCTTCGAATGGAGGAATTATCGAGCTTACACCATCAAAATTAGTGATGCCAATCATCAGGTGAAAATTTGACTTTGTCCACAATTATCAACTGATGATTATAGTTATTAGCTTGATTGGTCCAAGTTCAATTCCAACACTTGGCAGAAACAAGATAAAAAATTGAACAAAATAAATAAAATAAAAAGAAAGAGCAAATTGTGGTTAACTAGTTGTACACATGTACGCCATTGTCTTATAATCATCTAACCGAAGTCAATCGCACACTCCCTATCCACCTAAAGACAAAAAAAAAATGGGCTGGAGCAGTATATGATCTGGCTCTCAATGATTCAGATGTAATTGATCCTTCTTCAATAGTACATTAGTCCTGTTTCTGGTCCCTCATTATTCCTTTTCTACTCTTTCCTCTAAACTCAATATTTAACTCATAGTGTAAGTACCTTTGTGAGAGGATCTGAGAATGTTGACTTGAGTGATGATTATGAGAGTGACATGAGGATAGTTACCTGAGTCTGCAGCCGTGTTAGACCACGGATCCATAGAATTTGTCCTGCGCGCGGCTTTTTATCCGAGTCTGGGTCGTATTTCTCGTCTCCTAGATGGATAGCACCAATATCATCTGGCTGGCCGCGACCCCATCTGTTTTTAAAAAACATTAAACCAGTTCTTCATAACTCGCTCGCTGTTTTAGAGACAAAACTTTTCGTTTTTTTTTGTTCTGTTTTAATTCTTTTCTTATTTGCAATTTTTCGTTCGTTTTTTTTGCCAGCTCTCCTCGATGTACAGCACTCATTTTTCCGTTTCCCCCGTCACTCCCCTCACTGTCAGGCGAATGCCATTATTAGATTCTACATTTTAGTATCAGTGACTCGGGACTTATTGTTTCAATTGAATATGGTAGGGGAAATTGTTAGAAAGACAGAAAACCAGAACCAATAGATAATGCAGTGAAATAGGGGAAAAATTAGATTCAGATAGAGATAAGAGTTAAATAGGCAAGTGCATACGGAAAAAAAATTAGTATCGAATTGAAAGAATGTAGAAGATCAATAAAGTCGAATACAGAATGAGTAAGGTAGATGGAGACATTTTTTTTTTTTAAGTAAAAGACGACAATTGAGTGGACAATTATGTATTAGCTGAAAATATGAATTTATGCGATGAGAGATACGATGAATGACATTAGTACAAATGAAACACGAATGAGTAATGAAACTTCTATCGTTACACATTAATTTCTTCAATAGGTAATGCTCATAAATGATACATGATGATTGATGATTATGAGAGGAATTATTATGGCGATCGTTTACGTCGCTGAATGATGGTATTGTATATTGTGTAAATCGTGTGTTAATTATAATCATGTTAATTTTGGTATACGATGAAATCATATTGATAAATTAGTAACAATTATTCACCAAATACCGTTTGTTAGATAACATGCGTTTAATCATAAATTTTAATCTATAAAATCTGCATTGAGTATATTAATATATAACAAGATAATAAATACATGGGCAGCCCATGAACTCCATGAGTTTCACGGTTAAAGTTAAAGGCTAATAATTGTCTCAGCGTTAACTAGTTCGTCTCGCACCTCGCATACTAATTTGTGTTAATTATAAGTGAAAAAAGGGGGTGGAGAGGGGTACGTAATTCGCATAACCTGAGGTCTAAGAACGGCCATTCAGCTAGAAAGATGGCTTTTTCTCAACGCGGAAATGAAAGTAGCGTTAGTAACCAGGGCTCCGTATTATTCTCATGGCCATTGAAGACCTCGGATATTGGTATGTTCATTAGGTTTCCGGATTAGTACTGGGAGTGAAGCCGCAAATTCGCTGTTTTTATGATTTGAGTGATTTTTCTCAAGCTTTTTTTTATATCAAAAGCTTTCTCAGGGTATTTCTCACTTCATACTGACAGTGGGAAAGATAAATCGTGGGATTTGTTAGTGACAAGAGGATCATATGGAGAAAACGGGTACACATAGGCGGTCGTATTGTTGGTGAATGGAGCGGAGGGGAAATGAGATTTTGCATTGAGGGCTTTGTATGTCTCAAAGTAAGAAGACAGTCTTTATCGGCCGTAAATGTCTTAGTAGAAAGTAGGATTTATAAAGGATAAACACTGGATCAATAGTTATTATTAATGAATTCTATAAAATATAAGGAATAAAAAATTCCTTCTGAAGAACAAGATTTATGCATGAAATTCGCGCAATATTCATCATATTCCGCTGGTAGATTGCAGATTAATCTTTCGTTGGAAGGTATTGAAATATTTTTTTACTCGTGGAGGGAAAAAAATTAGAGGTGAGAAAGAATAATGGGTATGGGATGAAAATAAATGGGGGAGTAAAGTGTGAGGATGGAGGAATAGAGGATGAATGGCGATAAAAAAAGGGCTCAAGGAGATTGAGGCAGATTCTTCATTCTCGAATCAATAGGTGAAAATTAAGCTGATTGTTGTTATATATTCAGCAAACGCGATACACCGTTCGTACCTCAAAACATTCGGTTTTCACTAGAGAAAGCACAAACTACCGTTTCGACATTACAACAATACGAATAGCATTCTATTTACGTTTACATAATTTGATTAGTCCATACTATTGTTTTCTCATCATTTTTTATTTGGATTCATGTGTTTTTGTTTTTTTTTTCTTTCATTTCGAATATGCATTCGACTCAGAATCACAACACTGATATTGCATCGGTATCTCATACGAATATACAAACAAGTACGTAGATCGAGATTTATATGTTTTGTCGTGTCGTCTTTTATATATGACTTTTCCATATTTTTTTTATTTAAACGGTCGTATGCATGCAACATCCAGTGTTAACCAAAACGTTCAGGCACTGAGGAAAGGATTTTCGGGAATGAATGGAATTGTTCAATCTGCCCGACTATTTTGCCCTGATAATTTTCCTAAATGTGAATAAAATCACACAAAAACCATCAAGTGACAAGTTTCAATACAAAAAATGTTCATTTGTCTAACGTCAAGGATAAAATAGCCGTGCTAAAATATGCATTTGCATTTAACGTGATTGGAAAGGATAATTGTGAGAACAGATCATGAGAAGGCAGCCCTAAATTGTCACTATACCCGTTCTGGGTCCAATGTTATCGCTCAGTGTGGATTTATTATCGTATTTTCAACAGTTGAGTAGGTTAATTCTAGCATGCAGAGGCCGTTCTACCACGTACTAAAGAGGGGGAATACGAAAGCTATGAGTGGCTATTTAATTTTGGCTTGACATTAACGAACAATCAATGAAAATAAATAAAATAATGTATATACCGACTTTGTAACACTATGCTGACTGCCAATGGCAACTACTTGATTCAACAAAATGTTATATTATCATATTTTTAACTTCATATTCATGTAAAGTATATGTACATAGCGACGTATACGAATATTCATTGGAGCTTGTATGAGCGTTGATGTTCCAAGTATAATCGAGTGAACACTGTGGAAAACGCCCCTACAAGTTTCCCTCGAATAATCATCAAGTGAACTTCATAACATTGAGGCAAAAATATGTTAAGTAATAAAATATCCATTGAAAGAAAAATATTGAGGAAAAAAAAAATTAAGTAGAGGTTATTGTCACACAAATTTGTTTGTTGCATGACAACCTGTAATTGGGACCCAACAACTAATGTATAAAACGTGGAATGAAAAAAAAATATATCACTTACGAGAATATCTTGGGAAGTTTGCGTGTAGGAACAGTCGTGACTAGTTGGCCCCACAGTAGTGTACCAAAACCGAAGAACAGACACCACATCCACTGATCTAAATCGAGAGCCTTTGTGCTAAATGCCATATCACCATACTGAATGATAACAATCTAATGTGAACGGAAAGAAAAGACATTTCATTGATGAGTATTGTCGCTGAGATTTTTATCCAGGAGGCTTAAATCTACCATATGTCTTCGTGAATTAGCCTCTGATTTTGGATAAGTAACACTCACTTGAGACAAGGCGGTTCCAATCCAAATTGAATAGAATATGGGGTTGGTGAATATTCCCTGGAAGACGTTTCTTTGACCATGAATTTTCCTGGCATTCAATTCGTTGAACAGGGTCATCATGACAAAAGTGTTGAATATGATCGTGAAATGTTGTGTTGGCATACCAGCATGGGTATGGTCAGTTTGCTGACCACTGTCGATGTCAAAAATCTTGTGTCCTGTGAGGGAGATAAACATATCGTGTCAATAGGGAAGCGTTGTAAAAAAACTGATAAAAAACATAAATTTGATGAAGAAGATTGGACACGAGCAACTTCGAATATTTTTCATCGGATTTTTGTATCCAACAGTAAACAAATTCCACACAAAACTGCAATTTTATTAAAAACTAATTCACCATTACTTACCGGCAAAGAGAAGTGTGAAAATAACGACCAACTGATAGATCCCTTGACCTAGGATATTCTTCATCATAGTCCTTGATATAAGTGGTTTCGTGCGTCCATATGGCTTACGAAGTAGTAGATCTGGTGTTGGTAATTCCGTAGCCAGTGCAAGTGAGGCTAATGTATCCATAATCAAATTGACCCACAACATTTGTACCGCTTTGAGTGGTGAGTCTTGAACAGCGCATGCACCAATGAATGCCACAATAACAGCAACAATATTCACAGTCAATTGGAACTGCAAAAATTTGGCTATACTGTCGTATACATTTCTTCCCCACATAACAGCCTTTACAATTGATGAGAAGTTATCATCGGTAAGAATAATATCGGAAGCTTCTTTGGCGACATCAGTGCCAGCAATACCCATGGCAAAGCCAACGTCAGCCTTCTTCAACGCTGGACCATCATTTGTACCATCACCAGTTACAGCAACAACTTCACGACTCGCTGTTGCTTTACTGTCAATGATACCCTTAACAAGTGTATACTTGTCAGTTGGTGATGATCTTGCCAGTACCCTCAATTTTGGCCACACTTTATCTAGCAATTGTTGCTGCACCTCACCATGTGCATCCCTGATTCTCCTGTTGAATTCTTTACCCTCGAGAATGAGAAAATCATCAGTGGGCTTTAGAATACCACACTTGAAGGCAATTGATCTTGCTGTATTGATATTATCACCAGTGACCATTCTCACTGTTATACCAGCCTTCTGGCATTTTCTTATGGCCTCCGGTACTTCGGGTCTCACTGGATCCTCGATACCCACGATACCCAAACAAGTTAAATTGCACACAATATTCTCCTCGTCCTCCCAGTTTGGTTCACTCTCACAGTGCACTTGATTGATTTCTGCTTTACCAGGAACAAAATCGCGATATGCTATGGAGATTGTACGTAGTCCATCGCATGCCATGGGTTCAATCACATTCTTAACCAGACGATCCTGCATATCTCTGGTGAACTTTTCCAGATGTCCATCGCGACCATAAATAAAGGCACATCTGGAAGAAAAACAATTGATTGATTCGAGGTTTGTGATAACTGATACTTAAATATCAGTGGCCAATGGCTTGCTGCGTTCGCTCGTCTGAAAGTTAAAAATAGAAAACTCACTTCTTCATGATGATCTCGGAAGCACCCTTGGTAAAGAGCCTGTAGCCACCGCCCGGTCTCGGTACAACAGTGGACATACTTTTTCTAACACTGTTGAAAGTATACACCCGCGTGAATGTCTCCTCGGGTTGGTCGTCTCGTATCGTTTGATAATTCTGGCCCAGGGCCAATACAAATCCAAGTAAGGCACATTCGGTTTTGTTACCGACCTGCATTGCAAGCTCGGATGATTCCTGCGATGGCATTAGTCTGGACGTGTACGCCGAATTTATCGATATCGCATGGATGAGTAAATTGCCAACGTGATTGGGTATTTCACTGAACGATGTTATGGTTTTGCTCATTTTTTCACACACGTACGACTGGACGACTGTCATACGATTAGTCGTCAGTGTACCAGTCTTGTCTGAGCAGATTGCCGTTGCATTGCCCATTGTCTCACAGGCATCAAGATGACGCACCAAATTGTTGTCCTTCATCATTTTCTGTGAGGATGCAATGAAAGAAAAAATTGCTACGAATTAATATATTAGATTAAGGGGATCTTCATCCGGAAAAAAAACTTTTTATTTTTGAGGAAAAAATGTACTTTTCAAAATTTCTCCTGGAAAAATGGTAAAGTTCATATTTTCCAGGGTGAATCTCCCTTCAGCGCGTTCTAGCTAGTGCAGATTAGAGACAATAAAGATAATAACCTTGACGGAATAGGCGAGAGACAGTGTAACAGCTAGAGGAAGACCTTCCGGTACAGCTACCACAAGTACAGTAACACCAATGATCAAGTGTCGAACGAAATTACTGATGTACTTTTTGCTCCATGGCCTGTGCTCAAAGACAAATGCGTTCACGCAGAATTGTACGACTAGAATAATGACTGTGAGTACAGCTATCGTTGAGCCGGCGTAACCAATTTGAATAGCGAGTTTCGTTAATTTAGCCTGAAGTACACTCTTCTCCTTTTTACCAGCTTCAGCAGCTGCTTCATTAGCACCACCTCCACTTGGTGCATGATGATTTTCACCTGAATCGTGTGGATGTGCACCGCCACTACCTCCGTGGCTATTTCCCGTTATTTCTCCGGCTTCCTCACCTTATTTTGTCACATTGCAATAGGATTTTTTTTCTATTAATCTCTTGACCTTATTCACGATTAATGTTTAATTCAATGTTTCCAGAACTAAAGATCAATACTCCTCGAGGATATATTTAGGTAGAAATCAAATCAACAATTTAGGGGAGGGGTGAATTTTAATTCTAGAAACCTTGAAACTTTTTAATATAATCGGGCAAGTTGGATTAGTATTGAGTTGTGAATGGGTTAGTAATTGTTGAGACTGTATAACACAAGACTGGAAATGTCATTGATTTGGATAAATAGGTATTCATTTTTCTTTGTCAACTAGGTTTGGAAAGATTAAAAAATTGATAAAAAGTAAAAACAGCGTTAGAATACAAGTTTGAACATATTCAACTATGGATATTATTTGCCAATCTATTTTGTAAACAAGGAAGTCAACCATCAAATGCATTGGACAGGTAGTAAAGATATTTCTGTAAAAAAGATAAATTCTTCATATTCTTATTCCTGGTGCAGTAAATCAGTAATTCATGAAACATTAAAATGGTGGAATGTATGGTGGGGATTATCACAGATAGATATGATGGAAACACAAACAAATGATTTGAAAGTGTTGGAATGATATGAGTGAATGTTATTATTGTTGATGCATTTGCATAATTGGTTTAGTGCAAGTTTGTAGAAAATAAATTTTTACCCATTTTAATACACCGAGAGAAAAAAATGTTGAGAACGCTGGAGAAAGCTGGGAAGCTTGTTATCGATTTGGATTATTCAGCAAGAGCATTTCCAGGGAGTTAATTTTTTAAGTATAATAAATATATACATGTACAATAGAACGTTCCACGTGGATAAAAAAAAAACGTTGATAAAAGAAGAAAGGTGACGTAAGAAGAATTTTCTTTAGAAATTTTGATTTTTTTCCCATATAATAAAAAAATATGATGAAGTTTTTAATCACCTGAGAGAGACTTCTTCTTCCGCTGCTTTTTAGCCTCTAGATAAAAAAATGCATGCAAAAACAAGAAAATTTATTAGCAACGTTCCTAAAACAATGTTGATAATCAACGTTTGGTCCTCTTCAAACATTTTTGGTTTTTAAAAATTATTATTATTACTCTTGTTATTCGCCACTATTTGACTCCACAGCTTTCCATATAGCTTGGATTAATCTGCCGTACATGTACAGTGGATAAATGTCGGTGGACAGCCTGAAGGTATCAAAGTTTATCAATCTACTGAAGGGATAGAAAATACTTCTCGGCTCGAAATAATTGATACTTCCAGACTGTATATTCCTGTTTTTTTGGGAAAGGGTCCAATAATAATTAATACAAAAATACACCGTTCGTATTTATCTGATGAAAAATACTTACAACACCGAATAGAATAATTTTTTATGACGTGAATAATCAACATTTCATTATTGATTTCCGCTTTGCAATAATTCCCCCGGACGTTTGACTGTGATGTGAGAATTATCAGTGTGCTGGTATATATATTTTATTGCATGGATGATATCGACAAAGACCAGACAGAGACTCAAAAGTGAAAAACATCATTATCACTTGTCAGTGAAAAATAACGAGACATCTAATGAGAGAACTGCTAATGTGACTCTAAAACTGTGAAACAACTTTCAGGATTATCTTGGAGTGTACTTTAGAGCATTTGAAAAATAAACATCAGGCACAGAAAATCACTATCGAGTGATGCAAGTGCATGCTACAGTAACTAAAGTAATTCAATGGGGAGGGAGAAAGGGGGGGGGGCAGATAAATTGTAAGTAATATAAAAAAAATTTCACATAAAATTTTCAAAAATCCATGCGTCCGTCAGTGGGGATTCCACACTTGGCTCATGTATATATTCTGTAAAAATTTCATGCCATCAAACTGCTGTACCCGCTACTCCTCATAGCAGAAACCAAGGACGAATTCGTTCTTCCATTAATGCAGAGACAGACAGCGAGAGAGACTTATTCACCACGATCTTCCCCGAGTAAAAATAAAAGTTGAAATTCCAAACGGTTGAAAAACTGAGGGGCATTCGTGAGAAGTAGCGGGCAAATATTGGCAAACCTGATTACAATTGATGACATTTCAGGGAGACATTCCATACCTTTCTTCATTTTCTTGATTTCTGCTTCTTGTTGATCTACAGCAGCTCCGAGGAGTGTGAAGATGATACCTGCTTGGGAATTGACACCTACAGCAGTCACTAGCATTTTCCCAGAGCCTTCCATCACGTGTGTACCTGGAAAAAAAATACGAATATTGAATAAGAATAATTGAAAAATAGGATTGGGACGGAAAAATGCAATTACAACCAAATTAACTGATTAAAATATGAACACACCAGATAGCACCATAGGATCAAAAGCTTCTCCTTTTTTTACATGGTCCGATTCACCCGTTAAACTAGACTCATCGATCTTGAGATCGTTGCTCTGTATCAGGATTCCATCAGCAGGTAACAAGTCGCCGTATTTGATCTATAAAAAGGGTAATTAAACACAATCAATTAGCACACCTGTGCTTGCCGATAAGACAATGAGGCACCTAAATCATTGAGAATTCAGAACATACCTGACAAATGTCACCCACAACAATGTCAGATACAGAAATCTGCTTGACTTCTCCCTGCCGTATGACAGCGAACTTGTGCTCTCCTTCTATCCTATTTTGGAGGCCTCGAAATTGTCTTTCTTTCGAGTAATCGTTAAACGCGGTCACTAATACAACGACAATAACAGAGATGAGGATCGCAAGACCCTCGATCCACCCGTAGTGTGCCTCATCCTCGTGTATTTTTGCGTTGAAACCTGCAATCATCGGGTCTAATTCAGCTGGATTTAACCGTTGCAAAGAACTTTCAATTTTTGGTATATTTAAGGATGTTTACCTATTTTTTAAGCCATCATTTTTTCTGAATTCCAAGTTTCAGATTTTTGTGTCATTATAAGAATTCTATACTGCAGTTTTATGTTCTTGCAATCTTGAAAAAGTTGGATTTTTTTTTATGTTGGCGATTTTTAATAAACATCCTTAATTATTTGAAATATACCAAAGAGCAGATAGAAATTTCCAAAGACATGAGGGATGACTATGACCTCTAATATGAATGAACTGTTGAAATGAGTTTGGCAAATGGTATACATACCGCTAACTGCATCGTCTGCAGGATGATAGAAACTAAGTCCTAAGGAAACCAATGCAGCTATTTCAAGAATAATCAAAGTAACATCTTGTAGGGCTTCCCACACTAATTGTAAAAATGTTTTTGGTGGTTTTGGAGGTATCATGTTGGAGCCAAATGTGTCTCGCCTGTGTTGCATATCCCCGGATGACCCACTGAGGCCTTGAACGCAACAAAAAAGGCGATGGATAATGAGGACAATATCAAATCAGAATGAGAAATGTCTTGTTCCATTTTCATAGAAAATATTTTTGGAGTAAATGGAAATTTTCGAAAATTTTAAGATTTCCTCACTACGTTGTGTTATGACAGAATTCCAAAATTATAATTTTTTTTTGAGACTTAAATTTCCTGTTGTTAAGTGATCAATCATCTTGAAATGAGAACATTTGCGTTTTTAAACTAGGAATTTTCGAGAGCGACACGGGTAAAGATTAATCGAAAATTAATTCACCATAAATCAATGTCAATGTGTCAGATAATATTTTTAATGACAAAGGAATCGTGAGCTAGATTAAGATACGATTATAAAATTCATCAATTACAGAACGAGAATATTCTTAATTGGAATATTATTATTCTAGATCGAAGCGAAGATTATTGAGATTGAAAATCTCAACTGTTTTATTCGATTTTAGGAAAAAATCATTTGAGGGCCACTGGAAATTTTACATGACTGTACCATTTTTTTCGTTGCTTTCGGAATTTTTCGAGCTGAGTGTTTTCATTCAAATTATCTTTCGAGAGATATTTTTGTAAAGTTGATTTGGTACATTTGTTTAGACGTTATATCCTAGGAAATATATTAACATATTATTGACTTACCATCGCTGGGTGAGGTATACAATTTTTTGCATATTTCCTGTACACCACCATAACCACTGATTTTACCTACTCCCTCTCGCCCTCGATGTTCCATAAGCTCTCGTAGCTGTTTGAGAGTGATACCATATTGGGCCGGCCGGCCGTCTATCGTCGCCATCCTCACTCGTCTTTTACGGTTGGCCTAGGCCAACTCAAACTTAACTGGCTCTAAAGTTGCCCCTCCAGGCTACTCTCCTCGTACTCCCTTGAGCTCCGAGAGATCGGAGGTCCACCAGCTGGAACAAATGCATTACTTTGTCTTTATACCTCGGCTGCTCTCGTAAATATTAATTCTACATTAATGCTGAATAATTGAGGTTTCTTGGGGAATGTCGAGTTTCGAGTTAACTCCATTATTCAGACATTCTACTCTAGAGATCCTTAAAAATTGAAGAATCCCCATGAATTGAAATTGAATTCCTCCATATTTTACTTATTACGGTGATAATTGACCTATAATAATGATTAAACTCTGAAGTGTGGCTATAAAAATCATATTTAACCTCACGCATTGATTATTAAATACTCTCCCTTCTCCCTTAATGCCCCAGGAGATTACTCCTCGTGGAATTATTGCTCTTTATCTTTAGAATTAAGAGTAAAGTTCCTTAAAAATTCAAAAGCCCTTGGAACTGGAGCTTGACTCCTCAAGGCATCAACATGAAAAAAATGAATGTCTGAGTAAATGAAAAATGTATCGGTAAAAGGCCTAGATGCCACATATTAAAAAATAATTACGATTACAATTTTTATTAATTCTAAACGAATAGGGCTGCACATGTTAATCCATCTTTGAAATTTCTACAACTTCTTATTTTACTCAGTCGTATTTTAGTGCTAGAAACTTAAAAACCCCTTTTAGCCTCGTGAAATTCCTGTCTCTTTCTTCACAATTTAGACATTCTTTACTAAAGGCAATTAAAAACTTTTCAATCACGTGATATTATGCATCAAAACCTCCAACTCATTTGTAGTATTTGACTTATTACGTTGATAATTCAGATCTAATAATATTCAAACATCTTGGCCTGCCTTTATGAAGATGATAATAAATTCCATGCATTAAGGGAGCATCTTATCTCTACTCCCTTTCCTCAATTCTTACAAGAATCTCTCCTCGTTAAATTCTTCAGCATTAAAAGATGCCAAGAATTCTCGAGCCCCCAGTCCAGTCTTTCACTCCTTTTCCATAAAACCCGACAGTATTTATTTATCTCCGAGACATTTACGAGCCTACAAAACAGACACAAGAGCACTCATACACCATGAAAAACCTTTCGTTGTCAATAAACAAAAACGAACACGTACGATACACCTGGAGCAAGGAAAAACCGATTTTATTAATTAATCGATAGGAGTAGGACGAATATCCACTGCCGCCATTAAATTCACCTGGCAGCTAACAGCCGGCATGACCGTTATTCACCACATATGTTGAACCGATAGAGGTTATGTTTGGTGCCACTTCTCGAAGTTAATTACTGAGGAACAAGGAATTTCCTACACGATTGTTAAAAAAAAATATTCTCATCGATATTATCAATTCCCCTGGAATGGATTGGTGCTGGCAAAAATAGCCTCAAAAAGGGAGCGATGATAACAGGCTCAATGCACGGTGAATAATATTGCGGGAGTCGTTCCCGTCTGAGTCAATACAAATCCATTATGTTCATAATACCTTTTGGTAATTGAACAATAAAACCAAACAACTGTTGATCTCCAACAGATATCACAAATGTTCATTGACACTGGCGAGACTATTCACCAAAATTTTCTCATTGTGACAAAAATATTTTTCACGTTCTTACCCAACGGTTAAGGGCTCGGGTGAGAAGCAATTGGATGAAAACGAAAGGGACGAGAGTTCGTAACCCCTGAGGGCACGCACTATGGTATAGACAAATGATTGTGGGCAGTGTTTTATCATGTCACGGGCGCTTTCATGACAGATCGCTAGTGTTGGAGAGTTTAAACTAATTGACAATACACACCACTTCAATGCAGTGACACTAAATCGTATTTGTTTCAGACAGTCCATCCAAGAAACAAAAAGGAGGTGTAAAAAAACTGTCAGGGCCATGGGCAACACTTTCAATACGCATGAGCTATCTCCATTGCCCTCTGGTTGAGCGGGCGTGAACTAAGAAAAAAATGTCTCTGGGTCAAGAGGGACCGGGAGACTCGACTATCGCTTGGGAATCCGCACAATAACTCGGTAAGATATAAATTTTTTCCATTGCCCTTCATTCCTCGTTTACCACAATTTTTCAACACTTTAATCATCCTCAATACGAGAACACGTGATTCACATTTGACGTCAGAATGAGGGCTTTTGTTAGCCAAGTGTTCAAAGTTAATCTCACACATTGTGACGCATACCTCCAGTTTCCACCTTTTTTTTATTGATGGAAAAGGAGAATCAGCTTTAGTTCTATGAATATTGAATGCTGATTATAGTTCAGCAGAATGGAGAATGAGGACTGAACAAGACGTGTCAATTTATTTTCATTGAATTTTTTTGCCGGCTCTTTCAGGTGGCGTACATGTTCATCTGCGTCATGGTATTCCATTCACAATACTTTTCGCGGAAATTCATTGAAGAGGTGAGTAACAGCCGTTAATAGTCGAAAAAAAATTTTGATACCTCGGTTGGCTCAGGTGATTTACGTATTGATTACCTGGAAAAACTCGAGGATATAGGAAATAATTGACCGAGTGTGGGTGAGGTTAGACGAATACACGTGACCCTGGCCTCCGATTCTGTCATGATAGACGATGAATGAATATTCGTGGTTTCATAATTTTAGCATTAATAATAAAACGAAGTAATGGAAAAACTCACGACTATTTTGGAGGAGAGATTGTTGGGATCACCCAAATTATCGAATCACACGGGACCGTGTTCACTATCGTATACCTCACGACACTCTCGCATTACAATGCCCACACGTACTCACAAATTCCACGATGCTATAAATATTTTGTACCTAATAACCGGAAAATAGTCGTAACTATTCAATATTACACTGGACAATCTAAAAATCAATAGGACGCGGTGAAATCCTTCTAATTATAACATCACGATCGAAGAATTTATAAACTCCCTCGGTCTGATGATATAAAACTGAATGAACCACTTTTCTAAATGTCAATTTTCACTTTATCACTTGCAAAAAATTAATGGAACTTTGAGAAACTAAAGAGTGGCTAGAAAATTACTGGGAAAAAGCCGGAGAGAATGAGGTGAAACGGAACAAGTTTGCCGGGTGACTAAAGCGAGTGACGAGTGATGTGAATTGAAATTACGGTACAATATCTCTCACAGTCGCGACGAGCGTGTCTGAAATCATCGGTAGAGAGACTCAACTGATTGTTTATCTACGATTATTCTCATCCACTCGACTGACATCCCAAGTCCATGTCCAATGCGTATCGCGGCAGCTATTTGCCTCTCTTTTTTTTCTTCAAAATATCGTTACTCTGTTTCTGTTATGTCGTCTACTTGGAGCGATATAACATCTCTCACGCTTCACTATCAGTACAATTTCCCTTTCCTCGTTAATTTTTGGCGACTAGAGCTGCTTGTTCACTGAAATTTAGGAGGAAATTCCGAGTAATAAACGACCGGGGACCTCGGGAATGCCGTGATAGAAGCAATTTTCAGTGTTCAGAAAATTTAAAGTGTGATCTCCAAGGGGTTGAGACGGAAGGGGTGTTCTATTATTATCGACCCCTGATTCAATCGCCGAGCACGAAATTTTCCAATTTTATCTATTTTTTAATGATTTTTCAAATTGCCCTGCGGTAAAGTTCCTGAAAAATTTACATTTCAGTTTAAAGTATCTAAAACTCCTATAAATGCACATATTTGTTGAAAGTATAATAGATTGTTTGAATTTTCATATAAAAGACCCAAGAATTCCATACGGTTGGAATGAGGTGGGCTATCAGAGACATCTCAAAAATGGAATCCCCCAATTTTATGAACTTTGCAATCGACACCAATTAATGAAGAAAAGTCCCAATGGAGAGAGATAACGCGCAGTTGTTTTTACATTTAATTTTGTAGCCCTTGCAGTCGACTCGTACTACTAAAAAAATTTTAATTAAGGGGAATAACGGCCGGTTTTTTCTGCAGTATCTACCTCGTAATAAACGAAACGTGTCGATTAAAAGGGATAACGGCTCGTAAAAGCTGAAAGCCGGACGGCCTTTAACAGAACGTAGAACAATATTCTCGACCAAATTGACCTAAATTTCAATTAATTGAAAATTAAAATATATATATGCGATATAATTCAACTGGTAGTGATAGTTAACATTGTTTTTTTTTGCGTTGAATAGCGTATTCTTCAGACGGATATCTATCTAAAAGTTTTTAGCGATAGAATTGAATAGTGGTAGTATTATTTATGCCTCGATCATTGAGTAGATTACTTTATGAATTATTTGGATTGATTACTTTTCTATGAAATTGCACATTCATTACTCGAATAAAATATTTAATAATGGATAATCGTCTTGACTAGATTAACGGAAAATTAAGAGTTCGGATTAATTTGGTCGCTCCTCGTTATGGCTGGCTGCCATTTTTTTCTGACAAGATCATCATATTTTCGGCCTGGTAATTGGGGAACACGAAGTTTTGCAGTCGAGTCATTGACTTGCGAAACATTCTCCCGAGGAAAAACTATTGCTCATGCTTAGCACATTTATCCTCATCTTACAACGTTCATACTTTCATTTTATTTTATGACATTAGACTGTCGTAAATTCCGATGGAAAACCTTCTGACATTTGAGTAAGCCTTTTCATTCTTGACGGAACAATTTTTTCAACGGGGAAAATAAAAGAAACTTATCCCCAATTTTTTCTACGAGTGAAGATTTCATTAAAAAATGATTTTGTCACATCTTCAAAATTATGTGGTGATTACGGCAGTGACGTTTCGATTCCGACTTTTTTTTAGTCACTGAGATAACCCCTCGAAAAATCTCGAGTTAGTCGCAAGTGTCCCTGAAAATTGAGAAACGTTTTCTAGAAAAAAATTTTGGCGGTATAAAAATAGAACAATTTATTACAATGTTTAATGCTATTTTCAGACTGTTCTCGGTTCAAGGAACGACTTGAATAATCCCCCCATTCCCCTGCGGTTATTAGAGAGGAAAAGGGCATTGTTCACTTCGAGATATAATACTACTCAAGTCGACTAAAAATAAATGAACCATTGATAAGATCGTTGAACAATACTGCGTCCAGTGCTTCGTGTTAATGCTGTTGACGTCACAACAAATATTAATCTGCGTAGCTATTTTCTATTGTGATGGAAGAACGATATATTATCGAAAACCTAATTTTGAGGAAATCGATAAGAGATAAAAGTAGCGCAGGAAGAATGGAGATTATAGCGAGTAGCAGTTCAAACTGGCTCATATTTTTTTTTTCCTCCCCAACTTGAAACATTGATTTTTCCATTCGCCGTGGGTTTAACAATAAGCCTCTTTGGATTTGAATCAGCTTATCTGATTTAAATATAAAGAATGTCTTATTTGTAGAACCTTCCATTTCAGAAAATATTCCAACTCAATTTTAAAAACAATAAATCGATGAAAATCAGCTTAACCGAATTGGCAAACTCACTCATAACAATTGCACAGTATTTTCCGTCTTCTGCAATTTCTCGTAATAGAATTACTCCATGAATGCCTGCACGAGAATGACTTCAGAATGAAATGAATTTGACCCTTTTAAATTTTTCACGCGTCAATGGAATACTGTCGACTCTTTCTGGAAACGATTACCGGGGCCATTTTCCCCTACCTCACAATCTTAAAATGGCAAATCGATGGGCGGAAAAACACACCTCTTAACAAGAGTTGCAATAGTGCCTCATAAGACCTCTAAAGTCGGCGTACAAAATACCTTATTTATTCGGCATTAGAGAAAATGAGTAGTAGATCGATGGGCCAGCCCTGGGGAAGAAGAGAGATACATTTGGCAAGGAGAAGGAAGCTTGATTTTAAAGCACGTAGAAAACTAGTCACGTCCGATCAAGTGAGATTGTAGCACAGGGCTTACATCGGTATTCAACGAAGCAGAGTGACTCTTTCCGGGGGCCGTCTCTCATTCAATTTGTTATAAACTGTGCAGCGCCTATGGCTCGAGCCATATGGAGTTGTATGAGGGCACAGGTTTCCGGCAGTCAACTAGACGAAGTACGCAAAACCCCAGAGGACAATTTTACTGGGACTCTGTACGTGGGCAGACGACGTATACCCAACTATTCTAGATCAGAGTGATATATAAACAGTTGTCACCGATGAGATTATGTGGTAAACGTTTTTATTGGAGTTGGCGATGACGTGATTCAGGAGTTATAATGTAAAATTAAGTCGTAGACCGAAGAGATTACGTTCTTGATGAATTTTCCATTTAATCAGAGCAGATTATTATATTTTATTATATTTGTATAACTTATTACCGCAAAGGTCTATTTTTCTCGAATTTCTGTGAAAAATTCCAGCGAGAAATTCCTTGGAATTTCATCCAGGGTCATTAGAGTTTTTTATAACGATTGGGATTGGAATTATTCCGAATACTTGTACTAAAATTGTTATTCAAAATTTCTCTACCTGCCGCTAAATTTCGGATCCATACTGTTATCTCAAACAGTGTCCATTGTTCCAAATAATGAAGGGACCAAACAGCTTTCCAACTCGTCACGGAATTTCAGCGAGTCAATGAGTCCCTACCTAGGGCGATAGTTGAAGGTAATATGCAATATTATCCCATTCGCTGTTCAACGTTTCATGGGGAGATTAGGTAGCATCAGGGCAAAACAGGACTCCCACGAGGCAGATGAGAGGGGCGGAGGGGTGTATTATAGGTGTTCGGTGTACGACTGCCAACTTATCTCGTTATATACGTTATAGCCTGACTGTACAGAGTTTCGTTAACCTAAAACACATTCGGCCAAGTCACCACCACAAGGACTTCGGCTCATAGCGTGAAACAATAGGTGCTTCATGAGGTAAAAGGGGAGAAGTAGATTTTCGTGATAAACGTTGACGCGTGGGCTCTCTATACCGACCACGGTCTTCCATATCCCTCTTATCGCACTGATATAAACTAGTTAAATTAATAACTATATGAATGTATATAATCTGAAGGGAAATGTTGACTTATCAGTGAGGTCTGACGTCAATCCAGAGGAGTATCAGTGTAATGTAAAAATACACCGTAGACTAGCTGTGAGAGATACGAGAAAACTCATAATCGTTGTGACCGCACTTGGGCTGACATTTTTTATTAATTCGAGAGGATTTTTCCTTTCACTCGTCGGAATTGTTTGTGAGAGCTCAAACGATAGAACTTATTTTATCCCAGTAATTTTAACGATGAAGGCAAAAGTCAATCAATGGATAAAATCAATTTATCATATATTGTTAGGAACATTGAGCGAAGATAACCCGGTGTTTTTGAGTTTGGCCTGACTTATTAATCATTAAATTTAAAAATACGAAGTATTCTTCAATCAAGAATGAAAAATTTGACATTTAGCAAGTTTTCCAGTGGAAAGAGCAGACTTATTGATAAAAATTGCAACGTTTTTCACAAATATAACTTCATTAAAAATCCTATCGATCTGAGAAACGACAGGTGATTGCTGGCAAATTATTTTCTGAATGCTTGCATTTGCAGAATTTCCACAGGCCACTGCCACTTCACCCAGCCTTATTCGCACCCTGACAGCTGCATTCTATTCCTCTACAGGGCACCGTCATGATTAAAGAATTCTCATAAAAAATCACTCAAACATAAAAGATACTAAACTCCCTCGTCTGTTTTTTTAAAAATCCCTAGCTGTACAAATTTGGTTCTCCCGAGTCATGTTTCACGGATATAAGATAGACATGAAAAATACAGGCTGGATGGGAGTAGACAGTAAAACCCCTGAACAGACCAGTGTTACAGAGAGCTCGGGATCAGAGTGTTATAGTTTTTAAAGCTCTCCTTCATTCCCTTGACGTAGTTTCAAAAACCTCCTCTCGTTTCACTGTCTCGAGGTCTGATGGCTGGCTAGCACTCCCGAAATAATGTTCGAAACGCTTGAAAATGTGTGCGTTGTACGTATGAGAGAGTAGGAAAAGTCACAAGGGGACCCCAGACAAGTAGTGGAAGACGTTATATCCAAATAGCACCGACGAGAGTACGACAGCCGGGCAAGTTCTCTGGGTGGGTTATTACATAATATTCGCTCGGCTGATTTGCAGAAGAAGCGAATTATCGCAGTCGCGTGTGTCTCATTTGTTAAGGTGCAGGTGTGTGTGTATGTGTGGGGGGTATGTGTGCATGTGTGTGTGTGTATTAGGGCGTAAAATGTATAGGAAAAGTATCATGTGCGTGACTCGGAATGAGCATGACAGAAAAAAAGGGGGTGAAAGCTTTTTAATCAATCGTCATTGGCGCACCCACACCCTTCAATCAATGTGTTACGTTCCTCTGTCTGTGTGCGTCTGGATTCACGGAATTATACTCACTCGATTATTTAGTGTATCACGAGGCGTGTCCGCAGTATAGTTGGACGTCGGGGCGACGAGATCGACAGAGCGTCAGGGGGATGAATTATGTATATTTATTTTTATTTTAATTTTTTTATTATTATTTGCACGATGTCACATACGTTTTTCTCTTTCATCCAAAACAGCTAGGCACCCGGTGGATTTTAGTAACGCGCCGCGGCCAGCCACTCTTACGTTTTCGATGCACACTAAAAATAAAATCGGCTCTCTAGCGAGTTTCAAACGCCCATACAGCCCCCCTGCGAGCCACATACATGTATTCCCCTCTCGTTAACTCGTCGTTTCTCTTTCTCTCTTTCTCTCTCTCTCTCTCGTACACACAAATATTTATCCCCCATCTTCCTCCTCACTCGCTCAGGGATGTAGACATACACGCGGTACACGCACGGACGTGGAATGCACAAATGAAAATTATTGATGTGGGTTTTTATTGGAATTGGTGGAGACGGCGGTTAGCTAGTGATTGTTATTTTCTACGGAATGATTTGTTTTGAGATTTACTAGTGATCATTGAGTTGCCAAAAGGAACTCCGTTAACCCACCCGTCGCTAACTCCTTGCTCTCCACCACCACCTTCGTCCTCTCGTTATCTTCTCTTCCTTCGCCACTTCCACTTTTCTCGCCACGATCCCTTGGACGCCGGTAGCACACCACTTCTCCACTTTATCGTTCTCACGTTTTGTACCGCGATCGACACATTTATTAACACTAATACACGCCACTTAGCACGAAACAATTCTGGTGAAAATTTCTGTCAATATCTCAATGCTCAAATGTACATTCAACGAGAGGGGTATTCCCGGATTTTGGGAGTCCTGGCTGCTCACTGGCTGAACAGCCAGTGATTCTCATACCTCTTTATTGGGTTATTTTTTAACGTTAACTTTACGCTGATTTCCGTCGTCCTTGTTTTATTCCATAATCGTCATCAGTAGGTTGATGATAATTCAGGGGGAAAATTTTCGCAAATGACAATTTATCAATTCAGTCTCTTTGAAATTCAAGTGCCCCCGGGTACTGCGCGTTCCATTTCAGCCCCAATGTCACGTCGCCCATCCCCCGTATACCTTCTTACAATTACCACAACCTTCACTTTTGACATCGACTCTCTTCCACGTTTCACGATAATTCACCGAGTAATAGTACTCGAAAAGTTTCCACCATTGGAACACCTCTACCACCACAACCCCAATAGCCACCTCAGGAATTTTCCTCCCACACTCGTTTATTTCACCTCCATCTTTGGTAACTCCACATCGGATAATACCCTCGAAGCCCCAGTTGTCTTTGCACTTGTTCCCCGGGAGATGCGTCAATCCATCGGCCCTCGTTATCACAACGATCCAGTCATCACTCACTTCCCGAATGCCGATTTTCATCTACCGTTGTGGCAATTTATCGGTGATAACTGTTTCATGATTATTTTTACATATCAAAGACGCCGATTCATCATTATTTACTTCTGGAATATCATTGGGGAGGGGGAGGGGGAATTAATCGGGGTGGTGAGGCTGAGAGTGGCCGTTTTTACTGAGGTTAGTGGTGAATGATAAACGATTTTATGTGGACGGTGTTAACGACACTGGGGCCTCCGTCGGACTGGCAGTGTAACGGCTACCAGGAGGAAGGCCGGGGCTCACGCGCTTGCGCTCAACACGCGCCCTTGCACCACCCTTGTCTGACCGAAAACCACCACCTCCTCCAACTCCTCTCGCATCCCCTCCTATTCAACCTCCTGCTTCATCCTCCCGACAATCCCTCTCTCCACTTCACTCGTTATATGCGGGAATCCTCCTTCTTCTCCCCGTCTGCCACCATTTCAACTGTTCGACCATTCGACGAATGTATTGAAAATTCGTATCTTCAGGACGGACCATTCTCGTACCACCCTTGCTCTCCTGCAACGGGAGGGGTGCCTTTCACTACATTTTCCGGGGTCGAGGAAAAATTCCAGGGGAAAAAAACGTGATAGGGGAAAACTATTTCGTTTGACCGAGAGATAGATCGTGGGGGTGAGACGGATGAGAGATTCATACAATTGTGCGAGAGAGTGACGTCGAGACGTTTTTCCCATTGCTCGAGGTCACTCTTCCCTACCTCCTTATTCCTCCGTTTTTTTTTCCGTAACCGGAATTTCCTGACTCCTTGATGGGATACATTTTAATTATACCTCTTTGAGGATATGGCCGCCTTGCAAAAATCTCTCTGGAATGTCTTTCAGAGATCTCCAGAAGAATCTCCGAAAAATTATTTCGAGGAGCTTTTTGATGACCCAAAAAGCTCTTCGGAGGAGAGATAAGTGTTCGAGAGATACAGAATTAAATGCCGCAGTTTATCGTGGGACAAAAAAATATATCGGTCAGCCATGACATTTGGAGGGAAAATTTAGTATGCAATTTAATGTTTATTCGATTATGAAGGGGAGGCTGAGTGAATTAACATTTTTCTGTGGCGCCGAGATTCCTGGAAATCCTCGCCTATTTTCTCGTCATTACCCCGGGGAAGGGGAGAAGGGCTTTATGTACATATTTTTCACTCACGGTCATAATGGATTGGTCGGTAACTGCGGGAGAAATGACAGAATGAAAAAATGAGGGACGTAATGAGTTGATTGAATGAATTTTTGGCGATTAAAATAACATCTTCGATGATCTTAGCGAATGCCTGTGGATTAAACGGTTTTTATTGGCACGAAAATCCATAACATTTTTATGATGCCTTGTGCCTGATTGAACTCAACTGACGCATCACTGGTTTAACTCATTTATCCTCTCTATTTGCATTTAACGATATTGGCATGTACTCTATTACAATGCTGGGGATGGCGGGGGGGTTGGGGTGGCATCGAAAGGAGGTTGGACAGCAACGGGGGGTCTCTGTTATAATAAACGCATCATGACACGCGTGAACGATGGACGAGGGCGAAGGTGCGAGTGAAACGGTGGGAAAGAGCGAGACAGGGGGATGAAATGACGACAGTGGGACGACTGAACTGCGGGTGGTATAATCGTGGAGTTTATCGTTTTTCCTCTATCCTTGGAGTCCAGGATCAAAGGGAAAGAATCGAGTGAGATGCGGAGAAATGGATTTTATGGACATGGAGAATCGTCTGTTGTCTGAATCGAATTTAGCGAGTCAACCTCGACTGTGTATTCAATACAGGAAGAGCATAATGGCTCATTTTTCTTGGCATCAGATTTCCCGAGAAAATATCGTCTAACAAAAATTTAATGGTTTCATATTTGTTGTTCATCTCGTCACTTCTGTTTTTTTTCCCTCCGTCCTCCTTTCAATGCCTCTCCATTGATGGATACTTTGCTGGAGGGATTTGAGTCTCTTTGTTATCACTGCATGCGACTGGACAACAAGTGTATATTTTAAGAGGGAAGAAAAAAGTGGAGAGGAAGAGAAAAAAAAAGGGAATAAATTTTGAGGAAAAAAGTTGAGGAGATGATATAACGAGTCTACCGGGTACCCCGGGCTTTCTTCTGAACTTTCCGACCCTCTGGTAATGCTTTTTGTGTGCCTTCGTATTACACCTGTTATACAATAGTTTTCTAATGATTTCATTTCATTCCGAAGGACATTTTTTTATGAAAATTGTCCCCATCGTTATAGAATACTGTATCATGAGTCATTGTGTGCTCATTTCTATCCCCAAATTTAGTAAAAATTAATAAAGACGAACTGACGAGTTGGTTTCCGTAATTTCACAAATGGGAGACGTGAATGGGGATGGGGAGGGGACGACTTGTCAGTCCGGCTGTGTACGATGATTAATTTTTATTTCCCATCCACTTTCAAAAAAACCATGTCACGATTTTTTTAGGCCTTTCTATTCCATCACGAAATTATATATTAAACCAGTTTACTATTATCTATATATTTTATCATATCATATGAGCAATTGACAATTTCCGTAATTTTTACCAAATATTTAGCTTCATGTGTTCGTTTATAAAATGGCGAGATAATTTGTATTCATTCATCACTTTTATTATCACATCCGTTGATGACACAAGCCTCGTTACTTTTTTGTATACATTCACATTGCGATGAATTCAAATTTAATTTACCCTGAAATTCATGCGGTCTTAATTGTGAAACACAAATGCAGATGCATTTCAGGAGCATGAGAGGCACTTGCCGAGTCTAAATAAAATGCATGGATTTGAGGAATGAGATAGTGGGCGGCTGTAATTGGTAGGTAGGAGTATAAAGGGGCCATTTGACGGGGCAGAAAAGTATATTGGAATAAATTTTCAGTGGAAATATACATGAAACGTGTGTGGATTATTCAGTGTGGAGAAGTATCATGCAAAATTGGAAGTAACTTGATACAAAGTGGAGCAAAACAATTGTGTTGTAGGAAGGATGAATTCTGGGGTGGGCAAGAGAACCCTCGGGGAGGGGGATGGGGTGAAGGGAGACAGTATTGTCGCGTGTGTGTTTGCCATTATCATCAAAACTCCCGTCCTCGAATTTCTTGGTGAAAATGCTTGTGCCTTCTCACAGTGTGTTCGGTGACACGTGACAAATACGCAAATTATCGTGCGAAACTCGTCATTCGGTGACGCACATGGAGGATTTAAGCTTCACACATTGTTATTAAAAGAAAAAGGTCAAATACCATAAATTAAAAGCGTTAATTATGGAGGTCATTTCCTATTTTACGAAGAATTAGTGCAGTATACTCTGTAGGCCGCTCTTTGCGTCATTGTCAGTGTCTCTGGGTAAATACATAATCGCGGAAAAACAGATAATGAAAGAAGTTTTATCAGGTTTTTAGTGTTTGAGGAGAGGATTGGGAAGGCAATCGAGGCTATTATCGATAATGAGACACACGAGAGACTCCAGGGGTATAGGCACTGACATCGTTCCCTGTCGATCTTCATCGCCCAGGATGTCCGGGTAAACGAGGCGCATAATTAATCGAAATAGCTCCTCTATTTACCGTATAATTAATCTGGCCTCGTTCACACAGAATGATTTCAAGTTTGAGGGAAAAATGGGGGAAGTATCGCATATTGTGGAATTTTTATTATTACAATTTACCTAGACAATGAACAAGGGTTTTGAATGATGGGGTAACCGAATCTATCGGCAAAGGTTAAGGAATATTTGTGGTTTGTTAAGGCATGAAAAATTTATGATACATGGAAAATGGCTTATTGAAAACTAACAATTTCAAGGGCCAGTTTTAAAATAAGAAATTATCCTTTTCGATACTAATTGCCCTGATAACTGTTTTTCCACATTGTTCTGTCAACACTGCGTGACTGCTGTCTAACCGCTCATGCCATCAGTGAAGGTCAGCACTGTACTTTGCGAGTGTTTTTCACATTCAAGAGGTTCATAAAAATGATAAAAAATAATCAAGTATTAGATTTATCACGGAATCCCAAATTTGATATTCAATTAAATTGAAGGTAACTCTCCGGGAAATGACGAGTTTATTATCCACGAAATTCACCTGATTTTTCTTCAAGGGACAGTGGGGAAAATTCAAACCCTACTTAAGAGGGTGCCTTGCCCTTCCTAGATAAGGGAATAAAACAGCTCCCTTCGGGAGATGATTTACGTCTTCTTATTTTGACTCCTCAACGTAAATATTTCCATAAGAAGGACGAATGGTCGAAATAAGGGCTGATGTGTCCCCTTTATTATTTATTTAACCGCACGCTTCTATTGAATATCTTCGTGTTGAGCCATTTTCGTAAAGTCACATACCGCAGAAAGAAATAAGAGCCATAAAAATTACGATAAAAATCTCGCTATCTTGAATTCCAAGATATTCCGCAGTAACTTGAGCTCTCAGCGAAATTGACTTATCTCGTTTTGCCACTTCACGATTGAGTTATGAAATCGAGTAACCAAGCGTTTTCGTTTTTATTATTTACAGGGCAGGAGAAAGAAAGATTCATTCAATTCACTTTTTCATCGATTCAACCTCCAAGCAAAGGCAATTTTTCAATATTTTCAATATCTGGAACCGGTATCCAAAGGAAATAACGTAGAATTCAGTATTCCTTGAGCAGAGATTAACGAAACGCACGTCAGGAAAAAATGGAAATTGCACGAACCCTTTAGCATTAATTTTGCGGGCGAGCAGCACGAGTGATTCCCCCGGAAAACTTGACGAGTTCGTTTGTACCCAGGGAGCCTTGAGGGAAATATTCGCTCAATTTTGACGCTCTAGTATGATTCGGGAGATAATTTTCCCATCCAAACTTCGCCCATGAGAATTGTACCGTGAAATGAAATTGACAGTTGAGACTCAGAGACTCTGAGTTTCACTCGCAAACGTTTTTTTCCACGTAACTGCATTATTATACATATATATTATACAAAACTGCTACCGGAATCCCCCTATTAGTCCTCAAAATAATGCAGAGAAATCGAAAAATCTCCAGCTCTCAATTCTCCAGATTTTTTGGAGCCAATGGGCCAGAAAAATTTAATAATCCCAATCGTTATCTTCCCGTTGAAGATCAGCATCTATCAAACCGGATTATCGTAATTGTCGATGAATTATATAATTGATCAATCGTCTTAATCTTCCGCTGATAATTCCTCGAATGTCAATCGCATGAGACAACGCTGAATGTTCCACTAATTGGCAGCACATAATCGTCAACCTACTCAACAGCCCTCTCGCAAACTCCACCCCGAGCATTACCCCAAAGGCCTCTTGCACTGTTTCCCCAAGCGAGTGCTATTCACCTTGTCCTTCAAGTAGTGAGAGTCACCGCTGGTCAGACGCCGGGTGCCAGAAATCCAGAATGGGTGAAATGAAGTAGCAACGGGCCAATCTATCGGTAAAGACAGGGCTTCGTTTCGATTCGGCTTCTAAACAGGAACCCATCCTCCCTCCGTCCCCTCACCCCCGGAATCTCGCAGCCCCTCCCGCCGCAAACCAACTCGGAAACGTTTTCAAGCATTAATTCAACAGTGTGTATGTGTATGTGTGTATGGAAGGGAAAAGCGAGATGCGCGCAAGCGCTTATGGTACGTTTCGATCGACGAGACGACAGACGGAAGGAAGAGAGACGAAATAATGGAGGGTGAGGAAGAGAGTGGAGGGAATCCGGGCGGGCGCTTCGAGTGTCGACCTCTCGAAGACGGCCACGAGTGAGTCTCGCAGTGGTAAAAATCGACTTGGATAAATGTCCTACTGGGGTGGGAGGAGTGAGGGGTTCAATCGAATTATAGAGTTTTCATCGACTACTTAATGTCGACTGCAAATCATTTTGGTTTATTTTACAATTGATAGTCTAGCAAAGGAAACACGAGCGTTTTGCGATGAACGAAATACCTAATCGGTGGTTTATGGACCCGGGTTTTAGGTTATTTATAAACGATGGGCTATTTTCATTCCTCGGCGAGTCAATGTGCGCGACGATCACCCGGTGACCCCTCTCAGGTCTCGGGATATAGTGAATTAGTTATTTGATTTTATGGCTTGATATGTCAGCTATCATCGGTTAGTCAATTTCCAGGAAAAAATTGGAAATTTTTTATTAGATAGAAACAGATAGAGACCACTTAGAAAATAGAATTTGCGTCAAGTTCTGTTTTGTGAAGGATCTCTCATTTGATCATCACGAGTCTCCCGAATTGCCGAACATAAATTAGATTGTAATTAGCAAGATTGAGAATTAAAGTGCAGACGTTCGTTTGCATTTTCTGGAAGGGTTGAGGAATGCTCGAGGTAAAGTACTTCGCGCTGAATTTTTTGATGGTCAATAGAACTCAGGAGAGATTGGTATCAGAAGGGGAGAGATTGTTTATCATTGTTTCACAAGTGTGTTGGTCCAACGATGCTTAACAGTTTATTGGATTGAGCTGATTAAATTGACGGGGCAGTGGATTTTGATATTCTCGATGACGTAAACGTGATGTTGAATAAGCGTTATCCGATATTCACGCGTTTACCCGGTGATTTTTCCCTCATTTAGGCCGTCGATGGGGTTATTCCCGATAATTTCCAGTGGTCTGGCATTGACTGATGAATGCCTGAAGCTGTGTGCATGTGTCGAATGAGTAAACGCGTTTTAATCTCAACGAGAAATTTCTGGAATAAACTGGCTGGGGGCAGTTAGATTCCACGAAATCGCTGCCATCACACGAGGCTCCTCAATTTTTTAACCTAACGCCTACAGTGCGTGACAAGAAGTCGTGCTAAGGGAGAAATGTTTGGTGTATAATATCCTATCGCTTTATCAAAATGTGAAATGAGTCATCTCTCATAAAAAATTTAATGTTGAGGAATAATTATCGTCACACAAACCCTGTTGAAAGTTTTTTTTTTGCCTAAAACTTTATGAGTAGAGTTTTAAAATTTCCATTGGGAAATCCCTTGGTAATTTAGCATTATCAGCGTTGAGGGATTAAAAAAAATTGGGAGATGGAACGCGTTTTTTTTTATTTATTTAAAGTGTGAAAATCTAAAAATACACTTTATTTACACTGTCAGTACCAAACGATTAGCCCAGTTTTTATGTCGGAATATTTACATAAAGGCCAACAGTTATTATTGGAATAGATTAGACTTTGGGTTACATTCGGCGAATATTTAGTACGTGTTGTATAAAATTTTAATGGCGCACAATAATTTTTATCATTATCAATAAAAAATGTGGAAATTGATGAAGAAAAACTAACTGATGCATCAGTGCACTTTTATAGAACTGTAGAATATTTTTTTGCAATTTTTCTCGAGGTCGGTGATGGATTATGTAAAGAGGTGAGAAGGAATATTACTCAAGTTATTCATGTTATTTTTGATGGGAAATTCCTTGGCAACGCATCAAATGTCGGTTTAATGTGTGCTTCTGTCATTCCATCTTTTTACATTGTTTTTTTATTTTTCATTAGATTCACAAAAAAGATCAAATGCAAACCGGGGATTTCTCTCTGCTGAATTAAAATAAACGAGAGGGGCAACTTTATTCTATCATGAATGCCATTGTTACCGCAGAAAAAGTAGCATTCCCCACAAAAACAAATATCAACACCGGAATATCATAAATATTTGATGCTGAAGTACAATGTTGATATTGAACTGAACTTCTCAGTCTAAAATTACCCACTGCAACTTTTTTTTTCTTGTGTTACCTCGACTGAACTGAAAATAAACAATTTCGGTGGCAAAATGTTTCCATTGTCTTTGTAGATACAGATCTGAGGAGTCTGTCGCCTCTTGGGATGATATTTTGCCATTTTCAAGTCGTAAAATAATAATTCTCATGGCCTATTTTTTCCATCTGGTGTAAACCCGGGAGTGCAGACCAATTACATCTTAGTACTCAATTCATTTGGCTACTATCCAACATTTGATTTTCTTCCTCCAACATTTTTCCTGCATGTTTGCAGATCGTGTCCCATTACTCATGAATTTTATCCTCTAAAGGGAGAATGAAAAGAGGAGGACCAATAAATTTTTTCACTGCGCTATCGTAATTACCGATATTGAGCTCGAAAAAGTGGAAATTCCATAAAAAGCATTCTTCATTAAATTTCAGCTGTTAATTATTAAATGATTTCTCATTCAGGTCAAACACACAGAGGAAAAAGTAGGGGAAAAATTATCGTGCTGCTGAACTCTCTCCTTAATTAATCAAGTAATTATAATTTTTCTGAAATTGATTTCGGATTTGGAGATATTTGAACATAAAAAAAATTAGTTCATCGGTGACTTTATGTTGGAAACTTAAAATTGTTTGATTATTATCTTAATAAGAAACATAATTGGATACTATAAGTTTTATCTCGATGCACCTCAACAAAATTTCTTCTGGGTTTCGTGGAGGGTTAACCTTACCCTCCGGAAGACCCCTGAATGCACCATAATATTCTTGATGCAAGAAATTGTATCTCCCGTAAATTCCCGCTGCACTTGTGGAATCAACGACTCTAAATCACTGTGAGAAATTGATTAATTTCCAGGCGAATTAATTAATCTACCGATACGCAGCATTTTTCGCTACTCTCCCCTTTACGACTCGTTTCCGGTCAGTTGAAACCATTACTGACGCCATGGATCCACGGAAAATTCGGGCGCGGAAAATTCCGCTGCACGAACTGACTAGAAACATTAAAAAAACAAACAATAGCTCCCCTGTGACCCAGTTTGTCAGTGAAATCTCAAAAGCTACCCGAAACCACAAATACGTAAACTGCATAATATTCGACAATTTTGGTACGCCAGTAACTGTGGATCATACGGGCATACGAGCGGAAATGCAATTAACGGATATGTTGTAGGTTCCCCAGTGCGTCGTTTCTTCTGCTCCTCGGAAGTCGTTGATTGGCAGAATTGATCGTTTCGCGTCGTCTAATATTGAACAAATTCCTCACACAGACTACATTTCAGTGCCCTTTTATTCAAATAATTGCTTCGAACATTTTTATTCATAAAACTGGAAGAATTTGGTATCGATATCTTTTAATTGGTTACTTTTAAAAACTGTTTTGACATTTTTTTTGAAAAACTCACAATAAATATTTTTATCATTTCCCCATTCTTCACTCACGAATACAAAAATTAATAAAAATCCACAACAGCCATCACTGACAAATTTTAATTATAATTTTAGTTTTAGTTCTAAAAAATTCTCGATCTCAAGGTGCGGTCGGGCAATAAATAAAGCTGAGGTACCAAAAGTTGCGCATAAATAGCGTTACAATATTTCTTTTTCATCATCCGAGAATTATCGCAAGGCACGAAAGAATGGATTTATGGGTTAATAGGCTGAGGTCGTTGACAGGTAATCACACGACGGTGACAATGTCTCATACGATTTCATTTAACGGTGTGGTCAAACAACGATGTTATTGATAAAGGTAAAAAAAAAATAAATCGTTGGTAGCCTATAAGCCAAGAGGGAAATAAAAAAAAAGTGAGATATCCGTATGAAGAATCATGTGTAAGGAGGATGAAAAGGAGGAAAATCCCGTGAAAGCAAGAGAGGAAAAGAGAGTGTGTCTGGCTGGGTTGGCCGGCTGTATCGATCGTCGAATCGTAGGCGCCACGTAGGCGATACGAAGACCTCTATATCGTGAATTGCCCCCTCACAATCGTACGTGTTTCCACTGTTCAAAATTTATTTTTCTTATTATTTTTTACGAACACATATCTATCGGGGTCATTTTCCATTTGCCCCGTACGTGGGATTTTTTCAATTATTGTTGCGCCGGGGAATGGAGCCCATGCAAGTAACGGAAGGAAGGAGGCGAGCAAAAAACCCTCTATTAAGTTAATAAATTAAGTAATTCAGTAAACAACTACAGCTTTGACAGAATATTTCGATAGTGTTGAAAATTCTGGAAGGGAATTTCCTGAACACTTCTCTAATTTTTGTGTAATACTATACATATAGTTGTAAATTTTAATTCCATTCTCAGGTAAAAAATAAATGGAGATAACAAGGAAGAGATTACCCGGAATCGGGATAAATTTGATAAAATAGCATATATTGTTCCTCTTTCCGCATGCGCCCCTAACGATTTGATGAGCGTATCGACGAAATAATTTCCCATAAACAAATACCTCGAATGGAGATAATCACCCTGGACATTTTCTGAGTTTTAGTTATGTACCGAACTGGACCAGGGCTTTTATCAGAAAATTTAACGCTTCGAATTGAATTACCATGTGAATGAGTACATTGAATTATTAAATACCTTCCAATGAGCATTTTCCCCTGGAATATTTATGATCTAAAATTTCCTCACTCCGGTAATTCTAATATATCATGAAAATTTTCCTATTTAATGCCATCCCCGGAGCATTCGTTTTGGAATGAAAAATCTCATCAACTCGAGAGGAGAAAATGGAGAAAGTAAGAACAATGGAGTTCGAGATTGAGAATTTGTGGGGCACGTTCAGTGTTGTGCGACACAAGTTTCTTGGAGAAGTTGAGGCGTGTCCATTCGACGATATTATACCACGGAAATAGCTGAGCACCAGACTCCCTGAACTATCCATCGAAAAATGTTATCCTATTCGCGATAGATGAGTTATAATAGAGTACCAGCCGCAATTGGTTGATAAAAGAAATGAATTATGAAGCCACTTGAATTATTTGGCACATGATTGTTTGCAAAGCCTGGGCGCCATAATCTGTTTCTCATAAGAAAGATAACAAAACCAAAAGACTGGATGACCTCGGTTTAATGGAAAAATTCAAGACCATACAAACACACTAACACACCATCATCATCTAGTTTTCGTAATGGCCCTGGGTGACGCTGTGGGAGTTTGCCACAGCACAGTATATGAATGAAAAAGCCCAACACCACTCGACGTCTGATGATGAAAATTATTTTTGGCATTCAGTGGTTTAAACCATCTCGGCATTGATTGTGCGTTTAGAGAGAATAACGAGCCGCAAGGGGAGTTAATACAGTCTACCTTCGTACTTGTGCGGAAGTTGAATCAAGTGGTGGATTTGAAATATTTGATCGATCCGCTATATGCGGTACTAGAATACATCTGTTTTCAAATTGCTCCGATGAATTTTTAGACGAAGAGAAAAAAAAGTTTATGGTCTGTACACGAGGAGAACTATTCAAGAAAAATTACGTCTTTTCCGTAATTCTGGAGCGAAATGGAACCGTGGAATTTTCCCTGGAAATCCCGTAATTTTTGGTTCAATCAACTGTGAAAAATTACGAGACTATCGGGAAAAATTTCCCCGTCGATTCCGTAATCGATGACCGAACTTTGAGTTCCGTAATTTTTACAGAACCTTTCTCGGTGTGTAATCGCGATATTTTAAAGGAGATACTCTTTTACCTGCCGCTGAACCAATACGTAAAAATTATAAAAAACTAAAGAAAGAAAGAGTACGTTGTTTATTTTAATTCCATAGAAGAATGTAACGAATAATTTTACTCCAAGACTTTCAATATTTTCGGAATTTCCGGAAAATGACGCACAGGATTTTCTCACAGACTATTAGCATCGCTTCTGACAAATTTCTCCCTTCGCATACATCAAAATTATTCTCACCCGGTTTTCCGGGGTATTTTCCCGGAATCAATGCAAGAAAATAAGTGAAGATATCTCATTACAAATATACAAACACAGCTGAGTGTTTCGTAACTAGTAGTGAGGTCATGTAAACTACCCATCGCCCCGAGGATTTATTTGCCTTCATAATACCCCATCCTGTCAATTAAAACGGAATGACATTTAGCGAAATGAAGCACTGCGGGATGGAAAAAAAAAAGTCAAAATAAAATCGTATGTAGGGAAAAAAGAGGATCTGACAGTTGAACGATGGGCTTCTGGATAAAACGCGCTGCGGGACAAATCCCCGTAAATTTTTAAACGGCATTCCGTCGAGTGAATCCAACCTTTCGCACCTCACCACTACCCCGTCGGAATAGCCATTTTATTACGAGGAAATATAGGCTAGAGGAGGTAGATGGAGTTGCAAAAATAACTAGTGAGAATAGCGGAAGGGTTTGAAATACTTAAAGGAAACAGTTTGGAAGGTGGACGGTGGAACGTTGATGCGTTCCGTATTGATCGGACACTGCACCTCACGACCAGTTTTACCAACCCACTGGCTCCCTCTCTTTTTTCCCTCCTTTATCCTCTCGGGCTTCCTCCTTTTCGGAGACTCCTCAGTCCCCGCAGATGGAACGATATCACTGACATTCTATCGATACTACCGGAAGCCACCAATATTTTTTACTCCTTCTCCTTCGGTTCTCTTCCTCCTCCGATTTTTTCGATATCGAAAAGTCCTCAGAACCGACTAAAATGTCAATTTCAGAAGTTGAAACTCAGATCGGAACATTTTGAAAGGTCAGAGCAGCTGACAGCCGGAGGAGCGAGACATGTGTGATGTCTGACCTTGCAGTAATTGGAGTGAATAACAATGTTTGATGTAAGATTGTCCAAGGGGTTGTATAATGCAGGCAACCTGACTGCAAGTTACTCCTCGATGGAGACGAAGTTTTGGGACAAGTTTTGAGGGGGCATTATCAACCTGCGGGTCTTGGGTAAAATTGGATGGCAAACATGTAGCTCGCGCTCATCGGGGCATTTCCAACGACATCAAAGGAGACAACGGCCGCCCACAACGAGAACCGGAGGAATGTAATCTCGTGCAATCACTTAAATTTTTTGCTCAAGTGCTCGAGTTTGTCATTTCTCCCTACGTTTTGGGTCTTTTGGGGGCCCAGAAACATTTTTTTATCCTTCCCCCTCCCATCAATTATTCAATTATCTCAGTACGCGTCTTCTTCTACTTAAAATTTGTCTGCAGTAGTATGATGCAGTAAGTAGTACAACCGCCACACAGATCAGACGTGTGTGATCCTGCTGTACTGTGGGGGGGCGGCGAGAGAGGGGTGTCAGCGGGCCCCTGCCTGCTTTGAAGGTATATTACACGGGAGGAGCAATGATCAACCGTCTGCTTAGTACTAGCTGCATAGACGATGTATTATCGATTATTGCGTTAGGGATTTTGGTTTTGAGGGAGTGGTGTGGACAATAGGGTGGATTGGATGAGTATGCGTACACGTGTATACTTGTTACCTGATAAATTTACCTGCCAGTTGCGAGCTACAGATTCTACCGCATATTATCCCGGGGCAGCCCCTCCTTGTATCGGTTATTTCCGACTGCGTCGTGTTTGCTACGCAAACCATGCGACGTCGTGGTATTCGGGTTTTTCCTGGAAATGACAAATAATTAAATTTTCATAGGTCAGTTTAATCCTGGGTTTTATGCACGGAGGGATGAAACCAACGAGATAATTTACCCTGTATCACTAGTCAAGTGGGCTCAGATGATTTTTCCAGAGCCCAAGGATTTTTGTTATGGGGTAATTCGCGGGGCAATTTTATTGCATCGAATTGTGAACATTTCCATTCTCTGACTTCGTATGTAAAGAGAAAAATAGTGATTGAATGGAATTGCCAGGATGACAGCAAAGAAGGTGAACGAGATTTTTCATTTCCTTCGATGAATGCTTCTCCCCGTGCTTCGCGTTCTCGACGATTATTGACAGATTGGTCATGGAAAAAATTGCCAACCGTCAAGAATTGTCGATATAAATCGTGACGCAATGGTTCTACATATCGTGAGGGCATTCTTCAGACCCCGAGGAGGAAAAAAAATTGCCAACAAAATAACCGTTTCTCGAGTGGCGCGAGCCAGTCGCTATAATTTGATGGCAAATGCTGAGAGTTGAAGAGCGGGTCTAGGCTCGATTTAAATACGTAGATGTAACGGTAGGGGATGAACGAAAATAAGTCGTCCTCGGTGGGAAAATTCGAGCGAGACGTTTGTGTCGCTTGTGGGCGCTGTCCCAGTGGCTAATGTTCGACACGAGACGATGAAAAATCTTTCAGGAATTTCTCACATTTTTTTTTATCATCATCATCAACTGAGACACGCACTACTTACTTATATCGAGTAACTTTCATTCGATTGCGTAATCCCGACTGCTCGAGCGATATCACTTGACACACATTTCATATCTGACAGGAGCGATATTATTTGTCTCTCGGGTTGAAAAAAAAACGTCTGGCGATAGCCATTTAACTGACAATTTATTCAGTCGTTTCCGATTTCTTTCGGGGGCGAGAGAATAGTTTAATGCAAAAGTTCTATATTTTTGACGATCTTGAAAATGAAATATTCACTGGGTATTCAACAACATCAAAGCACTGTCGCAGGATTAAATTTAGCTTGTCCGTGTTTCCTGGTTGGACGCGGCAGCCGCAGTATTTTCATTTATTAAAATCCGCCCCCCTTTCGATCACTCCACCCAGCAGACACTGATCGATCCGCATTTTCGGATTGATTAGTCTAGTGCGCAAGTAAATTAATCGAGCGCATGTTTCATTACACGTAAAGTTGTAGGGAAAATATATTTTTCATTGCCTTCTTCACTTGAATATTTTTTATTTAACATTCCAATCGAAACTTCTAGCGAATTCTCCCGGTGTTTCTACGGTATTTGTTACACATGTTCTCATCTAAACTTTCAATGAACTGTACCTTATTCCATTGCCTAGCCTCTCCTTTTTCATAACCCACATTGTTTCTCCCGATTACATTAAATTGGTTACAGTACCAACTACTCCAATGGCTCCACGTGTCTCCAGCAAAAATAGCCGAGCCCAATCTCCCGAAGAATGTTGCCCATCTGTACAGGAGCCCGAGAATCAGACTGTGATGGAGGGAGAGCTAGGGTTGAAGTATATGTCTATGTATTTTCTTCACTTCGAGGGTTTGAACGATGAGAAGTGTACACAGTACTGCTATATGTGTGGGCGGTTCAACGTTTTGTCGATCGGTAGTTGGTACATATACATGCATATCTATACAGACGATTTGCGCCCGCGTGTCAACTCACCAGGCGAGAAAAGTTTGTCCACTAGGGCGGAATGAAAAGAGAGCCACGAGGGGAATGAGGTGGAGGAAGATGAACGCGTGTATCGGGCTGCGGAAATGTTACTCTGACTTTCTGAGAGTTGATGTATTTGAACATTCAGGGTGAAAAATTCGGGGAGTGGTGGAGAATTACGGTGAGGGGGTGGAGTCAGGCCTTGGAGCGTGTAAAGTTTGGGAAAAAATAATGTTAATGGAAACGCTCGGTGTTTCGTTGAGTCGTGAATGAAGATTTTGGGTATTTTTATTGCTCAGGGTGGATGCCAAAAATGTGAAAGTATCTTTGGAGATATTTCTGAGACAACTGAGGCACTTTTGGCGGCCAGAAAATGCAGAATACTCCACCTGCCAGGGTTCAGGCGTTTGAAAAATTAAAAAAATGTTGTGTAGTCTTTCTTTTAGGGAATTTTGTAGGGACTTGTTCAGTCTGGTTACTATTATTATGTTAGAAATGTCTGCACTGTTGCATGGCTGTAACAAGTAGACGAGGGTTGAATGTTTTGATCGCATTATTCCTATTATCTCATTCCTGGCCCTGCATCCACCCCGACATCTTCATTTCGCTCTATTTTTTTTTTTCTGTCACATCTCACTATCTTTCAAAATGCTCTTCGCACCTTCATAATAACCACACGGTCCGGTACAATCTGGGTGTACAAGCCAGTGTCTATACATCGGTAGCGTCCGACGCCGCTTTATTTAGTTATTTCCCCGGCTTTGACAAGAGGTAGAGCGAGAGATAGTGCGAGAGGGAGGGGAGAAATGCTTTGACCCCCTTTTGTGGAATCTCGGGTTTGTTATAGATGCACATGCCCTTTTATCAGGACAGCAGAAATCTCGGCTACGGGATTCTGAGGGAATCAGGATTCAGGTTACCTTCGGAAATATACGAATGTCGACCTGAAAGCCATTTTGGCCGCGACGAGACAGTCTCGATATCTAGTTGCTCAATGGAAATTCCAGAATTCCGGAAAAGTTATCAGAAACTAACGTCCAAATAATCACACCGTGACATAACCTCACAGTCTAATGGGACCTTCACTACGAGACACTCTTTATCGGAAGTATCGAATGAGTGTCACATAAACGTGATATTTCTTCAAGTTTTTGCGGTGCAGGCTCTTATCATTCAAGATAAACGTTCGACAATATCAACCTTCACGCTTAACAGCCTTTGGCTAAATTTTCGGGAGGTGCTTTTCCAAATTTTTGTGTCATTATCGCTGCATTAAAATTCCAAGGAATTTTGCCAGTGATAATTGAATAAATTTTTTTATTCATCCACTGAGATGACCTCGGTAAAATAGACCGCTGGCCGAAAACGTTTCACCTATTTTTTTTTTAATCGAGGAATTTATAGTTAAATCTAATATTACTCCTGTCCCCATAAATCAAATTCAATGTCACCTCTGAAAATGACTAGTCTGCCCCTGAAATTCCAATTTTCTCCCAATTGTTCCTGACGTATAATGGAAGAAATAAAATTATCCTCAATCGCGATATTAAAAAAAAATTGAATAACTATTAACGACCCATTATTGAACATTTTAATAGCTCTCATTCGAGAAAAAAAATTGGGGCAAAGTGTGACCTTGTTTCCACGCAATGGTGTGACAATACAGGCGCACTCCCACGTTTCGTCAGTGTGAGGGGCTCCTCGGTGGGTTTTGTAAAGAATTTTAAATCTCAATTCTTGATAGTCGGATCATCTACGAGTGTTAACAATATGGGACAAGATGAAAGTGCACGGGCTGTCATATCACGGATAGGTTAAAAGGTCTCGTGTGCTCTATCACAATCAGACGAGAATTGTTTTTCCCTCATTCGACACTCATGAGCTCGAATTAAAACGATAGTGTATTGATCGCCTAAGGTTAAACGCTTTTTCTGTCCTCGTTCTCCATCTCGGGCCTCTTCACATTCATTTTCTCCACTTTTTGCCGACTGCTTGGGGTTTCATTCGCGGGACGAAAACTAGTTACCAGAGCGAGACAAGTCTATTTCCGATGGCAGAGACCCAGAATACACTGTGAAATGATTTTCTTCTTGAGTTGTGTGCAGGTGTTTTTGGGGTCATAGAATTTCAACTAGGTGAATGCGTTCGTGAGTATTATTCCAATGGTGACTGACCAATAGCAGGTGGAGTTGGTTCATGGGTTCATCCGCATTTATGTTACTCAGACACGCGAGCACAGCCAATGAGTGCATTCCACCCATTCGGGATTAGTGGAAACAATCAAGCTCTGAGTGTAATGGATTAACGACCAAATTATGGATGATGTCGAGGCAATTATGCAAGGGATCTGGCTAGAATTTGAAGATATCTGTTGTCGATTCGTGTCAATCGAGGCTTTTCCCACTAAATAAATGCTCACATCCGCATCCGCCTGGCAATTTTTATCCTTTTTTTTGTTGCATTCAATTTACATTTTATTTTACAGCGCGTAAATGTTTATGACACATGATTTTTTACGTGTTGTTTGATGCAAATAGCGGCCTAGAAAATTGAAAATCATTAAAAACCGCAGCACTCATCGATACAATCTATTTATAAATTGTACTTGCCTGGATGATTCATCAGGCAGAAGGAAAAACGAGTACCTCATACTCAACATTAATTCATCACAAATGACGTCACAAGTAGTTGAGTGCATGTCATGGAATGAAATCGTATCATGAAGAAGCCCCCGCTAGACATTGCGAAGAGAGGGGGTGGAGGGAGGAGGGCGAGTTACACCACGAGACACTACAAGCTTATGCTCTCATGCGGATAACTTCATCAGTAAGGAAGAGACCTGGGGGGGCGGTATGTGCGTCAGCAATCTATGGTGAAAACAGTTGATGCTGGTACAGACTTGAGTGGAGAACATGCATAATGATAACGTCATCGAACCGATCAATCTGTCGTTCAATATTCATAGAGTCTTGCTCAACAATTCGTTGAAATTATTGACGTCACTGCGGCGAATGATGATGGATTTAATCGTTTAATTTTAGAATTCATGATTTTTATGAAGTCTCGCGACTCACACAGAACAGGTAGTGAAATATCTACAGACAATTTCCGGCATTTGGAATGTGAAACTCTTTTCATAAAACATAGCTCTGGGAGACAATTGACGATGAGCAGTTCTTGTCACAAATGCGAGCAACCGGAAACAGGTGAAACCTGATATCTCCTGGTAACATCACTGGCTTCAGACACGATTCCACTTCGCTGATAGAAAAAAATTATTTCTATTGATATTTCATACGTTTAAAATGAAGACTAGAGGCTTGGAACAATGTCAAATGACTACTGAATAAATCTGAAAGAGATAATAAATTTTTTTTCGCTGCTAAGATGTGGTGCATTGAAGTTGTCCCCCAGCTTCACATGCTGATGAATAACAATGATTGGAATGAATTATCTGCCTTGACACGACAAGGACTACAGGAAATATTTCCCGTTTTTTTACCCCTCTCCCGCGACCGAGCGATGCATTTAAATAGTGCATCAATTTCTTGTGCTCAAATCTGAAAAAAAGGTGAGGCATATCAAAATGTCCAGTGGCTTGTGAATTGACCTCGTCCTCATCGCTTTAATCAATGACGCAATCGACCTTGTACCTGGTACTTTCTCGTGCCGCGGACGCGTGTGCCCGTGCATTGCCCACTGCAAACGATTGCGAATGACACACGATCTGCTTCAACGCATGTGCGGTTTCCGTTCTTCTTCCCTCTCCCTCCCCGTGTCATTTCACGCATACACAGATATGCCCGCATACAATATCCCATTCGAGATAAGCATTCGGTGTTTGTGATAAAAAATAATACAGGGGGACGAGATGGGGAGACGCAAGAATGAGATGAACTGACTATTTGGGACATTCAGGAATTACCCTGTGCTTTGACGAAGCTCCGGTATGACTTACTCTGATATTGTTAACTCAGTTTTATTTTAAAAAATACTGCATGCATTGTCAAGACTTGTTCATCAAGTGCATCACGAGGATGTTCAGTCGTTTACGTAAGCCGTGAGGACATTCGAGTACTGCGGCTGAGCCGCCGACGCGTAACAACATTGTTCTGAATAATTAAATATCATCAATGCATGGAACTTGAGTAGATCAATGGCAGAGACAACAATATTATTAATTCAGGAAAGAGAACGAGGAATTTTTGTGCAGGGGAATTCTGAGAGAACGAAATAATAGCAATGAGAATATTTACGCGGGAATTTCGAAGTCTCGGCCCTTCTCACCGTAAGGAATTGACATTTTTTAAAAACAAGATGAAACACGAATTGCAAATTTATCAAGTGCAAACATCAGTGAGTTGAATAAACAATTGGAATTGTACTGAATTATTTCTGAAGTTCGGAATGGTCATAATGTTTTTTTTATGACACTAATCACCTATGATTAATAATAGATTCAAGGAATTCTAATGAAATTCCGGTGACGCAAGTCATTTCGAATGCAGCATTACAGCAAATGTCAGTGACTTCACCTGACTCTAACAATTGTGTCACTGTCTGAATCATCATCAGAGGATGTAAAACTAAATGGGCATGAATTCCCAGTTAAATACGAAATATAGTGTAATTACGTTTACTTAGTGGTGGAGCAATAAAATGGGTGGCTGCGTGAAATGTTTCGTTCACGACGTACATGCACAGAAGAAGAAAAAGGAGACCCTCGTTGGTCGTTTAGAACGAGGGCGGAAGAGCCTTCGTCGGGCGCCAACGAGGGGTTGTTGGAAATAACAGGCGTTCTCGTGAATGTGTGTGTGTGTGCACCTGTAAAGTGGGGAACGAAAATAATGAAAATGGGGGATGAAAAGTTGGACAACTAGATCGGTTGAATTGGGGGGGAGGCGATAGATTGGTGGAACCTCCCCGGGGTGAATGATAGGTAATTTCTTTTGCCTCGACGAAGAACAAAGTTGAAGAAAAATTACCAAACACATTAGGTAATCATGGCGCGGTATCCATTCCTCAATCTTTTTCACCCCATATTGAGGGGAAAAATGGGAGACGAATAGTGAGTGAATTTTTTCTCAACAAGATCGGTAAACGGCCAGTGCGATAAAAATTTAACTGCACAGGGAAAAATAATCTTCCCAACTATGGATTCTTTTTTATCGAAAGAATCGTAAAATATCTTCCGCAAATAGTTTTTTTTCATTGCATTCCAATTTTGCTCGACATTTACGTTTCGTACTGTAAACATTGCCGCGATTTTCCAAGTAATTTTTATCGAACTTTACCTTGCGTGAACGGAGAATTACCACAAGGATCCAACGGCCCCAGACATTATCATTGCTTCCATATACCCCCTTAAGACGAGGATGACTAAACCTTATCGATTTCTTCCGAGCATCGTAGAAAATATAGCGCCCTTATTCGCATTGCCCTCTTCCTTCGGCGTCCCGGATGGCGCCGGAGTCGAAGGGGCAGAATACGCATTTCTTTTATGGATCTTCTCGTCGTATCTCCTCTCAACCATTTTATTATTCTCTATTCAGTAACAAATTCATATTTTTTTTATTCTCGTTCTTTATCTAGAGCCATAAGGGAGAATCCATTGAATAGCAAACAACGCTTCATTCTCACTTCAATTTTTTTTTTTATCCACAGCTCAACACGTGCATAAACCGAAAGATAACTGCACAATGTGCAGTCAGATTTAGTGAGGGATAGAGTGAGAAGTGAGGTGAAAAATAAAAGAACAGGAGGAGGGAAACAAAAACGAAAAAAAAAAATGGGAACGGTTTAATTTTCATCCTCGGGCGAATATATTTGCGTTCATACGACAGCACAGGGAGGAATTTTCTCCTCCACCTTCTCCTACTCCCCCTGGATAATGTGCGCACGCATACCGACAGAATGATGACGTAATAGTCTTCTATGGATATCGGGGAAGAGTGCGAGATGAGGAGAGTGGTGAGCTTTCGTTGCGCAAACTCCATCTGCAGTTTCCAGGTCTGACGTCATTGAATCGTCACCGTAACCCAGGAGGGGCCGATAGTATAGCAGGGGTGGTTGGTACTGGCCTGGTAGGTTAATGGAAAATTCAATTCAATAATAAAAATAAGCCAAAAGACAGGTAATAGGAGTTGACAGATATTCGTGGAACGAAATATTCCGAAAAATTCTAGTGCTGGGGGTGGAAATTTCATTGGGACAGATGCCATTTTCCCCCCTCCTTCGTGTGATAATTTGGTAATTCCCGAAAGCACGATCTTAACAGTACTAGGAGTTGCCTTGAAAATTTTATCGTAGGGATATTGATGTGAGAATGTTTGTTCCATTCGGGGGAATTTATATCAATATTTCATACCGTTCGCCTTGGATTGAATAAAAGAAGTTGCTCAATAAGAATTCAATAGAATCGAACCTCAATATATCACAGTTGTCGGGTTGATAATTGCGGTGAATTATCAAAATGTTATGACCGGAATTTTCCATTTGCGCGAGGAATTATCGACCAGATATTGTCGCACTTGGTGTGTCATAAAAAAACTAAATAAATGTCAAGAATAAAGTGTGGCATCTACTTTTACCAGATACATTTACCGAAGTTTTAATTATCTCTCTAATGCGAATTGAATTGATCACCTAGAGCGTTTAAAAGTTTAACCTCAATTCAGCTTTTATTGACGCGACTGAAGATTAACCCATCGTCGAGAATCCGCGCAATCCTCACAACAATATTGCCCCCTTGAATGGGTTTAATAAAATCCACTAGAATTGAAAAATCACCGGAAAGCATCGAGAGATAATTGGAAAAGCCCGAAACAATCGAACGCCTGTAGCTCGCCCGGCCCAGTATCGATAGTTCACCTATTGGAGGGCGGGAAAATTCGTACAGAAGATTTCAACTTGTGAATCCACAATGTTGATGTTTCCATAATTAGCTTTCGCTCGATAGCCAGCCTCGGGTGCTGTCACGCGCATGTACGAGTCCCGAAGGCGTGCACGTGGTGGCTCACTCACTCTTTTATCTCACTCCAACGCACGCGTATCATCGTGGCCCTTCGCCGAAGCGCGCGACTCCCACCGTTCGTATAACTCTTAAATCACGCCGATCGATCGACTCCGCGAGCCGATCGCACTCACAAGGGGAACATTCTCAAAAAGCAAGCATCAAACTCCTAGGAAATTCACGACTAGAGAAATGCCTCGCCCATACCCGCACCTCTTCCCTCTTTTTACACATTTCAAACTCTCACAGTGGCTCTGACGCCTCCACTAACCCATCTATCCATCCGTCATGTTTCAATGTACCTGCGAGGGCATGTGCACCCATGTATATATATGGGTCAGGGGCGCGGTTTTCAACTCTTATCGAACTTCTTACTCTCCAATGGTGGAAATATATTTGAGGTATTCCCCAATATATTGCCAATAACAATTGCATTGCCAATTTTTTTCTCTCTCTGTTCGAACGATATTGACAGAACAATCAAAAAGCGGGCGTTTTCAAAGATAATTTCAGATAATTTAAAGCGGTTTCCCGTGGAGAAGGATTTTTATCTGCAGAATGTCTTCCGGAAGTCTTCAGAAGAATTATTGAAAGACCTTCGGAAGATCTGTCTCGTGACCTAAAAAGATTTTTCGGAAGATTTATGGTAGAGGCACTTGTTATTTTTTTATCTGATTTTTTTTACCTCTTCGATTAATTTGGTATTCGTTTTTTTTTAAACCCATTTAACCGGTCCTCATCGTCTTGACTTTTATTTTTCTTTGCCTGCCTGCGTAATGTCGAATTGACAGGAAAGACAAATGACTTTTTCCCTCGTTGAGACGCATAAGCGGTCCAATGGCCTATTTTATTTTCAGGATCGATTTTGACGTCATCGACGGTCCGATTACACAAATGCTCGGGTATTGCGAATTCCCTCGGCGTTATATTACGAGGAACTGGTGGTTGTGTGGATGAATAATACTGCAGTCTTTCACCTGATGCACAGGGAGGAATAATTATCAAATTGTCAATGCGTCTATTTTGAGAATGGGAGTTGAGAGAGTCTCCATGTATGAGACAGCTCGTTGTTATCATTAATATTCAATATTGTTGTTCTTCTTTGTTTGACGTTCGCTGTTGGCGTTGGAAATTCCCAACAAATTTCTAAATTTCCTCGAGAAATTTATTGGAACGAAATTGAATTTGCCAGAATCATTGAATATTCATGCTCAAGTGTTCAAGGAATCGTGGTCTGCCTACACTACGATTTACCTGGAAGAATGACTATTGATGTGGAAAATAATAAAACATTAGGAAAATCCATTCACGATTTTATATAAATATTAAGTTGTCTTCGAAGTGATCGCGAATGAAACAATGAAATCATCGAAAAACTTGGAATTCTAGAACAATTGCGCTCCAACTGGGTGACCTCATGATGCCGAAAGGTCATTTTCATTTCATAATGACTATTAAATGGAGCTTGTGACAGGTCTATATACAAATAACGCAGTGAAACTGCAAGTCTACACATATACACCACAGTGGAATGTCTGCTGCACTAGAGTTAACTCAAGTGGATTCTATTAATATTTTTTATCGTTGAATGTTTAGTGGAAATTTCCCATCACTATCAGGATCATTTCCACAATAATTTAATTTTTGTATTAACGACGGATGCCGGTGAGGGGGAAGGAGAAGTGGGGTGGGTAGACTCTGATCTATTTAGCCGATCCCAATCAAGTTGAAGAGTGCTGACATCCATTTCGGAAACACCTGCCCTCCCCCTGCCCGGTTCCTGTTCATGACTTGCAGTTGCTGCTTCTTTGCATCTCCAGTCTATCGTCGCTGCCATACTCCAACTTCATCGATTAATAACTCGTTAACTACTTTGAATCGAGAATAAAATGTAAATCAAATCAAGGAAAATGCTCTCCACAAAATAAATTTACTTTCGTCAGTGTATTTCAATTTAAAGAGCATCCCAAGGGTCTGGTTTATTCCCATGAGAATAACACGGAATTTTCATGGGAAATTCAAACATACTGCTTCCTCACCCTGTTATGCCTCTAAAGATCTAATAATCATGCGAGATTACTGCGTAAACAACCTACTTTTGACGGAATTTTTGAGTTTTTTATTCACATCGAACAGTGGTCGTTATTCTTATGGGAAAACAAGTGTTATTCACATGGGAAACGAGTCATTCGCGTATTATTCTTATGGGAAAAAGGCTCTTGGGGGGCGTTTGAGGATTGGATAGAGGGGTAAAATTTTAAAGGGATTTTGTTTTATATATTTAGAGCCTTTTGAGGGGTCGACGCGTAAAAAATTCCGAAACAGGTGTCCTAACGGACACTCTAGTGTATAATACAAAAGTGGGGTCACGGTTTTTTAAATCGAAAGCTCTTCTGCGATCTGTGTACAGATAAAAATATTTTATTTATTTTTTGCAGTCCCAATAAACATTTCTGTGAGTAGAGGGCAATCTCCTGAATTGAAAATCTCGTATTTAGGAACTCGTGCATTATAATATTTCATTATTAACGGTATGAGGAAGTTCAGGAGTGATTTTTCTGTCCCGCGATAAATCTCGCATCGGGCACTTTTACAACCCCACAAAGCCCCTAATTTATTGTAGAATATTTGAATTTCTAATTTGTATCGACTGTGTTCATGTTTTCATTCTTGGTAATGATGGTCCGGTAAAAATCTAGAAAATGAATCAAGTGTGTTCTTGACAGCTCGTAGAAAAGCTCGCATGAAAAAAAGTTGTGGAGAAAGCACTTATGGTGTTTCGCTAATGGTTTCCAGAAATCATAGCTCTCCACGTGATTTTTTATGGAGTGTCGCGTAAAAATTACGTCTTGATCCATAAAAGATTCTCGACTGAAGTCAAGCGAGAAAAGCCATTTTTCCCTCCACATTTTTTCACTGTTCTTACATGAAAATTCCCAAAGGAGACACCTCGCCTCAGTTTATGACTTTTCACATATTTTTTACTCAAGTTTTTTTGACGGCACTTGATATGGTTCTTTTTTCATGATTATCTCGAAATTGATTTTTAAATCTGATGAACGTTAGTCCTCAAAATGGAAGTAAGTCCTCTCTCCAAGTCTTAGTGACCATGGAACGGAGTCTGCGGTTTGCGACCTCTTTCCGAATGCGGTTTACCGCCTCCTCGCGAACCTCTGACCTACATCCATTTTAACTCTGACAGAAAGAATACATCGATCCATAGTTCTCCAACGGTGTCATTAATTCTTCTAGTTTTCAATGAATTCGAATGAATTAAATATCTAGGAGGCTGTGACGCATTCTCATCCTCATCCACCAGCCTCCCCAACCCCCGGTCTGTTTGCTCATACTCTCCCGGTGCCATTCATGTTGTGAGGTCACGAGAGGGGCTGATATTCGAGTAGACAAGGTGAAAAATTCAAAAGTCAGGGACGACAGGAGTCAAGAGACCACAGGGTTAATGACGAAAACTTGACTGATTGGTGGGCGAAAACTCAGCAACTTGTACGATTCTTTCCACTCACCCAACCCCTCTCTAATTACTTCCTGAAACTTTTTATTACCACTAGCTGAAGGATGAATTCAGTACTAATCTCGTTGTCATCGGATATACATTGGCAAAACGCTGGGGATTATTCCCCTTCCCCCATTTTTTTTTCTTTTCTCTCATCTATCTCCTCCATTCTTCATTCTGCTGACTCACGAGGTAAACATCCCCACCACTATTAATGTTTTTCTACCCTCACGACTATTTGAAATCCCCCGAGGGGCCCAAAGACCAGCCCCCCTCCCGCCCTTCCCATGCCCCCGTAACCAATAAACAAAATACGAGGCGAGAGGAGTGCGGTTCCAGTAACAACAAAATAATTCATACACATTGTAAAATAAATCAGCGGTCTTTCGTCAACGTCGACCGTGAGAATTTTTATTCTATTTTCAACCTCCACTGGCCTCGGAAATGGGGCGCGAAGGGGCAACGGCTAATTAGAACGGCACGATAGAAATCCAATATGCCGAGGAGAGCGCCCTCTGACGCATAACGTTTAGTTAATCCAATATCTGTAAATGGCAGCAGCGTCGGGTATTTCCCCCTCCAATGTATTTTATTCTATCTTTTATTTGCACTATCAGCCCGCCATCCTCCCCCGTTATCGTCTTACATTTTCCAAGATATACTGTATGCAGTGTAACCGGAGGGTGTAAAAGTAAGAGCAAGAATGAAAAAAAAAAAATGTTGCGCATTGAGCAGTTATGGTGCATTAGCCGGAGGTGGAAAAAAAAATCTGGAGAAAATGACTGATAAACAAAGACAAAAAAAAAATCCACTCCGAGAGGTGGAGAGAAAGAAAAACACGTAGAATTACGAGAGCACTCGGTTCGTCAATGATACCCGGGAGGCAGCACTCCAACCCCTGATACCACAGACGAGCTATTGGCAAAACCACAGATGCCAGAAACATATTTTTTTCTCATCTATTCATTAAAAAAAAAAATACGCAGAATATCTTTGACTCTTCAACCAATTTCCATTGACCCGTCGTAATTAGCTCATCTTGTCTATCTCGTGACCTTGATGATGAGTTTATTTCCACTTGAACTGACACATTACAACTTCGTGAAGAGTGCGAACGTGTCGAGAGGAGAACAAAAGGGGGAGAATTGAGGGACAAAAAATGCCGAAAAAAAATCAAGAGGGGAGGATGAATAACGACGGACGTTTAAGTGCACATCGAAAGTTTAAACTCTTCAGAAAAGTGTATGGACATTGATGGACTCACGAGTATGGACAAAAGGGGGTTGAAGTTGGTGGCGACCTTGTGGTGTGTGTCAACGGGCATAAGCAACAATCACCTCGTGTCTACAGTACAGTGAAATCACTGTTTAATAATTTGTCGGTTAGATCGATCGTTTCAACGGTCACGGTGAACTATTTCCGTAACTACGGTATTTCCGACGATGATTCTTCACTCTTTTATCTTCTCCCCCCACCCACTAGTTTTTTTTTTTCTTCTCATCTGGTTAAACTCACACACTAACGAACAACGAGACAAGTGACTTCGTGAAATAAAAGCGAAGTCATGCATTCGAAATGTTGAATTACAGTGAAAGTAACAAGCGACAAGTTTGCAGAGGTGGCTTTGTACCGCCATGAGAGTGTTATGAAACACGAGTGTTTCCTCGGTAATTCATTATGTAAGATATCATGTAGGTATAAGCAAGGAAACCTGGATGATTAACCTGAAGTAACATGCACCGCTCACTACCATATTAATGGATAGATTTACATGAAATAAATTGAATAAATAAATAACTGATCTCCCGTTCATTTGATATCCGAATGTTACTCCCTAATTGTTAACACTCGTATTTTACGGTTACAGTGCAAATAATTGTTCACGGTACTTTGTACTTTCCGGAACGAAGACTAATATCTCTGCGTAATGAGCTTTATCTGCCCCCGGGTTATCTCTACCCCAGGATTGCTCCCCTATCCCCCTCGCCAGTTGCTACCAGTGGAAATAGGAAAATCAGTCACACGCACCGACATAGCAGTGTTATGCGGCCCAAAAGTTTCTAACGGCCGGCAGCGATGACGGAGGCCAGCTAAAAATAGAGATAGGCACATAACAGTGCACAGGAGGCATTGAAGCACCGGCCAACAGATATTCCTTTTTCCTTCTTTTATCATAAAAAAAAAAGCAACACCACCACCAGCCAGCGCCAATTGCTCATGCTCGATGGATTTCCGAAAGAAATTGATCCCACCAGACACGCCCATGTGTTTATCTGACGTGTATTTTTATTACTTTATTTTCTTTTCATCTTTTTTTTTATCTTCTCCATTGGCATGGACATGTAAAGATGTATCAGCAGATAGAAACGAGAATAGCGCAGTCCCGTTGCACTACGTGAATATTTCGTTTGATGCACCGGCTCGGCTAACACGTGTCTGCCCGTACCTTCGCCCGATCCTACAATTACTTTTTCCACTGGTTTCCCTCGACCTTATTCTCTCTCTTGTAACGCTCTCGTTGGAGGAGGATGAAAAAAAAAAAGGCAAAGGGCAAAAATTTATGACACGACCTTATTCGCCACAGCACGAGTTATCTCACTCACGGCATTAAAAATCTTCTGAAGAATAAAAAAAATAACTGAAAACGTCGATAATGTTGAAATATGAAAGATGAAAAGGGGAGAATTGTAAATTCAAAGTCAAGGTCACCCCCGTATGAACGAATAAAATATCAACCTAGATGAGGTACGAGAAAAGGAAAATTGATAAAAATCCAACGATCACCAAAATCCCCTTCCCCCACGTATTTGTTGCTCCTCTAGGGTGTTGCGTGCAGCTTATCATCAGCCAACTGAAGTAATATTAATATTTTTTTTTCTCTTTCTTTAAGAGGTCAAATCCCACATGATACCAACCCGTAATCAGTCTTGTACAAGTGGCCACTGTGCCAGACACCGTAGACCGAGCTGTTTGATAAGGCATTATGGAACAAGATTGAAGTTGTAAAAAAAATATATAATCAGCTCGATGGGAGCATTCAAATGGCAGATTGAGTGGATACGTAGGGATAAAGGAATGATAATTTGACCGCTGGAGTGTAAAATACTTGTAGTAATTTTTAGTATCCTTACGAAGCGTGCGCTCTAGTTCTAAGGGCGGAGAGGGGGGTGTGGTTGTAAAGGCAAAGGGCATACACAACATTTTGCGTCGTGGTCGTGGTGGTATTGATCGGGATAAGCACAGAGTGGCAAAATGGGAACTAGCTACTAGCCGGGTTGCCGCTATAGATACGGCTCAAAAGGAGGCGTGAGAGAGGGAAAAAGAGAGAATGGTAGGGGTAGCGGATGTGTTTGCAGGGGCTCAAGGTGTGTTAGTTTGTGTGGGCGTAGTGCATTTGTGTGTATGTGTGATCTGTCAGGGGGGGGGGCTGGGGACATAGAGGGGGGGAGGAAATGAAAACGGAGCAGGATAGATGTAACAAGAGCAGTAACGACAGTGGCAGCACCAGGCTATGGTCGGACGTTGAGCAAAAGTCCCAACACATATGCATGAAAATTTTTGAGATAAAGTATGTGTGTGTCGATGGGTGAAAAAAATGGGTGGATTGTATTCACAGGGTGGTGAACGGGGGAGGGGGAAGAGGGGTGAGAAAGGGAGGAGAAGGCATTGGTGCGCATGCGAATTACTTGGCATGCGAGAACACGCTATTTAGCGTGCGCTCGCTGCCAAATCCCATTCCCGCTTACTAACGACGGTCTTCCCGGCTCCTTGAGCTGTTTTTCTTTCTCTCTCTCTCTCTCTCTCTCTCTCTTTTCGTTTATACAGTATGTTCCAGGGACATTGACATGACAATAGTCAACGGGGCTGAGTCGAGGGTTTTATGGCGATTGATGTAGGATTGCACTTGTGAGATTTCGCGGGGCCATTGGGGTATTCGGTAGTATTTCAAATTGACAGAATTTACTTACGGTGGCGATGCACAGACACCTGCCAGTTACATCCACAATAATGCAGCTCCTGTAATTTTTCGTACTCTCGGGGACAGTCGGGGGTGATTGGTGGTAACAGCTTCTGGTAGATTGTAGGTTTAGTGGTTAACGAGAAGTACAGCACTTTTGATGTGCATGAAATTTAAGTAGCAGTGACAGGGGTGGATAAATTAATCAATTGGAAAAATTCAAACTTCGATTGTGCTCCACATTATGCCTGTTGTAGTTTTGAATTTTAATCCCCCCCCTCGATTTTTGGTTTTTACCCACTTTTGCTCCCTTCAATTTCCACCCCTGCGGCTGACCCGGTCACGCGCACCCGCGCCCACTCCCCTGAGGTATTTCCACCAGGACGACGTAACTTGGCACTTCCGAGTGTCGCGCCCGTTTTTTCAGATATTAAATTAATCGTTAAAATAAATGCAGTTTACGGAAGAAATGGCTGATGTTGGACAACTTTTTTTTACAATGAGGCATGAATACTTGGCGATTGTTGATAACGATAATCTCCACGCTGTTTCAATAATCACCGAGCACAACTTAATTTTACACACTGCCAAATCACCGGCAGTCATAGATATTCCCCCGTCGTTGCACTAAACACACACGCCCTGGCTTTTTCCTATACAATTAATGACTGATTATCATTAAAACTGATGATCATTGTATTAACTATAACTAAAATCAATCAAACGTCGTACTGATTGATATTATCAATTAAAAATGTGCGAAATGATGATTACAAGCCAGTTCCCACTGTAAATTTATTTAAAATACAATCACCGCCACAAACCCGGTCCGCAGTCTCCCTCTGGCCTCGTGCGCACTCTCCTCATTGAGAATAGATACTGAGGTAGAATATAGACTGTGGAAAGCCGAACGTCACTGGAGTATGGACGGCACGAGGAGGGCTAGATGGTTAGCGGGGGTGAAGAGTAAAGGGGTTGAGTTGGGAGCGACGAGCGAGGCGAGGCAAGGCGCTCACTCCAAAAGCTTGGATTGAATGTTCAAATATCTGTAAGATGGCAGTGCAAACGTATTCACGATATTATTTTTTACTCAAATTGTACAGAATCATTGCAACTGGCCACAGGGGCATTGCTAGCCCCCATTTATTGACCCTCGTGGTGGAAAGTAATTTTTTACAAGTCGTCTGGGGCCGACAGCAAAGACAAAGTCACGATGTACACATATGGCTTTTTTATTCGCTATTCGGTACATAGACCGGCCCTTTTTTTTTACTCTGATAAACCTCTTCTCTTGGCTTTCGTAGGAATATTTCTATTTCTACCCTCATTTCCTCGTCTGTTACGTTTGCGGATCTTCTCATATCGACGAAATCCCACCTCGACCCCGATTTCACGCGCGACAGCCTGGGCTAATCCACACGCGCATTCATATATACTTGTAGCGTGAATATAAGCGTGCTCGCGTTATATAACTCACTATTCAGAAGGTTTTTTTTTTAATCTGGGTGTTTATTTCTTGGGCAGATTTTTGAGATCATTTTTAGGCGGGAGTAAATTTAATTTTTTTTTTTTTCATTTGGAAGACGTGGCGTCTGACGTGGCATTGAGCAGATAATAAAAGTTCCATTTGGTGGATGTTCTGGGTTTTATGCTTGTCGTCATTAAAATTTTTTTGCCCGGTGATTTGGGATTTGTTTCCGTGGGAGGACGCAGTCGGCTTGCTGTAAGATGATGTCTGAGCCATTATCATCCACGAACTAATTCGGCAAGGGGTGACGGAACGATAGACTTTATGGAAGTTGAAATCGCCCAGAAACTGACCTATTGACCCTAATTGAGTCTCCCAACGACTCGTGTTATTTTCAAGAGATCACTCCAAAGGATAAGGAAATAGTAGGTGAAATTGTAAGAAGTAGAACCGAAAAATTTAAGTTGAAAAAAACCATTCACTCATCATCATCAATATTGTACAGAAGCAACAAAAGAATATAAGATTTTTATATAAAATATACCACCACTGTCTTTTATTTTCCCAACATTTTCTCAGCCTCCTTTAATGTGACAGAATTGTGAGAATGATCGTTCTACGCGATCTTTCATCCCGAAACTGTATGATAGAGACTTTCCCGTTTTTTTTTTATCATCATTAAATCCCACAACTTTATCGAATGTTTCTCTTCCTAGATTCAATGAACCGTTCCTGTTTGTACTACTGGGCCTTTCCCGAGCTTTTAAATACAGTTAAATTTAACAATAGCGATTAACTGCCCCATGAATCATTGAATAAAATTGTACAGCGTTGCAAGCGCTTGAGGCGGATTATTTACATGTCGATTGTGTTGATTATATTCTGGAATATTCTATCCATTATAGAATGTACGACGAATTATACGCAGAAATTAGCGAGGGATATCGTTAGTACAGCTGTAGATTTCAAAATATCCAGAATAAATTCATTATGTATGAAAATTATCACCCACTGCCCAGTAGTCGAGTACAACTATAGAGCTTCATTATTATATTTCATGCAAATAGAATTATTCTTAATTGAATGATACAGGGAAAAAACGTTTCTTGTTTCTTGAGCCACAGTACTGTAGTCCAGTAACTCATGGCTCTAGAAGATATCGTACTGGGATTATGATGTTTATTTTCCTTTAGTGAAACAATAAATAAAATTCAAACGTTGGGTACCAACATAAAAAAGTCTGGGAATCTATCAGAATTTTGAGGTATTTCAATTTACCTCTTTATGACGGGATTCAGGTGAAGTGAGGCAGCGATTATTCTTGACCTTGTCGGCAATTGATTAATTTAGTAATTTTTTTTTTTAATGATTGACGTGATTAACTTAAAAATAAGAAATAATTTTTCTAGCTCCCGCTATTGACTGATTCCGCATGGAATACTTCTTACATTCTCTAATTATCCCCATTAATGACGATAGTATCACAGAGTAATAAAACCCAGCGATGGTTCTTCAAAACCAGAAACTTTTTTCAACTGTGACTAAACTAATGAAACATTCGATCCTCTGGGATTATTTCGCTCCAATTAAATCGGTGGAAAAACCTGAGGATGAAAATTCTAACAATACAGACCGAAGGGGGGGAATGGACGTAACGGCCAGTGTAAATATTATCATCGTCGATACGATAATCCAAAGTATATCGTACAGTTTCTGTCATCGTTCATTTCTATCTGATTTGTTCGTCTCCTATTGCACTCACCTAATACTTAGTTTTGTTTGTTCTACACTTACAGAGGACCAATTCTGACGTCAAATTATGCAGGACATCTACACTCGTTTTTCTCTCATCACTCTCATACAATTCGTACTTTGAATCGTTAAAAAAAGCCCTTTGAATACACTTTTACTTTCCACTTGAGCTTGTTCGTGTTGTTTCGTTTGGATTATATATTCAACTGCTTGAAATAGGATCTACAGTACAGAGTCATGGCTGTTGGGGCTGCGTCAGTGCTACGTAATTTACCCTCGTATTCGGTCAGACTCTCCAGGGCGGCCATGTATTGACGATCAAATACACCTGTGAAATTAATTTATCTTTAATAACGAACTAATAATTTTTTTTACATTATTTCTGCATTGTGAACAACAAAGGTTCTCTCCCGGTTTATTAAGTAACGATGACATACTGTGGAATGCTTACCCTGATCAATATTTCCCCTTCCAAGTACTGTAAAGGCCAAAAACAAAATATCTCTGTATATAGAAAATGGTGTTAGTTCCGCCGCTTCGGCTTTACTCCTCTCTAAGGCCACACGTTTGATTGGTTCTGTCAAGTTATTACGACGAACATTGTCAATAACGTTCTTCATGAACCTGAAAAATCCACGAATATGAATAATTTAAATGACGAATCATATGTTTTTCTGAACTAATCCTAATAAATGAGATGTGGGTAACAAGACGGGTCATCGATTCAATTCCTCTCTATAATGTAGAAAATAGTCAAGTTCGAATGGAATCGTCTCATTTTCATACGTCGATATCACGTCCCGACCCAGTATACGAGGGGCTAATTAATCAACCAAGGTTATTATCAAAGACTTCTAGCAGGAGAAAAAACAAGGGCTGTTAGGTCGGCGTGGGCTACAATATCCACCCGAGTTCAAATCCCAACGTGGCCATTTTTTTCGCCCCTTATACGTCTTTAATAATAACTTTACTTGATTATTAATGATACCTTTCAGAGGGGAATGGGCAAATTTCATAAGTATCCGCGAGGGGTTGGAGAGAGTCATACCGCAAACTGCGACCTCCCTCGCATTCGCTGTATCCAACTCATTAACTATCGCTCTCGGGCAAAAATCGAAGAGAAACTTTCGACCCGGGTTCTACCCTCTTTTACCGTTTCAAATTTTCGTCTCGAGTTTTGTAAAGCCCTGTAGTGTTAGAAAAATTCGATAAGAAAGATAAAATAGCGTACGTTCTGTCTTCGGTGCACTGCTTCCATTGTAGATACATTGGTAAATGATTCATGTGCAGTTTCTCATTGTCCCAGAGCGTTCTTACACTCACTAAACTCGAATTACTGGATAAATCCTTGACTCTGTCATTGTTCAACCACAACTCGGGCAGATGGCTGTTGAGATTTATCCTCTCGAAATACCAGATCAAATTCCAATAGACTATTGGATGTTCTTGTATGAATCGATGCTTTGTCAAGCAAGTGTCACCCTCTTGACTCAACACATTTTCCAATTCCTTTCGTAGTACAAGAGGATTCAGGTAAGGGACGGTTATAGGTTCTGCCAGTTCTTTTGGCTGATCAAGGAGCTCAACTAGAGCACCGGTCAGAGGATCGTTGATCTTTTCTCCTTCATCGCATCTGGAAAAGAATATTCATGGAATACGATACAACAGTATTTCAATTGCATATAACTGGGCTTCTTCAGCAGACCTATAAATTCATTGACTTTTATTCAAGTTCTTTGACCATTTCTTTCTGAATAGAATCTTTTTCATAATTAAATTCCACAGCTTTGCCTTTCCACGAAATGAAAAATTAAATAACTAGTTCACCTGTAATCGAAAATTGTGACAGTGAGGAGAGGAACTGTAGCCTTTCCACAAAACTGACAGATAGTATTCAAATTTGAGTCCTCAGGCTTCCATCCAGCCATTATCTCCTCATCGTAGAGTATGGCCATACAATGATGACACCTGCTGGCACTAGAGATTACAAGCTCCACCGCTGGACGTTCATCGAATTCTCGAGACCCTTTTGGGTACATACAGTCTGCTAGCTCATACAATGACCCGAGCCCATCAATACCCGAGTCCCCAGACATTCTCGCGGTGATTTCATTGCGATCCTGCTGGGATCCATCAGTCAATGAATCAAGAGACTCGTGAGAGGCACCATAACCCAGGCGTTGGTCACGATCTTTCGATTTTACTGGGGTACTGGTCGCCGATATAGCCTCTATTATCTCGTCAAATTTCTTTACAACTGTTGTTGCCGCCGATTTCAGACTGTTGACGCCCCCCAGGATTATTTCGTTGGATTTCTTCCCAGTGAGACTTGAGGGACTGAAAAATTTTTCTTCTTGCATTTTTCAGCATTTTTCTAACATAAGACTACTAAGAGGAAAAATTTAGTTTCAATATTTTTGAATTAATGTCTAAGCGAGTTAATGAGTAGAGTAAAATAAATTACAAACCTCATGTAATTGGAGAGATTAAGGGACTCACTAAAGTTTTGGGTTATTAAATCCTTATTTTTAGCAAACGCCAGACCTCCAGCTGAGTACCGTCTAGATTAATGTGCAGAACATAAATAACAAAAAAACTCAACCATAAATTAAAACAAAAATCATAAATACAAAACAACGGGATAAGCCATATATGTAGTCGTTCGTAGTAAATTATAAATCTGCGGGTTAGGGATAATTGGGCATTTGTGTGCAATGAAACAGATTACTGAGACATACCCGAAACTGAGCTTTAAACTGGAGCCCAGACTCGATAAGCTAGAAGTGACACTGTCTTTGTTGGACCAGAGGCTGCTAATTTCCAGTCTATCTCGCTCTCTCTCCTGTTCACCCTGTTGTGCAACAGAATGGGGCATTGTTTCACTTCTCTGGAGTTGACTACTGACTGCGGAGGGAGATTCGTCGACTGCCTGATGAAATGTGGCACTTCTCTGCATGACATTGCTGTGAAAATACAGTCATGCAGATAAAGGAACTGAATTTGTTTGAACTTACGAGGAGGACTAGTGGCCAGCTCGTAGACAGAGATATCGTGATAAAAAAAATTTTCCAACTCGTAATTTCTTGACAATTGAGGTTTAAATTGAATCCTTGTATGTAGTAGGTGTTTTTTTATCTCAAAAATAATTTAAAAAATAAATGAATGGTAGGTCGCTTTAGTCTAAAAGTTTAGTCTCCTTGATACCTTCGAAATAGAACAGGTCCACCGGGTCTTTCTCCAATCGTATTATTAATAACAGTTAGTGTACTCGTTGAGCAATTCGAGTCATTCTCTTCGGACGGTGATACAATGGGTGTCTCGTCGTTCATCAGAGCTCCAAGTGGATCATTCTCGGTTACCGGAGTTCGAACAGGACTCTTAAGAGGAGACTCAGGACTCCGTGTTGATCTATTAAATCGTTCGACCAGTGATGAATGACGGCGATTATAGGGGTTTCCAAGAATGCTATAAATATGATAACAATGTTTGACGATTTACCTAGAGTCTGTCGGTGAATCATCCAACGCCTCAGGCTGCGATGCACTTAGCATTCCTGTGTCTTTGACGATACTATCCTGACGACGGAATTTATTCCTCATCTCGAGTAATCCGAAATTCGGTAGGTCTGGTACTGAGCTGCCTTTCAACGTTACTATAATAGAGAACGTCGAAGTGTTGGATAAATTGAACTATTTGAGGTATTTTATGGGAAATGAGCCAACGGCTGAACTCTCATTCTTTTTAAAATTCATCTCTTTTTTTTTACGTTTCAGAGAGTCCGAAAATGTACTCAGATCTTTTTCAGTAACTCCAATAATCAAAGCTCGAATTTAGAGTCGAAATAAAAATCATTCATTCAATTCGATAATTAACCCTATAAATGAGAATTAATGAGAGAATTACATTCATTATTCAAGGCCTCTTGATCATGCGAATGGGTACTATCGAGACTAGATCTGGACGTGGCCAAGTGTTCCATCCCCTGATGTTTGAGTCCATCGATACCAAGCACTTCGGGATTGGAGCTCAATCTCCTTCTAGCACTTTTTTTCCCTGCCCTCTTGAATAAGGCGGCGCCGACAATAACATTACGCAGTTTGTTCCACATTAGTTGGCTGGAGTTGGTCATGTCTGAAGGCCACGTGGCCTCAAGGACAGCCTATTTTCGAAGTTAAATATTTCTCTTAAACACGAGTGCTTTCACTATGGGAAAATATGTCGCATTAAATTGTTATACCTTATTGTAAAATCCATAAGTAAGGGCATTTGGTTGTACCCCGCTGCGTTTCATGTGGAAGAGTAATTTCACTGCCAATACTGGCTGTCCATAAACCCCACATAGCTGCATCATTGCTCTATAGCAAACCTGAGGTATGAAATTCACAACGAATTTTATTCTGATAATGACATCCCTCAATAAAACTTGAAATGGCAATGAAAATAGCCGACAAACTATTTTGACATTATCGTTGTAAAAACATGGAAAGTAAATAATTTTCTTCTTAAATCGATCCCTGTAGATTCATAAAATCTTGTTAGCCAATTTCTTGATAAATTCTCTAACACTCCTCATTTTAAAGACATCGGGCTCTCGTGACTTGATTTCAAAAATAAAATTGATTCGTAAACAGTCATCATTGAACAATTTTTTGCTCTTGTGAATCTAAAAAAAAATCAATTACCTCCTCCATCGGATCCAACCTTAGTTTCTGCATTTTAACGAGCAACTCATAAGCGTGATGAAGGATAGCAGCAGGTTGGCTAGACACCTGAAGCATCCCTGGTAGATGTAAGAACCACAGACTGTAGCAGGTCCCTAGAAGACATCTACCCCACCTCTCTGGCAGACCAGCCTAAAAAAAGAGTCAGCCGTCATACCTCAAAATACAAGAATAGCCATTTTACGGTCAATCATCGTCACTCACCTGTTTACGAGCCATTTTCTGGGCAACTTTCATCTCATGTTTTGTTCTACGTGCCATTGGACTTCCGGGGGTTATGCCAAAGCAGCTCAACGCTGGATTTTTCAAGCTGAGATTCTTCTGTGGTTTCATCAAGGCCGCATTCAATTTAAATGTCTTATAAACAATGGGCTCCTGATTGGGGCCTGGATCAGGTGGTGGTATGAATACAGTTCTCTCACTGTGTTGCGATTCATCTAACTCCAAGAATGTCACGTTCTCCTCTTCGATTCGCTCAGTGCACTCATCAAAAAAGGCCAAACCAGCCATGTCCATGTCCGAAACAAAGCTGCTCTCCTCAATAAACCTTATGAACATTTGCGTTCTGACAAGCATGCTGTAGAACTTGGCATGTGCTTTGTCACGACTCCTGAGGAAGGCCTGAATATTAAAAAGACTAGTGGGATCAGTTGATCCAACTGTTGGTGCTTTCGTTATTGGTAGGAGATAACTTCGATAGCCGTTCAATATCAACGCCATAAACCTTAGAAAACTATCCTGTATTTCGAGCTCAAGTCCCTGTTCCTTTCTTTTCTGGTGGAATTCCTTATCAACCCTAAAATCCTCAGTGGCTTCTTCACGATGTGACGATTGTTTTTTCGCCAGTGAATTCAATTTAGCATAGGTTTTGTCTAAGTCACTCTTCAATATTCGAGCAGCTTTCTTCGGTAGTAATTTAATATTCAAATGTCTCTTATCCTCACAGAGCACAATATTATTAGTATCTAGATTTACACAATTAACATCGGACGGTGGATCGTACAAATCGAAAAAACGTGAATCAACGCCAATTAGGAATGGCAACGGTGCATGAAGTACCTCGGCTAGACCAAGTGGACAGAGAGGTATGTAAGGACATTGCCACTTAAATGGAAACAGTATCATTGCAATAGCCTCACTCACTGATGTAAGAACATCTGGCCTCAGTGAATGGACAAGTATTTTTTGTTCAGTTAATATCAACAGCAGTATCAGCATACAATTGTCAGCTCCAAGATTCATGAGTAATTGACGAAAACTAGCGCCAGATCTTGGTAAAGCTAGGTCCTCTGGTTGAGTCAGAATAAGCCTGTCTATGCTGCTCAGCTCGACGAGAATTCTAGGCCTTTGTGGGCTTGGAAATGGTATGTCACAGAGAAAGTAGGAAATGTACTTTTCGATGGGGACACTCTGGGCTTTACCGTCAGTCAGACTGTGAAGAAAACCGAGGAATTTCTCAAAAGTATCGAAGAATGGCCAGTGGGACAGGATGCAGATGGATTTACTGATGTTCAACGATTGAGTCTCTGTGTCTGTGTACTGGAGTTTCTCCAATTGTGCTAAATTCAATCTCTTCAGAACTCCAAATTTTTTGAATATCTTCATCTTCACCTGAGGCTTATTCTCTGTAATATTGTCACCATCAGTTTTATCGGATTTCTCCAGTATTTCGAGGGGCTCTGAGTTGTTCGAAATATTCGAGTCTGGTACCACTTCTTCGTAGAAGGTTATTGCTGAGCCGTAGATCTTCTGGGCAGCATCAGCAACGGTAAGAACAAAAGTTGAAAAAACTGGCTTAGGCTTGTAGGCGGCCTTCGGCCAACACTCGATTGTCGCACCCATGGGCAAACAGAACATGGCAACTGAATTCGGAAATCCAAAGTTATTGTAATCAGCGACAGGATATTTGTAGAGTATAGCTGGCTTGAAGGATATGAGATTGGCTCGATCCATGGATTTCTTGTAGCAAAGGAAGACGTCACTGCCCAACATTCCTTTGTTAAGATTCTTGTTTATGGTGCAGAAGGCCTGGGGCGCGGTTTCACCTTTATTCGTCAATATTACACAGATATCGGTCACCACTAATGAGTTGCATGGCATCTTGCGATTTGCACGTCTGTATGTTACAAATATTTTAGATGTAGAATTGTTGATATTTGCTATATGCCCTGATGGGGTCTTCTCGATCATTTCTGCATCTACCATTATGCGTTCCTTTCCCTCGTAGATGACACCTGCAATTCAATATTTCAGCGATTAATCTCAGTGAATTATAAGTATTTATTTTAACATGAATAATTAAAGATAATTAAAATTCATAATTGTTTCTCTTCAACTTTGGCAAAACAAAAATTGTTAGAGAATGATTAAAAATTGGAGTTGACTTCACTCTATTGTCCACTCCATTCCCACTTCCATATATGGTATTTAAACCCTCAAAAATCTTTCCTAAATTTATCTCTGGAATAAAATAATTACCAATGTCGACAAGAGGTGGTTTATCTCTTCCCCTACGATAACACAAATAACACTCATTAGTTCTCAAACTGCCATTATTGAGGTCAGCTGGTAATCCAGAGACAGTCTTCTCCAAGCATGTAAATCCATCAGGGCACTTTTCTCCCAATGACGTAAATATCACTGCCAAATCAGTAATAGGTGCCTGCATGTGCATATCCTTGAGGTGTGTCCCCTCTTGACACCAATCCTCAAGTTTCTCAGTTGTTTCATTCTCTTTATCACTGTCATCATTCTCACCAGGTAGACCAGCAACAACAAAATAATCCGCCACTCTCCTCTCGTCCATCATGATGTTCACTGTATTCTTTATATTTAATTAAAAATGTTTATTTATAAATCTTTGAGAGTACAACAAGGTCAAATGCATCAAGCATTTGCCACAAAAAAACACTAGATTCTCATGGACGTTAACTCTTTGCAGAACACTGTAATCCTTGTATCTCCACCGATGGCTCTCGATGATTATCGAGAAAATGACTAAACAAAAATGCTTTCTGGGGCTTCGAAGTAACTCGATAGTTAGTAATATCCATTAATTGAAATGTTATGAGTCATTGAAGTATTCATTCACTGGTGTTTCAATAGCCAGGAAAAACAACAGCCAGTATTTACAACATGCACCCAGTCGATGCTAGGAGCATTCCAGCATTTTTTTTTCTCTTTTTTTTTCGTACGACGTAAGGTTAGAATTATGCGTCTAATGTTTTAAAGTAACGTAATGATGCGCATGCAAATGCATGGTCAGAGACTGAACGACGTTTTGAGAGCAAATAAGTAGGAGTTACAATGCATATATGTACGTTTCATACATATGAAATTAATTTATGAGGCACTGTTTCGTGAGTTTGGACAAGTTTTCACGGCAATTGTCGTTATTTTAATTTAATTTACTGTTTTTCATTGATAGTTGGGAGGGAATACACAGGATATTATGTGGACATTGTACAATTACCGCAGGAGTAAACGTTATTTGAGGTTAGACGTCACACGCGACAGAGTTGTAAGTAATTTTTTTTCCAGATTAAATGTGGATTAATTATTGAATTCATGTGTTTAAATAGGATATTCACTATTATTCACTGATTAACATACTCGATAAACACTTGATCAATACTGGGGGCACTAAACCGATTAGATTTTACGGTAAAAATAAGAGTATAACCCGTATTGCTTGGACGGCCATCTTTCCTGAGTGGCAAAATGGTTGACGAGAATAGGTTGGATTTTTTGTTTTTGTTTCTAAATCACCAATGTTGATGCGTAGTTGTGTGTCATTATATCTGTGGGACGCATTTCCGTTCGAGGGAAATAAAAAGAAGGAGAAATTCTCAATGAAACTGAAGGAGTATTGTTGGAACTGTTGGGGAGGAAGTATTTTTATCTTCATAACGCGTTTAATGGTCGTTTGACATACCGATTGGTACAGGCTTTTTTCGTATGTATATATTCAATGTTGTGCAACAGATCGAATGTAATTTATGAGTTTGAATCGGTGAGGTATCAGTTTCGTCGGTAATCACCGTAAATACATGTTGATGTTGATGTGGTATTGATTTTTTTTTTTCATTCATTGCATTACTAAGCATTTTACTGTTGATCTAAGATTAGCTATTGATGCTTTTTGATAATCCAGAGAGTCTTTAGGGATTTTAATAGTCGTGGGTTGTTTAATGGAGATTGTTCATCGAAAACACCGATTGCATGGTAATTTTTTTCAATTTTCATTCAACTCCACACAGCTAATTTAGTTTTTTTTTCAAAAATCGCCAGACAAACGGTCTCTAAAATGTTCAAAATATATTGATTTTGAAAGCAACTATGGTCTTTTGAATCACCGCATTCGTGAGAAATCATTCCAGTAATCAGAATGAAGAGCTATCAATGATTAGTGGAAGTGTCAGTGGATAAGATACCGAGGGTTGTACCGACCAAACCGATACCAGAAGTCGGTACATTCGGAGTCTAGAACCCTACCCTATATAGATCCCCGTTTTATTTATTGCTGATAGATAACAAGGGAAAAATTTATAAAACGTCTACCCCAGATCAAAGCAGTGCATTTATTTTTTCACGCTATAAATAAATCCGATTAAGGCATTTGAAGCTCTTTATTCGTATTTCAATGACGAGATCTATTGGGATGTTTATCGCATTGGATAGTTTATAATTCAGCTGTGGAAGATTTTAATCCCCTCGAGCAAACAGATTGTGTGGATAAAAGCAGAGAAATTCCGTATTTAAATATTGCACCGAAGGATAATGTTAGCTCTATGGAGAGGATTCCGTTTATTAACCATTGGTTCCATTCTAGGATCATAAACATGAATTCCCAGAAGGCGAATATTCCACTCTCATTATAAATGCACCCTCGACTTGTCCCGTATCAATCTCAGGATTCGTGCTTATATCAATAGATTGGCTGGTGGAATCAGGTGTTGCACTGTCAACATGAATAGCTATCTTCATAGATGGGCAAGGGCTCGGTCTCCAGGAATCGTGAATATTCATGACTCAGGTTGGCCCCATTTTCAATGGCAAAGCGAGATATTTGCATGGGAGAAGGAAACAGAAACAATAATGCACACACTGAATAAATGTGGAGATTAACGCCCTCAATGGAGGCGGAAAAATCAATTGACCCACAGGATTTCTCGATTTTTTATTTACATTGGAAGCTTCCTCTTCAGGCTATTACTACCTGCAGAGACGAAATCGACGTGGAATTGTAATCAAATTGCAATACCAAGAACTTACGTTTTGACTAATATTATCCAAGTAATTTGATAGTCATATAATGAGTGATTTCTGACAACAGTCAGAATTTTCCTTGCTCCTGTATGATGGTCGTAATTTAGAAAAAAAATGGTAGCCATTGTTCCATCAAAAAGTAGCAACATTCTTGAATTTTTGGAAAAGAAAATTACGTTTAGAAGACGTGATGAACAAGCTCAAAAAACATTCCACTTTCTCGCTGCGATTTTCACCATGAAGTTGAAGTAAAGGGAGGAAACCTCCATTGAAAGGATAATTTCATGAGAGGAGTTTTGTGTCGTACTTGCACTGCCTTCAATACCGAAGAGCGCAAATGCTTCACTCACGTTTCCGTCACAGAAATTAATTTCATCTTCCCATTTCCGAGCTCAATGAATCCACTGAAGTGTCAGAACTTTGTACATCCCTACTATACCTTCGTTGTATCCATCGTTGAACTTACCAGTTTTCCGTCTCGTATCGCATTATTTTTTTTTCCATCATTGCCCTCCCCGTGGTTTTCACAATCCACTATTATAATGTTTAGGAGCACTTAAACGGATTCTTTACAAGTAATACTCTACCATCTTACCATGTACACCGACATGTATTTAATTGACAACGGAGATGGCTGTGGAATTCGATAACGAATCCATTTTCACTTGATCGATGGATTTTCATTAATCGCAGCAGCAAACCCCAATAATGAATCCATTATGAAGTTATTCACACGTGAATAAACAGCCACAATCGTTGTCAAACAGAGTCTCTCATTTTATTATCATCGAGGGATTATTCCTTTAATTTAACCACTGAAATGCAGCACTTCCTCATTAACTCCAGGTCTATAATTCCCAACTGATTGTGGATTATTCCGCACTGAGTTTTCGTCCGAAAAGACTAGAATGAAATATCAGATTTGGACTCGTCATTTACATATTCGAATAGAGGGCTCATTGAGATGAGCAGTGGACTTCTGCTAAGACTTTTCATTGGAGTATTGAATAACACCAGCAGCCTCACTACTAATCCACCCAGTTAACGATCTTCTGTATTCCGACATATTACCTGCTGCCGACTCGAATGCCCATACCACGGACGAGATTGTTCATCGACAGTTCTCCACCACATGATCGACTTAATCTCCTTACACTGATGTTGATTTAATATCACAAAGAGGGAAGAGATTCATCCATTTCATAGGCGATGGGTCTGCTAACAATCGCTCGTTAGTGATTCCTAGTTGGCTAAATATCTAGGGGAAATTGCCAGTTTTAGGATTGAATGCAGCAGTCAAAATGATGGCTCGTTGGAGAGCCGTTAAGATGCACTCGAACTTCCTAATGAACGGTTACGATTGAAATCAATTTGTTTGATGAGACTACAGAGAATCGCTTTGATCAAAAATTGACCCTCCATGACGAACCTGCACTAGTGGTTTCGTATTTGAATCTGCCCTCCAGTACAACTGCTTTTCCAGGTAATTGCGAATTTAATTAGTTTGCGATCTCAGTGGTACTAATGGTAGTAATGACGGTTGTGAGCTGTAGGGGATTTTCTCTACTCAGAATTAATTTCAATGTTAGAATTTCGAATTTTGGCCTTCAGCATTATTTTGCATGTATATACACGAAGCATCAGTGAATTACCTGTTGTCTGGAATGTCGGAAGAGGTAGCTATCGAAACTTGCGTGAGATGTATGCGATGGGTGGCGGGATAAACGCTCGTTCCATCTCTCGATGGTATGCTGGAGCAACCCCTGAAGCTTGGTTGCACAGTGATACCGGAATTTTCACTTGAATGTACCTTCAATAATTTGTTGCACACACGTAATACGAATTCTAATGAATGTAATTAGCGAGAGATGGGATCTGCCAACGACAGGAAATTCTTTTCGTTAATTTGCTTTCATTACATTTGAATGTTCCGAGTAAAAGTTTATAAAATCGTTTTATACTTTCACAACATTTGTGAACAATTCCGAATGAAGTTTTGAAGCTTGGTTGTATTGGAGATCTCCAAACAATCACCAGTAGTATTTTCCCTGGAAAAAGACTTCTTTAAAAATAATCACAAATAGGTCTTCGACCCTTCGTGATATTCTTTCCCTTCAAGGCTTCTATTTTCGTCGTTAACATCAATATGAACTTAGCTTCTTATTATCGGCTTTTCCTTCACCAGATTTGACTACATCACTTTTACTTTTTTCCACGACTTCGTTAGTGAGAGTCCCCGATTTTCCAGGAAAATCAAACTAATTGGAGTCCCGACGTATTCAACGACACCGTCGGGAATATTCACCGATAAACAGATCGCCTAGAAACCGCTGAAAATATTGTACAATAAGTAATTTAAAGATTAAAATCACCGTTCCATCATCATACCGAGTTACATCATCGTCTGTATCGATAGAGAAATTTTTGACTCACTGCGGTCTTCGTCGACAGGAAGGGAGTGACGCCTTTCATTTCCGGTTAGTAATAATAATGATATAATATCATCGCGAAAATAGTATGACACGAGACAGAATTGTGGTAGATATGGAATTTTTGAAGCATTCCAGTATCAATGTTTCTCCGGTGTTGACGAATCGATTTCTCAATTGGCAAATTCACGCTGTACAAGGCGCAAAATATTCGACAGTGCTGTATGTCAGTGATGTACTGTACCTCACCCGATCTCTGATAAATTGATTTTGCGTCTGTTTCGGGTAGAAGTTTGACGTATCGATGAAAAAGAAAAGAGACCGACTTTTTTTTCTCCCATTTCATAATCAACCTTTCCAGACGAGAGACCACACTCCACCAATCCACCACAGCTAGCCAATTTTTCGGCCAAATTCCTCATCCTCAGGTTCGGAACAAACTACAATAACAACTCGAGGGAGGCTTTCCACGATTACTGGATTTTCTTTCAATTCTTGTTTCTATTTTATTGACCTTCCTCCCACCACCGCTGTGTTAAGCAGACTGGTTCTGTAATTAGTCGAGTTACTTTATTGACCACTATTTCAAAGGGCTTTTCACTCACGGAATAATCCTTGAACGAGGTTTCGTAAACTCTGGGGATTAATCCATAGAAACACGATCAGGATTCAGTTCAGAGAGTAGTCTTTTTACCGCCTCCTAGAAGACACTCTTGCCCGATGGGGATTTGCCGTTTAAGTAATCCTCCAGTGAGTCTAGGATACATCTGTAAAATATTGTAAACACCCAATCCCTAATACATTGAATCCAGGGTTTCGACCCTCCCAGCAACGTCCAAATTAATAATAGAAATGTCAGACAACAATTTTTTTGCATTTATCGTTGAATGTGGCTTGATTGAAGCTTGTGCTGCATCTCTAATTCAAGGGTTCTGCAACCCTTGATTCAGGTCTTGATGAGCCTAGGTTTCATCATCACCTCCACCCTGGGGGCTTTAATTGGCATTAACTTTGAAGAGACACACAAAATTCACATGACCAAGAGCGAAGTACCATCGACTTTAGTATTACGTGTAACGAACGTTATCGTCAATAACTTATTCTCATCATTTGTTCACTCAAATATTCCGGAATAAACTTGTGGCCATAAATCAGCCCAAATGCAAACGAGATGGACAGTATCTATGCAACAAGATTGTTATTAACGTATAAAGCCCTGTCATGCTCATCTGTTTGCATAGGTGCCGTGCGAGGGCTAAGGATTTCCATCGTATAACGATCATCGCCATAAGCGCATTAGACGCTACAGTAGTCGACTTACGTACTGAGATCGATACATGCTTAAACCGGAGTGCTTGCAATACTGCAACTATTACTATTACATGTTGCATGTAGTTCAACATCCATTACTATGAAATCTATAGACCCAACAACGCCCTGTACTGATACCTCCTCAAATAAGAAAATCCTACATTGCTCCCATGAACAATGGCCCTTACTAATAAGCACATAACAATGGTAGTAATGAGAGCTCTATGGGGATGAAACAATGGTGAAAAAAGCGAAAAGGGATAACATATAAAGGAGTACGTGAGAGAAAAGTAAAGAGCTTTACGAAATGCACTGTAACTACTCTAACTGGTGACTTTTCACTGTGAGAAAGAGAACCAACGATGGGAATTCGTGGTGTTTGTGCTTTATCATCAGATTTCCAGTGCAGTGTTCCTATCTGAAATGGACCATTCCTCCATTCTGCGACCACAGGGGCCAGTATGTGTATGTGTGTGTGTGAGGCAGTTGCATTTCTTTCGTTAACGAGTTTACGCTGTGAATGTCTATATAACTGTATATTTTTCATTCTCGCTTACCTCAACTATTTTTACTTTTCGTTAATCACTTTTATTCAAAGGCGAGCGGAGTAATGGTAAAATGTAGCATACACTGACATTGGTACACAGGCCAATGAGGTCGACATGATTGGCCATGTGCCGCAGATGCTGGGGAGTGAGACCCAGATCCTCGGAGAATTTCATAAAGGTATTTTTGGAGTGACATTTCCTGGGGGTCAGGGAGGGGGGGATATTGAGGGGTTTTCCCTGTCCTTTTCTAGTCAATGTAGGTCGCCAATGTCATTCACGTTCATATATATATTTTGAGGGTTTCTGTACCTCCTCTAACCGGTAAACGGCTGCGGACGGACAATGGCATCGTTACATGTACTCACGCGAGCATCGATCGCTCATTACCACCACATTGGGGTATCCGTTGTCAAGCCACGATCGTAACGTTTACAAACCGGGGTAATTGCTTGCACATTGCCATTACCAGTGGAGAGCTTCGCAGGCCACCTTTTAGGTTTTATTTCGGGGAGCCATGTTTGGGGCATTGGATTCTTTGATGAGGTCATTGGAAATATCGACCACTGATTGATCGGATTTTTTATGGGGAGACGTAAGTTCAAGTCAATTTGATTTGATAGATTATGAATACACTCGCTTTATGCCATGCTCTAGGAGAAACTCGGAGTCTCGAGAGTTCGTCAGAAGTTACTACCAGCTGGAGCACTGTTGATTCCACTGACTTGCTGCAATCATCCCTGCAGGGCTAACTGGACTTCGGACAAGTCTGTGAGTTGTACAGCTCATTTTGAAACATAGGTTCGGTGTTATGAGGGGCTTGGGATGCTGCCCGGGGATGGAGAGAATTAGAGATAGTGGAGAATTAGCTGTTTAAACTTGCTCGGGATGTTATTACCAGGAAGGTAACAGTTATCTGTACTGACGGGAAAATATTGGATAGCGATGGATTCTTTAAAAACAAGTTTAATTAATTAGAGATTACAGAATTTCTGAATAATTTTTCTGTTCTAGAATTTCATTAACTCTTGAGTGGAATTTTGATAATCATTTCTCCTTTGAAGCGTTAATTCAATTCAAAATGTGCTGACATTTCATTTTTAATTAGTCCGCCGGGCATTCAAGCGTGTACAACAGAGTCGTTAGTCAATTATGAGTAAGGACGAATGCAATAGTTCTAGGATAAATGAGATTAATTAACGTGAGAATGGTAGGGTATGAAGTGTTCTTATATAATAAGCTTATAAATCATGGACTGGGTCATTAAGCTTCAACCACGACATTGTGAGGCGCCATTACCTCGATATCTTGAATCTTGTTCTGTATCCGGCTCAGTGTCAGGGGATAGAATCTTCACCTCTTGAATGCATATTCAGTGTTGGACGGTGGCCGTCGCAACGGCAAATGTTGCCTCCGAATGAGTTCTCAATCTCTTTCATTGCCGTCTCGGGAGTCCGCATCGGGCTGTGGTGAATGACGTGGTTGTATTCAGGTGGGAATATGGTATGGGTTTGATTTTAGATATTAAAAGTTCCATTCATCTGACGAGGGCAGATGATGCCTTCGAGGAATTGTATAAAACTTATTTTTTGTTAATGGATATTGTTGATCGTTTTATTTCTGACCTGGAGAGTTAACAATCAATTACTCATTGATGAGTAATATTGCCGATGTTTGGGAGGGCAGAATGGTTAATTCTGGTTTCAAATTTGAGATTAAAAAACGAGAAAAAAATTATCACGAGGGCCTCATCGTGGAAAAACAACTCACGAGAATGGAAAGGCTTTTCGAAGCAGGAAAAAACGTTATGAATTCACGGAAGCGAGGATTGAGAGGTAGTAAGATATTTTCAACACTCAATTAACTGGTATTGCCAGAAGTTCACGAGTCAATTATTTTCCGTAGGCAGTGGTGGGTAGCCTCGCGCAGTGCAATAGCACTTAGTCACCCCAACGACAAGTCTCACCCATTGCAAATGAGGACTGGCACGAAACATGAGTTCACTGCTAGAGTTCCCACCGCGAATCTCAGCTAACCCCTTTGCGACCCACCCTAGCCACCCTTATTCATAGTACATCACTTTCGTTCCACGTAATAACGCTCGGTCTCTTGGAGCGAGAAAAAAAAAAGTACAAACATTGTGAGTGACATTTCTGGTTGGGTTGCTGCAGAAACTCGAGAAATGGAAAAAAAATTAATATGGGATATGTTTGGAACGAGGAAGCCATCTTTCATTTCTCCTCATATGTATTTATGGTATAATGATATTTTCCATTTGAAATAAAATTCTCACATATAATACCACAAGTGGTTCAAAATTATCGAATATTTCCCGATAGATTCGTTGCAAACAAATGAAGGAGTCAAGTTTTTCAGGCTAAAAAATCACGAGTGCGAAGCACGAGTGATTTTTCCTGAAAAACTTGACGACTTCATTTGTATGCAGGGAACCTAGAGGGAAATATTCTATAATTTTGAAGCTCGAGTGGTATTCAGGGGATTATTTTTCCTATCCAAATTTCGGCCAAGAGAATTGTGCCATGACATGAAAAGAGGTTTATTTGGTTAAGTGTCGTTTGTTTACCAAAATATTCAAAAAATAATCGCTGATATTCGAGGTAGGCTATACAAAATATCAACAAATGGTGCAATTCTATTGGCTGAAATTTGGGTGGGAAAAATAATCCATAAAAATTTTCCTTTTGAGTTGAGTCAAAGTAGACTGTTGAAATGAAAACCGAGGAATATGGTGCCCCAGACATTTTTTACTTCATAATTTTATGGTATATAATACTGAAGCATCGTTATACATTATATATGCGAGTTCTTATCAATGGAACAGGTTTTACTCAATAAACTACACTAGAAAATCAATTGATCAATTCTTGGGCGCTCGAATGGGGAAAAATTATCGCAGTGTCATTCAATAATAATGATCTCATCTGTCAGTTTAGTCAAGACATTTTGCCCTTCACCTACATCGCCTCTTGTTATCAGTGTATGCCTACTTGACGCGTTGATATAAAAAATTCCACGTAAACGTCATCGCACAGATGACTAACTCCTCAAGAGATATAAAATCAGAAAAGCATCCTTCTTATTTCAGCGATATGAAAACATCGTTTTATTTTCCATTTCATATTTCATACTTACCGGTGTAGACAACGCCATTGATCGTGAATTCCACCGTATTCCCAGGAGGGCTTTGCTGCGAAACAAATAGAGGAAAAAATAATGATAATGGGAGGAACGAAGAAGCGAAAGAAGACAAAGTATCGAAGGAAAAACATACCGGAGTCAAAAGTACGGAAATGATACCAATAAAAACAAACTATATGTTTTAAATATCCTGAGGGAGATCTCTTTCCGTCAACATTTCACTAACGGACTCATCCAATATTAAAGCACCCGAATAGGAATAACTTCAAATCCTCTCAGCTCCCCAGCCCCTTTACCACCCCTATTGGGGCCATTTTCGATGTGAAAACTGAGCATAACTTTCCAGCATGGAAATAGCATAAAAAACAATAAACCGGAAATACGAAAAATAAGGGACGAATAGCAGGAATAAAAGAGTGAAGTGCAGCCTGCACTTTTGGGGAAAAAAATTTTTTTTTTGTACCATCAACCCCCTGCGGTGATGTAATGAAGAATCGTTGGTGGTTTTATATGCAGCCACTGTACCGAGTCATGCAGGTATGATAACATTCCGATGGTTTACTACCATAGAACAATAAACTTGGTGCGAATGTGTATATAAGAGGAGGCGATAGGGTTACAATGATTCAAGTGGAGGTGGAGGTTTCAACTGGTGAAGCAGTTGACATGGTTCATTCATCTCAATGTGTGTGTTATGCACTCATCATGTTTCTCGGGCAGAGTTGTTATGTAGAAGCCCTTCCTGAAAGCGAGAAATGGTTGAAGGGGCAGTAAAATTTATACGTCCGTCTGTGTGTGTGCGCGGCTGTACCTTTATTCCATATGGGGTAGGTAAAAGGTAGGAAAGGTATATGTACAAAGGGTGATAAATATAAACTGAAGTAGTCACAGTACCGGTTCGAGCTGCCGGACGAATGTCGAGTGTAGCAAGAGACTGGGTCACATACTTTGATCAGGATCTCCAGTTGATGGTGAATCCCTTGGACGTCGTGCACATTCGTCCTCTCCTCCCAGTGTTGTATTTGCAGTTGGATTTATTCGAACATTTTTACAGGGGCAAATGGGTCATTTCATCCGGGTACTTTTTTTTTTTGATTTTTATAGAAAATGTTTCAGGAGTTAATGTTGCAGATTCAAGCATTTTTTCCCAAATGAAGCAGTTGATTTTATTCCTCGGATAAAAGGAGAAATATCGCACGACTGGGGGACTGAATTATTGCAGTGAGGTAAATGCCTTTAAAGGGGGTAAATCAATATTCAACTTGGAGAAGAGTCTGGGTAAAACCTTCTCAATTTTATTCAATTCAGATTGCATAGATCATTGCGGTCGTGTGAAGTGATACTCGGGATAACGGTCGTTACTGCTACAAACTCCGTGGAATTTAATGTCGTAAAAAAGTGAATTCTGGTTTATAGCTTCTACTTATAGGTATGAGACTCGTTTTTTTTTTCATGAATTTTTAAAATTCCTCTTCGTTCGTAAATCTCTTTATTTCATTTTTTTTATCAGTACAATGAGATCGAAATAATAACTAAAAATCCATTTAGCTGCTTTCTTAAATAGTCATAATCATTACTTGAAGTGTATCGATTATGAATTGACATTACGTACTTGTTTGTAACGAAAATAAAAATGTTTTTCTTTGGGAATCGAAAAATGAAAAAAAAAATGCATATGCGTATTTCGAGTGAACTTCGATATCTACGATGATCTAGATCATGCAGATATAAAATTTTCCCACTTTATAATGCTTCGAAAAATATATTTTCTCTCTTAACATTAATCACTTATAGAAAATTGTTTAATAAAAAAATATTAATGATCATGAACTCTAGAATTGGAGAATGAATAACAATCTCACCTAACAAAATATATATCTCAAATATTATTAACAATAAACGAGTTGATTAATAATTAAAGCCATCTGAACTTTCCTGCGTTCTCAGGCTCGGGGAAACGTTCCCTCGTAAACGAAAAAATTTAATTTTCAACTAAAAAAACTGAACTCTTATCTCTAGGGTATTGAAAATTGTTTGGTTTACTCCAAAAATTCCATTCACCCTCATTTCCTACTCACAAACACCCTACGGGGGGTATTTCGTTGGAGGCAGGTGAATATTTATTATGCTGTTGTTGGCAAAGCCGTGGCATTATCAAGTGATTCGTCTGCTACTTTAATCGGTAAATGCAAAGTTGTGGTGTCTGGGCTCTCCATCCCCGAGGCATCTTTGCGGTTCTCTTTGTTCTTCTTTGATCTTTTCCTCTGTTTAGTCTCGACTTTGACCTTTAGCGTTTTTTCTGGGTCAAAGTGGCACTCAAGTAGTTCAAGAAGATCCTCAATTTCCGTATTCGTTGCACTCGACGCTCTCTTCTTGATCAATCTTTCCAATCCATACTTTGCCTCCTCGGACCAGGCCTCCTGAAATATTAGATACGTGTCTCATCATCAGACGTCAATTTTTATAGAGATATTCAGAAAGTTTCGTATATTTTATCTTTCGTATTAGAGATATTATTTACGGTGGCAGAAAGAATTATGATATTCTATTCACTTTTATTCCTTCTCTGGAAAAAACAAATATTGAATGATATGTGAGAGTGGAAGGGAAGGAAAGGAGCTTACTGGTAATGTGATTATATTACTTTGTTCTGTGAGTGCAAAGGGATGCGAGTAGATCCACGTCAAATCAGCAGACCAACAAAGCCACTGTTGGGAATTTTCGTCTCTATTTTTTCCTAAAACGACTGGACAACTGAACGAGAATTTTGAACAAGAAGTTATAATTATTCCAAATGTTTCCATCCTGCTGATTCAACGTCAATCTCCTCATATCTTTACTAGTATTCTGGAATAATGGATATCAGTTGCTACAGAATTTTTATAACTCACCTTGAGTTGTACATAATCGATATTGGATTCAGCGAGAAGTCTCCTGAGGGGTGAAGCATGCTGTCTTACTTTGCGATTCATAGAAAGTAAATGGCCAAAAACTGGCAGCAGACTGTGCTGCCTGTCAAGCACAAGCTTCAGCTTCTCAGATTCCTCCTCTTCTGCTGCAACTGGCTGAACAAATTCTCTGGTAAACTCAATAGTTGCCTTTGATGTGGTATCACTGTCACCACTGCCCTCGGCGGCCTTTGCCTCGTCAATGCTCAAGTGTTGAACTATCTGAAGGGCCAAACGTGCACGATCGACTGCATCTTCTAGTTCGACTTCCTGATTAAATAACGTGGATGAGATTAATGAATACGTGAAGAATCTTTAAATAATAGCCAGAATAATTTGATTAATTAATCTAAACGGTCCAGACATGGGTAGATTACATCCGAATGCTATCTCATCTTCATAATTTGATATTCTATTTCATTTCTAGGGAATACTTCTGGAACAGTGTTATTGATATGTAATTGCCTGACTTTATGGCCATTCATGATTCTTCAGATATATAGCGTACATTTTTCTTCGGGCATACATTTGAATTCCATCAAATTCAGGTGTTTTAATCGAGAGAGGGCCGCAATACATTATCCATTAATGACCATTGATAACCATAAAACCAAATATTTTGTCCGCCATATATATATACATATATATATATTGCAGTCGATTGAAATCATGTAATATGATCATCATAAAAAACGAATCAACGGATATAACGATCGCAGACATCATTTAACTTCGATTTACTATCATTGAAGCCAATATTGCGAGTCATGATTCAAAACGTTTACAAAGAGATATTTAAACTTATCTCCGGAATTCTAATTTCCATAAGATGAAATGTTTGACCCGTCGTCAAATAAATTAAATGAACGCTCATTGAAAGAAAATTAAAAAATGAATATTTCCGAATTTCTTATGTCTAATCTCATAACGAAATTACTTGATTGAGTAGAACACGTGACAGAGTCCTCAGTGAGAAGGCACGAATGGTATCGGAACATTTAACACTGGCAATGTTGAACCCATTGGCGAAACCTTTGACAGTCTTCTTGAACCTCTCCAGAAGATCGAACTTAATAAGTGACGCAAGTAGCATCGCCGGAATGACTTTTCTTGATTCATGGTGAATGAGAATTACACCATCAACAGCATTGCTCCTCACTTCCTCGAGCCAGTCAAGAAAGTCTGTGATAGCAGAGATCTCACTCTTGGTTTTTAATACCTGAGTGTAGATATAAATTTTACCGTCTATTAATAACTTTCCTGAGATAATGATGGATGGGGTAGGAGTGGTGAATCGGAGTGATGTGATAAATTGCAGTTTTATGGAAAAAAAAAAAATTCAATCATCTGAGAGGAAAGGGAATTATCGTTGCTTCGTAGAATTGGAAGAGCGAGGGGAACGGAGAAAGATGAATGGAAGGAGGAATGAAAAATTATTACCTTATTGGTTTTGATGTTTTTTAATAATCTGTATCTCCCCACAGTGACGACTTTGAGATTGTGACGTTTTTTAGCCGCAGGTGTGAGATTCTTAAATGGCATTACGTACTGGGCAAAAGACGAGCTCGGCGTGTAGCCGGCAATTTGGCATATCTCATCGACAAGCATTTTTCCAGTTGTATCCATGTCCCATCCAACTAGTCGATAATGACCATATGGAATACCGGCAGCGGGTGTTGCTGTTGTAGACGAAATATCATTGCCATTAGCTCCTACCGTGGATGCCACCATTGTTGACTAAATTCCGTGTATTCAGAGCGATCTTATTATTCAAAACCTGTGAAAAAGTGTGTATTATCATTATTATTCGGGCGATGAGGATCTTTCAGCTCGATGAATAAACAAGGTGCGTGAAGCATTTGTTTTCAAGGCGAAATTTCAAATGAATAGAGGCAAAACAAAGCAAGGTAACGAAGCGAAATTCAGATGACTTTCAAACACTGTTGATACTGTTGATTGTGAGATACTGTGTGGACTCTAGCCAAGATATCGTTGCCATGGCGAGAGTTTTTTTTTCCAACTTCTCTGTTTTTCCCCGAAATTCCAGAGAATACGGATGAAAGTCTCATGCAGAGATACCGAAATAAACCGAGGATAGTATTTTTTTTTCAACTGCATAAATTAATTATAAACTAATGAAGAAGATATCGGGATTCGCATGATTTGGATTGAGCGAGACGAGCCAGAACACTTGATATCTCCTTCTAGAAAATTCCAGCCACAATCCAATTGAAACTTATTAACCCGTATCAGTCTTTAAAAAAATAGTTATTTGCGGAGGGTCGGGGGTAATCAAGATGCCTTGCGCACTGTCAGTCAGGCGCGAAAACGAAGCGAATGATTGAAAAGTGTAAAAAAAAACTGTAGCAGCTGCAAGAGTTGTTGCAAAGTGTTCAATTACCATTGGGAAGAGTTTAGTTTATGCGACTATTATCCAGAATTTTGCACGCGGTATTGCGATAGAGTCTTTAATTTCTCTATTCGACGTATCTCCACTGGCTGATTGGATTTGTTAATGGAAATTAGTCACTCACCGAGCTTTTGCAATTTTAATTCTCATTACTCACCAGTAATTGGAAGATCTTGGTGAAGATCGGGAGGAATGAAGTGTGACTTTTACTCGTGGATTCGATCCCGTCGGTGAATAAAAGGCAGTGGGGAAACGTGGTGCGTATCGACACAGTCGCACGACAATAGACCGTCTACCTACCAAAGCCAATGGATTGTGGGTGCACGTGTCGCACGGGAGACGAAAGGGAATTTAGTTATTCCTTTTCACGCATGCGCGATTAATACATTCATATCAATCAAGTTGATTCGCTCGATGAACGGTCAGGTGACACAAACCGAGAAATAGGATGAGTTGAAATTTTTCCCGCGATTTGTTTACGGTATAGCGCGTGGCAGTTGAAGTTTTTATAGACCAAGGGGAAAAGACGGATGTCGTAAAACTCGGTGACGTGGGGTTTAAGGAGGTTAATAATGAAAACTTTGTCATTATGGTTATTTCAGGTTAAATGAGGAAAATTTGAGGGGTTGGAAGAAATTTCTGGTGATATTTTGAGGGATAAAAAAATACATGAGAAAAAAAAAATTAATGGTACCGAGTGGATAAAGCTTAGCAACTGGATTATTTTAATAAATGCGATGTTATTAATGCGATTTCTTAATATTAATGTAGAAAACCACGGTAAATGCACCTCTAATGCTGCATCGGCTTTGGGCTGTAGTATTTCATTTCAGTGAATTAATTTTCCAGCGGAAATAATTACGACTATGCGATTCTCCCTCAACGTGCGGTATCATGAATCTTTAGGAAAGGAGCGGAGCGTACTTACGGCAAGGAGAGCCAGGAAAATCGGATAGACCAGATGACACTCCAAGTATATGCAATGGTTTTTTTTATGACCACCACAGCTGACAATTTCAATATAGGCGATCGCAAGGGTGTTAGTGAATGTACTTCGCATCGAGGTCTGCGATGATCTGGGATTTTCACGATCAGAAAAAAAAGACGATCAACGGGTTTTTGTTTATTCAATATTTTATTGTTTTTTCGTTCTCGTTTTTCGCATGTTTTTGAGGGAAAATCTGGATTTGAATCACTCGAATGATTTCACGGAAATTAATGCCTCGTTGGTCAGCACTCGAAGCGCAGAAATGCAGCATCACAGGGAGGAAAAAAATTGTAAAATGATTGTGCACACATGGCGTGGAGTGCAAAGCGCTTTGTAAACGTCATCAGGACCTTTATTATTTCAGTTGAATATTTCGCATGATTCTAGTGATCTTTTCCTTTTGTGATTGGGGGATAAAAGGCCGACGATTTCTACCAGACAAATCTTCGTAAAACCACCAAATTCTGCCACTTTATTTTTTAGGCCTTTTTTGAATAGCCCTCTTTTGTTTGAACGAACCAATTGCATTAGTAGATTTATTTTCAACCCCAGAGGCATTACGGAGTGCGATCTTTCATCTCGTATTCATGGAATTACATTGTTTTCGGGGACAACAGACACATTTTGGTTAAATAAAAAACTAGTGTTCCGGTTATAACTGAGAAATGAATAAAATATTGAAACGAATACGGTATCGGATGGATAGAGTAGATCGAAAAAATTTCTGGGAGAATGTCAGGCAGAAATAACTCATGTAATAAACAAGATCAAAATTCAAAGTTAAATTATTATTGAAATACACGGCGGACGCTGCTTACGATAGCAAACAAATTGCTATTCCCCCCCGAGTAATTACAATAGCTACTTGTGAATTAATTACCTATGGCTATTCAAATTTCGTCCCTTTCCAAAATGATTTCTATACTGAATATTCTGCTGATAAAATTGGGGATATTTGAGGTCCCAACAAAATACTCGTGTTATATGATCCGGGTAAAGAGAGCTGAGCAACGATCAGTCACGCACCAATGCATTATGGGTTTTCATGTACAATGATGTGCATTAGTGTAGGTCAGAGCGAAATGTGCGTCGAGTGCCGTTGCTATTAATTTCTAGTGATTATCATTTGCCATCTGCCATTGACTACCTGAATCCTCTCTCTTCACCGGGACAATTTCGTCTGTTTAACTCATTGTGATTGCATGTTGGTTATTATTATGCTCAACTCGTTTCTGCTCGATCCGGATTGGATTTATGAGGGCTATTTTTCATGTAGCAACTAGTGCACAAACTGATCAAGGCCCTTGATTCAAAATATTCGATCAGAATATTCGATAGAAAATATTGAATTAATTGACTGCTCTGTTGTACAGTTCTACTCGTATGATTGGCCATTATGGAGATGGGATCAATTATTCGATGATATTAACGTCAAGTTTGCAACTCGTTTTATTGGTGATCAACGCCTGACGTCGGGCTCATTTAGTTGATTTTCGAACATTGGTATTTTTTTATCTGGTTCGTCTAATCAGTGAGAAATGACGTGATGAGGTGTTGGAGTATTTGGATGCTGCTCTTTCATTATTTCACAAAAACTACTCGACAAGGATTTATGGTACACGGGGATAACGGTTCTAGGAAGGGATTAATTTATGATCCGTTGGGCTCAGTACTCCGGAGCGGTTTGGTCCTAAACATATTCTGAAATTAGGAAAATGACTGCATCCTCATGAAACTTCATCTTTTAGTTAGTTGTTCTTCCCCGGAGAATTTTTAATTAGTTATAGACCTCAGTGTCTGGTTAGATGTCTTCTAGTGTAGCCATCTCTCTCGTTTTACTTATAATTATTTAATTTGGGTTCGATCGGTCTTCTACTCTCCATGGAATTTTCAGTCCATTCCCTACAAATTTAGCCAAATGAAGATTGTAAAAGGTTTGTTTTTTAATTATTATGCGCCTGTCCCAAATTTGCCTCATCCGTATTTTCTATTCTCGTACAGAAATATGAGTCCAGTAAAAATTGCTGAGCGGTTCACGTAATCCGTAACAGGGAATCGGCTTTTAACTCCCATTTTTTATTGAATTTTCCATCACTCACGCTTTACGTTTTCAAATATAATTTTTATTTTTTTTACCTGTTGTTTTTATTCAATTTTCCTCTCCCCGTGACGCAGTTACGTAGTTTCAATCTAGTGATGTAAAAAATATTTTCAAAAACCGTGCGATATCCTCGAGAAAAGGTAACGAAATTGTACAATTTTTGAAACTAATTCCACCGTGTGCTGATTTCATAAATTCTGTCTTTGATCAGGAGAATATATATTTTTTTATTTTTACCAGTTTACACAGCCCGATATCTGGAGATGTTGCGCGGGATAAAGTAGCGGGGGTTCAGAGGCACCTGGTGGAGGCAGCAGCAGGCAGAACCAGGGCATCGAGAGATCGTTTGTCTTACTTAAGGGGGTAGACCCCGATGAGCTTGAGCCTCGGTCACCCGGGACCAAAATTTCTCTACCCTAATCTCGCTTCTTCCTACAAAGCGTTGCCCCTTCTCTACCAACACTCTCTCACTCCCGCATGTGGTTACTGCATGGCAATCAATATTTATTACCATCGCTAAGCCATTGTGAGTTATATAATACGTAACTGCCTAATGGATTTGGGCGTTGATCGACCGATTCTACGAGCGCTGTCTATAATGTACGTGATGTCCCACAGGAATTTTCATCGTTCTATCATATTTTACGGCGAAAATCATTCACTCGACGCTAGGTGCGTTGATTATTATTATTTTTCTGATGCATGGCAGGGACATTCAATTGACCTGTCGTTGTCGGAGTAATTTGAAAATTGAGGTAACGACAAGAAAAATATTTTGTTCTCCGCCACCGCATTATTTCACGGTAAAGTGTTGTCTTTGACGCTTTGGTCAGTTGCACCGCTCCGTATCGGTGGCAAATTCAATTAACCTGTCGATCAATGCTATATAAAGACAGAAGTGAGTGCGGTAGAATGTGATTTTTTTATTCAAAATCCAGTCATACGGCTCAATCTAACCATTGGAAAATTAAATGAGGCTGTAATTAATTTTCGATCAATCAACGGTGACGGGAAATCGTAACAAACTGATGTGCATCGCCAATGATTCATCGGGCTCTCCATCGTTAATACAAATCTGGCGCGTATGGAGATTATTCGCTGATTTATCTTCTGGCTTATTAGTAAATTAATATAACTGTTCTAATTAGTTGAGGACCATTGAGAGGTAAATTGGGTTGGGATAAGATTGATCGGCTGTGTGGGCAATTGTGGAGTGACAGGATAATGGAATGATTCTTAGGTAGGGTAATTACAGGCTAATTTAATGATTCCATTGGAATAGTATATTTCTAGTTTCAAATTAAGGCAGAACTTTTGACATTTGACATTAGACGTCAACGGAAATATTAGCAGTCTGAAAAACATTTCTGAAATTTCTGATTTTGTTTTCTTTTGCAGTTATTAACATTCACTTGTAAATATTCGTTACCATAGAGTCGTTCGACAAGTAGAGATTGACGAATTCAGGAGAAAACGGAATTCTAAGAGTTCGGGCCGACGCAGGAGGTCTATTTCCACTTAAGGCCTGTTGTGGGCTGACTTGTGCTTGTCAGGGATTACTCTACTGCGGCCCCGAGTGAACGGAGAGTTGATAATAGAGTAAACGACTGTACCGTCACGGATTTTCTGTGGTTCCCTGTATCTGCTTCGGTCGCAATGAGACAGATGTGGAGCATGCACCGCCTTCGGAGTGCACAAGGTCCACCACAACCGCACAGTTGGGCAGGATGAAGAGGGCTGGATAAATCCGTAAAGGGGTTTTCAGGCTAAATGAATAATTAAAATATAATATATTACGTTAGGAGGGTGCACAAGAGGGACCACACTACAAGTCGAGTAATGATTTTAGAGACAGAGCCGCAAGGAAAAATATTTCCTACATTTTTTTTTTCTGCACCGATTTCCATTTCTATTTTCAGTTCTGTGAACGATCGGGTTTTTTGGCAGATTACGGGAGTTCAGAAGTTATACGCCACATATTTACTCTGTATGTAAGGGGAGAGAGTGAGGGAACTGTGTTTATGGAGGCGTAGGGTGCTGTAGAGAGCTTTCCCTTCGGCGAATTGATCGAAACGACCGGACTAATAGGAGGTTCAATCAAACTCCCATTGAATTTTCTAGCGGATTCGCTGGATTTTTCTATGAAATGTGTTTCTACGTGGAAGCACAGAATGCACAAATTATTTTGCAATCGTAGTCATTTACAGATTAGCCCGTGAAAAATTACGATCATTAATAATTCAAAACAGAGAGCCTCATGCAATTCCAATGCAAAAGCTCGGTTTTTCGTATGACGTGAGGAAAAACGATTTTTCATTTCGTATGATAAGAATCAAATTTTAAAATATTTTTACCCTCGTTTTAGGATCTAAAAATTGACTTCTGATTTCGAGTTAATTATTTCCTTGAGATATTCTCACGAGTGAAGCAGTGACCCTCTGAAGACAAAATTATAATATTCAGAAGACTAATTAAATTCAGAAGATAACTGCAATACTTTTGGGAAAAACTGGAAAACAAAATGTCTCTAGTATCGAGGTTCAATGGAAAACGCGATTCCGATTGATGTCCGCACGTCCTTCACTTGTTATTCCAGCTGCGCGTTATCTTTCCACGGGTAATGACTTCCAGCATTAATTACCACTGGCAAAAGGCGGTTGGACGAGAGAAAATGGGGTGCATTCGGTATTACGGAAAAACCGCTGCAGGCGCGTGCAATATTTTATCCCCACAAAAATAACTCGACAGTTTTATTATTCAAGTGGGAGTTTTAACGTGCGAATGTAGCTTTTTCTGTAAATTAGGTCGTTCACGTTTTTCGTATCGTACTTTTTCTCCATTTTTACCGGCTGCAAGCCGCGGATTTGCGCGCTCTGTACTACTCCACTGAATGAGGGTACGTGTTTTATTTCTAGGCCATTATATAAATGGCTGCCCCTCCTCCCCTTCAACTAATACGTCCAATATTCATGCATTATCGTGCTTGTTTAATACTTTCGATATGAATAACAAAAAAAAACGTGGATTTGTCGAGAACTTTATTCCACTGATAACTTTCAAATATATTCGAATTCTCGTAAAATCAGAGCTCAATGTGCCTGAATGTGCAATCAGCTGCGGTCGAACGATTATATTTTACGAGCTCCAATTAGATCTATGAGATTAATTGACAGGTCCTGTCAATGTTCAGTTATTCATATGCCCCTCGGTTGTTCTATTACACTTTTATTTATTCCCACTGTAAAACCAATTATCCATGAACTGTTCATTCACACATTTTTAAATTGAATCTGCCCATCGCTACAACGATATTGTCAATAGATTGGCAAATAAGTCACGAGTCAATAAACAGATAAAGAATTTTTGAAGAATCTTCATGAAGAATTCTTTCACTGTTCCCTCGCCCGAGAAATTCGATTTCTATCTAGACATTCTTATCCACATGGCACCCCGACTACCCAATACTGTCAGAAGAATTCGGAAAGCGGTGATAGGGTAAACGTTGAGGGTATCATCTCCACAACCCACATGAACTTCTTTATCATTCAATTTAAAATACCCCACACTGACATGGGCCTGTGTCACGCGAATCAATTTCCTCCTCGCTCGTGTCCAGGAAATCGAATATATTGGAATCAGCTCGGCGATGGGAGGGTAAAATGATTCACCCCTTTTTCCGCAACTACCTCACAGCAAATCCTCCCCTCCAACATCGCGTAAGCACCTGTCATATTTTCCTCGTTTAGATCCCCATGCGATATAAAACAGTTCAATAGTCGTGCAACATAACCCAACAATTTCGCTCTCATGTACTCCATATACATTGGTTACAGGAGAATGAAAAAAAAAATGATAGATAAATAAATACGTAATGGAATGGGAGGGAAAAAAGTTGTTCGGTGAAATTTGAAAATCATCAATGCGCAAACTGATCAATTGCACCTGATACCACCGAAATATGATACAATAGTTGAGAACAGATGCGATTTTTCGCGTTCATTTAATCATGATACGTGATATAGCATTATGTATTTCAAATTCCAGGCATCATTTCTGCGTTGGGATGAGCCCTGGGGTGGCAAGTCAGGGCCAACCGAGACACGTCATGCACACATATTCATTTCTTGTACCCATTCGCATTCAGGAGATAACGAACAACGTTCTATACATGCGTCGTGTTTTCGGGCGGGTAATACCCGAAGACCGGATAGTTTGCGTGCTGACAATCTTGATTCTGCAACCCTTTGCCGGTGGGATTGTACACCAGCGCAAGAACCTCCCTGCTGTTCTCGTTGTGTTCCAGTTCCCGGTGTTCCCTCGTGCGTTGAAATTTTTTCACGACCGGGGCACCGGGGGATAAAACGCGAAAGAGCCAAGCGCTGTTTGGCATTATTGCGAACTCGCGCGTCGAGATAGCCCCAGTCATCGATGTTTTTTCAATACTTATGGAGGCCCTCCCCCTCCACCACCCGTTACTCATTGTCGGCAATGGCTTTGGATATATCGGTACGTTTGCATTCAGCTCTGTGCGTTTCTTTTATTTCTCCATTCACATTTCCCTTCCCCCGTTCGTTTTTTTACTGTCTCATTTTTTTTTGTTTTTCACCGGTATGTGTTTTTTTTCCGCCCTCTTTTTGGTCAATATTCCCCTCATACTCCTTCCCTCTTACCCGCACCAGCGCGCATATACGGCGTTATTGCCTCGTTTTTCCGCTTAACGTTTTAAAACTGGCCAATTTCGAATATTCGACGATTCAACCGGAAATTCGATTTTGGCCCACTTTCCATTGGAAATTTATCACTTCAAGTATATAACGTCGTGAGGGGGAGGGAGAAGTGGGGATGGAAGAGCATTATCGGGGTATCCCACGTGGAAAGTCCGATTCGCGTACCACCATGAAAACCTTAATTGACTTACTATTTGGATTTGAGATGTTTTTTTTTTATGAGAACTGTCTTGTGAAAATGGAAAAACAAGTTTATCGTGTTTTCCTACCCATACACTTGGGTTGCATTGAATTTACATTTGGGTCGGGTATTGAAGCTTCTGTATTTGCTTCTGGGGCAAGTTGGTACACGCTCGAGTCTCGCGTTGCCAAAGATTTACCGTCAATCGATATACCTATTCCAAACATCTCTGGCTGGTTCGCGTGCGTGACTGCATTTGATAATACGATTGGAATATGGCGTATGGGTGGAAAAACGATTGTTTCAATTCATTGGTGGTAGCGGAGAGGGGGGGGGAGAAGGCGGTATTAAAACTAAACGACTCGGAGTATTTAAATTAGGGGATAGATTGGATTTTCGACCAGGTGGAATGAGATGATAATTTCACCCGTTCCAGATGTTGATCGCTGATGTTAATCTTCCCCGAATGGTCGGGAAATATTGTAGAAAATTTCCAGTGCTTGTAGAAGCTCAAATTGTGGCGATAATAACGATGGTGTCGATGTAAACTTCAGTTTTGTGGGGGAGGGCTGGGAGAATGTGAGTGGAGAAAATTATTTCGTGAATTTCCACAGCCAGTTGTGGAATTTCAACGTGCTGGTAAAGTTAATTAATTATAATTTGTGTATATTTTTTTATTTCATTCAGTGCAATTTACGAAATAATTTATCCTCTATGGGGGAGTGAGGTGAAAAGCTCTCAGTTGACGATAATTCAAGATCAGCGAGACGAAAATTCAATACAGTTTATGGTATTTTCATGCTGTCCTTCATATTTAAAAATATTTCAAAGTTCATATCACTCGCAGTATTTGTTGGATTTTTTTATACAAATTCCACTTAAATCATTTCGAGAATTATTACCAGAGTGTAAAAAATATATTTTCCCTTCGAGGCTATCTACGATGGTATAAATCGTTCAATCCCATGTAGATTCATGTCCTGCACTTCGCCAGTTCACTCCTGATTTAATATCCGTTCTGAGGATCATATTCTGTAGCGGGGTTTACCATCCAGATCGTTCATTTCCCTGTAAATTTTTTGAAGAGGTCTCCGTTGTTTATCACACATAATTTTTCATTTCATGAGAACTTTTCTTTACGATTTAAAAATGTCATTGAAAGCAAGTATTATGAATACTTCCTAAATGACCGATTTTGTGCTGTAAAATTTTACCCCATAGTCTCACTTATCTCAGCCCTCTCGCTTCTGTCTCCCGTACTCAAGTCTTTGTTTATGCTTTCAAGTAAAACGGCACTTCGACTTTAAGACCCAGGCGTTCCATAGAGGCCATTGTAATTCAGTAGCAATGGAAGGAATGGGAAGGCTCTCTAGGACGCAACGCCAACCCAGTGTTATAGTCAACTCTGTACGAAACACTAGGGGAAGATGGGAGGAAAGAGGGGATCGATATTCGTGACCCCGATGCGTTTTCAACGTGGTTTTCACACGGATATTTAGGGGTCTAGCTCGCGCCTTTGCCAAAATTCCCGAAAATGGGGGTGAGGGCAAAGTGCCACAACCTCACCCCTTCGCATTCTCTCCCGGGAATCCATTAATAATTCCAAGCGATGTTGATTGGCTACATAAAAATTTGAAATGTCTCGACGAGTATTTCACGCGTTTTGAACTAATGATTCCTAATTAATTTCACTAATATTTTTCATTGCGTTCCTATTAAATTGGTGATTTAATTAATGATGTTATTGGGAGCAGGTCCTGAAAAAAAACTCAATTATTCGGAAAATCGTGAATTCTCGTGACTGAGGACGATTTGTATTGTCACTTTATTTTTCCGCTTTAATTGAATTTGTTAGATACGATCATTGAAAGACAAATCGTTTTATAGTTTAATTTAAGTTTCATCGGAAGCTGTTAGCGTATTTTTGTGAAATAAAAGCGTGACCTATGTATTTTTATGTGGATAAATTTATTTACAAGAGTAAAATATTATATACAAGGTTGGAAATATGGACATGAAAAACAAGATTAAAATAGTAAACACAGCCGGGCCATATTTGCCATACGAAAAAATAAAAACAGGGTGATATAATATTTTTTTTTTTTATGGAAATGTTATTTTTCAATGATTTTGTTTCCAATTTCCTTTTGCTCTCGTGAATCATATCACTGTAATTCTCATTGATTACCTCCTATCATTTTCATATTATCAATATTTAATGTCTTACTCGTATGTAATGTCTTACGTATGTAAATGGTTTTGAAGTCACATAGAAATTAATTTTCAGGGTGGAAATATCTGTTTCATTATCATTACTTATCTGCTTTTTTTTATTTTCTTTTAAAATTTCTCGTTATTTTCTCCTATAACGTGACACTTATTTGACATTTAACACTGTGCGATTCTATGGTCATGTAGGAGAAGGGATAGGGGATGAAAGGAGACAGGCCAAAACTTCTGATTATTCTCACCTCAGCGGGAAAGAGAAGCACACAATTCGACGCCATATATATTATCAATTTTTTTTTTTTTCATTTAATTCTCCAACTCCGAGGAATAATAATGAGACTCTCATTTCTCTGAAAGTTATCGAGAATTCCAAAGGTGCTGAAGGGAAGTTGGACAATAGACCTGGGGTGGTAAAGTACGTGGGCGGGAGGGAAAGGGGATCACAGGAACGGTATGAAGAGAATTTTGCAGTGGGTTAAAAAATGTCGGTTTTGATGGAAGGAAAATTTTCAGTTGAGGGACTGGGGGTGGAGCTGGGATCATGAGAAGAGGACGCGCCTCGTTACCTACAGACAATATTGTTATTCCCTCTCTGTCTTCTTTATTTATTTTGTCCCCTTCAGCTTCGCTCATTCATTTAACGTCTTGGCTTGTGTTCTGTCACGTTTGATAGTTTTCACCTTTTGCCTCCTTTCATCTTCCAACGGGATAATAGGTGGAAGAGACGTCGGAAAGGGGATCTCAATCGTGAAAAGGAGCATTCCCTAATGCAATTTTAATTGTTCAAAAACGACGCTCGAGGAAAATACCGGGTTTTCAAACACATCCGAGATGTGCTTTTCTCGTACTGCCTCTAGATTTTCTATTTCCCGTCAACTGTTGACATGTTCGTTAAAACATTCTATTTTATCGTTTTCCAAGAGAGACACGCGGAGAAAAATATGGTCGCGACGTTTGAGCAATGGAGAATTGTCATCAATGTCTCAATCAGTACAAATCAATCAATTTTTTTTTGATTTCCCTCGCTGCATCTACATACTGGGGAACATGAACATACACTGATGTAACAATCACTCGGAAAATTTCTCTCCTTTTCACTCGCTCTCTCTCTCTCTCACACAATTCATTCGTTATTTTTTAATATCTTTTATCGGTCGGACACACACGCATTGCAGTGCATTCTCACGTACACAATAATTCTTTTCCCTCTTTGGTACACACTGTAATCACGGCGCATCATATTATCTGAATTGGCACAGAATCAGGGCAAGTAGAAGATAGGGTGCTGGTTTACTGACAGCTGTATTCCCGTGCTGCATTGCCGCAGGATGTTCACCTGTAACACACAAAACCCCTCAATGTTAATCACATCATGTCTTTCATCATTTGGTTTCGATGCGGCTGAACAACAGCCTCCCTTGGCAATGCTCGGGGGTCAAAATAGGAATACTATTGGTGTTATGAACATTCAGATCTTCGAATAACACAGGCCAAACGTACCTGACACCCCGAATAAATTTTCCGTGTCGAGAAATAAGTCAATAAAAGGTACACGAAGAGAAATATTCATATTCAGAGGTGGAAAATAAATCTCGACCCACTAATGAACTAGTGGCTCATAACTAATTAATATCTTTTGTAATCGCTAATAGGCTAAACTTCAAAAAGTCGCGAAGAATACTGCAACGGGTTGAGTAGAAATTCTGCCCAACGGGGCGACAGGGGATGCGTGGGGGTGACTCCTTGGACTAGAATCTTCAGAGACGAGGGGCTGTATATAATGAATTCAGTACTACCCTATTTTCATAGGCGACTTAGTTCGTTGGTAAGTCTCTCAAAGAACATCTCTGGAACTAAATGATGTTGCATCGAGAATTATTAACGAAAAAAGCTGAAATCTCTCCTTCTGGCATTGAATTTTCCACTATAAATTCATTAACTCTCCTTTAGAAATTTTTGAACGAGTTTCCAACGAAGGATACTGATCCCAACACGACTTTCACAAGTCAATAAAGGGCTTTCATGCAACTGATAAATCACCTTATCATCTCTGTTATAAATTTTCGTTTTATCGTACTTGCGGCATTTTTTATTTCGTTCATTAATAAATTCTTCTGATGCCTTGAAGTTTTCATTTTCTCTCATGTAATTCGTTCGTTTCAAATTACTCGTCATGAAAGTAAATGCCAGAAAGCGATATTAATTGAAATAAATTCTGAATTATTATCAATCAGTTGGAAATTTATTTGGCCGATTTTTCCCGTAAATTACCGTAAAATTACCATCGCCAGTTTTCACGATGAATGACTCTCGATGGAAAATAACTCGAAGTAGTTTGCCATATGGAAAGTAGATGGAAACTGGATTACGAGGTAAGTGATAGATATTTATTCTTGTGCGTGCTAATGCACTATCCATATATCCATAATGTTTTATAGAGAGAACTGCACAAGTTTCAGTGAATTCTATACGTGTTTCCAAGTAGCGCCCTGGGTTGTCTACTTGGCACTGATTTGATTCCGATATCGCTCGTCCTTTCCACCCAACTCCCTTCCACCATCTAGCGAACTCACCCAAACTTATTGCTTGAATTTATAGCTGGGGCGTTGCTCGTGTATTTCCTCTCCATCGACGGTGAAACTGCCTCCGGTGCTCCTCATATATGCTTCATGGAGGGTATAATCGAAAAAAAGCGGAAATGAACGAATAGAAAACACGATAGTTCATAACGAAATTTTCGAATTGTCGGGCTGAATGGATGGGTTTACATGGGGTTCGTGATATATCGGATGTTCTTGTCTGATAATTGAAGCCATTCGGGTAAAAATAATGGGATTTCGACAATCATCGTTGCAATTCACCTAGATTAGTAAACCTTAAAAATCGTGCATCCTCATAAAAATTAAACTAGCCAATGTCACCCTTCGCAATCATCCCTTAACTTCGATTTCATGATACGCTCGTTAGCTACGGACTCTTAGCTGAAGAGAACATTGACGTGTCTAGATTTCTGTTTCCCATTTTTCAATTTTCCAAGAAATTATTCAACTTCAGGACGACTGAATTCGTCATAGTAGATTTCGGGGGGTGTATACGACGTCATTGCATTAGATTATCCGAGGACGGCGTAGCCGAGTTGGCGCTGGTGCTCGGTGGACTCTTCTAGGATACGAAACTTCATGGTAAATTTATTCTTACTAAGTCCCTCTTGCTCCCATGTCAGCCATGACCCTTATGCTTCTTCCCCAAAATTTATACTTCTATTTTCAGAATGGAATTTTTTGCCCCTGAGTCTGCTCAAATATCTCAGCATAACCTTTACCCAGTGCTGAAAATTCACCATCGATATGCGAAATGCAAAGGTTTTGTGATGTATGTAGAATGCCAGAGCTCCCGCAGATGTTTTATTTTCTTTTACTTCTATTTCATCTGCATTCCTGGCTATCCGCACAGACGTTTGCATTTGAAAAATCGAGAGTTCAAGTACTGTACCCTCTCCTCCACCAATTGTCACGTTTTTCTCGCGCAGTATAGCGCAGTATAGCGTATGAGTACACAGAGGATTGAAATATCAAAAGTCTCATTAATATTTGCCCATTGTTTTTCCTCTTTCGATTTATCCGCTTGTGTTGTTTTTTTCTGTATTTTTATACTCAAAATGTTGTCGCTATGACAAATCGAATGCTAGTAAGCAAATATATACAATATTGAATGCATACATATATGTTGACTATAGACGGATTGTAGAATAGGAGTGTACTCATCCCAGAGGAGCTCCATACACGCCTCAACGCTGTGCTATGCATTCTATCAATATTTGTGGCAAAAAATAGGTGACGCAGTGGATGCACGAACGACCCATACAATTGCAAAAACATGCATACACCATTGACAAATCACATTTCCTGGAAAATCACATTGAGTGTATTTGTCCACTACACGGTCGTCTCGTCACCGGTAAATGTACTCTGCGATATTTAATATTTTCCATCACAATGTTTCGTGGAACAATGTCAGAGGGAGTTATTGTTGTTTTGTTGTGAATGGAGCAATGGCCTTACAACTGGTGTAACTTTTCTGGTTTCATATGAATTCATTAAAGTTTTAGAGCTGCATTGGAATTTTGAACAATTCATATCAATGCAGTTGTCCATTAACTTGGCTTAAACACAACCCAAACTTTTAAGATTGAAACCTGCACGCAGTGAGATCATCGGTAAAAATTACGTTTCCCTTTTGTCAACAAGTATTTTCAGTGTTGTTTTTTTTTTTTCGAGTACTAAGCTACAATTGCCAAATTCTAGATTTGGTTTGAAAATTTTAATCTGTCGGTACAGTTATTTCCATGGAAATCCGCAAGTAATCCATTCGCAAATAACGGAATAGAGCAGCTAGTTGGAGGAAACGAATAATTGAAATTTACAATTTAATGTTTTGAATCGAAATAAATTATTCATCACGAATGAAGGGAGTAATTCGAATCATTACACAATTTTATCAATAACCCGGCACTAATTGGATACGTCCAAAGAGTCAACAATGGAATGACTGTACGGTATGAATGCTAATTAATAAATTTCCGTTCACTCGAATGAAAATTCAGCATAATGAGATACAGCCGAGTCCGGAGAAAGCCAAACCGAGTAAAAATCCTTCTTAATTCGTATTCAAGCGTGGATTTTTATCATAAATAGAATAAATAAAACAGCGGAGAAGAAACCGCTGACAATGAAAACAGAGTAAAAAAGGAAGACGAACAAGTAAATATTTGCATTCATACCGATGTATTCACGTAATTAAAAAAATTTTTCATTCTCAACTCTCCACAAAGTTACGAAGAGCAGATGGAAAGGAGGAAAAAAGTGAGGAGGTTAGACTTGAATATAAAAAGTAAACTTAGTTGAAATAGCGGAACTCAGTGAAGGCACAGGGGCGGAGGTGGGGAAGGTTAGTGGAAGGGTTGTTTGGGGGAGGGGGGTCAGGGGGGGCTGTATTCGCGCAGTCGTGACCACGATTTTCGTCTAATTCCAGCCATTCACTGGCTCACGCCATCCGTGAACCAGTTTTGATGAAGCTTTCTCTTGGGTCACGAGTCTGTGTGCGCATGGATAGCAGAGGCGAATGGTTTTGAGGCAACACCGAGAAATCGAGGTATACTCTTTTCACCGCTGTCCAGGTGAAATGTAACTTTCCAAGCACTCCATATTTTCCTGACTGAGGTCTGAACTCAAGGACTGCTGAGTTATCCTGTAATTTCCAGCAATTCTCAGTCTCTCTTCGCTCAGTCTTCCTGGGAGAAGTTACAATTGGCAGAACAAGCAAAATCCGTATATACAATTGTGGTAGACCGTTTGCAGAGTCCCACAATAGTGTTTTCTGTTGCTTCTCTTTTATTTTTCCGAATCGACCGACCGGAGATATCTCTTGTTACTCGACAATAACGTAGTCAACGTATATAACTCTGAAGGAATGAGTAAAAAAATGAGTAAAAAAATAAGGGAAACGTGAAAATAAAACGATCACAGAACAATGATAATGACGATTGTACCCTGTTCTTGTGTGGAATGTGGAAAGGTGGAGTGATTTATTATACATTCACCAGCAGCCACACGACGAGAAAAGTTAAGTAAACCGGAAGAATTACTATCTAATGGGAATAGTTTAATTTAATTAAACTGATGGTTCAATGATACGAAGGAATAAATTGATGACATTGAGAGGCAGGAAAATCCCCGGAAAAAAATGTTGAAAAATATTCAAATGATTTTGAGTGAATTTTGTCACGTACATATCGTAAAACTCGAGAAACTCGATCCTATGAAAACCTCAGCATAGAAATACTTTTTTCGAACATGTGAAGACCGTAAAATTTACAAGAGGTGCTTTTATAGCTCTCTTTTCACTGTTGTTTTTCTTGAATTCAAACGTCAGACTATTCTATTTTGTTACAACGCGAAAAAATCGTATTTTGTTCCAAATATTCATTTACTTTTTGCTTGTAATTCCCAGGTGAGAATAGTTTATTGAACTGATGACTGTGTTGCACGTGAGATAGAGAGTCACTCCATCAATGATTAATTTCCCTGAAATGTCTTTTCTTTACTCCGGAACTTTCCCCATGGTCCTAATTAACCCGAACATCATCTAGATCAGTATAATCATCATAACAGAAGCCTAATGAGAAGCTTCATTGAAAATTTCTCCTTACCATTAATAACATGAACATTTATACTCGCTCTCTCAGCAACTGTTGGTACACAACTGTAATTTCCTGAGTCACTGGGCTTTGCGTAGATAATCTTTAATCTGAAAAATACAAGAAAGGCAGCTACAGTGGGATCAAAAATCAGCTAACGACGAGAGAAAGAGAGCCATGTGAAAAAGAGCCTCGAGACAGAATTAATAATAGAGAGGAATTACTACCTGGGATTACTGTGCAAGAGCTCTGTAATTCGTTTTCTTTTGTCCTGTACTTTTCTTCCACTCACCATTCTCATTTTTTCACTTGGCACTTTTCTCTTTGTTGACTTTTTCTAATGTAGCTTTATTTCTCATTCCTCCTCTATTTCTCTCATTTATCCCAACATACCTGGATGTGAGGGCATCGCTCCAGACTGTTTCCACATTGATCCGTGGTTCAGCGTCCACGTCGTTCTCGTTCTTAGGTGATGTCACTACCGGCTGATTATCACGGTACCACGCCACAGTGCCCAAGTCGTGCGGTCCTTGGGACATCAAACACGTCAGAGTCAGTTCACTGCCTGTCTTCACATACTTGTCAGCTGGACCCTCTATCCTAGCTTTCGCCTCTGGAAATGAAAAAGAAATAAAAGTGAAAATAGTCTCGTGAATCAAGCAATAGGTCGCAAATATCAAGCACACAGCTGAATGTTTGAATTTTACTGTCCCTGCGGAGGGCTTAAGAGTATCGCTCCGAATGATACGGTTTTTCCCATTACCTCGTCTGTTTCCTTCTTTCTTCTAAATATGGTGGCGAGGGTCAGGATAACGTGAGACAGAAAATCAGAGAAGTATACGTATATCTCCTACGGTTTATGCGCCTCAAGGAGAGCTAACACCCTTCCTCTCTACGTCAGTATCATTATCTTTTATAGTACGACGGGGACGTATTTCGTTCTACACTGCAGCCTCCTGGTTGGGTGAATGTGTCTATGCTAATCTGCGAGACTGTTTGATGGTGACAATTCAGCTCACTTTGCGGAAAATGAGCGTTATGCCTTTTTCGGTTTCTTCTTTTCGGATTTAATCGGGCACCGACGCACGCCACTGAGAGCTCGTCTCAATGCTTTCAACAGAGGGATCATTAGGCGCTTTGGAGAATCACACCCGTGGGAGGAGGATGGAGGAAGGAAAGGGTGGAGGAAAATGTTTTATATCTCTTAGAGGGAGGGACAAATAGAATAGTCAAGTCGGGTCAAGTGGTCATTAACTTCTTTTTGAGAGAAATAGAATTTATGATTTTTTTTGTGGTGCACAGGAAAAAACGGGGGGTAAAAAAATGGAGCGGAATTTCAGGGAAAAGAGCTGTACTGGGGGTGACTGAGATGTGAAGTGCCAGCACAGTAGAAATTACTAGCAATTTTCTCCGGGGCGGAATCGCTAACGTTTGTACTACTGGATTTTTCAATTTTACCGGGAAAGGGGTTTAGAATATTATGAAAAATCAAGATTTAAATCGAGTGAGTTTTGTGCGATTGTGTCTAGTCGAAGTATATCGACTCGACTCGTCTGACTGAACATTAAGTAGAAAATGAAGGTAAACATTTTAGGTCAGCCATGAGAACTGAATTTTTTTCTTTATGTGCAATATCTCAATGTTATTTCATTAGATGAGAATTTAGAAAATTATTAATCTACCATCCAGTTGTATGAGGAAACAAAGTACTTGTGCTCAGATAAGAATTATATTTATTGCGATGAAATAGGGCACTTCGTAACATGGTGCGGTGCGGCCAGTAAGAATCAACGTGCTGGCCAAAGAACTTGCCTGGCAAAAAAGAAATAAACATAAAAACATAAAAATGAGGTGAAACCACGCCGGCAGGCATGGGAGACCGTGCACTGTCTCCCAGTGGGGGGTCGCAGTGTGAGAAAGACTCGCATAAAAAAAAAAATAGTAGAATCTACGTGAGGTAAAGGGAGAGAAAAAAAAACGAGGCCGAGGGAAAACGGCATGCGACCTGACAGCAGACGCGGGCGCAGTGTGTCCTGAGAATAGAGTTTGAAAAGCCTCGTGTTCCAGGTCATGTTCCTCGAGTAAAAAGATGGCGCGTGCCCGGCATTGCGTGGATAAAGCTATCCTATCCCCCAACTTCCAGGATCCCCTCTCTGATCCTGCATCATACATAAATTGTCTCTGGCAATCTCGAGATAAGTGGCTTCCGCTGGCTTTTGATGTCGCGATTTGTACTATTTTTCTTTCTTCACATTTTTTTTCTTCATGTTTCTTCATTCATTTGACGCCTTCAAAGGCACCTCGCACGTCTACTGTGAAGAATATTATATCTCTTTCGTTTCAAGTTCTTCAGAATTTTTTTTTTGTTTAATCACGGAACACGTATTCCTCAGTGATAAGGAATTTTAACTGATTGCGCAAAGAGTATTTCAGCGCAACGGATGATGTAGATCGAAGATATTTCATGTTTCCTGATGAAATATTTCAACCGGGTGTAATGGAGTTTTGCAAACCAAATGCCTGAATTTGCTGCGAATACTACTGATACTAGTCGATTCAGGGATTTAGTCGGATGAAGGGAGTGAAGCTACTGGTTCATGAAATCCTTACTGATCGCGCTTGGAATCGTCCCAATCATCAATTCAGTGCAGTTTCTGAAATCTCTCCTATCACCGGATGAACCCTACTCCTGAAGTCGTAATGTCATTGAGTCCTGAAGATGGTAAACAGCAATCCTCGCCACTCTCCTGTATAATTCAATCTTCAATCGAATTCAAACTTTGAACGTCGTCATGTGTTAATCAATTTTCCTCAAATTCATCAGCAGCAGTGGAAGTAGAGTTCTAGAAACTGTTGTTTTCAGAGTAACAGTCATTACATGTAATATCTATTCCATGTCTACCACCTGCAACGATCCTGCCATTATTCTTGAGGATCAATAACTCATTGTCAGTGATAATTAATCTCAATCAAATCCACTTTAATAACTCGATTGTCGTTGAACTCCACTAAATGTGTTGACACTCACTCTCAGTCTCAGCTCCAGTTATGTAACAACTGATGACTACAATGGGACAAATGAAATTTCAATGGCCATTATTGTTCTCAAACTTTTCAACAATAATTATACCAGGGAATTCGATAGAGGGATCTTGCTGAGTCGGCGTGCTTCAATCGTAGCTGAGTTAAGCCGGATGAATATTATCCCAAAGACAGTGGGTGAGAGTGAGATAGAATCATTGGATGAAGTGGATTGGTGAGGCCCGAAACTTGGACGAATTGAAAGGGACTCGAAGTGAATGAGGAAAGGTACGAGCTTGGACTCGCTAATACCAGTCCCAAGGACGTTAGTAAAATAGATTTATTACGTTTCCAACTCGAACAATGTCCGATGAAAGTTCCTATCACTCGGTGACTTTAATCAAGTTCGAGATGAGTTCGTCGGTGTACGAACGAGGGAGGGATATACTTATACCCTCGGCGTTACGATAGATATAACAGTGTGAAAATAAACTCACCTCTGGCGTGTCTCGCGAATTACTTGGATAAAAGTTCTCTGCAAGCAGAGTGTGTATAACTGCTGGAGTGTTTGTAGTTTCGGGGGAAGACCAATTTCTCGGGGCTTGGTTAGGAGTAAAAAAATAAGGGGAGACAGACGGTTACCAGAATAAATGATATCTGATTGTGGAAGCAGTTGGGGGAGACTAAATGAAACAATTACAAGTAAGATTGAGATTAGATCTTCAACAGTTGTGGAATTAAAATTCTTTTTGATTGTTACGATAATCAAACAACTATAATGACTGCTGTTTAACTGGGAAAGGACTGATAGTACAGTGATGGATAAGTCGAGTTAATGTTGGACGAAAGTTGTGATGTTGATCTCTGGATATGAGGGAGAGTGCAAATTTAGTGTGATAATGTTTTTGGGGGGTTTGAATTTTAAGTCGTCTAATAATCGTTGTTGAGACTTTTTGTGCCATATTATCCGGAAAAATTTTACTCTCTCCGTCTCTCCTTCGTCCATTCACGGTATTTGACGAATCCGTGTGAGCGAAGCTGTGCCATAAAATGTTGGGTCAAGAGACTACCTCACGTGTGAATTTTCGGAGTAAATCCTTTTCAACTGGCTGAGTGCAGTCACAGAGAATTGTATCGAAAAATGGGAAAGTCTCCCGGGGGGTGGCAAACTCTGGAAAGGAAGAGAGAGAGAGAGAGAGACAGAGAATTTGAACTTCGATTATGGAAATTCGTCTGTAGGCCAGCGGGGAATGTCGTCACGTTCGTATCTTGATAGTCAGGTAGTTTAATCTGTGCACGTTTCTCCCTCTTGTATTACGGGACACGTCAAAACCACACGCCCTTAACCTACCATGAGCGATTTTTTTTTATTTACTTTGGGGAACACTTTAGACAGAAATCCAGACTGTTCTGTCAATCGCTCTCTTTTATTTTCTGCTCAGCATTCATCGAGCGACAAATCATATTTATTCGGATGGAGGAAAAATTGGGATTCAGAATGATTCATTCATGAATTTTATGGTTTGGAAAATATGTAGTGGATTTTTTTTTATCAGATGAATTGTTTTCGCAGAATTAATGGTCACCTCACACACGTCAGAATTTGAATTTCCAATACAAATTTCCCCAGTCTTACTTAGGAGGAATTCATGGGAAACGATTATTCTTTTTCTCGATACGAGACAAGAATTTTCATCAAAAATCATTAGAAGATGGGAAATACTGTCCACTTGTTTTATTTTCCCATTTAATCAACGAACCTTTAGCTTGATAACTCCGTAAAGTGTACAAAATGGAGGAGAATTAATTACCCAGAAAAACATCACTCGCAGTTTCTATTTCATCCCCGTTTGAACATCAATTAAATCTCCTGTTCCAGCGTCACTCGCCGCTGTTGATTAATGTCGAAACGTAAAACCAAATATAGCCCCTCTTCTCAATCAATTATCCCCCATTTGATGCAACAAGGAAACTCAGGCGTAGGAACAAGATAATCCCGGATGTGAGTTTCGAATAACAATTTAGAGAAAAACTTGACGGTCCAAACAGGAGATCTGCGATCCTCATGAGCATTTGGTCCACTGGGTTTGGTGCTTCCATCCCCTCTAGATTATGACTCTTAGTATCTGTTGACTTGCCTTCCCATTTGAATCTTCCAAAATCCGAACGTCGAGACTTTATCCAATTATCCGTTGGGGCTCGTTATTCGTCAGTTGGCAATCTGATGTCCCGTCGATATTTGGTTATGGCTGGCAGGCCAATCCAACGCCTGTGTTTGACAATGAGTGGATCTCTCTCATGGGGCGGGCCAATTCTAAGCTGAGGCTTCACTGATTCAACACCAATGCATATTTACCCCCGGGAGCTAAACAATTCCGTATTCAAAAATTTTCAGTGGATGAAGATAGCAGCGAGGTGTATGATACAACCACTGGATATATCTAAACCACGTTTAAATAAAGGAAACACGCATGCTCGGAACAATGAAGCTCATCTGGTGAGAGTACCAGAATGGAAACAACGTGACTATTATACGGTGTACACTTGGGCTTACCAGTTGTCCAGTGTCTCTATGTCGAATACGCATGCCACCACGTTGGATGTACGTGAATCACCAACATTCGGCGATTAATAGTACCTGGGTACAAGAGGAGCTGGACAGTACCATGGATACCGCAGAAATTGGGCTGAAAGAGGAAGGGGTTGAGAGGAAGGACGGGAGCGTTCAACAGTGGTACACTCTTCTGGGGTACACAGGGCTGGCCTGGCCACTCGGTGTGACCGTCCATGTATTAATTGTCCCGTAACGCCAACGCGTTTCATGGTTCCTACGTGTAAATTATGCATACCGGTGGCTTTGACTAGACCACACCTAAAAACTCCCCAACCGTATTCTTGAATTTATACTTGGCAGTATTTCCGCAAATTCAAGTCGATGGACCGAGCGAAATAGACAATAAAAATGTGTCTGAAGACTGAGAAATAATTATAATTTTGGGAACCATGAGAAGGGAACTGGCGACATGAGATAAATTGATTTACTTCTGAGTTGAATTTGGCAAATTTGTGTTTTTGCGTTGAAAACTTGACGTAGGTGCTAGAGAATTTTTCCAGAGCGTTCCCCACTTGTTATTGGAACTATCTGTGAGACATTACCATATCATGTTAATTTTCCAAGTGAATTTCGTAATCGGTAAGTGAACTGTGAGTGCTGTATTTTAAAAATATTTCTCTCTGTGTAGGGAAATCATGAAAATGTGTTGGAGCTCTGGGAATTATCCTGTTTACTGCTCACTGCCCCGATAATAATGTAATTAACAAAGCTTTCATGGTTACCATGCCTCGCTCTACCCTTTCAATACGTTATTCTTATTCAGTCACCCTCGGGTAACAATTACCAAGGTTGATAATGGGAATAAGCTGGACGTCAGATTTTTTTGCAAAGACTTAATCAAGCCCGGAACTCATCATTGATTTACAGCTCGATGTGTTTGGTTTTCGCAGTAATTTTCCACCGATTTAAAATAAGCAATGTTACAGCAGTATCATACCTTTCTCAAAGTCCTTTATACCCCAGTCGTCAAGGTGCTATCGATGCGGTCATCATCTAAATGTTTTCCCCATTCTCCCGTTCCCCAAAAAATGATGGGAATGTAATGACCACTTTTATCTCTCCATTCATTAACCCATAAATTGCCGACTATTTTCTGCCACCTGCTATCTCCACCAGACATCCTGAACAATACGTTTTCTCTTTTTTTTTCGTCCCCACTCTCTTTCCTTTTATAACCCACAAGTGGCCCAAACAGTACACGACAAGATATCACGTCATTTTATTACCCTCGACGTCCACCTATACCTCTTTCGTACTACTTGTCCTTTTCAAGTTGAGCGTCATGCCGAAGCGCTGCTTCCACAGACTGCTATAATCGGGGATTCTAGCCCCCCGGGGTTGCTACGAGGCAGCGATTAGCAGTGAGCTCAGCTTCAAACCTACCAAGATACTAAACGCTTGAGAGTAGGGCTGCTACAACACTCCGCTCTTGTCGTTCTCCACTCCCGCCACTCTATCTCCAGTCTCTGTTTTCGTACTCACTCTGGCTCATACACAGGTACAGATATTCTGGAAATGCTCTGTCCTCGATGCCACTTGGCCGACGCAGACCCGATGATCCCTCGTTAAAGAGACCGTTTTGACCACTCGAATGAGCACTAGGCTAGTACTACATGCACATTTGAGGATTACGGGTAATATCTTTGAGATGTTGACTCAACTATCCTTTGAATGGCCGATCGTAAAGTAATGGCTTCGTGTTTCTCATACTGTGCATTATGTCCGGGAGCATTTTAACATCAATAACGCCTGATTCTTGATGGATAATGCGGTAAATTTTTACTGAGATTGCGGAAAATTCGGAATTAAAAGAAAATTACTCCAAAAAATTAATTAATACATATTTAAATCCCGATAATTCATGAATTTGTTAAAGTATTACTCGGTCAATTGATTTTTCTCTCAGTTATCGTAAAAAAGAGGAAAAAAATAGCATTATTTTTCACTCAGCGAAATGGCATGCCAGGAAAAGCTGATGGCTCCGAGCGCGCACAGTGTAATTAACGAAGAAAATTTTATTACCTCTCTACCCAATGCAGGACACAAAATTTCCGATTGACGCACAGTCATTTCGTGAGGCTCACGTCAGTACTCAGAGAGCAATTTTGCAGGTAACTCCGATCTCATTTCGAGTACACATCCCATCTCAATCGAGCGGGAAAATCCCGCCTCATCACATCTACCTCCAACAGTATACCCACCACTACAGGGATCAACATCTTCACCGTTATCTCGACGTCTTTTTACGCTCTGTATCCTTTTCTCTTTTTCAACCCCTATGAGACCATCAGAGAATCTCTTTTACCGTCCAACTCTCATGGGGTGTCACACCGCCAGATTCGACGTTTCAAGTGTATTCCCAAGCTTGCCTGTCACGAGCTGAGATATTCCAGAGATGGGTTGTTTACCCCCTCCCCTCCCTCCCTTTTTTTAATAAAAAAGGAAAGCTGTTGGGATTGTCACAGAAACAAACGAGATGGATCAGTGATTTTGTAAACACGAGAATTTTCCAATCTCTCAAAGTATAGATAAGACGGAGAGTCAGGAAAAATATAAGTTATGAGTTTGGAAAAAATGCATCGCATGCGGAAAAATTCAAGCAACTTTGGATAATAATTAATATATAATAATTAATTTTTATGTCAGGATATAATTTCTGGAATCGGGAATTAAATTTGATTCTTTGATGTTTGTGCTGGAATCAGGAGTTTTCTTAAAAAATTTCCTTTTGGAAAATGTTTTTTCGCGCTTGAGTATAATCTCCCCATTCCCCTTCCGTTGATTCTCACAATCTCACTGATAACCTTATACGCTTATTGACCCTCACTCAGGATTTCTCAAGCACAGTATCCAATACTCCCAATAGAGATGAACCAATGAAATCCCCGAAACTCGCGTTTCCCTCCAATGAGGACGATTTCACTTAGAATGAACGAGGAAACCAACTCCAGGATTATTGACGTTCATTTCAACTCCCGAATGACCCTTTCAAACCGAATAACAAATCCTTGGTCTCGGAAATATCAACATGGCAGTGTGAGTTGAGGCTTTATGAGCGTTAAATCGGGGCATTGCGAATTTATACGTTTTCAGAACTCTTTGAATCCATCAAGCGCTGTGATACGAAACAACTTGGTGATCGGTTCATCTGTTCTGCCAATGGTAAACCGACCTAAAGCATATTAAACCATGACCCAACGATCAAAGCAACAGTAGTAAACACGCTCACCGTATGACTGACCCTTTCCCAATTTCAAGCAACTTCATAACTATTCTGAGAACATGTAATTGAAATTAGTCGTCCAATTTTGAATATTCGCCGGCAATATTGGGTAATGAGAAGTGAATCGACGTTATTAATTCACTTGGGGTCGATTCAATTGAATTTCCTTATTGGACGAGAGCTGCGCAAGGAAATGCAATTAGTTGGGAAAAAGACGAATAGTGTGAAGCACAAATCATGAACAGTGTCGGGACAACATTTGACCAAATGGAAAGTTGTTGTTTGAGTTGTTGGAATGATAAACGATCAGTAAAAAAAAGTTATAGTGTTAATTAATTAATTATTGTGCTGGTACGATAAAATCCGATTCATTTTCCATTTCGTCTCATTTTGACGCCTTCAATTCAGTTTCTGGGAATTTTAATTTTCGAGGAGCAGAAAATTGGCAGTATCAATTTTGATTAATAATATCCGTGGATTTCATTGCATATTGATTTATAAAAATTTTAAGGTATTTCTTGTTTAATATAACACAGTCTATTTATCGAATGCCTCGATCAGAGTTAGGTAAAACCATATCCAGTTTTTGTCAACAGCGGAGAGGGAAAAAACCAGAAAAAAATATAAAAAATAACAGGCAGAGAGCACTGTGAATTTTTCGCGCCCTTTCCCAACGAATTTCATTCTGGTAAAACTGTTTTCTAGGTCATAGAGCAGTTTTACAAACCGCCCGTCCGATTTACGTGCCATCTATTTTGCACAAGTGTCGTTGGACCCACTCGGTATCGTTTCATGTTTTACCGCTCGAACGGGGAAAATACAGTTGTGTTGCTGTGATGAGAGATAGTTTTGAGGGCGTATGGATATATGACAGAGAAGAGATGAGAGAAACAATCGCATGAGGAAGATGGGAAATGTGTTTTTTCGTGAAAAAGTACAACAGGGAAAAAGTGAGGACGGTCGCACAGATATTTTGAAAACGGGGCATGCATCTTTGCATATACTGTCGTCAAAATTTAGTACAGCAGAATTCGAAAAGTGCCTGTCACATCAATTCGATACCGAAAACACGAAAACTTTTCCCACATCGGGGAGGAGAGCTTGAGACGTTCATCTTTGTCGTGAAACACTTTTTCTAACTTGATCAAACCGGAATTGAAATAACTACTTGATTCCATTAATTTCTGCTAAAAAAGTTGTCAAGACAAACGAAAAAAAAAAAAAGAAAAAGAGATTTTAATTTCATTCAAATGCGTAATTTTCCATGGTGGACCTGCATTACATAAGAATCCGAGAATTCTTCCTCCATTTAATCGCAGTATGATCTAATCTCCGTCGGGAAAATTCAGTGAGATTGAATAAAGTTGAAATCTCCATAATTCCAGGCTCTTCAATTTTTTTTTCCAACACCCCACCTGACTAACTAATTTTCCCCAGTACCTCTGTCCATTTCTCCCCTGCGTCTCTCTCCTTTTTTCCCTCCCCTCACCCCGCTCTTCTCCCCTATTTTAAATATATTTTTTTCACACGTTCAACTGGGTTAATACTCGGGAATTAGAGGAAATTATCATTGCGCTAATTGCAAGCGACACTGGCAGTCCTCCAGCGTCTCCAGTCGTCGTTAGAAACGTGCAGCACACACACAGACACCGGCTCTGGGCTAACCATGGTCCACTAGTGGGTACTCGGATTTCTCTGAATGGCCGAGGTGAGCTGTCGAGTGAGCGTTCGTGTTTGAGAAGACTGGGGATGGCCAGTTCAACAGAAAGACAACAATTGTCAGGGATAGTACCGTGAGTTTACTGTAGTTCATTGCCTCCCAGTGTTTCTACATCACAGGACGAAACCTCCAGTACAGCAGCCAATTTAATACCCTCCAGTGTGCAACAGTAATAATTAGTTCACCTCATCTCATCTCTCAAACTTCACTCACCTCCACCCAGACGAAATGAACTCCTGAACTTGAATCAATGCAAGGAGTTGAAAGGAGATTGACATAATGAAAGAAAAAAAAAAACTTCTGAGAACTCGAGTGCATTATTGGATTTGCGGATCATTTAGTGTTTTCTCTGGAGATTGAGAAAACCAACTTTACGCTGAGAAAAAGAAGTTGCCACGATATTTCTTAACCTAATCGATCAAAAACTTGGCGAACCCTTTTTCCAATACTAACGTCCCTCCACCATCCACTGGCTTTTCTTATCTGTGTACACTTATTCCTCACGTACGCGCTAGCCGATTATCTGTGAAATTAAAACTAAAGTTTTTAATCATTACTTCCCACTTCATGTATGCTAATTTTCCCTTCTTGTCTCCAAGTTGTATGGAGGGAAAAAAAAAACAATACTTTTTTCTCATAAGTGGGTTAATCCTTATCTTTAGCGTTGGTGTAGCACGTTTGTACCGCTTAGCCTAGCTCTATCTGCCCTGCTTTTCTCAACAATTTACATTCGCGCTACTTTACCGCGATTAGCGGAAAATGCATTAGTGTTAATCGCTTTCATTACGCCATGTACTCGATTATAACAATTATTATTTTCATCGTTGCCGCTGGCTTCGTATCCTTCGATAAGTGAGGTACATTTTAATGCCAAGTGCGACAGCTGGTAAGGATTTCTGGCGTTAGAGGCATAAAAAAGTAGTGATTCACGTTGACGGCAAATTGATCCCAGTCGATTTTCGATCTGCTTCAGCAATGAGAAAAAAAGCTTTTATGTAGAATACTGTAATAGTCCATTTCTGCGTAACAGGAATTTCTTTTCGTAAATGCTAATTAATCCTCATTCTTCCGCGAAGTGTTTCCAAACATATTATGCACTACTGATGCACTGTTTAATGTGAGGCGAGCGAAATGGCCAGTGCCGAAGGCTGGATGTCACTAACGAGATACAAACGAGTCGAGTACAGCTCGTTGAATCACTAACTGGGCTTGCATGCATCAAATATGTCTATGATCCGCCGAGAGTTTGTATATATGTTTGCCAGTGTAAACGTCTCTTTACAGCGTCTATTTTTTGAAATATTCCAGTGCCCCTGGCGACGGATCAAAATTTTGATTGAAACAAACATGACGTTTTACCGAGGCAAGTGAAACTTGAAATACAAGTTTGGTAAATATATTACAGTTCTGAGAAGTCAACTCTTTGACAAAAGTAATCTGAACCGAGTTATTTAGTTTTGATTTGTCAAAAAGCAGAAAGAAAATTTTGTGAGATTTTTCCCAACTGTACGGGAAGAAAATTTTTTTATAATAATTGCCCCAGAGGAATGGTCCTATATAATTTTAACAAATTAAATAGCTAGAGCAAATACCACTAATTTTCTGTAAAAAGTTTGGATAGTGCGGAGTTTCATTGTTTATTCCATTTATTTTAATTTTATAATTTTATTCATTCAATATTTGTATTGTAAAGGATTCACTATCGACCATTTTCCCTGTGTGTATATTCCACTCGGTCCAAAAATAACAACCAATTTGTACATATCAAATGGATTTATTCAATACGTAAAAATCCATTCATCCGAAATCTAGAATAACCCTGTGGATCCATTGTTTCCATTTTATTCCATTCAACGAATGACAAAAAATATAAAGACCATGATGACAACGTCCACCTCGGATTCATTATTTCTCTGGCCTTGTCCCTTTGTGAAAGAAATATTGGTTGTCGCAGTGGACACAAGCCTTAGTCTACTGTTCAACCCGGTTGCCTTTGTCCTGAATACTCGTCTACGGGTGAAGGTTTGTAAAACTGAATGGGAAGTTGCATTGAGCCCTACGCTTGGTCAGACAGCTCTGACGATATTCTGGACTTTCATGAACCTCCAGTTACCAACCAATTTTTTGAATTAATCTGAATTTATTACCCTACGAAAATCTCAAACTCCCAAAATTTGCAATAAACATTAGTGCAATATACAAAATAATAAATGCATAAATACTATAATTTTTCTACTCATTATATTTCCTCATTACTGCTGAGGTGCTTTTGTAGGATCGTAGGATAACTTTCATCAACATTTATCTCCCTGCGATCTTTCCTACTTGACCTGTGAGCAGTCTCTCGTTGGAAGAAGCAGTTTTGATGTAAGTGATGGAGACAGAGAGATTTCAAAACTACTTTTCTCCCAAACAGTTATTGTTTTTCTTCGTTCAGGATTTACAATTGGCATGGAAAAGTTTGTCAGGTGATCCAGTGCAATTTACAGAGGGGCGATGCACTGTGTATTGAAAATCCAAAATGGAGAGTTTCGACGAAAGTGCTGAGTGTGATCATACATTACATTGTTCAGCTGCCACTGTATCGTGGAAACTTGGGGAAGAGTTCAGAGTTCCAGACAAAAGCATTGAAGATTCTTAAGCAGATAAGGCGGCTTATGAGACAAGATGAGAAGGGTGAGGTCGTGGAAGAGAGGAGGGAGGAGGGCTCAGAACTGCCGGAAAAACCCTAGTTGAAGTGGTAGGAAAAGTAGTTCGAATACTTTTTGAATGTCTACAATGGATCTGAAAATGTCTAGAAGGGTTTCGAAAGTGGAACATGTTAAGAATATAAAAGGATTTCCTAGTTCGGGAATGTTATCATTTTTAATATGAGCAATTTTGAGGCTGAATGACAAGTTGATATGAATATTCGTGGAAAGGAGGAAGGAAAACCGCTTTATTTCGCTCATCGCAACAAGAAAATTTTCATTAACTTTAGATGAATGTTACGAGATATTAGAAAATCCATAACGAGAAGGTCCAGGTTTTTCCCGTTGCTTGCAGAATTTTTCCGCCGATTAAGCACGTTTACTCAGGCGGCCCGTGATTCACCATCCGGTCGATTGCGTTGTTGACACAGGAAGACGATTTCAAGAAATGGAAGCTATTGAGGATTTCAATGATCCACTGCAGGTTGTCCTAGTCAACAGTCCTTTAGCTGTTTCATAGCGTGGGATCAAGTCGCAAAATTGTTGGATAATTTTTGTTGAATTTTCCTCTTCGTGAATAATGACAAAAATGATCACGGACTAGAGGGACTGAGACTCGAGATTGAGGTATATTCAGAGGGCTTTGGGGTGGTAGGCAAGCTTGGACACAAGTACTATGTTTGCCTGCTATAGATCGTACTATTCTCTTCTCAGGAATCTTAGAGTACAGCCACGGTTGACGTTTGCTTGCTTGGTCACCCATACTCACGGTTCCCTGGACTATTACATCTCGCTGGTTCACCCTTCGTTATTCCTCCCACTGCGGTGGTTCCCTGAGGGGCAATTGTAAGGATTCGTGTCCCTTCCCATGGGCGCTGGATTAATATCAAAGGTACATTGAACAGTCAGGCGTGCTTAACTGAATGATGGACGAATTAGATCGATTTAGTCGATGAAATTAAAAACAAATTAAATCGGATATATCAGGGACGACGTTGGGCCGACAGTCCGTCTTTTTGTCTCATCCTGTACAAGCAGGATTGCTTATTTTATCAGCTTTAGAATCAGGTTACTGTATGTAAAATTATTTCGTTTCTTCACTGATACTGGGGCTCCGGAAACTACCGCTGAACTTTGTTTTTAATTCGGTGGCGAAATTAATCGTGGGATTAAACGGGGTAGTTTGTGGTCAATCGGTGGGTCAGTGAGGCTTTGGGAGTAGAGATGGGTTTCAATGGAATTATCTTACAAAGGCTATGAAAATCGAAAGACGGAGCGATTTAGTTGAATAATTATAATTGTCTCTGGTGAAATGGAAGATTAAAATTAATATTTCAACTTCAGAAAAAAAACAATTTATGAATGCGGAACCGGGGGACACATTTCTCCGTCTGATAAAAAGTTCATCCCTTGGGTTTTTTTCTTCCACTTCACAGGCACTTTAGCTGCTAATCGTTATATTTAATAGAGAAATTCTTTAAAAAAATCTCTCAAGTAATTAATGGAGTCGTGAAGAAAACAAATGCATTCTCATGAATTTACACTCAGACTGTGTGAAAAATTTCCACGTATATAATAACCGTACTGGATATTTTACGATGATCGGAGTTATAAAAACTTTACGATGACATTATCACTTGTATTATTTATAGTACATCTGCTGAATTGAGTTTTCGAAGTCACGTATTTTTTATTATGATATAAAAATGTTCATTAAGTATTGATCGTTGGCTGCGGATTATGAATAAACATTGGATTGCCTGATTTTTATCAGTTGATCAGTGTTGTGCGGTTATGGTACAATCTGTTGATCAGCTGCGGTTGGGTACGTTGACCACAGCTATATAAGCCCAGATATTTTGTTAGGTATAAATTCAGAAGAGTGTTATCGTCATTTTGACATTTCCAATAATTGATAACGAATTTACGAAATGATTTAACTTGGATTCAATGAAAAAATTGGTTTTAATGGCCTAAATATGACTTGACGGAAATTTTTTGATATTATCGATTTAAAATAAATCTATTTCACTATTTTTTGAGGAAAATTTTACCGGGAAAGGAATTTTCCGAAAATTTTTTCATTCTAATTTGAATTCAAAATCGAGGAAGCGTCAAGATTTCTCTGATTTTCCGCAATTTCACAAATGACTGGCCCCGCGCATCCCCTCTCACTTTACAAAATAAATATTCCTTAATTGACGATTATACACTTGGTACACAAAGCATTTCGGGATCAAATAGCGGTTATTGGTCTCTCAATATGATACTCAAGACTATGTAACCACATCCCCTCTGAGGTCAAGAGAGAAGTAGTGGTGGAGCTCGAGGTTTTCGCCGGTTGATGGTCTCCGATCTCTCACAAGTGCCTCTCCACCCATCTGGTATTTCTTCTCCCTCTGGCATTCCCCAATAACCCTAGTGAGCCCTTCAATTACCTTCCAGGACAGTATAAAGTCTCGCTCCAATAGCCACCGGCCCTAGTTATGATCAGCAATCGAGTCTTAAATAGAAAATATAAGACAGCACTAACCGCAGGGCAGAGTTTAATCGATGAATCCTTTGGGCCTATTTAATACTCGAGTGATCATCGAGGTCGATGGGTTATAATAAAGCACACCAGTTGTTTGTGATAGTTTGATAAAGGAACGAGAACACACACAAAAATAAAATAAGGGATGAATCATTTTCACTCGAATAAAAGTTTTTGAGTGTCAGACTGAGTCTTGTGGTTGTCGGTTTTACTTCACTTATAATTTTATTCTTGGTGAGAGTTTGTTGAAATTGACCTCGGAGCTCGGAAAACTTTTATTCTCTATGAAAATGGCTGAAGTACCTACTTTATCAGCCACATCAACTCGTTAGTCATTAAATTATTGTTGAGTGAATATTCCAGTCAGTTGGCAATTTCAAACTGACCTTTAAAGTTTGCGAAGTATTCAGACCTTCAAATATCCAGCTTGATATATATGTAATTATGAATAGCATCATTACGTTGATTAAATGCACTCTGCAGCTAGCCCCGCAGAAAAAAAAATTCCGTAATCACATCATTATTTATGCAAGAGTCTACATATATGAACCAAGGGTGAATAAATTAAACTGTCCCCCGTAAATTCCTCATATTTTTTTGCAGTCGGAATGATTAAATATCCTTCTACATCTAGCAATTACAAATGATGTAAAGCATATTCGATAATGAAAAGTAAACAAGTAAAAAAACAATGTCCCCATAAAATGGAAGAAAATGCACAAAAAGTGGGTTAAGAATTGCCGGGGAGGAGGTAAAATAGTTGAACCATCTACTCATTGGATAGTTGCATTTTCCGGAGATGCAGCCCGGGGAAGGGGAATCGCGCTGATTCAACATTTCCCAAACGGGATCTGTAACTGTTACCGGGGGCCTCTCCTCCCATCACCCGCACTAATACGCTCCGGCTTCGGTAGAGCCAATGTTTCGCATTGACGCTTCCTTACCGGAAGTACTCGGTCATGGCGGGTTGCAGAGGCGGAGATGAACGTGAAATCAGCCATAGAGAGAGAAATTCGTGGGATACCACATCCATATTATCTCTCGTGGGAGGAACAAGAAAATAGGATACATGATGGGAGAGGGAAAAAATCTTAGTAATAAAGTAAAGAGATTCCAGTGGATTTTCCTAGCATCGGAGGAGCATAATAAAAGAGGGATTTAAGGTAAATTATCCTCTGTTCGTTCAGCTAAGGGAACCCTAGTAGTTGAATGACTCTACGCTGATAGAATTATATTATATTAAATATGATGAAGTACATGTTCGTTAATACACGTTAATCTATGATCATTACGAAAATTTCTCCTGAAAAAAAATGAAAAATGGAAAATTCGAGGGGAAAATGATTTAATTGTTTATTATTCATTTGAGTTTCCAAAATTTTTATGGAATGTATCTTTTACCGTACTCTAATTTCGTGAAAATGTGGGGTAAACAGACGTCATTCTCTCCGTTATTATGCTGCCTAATGCCATTGTTCAACAATTGAAAATAAAAAGTGTTTCTTTTACCAACGTGGAAAGTCATTCTGAACTGTGTCTCATGGTCATTATGTTGCCCGGACAATGACGTTGGTGCTCGAAAAATTTATAAGTCTTCAGCAGCACTCGCTCATTCTGCATTCTCCTCAGTGGGAATTACACGGAGCAGAACCGGCACGAGTTTTATACCCGCCCGAGATACCCCTGGACAAATGTACACAGTACTACTTATGCAATACTACAATTTTCCTTACTACTTCGTCGTCTTTTTTACCCTCACCGTAGCTTGTTTGAATGGAGACTTGAGCAAGTACCTCAGCACTATTCTGGTGTATGTAATACTCCCATTTGTGAGACACTACCAGATGTAGGATCGCAAAAATGAACGCGAGTTGAAACTGGTTGGATCGTTAATGTCTGCCAAAGAGTACGGGGGCTAAATCTTTCAGCGACTTGGAGAAAAGTCGGATAAGGATGGACTTCTGAGTGCATTGGGCTTCCATCTTACATCAAGCCGACCAACTTTTTCGAGTAAAATTGTCGGTCGTTTATATCGATTTTACTTCTTTCCCAAGAACTCCAATTTTAACTTGGTGGTGAAAAAAAAAAAGCCCGAGACTGCCCAATAAAAAATGGTAAATTATATGAAGAATTTGGGAATGAACATTGAGACCGAGATTATTTCGGTGGGACCATTGAAAAGCGCCGATACCAAAGAGACATTAAATTCAAAAGAACTTTCAGTTTATTATTGAAGGGTGAGAGTTTTCGATTTACCCTTCGTTCGTGCTCGCTCCTCTTTTTTTTTTTCACCAACGGTCGGTGGAGCTAATGGCGCCAGTACTGCTGCAGAATCGAGCTAATCGCGGCAAGTGCCATCGTACATATAAAAGAGGTGAATGGTTGCCACGCGTGATCGTTCGGCTGCCAACCACACCAGAGCTTGATTCACCCTTCTCTCTCTATCTTTACTACCTCCTCTACCTCATTCTCACCATCTTACTGCTGCCACCGTCGGCAGTAATTCGTTTTGCCCTCGGGCCATCGCCGCCCCCGTCTCCCTCTTCTCTTCCTCACTTTCCTCAGCGTCTTCGATGTTGGCGATTTTCCAATTATCGGCAGGATCATGTCGGCGCATTTGCATTTGCATCCTGGGCGTTCTTCGAAACTTGTTTCAATGCTAATACGATAGCTTCCAGCATCTTCAACTCCATCCCACCCATATTCACCCCTTTCCGATGGTATTTCTCATCGTCCCCCCTTCCCAACTCCTCTCTTATATCACAGCAACCACGGAAAATCACAATTGCTTTCACTCTCGGTTGGCCAAACTCAACGTGACCCAACTAAGCCATTCTGGGGATCTCTCTGGGTTTTCAGAGTCCCCTTACAGCCACCAGTTCATCCATAAACTTTTGGTCTGACCATAAACGAACTTGACTACTGCAAAACTCTATCAATGATAAACTGTGAATAACTCTCACTGCAATCATCGGTATAGATAGCTATTAAAACCAACAATTTTATTGCCTCAGAGTGAATGGAATGTTGTGTACTGAGTGATTATTAATATGAGTTAGCGAGTACCACTGTTACAATACCATTAAAATTATTCTCGGGCGGAAGATGAAACAGGTCGGGCGTCACCCAATGCCCGTCGCGTTATTCAATTATGCAGGTTGTTGCGGTGATTGGATGGAGTATCGGCGGGTGAATTATTTTTAGTCACTTCGAGTTATTCGGAGAATAAATTTGAGATGTATAACGACATAATGGCTCAGGTGATGACGGCTATCAATACAGAGAGAGGATACGTTGATGATGCATTCAGCCGTCAGAGTAGTTTCCCCGGCGTACACGGAGAGTCGTGGAAAAATTCAATTTTCCATTATCGAGCAGGGTCAAAGTACAGCATGCATAGTTAATTAAAATGGCCAAATCCATGACAGTTCAAAGTCAGAGACTACTCAGAGGGATGTGAAACTTGGGTGTGAACTCGGAGATAAGCCGATGGAGCTTTGAGAGTACAGTCTGTCGAGTGTATACTCCAGCCAGTGATGGTTGAGTTTCGCGAAGCTGTTTTCAACTAATTCGACCTAACGAGTCGGTTTACGCGGGCATTGGGTTAGCCAAAGTTGCTATTAGCTTTGGCTCGTTGGCCACCTCCGGCACAAACCATAGGCCCAGTAGATAAACACACTTTTCACCTGAACTCATTAAAATTGAGTTACCCATTTCATATTTACACTGAGGGCTATTCGTCTATTTTTATCTCCTCACACACCTGATTCGCCGGGGCATTCACGTATATTATTTACCCGTACAATGAGCGTAGCCTATTTAATCAGGCTAGCGTCACATTCAATCCAGTTCGCCAATTAATTAGTCATCTCGACTGGTTCATTAAAAAAGTTCTCGATATCTGACGGTATAAAAAAATATAGGGTAACATTTTCTAATGAAAAATTGAATTTAATAACGCAGATTAATTGGATTGGTGGAAGGGAGACAGACTGCGTTTAATTAAGAAACATTCATCGCGGCTCGATTTTCCTACCTTTGATTTTCTCCCCCTTTCCTCTATCCTATTCACCCGTACCCTCCCATCTATCGCTCTATCCACCGATTTTCTCACGTCTCTTTTGTAATGAAGAAAAAAGAGACGTCGATTTGTCGACCAGAATGAAGTTGCCGAGGGAAATTGATTTCACCGGGTGCATTCTTCATTCTGTAAATGTCTTTGCTCAAGTTCCCTTCGCCATGCCTAGTCTGATAGTCAACAATTGCTGGCGCTCAGAACATTATTGATTGATCAATAAAGACGAGAATCTCCGTGTAACGAGTATTTCCATCATCCTGTGTTAATTATTGCGAACGTTTTATTTATCATCAGATAAATGAAGATGAATAAAACATTGCAATTAATTTTTTTTTTCACTTATCCCAGCCTTCTTCATCGTCATCAACCCATGTCTGTGGACTCAGTGTGGAGAATGTTTTCTCCCTTGTTTTTTACCCTCCATTCTCTCAAAACTCGTAATATAAACGACAGACGAGAGAAGGCAGCCCGTCTACGTTCAATTTAGGCGAAAAGCTCTGAGCCCGTCTTGCATAAATTAAACTCCAAGTAATCCATCTTGGCGCCCAACCAACTTTTAGATTGAGTAAACTCGCACAATTATTTACCTTCTGTTCATGTACTTTTGGGTACGTATGTTTCTCAGTTGCGATGCTGTACGGGAATTCAGGCGACCGAACCATACGGAAATAAGGTGTGAGAGGAGTTGGTACGAGCGCGAGAGAGTGAGAGGATCGTTAGGTGATGGTAAATTGGGAGCGACGTTTGCAAGTAAACAAAAATAAATGCTCTCGCATGCAGATAGAAGTGGAGAGATGCGAGTGGTGCAATAGATGAAAAAGCTAATAAAATGAAATAAAAGATCATAAAAAAGGGGGAAGTTGATTGGACGGATTTATGTATAGCTATGTATAGCATTGTGGAGCTCACGTGAATAGTATTTTCAAGGCTATACCTGCCACTTTTTACCCCGACTTTCGATGCTCCTGTTAATTTAGTGGGTTTTTTTTTTTAATTCTAAACCGCCTGTTTTTTTTATCTCACCGCGGCAGTTATTTACTTCTTTGTTCGACACTGTCCTCATCCTCTTATTTATTTTCTCTCGACTCGATGGTGGGATCATTGGAAAATTTTTCATCTCTTTATTTTCCATTTCAATCTCAACTTTCCTTATTCAACTGATAATGCCACAGCATAGGGAGTATTTGAGAGCCTCAGCACATCCTTTAACATCTGCTTTGGCGTCTGGCCGCAAGAAAATCGGGGCGTCAGAGCTGAAACTCTCCTCAGAATCAAGAGACGAATCAATACGAAAAAAGAACTGCTGGATCCCCTCCTCTTACCGTACCCCCTCTCCCACGATTCACTAGACATTTTTCCTTTGAGCGTTTCACCAAGTGTTCACTCAAGTAAAAATTCTTTTCTTCTCAGTCGTCCTTCTATTCGCCTCCATTCCAATTTTCTCCTGCGACAGCAATAGATAGGAAACTTTTAGTGCGCTACCGCTCAATTCCTTCATTTTGAACGATACCCCATTTTGAAATCTCCCGGGTTGCTTCTTTTTCATCCACTTGCAGGCTTTTTTAGCCGGTGTCTCGCGAGATTTACTCACTTTATCGATCTAAACTGGGCCAGTACGTGTGTACCGCTGCATTGAAACGACAGGGACATGTCTTTTAAAGGGCTGATGGATATGTCTGTGAATGATTCGTCATTCATTGTCGTGTACTGTTGGAACTTTCAATGTTGCAAATGTTAATTCAATTTGCGATCGAATCCGTCATGGAATTGAATCAGGATAAATAAACAAAAACCAAACGGTTTCATTCTGTCGTGTGTCCCCTGTTGTCCTCAAAGCTGATTTGAAAATGCTCAAGTTACGTTTTTTGCCAACTTCAATGTTGTACAGCCTCGGCCGTAGTGAAGGTGTAATTCTCACCAGTTTACTTCGATATTATACGCGACGTTGAATAATGACGAGTGAAAAACCTGGGCAAAAGTTTCCACTTCTTTTTTCTTCCGGTTTATCCTTCTCTTTCCCAGTTTCTTGGTTGTGCGGACTGTACTCAGAGCGGGGCTCTATTTTCAGCATAAATTTCGCTGAGTTTGCATTGAAATTTATTCTGATCGCTTCGTAAAGTCGAAGGATAATTTCCTCGATCGAACTTATTCGAGTAATATTCTTACAGATAGGGATGCGCCCCATCGGAAAACATTTTTCCTCTTATCTCTCATTTTGATTTCATTTTGCATTTTTTTTCCTCCTCCGTTTCACTCATTGGTCCCTTTTTATCCAATAAAATATCTCTCGTTTCTTATATTGTATCACTTGCGATTGAGTGTCGTCCCTGTTCTTCTATCATTTAATGTTTCTTCCAATACGGTAGTAACGAGACGCAGTCGGAGTGTATGAAGATTGGAGAAGTGGAGTGAGTGGAGCTGTGGAGATACGATTTAAATTTCATCAATGAATTCGGTGCTGGGTCTGTATGAGAATCGTTGGAGTAGTCAAAGGTAATGCTCCACGAAGAGAGAATGATGATGGTGGAGCAGATATATATATACGCAACTACTTGAATTGGCATTGAGCCCGTTGTAGTCGATCTTCAAGCATTTGTAATCGAGAAAACTTGCGGTTGAATGGAAAGTGGCCTCTTCGTTGTCTCACTAATCGTTCATCGAAATTGTTCAAGTACAGGAGATTCTTCCTTTTCCCCCCAGCGGGAAATAAAGGATTTTCCCGGACTGTTACTCACCAGTTCCCATCCGGGAGCTAGTATTGCCTTCCTGCTAAAATCGAAAATATAATAATCTCTACCACCAATATTATCCAGGCTGTTGCCAGGGACCATTTTTTGCGCTCCAGCTTCAACGCCAATTCCCCTCATTCCATGCTGTCAAAAGAATTTCAAAAATTTGATGGATACCAGGGAAAATTATTTCATAACAATTAACCCGGCAATTTACAATGGTAAATTATTTTTCGACAATTTTTAATCCCGGGCCGAGTGAAATTGGATGGATGCAGATGAAATTCGCGTTTCTCCTCCATAAAATTCACCACATACGGAGAACAGATACTCGCAAAATTATGATATTAGATTCTGACCTAACTCATCGTCATGGTCTCCGAGAGACGTCAGTCCAGGGGTGTGAATGAAAAAAAATACTGTAGGCAAAACGTCGATTCTAAAATTCAATATCGCCATAGAAGCTCCGTTTCTCCTTAACCCAAATATTTTCTTACCAAAGTGCTCTACTGCGGTAGATAGCGAGGTGATCCCAACTTGTTCACTGCTATTTTCCTTCTCACAAATTGTCACATGTCGAATATTCCCAAAATAGAGGCATCAATAGAGCGAAAATAATCGCGCGGCAGCAGTCACTCCCCCCTCCCCCCGCCCCATTCGATGAATTTACGGACAATAAATAACTCATTCATTCAGGACACCAAAGAAGCATGACTAACGGGATTACAAAATATCGTGAAATTGAGAGGGCATGTGTAACAGGATTTTCATAATCAACAAAAACGAATATAACCGATGATCTTGTTGATTAATGAGTAGAATTACGGTTGACAGTGTTAACGTCGACATTTCGGCCCGATTACAGAGGGGGCTAAATGCACCTCATCCCTCTAAAAGCGCTCTCAACATCCGCATTCACCACCACTGTCTCCCATTATAACATTAAAACGATTAAAACGATTATTCACGTATACCGGAAATTTCTAACTGACGCGTGATATCTGTATTACGAATCACTGCAAATACATTTATCACTTCTTGCTCTCACCTACATTTACCCGACACTGTACGTGTGGACACTGGGTGTATATATTGTCATGGGTGTGTCATTTGTTTTCCTGCGTGGAGACGTTCGGGGAGGAAAATGGTACAAGTATTTTCAAGTTGTATCCAGAGATCACTGGGAAATGTTACTTTCGACTTTCTGTCACCACTGGAAAAAACTGCAATTTTTATACCCTTATTTTCCCCTACCTCTGCACGCAAGTGCACTTGTGTAACCCGTCCTCACCCCTTTGGACGATCGAGAAGAGTAAAAGACGCCAGTGACTTTGTTTTCGCAATTTCTCTCGCTTTCCCTGCTACCCCTCACGCTGCATTCCCTGCACTCAGACTGGCCCCGGAGTCTCACAACTTTACTCCTCTCTCTCCCTCACCCTTTCGCCCTCCCCCCCCCCTCAGGAGAACGAGAAGTTATGGTTCGACCTGCTCCTAAAATCGAGAATCCGTATATCCGAGTTCCGGGTTGTGTTTGCGCTTGGACGACAATTTTTGCCCCCCTCTCTCTCACCCACGCAGTTTTCGTGTTTCACCTCGTCTCACTTACTCGTGTCTCCCTCCCCTTGTGAACCCATACAGATAGGACATCACCCCCCAAGCAATATTTTCTAGGGAAATGGCCGATGGTTTATCGACGTAAATATCAGTCATGTCGTTTCACTGACCGAAATGCATCGTAATAAATTTTTTAATGCCCAACGAAATGTGGTACGAAGGGTGTAATATTCAGTGGGTGAAGGAAGGAGTTGGTTTCGAGAATGAGTTGGACAAATGTGTCATTTGGCGGATGGTTTATTTCCCCGTTTTCTCATTTTACAACCGTGAAATCTCGCCCAATGAGTCAGTGGGATTTTACGAAGTTTGAAGAATTCCGGGAAGAAGTCGTTCCCCTCCACCCCTCTCCACCCAACCAACATTTTGCACTCAAATAGAGCATAAATTGTTCTCCATACCGCCCAAGCCAACTGCATGTTCGAGTTTAATTGAACGTCCGTTAACCCTCCAACGCCTGCCACATTTCACTCTCCACATCGTGAAATTCCCACGACTTTTCTACAATTAGAGGAAAATTCGGGCGAGCCCCTTGTGCTTTATTACATAACTCCATGATAAATCTCGTTGGACTATTTCACATGCGTATAAGACTGCAGAAGGCTTATATAGCTGCATATATTCCCTTACAAGGTACAGTCCTCGTTCTAAAAACGTTTTTCACTGTGAAAAATCACACTACGGCATCTGGATTTCAGATATCCACCGCTCAGAGTCCGGACACGTGGTTAGGAGGGGTGGAGGGTCTGGCTTTAATGGAAAGTCGTCTATTATCGTGAGGAGGAAGGGTTTCAAACCCTCATACAGTACCCTTTTCTGAGACTCGCCTGCTTGCTGGAATGGAAGGATCATCGGGTTTTCCACGATAATGAGATTGGCACTCAGTGTGTGGCTGTTACCCTGTTACCGGACGAATGGAATAGGTAGAGGTAGAGGTGAAGGAGAGTTGAAAAAAAAAAAGTTGAAGGAAATGCCTCGAGAATTGTTGAGAAAAGGGAGATAGGGAGAGTCGCATGGTACGGTCAAGTGTTGAGAGAATTGTCAGGGGGGGCAGAAAGTGGTGATAAGGTGGTACAGGGCGGGTGAGAACGGTTGGATAAGTTTAGAGTACAAGAAAGTGATGAAGAGGGGCGGAGGGGGGGATGAACGCAGAGGCATCTCTTCTTGTCTTTGGGGAGATGAGTGGAAGGGATAAATCGTTGTTCTCTTGTCGACAATCTAAGTCCCTTGAGAATCCAGAAATCCTTGCGAATACTAACGTTAGAGTCACCCCGCGACGACAAGCAGAATGAAGGGAAGAGGTTACGTGGTGGTGGCAGAGGGAGGGATTTTCACAGATACCTATGGTGAAATGCAAAATTCTTTCTGCACCACCTGCGGGATTCAACGGAGATGGCACACGAGTTGCGCGTAAATTTTGTCACACGTATATCTCCTTCTACTTTCTATATTACCCTGATGAAATGCCATGACATGAGTAGTGTAGCAGGTGGTTCACATGGGATTTTTATTTTTTTATGATTTGTTTAGGGGAATTTTGACGAATTATAATTGCAACGTGGTATTTTTTTTCTCTTTTTGATCGTGAGACTGGTTTTGATACTGATTAGGGCCGGCATGATGGGGAAAATTGCTTGATGACGACCTTTTTAATGGTAATAATTATATTTTAATTTTCCAAAATAGAAACGAGACAATTGAGTGCGGTGGAAGAGGTAGAAAAGGAATGAGAGAGGATAAAAAATTATTATAACCATAAAAATCTCTCGAATCAATGTAAAGGAGCTAATCAAAAGGATTTAGTTCGTCGAGAGATTTAATGCCTGAGATCAATAGATCTCTCTCCAGTTCACCCTTCGCATATTCACTTACCTAACGAAACCGTAAATGCATTAATTTTAATGACGTCCATGAAAAAAATGGCGTGTAAAAACATTTTTCAATTATAACATTTTTTTCTCGGTTTTTAATTTAATACTATAAAGCGCACCGCGTACTCGAGTGTTACGGCGAATTTAATGGAAAACTCGATACATAACCTATTTCAAATATTCCCATGATTTTGCACCCCATTCCCAACAACAATTCACTCTCCAAATAACAGTGAATATAATTCACAGTTTTTCATCAATGATTGCAAGGACAAATAACTCTGGAAACCGTGCATTCAACTATTCAATTACTGAAATATTTCGCTAACAATTTGTGGGATATAAATTTTTCCAATACCACACGAAAAAAAAATTTCAATCAAGCATATTATTATTCTTATTTCAAGTATCACATATGCACTCAAATCATGCACAGAATATACTCCATTTATTTTTTTTTCGTCTGAGTGTGTGAATAGCGAGAACGTTGGATTTTTGAAAACCGAAAAAAAATCAGAATGATGCTCTCATTGATCCTAACTCCAAAGTAAACTGCATGTATAAATCATCAAAACTCCATTTATACCCTTTCCTCGTGAACCCGGTATACATATGCAAGAATTAATGCAAATACCGACCGAAACGAGACCAGAATGCCCGTAAAAATCACCCTCCCCCCTTCCCCCCAACTATCCCACCCAACTGGATTTATGAGAATGTCCAAGTTACCCTCATCCCTTTACCTTTTTTTTTCCTCCCATTTATAGGCCACCCACTCACTTCATCCAACCTATACCTCCCACAAGGATTGAATAATTCAAAGCGCACTCACCAACCACGTTGAGCGTATAGTTGAGAGACATCTTCGGCTCAGTGCTGACCTGGCACTCGTATGTACCCGAGTCCCTGGGCTGGGGTGACTTTATCTGCAGTGTCCAATTCTCAGATCTGTCTGGATGAATGACTTGAAATCTCAGATCAGTTGTGTACGTCGATATACCAGCGCTTAATATATGCATGTCCCGTTTTCGCATCCACGATACCTGAAACATACGTTAGTATTACGTGTCTCTCTGATGACAAGCTTTTAATGATGACACAGTCAATATCAAGGGGGAAATGGGCTGGGGGAGGCAAGGAGACTGAGGGAGAGAGAGAGGGGTGGTTGCATTAACCATCGAATGAGACTGCACGATACTGGAGCTATCGCTTAACTGTTTCACATGCCTGTAGGCTTTGGCCATCAGATAATACGTGAATGTCGGATGTGCTTGGTGCGATGGTGATATCCATGATGATGGTGGAAAGCTTGTGTCAAGATGTTATTAGTTGTAATAAGATCGCAGCGTGTGGGTACAAAGTGGGAGAAAATTGATGCTCTGGAGGGAGAGAAAGTTTTGGTGAACTGTAATGATTTTTAATTGAAAATATCCTGTCGGATGACTCGCGGATGTGATTATTAAATTGATTAAGCAGTTGGCCACGGTCGTTTGGTTTATACAATAAAAAAAAACCAGGTTCACCGCTGGGAAAACGTTCTCCGACATATGAAAACAAATGGCCTGAAATTTAGTTTCATTTTTTCCCAACATGAGGATATATGTTCCACCTTTATTCTTTAGAACTCATCCCTATCGTCTATTGTGAATTTTTTCAAGTATACAATGTTTTTTTATCCCCCCTTTTCCACTGAAAATTTCGATACATGTGGAATATACGATAAATCTCAGGGGCCAGACAATGCCCCTGTACTCCTTGGAATAGGAGCAGTAGAATCTCACAAAAAAAGAGGTAGGGATGAAAAGGGTGGAGGGTGAGAGTTTTCCCCTGAGAACCGGAACCTTCGCAAATTGGATCCGTTTCCATCTTAAAGTAGACAAAAAGCTGGAAAATTGGAAATTCACTCGAGAGATATTCCATGAAAATAAGTTGCCGCTATTCCCCCCTCCCCTCCCTCTCGCCAATTCACCTCGTTGCTTTTCTGCTTAACCGAGAAATTCTCGATAAACCTACCGCGTCTTAACGACTTCCACTGATTTTCAGGGATAAGTAGAGCCAGAAAAGTCTGAAGAATCAGAGGTTAAAGGGAAAAAAGTACGAATTGATCTTAAAACTTTTCTCGTGACATTTAGTACACCAGCAGCACAGGAGCAAGACACGAGTGATTTTCCATCATTATTCTCTCCCCAACCAGAAATAATAAAAATATAAATCTGAAGTACCGCAACCAAATAACTGCCTCTGAAGGCTCGCGAATGTCTTTGACTTATTACAATATTTATAAAGTAATTTCTAAAATTAGAATATTGGACTTTAAGGAAGAAGTCGGTATGAAGGAGAAAAAAAAAATCACGTCTCCGGTCTGAGAATGCTGTCTCTCCACAGTGCACTTATTTTCCGGCTGTTGCACAAACTCTCTCTTTATACCCAAATTGAAAGCAACCGTTTTTATTCCATCACTCGTCTACAACTTAGAAGGAATTTTTCCCTCCTCCCCCTTCCTTCATCGAGCTTTTCCCTTCCAACCCCTCCCTTCATCGAGCTTTTCCCTTCCTCCCCCCTCCCTTCGTCGAGCTTTTTCGACAATAATTCCGGCCAATGTTCATCGATAAAACCGTCCGTTGAGAAAAATTGATACCCTCTGTAATTGAGGTATCGAATTATTGTTGAAGTTTAATTATACTATTTCAATTGTACACCAACAAAAGTACACGAAACAATATTACAATTTAAATTCAAAACACAGTAACACACGGACAAACAAACAGTGGAGTTATCACTGTGTCTGAGTACACAAGCACAAGCAAGGTATTATACATACAAAGCTTTTAGGTACAACGCGTGAATTCATAAATCACAACGAATTCATTGGTATCCAGGGCGAAAGCTGCAAATCTCCGTTTGCGAGCAATGGACATATACGCTATTACATTTTGGAGGATGGGTTGCCGACCTACAACTGGCACCAGTGTGTCGGTGATTCAAGTCCCAGTGCCCTCTTCCCCTCGCCACTTCTCTCGCAGCGTAGTTCGCTTCGAATTAAGCGAATTGATTGGCTCTGCTCGCGTAATCATCGAACAGTGTATACCGTTAACTAAATTCCAAGCATTGCATAGTTCAAATCGGCTTGTCGATAATGCCCTCACCCCTTTCCACCTCCTCCCCTCCACGCCCGCCGTTTGCTGTACGCAGTGCAGAGCTCTTACACCCGCCCCGTTTCCCCCCGGCCTCCCTCATCAGACGAGAATTGCCTGTTTTTCCATCTTTTTTTTTTCATTCTTCCTCCTGCCATAATCGTCGAACAAAGAGATGAGGAAAAAATGAGAATACGCGCAGCAAACTGGTGCAAAAAAATTCTTAGAAGAGCAAAAAAAAGCCTTAAGCTTCACCTAGATAGTACTCTACGCAAATTGTTCGATTCGAATAGTGGGTTCGGTGAAATCTCATATCAGAATATATATAATGATAGTCGACGGGGAAAAATGACCGGAGGGGTTATTTTCCTGTTTTCGATATTTCCACCTCTGTGGAAGAAATATCGGAGGGAATGAGGGACGTTTGGGGTAAAAAAAAATACCAGCATCGAGGGTGAAATCATTCGTTTTGTCTCTGAATGGAATATACGGCTGTCGATTGCGTCAATCCGCTCCAACGCGCCCAGATTTTCGCGAGTAACGGAATGAAAATGAAAGTAACTACCTATAGAACGGGCAAATAAAGAAACCGAGAAGGGTAAGGACTGGGCCGCGGGGAAGGGGAGAGGGGAAGGGAGAGCAAGAGGGGGATGACAAACGCTGAGAAGAGGGAATTTAGATTCCAGTCTCCCTTTCGTCTTTCATTGAGGCGCGATAAAACAGCCATGCCCCTATTCCCTTTTCTCCCCACTTCTGGCGGAAGTTACTTTACGGGGTGATCAAATTATCGAGGGCAAATTCAACACGATTATTCAGGACACGAGGAAAGCTCAGTGAAGGCCCCCCAGGAATGGTGCGCGAGTACATCGTGCTGAGGCGTTTGGAGTTTCAAGCCAACTCGACAAATTTTTTTCCCCTTCCCCCTTCTTTTTCTTTCTTCATTTTTTGGTTCCACTGACACGACAACGACGATGTACCATTTCTCCTTCTTCTTTCTTCTTTTTTTATTTTTTTTTTTACTTTATTCTTTTCTAGTCGTGCACAAACTCTGGCGTGTCGCTTGGGCAAACGAATATTGCCAATAAACTGCCAATCCAATTTAGTTACGTAGGAAATACTACCCGAGCCGCTTACTTTTATGGGTGCTAGTGGATTGGAGGAAAAGGGCAAGGAGGCGTTGAAAAAGCGCCCACTGTATAGGAAAACATCAGGAGAGGGTTGAAGAAAGGGGTATGAAAGAAGGAAAAAAAAACGATTGCAGTGTTGAAGGGTGAAGAAGGCATAACGACAGTAAAATGCAAATCTATAGTGTCGATTCCCATGTACTGCTATTCTGTGTGTCATGTGCCCCTGCCCTCATCGTTTTACCGCGTCCTACACTTCCAAGTGCCACGCCCGCTCTTGTCGTTTCTCCTTCGCTCCCGAAGCCAACGTATCTCTTTATATATTTTTCCTCTCTCTCTCTCTCACTCTCTCGACGAAAATTCTCTCGCACCGTGAGATAAAAAAAATAAAAGAGAAACTTCTCTTCCACTGAGATATATAATAGAAAAAACTCATACCGATCAAATTTTAGAACGTCCGGTTGGATATAAACTTTTTAAATCTACGTATAGCATAAAATCCTAGGGATGAACCGAGAGATTGAAAGAACCAAGCTTTTTCTTCCCCACCCGTATAACCTTCTCCACAGCGGTCGCCATTCTCTACTTTCACCCCCTTAGTTCCACCGAGCATTTCTACTGACATTAGCATTAAGAGAGATCGTTTCTGCGGCTCTTCTGCTTACTTCCCCTCCTCGACCTTCTCCATCGTCTTCGTGGACTGTACGGGACCCCGGCAACTGCCCGGGGCCGAGGGGAGGCGGGCGGAGCATAAGAAGTTTTGCGAGTCAACCCCAGGGATGTAGAAGCGTAGCCGAGATTGAAAGTGGGCCGACGCAGTTGAATCGAAAAGTAATCTATAGTGGAAAGAAGGAGAAACCGCTACGTCGAATTCGCCTTTCAATTCACTTCGTGCCCCATTGCCCAAGAGAGATTCGGGGAGAATAGAGAGCAGAGGGCGGAGGAATGCACAGTTGTTCAGCGTGTTGTAACTTTTACAATCTTTAGCGGGGAGTCATTTTGGGTATGTCAAAGTACTACCTATTGGAGAAGGGCGGTCTGAGGAAAGAAGAGAAGTCCTCGCTGGGGGAGGTGGAGGTGGAAGCGAGCGATAGAGAAAATTCTTCGAAGAAAGAAGAGGATTTCGTACGTAGGAATCAGTAAAAATTAATATAAGATGGTCCAATTGTATTCTAGGTTAGAGAAATTTTATCCTGATAAAGAAGAAAATTACTGTACCGGGTAGGTAAAATTTACCAGCAGTTAAAGAATAATCCTCGTTACCTTTATAAAAATTCCCTCACAATAAGAGAAAAGCTCCTAGAGATTGCTCCGATCGGCTAGTGATTTCCATAAACAGTACAAAAAATGCTTCTCTACTCCCGGGAAAAGGGCAGTTCTCTGGAAACCGTTACAAGGCCAGTGGGGAAAAAAGAAGACACCGAAAGCTGCTCTTTTGATCACCACCGAAGCAATAAATCAAAGTTCGGAGTAGTAAATCATGGGTCACGAATTGTCAGGGATTATTTTTGTGATCTCCGTAATCATCATGACAAGAAAATATTTCAAAAACGTCAGAGTTCACAGCCTTCACCTGAGAGCGACAAATTGGTAACATCAAAGTGCTGAACAGAAGTGCTAAAAGTGGTTGTATTTACAAGTGAATAGATCAATCGGTGAAAATGTCACAGATCGATGGTGAGTGTGAGATTGCTACGAGGTGGTTTACTGGACGTGCTGATATATATGACCGGCTTGGTGAGTCAACAGAATACAACCAAGGTCGTGAACGGATGGAAACGAGGAGCGTCTGCAGTAGACAGATGGCTTCAAATACAGAGATACGGCTGTCGGATAATTAATATATCGTCCATGCCTCAATATCCATATCGTTCCATCCTAGTAATAATATACCTGAGTTACCTGAAACACACTGTTCTCAGCAATTTCCACCCTCCTCTACAGTCCGTTACAATCTGATCAACATTATTATCAGTCTGAAATTGTTTCCACATGACGAGCAGTAATAACGTCACGAATTGTCACTGACATTCTCATTACCATGGAGATATTCCAAGAAATTGTGTGCATTCGTGTTGTTAGTTTACGTACACCTGTTTGGCAATGTTGCACTCGAAAAAATTGGAGAGGCAAACTTCACTCGATGCGACGAGAAAAACTTCTCTCACGGTGAGAAATGAGCTCGGGCTATTTTAAATTCAAGACATATTTTCTAGCTGCTCTCAATCCGAATATTTACATCGCTGGAGTAATTTTTTTCCCCCGGAAGATAAAAGGGGTTTTCGTATTTGAGAATTATGGCATTTTCCTCGGGCAAACATGATTAAACTGCTAAAATAAATCTGAAAACTGTGAAATTAGAAAAATCCCTGACCTCAGATCTCCCTCCCCCCTCCTCCTTCTTCACCCTTTGCCCTGTCTTATTTTTTTATCATTATTCCATTAACATAATTACATTCAATTCCCAAAGCACATTCCATCAGTTCTCCAATAAATATCTTATTACAAATATTCCATCGAAACATCCAGGGCGGGGGTATCACTCATTTTATCTCTTGTTTCTTTCCCCTGGTATCTTCGCGGAGAAGAATACACGCGCCTTGGCTTTTGTTGCCGTAACAAGTTTATAAGGAATGTTTATACCTTGAAAATAGGTGGATGAAGAGTGCAAAGATAAGGATCCCAAAGTCGTAAAAAATAGAGAGCCAAAAAATGGACCCTCTCGTTGAATTGAGCAACGGTTGCGCTGCGCTTGCAGGCCATTTAGAGACTCGCACACTCACACGTACACACATATAGATTTGAGGAAAACCCCGAAAGCCCGGAACGTTGCTGGAATCACCAAGACGTATGGACCCCTCAGTATGTCTCACTCCATCTCGTACGGTGCTCACTCGTCTCAGCAACCACTTCAACTACTTTTTCTCGCTCTCAAGGCTCGAGCACGTCCGGCTTGCGTCTCTGGCATACCTACGTGGAAGGGCACTAATGGTGACGACATTTTCTCAGCAGAACATTTTATACTCCTCTATGACCCCCCGTACTCGGTGTACACTCGTCACGTGAATCAACGTTGTCACGTTGCCTCTGACCCGCATCTCATTAGTATAAAACATAATATTATTGTCAACATCCTCTTCTGACTCATACTCATGTGATATTTGTACTTGTTTCAAGAAAATAAGAGGGTCGCTGAGGACATTCAGGAGGATATCTCGAAATGGTAAAATTGCGGGTCGCAATTGTGATCTCGATTGGACGTGGTCGCATGATTATGCCAGAACTTCATTGAACGCTCTTGCATACGTAATTAGGCTACAATCGGCTAACCCGCCTCTGGCAGTAAAGATTCTTTAATTGGTTCTCAAATGGTTAATGAAGCTTCTTAAGATGGATGCGTTGACCAACTTTGGAAGCTAAGAAATCCTGACATAATTTAGCCGGCCAGTTACTGCCTCATACGAGTTAATTTTAGTTCTGGAAATTAGGAATTCATCTGGTCAACAGCTGAATATTATACTCATTTCAAGGAATCCCAAAATAATTATCCTTCATCCCTGAACTTTAACTCAAAATAAAATTTGATTGAGAGCGTCCAACGTATGACCTTTCACGTCTCACATAGTTCAATATTCAATTAAACTAGTGCCCACGCTAAATTCATACGAAACTCCCATTGTCGTCATCGATAACTTGTAAATATATACCTGACTTTCTACATATTTTTCCATATAATTGCAGCGAGATTGCTTCGGTTGTTTCAATATAAAGTGAATGACATTATTCCATAAATTTAAACTGGAAATTCAATGAGAACTATCGTACTCTCTCTCTCACTCCCCGCATAATCGGCCCACGAGAATTCATCATAGCTCTACGTCAACAAATCCAGTGATCTACGCTCCAATTATGTCTGCATAAATACGTCATATTACTCCAAAACATGATATATTTTATTCAATACTGGAGGCTGATCATAATATTTACATTCATTTCAAATCCGAGACCACCGCCAACAATAAAGGCAATTCTATAAATTGCAGTGCATTGAATGATTAATGGATTATTGTTTCGACAGTTATTGGTAATTTTCAACACGTGACGTGGGTATACGAAACGAAAATAGGAAATCTAATGTCAATATGACGAGCCATTTATACGTGGCGAGGGGAAGTATTTGCCCGACCGGATTAGCATCGCTAATTGATTCAATCATCGGATCGGTGGCCAAACTACATATTTTCTACTGCCTGAGGGATCTACCAATGGATCGTAACATCTAACCATTACCTGCACTCGACTCTTAAACGCATATGGTAGGTGGGGGGTCTATGACAAATCTGGCTCAACGCCTGAGTGCACCGAGAAAAAAATTTTGGGAAATTGTTGTACTGTGAGCACAAATGAACGAGAAAATTATAAATTATTTACCCAATTAGCACTCGAATTTTAGCCCTGATTGCATGTTGCGGGTCATTAAAAGTGACGGCCCAATAATTTTTGCTGGATTTTTCTGAGGAGAAAAGTCTCTCAAATGTAAAAAAATCCTCAAAGGTTCAATTCTATTTGGAAAAGCAACCGTTACGTGTGAAAATTACCTCGAATTTATCTCATAAGAAGTGTTACGTGTTTAACATTTCATGCCCTTGCTATCAATCATAATGGTGAATTCCCAATGCGGAAGTGAACGTTAATATTTGAAGTGGAAAGGTGAATATTTGGATATGATGATGATGATATTCTGTACACGTGTCAGATAGAAATATGATGCCAGGAGTGTGCTCACATGAGGAATAAATTCAATCCCCGAGTGAAATTGAGACTATGTTCATATAAGACGAGTCAATTCGCAATATACAAAATAGGAAATGTGTCGACATTAACATAAATAATACTTATCTCGGCAGCGGACGGCCAAGAACGAAGGCAGAGCCAAGTAATACCAAGTTTTTATTTTGTTTTAAATATATGGTATGATTTCCTTTACAGATTGGTATTTTTGGTAGCTAAACTGTTTCCCATTTCCCACCGTCAACATTTCCAATTCCTTCCTCTCCTTTTACAATGGAAATTCCCATTAATGCGGCACAAAACAATTTTTTTTGTCCATTCCATTGTTTCTGTCTATCATTAAACGTAATTTTCCTATTGGTCGTTAAATACTTGATCAAAATCCTAGTATCCTAGTATCAACAGGAGAAGCGCATCGTTATGTCATAGGACTCAACTCTTCAAAGCCGCTAACTCCGTAGCTAGTCACAGAATTATCGATTCAGTTTGAGAAAGAGATTAGGGGCTAGCAAAGTAGCAGCTCGTTACCCAGTTGGTTTGGCTTCTGTGATTAACCCAGTGCAAGCTAACCTCGTCTCGGTCAGGCTCACGTATGTACACAATTCCATTGCCTCTGTGCTTGCCTACTCTGTAATTAGCTAATTAACCATTGACCCCTTGACAGTTCTGACTGGCAACAGTCGTGCAAGTTGAACACATGCTTCTTCGACAGCTTAATGTGAAAAAAGTGGGAGGAAAGAATAATGAAAGAGGAGAGAAAAAAATAAGCAAGAAACTTTGAATTGACCAGTGGAGATGTAGGGTCCTCTAGAGCATCCACTTGGACTGTAGTTTGTTAGGGACTGGAGTGGAAAAGAGAGACAGAGAGGAGTGGAAGAATTATCGGAAAAGTTCTGATGACTGGTACGCAAAAAATGGGAGAAAACAAGTCATAAAATGCGAACGAGGGGAAGAGGGGAGAATGGAATGAGTGGAGGAGACTCGAATAATTTGTCGGCGGATATAAAGACGTCTGATAATTGTAGAGCTTATTCTATTTAAAGGATTCAACTTTCCTCACTCACTCTCCCGGCCTTTTGCAGTTAATTAATCTTCATAATCCGGTGAATTGAAAATTCCCCGGGGGATAGTTACTAGCTCAAGAGAAAATTTGTCATTCTTCATTACAATGAAATGGCGGTTCTACCTCACGCTGGTGTTTGACATTTTTCTCAACTTCTATTCAAACATTTGTTTTTTGAATTCCCATAAAATTAAAGTGGATTTATGATGTTTTACCTTTTTATTCAACATTGCTAAAATGCTAATGGAACTAGTGGAATTCTTCGGGTTGAGAGCGAGATAATTAATCGCTTTTTTTTCAATCATCGTAAATTGATGCAGGAAAAACCACTAATGCTGACTCTCCAGTGGTGACGCGAATAGATGGTACTTTAATGCCCTAAAGAAATATAAATATAAAGGGGATAAAAAATAGTGTGGAAATCTCAAGTACGAGAGCCTCAGCCGGAAATACTCACTTGACGTGCACCACTGTCAGTTGTTTCTCATTTTTTTATGTTATCCGTATCATGGAAAAATAAAAAATGAAATTCCACGATTCGTCGGAAAAATGTCATACTCCCATCCGTTTCCTGTCTCTACCCAGGAGTTTCTGTACCTATTGTCGGCACTTGTCATTCACACCGTTATTATCATTATAATACAACCCAACCCTTGACTTCTCGTTTCTTATTGTGATATTACTCTCGCTGATATCACGAATCCTTCCAAGTATTTCATGAAAATTATTTCTCCTCTGGCGAAAGCACGGAGATGGGAATTCAGTGGAAAAGTGAAGACAGTATTTTTCATCTACGTGTATATGTGCAAACGTGCGTTGGGCATCAACTCAACTGAATTTTGAATTGAGTGTAATTTTCATTTTGCCATGTTTGACGAAAAATACGAGTAAATACAGAAATATGTGCTGCACTTTATTCCCTTTTCATATTCTAGTGTACATAAGAGATTTTCGGATTTGTGGGTACAACACCAACCGTTAACCACTTTTCAGGAATTAATTATGGTTGGAACATGATTCAAAGAATTTTAAACAAAAATAAGTTTCGACGAATTCAGGGGTAAAAGTTCTTAGTTTTGTGATGGCTAGATGAATGGGGACAATGTGTATTTATTATTTGTATTATTTTAATGAATGTCATGGAGATATTGTTGTAAAAATATTTCGCGTAAATTTATGGAAATATTTATGGAATTGATGGAATTGTCAATCATTTGTTTTAGTAGAGTCGGCTGTAGTCAAGTGACATATTCACTTGAAGGAGTGACTCTATAAAAAATGTCTGAATACTTTTGCCAAGGTTAGGAAAACTCGCTATCTTCATCCCCAAAAGAAATATCAATGACTAAACTTATAGTAATTGCAAGGAAAAATCGCGTATTAATCGAGTAAATTGATCACCATCAGTTAAACCAAGTGTCACAGAAATTCCATTGAATGAAGGACCTATCAATGGATCTTGCAAACGAGCAGACCCTTCACCAAAAGCGCCTGAAAGCTCAACCAGCCCCTCCACGAAACAGATACCATTGAATGCCGCCATTTCTACATGCCGGATCTGCCATCATCCAAGTTGCACCACTGAACCCTTGATCTCCCCCTGCAGGTGACGACTCCCTGGATGACCTCAATATTTCGGGAAATTTCTTAGTCTTTACTGAGCAAAAAACTTCTTTAAGACGCATGGCGTTGCTTGTGCCAAGAAACTCGTGGTTTGAGAAATCCTAACAGTCAAATATCCCACCCTAAAATAATCACTGACAAGACTAGAAAAATTTTCGAGAGCTAAACAGCAATATATTTTTACTTAGTGATGTTACATTCAGCGAGTGGCCAACTTTGTCATCTGTCGTTTACAAATTTTGACTTTTCGTGTACAAATAAACGAAAAGACACTTTTCGACACTGGCCCAACATAGCAACAGTGACAAAAATGAAATTTAGTCTGCAGATCAAGAGACAACTAATAAATTTTTGTGGGAAAAACTTATTCCAAATCCCCGATATTCCTCTCTAATATGTAATAACATTATTGGAATAATATTTAAGCTTAATGCTAAGCATCACGAAACTTACTGCAGCTTTACTTGTTTTGCATCTCATTTATCCGGTTTTGTTAGTTAATCGTGTTGAATTACGTATCGTCGGTGTCCTTGAGGCGTTGATTCGTCAGTCAAACAAGCCTGAAATCTCTTTCACAGCTTGTTCCTCACAGTCTTGTTGTTGTGCGCCAGCTCCGTTCTGTTTTCCCAGAACCCCTCGGAAGTATCCTCCACCCGGTTTCTCACCATCTCAACTAAAGCTCAACAGTCGTCGCCCCGTCCAAGTTTCTAACGGTTTAACCGAATTAAGTGACGCTCCATACGATTTTAATCTCACCCCTGTCTTCCATATAACTGCTTTGAGATCTCCACGCGTGAAAGCTCGGTGTCTACCCGACATCCGAGGCAAGTATTTCCTCTCCTTTACGTTCTCCTGCATTTTAAATTTACGTCTACCCCTCTCAGATATATAACCCCGACGTATGTAATTGCAATAGCTCAATGTAGACGGATGATGAAACTCTTGATATGATTATACCAGAGCTCTCTGCGAGGCAGCAGTTCTCACAGAGATTTTCCGCTTTTGATATGTGTTCAGCTTTTCAACATTCTTTATTTCAAATATAGCCACGGAGGATTAGGACGGGAAAAGGGGATTTTCTTCACAGGATTGAAGGAAGGATGTTGCTAGTCAATGGGACTAAAGGGGGTCGTGTCTACGTGCGTAATTATGGTCTGTAAGTGATAGTTCATTATTGTATTGTTAATGATCCGACCACCAATTTACAGCACAACTCAATTCCGAAGCAAATATTCGCAACAATACTCCGCATTCCTCCCTACATTCTCTGAATAAACATAAAATATCAACAATTACATTAACCGAAATTACGAGTAAAATACTGACATTACCAGAGAAATTAATTCAATTCTCGTTGACTTGGGCCTGATTGATAGAAGAGAATCTTCTAGGTAGTAAGAGAATTTTCTGTTTATCGTTTTTATTAGATATCTCCCGCTGATAAACACAGAAATTAAACAATTACCTCCAGTGAAGTATGCCAAGGATGTTTAAATCGTTAACTGAGCCATAGGGATCGTTGTTGTGGCATTTTTCGAGTAAAATTGCAGGAAATTGCGTGGGTGAAGAGGTACCTGAAAACAACTCATCAAGAATAACAACTTGCATTGAGGTGAAAAATGGTTACCATAAAAAAACACTCAGGGCTTTCCGTTTGCAAGCTCAAAATAATACATTCGCCTGGAATATCACTTTCAGAGGTATTTACCTGGAGCATTTCAATTTTCCCCAATAAACGACCGTGGTTTATTTTTTACCCATTGGTATTGGTGTTTAATGCACTCAATTATATATGCAACGAGTATGAGAACTGTTCCATCTAGTGAATTCCAATCTACCATAGCTTTGTTCCTGCCCAAACTATGGCCAACGTGCTAACCACTGAACAACGATGTCATCCAAAGTATAACCACCCCATTGGTTGAATTCCTTCGATTCCAAACCAAAATAACTCAATCTGAATTTCTACTGCCCAGCGGTTACATTGTCCCAAAGATAGAGTCCGATAGTTTGCCAAAACTGATTTTACCTACACAACGCTTTCCTCGGGATTTTGGTAGATGAAAGGAGATGATTGAAGGTAGGTGGGGGATACCACGAGAGTGGAGGAAACAGTAGGAGAAGGATGTGCAACTTGGCAACAATTCCCTCTCGAAACAATGAATTAAATCAATTGACATGAAATGGAGACGGGTTGTATGCGGGTACAATAGGTTCACTCTTTTATCTCGGCAATCCAGGTACAGCTAGCCTACACGAAAAAAACGGGAAATGCAGGAATGTAGGAATCAATCAAGCCCTCCATAGGAATTTTTGATTAAAACGCCCGAAAAATACAGTTTGAAAAATTGATTCCTATTTGACCGAATAAAAAAAAAAAAAAAATTGCAGATGCAGAGGTAGCCTGGCATACGTTCATCCATCGTGTCTGGAGCGCTGGTTGAATCAATCCAGTCGAAATCAGTGCGAGCTGTGTCAACATCATTTTGATACCATCGAAACACGGCGTTATGGGTGGTAAGTTGAGTCAATATTCCTGATCCTAAGAACAATCAATGAGGCAATCATTGCAAGAAGCTTGCCCGTATAACAAAAGCACTGAAATGAGTTTGAAGGCCATCGTAAAACCGAAGGCAATTTGTTGAAGTGGCAATACACATACCGAAAACCATCGTACCCGAGGGCTTCCACAATGACGATGTAGACACGAAGATTTTGAGAAGCCTTACGAGGAATCTAGCTCGAGCCATCAGACTCGGTTCGTGCTCCGTTAAGCGGTAAACGGTACGTATGGTGCAGTTCACATAGAAGATTGATCGAACTTTCGAACGAGTTTAACGCCTTGAGAGGGATGGACGAGGCGGGCACGGAGACAGAGGGGCAGGAGGGAGAAAGAGAGAGAGAGAGGGAGAATGAGAAAGACGTATAGACCATTTTCATGAAGGCTGGGAGAAGGGCGAGAAGTTGGAGTGAGACGAACCCTTGATTTGTTCGCTTGTCTTTAATACTCCCTCATCAGGGGTTTCCCTAGGCAAGCAATCGATATCCACCGAGGAGTGATAATCGTTTTATAAAAATCTTGGGGATGTTGGGAAGTTGATTGAAGGGATCTACTTCGGAAGCTGACAAGAGCACACAGACTACTCAGATTATATCGGATAATGGGACTAAGAGTATCCTGAAGTATTATTGGAAAGATCAACTCTGACATTATCAAATATATGTGATTTACTCTGTTCTAGGCTGCAGTCAATGCGAGTATGGATGAGCCGAGCCGAAAATCGACGACATGCTATATCCGATCTTCTCGTGTTCATTGTCCTAACATTTTTGACAATTGGAATGATGTCAGTGACAATTCTCGGTAAATTATCAATTTTCAACTATATTTCTACTGTTACTTTGTGACAATTCGTCAGTCCAGTAATTAAACAACATTTTTATGCCTCGATGCCCACCGGAAATGTTTCTGGTCAGCTTTTGTCTGCAACTGATTCTCCAACCCTTACTCTGTGCCACTAGAAAAGCTACCAGTCAACAGTGTCCATTGTACAAACGAGCACTGTTGTCCTATTTCTCTCCTCTCTTTCTGGTCTTTTTTTTATTCTTTCTTTCTCGTTGAATACAAACGTGGATATTACGCGTATCTACCTATTACCGTTTGCGATACCATATGAAAAACGTGAACATACATACCCAGTAGATGAGTTGAGAAATACAAGGTTATATACATACATGAGAGATGGAAAATGTTTCAGGAATGAGGTATTTTATCATGGAGGGAAGAAAAATTGGAGTACCTAGACTGTGGACACGCAGTGCTATTACGTTATTTCTTATCATTGTGGTACTCGGATATTGCATTACCGTCTATCTACTTGGAAAGGTAAATCATTAATGTCAACTATCAAGAGGTTTACCATAGATTAATAACAGGAAGAAAAAAATTATTATCAATCAAATTGAGTGGCAGGAATGGTGATACGATGAGACTCAGTTTACCACTGAGAATTTTAGAGGGAGAAAAATATCGGCGAGAGACTATATAATATATAAGGCTTGCCGAGAGTTCTTGGTGTTTTTTTTTCTGGCTTGTTATCCACTTCTACGTCTTCGTGCTCCGTTACTCTTCAGTATGAACTCTCCCTCGGGGTCTTCATATTCCTTGCATGAATGTCGTCGCGGTCTAACTCTCTCGTTCCCCTGTCTTGACCTAGATGAGGACAAGACAGAATGAAGATGCCTTCAGGAGTCAGCTGACACACCTTCCCTCCTCCATAAAACTAGGGGCTGAATTCTCTGGTGCGATTGAGCTACGCTTGCCGGAACAAACAGCTCTTTTTTGTTGAGGGAATGGTCTAGAACTTGATCCCAGTGGGATAGCAAGAGGGTACAAAAAATCCAGAACTAGTGAGAGGATTTCGGTCCGAGGACAATGAGGGGTATGCGGAAGGCGGTAAATCTGCTCTAGGGGACACAGGAGGGTGGGGGTGCTTGGGGGTGAGGGGGCTTAATAGAGTCATGACAAGTTCCTTGTGTTTTCAACCTACTACTCCACGACGATATCGATCGTGTTGCCAAAACTTTCGATATTTCTGCCTCTGTTAACATCTTTTCTCTCATTTTTTGTGGTTTCATTCACTTAGATTCAATGAATAGGAAATATATCTAGGATGCGCATCATGGAAGGAGATGTGGAGCTGATTACAGCGCTGATTCAATAAATCCTTCCATCCCAGGGGACAGATATTATCACTTCTGATAATTATAGACTGGGAAAAAAAATCACCGACTTTAAGGACCTTGTTATTAAAATCAATAATGTCCAGTCGTAAATTTCCTTTTCATCCTCAAGCTCCCACTGATGTTCGGTGTAATTACAAAAGTTGGTGCCTTTAGTCGTCACGTTTCCTTCATTAAACAACGGGTAAAAGCCATCTTGAAGGCCACCTTCTACCCACATTATTGACTATTGAGTCCATCCGACGGAGTTCGTAATCGTCAGTTCTTTTTGTAATCGATTTCTCTATTTTCCCCCTTTCTCACTTGCAACTTGTAGGAACAACTTGTACCGTGGTATACGTGGTGGCGAAATACAGTAAATGTTCGACTGGTGGCTGAGACTGTGGAACAACATGGCAAAAATCAATCAGAAGAATCGTTTACTGATCGTCAATAGACGAGAGTAAGTACAATCGATATTGGATTGAGGACTTTGAGGTGAGCACACTGGGTTGAGGGACAAAGAGCACCGGATGGCTTTTAATCTGGGAATGCTGCAATTACTTGGGCTATTGGAGCATCTGAGGAAATAAACAAAACTACTTTAGCTTTGATATCTGCCGTTGGCTGTTTGCTGTACTGAGGAAGAAAAATTCAAGTCACTATCAGCACGATCAATCACCTACTGGTGTTTGCTAACCAATGAGACAGAGTGACAGGTCAAAATGGTCATGTGGGACATTGTAAACGGAGATTCAAGTTTGTACGTGATACTTTTCTTTCGTATCCATTTGCACTTCGTAAATCATCTGGCCCCACAGGTCTCAGTGGCAAATGGGTTGCTTCTCACATGACCCTCTTTGAAACACGGAGGGTGGAAATAAGTGAGGGCGCAGGAGACATGGTGAAATGCTGAGATACTTCGGTCATGTCAAATGCCAAGTTTATAATGGACACAACGCAGATGGACGACACGGGTCTTCATGATTTTCCCTGCATTCCATGCTAAATTAAAAAGGTATAAAAAATACCCTTCGCAGGAAAATGGAGCTACTTTTCCACATGATATTGAATCCTAAAAAAACCCTTGTTTTTCTCGATAACAGTAGCAGTGGGGTTCGTGCTGCCAATGTACATAACCGAAGGGTATTGTATGCCAAAGAATGAAGATGTAAACATTTTTATTACGTTGAATTCAAAATGAATTTTGTTGTGTACGTTGTGAAAGTTTTTTATAATTTTAGAATGTAGAGCAGAAAGGAGCAAGATATGCAGAAACGTACTCAATCAATTTTGAAGTTATTCACGTAAAAATTGACGACCAAAACTCATCAAGTCCGAAGTCAAAGCTCAAATATTCTCAATCAATTCTGGCTCAATCGTATTTCTTCTCGACTAATCATATTTTCATTCATAGCCATTCTTTTCAATAAAAGTTTATTCTTTTATTACGTGTTCACTCAATATCATGTGCCCTATAAAAAAATTCATTGTCCTCAAGAATAAATAATTAAACTTTAATTAGAAATGCGAGTTTTTGCTCCAGTAAACACTCTGTTAGCATCAATAATCCATGAACACCGAAAATCTCGATGGAGTTTTCCCACACCTGTGGAATTCTCCAGTGGTGTTTGGCCATGTAAAGGTGGAATGTATTGCGCCCCTTTCTCTCTGGATTTCGCCCATCACCCGGTCGCATTGTCCTCCCGAAAAAGTTGGTCGTTCCAGTTTCGTCAGCGATAGGCCCGTGTTAACGTCAATATTCATGTTCATTTGTTGTGATCGGTTCAACTGATTGTCCACTTCGATGATGATAAAGCGTCTGCTGGACGACAGCTCCACTATTTATTATTCAATCTTTTTGGGATCGAAGAGGAAACGCCTGGAGCGTACGAATTGTTTATTTTGTTTCACATATCCCTCTAGGTTTTTTTTTCAGTCTGCTGATGTTGGATTTAGCTTTTTTTTTGAGTGTCCTCTAGCTGTCCTACACTGGCTCTCCAGTTTGTTTATGCTGTCGGTATTTTTTTTATTTTATTCAGTGCCCTATCTGTCTTTTTTTTTTCGAAATTTCGATTCCTTTTATGGAACGACAGTTGTAGGAGTTATTGGCATACCGTGCACGATATCGCTGTTGTATTCCAATTTTCCAGATGGCCGAATGCATGGCATAAAATATTGCGGTGACGAAGCGAGTTGAAATGATATACTGTTTACATTCTCAGAAAATATGTACGACTTTTCTTCGTACGGAGACATTTATGTACAGTTGTTTAATGTTTGAAACTGAATGGAAAAATATTTCGGTAGCTATTGTACTGTATTGAGATGAGAGAAATATTCGCGAGATTAATTGTTCACTGTGACTGAACATTGTTGATTTTTTTATTATCCCCTTAGCGTTCTCTTGTACAGAGCAGCTTTAGTGAATAACGCATTCATGATTTAATGAAACTAAGATGGATTAAATTTAGTTCTCCAAATGGAAATGTTTCATAAACTTTCTCAACAAAAATGATCCAGTTTATATTCACTGGAATGGGAGGTGAGTGGATGAGTTTTCACGCTCGTGGAGAAGTGGATAATTACAAAGTTTTCAATGCAAACGGGGTGAGGAGGGGGTCAGTCGTTTATCGTCGGTGGCCAATAATAAATTTACTCGCTCTTTTTGAACTATTTTTACCGGACAAACACATTCAAAAGTGAAGAACTGTAAACTGAAATTATCAGAAGGTAGGCAGAATACAGAGTTGGTAAAATGTGCAAATGGTTCTCACGATGCGCATTAGCTCTCTATGACGGTGAAAATTTCCAGGGGATTCAGTAAAAATTCATGAATCATTCTCACCATTGCGGGATGGATACTCGACTCGGGCGTCCAGTTATGAGGTACTTTGCTGAATGTCTAACGGATGAGAATACATTTATAATCAAGCACAACTAGTTGAGAAACTTTAAATTATATCCACCAGCATTCTCTATTCACTCCAAAACCTATCTCTGTCTTTCCTCCTTCGATATGTTCAAGGGATGGTAGAGTCGCTGCTGGGAAAACGACCGGCGAATAATGAGAATTTCAATATTCATATCTGGCCTTGAGGTTTCCAAAATCGGTGGGGCACTGCCGGTCACTGGGTAAAAACGTGAGGATGGCGTGGGAAGTTTGTTTGACCCAGTTTCAACTATGGGATAAGTGTTGATAAAAAAAAATCTGAGCTCGCTGAATCAAGGTAATAGTTGGTGGATAATATAAAGGAGGTTATCTCTGGTGGTGGTGAATTTTGATACCAATTTCCGGGAAAAAGTTGCTGAAATAATTAAACGACCGAGTATAAATTGTATTTAATTACAGGTTCTCTGAAGTTTCTTATAATTATTCAAGTAATAATTCAGTCACCCCAGAAACTTCAGTACTTTGCAATTCTCGGATGAATAAAGGGAAATCCATCTAGGCAGAGAGTTTAGATATTTTATGGGTAATTACCAATGCTGCTAATACTCTCCTTACATTTTAAGATTTCTTCGTTGTTCTCAGTAATTTTTTTTCCTCATAACGAGCTTTGGCGTTTTTTAAATACATTCAGCAGGAACAACTACTCCGTACATTCTAATAGAAACAGGATAAATTTCTCAAAACATGGAAATTCGAGGGCATATCATGAATTATATTTAATCTTGGATTTTCAGAAGTTTGCTGGATGTACTTGCGTTTAAGTTCAATTTCTGAAATGCAATGCAACGAGAAGAGTTAAACATTCTCCTGAAAGTTTACAGTTTCCATGTCTCATATCTACAATACCATTGGAATCCCTGGGTGAGTAATAATTCCCAAAGTTCCATAATTCTAAATCTTGAATCTCAATTTTCAACTTTCTTTCGTCCATCACAACCTCATCAATGTCTTTCATTGCCGCTCATTCCACTGTACACAATTCTCCCCTAAATGAGAGACCCGCAATAAAAAAAAACCTCCGGGACGACCATTGCATCTTCCAGCCGATTGGACAAACCCCTAACGGCATATAACCGAGTTGCACAATATCCCAAATACATAGCAATACCTAAGGAAAATATATTTGGCGCGACATTCTATTGTTTCCCATATGTTACAACATGAGGAGAAGAAATAAGGGGTTTCCCAGCGCTCTACAATTGTAGGTTTGTCCAGCACAGCGTACGGGGAGGGAAATATTCAAACGGAGCTAGCCGGTCTCGCGAAATATGCTAGCATGCTCCAAGATGTGCAATTTACATGCGGAATCTCTCGAGAGTCGTCTCTGAAATACGAGGTTATAGCACTCGGAAGCATCCGCCGGCTCCACTGCACCATTCCCCTCCCCCATCTATGGTCTCTCTTCCGTCGTTCTTCTTGGAGTTGTCCTTCTTGCTGTGTCCCAAGTTGGCTCGACCGTTTCAACGGGTATTTTCAACCACCACCCGGTCTGCAACCGCATAACAAGTGAAACAGAGCAGTCCCCTGAAACCGTTTAGACTCGATGTCTCCTTGATTTGACAAAAAGCTCAGTTAATTACGAGCAAGTCGAGTTGACGAAAGAAATTTCCCCCCGTTTTTTTCCACTACTCGTTATCACCTCGCTCCCAGCGCCAATGAATCCGATAGCAAATTACAGCGTCATTATACCAGTAAATTAGTCCTTTTGTTCCATCCTGACGAAACATAATCGTTGATACTGAAGATTAGGTTCGCGCAATTATCACCCTGAATACCAAGATAATTCGTACTGTTGAATTTTTAAAAGCTCCGACACTGTATTCCACACAATTGAGCAAACTGGGCTTTAAATCAAATGTTAAAAATTCACTTTGATGTATATTTCCATTCGTATGGGTAAATTGAGACAAAGCGATTGTGGAAAAGTGAGGGTGGAAGAGAGATATCGTCGAATACGAATGGTAAAATAGTAACAGGAGAAAAAGGGATAACCTAGAGTGAATCCGCTTGTCCAATAGACTCGAAACAAATGGTATTCGCCACGGGGCACCGCTTATCGCGTTAAAAGAAACGATCCAATTTTCCATTTGCTCCAGTCGGAATCGATGCCAATGAATGGTACCGGTTCCTCTCTCTCCTTCATCCCCGTCGCTCCCTTTCACTGTCCTTCTTCGTTCACCATTGACCAGGGACCATAGTGCGGTGGAGGGGTTGTCCCGTTGGCATCCCAAGGCCTCAAACCTATATATGTATAGAGATTCAACGTGCACTTGCAACGCGAACCTATTACTTCCTCTTTTACAGTGCTCCGTAACACCGGAAAGCAACTCGAGTTCTGAGTTTCCCCTCAGGCCTTCATAACTCACTTTCTACGCGCACGCTAGGGAATGAGGAGGGAAAAAAGGGTGGGGTGGACCGAGGGGTGCGGCAGGAGGAGGCTAAAGTTATCAACGTTCAAAGGATTTCGCATCGTTTCTACCCACCAACAACCAAGCCCTCATTCCTCCCTGGCCCTTGGCTTTGCTTCCTCGTAGATGAGTAATGAACAAGGTAAGGGTAAATAAGGAGACACCAAGTGAGAACAATCCATGTAAACATTGAAAATTGTGTTCAATTTTCAGACATTGCACAAGTGCTTCAGATTATCTTTATTGTTTTCTCATCCTCGGCAATATTTTTTCCCCCACTCCACCCAACGTATATCAAGCTTCCTCGTTCAGCTGTGATGTATTGATGCTGTGAGTGGATTCCGCTACATGAGTATGCGCCAGGGTGAATTTTCTTATCTCAACATCTCGTGGCCCTTCTCTCGCCACCACTCATCCACTCGCTCATTGTATTTCCTCCTCCGCCCTCTTCTTTCGTGCTGCCTTTTACGTGGTAATAAATTGTAATTATGACTTCGGAACACTGAGACGACGCTCCCCTTCTCGAAATCCTCGGAAAATATCTCTTGTTAGGTGCAGCTATAGCACGGTAGGTGTATGGCTGAGTGTATCGCCGCGTCAACGGTAGATGCCTCGGCGTGTTTAATTTATATCCCCTACAAATGAGATGTTCAAAGAGCCTATATCGTTCCCCCATCCCATATATCATAATGTTTTGCCAGCATTGTTAGATTAACAAAATTTCAATTCGGAAACCCATCATCCGTGGCAATGAATAAAAAATTAATGAAAATAATGGACAATTTGGAGCATTTTGAGTTCATTTTTATAGCGCAAAAATATGTTTAATCAATATCAGATTCATTAGCCCTCAAATGATAATTATTTTAACAACTTTTCTCTTATGAATAATCGCGCATGCACGTGACACACCATGAGAAGGATCTAATGGTATATACGCACATTGTTCGATGGAACTAAATTTAAACCCTGGGATGAAATTGGCTGCAGGGGATAGAATGTAGGGACGGCCGTAATGGTAGTGTATGTTAGCGTTGGGGGGGAAAGTGGAAGGGGATGAAACGGGAGGGAGGAAGCCCTGGTGATGCCACTGTATGGTGCGATAGTGGTTGCTGGGTCAAGCCGTCGATCAAGAGTGCCGTCGAAATTCCTGACTCTGCTGTAACAAAGAGGGGATGCGATCACCATCTCTTGCCCACATCCTAAAACTATCTCTTGGGGTGTGACAGGACGCTGGGCGATCGTACTGGGACACGTCTGTCCAACTGCTTCAGCTGAAAGTGATTAGTCTCCCAGTATCCACCACAACGTATCCAACACCTCACGCAATATCACGATACAAATTATACGTGATTGTCACCCTTCCACCGCCCTCATACCCACTCTCTTCTGTCTTTTGTTCGAAATAATATTTCGCATGAGCTGAATCACCGGCTGTTCTATTCAACGTTGCAATGTCACTATCATTGGGTGTACACATTCACGTATTCCAGTTATATCGGTATAACAGACATGTTATGCGAGTTCCAATAGTTTGGCAGTGCTTGGAATTTCTATGGAATTGCTTCGTCACTCGCGTCCATTGCCGGAAGTCATTCAGATATCTCACAGCTACAATCACCTTGTTTGCCGTGCTGAAGGGAGAAAATTAATTTTTCCAAGTGTCCATTCATCCACGAAGTGCTTAAACCAGATAATGATTTAACTTTGACAACCCTACAAATATATAATTCACTCATATGGCTTCAAAAGACATAATGAAATGGAGAAAAAAAAACTAGCATCAGAGAAGTGGTGCCATCTCGACAGCAATACAATTATCACAACACCAGGAAATGACTTCTCCAAAGCACTACCGCTTTACGAAAATAAGTGTTTAGTCTCTCGACTAAATGAATATCTGGCAAATGATTTTTTCCCTTTGCAACCTTCTCTTCCACATACCCGCCCCTAATTCTCACTCATTACCTTCAGTACTAGAGTCACTCTATCATTATTCTCATTTTACTCGCTTTTTCTTCTTCAGTCTGTCCCTTTCGTTGCACCACTTCTCACCAGACCGTCTCGTTAAGCCCGGATATTCGAGGTATCTTCTCGTCTGCACTGGCGCATCCCTCCCACTTCCTCACGCCGTGTACAAAACGCTTGATCAACCCCACGCCAGCAACTATGCCAGTATCGATGAGAGCTCGAGGAGCTGTTACCATCCCCCCTGATCGTGCTGAACCAGCAAACACACTGTGTTGACGTCCCACCCACACTACTTCATCTCCATGGGTACTTGGTTATAACCCTCACTCTTTATTTTTAGCTGTTTTGTACCTTTCTTTCTTCGCGCTGTTCTTCTGTCCCCTTAAGTCTCAAGAGCGAAATGCCTGCTGACTATTTACATCCAACCGGCAATACCACCCCCTCATCCACCCGCTTGTCGTCCCCTTTGCCCTGCCATGGCGCAACCCTCCATCTCTGTGACCCTAGAAATTTTTCCCGGTGGATTATAAATATAGGTCAGTGAATATATGAATAACGCCCATTGCGTTATGTGGTAGAGCGACCGCATCCAACAGTCGTACAGTGAAATATCGGGGGCATTTCTCCCTGTGTTACCAATGGAAATAAAAGGCGTGGGAGGGGTAGGGGAGGAAGTGAAAAAAATGAAAATGTCATATTGTCGAATTCAAAAGCACATGGTAACCACGGAACATTTTTTTTTTCTTCCCAAATATATCCGCATTAGTCGTTTCCCTTTGATATGTCTCATTTTTCTCTTCCCTCGAGCTGTTTTCTGCACAGAACCGGTGAGATGACGAATTCTTGGTTCTCCCCTGGGCGAAATGAGGGATACCCCTGGCTTTTCTTCATTCACCCACTCGTCATATTCCAACATTACAGCGGTGAAGAGAGATGGCAGTACTCTGAGGGAATATTCATTGCTCTCCACCCTTTCCAGTAATTTCATGATGCTCCAGTGAGCGCGTCCCATCCCATGTCGGGGATTCAAACATTTAACGTGGACGACCGCTAAGACCTCCGGCACTCAACCCATCTGTTTCAGGGATCTAAAGAGCACAACGTTTGGTACTTTACCTCGCCCTTTTCCCAGTCTTTCCCTCCCTCCCTTCTTTTAACATCATTTCTCGGGAATATTTTCAAGGTATTTTCCCCAGCTATTTCTGGTGACATTCATTTTCAAATTGAAGTGTTTGTAACGGTGTATCAAGGCTCGTATTTTCGGAACAATTTATTCTCAAATGTTTCGCATTTCTCTGTTGTCAAGTGTCACGGTTATTTCCTGACGGGGAATACAATGCTTGAATACTTTAGGACAGATGAAGAAAATGTTCTTTAGTAAATCTACGCTGCCACAATTTCTCACTTCTCCGGCAATTTTAATGAATTGATAATCATGAAAATACCATCTCGAGAATTCAATTAAAACTCGCCGGAAGTGATGGTGTCCTAGTCGCCATTGTGCAGCAGTGGTAATTTCAACAAAAGCCAGGGGAGGAAAATTCATGCAAAATTTCGTCGATTGTTCAATCTCCAGGAGTTCAGCACCATTTTGTCATATATCAGCATACAACAATTCCAGAAGCGGTCTATGCTCCAGAGAACACCTTTGCAAACGGCAGTGCTCCAACCATCGTCCGTATTCCATGAAATTTCTGCATGTTGAACTCAACAGACGAGGGAGCTTGGGATATCCACCATAGTGGTTGGAACATGTACGACTTCCGTCCGCCCTCGAATGTCTATCTACTTCGAATGGTCGGGAATACCTCATGTACGTCGCGGTTACTGTAACACGAGGACGAGAATCGTCTGTTCCGGATATGGCACCGTGGTATGACAATGTCAACGTTGCGACAGCAACTATTTCGATGAAAAAAAAAATGAAAAATATGTTTGATTTTGGTCCATTGCACGTTTACCTCTTTTTCCATCGTTATTTTCCGTAATTCTCGGCGTTTGCGTTCCACTGCGGGGGAAAATAAAAATCTGTGGTGATGCCTCGATTTTTTTTTCACTCATCCCTCCCCTATTCAATAATGGACGAAAATATTGGAAATCGGGACGGATTACTGATTCACAACTCGTAGCTTGTTTTCACAACTGTAACAAATCGTGATGGGAATTTTTGGACAGTACCTTCATGTGATAATTGACGGGGGAAAAACGCTTGCAACGCTCGTCGGCTGTCCATCGTTATTACTCCAGTTAGGGGGTTAATATTAATTGGCAGGCAAATTGGACATGTCATGGCAAGAGTTTCCAATGGGATTGATACACAGAGTGATCAATTGTTTTATTTCAATTTCCATCTTCGTACTTCGATGCCTTATTTTTTTGCGGAGAATAGCATTCAATAAAATTTTAGTATAAATGTGTATCATGAGTCATCGTTCCCTCATTTCAATCCTCAAATTTAATAAATTAAATTAATGTTCAATATGTAACAAAATATTATTATAAGTTGAAATTTTTTTATGCAGATAACACCCAAAATTCTAGAGCGGCTGATAGCTTTTACTTTTATCACGCTATAATTTCTCTAAACTAAAAAAAAATTGACTATCATAGATAGATCATTACTTAGTGTTGGGATAAAACTGAGGTAACGATGACTCATGACGTAGTTTTCCAGATTGATAGGGTAATTTTTATCAAAAAATTCTCACTGTGAAGATATGTGTGATTTTTGTTGAATATTTCTCCCCCTTTTGATTATTCTACTTCTCGGCGGGAAACGAAAACGTGAAATAATGATCGATGATGCACATTCTGTGCATCGGTGAATTTATAGAGGCTATGAAATAGCAGAAACAGTGTGTGGATCTTTTATTTTCCCTTTTTCCAGCGCCAAATTTGCGTGCATGTACGAGATGAAGATAAAATGAAGAAGAGCGAGGCAAAGGGATAACAAGGAATAGGAGAGATGTAAAAAACCAGAGTGGATCTGTAGAAATGCAGAGGAGTCTATTCTGCAGTGGGAAAATTTTGGGGAGAGAGAAGAAATACGGACATCGTAAAAGGACAAGTCAGAGGGTCTTGGAGTGTAGCTGTGCTTATTATGCGAAGCGACGTTGCGTGAGAGAGACTCGAGAAGTTTTTTTCTCGGAGGGGGTAATATGGTAGGTACTGAGATTAATCTCTCGCGGAAATACTCGCTAGGATATACACTTGACGTTTTCCACCCAGTACTCGACATATCGTTCTGCATTTTGGTTTTTTTTTATTCGTGTTTTCAATTTTTTTTATGGAAAAATCTAGTCGCGTTGCGATTCACAGAGTGCTTGGATATTCTTGAATATTTCTTGGAGTGACATTCAGCAGGATTAGAGAGAGAATTTCACTCAAAGTGGGTATATTCAATGTTTGCAAAGAATCTACAGCATTTTCGGTTGGAAATTAAAGTGCATGAAAGGTTCTACATTGGAGCGCGGCGCTATCGTTAGAGTGATAACAGATTTAATTCAATTTTTTACTTCCAATTCACCTCGAAGTCAAAGTTTAAACTAGGCGAAGTATATTGGCAGGTTTTTTTATGTAAAGGATTAGGTTCGCAAAAAACTCACCTCGAGTGATTACGGGGTCTCAAACTATTTTTGTGTATTTCATCAAACACCGAATACCATTAAAACTTACACTTCGCCTACAATTGGAGCATTTAACAGTGAATACTAACATACTGTGTAGACAATGAAACTCGATAATCGAATAAGCAAAGTCGGACCTGCTCTCCAAGTTGTTCATTACTGAGAGTAAACTCTGGAGTGCAATTTTGAAGAACATGGGGATGATGATACTCAGGGAGGAAGAGGATAATATTCTTCCCGAGTGTGCCCCCGGCAGTTGGCAAATCAGGTTTTCCTTTAACTTCGTGATTCTCAGGGAGAAGATACTGTAAGAATCCCAAAAATCACGTGTCGAGATTTTATGACTCTTTGACGGTTCATCACTCTTTCATGAGCGTATTGGAGCGGGCTTCGCTGCCAGTTTCGATTGGTGCCAGTAAAAATTTTATCAATTTTTTTATAGAGCAAAATCTAAAAGAGCACCAGTTTTTTCCTCTCTTCAAAATGAAGTATTGAAGTATGAAGTATTACACGGTGAGGCCGATCAAATTCAGTCTACGGTGTGAGTACGATCATTTCTCTATTTGTTGTCGCGATTTCGTTGTGAAATATGAATGTTTTAACGTGCAATGTATTCATGATGTGTGTTGACACATGAGAATTTATTGGAATTCGATGAAGCCAAATTATTCTGAAATTTAAGCGCAAATGAATATGCTTGACAATTCCGTAATTTTTCTGTCAGTGAATTCGTCAATAAAAGAGACCGGGTATTGATCGGCGGGTTATTAGTGCGACCTTTAATGGGTCACACCCGTTTCAATCCGGGCTGACCGGGAGCAAGTGCTGCCAATGATCAGCCCTTGATTTTTTTTTACAGCTTCGACATATTGATACATTGCAGAATGTTCAGTGTGAGCAATCAACAATTGTACGTGCTCGAAAATTACTGCCTGATTACGGTGTATAAAATTTATCAATTTCTCTAAAATTTTATTCAATTGCATAAGCATTGTTGGAACAGAAATATGAAATTTATAATACACCAGAAAAAAAATCTCTCCACGTAGAGAATCTCAGAAAACATTCTGTTTCTCAAGTAGCCTTGGAATAAAACTGCATGACAGCTGCCATCAAATTCTCTCCAATATTCTCCTGCTTTTCTTTAAATTCCCATTAAGGGAACAAGAGGGTGAAGATAAATCGAAAAGCAAGCAATTACTGCCTGATATTCTCCTGTTCTAGTTCCGAAGACGAGAGTTCTAAAATATATTCCCAAAATGTGATATATGGCCACGATCATTATACAGGGGTGGTTCACATATCGTGAGAATCAGAGAGGAGGGGTCTACTCGTCTGAAAAATTACGAGCCCACTGACAGCTTTAGGTATCGTGACAACACAACAGCTCATCAGTTTTATTTTTCAACTGATCCTTCCACCATTTATGCGTTTTAAACTACCCTCTCAACACCACAACGAACTATTCCATTGCCATAAGCCTACTGCAATGAAATCCTTTTACACACCATAAAAAAAGTTTCTCTAAATTCATACGTTGGAAGCGTTGCGTCGGGAAAAATTTTCGATTCAATTTTCCTACCCAACAAAATGAACACGAATAAACTTTTTCATAACCAATGTGTATTTCAATGAAATCTATCAGTTACACTCCATCCCCGAGCGATTGGAATGAGTGACGGATCTTCTGAATTCTTTCAACCGACTGCGGTTACAAACCCAACACATTCGTTTCACTCTCTGGACCCCCAGAATTACTTTGATTCACCAAATTCTAATAAATCAAAACCACTTCACTAAATTCAATGACCATCCGCCCACAGGCCGGCGAAACGACTCGTAAGATTCAGCTCATAAAATTCAGGGCATAATTTTCTCAACCATAAATTCATCAATATTTTATGACTAAAACTCACCGGTGCAGATAAACATTAACAATTTTGTCACGTGTAATTTTAACCACCCATAAAGTTGCCTGCAGCCCCCCCCCCTAACCCCTCACTGTCCTCCACAACAGCCAAGATATAAAACTTTTTTCTTTGACGACATTACTTTAGGTGGGTAAGTGCTCTGTCGGCATTTGTTTTCATGTATACAAAACGCGCAGCCCTCCAAGAATGCTTACCTCACCAAAATTATCTTCAAGCACGCGACCATTTTGGTAAACACAGTGGCAACCATTAATTTTTCTATCTCTCTCTCGGCCAAGTTTAACTACTGTTATTTCCCCTTGTCCTTTTAAGCTGTTTTATAACCCAGTTTATGGATAGTTTTTACGCTGAAATTTTTGAAGCCAACATTTCCGTCACTTCTCATTGCACGTGAGAATGTTACCGTGTCACCTATCCCCTGTCACCCTGGTGACAGCATCCGAATGACCTACAAATAAAGAAAGAAGTAGAGGCTGTCTGTCACGGGCCCTGGAGGCCGATAGCAGTGGCGATAAGCGAACCAAGAGGACGAGATAAAATAGCCAAGAGGCTGGAGAGGTTGAGCTGGAGGTGGATCGTGCCGGAGATCATAATTCCTCACGGTCACTGGCCTCTAATGTCCATCGTGTGCTATTTTCACTGGTCGAGAGATCGATGACTCTTTGAATACGCCCCATCGTCAATAACATTCTTTTTCGTACGAGTACTGGGGGTGTCCATTCAGTCATTCCCGCTGAGTCCTCTGAATGTGGACGAGCGAAATATGTTGGCTTGAAGAATGTATAATAATTATAAATTATTTACGGGAATCGCACGTAATTGGTTTTCACGTAATTATTCGCTCGGGAGGGTCTTCTTTCGAGAGGAAATTCGTTAATATTTTTAGATTTTGAACAGTTTATTATGCACCAAATATTGAATCCAGGGCATTCTAGCCCACTTGTAAATTATCACTCGAGGCGAGATCGAGAGCGATGAATATGTGGGTTGGAGTGCCCTGTTTTCCTTCCCAAGTCCACAGGATATTTTCCCTCATAACTGCGCCGTAAAGTTCGATTTTTCTCCGTAGATGAAGGGAGGAACATGGGTTATGTTATTTCGTCAGAAGCAATAAAATCGGAGGAATGGAACAAGCCACGTTCCTTCCGCCATTGGGGGAGAACAGTCGAACTTGCTGGGTAGGTTTGAAGAAAAGTGTTTTCTAACTTTTCAATATTGAAACTTAAGATCAAATGGAGCGACATAGAAGTTCCGATGGTCAACTATAAAAGTAGAGAAACATTTAGCTGGAGAAAGAATAATTGAAATACCTGGATATCTAACATGAAAGAGGTAGTGGTAATTTAGCATTTGAGAGGTACATTTTACTTTGTCGTGCGGGAGCTTTCAGCCCCTTAATTTAAAAAATATAATGTGACTCGCGAAATGCCTCTTACGAGCTCGTGAGTTAATGCAACCAAGAGAAATTTACCTATGCGAGGGGGATCGGGTAATATGTCACATTGACTGAGGTAATTTATCCGGTGAAGGAGGAGAATAAAGCACCCCCTGCAAAAGGGTGGGAATTAGGTCTGTTTTTGGGTGACTTAACACTCAGTCATAAATTTTTGATACCAAAGTGAAAGCCCCTCAAAGATTAAACACCAGTTTAGGAATATAACGAGATGAATTATGGCTAGAATCATTAACTATTCGTGATACCTGGTGAACCAAGTGTGATTAGCTTCACTATGGGATTGCAAATATAGGTAACAGGAAATTTCGTTAACGAATAGCATTTAAATTGCGGCCCTCCATAATCATATCCTATATTTCATTTTAGGTACATATAAGCCTGCTAATGAATCAAACATGTTTTCCCCCTCGGCAAGCTCGAATCGATTGTTCGGTTGAAAAAACCGATAGAATGGGACGTGAATAAAAATGAAACAAAATGGAACAATGGGGGATTGCCGAATTCGGAAATTCAATTAGAAAACTGCTTCACAAATCTCTAGAAATATTTAAAAAAATGTTTTCCAAAATTTTCCCTGAGAGACTGTGGTTTCTGAAAATATTGTTCATTACCATAAAGCTCTTCAGGATGATGTTTGGGAGATTCTTTCAAGCATTTCAGGGCGATATTCCAAAGGCAAATTTTTCACGTGACTTAATTCAGGTGAAATTGTGAAAACTTTTGGAGATTAATAACCCCGCAAATGGAACCATCACAAGCATTGTTGAATAAATAATGACCCTAATGAAATACTCACTGATTCCCTGTTTTTGCAAGTACAATATGAGGGAAGTATACAATAGTAAATTTGGAAACTGAGTGAATGAGAATTAAATCATCAACCGGAATTAATACAAAACGCTTAAAATTTTACAGAAGTTACCAACGTGAGAACAATACTTTTGTGGAGAAACTGTAGCAGGAAAAAGTGGGCAAAAAAAAATGAAAAAAGACTGGAAAAAAATGATGAAAGTGGCATGTCACTATTCGAGAAAAAGTTAGACTTGTTGTGAGAGGCGCGGCTGAGCTTGGTGCTTTGACGCGGCTTTGAGCGAGTGAGCATACTTTATAAAGCTATAGACGACTAGTTTTTCTCTTCCACCCTCCTCCATTCCTCCCCTACACCAGAGGGAGTAGTGTATATTCACAGTCCGTGTAACAGGAAATGTACTTGCCCGGCTGTCGTGATTATTGGAGCATGGTAAAAATAACAAAGGATCAACCGACACAAATATATGCACTTCTTCGTGTAACGGTGCCCACTTCATACTGAGAAAATCGCCAACTCAGTCTTGCACGTATGTACTACTTGTACTAGCCGAGTTCTTTCCTTTCCGGCGCACTTTTACAAAGGAGGCTTTTCGCACGGCAGCACCCGCTACCACTACATCACGAGATACACCGCTTTATAATCAGCGAAATGTTAGACTAATAGTTATTGATGCAGATTTAGCTGTTGAAATGGCCTTCGTTGGGCAGCTGTACAAAGTTGAAAGTTCGTAATACATTTCTTTCTCTATAACTTGATTTTTTATGCGGTACAGAGAGAGAAATTTTTTTTTTAATTACGTGTCAGTTCCGTAATCTGACAGTCAACGCAGTATTCCATAAAAATTACGCAACAGTAACGCATTTTTTCACTGAACGTTTCATACTTTGTCTGGTACGTTTTGGACTTTTCCTCGAACTTTCCTGAAAAAGTTCGCGATTGTTCGGTAATTTTTACCGAATATTCTTTTGACTGACAGATTACAGAACTGGTACGTAATTGTTATGGAATTTTCCTCTCCGTGTAGCTGAATGCGCCGATGAAAAATATTCATTCGGTTGTTCTCCGGAAAAATCTGCACATAATAAGCTCATTAATTATGTTAAAACAATGAACAACTACGAACTTTATAGTCGAAAACAATGAGATACGCTGAGCGTGATTTTTCACCGAATATTCATATTTCGATTGGAAAATCGGGTGCGTTGGTGAATTCGCAGTGAAATTTTAATTCCGTAATTGTGTCACTCTTAAATCAAATGCAATATCACTCTGGTGAAAAATACAACTAAATTATGCAGAATATTTCACGTTATTCCTCACCGAGCGGAGTTTGGCATTTATCACCACTATTTTATCGCAATCCATTCTCATTAGATAAAACAGTGAAGTTTCCGACATTTTGATCTCGAATATTTAACTAAAATGCACCGCGTCCTCCTGCATTCCCCGCTGATTATTATTCATTCGGTGATTATTTCGGGAGATGATAGACATCTACTGAGTTTGTCAACTGTAGTTCTCTGAGATTATCCGGGTCGAGAGGAATGATGGGACTGAAGAGACCGAATTTATTAGGAAATGATCATAATGTTTCAGGTTTCATAGCACATTTTCTCATAATTTTACGTGCCGGGTTTTTCGGCGCACTCCTGATAGCAGACATCGTTGTTATTATAAATGAGATTATAAAAAAAGTGTGTATAAAGTTGAGCATGAAAAACTTCTTTCTCATGTTGTTTAGGAGTTCTACCCCTCAGGCAATAGATCATAATGGAACTTTGCCTGTGATAATCAGGTAGACAGTAGAATGAATCCAACATTTCACAACCTCATTATTTTACGGCTTTTCAGTTTCAGTGGGCGGAAAATAATTGGAGAATTGCATTGTCTGTTACTCGACCGAATTATTATTACTCGTACGGATGCAACGTAAAAACTGAGTAAGTTTTTATGTCATTGGAACACTCCCTTTTTTTCTCCAGTCCACTCACCGTCACTCCTTCGTTAACAATTATGTGTGCATACGCATCAAATATTATACCCCGTAGTTTTGCATCGTCAATTTGCAGTGCACAGTCGTGACTACAAACCACTGACAACATTGGCCTTCGAGTTTACCTCAATTTATAAATTCTCAGCGTGTATCCGATAGACTTGTGCAAACCATCGGATGGGAGTAAGGTAACCAATAGTTTTGCATTTGCTCTAGCCATCGGCCCTTACCGGCACATCGGATTTAGTTCGGCCTTCCATATCGTTTGTTATTTCACGCGCTTCATCCCCATTCGGTCAAATACTTCTTGTTCCCCCAGTATCATGATACTAAACTAAAGTGGTTTCGAGAGAATTTCCCCCAACAGCTATGGATACACATGAAACATTCTAGAGTTCTGGTCATGACAAGCGAAGTCTTTACATTTCACGATAGGTAATTCATTGTCTAAAATTGGAGAATCCCTCATGTATTCGAAGTCTAATTTTTATTTAATATATATGTGTCCTTGGATTTATTCTCTTCAATCTACCGCCTCCACGATATCGCCATTTTTTCTTCAACAAACGGAAGCAGAAATTAGTGGCGAAGAGGTTAAACTGTTCAACTTGAAATTTGCAACTTTTTTAGGACTGTCGTTAAAACTAAAACGAGCGCGTCTCGAATGCACAGGAAGACCTAAATGTAAATTGTGTTTTACTAACCGTAATTAATGTTTTGCTAAACGCGTTTCACGCTTAAGGCCGATGTAATGGCTCGTGTTTTTTTTTCACATCAAAATTATCAATTTACATGAAAGATTTAAGGTCAAAGCGCGTTTCTCCCATCAAAAATGATAGTTAAATCGGTATTGCCATTATTAATTCATCAAGAGCGATCAGATTTGAGTGATATTAAGCGTCCGACGCACTTGATAACAGCCCTCCGCACGTGACGGTTTGAATCATAAATCAGTGAGTGGAGCTGAGAGGATCCTCTATAGTATCATCACGTGATGTTTATGCTCAACTGAAAAATGTTCCCAGCGAAGACTCGAGCAGATATGAAAAAGAAGATTTCATGTTCTGCTTAACAACTACTGCGTTTATATTCAAATCCATTAATCCATTGCGTTTCGAGTGCTCAACCCCTGCGTCCTCGTGTTCAGAATCCATCCATAAAAAACTATAAATCTATTTGTCCTCCATGCCTTTCAGTCCGCAACGACCATTTTATTAACCGTGAGAGCAAACAAGAATAGAAAACCAAGAGTCTGAAAAGAGAATCGGAGAAACCCAGTATGTTGCTAACAAACGTCCGCGTGTCGCGGTGGAGCGGATGGGAAAATAAATATAAAAAAAAAAGTGAATGAAGGAGGGAAAAACTGGCAGAAAGGGAGTACCGGGAAAGGTACTGGTGGGTGATTCGCCTCGTTTCTCTTCCTGTAATCTCGAGTTTCATTCACGTCGTCTCGGCTTCTTTCCAAAGCTCCTTTTCCCACTCCTCTGTCCCCCTCCCCTTCCCTCCATCTTTTTTTTTTGCAGACCCGCGGGCAGTGATGTAATTCTCAAGGAGGTACTTCGCGCTTCTTCCACTACTCTACCTCCTCTCGATTCCCTATAAACTCTCACTCCAACCCCTGGGGTAAGCGAAATGAGGATAGTTGAGAGTGGCTCGACGGCGCGTTATACGTGCTCGTCAACGGCTATCCCTCGCCTCCCTTTTTTTGCTCCGTGCGCACTGAATTTGTAATCGTGTTTGAGGATTTCGCATGGATGTGGCGGAGAGTGGAGTGAAAAAAAAAAATTCACTGACTGAGGGGTAAAATCGAATGGAGAAGTGAATTGACGGCCAGGGGGATTAACCACCCATCTTCAAGGATTACATTTTTTTCCCCACTTCAGACGTGGTTTGGACGGGGTGAGGGGGAGTGTGAAAATGTAGGCAGGGATTTGATACACGCAAACGTCCATCCTCCCTCACATTTGCCAACCCTGTTTGTTCCGCATGATGGACTGAGACGACGCGACGGATTGAGGATGTGCGGATGATTTCAAGCTTCCCATCACGACTATCCGCTTCCGTTTCTCTTTTTCCACATATTTCACTCCATAAATCATACGTGGATGCTGAAGGAGTGAAATATTCAGGGGAAAAATTATATAAAATTCATAGTTTTCATGGGGAACAATACTTGACCTTAAAATAATCGTTCATTGTATGAGAGTAATTTTTTTTTTCATTTATGGGAATCTTCGTACTATGGTTTAACTTCTCGGGTTTATGGTGCTCCTCGTGAAATTTGGAGCGCTCTAGAGGGCCTCGAAAGTTGGCGCGAGTGAGGATTACTTCCTCAGGCAAGTAAATTTCTGTTCTCAGAGGAGTTGATTATTCAATCTCAATTCGCGATCGTTTTGGACAATCTATCTAAGCAGTTCAATGGGAAATCTATGCAGTAGTAAACTGGTAGACTGGGTACACTAAATTTTACTCATAAATCAATTTCCAGAGAGTACTTGGGAACATCTGCGCTGATACCCGTCCAGTTTGAGTTTTTCATCTTTTCAATTCACTCCACGATCAATGAAGGATGATTCAATCAATCTTCTAATCGTAATTTATCTGAGGATCTGTTCCTCAGCCATTTTTTATGTTAATCAACTGTTTGACAGACGAACTTTTTTGCGGTTTATTAGTTAGCAGACAACTAATTGAATATGGTTTATTAGCAACTGAAATGTACTGAAACATGTGGTAGAATCTCATGGATGGATAAAGTTCCTAACAAATTAAATGTTGACTATATTAAATCAGATCGTGCTCACGATGTTCATAATTCCAAATTTAGTTGGGCGATACAACGCCAATATAATAATTAGATATTCGATTGGAATCAAACGGGATTTGCCATATTCACATATGAAAACACGGTTTCCGTAAACATGTACTACAAACATACGAATGCACTGAATTCACAGTTCCATTGATTTTATGCGACCGAACCAGAATTACTCATGCTACATATTTGATTAATAAATCATGATTTGTGGTTAGTTAGCATTGCCATCCGATGCTTTTATATTCAAAGGCTCATGAATATTTCCAGGATATAATTATTATACATCCCGATATTTATTCCAATTGTGAACACTCCTTTTCCTTTATTTCCTCCAATTTTTGTTAAATTTGCACCGACAATTCAATCAAAGATGAACAATTTTTAATTTCTTTGATGTATTTTCTCTCTAACTATAGTTATCTCCACGCCGATTGTTAGATACTGTACTTGAAAAATTGCAAGTTCTGCAGTCAGCAGCATTATGATTGTCTCTCACCTCTCGTACACAATTTCTTCTGAATGTATTTTCAGGCCAAGTTACAAAATACTTTGCTTCTTTCACATTTATCCTTCTTGCTGAATGCTTCACGATTCCCTTGTCTGCATATTACATTTTTGGTTTTCTCTAACAGTCACACTGAGACAGTTTTCCTCCACTGTATTTCGAAATATGACTACCGCAAAAGTTGGGATGAACTATCTTCATCGCGATAAAACCGGGTTAAGAGTTAGTGCCTCACGAGGTTGGAAGGAAGGGGATGAAACTTCGAAGTGAGAAAAGGAGAATTGTAAGCAGAGATGAAACAGAAAGATTCTGCTGTTGGAGAAAACTGACGGCTGGCCTGAATATATTCTCAAGGGTCTATTTGAGACAAACTAACGAAGTGAGCCAATTAAGGAATTTATAAAGTGAAAAACTTGGCGAAATACGTCGTTTTTACTTATCAAAGTTGAGAAATATTCGTTTATATTAAAAATATTAGGGGAAGAAGCGACAGCATTTCGAAAGATCGAGTTATAAACTTTCTTTTCGTCACTCAGGATGAAAGTTTATATAATATTCCATAACCAGTGATGTGACAGGATATTGTTAGATTGAATTTCACGTCCGGGCCATTTCTCGTTGACTGTAAAATGAATCTTAGTGCACTAGTACTTGAATATTGTTAATTGAAATGACTACAGTGTTGTTACCAAATAGCTGCGTGTTGAAATCATATTGTTGATCATGTACGTGACAAGGTAGATTCATATCTATGTATGTATGCGTGGACGGGCGGATAACCACACGTGTCGGAACAAATAGTGATACATCTTTCTCTCGTGATAGGCGGAAGGAAAAACGCGGAAGTAAACCACGCACCGATCACGTGCTAGAACCCACGTGATTTAGGCTTTCTTTCGTGGCCGTTTTTTCCGATAATCTATTTTTTTCGGGCTTCCTTTGTCGTTGAAAAAAATGCATTATTTTCTCATTAGGTAGAGCTGAGCTAATGGCGCACTCACATGCGTTTCTGACCGACTTCCGAAAATCCAAGTTGTTATGTACACCCCCTGACGTGGCAATATGAAGACGGAATGTTAATGTAAGGAAAAGGAGTTCAGAAATTCAAAGAAAATTCCATCACTTTGTGAAGTCAGAAATTAAATCTCAGAGGAAATATTGCATACTTTGTACGGAATGAAGTCCTTAAGGAAAAAATGCTGGAAGAATACAATTAACATTACCGAATCGTCTCTTGTCTTTCATCATCAACAACTTTTATTGCTCGTTTGTGAAGGAACACGTCAAGAAGAAAAAAAATCATTCCTCGTTTGACACTTTTCTTTTGATTGTTAACAGAAAATTCAAGTGAAATAAAAGTCATCTTTCATTAATTTTCTTCAAGACACTGACTCGTTGAGATTCCATCTCTTGTTTGACTGTAGTTGAGTGGCTGTTTTCGAAAATAATGAACGGTTGATAGTAACGTGTTCTCTAATTTGATGAGGATGCGGGACAACGCTGAGGTTTCACACGATTTATCGGAATTATGATTTATAGGATCATTTTAAACATCTGTGTGCTTTAACAATAATAATTTAGACATGCATATTAATAATAAAAACATAATGAACGTGTTGAAAGACGTGTGGGTAATTTTAATATAAGTTTAATCCCCGAATAATCGCCCTAAGTATAATGCTTTGCCATAAAGTCCCTCGCAACACCACCGGATGCCGGCGAAATAGTGTCATTTCCTGCTGCAATTTCGGATTGATTTCCCGAGATATCTGCATTGATGGTAAAATGAAAAAATACCAATGGGTATTTATTGTGCCACCAACAATGCATCAACATTATTCCAGTCATCATTGGCATAGATGGAATGATCATTGTCATGGCGTGATAATAGAATTATACAGCCGTGGCCCTTGAACCACCCTGTGTCAGCCGTAAGAGAATTGAAGGTTGTGGGGTTGATTTCATTCGAAATCGTTGGAGAGACATTGGCAGGAAAAGGGCTCAGGCGTCGTTACTCACGGGCGTTAACACAGGCATCAGGTATATAAATTCAAGCGTTCGGTGGGTTTTACGAGAGGCACTTGAAATTTCAGTATTGAACCCTTCGTCCGCGCTGCACCACAGCGGAATGAATACATTAAATGAAAAAATTCCTCGGCATTTTCGGTGGGAATATTGAGAATGTCAATGGCAATTCGTAAAATACGATCGTGGAGTACACAGATCGAGAAATGAGACAAATCATGAAAGGGAAGAAGGAAGTTAGAAAAAACACACAGCACTGTTGGAGATAAGGAGCAAGAAGAAGCCTTAACCCCGGTTATATATTGCATTTCACTTGCCGCTGTGTTTTGTAACATCAACTCGACCCAAGATATTCTCTTGCCGTTTCTCTCATTTCCCCCCACGGCTACTACTTCCCTGATTCATTTCACTTCTTCATCCAAAAATCCAATCGCCCGATTGCGGAAAGCATTTTGCACACTTTAGTGATTAATGCTTGAATGTGTCAATAAGAATAAAAGAGATTCATCGAGAGTCCAATAGTTTCGATGTGCTGATGATCCATTGTGTTTCTCTCTTTACGATTTCAGTTCTACACTTTTCCGCTCACCTCAAATACCCGAAAAACCAATCATTCAAAATATTGGACGTGCCAAGAGCTATCGAGTTACAGAATCACAATATACTGGCATTTTAATAATGGATAGAGTTATTCAAAAAAGATAAATCGTGCAATTTCCTCTGCCAGTTTTTTATTTCCCATTGTCCCGTGTTATTCTTCATCAAGGTTTTTCCTGTCAGTCTCCATCGATTTCCACATTACGGAAATGATGGAATGGCATGTTACCAAATTAATGCGACATTAAATACTTCATTAGTGATAGGGAACACAATGGGACTTTATTTCGGGCTAAACAACGGGGAAATATCTAATGATGTTTTACACTGAATAAACAGCGGTGGCTTCATTAACAAATTAATCTTCTCAATGGAAAATTTTTAATTTTCCCGTATTCCCTGTGCTACAATACGCCAGCTAGTAGAATAGCGGTTGGTGGTGGTCAATGGGGGAAATCGCGCAATTGAATGCACATTGGTATGGACACGAGAGGATACAGCGAAAGACAATAATCAAAGAATTGATCAGACATTCACTGGGTGAACGTAGGAGATCGATAATTTGCGGTTACTGCAGAATTGCATTGAGAATCAACTGCAGCACGTAGTTCAGCTGTACTGTTGAGTGTTTTGGGTGAAAGCCCACCTTTAACTAACAGTTGAAATCAATCGTTTTGATGACATTAACCGACCATTCGGCTAAATCCTATCCCACAAACACAATCGCAAGAGTAAATCCAGGACATTCCATTTGCCGAATAATTACAAATACCCGGTTTAATGGCTGTACAGCGATGATTGTCAATGGATTTCTTATCAGTGCGTATGAGTCATTCTTCGATGATGTTCCAAATATCTTTCAATGGACAGTAAAAATGGTAAATGAACAAAAGGTGAATGTCGGTTTTGTGTGATACCAAAATATATAACACGGAAGGAAAGCGGCGCTCGTAAAACTCCCAACGGCCTGACCGAGGAATGGGGAACAAAAAAAATTTATTATTGGCATTCCGGTCCTCCACCGGAGGATCCATTGGGATATGATTTCCAATTCAGGTATAATCATGAAAAACTATGGGATGTGATATCATTACCTGGACTATGGAAATCCAATTTTGTCATTAGAGGATTTTTCTTTTTATGATAACGACATTTCCTCTCTCTGGATTCATTATGAACATTAAATTAAGTTGGGATTCCTCATCTCCGAATTCTAGGGTGATTTTTCCTTGTGAATGGGAGGTACGAATTTTTTTCGGAAAACCTTGTTACGTTTGTCACGGCCGGAAACAATGGAAATTTCTCAGACGATAGAAATTAATTTTTTATAACGAATCACTTATATTTCTCAGATTTTCAATCTCATCTTTTTTTCTATGGCATCAATGCACCTGAATAATGACCAAAAACTTTCACTCTGTTGAATTTCGTACACCGCTTTATTTTCCAACTCATCCACATGCATTTCCCAACAAAATAACGGGCTCTCCATACCCGGAGAATGCAACACGCGATAGAGATTCAAAAGCCAAGAATCTTCTTCCAATGCTAGAGTGCGCGTGAGTAGCCCCAAGCTTTGCTCGAATCCTTTAACGTCCCTTTGAGCCCACTTTAATTCTCTTTAACCAAGCTGCATGCATATTCTATCAGCCACCTAACCCGAAACCACAGGCCCAACCTCGCCCTGGCACGTTACCCTAGAAACCCAATGTGCCCTTTCCCGTACTTTCTCGCCTGTTATAGTTACTCCTGGTGCTTTCACCTCATTCTCCCCCTAGTTTTCATCGCTCCAATCCTTTCGACCATATTCATTCTCTTGATTCTTCATCTATAGAGTTTGTGCCTCGCTCCGTTCCCAAAGTGGTTAGTAGCGTTCCTACTTTTGCATCACCTTTTTTCCAATGAGATAACCACTCCCATGCGCCCCAAAGGATGAAGCCAACCAAAAATAACGTCAATTTTATGGACTAAAAATGCACCAGATCAGTTGAATTTTTGTTGATCGCATACTGTTACCACAGTTCAGAATAGTCGATTTTAAAATATCCCACATTTCTCTGCATCAAAAACTATAATCCCGTATCATGATTATTATGATTACTCTATTCAGATCAAATGGATTTTTCGTCTCTCTATGAATTTGGAATAATTCATCTAGGGATATCTGGGCACGATTTATCAGGCTGATTCAGTACGTTACACAGAGAAATGAGCTATTCTACCATGTAGGCATTTAGTCTAGGGAAATTGTTATACTATTTCTCTTTGATTGCCATTTAGGGGTGCGTTAAAACCTACCTCACTCAGAGAAAAATTAGGAATTTGGAAAAAATCGATTTTTCGCGTGACAAAATTCAAGATCTGACAACCGATACCGGTGAAAAAGTCAATTTTTCTTTTGAATATTTTCTTGTTTTGTGTTTCACTAGCCACTAGGGAGTCAATTGACTTATATTCGTAACTCTTACGCCCACACTTAACCCTAACCCCCCAAATTTATTAAGAGATAATTTGATGAGTCCTCCCGCTTCACATTTTCCACTTTCCATACTTGAACTCGATCTATTTGCATAAATAAAAAAGTTCGACTATTTGATCCAAATTTCGAATTGAATTTCATTATTCAGTCCATTTCATCTGGTATTCACACACCTGCAGTAACTGCCCATACATCAACAGCGTCCCTTTGATGCGCTACTGAGACTCATAAACTCACCCGCATTAAAAATTACCGACAGGTTCTTGACGAGTTTCCACACATTACGAAACCAAGACGATAGACCTAAGCAATGGCTCGAACCTGGGGGGTTTGAGTGATCTCAAGTAAAATTACTACGACCCCACGGGAGGCATTGCCGGACGATCGAATTTTCGTCCTCCCCAGGTCAGAATCGACAATGGAAACAGCTCATCAAGCCCTGCACGCGAAACTTGAATATGCTTATTCAGGGCTAGGTTCCAGCTCGGATAATCCCCCATTCAGCTCCTCAATTGATAAGACCATTTGAGACTTAATCCCTGAGACTCGGACAAGGCTCTACTCGGAGAGAACTTTTTGATGAAAATTATCCTACCGTTTTATAAAAGTGTATCGTGAGTCATTACAATCTCGTTTCGAGCTTGAAATTTAATGATAAAAATTAATATATGACGATCTATTTTCATTCGAGATGAGCAAAATTTTATTCCACTAGTCCAGTAATTTTTATACAAATAAGGAAAATTATGAAACGGCTGGTAAATTTATCCCACCAGTACAGTAATGTTTACTCTACCAGCGCATTATTTTTTCGCAGGATAAAATCTCTCTGGTCGAGAATAAAATCAGATCGTATATTAATTTTTACTAAATTTTGTGACAGAAATAAGGCAACGGCTCATGATAAACTTTAATATCGCGGTCGAGTAATTTTTATCAGAAAATTCTAGTGTAATCCTAGACTCGGGTGAAATTGCAAGCTTCACCTTTCACATTTTTACACTGCTCTAAATTAGGAGAAAATTATCTAATCCGGTCCACCAATTATCTCAGCATGAATAGAATTAAATGTCTGTTTTAATTAACGTATTCCAATAATACAAAATAATCCTTTATTTGAAACTGAATTCATCAACAATTTTAATTGGACTCGGAGTTGCGATTGTATAATATTCCTTTCCAAATGTTGTAACAGTTTACAATTTATAATTCCCGTGAGCCGACAAGAAAAACCAACAGTCCTTTCGCAAATTTAAATTGCATCATCCCTATCAGAATATACGATTTTTACCCCCGTATTAAAAAAAAATCCTACCCCCAACGCCCATAAATTTCGAGTTATCATTGGAATTCTGTGCGAATCGGATAAATACTTGGTTGGCACCAGTATATAGCTGCAGCTATCGATTATACCCCGTTGCACAGAACGGTTTAATTGACGCTCCCGTGTATACGGCAAACTTGACCCGGCCATGGACCTGGATAGCACACCACTCGGCCTAACCGAGAATCCGCACATATTTTCTTAGCACTAATATAGGAGCGATAGGACCATAATGATGATTCAATCGGGAATTACGAGGCGGAGAAAAATTTTTCATAAAAATTCTCGTACGAATACCGGGAAAATTCCCAATTCCCCGATTGTGAAAAAATCTCACGCCGTTGAGAGAGAATTTGTCGGGATTTGCTGGTCAAATATCCGGAGATTGCTGGAAAATTTTCCCCAACGAACAAGACAGATTTTCCTTTGAGCCAATAAAATTTCCAGCTCCAACACTGAACTTTTCATTCAACTACCTGAATATTGTCACTCTAAATCCTGAAAAAAAAAATTAGTCCAACTTTGAAAAAGCTCTCCTCTTCACCTACTCGACTCAAGCCCATAAAAACTTGATACTATCTATTACTACCCAGAAAATGTACTCCGAGGAGATATAGATTTTTTATACTTCCAGAAACAAGACTCTTCTCACTTTGCTATGCACTTTGAAATTCCCCTGGCAATGCTGATACACCTACAACTTCCAGGATGTCTCTTTATTCTTAAAAAAAAAAACAGCAAAACGGACTCAACTCACTGCGTCTGTCAGTGCTATTTGAACTCATACATCGGTGAAAATTCAAAGTTGCACGTGGGGGAGACGCGAGGATCGCGTGACCAGAATGCACTGCAGCGAGAATCGGGAGCGATAAGTTGGCCGTTGGAGGCGGGAAATCGGGATCGCATCAAAGTGGAATCGTTATGCCGACGCGTCAGGTCAGGGAGGGGGGAAAATCGAGGGGGTGGAAAGGAGAAAAGGTGGCGGCGATGCCGGCAAAGGAGGGGTGTGAAATAGAGTTGACATTCCTGCAGATAGAGGCAAAGAAATTGAGGGGCAGAGGGCGCTCTGTGTTGATGCAATGGAATGAGAAGCGAGTGGAGAATGCAGTGGGTATCAGGGGCAAAGGATTGGGGGAGTGAGGGAGGTCCAGTGGGTGAATTCATCGATCGTTCGGCTGTCATTGATCCTGAGGGAGTGAAGCGTAGCAGCTCACCTAACTATAGATAATGCCCGGCTCACCGCCAAGTTTATCCAGCATATAACTATTAAACAGTATACATGAATGGATATGGGTTACTAACCTCTTTGTCACCCCGGTTATAAACACGGCAATGTAAAAAGGCTGTTTGTCCAATAGCTGTTGTTACATTTCTTGTAACGTATGTCTCGTACGTCGGCACTTCGCTGTTGTTGCTACTGTGGCCGTATATTGTACGCTGATCGCGATACATCAAACCTGAAACAATGGCAAAATATTACCTTAACATTTTTGGAGGTCGGAAGGGATGGAAGGTGGATTGTATTAATTATCGTGTGAGATGGCTACCCTTTCATGCGAGGCGATAGTGTATCGCTGGGCCTTTGTTCTTTCACGATTGGTTATTTATTTATTTTTTTTTCGGCAATAACCGCAGCAACTTGAACGAGATATGACGACATATATTCCACTGGTCAATCGATCGAATTTAACTCCCTGTATGACCTGGCCGAACTCGAAGGGGATAATAAATAAACCAGTGTCGATAAAATTGACCGAAAAATGTTTCACGTTCGGTCCAGATCACACTTTTATATACCTCGCATGATTTATTGGAGTTGTGCTAGGTGCTTTTTTTTGTCCAACTTGCTTGTGTATTTTGTTGGTGGTAAATGGTGGTACATTGTTTTTTTTTCATCCAATGGCCTATCGGCTCAATTAAATCAGAACGAAGGAAACGAGGCCACAGTGGGAGGTGGGGAGGGTAAAAATATAATTTATGGAAAATTACGTGTTGGAAAATCGCAAAGTGTTGACATGATATATTTAGTAATGAGAGGTGGTGGGTCTTTGGGTTCGTTGTAATTCTTTCCTTACGTAGCAAGAATACACTTCTGCGGCCATTATGGAGCCATGAAGGGGGCGGTCAACTGAGGGCGTAATCGAGGGTAGATTGAGTATGGGCTTTAGATGAGCTCAGAGAATGTGAACTAGATACTTTCGGGTTATCAGAAAAAAGAGGGTTTTTTTTACGTTCATGGTCTGTATCTCTCGCAATATATAGGGATCTATATTTATCGTTGGGCACTGGTCCAGTCACTCACTGAAATAGATTTTTTTTTACCTAAGGATAGATGTATTGTGTCGGGACCGAGGAGAAGACCGCGCGCGAAATAATAATCTGATTTGGAAGGACACGGGGTGGATGGAGTGGGGCGAGGGGAGAAGGGAAAAATCAGAGAATGAGAATATCAGAGTCGGCCAATATGCTCCCCTGCTCTGGCAACAGGGAGAGTGGTTATATCGTCCTTGTTGTCCTTGGAGTATGGAATTGACTGAATAGTGGTGACACGCACCGCAGATGGAAAAGAGCATCCCTCGCAATGAATCGTTGGCCATGTCTTTGAGGGGAACCATAAAATACAGATAAATGGCGGCGGAGGCGTTCGACTGGATGGCCAAGCACGATTGGAAATGTCCATCTACTCCTGGATGTCTCGTCCAGGGTTGTGTAAGAATAAATATCCCAGAAAATCCCTTGGTTTATTAACACACTCGATAAAAATGTCCTGGTGGAAAGCATCCATGGGTGGCCCATCACATGAATCTTTACGAATTACGAGGCGGATCAAATTAAATGTTTGAAAATTTTATCAGGGAGAAGGGAAAAATTATATGTTTTCAAACAATTTTTCAGAGAATAATTTCTACTCTAAATATACCACCTGATCCAAATATTGTATTGTGACTGCTCATACTCAGAATCAAGGAAATTATTAGTTAAACTACTCCGAGCACTGGCTGATTATCTGGGATTTCCCAGAAGTTGTGTTGCTGCGTCATATGTGCGTGAAGTTTGACGGCACCAACAGCCCCAGCACTTGCGAGAGAAGCCCCATGTCAAACTCTACACTGATGTTTGCCAGCAGGTTAAATTCAGAGAATCACTCGACTAATTTACAAACTCTCAATTAAAATGTTAATCACACTTAAAGCCATCTCCGACTACTTGAATCGCCGAATTAGTCCTCCCCATTGCACATAATAATAACAGTGACCGTGTTTACTCGGTGGCAATCTATTGAGATAACCAATAAGTGTAGAGGACATAAATTTAGCCCGCAGCACACCCCGAGATGGTCCTGCGATACAATTTAATTTATTCACCGCGGAAAATCCTCTCTCTTTCTCCCTTCTCACCAAGTACAACATCCGGAATAAGATTAATGGATTTAGTACTGTGGTGGTGACTATCACAGCTGAGAGTTCAACGAGGCTTCTCGTTCATGTATAACTCAGTGAGTGAGTGTGAGCGGAAGGAGAAAGTGCAGTGGTAGGTTGGGCTTTCTACCTGACATATTAAATTTTTCGCATCAGCCCCATTCAACGTCATTTTTCCACCGCTTTTCAAAAAGTTCCGCGAGTTTGTACCTTTTGTTTTCCACTCTTAAACCCTCTTGTTTCCCTCCACCCATCCACCGGGTACTCTTTTAAACACCAAAAAGTGTCCACAGGGAAGAAAAACAGAAAAGAAAGACATATCAACGATACCCTCATTTTCCTCATCCAGCAACGAATTATGAGGAAGTATATCGTCTGCATACAATCCACCTGCACAGCTTTCATCCCCCTCACCCTAACGGGAATTTACTTCAGCAATGAAACTTTGATAATCCGGGAGCGTTGAACAAAAGATTTATAGGGTAAAATTTACGGTGTATAATGGGTCCTTATGAGAAGGGGTTATATAATACGGATAAAAGTTTCTTAAGTCCGGTAGAACGCTTAATAGTCCACCGTCCGAAGGATGCCCGCTTCTCAGTAATAACGACTAACAGGAGAAAAATATGATCGAAAGACAATCAAAAGATTATGATGAATAAGAATGCACTGTATAAACTCTTGTAACTTTATCCTCAAACTCAAACATCGGTTTTGCTAGTGTAAATTTATCCATCGGTAGACAGGGGATCTTGGTTCGTACAAAGGAGTTAGACTCCGCCCGAGTGTGGATACCACAAAGACCCTCAGATGTTCTCCCACATACCTATCCACCATTTTGCCAGTATCGAATGTCCATTGAACCAAGTTCAAGAGCCGATAGAGAGAGAGAGAGAGCGAGAGAGAGGTATACACACAAAAGCAGAGATGGTGAGAGTTGCTGGTGTTCCCCAAGGCGAATCACATTTCTCGCTGATCGTTTAAAGCACCTAGCGCGAGACCAAGTGCCAAGGGGCTTTGGATTCACGTGGCAATGGTGAAACAAGGAGCGAAATTGTATCAGACACTGCGGAAATATCGAATTGAGTCGGTGGCCCGTTATTCCTGGCAAAGACGTTGGTTTCCTGCTGAGCTTCTCACCATAGTTTTCATCCTTTTTCGACCGAAAATAACGCCTCGGGCTTCCGGTACCAGCCGGATGCCACACGACTTTTCCCTCTATATTGGCCACGATCCCCTACCTCTCCCCCCCCCCTGCTCACGTTATCCCTGGTCATACGAGCGAGATGAAGGCTGGAAAAAAAATTTACCCACTGCGGTCTCACAGCGCCGTTTCCCCTTTTATAGGAAGCATATAAGATGGGTTAGATCGACTCACACCGTGACCAGTTGTATAGATATAGGGGATGTCGTGGTGAATGTGTACCAAGATAGTTCATGAACCATTTCAGGGGCTGAGGCTGTATGAAGCTACCAGGGAACAAGCCAATATGGTGCATCTACTGGAGAGGAAAAAAAACTATAGCTTGGTATTCCCCTCTGGCTGGCTTCTTCATCACACTGAAGCCAATATCCTTCATGTTCTTGGAGACACGCTCGGCTGTTTTGCATTTATGCGTCATCTCCTGTACTATGTCATTGTGACTATAGGTTGTTTGAAAAGTTTTCTGCAGGATTGTACCCAGTGCTCCGATGGGCTTATCGGATTTCAGTGGTTCACCGGTGAATGTTGGTTTTTTTGTGCTTCAAATTTTAGTGTAAATTCTACTCTGCCTGTGATGGTCAGCATTGGAATCGCACTGATAAGGGGGCTCCCTAGCGTATAATGGACAGCGGATGGTTGATGAATGGATACCTATCTCTAATTTGCACACCAATTATTGTAGATGGAAATATATCCGAATGTAGAATCAACATCGCCAACCAAACGCATAACAAATCCTCGGTAATTTCTCGCAGGCTCAGTGCGGACTGGCCCCATTATTTCCAAATCCCATGAAATGCTGTGTAAAGGGTCTACACAGCATTTCATAGTTGCGAAGGACAAAAAAAAGTACTGAGAACGAGTAGAATGAGATGTGCAAAGCGTGTGCACGAGTGGCCAACGGGCATTTATCCAATATCGTAGTCTAGTCACGCACCTTTCTCCACCGGGCATCTCTTACGCTTGTGGCCTCGGTACACAGTAATCCACAGGAATTGCACACCCTCATACTTGGCTGCGTTAAATTGAAATGCCCCGGGTACAGAAGTGAAAAAAAAATTATTACCCTCATTTTTCCTCCCTCACCTTTATTTTCCCCAGTTTTTTTCCCTCTTTTGCCACTTGAGAGGGTGGGAAATTTTTTCATTATGATTATCATTTTTCCATAGATATAATTAGGGCATTCTGAACTAATTGAATGTGCATCATCGCTGGGAATAGCCCTGTTTCTCTCTGTACCAGTTCTTCATCAGAGCCCTACTCGCTCAGTATCTTCACTTGACTCTAATGTACTTTTAATCGATTGCTAATTGAGCTCTCAGTCACTCCACTCATGAATTCCTTCCGCCCTATCTAATAACCCAGTCCTATCACTATATCCATTCTTATATATTATGGAACTATAATGCTACACAATCCCGTTTGAGAATGCCATGAGACAAGGGGAGAAACGTTGGTGAAATGTGAGCTCATCATTTCCATAATTTCTACCCTTTCAATCCCTCTTTTTAATCTCTTTTTTTCTATTCCATCTCAATTTTTCAATTCACAAACGACTCTCAGTACCCAGGAGAATACTGGGACGTCACCAGAAGTGGTAAAAAATCAGTCGAGTGAGACGTCCAAAGATTGGGAACAGAAAGTTGAAGGAAAAAGGAAAGAGAAGAACATTATCTTGTGCTCTTTGCTCATTTCCCCGGGGGTTTATCGGAAATGAAAAATTCCAAAATAAAAGCACGAGCCACGAGCACAGGGGGGAAAGAACCGGAAGGGCTGAGGGAGGGATGCAAGGGGGGAAGTAGATGGAGACGATGGTAGGCCGCATTTGGAGAACTCGACTGCGAGTGGAATTTTCAATAACCTCCATCAATGCGTCCGCTGTGAAAAATAAGGGAATCACCGAAAAAAAATTATCGAATTCATAGCGCGTCTCTTATTCGTTTATCAATTTTGCCCTGAGGGAAATTGTTGGTAAACAGAACTGTAGTGTGGGGGGATTTGTCTGACTTGAGCAAACGGTGGCCAAGATGATATTTGAAAGTATTTCAAGGGGTTTGTATCGTTGGCCGGAATATTCGAATGTTACAGTTCAAATAAATTTCATTTTGGTTCATCGATCAAAATGCCATTCGGCTCTGCTCTTCTCCTCCTCGACTCTTTTCCCTTCCATTCTGTCTTTCATTCATTTTTCTTTTGCTTTTTTATTCCCGGAATTCCTTTGCTTTCAAATCGCTTTTTGTTTCCCTTTCTCCATTTTCCTCTCCTCATCGCTCTCATTCTCCAGTATTTGTGCTTTTCGCTGTGCACACACTCAGTTTACTCTTAGTGAGGCGATATAAACGAGTCGTCGTTACGGCTAGCGCTCTTCCACACTGAAGGTTTCTTCACCCAAGCACTTTTCAAATAAATGACAGATTTTTTTTCACCTCTTATAGTTTTTCTATATCTGAGTTTTACTTTGTTTTACGCTGGAGAAAGAAGTATACACAGACGTGATTGATTCCAGGGGGTGGATTTTTTTATAACTGGTTAAATTCCCTGCCTTTTCAGTCCTAGTCATCTGATACGACCAACTTTTGCGCGGTCCCGACAGAATGTATAATGGTAATATTTTATATTGCTTAGCTGGAAGTTGGATTACTAGGGGATTGGCAGAACGGACAAAAGTCATTCGACACCGACCCACGCAATTTTCAGATGGATTGCCTGAGGCATCAACGGGAAACTCAATATCCAGAATTGGAAGAAAAAAATTATTTGTTGAATGCAGGTACTCTTATTAGTAGAGTTACTCCCTCGAGGTATAAAAACACCATTTTTATCACAGCGATGCTACTGTCTAGATGGCTATAATTTGTAATTAGTAGGAAGGGAGAGATCGGTGGGCGTGCAGTTACTAGTTTTTTTGATATCTCATTTCCATTGCTCCCAAAATTTCACATGAATCAGTAGGTTTACAAGACAGAAAAAGTTGAAAAAGTACATGTGATTATGCATATGATGATAAACCATTTTCTTATTGCATAAAATTTACTGTGTAATGGAAAAAAATGAGGGATCAAGTTTTGATTGGGTGGTGCGAATTTTTTTTGGCAGCGCATGGAGAAAACATTTGGATAAAAATTATTCTAGGCTAGAGAAATATTATTATGACGCCTCATAAATTGTACCCTTCTACCCCGACAATTTTTATGGTTGGTAAATTTTACATTATCGCTACAGTCATTTTTACCCTACCACATAAATTTTTATTTTCAGCAGAGTAACATTTCTTTAACCTATAAAATAAAATTTCATCATCATATATTAATTTTTAGTGTTTTGAAATAGAAATGAGGGGACGATGACGTGTGCTACATTTTTATGGAACAGTAAAATAATTTTTTTCTAAAATTATCGCCGTCTAACGCATTCTGCCTGACACGACGCTGATTTTTGCCTGAATTTTTCACAGAAGAATTTTGGAATTTTGTTCTCCATCCATTCATACGTTTGTAGATTACGGAATATCAGACAAAATTATCCTTTTTTTTTCCATCAACACGTCGTAATTATTTTTCAATTTCCCCGACATTCCACAATTTTCTTGCGAAGTAACGTTGACGGCTCAGTACACGAGGAAGGTACAAATGACGTAATAAAATAAAACGAAATAAAAAGCCTTACGACACATCAGCCACGTACTTATGGCTTGTTACTTAACGTGTATTGTATGAGAATTATAAAATTGTTTACGAGTTTCTGAGCTTCACGTTGGAAAACTCGTCGAGACGTATTCCAGGGGAGCTTTAAACTCCGATTCCCGGGGATGAAAAATATCTGCAGTAGTGCAGGAGGCCATCCTCTTTGCTGAATGAAGAGAAGAGGTGGGGATACGCCTCTCGAGTATAAAATGTGAGCTCGACCCAAACTACTCTCACGGTGAATAGTTTCTCCAGGGGTAACAACTCATTCCTGGTTTGTGTCTCTTTTATTCCACTGATCTTCTGTTTTTGATGATCATCTTGAATTTTTACTTGGACGGCTGGATGACTGCTGAGTCTGAGCTTTGTCAGATGGACTAGAATGCAATAGGATTACAGACTCTACGGGCAATGATCCGTTCAACTGGATTTTACTTGCTTTGGCGTACATACCCCCATGAGAGGATTATACCGCTCCTCATAAGTTGGACAGATGCTCGCTGAGTAGTTGAATGAACTTCGACATTGCCTAGGTTGCGATCCTGGGCAAGTTATGTTTTTAAACTGCAAATATTTTGTATCCGAAATTTTTTAATGCTCCTCTCCTGTTTTGAAGAGATTTAGTTACCTTGGATTTGAAATACTCTAGACGTCTGGGCGTACTCTGGGTAATGAAAACTTCTCTAGTGCTTCGCAGTCAATTTCTCTGGTATGGTAAAGCCTCAACTTTTCTTATCAGGAATTCATTTTTTTTTACTCGGTGAGCGTTTATCCATTCCCGCCGGCCCCATTCCGGTATGGAGCTGAGGTTTTTTTTATTTTAATTAAATATTTGAAGTATTTCGATGGAATAAAACTGCAAATATTTCTGTTGCATTTTTTTACTACTCCAGGCGAAAAGGAGAATTTTGACGATTTTGTTTACATGGGCGTAAATTAAATGAAAAGAAATCCTCTTTATTCATAAGCCGAAAATTATTCGACACACATACCAGCCTCGTTTAATGTTAAAACCCCAGCACATGGAGAAAAAAATTCCACAATTTTTCTGGGAAAATTCAGGCAGAGATTACCGTATTATCCAGTAAAATGGTCAATTGTCTAGCGCCAGAGGAATTCTCGTGCATGAAAATTATGGCTGCCTCATCATGTGACCGTTAATGATAACTCATGTGACGCATTAGCACCTCCCATAAACACCACAGCCAACCATTGCTATTAACGTGTTGTTCAGAAATAAATTTGTCACTTCGTTGCGGCGAAACTTTTTTTGATTGACAAATAAAAAGCGATAGGCAGCCGATGGTTGCGTTGTGTCGGCACGAAAATAATACGAAAAGTTTTCTCGGGCAAAGCGATTAAGAATATATAGTTTCTGCGGTATTGGTGGAAAATGATATAAAATATCGCAAAAGGTAGAGAAGAAGTTGAATCTAACGTCAAAGTTTCACAGGGCATTTTCGCTTGGACTGAAAGTTGGCGTGAGATTTCCAACGATGGAAACGCACCGGGGCAGACATTTAATCGATGGTGCGAGTTAATCCAATCCTCCCTCTCCATCACCACCAACTGCTATGCAACTCTACCTCTCAATGAAATTTAGATTGCGAACGAAGTTTGTGGAGGATGTACTTTCTATTTACACGTGAGAATTGTGGATGAATTAATTTGACCTCCGGTTACAACTATGAATCTAGGCATGAACTACTTGTTGAGATTCGTTGTATTGAATAAATGGCTGGTATTACGAATCAATTCTGCAGATATGGTATTGAAATTGGAGGAGAAGCTCTATCGATGAGAAAGATTTCATTATAACACAGAAATGAAATCAGAGTGATTTTTCCAATGAAGAGTTTCTCAAAATATATTTTATCGATATATTAAATCATAAATCCATAATTAGCCGATTTTCTTATGTATATATATGTCAAGAATGACCTACTGCGCTGAACCAAAAAGCAACTCAAATTTAAAAAGCTCGTGAAACACCTCGTATTGACTGATTTCATCGTCGGTTCATCATTCGCCCAATACATAGGTTAACAAGGGCATTCGGATCTGTTTCAATAAATTCACCAGACGATATTCTCCGGGTGCGTCTCTCGACGCTCCCTGCCGTTAAATTGCGAAACTTTCGAATATGCTAATTCCTTGGCCAATCCTAATGTCTCGTTCTTCCCACCGCTTCTACTCGAAACTTTAACCCTTACAACATACACCATGACTAATTTAACCGAGGCTGTTCACCCGAGGTACTTAGACAAGTATTTTGGCTTCTGCGTTGTCCTGCAACGTGTTCACATTAATATCCCAGCATCACTGCGTAAACCATTATAAACGTAACAAACTTTATCCAGCCATAACAACAAAATTACCAAATGTACTTGTACAACAAATTAACTGGATGAAACATTTTCCATCTCAGTATGTAGATTCGAGAATGCTGTTTAGATTGAACCGTATGCAGATGTTTGGAGATTGGTGAGTGACGATGGTAGTCTGTTTGATGGAGAATTCACTGCATCGGAATGCCGTCCCGAATGATTTTGGTGCATCGTGTGCCTCACCGATTTGCATTCCACAATTACCCAAGTTCTCGGTGAGTCTGCATCCCACGGGAAATCGAAATGTTCGAGGCTTTTCAAAGGGACAACACCCCCACCATCGAGTCTATGGTGAATTGTTTGCGGTATCTATTGTAATTCTATATACACCTCGGAATAAATCAATAAGTCACTCATGTGCTACCATCGCTCAATCTGGTTTTGGGGTCAATTATCGTTTAGCTGTATTAATATACCGTAATAGTCTGGGTGACACTGAATAGCGATTGATGATACCGCGGCTCATTTCAACTCATATTTACCGATGACAATGGAAATCGTTATAATAATGACCAACTTGAAGAGTGAGCTGATTGAAAACACTTCAACCATAATTCCCAGTGACATACTTTTGCGGAGCTCTCACCTCAGTGATTAAAAAATATCATCAGGTGGTGGCCGGTCATTAATTAATTTGTTTAATTAAATTTACCGGGAAATTTTGGGAGGCCAAGTGTATTACACGATACCAGTTACAATGTATCCCTTGTTAACTGGAGCTATTTCAATAGGCGAGGGAGATATTGAATTTCCGTGTTTCCAACTTTAATAATCGACGAACATAATGTCTCCTCCCCCTGGGAAGGGGGGATTTTTCAGTTTTTTCTTTCACGTGGGCGACGACTGGAGGTAACTACAGTGGGATCGCATGAATGAGTGTAATGACACCGATATGAATTGCGGTATTAGCAGGGCCATCCGACTCTAGCACATGTTCATTAAAGTACTGCATAAAATTTGTTGAAATATTTGCATCCCCTAAGCACTTGCATTCGGAACTTATGGAGATTCACGAGTTAATAATATTTTTTATTTCACCTAGATGAGGCTGATGAAGCACTTCAGGTACTGGGGTTCCATTGAAGTTGATCTCTCCGCTTGTTCAAATTTGAGAGAGATGAATAAACTTCATAAATCCCTATTTCCACTTCCGACGGAGGTATATCACAGTGGTAAGTAAATAACAATTAAAAAGGAAGCTACTAGAATATTCTTTCACTATCGTCTTAATTAATTATCAATTTATTCAATCCATTCAATCAATATTCAGCAATTTCGAAAAGTTTCGGGACAGAGCGTGACGATTCGTCAGTGAAAAAGACAATGACAGACGTTTTTAATTGAGAATATTATGCCACAATTCACTCGTCATATCAATACCGAATATTGTCGATGAGGAGAACGTAAATATTAGTTTAATTAATTAATTAATCCCGAATGGTTGAGGATAACGTATTTTTTAATTTAAAAATAGGATAATCCGTTTGCCAATTCACCAAGGGTGAGTTATCAATAGTCCGTAGGATTTCCCCACTCATCCCATAATCCCCTGGATCACGTGGCAAATGGACAAACATGCGCATCAAGATGGAAGACAATGGGCACGAACAGTCAGTCCCCCGAAGATAATTACACGTCTATCTGTCATATTATTACTGGCATGTAGCTATTGTTATTCGCATGTACCTAACCAAGGACGATACAATGCTTACATATCTACTCGAGTACTAGCCTACATTCTATCTCCAGTCTCTCGCTTCCATTGTCTTACAATCTCCTCGTACACCCCCTGAGCTCTTGCATGTCCTTTTTGACATTCACGAAGATAGAGAAAACAATTTGCACAATTCAACGCACAAACAGCAGAAGGAGAACACTGCAAAGACTGAAACTTAGTTTTTGACAATCTCCTCGGGGGCAAGTACCCGCTTTGTTATAATTTCTGAATAATACATTGTACAAAATAAATTGTGGTGGGTTATCTGGAAATGTTGTTAGCACTGCCCAAACCGCTGGTAAATATTGAAGCTAGTCTACTATTAGTTTTCAACGTCGCTAACTATGGGAATGAGATTATTCACGCATTTATGGTCGCCAGAAATGGTTAAACAATAATAACTGCTGATATGAGGGTTGGAAATATATGTTGAATATTTTCATCATAATGGTTTGAATTTTAGTATCGTGATACTGAAACTGGAAACTTTTTGCTTCCTCAGAGGTGTCTGTTAACATTGACTGCACGGTATTTGAAAGTTTGTTCGATGTGATTTAAATAATAGACATTCATTGTATCCATTCACTTTGCATTGGTGATTGAGAAGGAATTGTTCAATTCCCAGTTGGGTTGGATATACCATACTGCAAGAAAAATGTGAAAATTCCTAGTGAGTTTAATAGAACTTTTCCAGAAGGCAAACTGGAATTCGATGTAGAGGGAAGAAAATTCAAATATCGAATTTCCATCATAATATTCTCCATCTACATATTGTTACGTCAGGAGACGTATCGCGTTCCTCCGTCAAAATTGATGGGAATAACATTAAAAATTGAAAACAATGGTATATTAAAATATTCAATAGAGTGTTTTTCTCTATTTTATCGTCATTATCTACAACTTTAACAATTGATATCTGATCATCGGTAGAATGGAGTATTGAGAACTATATTAATCGAACTGCTCACTCCTTCAAAGCCCCTTTTTTCCCGAGTTTGAACAGTCATTCAGGTGTAACGTTTTATACGAAATACTCATCGTAAAGACCCCGGAAATTTCCATCGGATATTTCATTCGTGAGGAGAGAGCATGCGTCCTCAAGAAGAAATCACCCACCCAGAAATTGTACAGAATGAAGGAAGAATTCGTCTCATAGCGAGGAATATTAGAGAGCACATGCTTGAACACGATACTCCATCTAAACTGCACTATAAAGCTTATTAAACGTTTCTACCTAAGACTGTGCACCATCTGGATAAAATCTTGGTGCGTACACACAGCCAAAACCACGATATTAGTTTGAATACATCGTTAGCGGGCTCGTTCATCGTACTTGCTGCTCTCCCAAGGTCTTACACGAAAAGCTGATTACTGTGACTGTTAATAGGACCAAGTTTCAGACCTAATTGTTGCACTGAGTCCTCCCCCCACTCGAGCAGTATGCAGCATAAAGACCAGGACCAAACATACTGATTGAATGCTACCATGGAAAGATACTTTTGGCTCACGAATCACAGGCATTCTTTGAAGTCACTGTTGACAAAGCTCCTGAAGATTATTTTGGACGGATTAGTCCGTAAAAAGAGCATCCGCAACATACTCAAGGAATAATGAGCATTAAACCGGGAAAGTTGTTGTGATAGGTCAGATAAAGAACGATTCACGTGTAGGATTAAAAAAAAAGCTTGCAATTGATAGAGGTAAAACTTTTTGACCAAACGTTAACAGTTTTCCAGTCCTATTCTCCCGGAAACTGAGTGCGATGCATGTGCGTTCTATGGATCATGAGCGGACGGGCTGTCTGATATATCCGCCCGTTGACTTTGGATATCGGATTAAACTGTCGTGTTTTATCTCCACATTCCCTTCTCATTCCTGTTTCTACCTCGGCTTTCGTTTCCTCTTTGATTTTTGTATTCGACAGATAATCTCTTTTATCATCATACGACTCTCCTCCATACCAAACACCGCTCAATGCTGAGGGAAATGTAATATTCAATATTGAATGTACCGTATTATAGGTACAACACGAGGATTATGGATTCACTCGTATATTGAACATGAAATTCACAAATTGGTGTCACTCGATTTTCTATTGCCATGGAAAACTGTTTTTCAGTAAGCTGAGTATGTAGGCGTCAACAGAGCTATGAGGGAGGTAAAATTGAGATAGCTCTTTCATATTGCATTCCCTTTCAGCATCGGTAACTCTACACTCTCCCAAAACAGATTCAACTGGATCAATTCACCAATTGGTATGCACCAACTGGATGGGCTTTTCCATCAGTGTATTGGTGTACCGAATGAATTTGGTCCTACTACGATTGTGAAAGCGTCAAATACAGATTCTACAAGTGTGTTGAGGACATCAGATAGTGAAGCATCACCTCAAAATACCACGAGCACAGGACATTCGTGTATATGGGTTTCAGGTATAATTGAATTACCGAATAAGCGACAGTGGTCCATATGCGGTATAATGATGTCGACAGGATTGTGGGGGGGCTCGATCCAATGTTGGTTTGAGGATGAGCATTGGGATTGCTAAAGGGCTTGTGTGTATGCAAGCGATTATACCTGCTTTCCAAAGCTACCTAAATTCAGTTGCTTTCAATTGTACATGTAAGTACCTGCAATCACCCTAAACATTGATGCAGACCATCGTCGAATCAAACCCCTATGATATTCTGATTCTGATAAAAGCATTTTCGATATTACGTGTATGGATGTGGCTGGTGTATGTATTTGGGTATTTGGAGGTTCCAATGGAGTGATCCGGGTGCAGGGGCTTCCAATATCGAGCGATGGCTTCAGTACTGGGATATCAAAAATGTTTTAGCTTGCTGATGATATACATCGGGCAGGATATACAGGGAAATGGGAAGAGAGCGAGCCTCCTCTGCATGCCATCTCGGTGGAATCAGGGGGGTCGAGGAGGTGGAGGTGTGGAGCAGGTGACGTCTCGCTCACCCAGACTATTCGCTTCGCTTTATTATGCAAGCACTCGGTGTGTCCCACATCTTATATTTCATAGGAAGGCAGGACAAGATTTACGCAAGATGACGGGGTACACTTATGTTTTTCTTCGTCTCTACATAACTTTGTTTTTCGTCTGTCTCTAGGTTCATATATTGGTACTGAACGACAGAAGGGTATGGCATTTTTTTATATCAGCTACTACATTATGTGGATCCAGCGGCTGACTGATTGCCAGTCGCTGACTGGAGTGGAGACAAGAGTGAGGAATTGCCGGCGATTGGTGGAGATCCAGAGTGTCCGGAATTCTGAATGCAGTCTCGTGAAATTTAGAGACAGTAGTGGGGATCCAATCATTCGGGAGAAAAGTGAGGATGCTATCAAATTGAGCGATTGCGTGCGGAGAGGAAAAATTCAGGAGCTGAGATACAGATGAGATACGTCAATTGTATCGGTGATGGCGTGCGGGAACTTCCTTGGGATATTCTATGACAGGGAAATCGTTGGCAAGCGGGAATCCTCGAGTATGTTAGAGGCGGTAAGACGGAATAGACGACTGACCCCGACAATAAAATTCTCAAGGCACCTTCGTAAGTCTGCCAAATTCATATATCTATATACACGGTTCATGAGGTAGATACATTTATAATCTCAGGATTATTCTAGCGTTCGTGCTGGGAATAAACTTTTCTGGTTTTTGGAAATCTTTTATGAATATATTGTAGACTCCTTCTCTAGATAAAAATAACTCAAGATTTGGAATACTGCCCGATTGTCATTGCCGTCCAACCACTCGAGTTTTCAACGAATCGTGAACTCTGCAAATACACATGCCCCGAGTTATACACATGGCTTATTGAATTTTCTACTTTATTGCATGAAGAAATGATCAAATATTCCCCCACTGGAGGAATCTCATTATCCTTGTTAATGAAATTTTCAACCGACAATTTCTAATTGAATTTCATGTCAACTTCACCATTATTTTCATGGACATTCACTAACAATACCATGTCCACGTGCGAAAGTACCACACTAGTCAAATCAAACAGAGTGCGAGGGGCGGAATTCATTTGTGGTACACTGGTTGTTTGCTAGACGTGAGAACACTCACATACGAATAGGGGAGGGAGAAAATTTTACTGTAATTAAATTTGTATTTCATGCAAGGAGATGGGTTGTATTTTCTGGAGGACAATATTGACGATTTCATTCCGAATTACTTTGACACACTCTAGCGCTTGTATTAAAAATCGATAGAAGATAAGGGCATTCGGGCCATTGACCTAGAAAGAGAGCTTTTCAATAGTATTTACAATAATTTAGTAATTTTTACCTCGATCGTCGGTGAAAAATTACGGTCTAGACATTTAAATTTGCCGAGTAGATCTCGTAAGTCGCAAGCGGTTAAAGAATCTCAGGAAAATTCCGATGAAAAAAACAGAGACAAGCTGTGAAAAATAGAAACAAAAAGCCCACGAATGACGTAACAAATTGTTTGAGGTTTTTACCATCATCACAGCGTATTCCTGAGACAGTGAAAAGCTGAATGGTTTTTGTGGTACCTCGCCACGCGATATAATTCAATGTCAGTTTGCCAGCGGGTGCAGAAGTGGGAGGCTGACCATCTCTCGGGGCACTATATCAAACCGACCTAGACAGGCAAACGGCCGCCTGTGGCCGTTGGGGCCTGCCCTCCGCAGGGCCTCATACAAACTCCATATAACGAGTATAGAATTCATACCGCCATCTCTCCGCTTCAGAGCACTATCCCCCTTCGTTGAAAAGAGTGTATTTCAGCCCACCCTCACCCATCAAGATTACGACATTGGATTATTTATTGGTACTCCGGGTGGGAGAGTTTGAAATCTCGGTAATTTAAGTACTCGCTTGACTCATCGTCGGCATTTCCACCGGAGACTGACTGAAAAAAAAAAACTTGAAATCAATTTCACGTTCGCTGTAATGCTACCCTCAGCTAAAGCGCCTGTTGTCGTGCACCAAAAAGTTTTACACTTCTCTGATATTCTTTTTTCATCGTTTTTATCCTTCGCCTTCGCCATCCTCTCCCTGGTACAGTCAGATTTTCTTTTTCTCCCCGGTCCATCGAGGCACGAAAGAGCCCTTCTGAAGGCCACAACGACCAATGTTCTGGGAAAGCAATAGGGTGCGAAACTTTAATGGCACTCCAAAAACTTTGTCCCGGGTCAGGATTCACACCCTCTTTCCTGCACATCCCAGTAACCAGCGTTACCTGATACAGGTATGGTCTAGTGATACTCGTGGGAAGTTCGTATATGAAGGTAATGTGCAATAAAAGTGGTTTTGTTAGCAGCAATTTTTTTTATCGACAAATTCGTTCCTAATTTCTGCTGTTCAGTGTCGCGGGAGATATTCTAGGATATTGCAAATATTTCGTGAGTATTATTTCTCGACGAGGAGGAATCCTGGTAAACATATTCTTGAATTTAGGGGATACTGGCACTGAGGGTGATTCAGAGGGTAAAAATTACTCGACGAACTGTGAACGATTACAAAATTTGAAAGTGAAAAATTTTCCGAAATACACTGATCATCGATTTCCAACGTTACTGTAGCAACAATATTGGTCACGGAGAAATATTAACGGTAAATCACAAATTTGCAACACCAAATGTTGAAATATTTGAGGTGGAAGGACACATTGGTGGTTCATCGTGTGTGAATTACCCGGTATATTGTTTTCCAAATAATAATCATTTCTACTTTATTTTTCCACTGAATGCATGGAACGTTAATTGAGAAGATAATGATGACTAATTACAACACGAATGAGAAGCCCCGTAATGGTAATGCTAAAGTGACTTCAATTCACGAGCAATTGAATCCATTATTTACTACCGATGGATAGATAAGTGATACAACCAATTGTACGGGTCTCCGTCCTCAGTAGTTCAACTCAACCATTTGTCAGGCAGCTCGATGAGTGACTGTGTAATTCTATGTGGATTAGTTTACAATTACGCACTGAAGAGAAACTAATATCCGTTCTCATCCCCCGCAACCCGAATCTATTGTTCCTCGAATGAAGGAAATTCAGCTCTCGGATGAATAAAAAATTAACATCACATGGAAGAAAAAAAAACAGATATTCCAATTACTTCAGCAAAAGGTAATCCTGGGGACGGTAATTCAACGGGAAAGTAGATTTCTACCCATTTTCCCGGCTGTACTATTTCCCCTCTTGAATTGGTGCGGGGCATTGCTTCTTTTCCATTTCCGTTTTTAATCCTGTTTCATTTTATCTCATTTTTTACCAATGAACTGATCACATCGACGGCGCATAATTCTGTAATTTCCATTCACATAAAAATTAATTGCCTCAAAAATTTGCTTGAGTCCAGTTTTAAGTGATTTTTTAGAATTTTTTTTTTCCCATCGGTAAAAAAATTGTGTCAGTAGAAAATTTTAATTTCCATTTTCCCCGCTGTGTACAAGCCACAAAAACTATCAAACTATCTCCACCGGCGGGCTCCACAGCCACGAAATCCGGTTAATCCCTTTGTGCACGTCGAACATACTACCTCGGCAGTGTAAAAAAACTAAATAAAAAAAGAAGTAGTAGAAAATAAAAATGAGTGCCGATAAAAACTCCCTGTCCACTATTTACCAAAAAAATGCTCAAAATCACATCCCCCAAAAGCCATTCATACGATCATTTGAGTAAGTGTTCGAAAAAATAGAATAATAATAAGAATTGACGTTCAAAATTCAACATAAATCCCGACAAAAGCCCACTACAATCCTCTTCCCAGTAGAAAGCCCAGCCCATAAAGATAGAGAAACGTAAAAATATACAGACGCAGAGAAAAAAAAAACAAGGAATGCAAACAAATGAAAAAAAAAGAAACGAAGTAAGTATCGAATAAACTGGAACGAGTGTCAATTCACGGTATGGTAAAAGTGTCGTAAAAGCGATAGCTCTTGTGCCCATATAAACTACTTAACATTGCAGTTCGGTATCGTTGGTAGGCAGCCGGCAGGAGAGAAGAGCTTTTGGCGAGGAGAAGTACTCGTGTAGAGGAGTAGGAGGTGCCTCCAGTGCAATGGGAAAGTGTCCCAACGGCTCTGTACTAGTAACCAAGTGAGGAAGCTTCCTCTACACTTGTTTGTGATAAAGTCACCGACCCGTTACATTCTCACTCCACATTAGTCGCCGAGCGCCTCGTGCCCGGCCTGTCCTCCTTTCACCCTCTTATTGGGCTCATTGTCCCATTGACCCTGTCCTCCCCACCTCTGCGCCCACCCCTTCACTCCCTCCCCCCAGCCATCTTGACTTGTTTTTACCTCGTTTTCCGAATCACTAACAGTTAATTGCCGCAGAGGGATAATCCAAGCTGGCGGTGCGAACGACAAGACCCCAAGTGGTAACCCACCACCAGCCATTGGATCTAGTATGCGGTACAACTTCTCCCTCTATTCGTATTATCTTTACCCATGTAACCTCTGTACGTAGAGGGGTAGATGGAGAGAGGAAGGGGAGGGTTTACAACTACAAATGGCTGCGGCAGGTAACCCTGGCTGTGGACCAACGAAACAAGCGGTTGCAGCGCTTTTCATCGCGGGGAAAAGCCCGTTTCATCGGATTCCTGATTGCCAACAACAGACTCAACCGTTTTCGATGACCATGCCGGGTCGAATGCGTCGAAGCATTTTGATATATTTCACCAGCCCATCTCTCCCCTCGTTCAATCTGCTACGTCAATGTCTCCCGCTCTACATTTTGTCACGCATGTACTGGGAATTTTGGGTGCTGTCCTCCCTCGATATTTTCTAATAAAAATTGGCTGAGGATGCAACGGGTTTATTGAATATGCATAGCCCACGGGGCGTAGATGATTTTCCATTATTTTTTTTTCCACTGCCGAGAATTTCTGTTTGAAAATGCCGAGCGTCTGATGGCATGGGTAAAGAACCAGCGAATATGGGAGGGTGTAATGGCTATTGGATGTCTTTAAAAGCTCATGCGTCAGGGGTTTATATTAAAAGCGTCCCTTTTTCCATGCGATTGACGACCGGCGTGACATGAAAAAGTTCTTTTTTGCAATTTTTTTTTCGTCCGGTACCACAGATACCGCATTGTAAAAGAAACGTTCCCCTGTGATTTATGAATTTTTAGAGAATATGGTAAAAGATTCAATGTTGCCGGCTTCTTCTATGGTGAATATTTCGTGATATTAATATTTTCTTACTGTTTCATGTAGCTATAAAAAGAATGGAAGTTAATTGAATTTTTTTTCAAACCCACATGCCGCGATATATTTATCAACAGCCGGCTGTTTCTGGGCGGGTGTATTACACCACTACCTCCTTAAAACTTTATGCTCTGACCCTCAAACTACGATGCAACAAGATTTTTTTTTACTTTTTATTGAAGTATGAAATTTATATCTGCGACTAAATTCCCTGGACAGCTACGTGGAGAGGAATTTTTGGTGAAAATTATTTCGCTCTTTCGTGAATGTTTTTTGAAAAATTTTGGGTGTGTAAACATCTCATTCTATTTTTCCTTAGAGATATAATATTTCACTTATGTCAATTATGGGGATAAACTATGTGGATAGAAATTATTACAGAGGGAGAGAAAAATGTGACATAAGTGAGATATATCCACGGAAAATACACGTCTACAAAACGAAAGTATAATTATTAACAAAAAAATTCTCTCCGCGTAATTATGAAGCATTATTTAGTCTTGTTATTTTTCTCGGGTTCTTAAACATCACTTTCCATTACCTCCGAGGATCTCCGCGGTCCATTTCAACCGAAGCAGAATGATGGAGCTTCCATTGAAAGAATTTTTCACGTTGGGTTCAATTTTTCGTGAAATTCAAGAAGTTTTCAATTCGCTTCTCGATATCTTCCACACTTTTTTCCTCATTGGGTTTTTTTTAGTCAGGGCAGTCAGTGACTGGATTTGTATATCATGGTAAGGGAATGGTGGATAAAAGTCACCGGCTGGAGAAGGAGAATCCAGTGAGGAAAAACGAAAATCTCCAAACGTTTTCTTTCTACTCAATTCCCACTCTCCACGTGCCCCTCTCTGACACACATCCACTGATGAGATTCAAGTACGACACGAGGCTATCCTCCAACCTTCAAGCGGTAAAGTGATTTTCCCTCAAACATTTCCACAGATTTCCGGATTTGTGGATTCGTGCGACAACATGGGTGGATATGGAAGGGAATAGTGAAACGTCTATATCATTTCGTATGCGTCATGTATATTTAGTTAGGTATTTGCTTCACGTCAAAAATACGAATGTCAGAAATCACCGGAAATCAGGTTGAAAATCTTTGTATGAGTACAAGCACCCGGGACATGCGCATTTGACATTGAATCGAGCAATACACCCGTGAAATTTCAATCTGACCGACTGCCAAAATTCTCTCAATCAAACTTATTCATTCAATTTACCAATCACGAAGCGATAAATTAGTTGGTTACGCAATTCCGATGACTGAAATATCCGATTCTGCGCATCATTGAATCTATATTGCGTAATTCTTCAGTTAAATGGCGAGTGGAAAGGGGGTGGGGAGGGAAATTCAACCGGTTAAGAGGTAATGCATTTAATCCATTCTGTGAGAGCGTTGAGAATGGCTAGAGTGTATTTGAATAAAATTATTAAAACAAACTTTTAGTATTTCCTTCCTGGAAAAATTTTCTAGACGTCGTTGGGGTGTCGTGACATTAAAAAAACATGGAATTCATAAAATCCAGTGTGGTTTACTGCCTCATGAATATGAAACGCGGTGAGGGACACAATTAGCAGGTATATCCCGGGAATGTCGCATTAATTCTGTTTGCAGTGCATTCAAGAACTTTAATAGTATTTCCTACAATTAGGGCTAATAATATTTGAAAAATGAAGAGATATATGATGCCATGAATTTCACCTCAACAGCGCTAGAATTTTTCCAGAAAATATCAGCCTCTTGCAAAAATTACACGTAAGGAAAAAAGACGAGAGAAAATTGATAGCGGCGAATAGAATTTTTGATGAATCTATCAATTTCCCTTTATAAATCAACTAATATTCGACACTGGAGTTGGCGATGAATCTCAATAGAAAAATTGCTGGACGTAAAATCGATGGGAGGGGACATCACGTCGTCCATTAATCTCACTTGAAAAATAAAAATTTACCTTGTGCACCGGGCGTCTCAATCATCAGGAGCCAAAGTACAACCGTAAGCAACATTTTGGGTCATTAAAAATAATAAGTCCCTTGAAATGCAATAATAATTCACCACCTGATACTCAACACTCTTCTTGACACTATACGTCACCCAGCGTCTCTGTACACTCGCGCACAAACACACAGTAAACACTTGGTGTCACCGCAGGATATCCACCGGGGGTTCAACATACGTGAGCCCGTCTCAATACCACGGCTTCCTTGCACAAACGTCGATCACACCACGCGACAGTGTCACGCGATATTCTCACAGACATCATCCCGGTATCATAATCATAGGTGTCAAGCATTATACAATAAACATTGTAGTTGAACTATCGTACGATAACGACAATTTTAATTAATTTCCAGGGGAGTTACTTTAATCAATTGTGAACGTAAGTTTCCCGATAACAATTTAACAGTTATAACTGCGAAAAAATATGTTAAATTGTCTGATATGGGTTGAGAAAAATATTAATAACGATTGTTTTGAGTTATGATTAATTTAAATAGGTATTATCACATTTTACGCTTTAAAAAATTAGCGAATACGTTGCGCTCATTTTATTTTCACAGTGGATTTTAAACTTTGCCCCGGACAAAGTGAGCGGATGAGTTGCCGCGCGCCAAATGAGTCTGCGGAGGGTTGTTCTCGAGTTTGACGCTTGCGTACAACTCCAACTGCGTGGAATGGGCGAGAATCCAGTGAGTAGGGAGAGTAAGAGAGATTTTATATTGTAGTTGTGGCGCAGGGCAAACTGCTCTGTCAGTGATGTTGGGAGATATGAAGGATCCAGGCGGTGTGCAAAGTCACGCCGACATCCTGACCGAATGACTCTACCATCACCCCCGATTTGTGATTCTTCAAAGCCCATTGGCGCCCCTCGGTTATAACTATATGCAACCATGAAAATGTCTGCTACTGATGCTGCCATCGTTATTTTTAGCCTCAGTGGGTATAGCACCCGTCAAACACTGTAGCCCAGTCCTTAAACACCCCCGGGGGTCGGAGCTACCGCAAAAAGCGCATTGCTCTGCTGGCATTCTCACTCACTAGGTGACCTCAATGAGGAACAATGAAATAATAAGGTTAAATCAAATGGAGAGAGTTGATGGAATTCAATCGGGGAATTAGTTTGGTTTGCAAGGGGATAATGAGCAAGTGCACTCGGGCGAAAGGGTATATTCCTATTGAAAAGGGAGATTATGAGTCCACGACATGGAGAGCAATTTTCAGGAAATTTTGATGATTAGACTTCATTTCCGGTCTGGAACGATTTTATGATAAAAATAAATATTTGTGTAGCGGTACGGTAATAAATACACTGAATTATTGGAATGGAAGGCGAAATTTATTATGCGCCCAAATGAAGATTAATCACTATTTATTAATGTTTAATAAATTTCGAGGGAGAAATGACGATGCGATGACTCGTAATTCTGGTCAATAAAATGTTAGAAAATTTTTTGTCAAACATCTACCCTGTGTATATCCCAATTAATTACAGTAAAATATAAATACAAAAGTAGAATTTTACTTAGGACCTTGATTCTAGAACAAAAAAGTACCTATCGGAAAGTCTTTAATAAAAATTCGCGGTGTATTTCGCAAATTAAACAAAAACTTGACTGGACTCACTCCCACGGCCGACCACTTTGCTACAGAACAACTTGGAACTTTGGTAGGAGTTGAGGAGAATTTCTATTGCGAATATTCTAGATATGAGAGAACAGCGTTTGGTTTATTACAGTATTTTATATTGCGGATTAACACGCGACAGAGGATAAAGTCTAGACGTAGACGTAGGGTTTTAGTGTTTTATGCTTGCAGCCCCGCAGCGCCCTTTTGATGTTCTACAAGCTCCTTGTCACTGCGTTTTCCGAGTTTTCTAAACAAGGAATTGATAGGCGAGACACGATGGATTTTAGAGGCTCGTCGAGGAGACTGAGAATAAGAAATCAGGGGAGTAACAGTTGATTTTTCCGACACAACAAATTAACGCACGTTCTGCTCGTAAACAGATAGCAATAACGGCAAATAATCTTTCGAATTGATAACATGGTATATACTACCATACATACATACTACACATATGTATACTATACAGGGTGTCGAGCAGGTAGGGGCGAACTCTAAACAGGCATGTTTTGGGGGTGATTCTGAGCAGAAAAGTCCTTTTCTACTTTTCGATCGGACTCACCCCTGCAGAGATATGGGGGTGAAAAGAACGGCCAATGGGGCGCGAGCATTGCGCGGCTCTCCGTCCGTGTGCCGCGGGTAAGCAGTGTGCGTGCTTCCCCTTCTCCTCGGGCGGACGTTCCATTCCGCTAGTGAGTAAGAGAGAGACAGGGGGAAAGATATTTCATGGCAATCCTTTCAGGGGGGGGGGGGGGCGCTAGGATGATTAAAAACCGATTATTATTTACCTTAGTATTATTTATTAAAAGACAACATTCTGAAAACCGCGGGCATCCCCCTTGGCGTTCCAAAGCTAATTATTTAAATGTTAATTATCTCATTATGCAATAGCCTTACAGTGTTTTGTCAAGAGATCTTTTTTATTGTAAATTTAATTTACAACAAGAAAGGTCTCTTGACAAAATGCTGTAAAAGAGCCTATTATCGAGATAATTAATGATAAACAATCGCGGGGAAATTTCAGAGGGGATAGCTCGCGATTTTCGCGGAATCTGGAGCAATAAAATTCAAATCCAATTATTCAATAAACAAATGGATTTACGGGATTCCACCAGGAGACATTTATTGTAGATAATTTTATTCTCTGCAAAAAATGTCTTGTGACAAAAGGCCGTAAATCCATTTGTTTACGTGATAATCAAGATAACGCGGTTATTGCTCCAGATTCCGCGAAAATCGCGAGCTATCCCCTCTGAAATTTCCCCGCGATTGTTTATCATTAATTATCTCGATAATAGGCTCTTTTACAGCATTTTGTCAAGAGACCTTTCTTGTTGTAAATTAAATTTACAATAAAAAAGATCTCTTGACAAAACACTGTAAGGCTATTGCATAATGAGATAATTAACATTTAAATAATTAGCTTTGGAACGCCAAGGGGGATGCCCGCGGTTTTCAGAATGTTGTCTTTTAATAAATAATACTAAGGTAAATAATAATCGGTTTTTAATCATCCTAGCGCCCCCCCCCCCTGAAAGGATTGTCATGAAATATCTTTCCCCCTGTCTCTCTCTTACTCACTAGCGGAATGGAACGTCCGCCCGAGGAGAAGGGGAAGCACGCACACTGCTTACCCGCGGCACACGGACGGAGAGCCGCGCAATGCTCGCGCCCCATTGGCCGTTCTTTTCACCCCCATATCTCTGCAGGGGTGAGTCCGATCGAAAAGTAGAAAAGGACTTTTCTGCTCAGAATCACCCCCAAAACATGCCTGTTTAGAGTTCGCCCCTACCTGCTCGACACCCTGTACATATGTATATTGAATTCATCGAAAATGTCAAGGCCTCGGAAAATATTTGTGAAAATAATTGTGAAAATCAAATGGTAATTGAACGGATAAATTGCAAGTACATATCAAGATTAACCTCGAGGATAAAAAAACAATCCCTTAAAAAAAAGCTAAGACTTTACAGCCAGTAAAAATCTCCCAAAGGGTCAATATTCGTCCCAGTGTATAGGTCAGAGAGGTAAATGAATGACGTTGTTTGAGAAACGGTGTAAGCGGATATAAGAGACGATTTTCCTCAGCAATAAGAGTTCCCCCAATGCAGCATGTAGTTCTCAAGTCGGAGGAAAATTAGGTTAGTTACGTCGTACCGTGAGGTAAAACTTTTCGTGGGATATTTTCAAGTCATGGATAGGGTATGTGGCTTACACAGAGAGTTTTCCATCGTAGCTAACTAAATTTTCGGATTCCCCCAAGGTTCTCACTGTATCAGAGAGTTTCACACACAGTTTCTCGTAAATGAGGCACTCACATGCACCTGAAATCAAATCAACCAGTGAAAAATATAGGTATCAATTTGTGCCATCGAAATTACTCGAGTTTCGATGAAAATGCGTCACTTTTAGGATTTTCAATTAAATTTTAATTTCAACATATAAAATATCGCTCATTGTGGAATAATCCTCTTTCATCCGAATGATCAAAGGGCGATATTTCTGTCATTTCGACATATGATAAGCTTCAATTAACATTTGCATTCAGAGAAAATTCATGTGACCGTACGAAATGATTATATAATACGTGTGGGCAATGCAACGGATGAGGGATGGAAAATAATAGGAGTAGTTATTCAATCCTTTTTCATGAAATAGGTGGACATTTCCGACGAAGCGGGCCCAACCAGGCGCCACGTAGAGAGTCGACACAGTGGAATAAAAGATGATGATAAAAGCGCGGTGGTGCAGGGGGGTGGTACAGGAGAGAGGAGAAGTCGGTGTAGAAAGGATAGAGAAATAGCGCAGGACCTGGAGCGAGTTGGGAGGATTTTCCAGCGCTAACGAGTTGGCGCTGTCTGAAAAATGGGTCACTTGCCGACATGCTATTACCAGATTACTCGTCGTAAGGCCAACGTAATGGAGTGCTTCAACATCGCCAGTGGTATACAAGGGGATACTCCAATGGAGGAGACGAGCAAGAGGGATCAAGCATTTACGAATCTGCTGGAGGGACTGGAGATACACTCGTTTTTTGCTATTAATGCTGAAACGTGTGTAAGGATCGCAATGAGGAGGATCTAATTTACAGTATTAACAATACGCCCGGGGGGTGAGATTACATATTTTTGGTGTTTTCAACGGAATTGTTCGTCCTCCATTTGATGGATGCGTAGAAAGGAAAATCCTGTTTGATGATGTGACCCTTTCATCTCAGTTAATTGCTCTGGAGATTGGGAAAAGGCCATTAATTTGATGACAGGCGAGTTGAAAGCAGTCGTGGAAATGACTTGAGTAGATGTTATGGGAAGGTTTAGACTGTCATTGAATGCTTCCGGGAAATTATGGAGGATATTTTTTGCGCTTGATAGAGGTGAGATTGGTGTGGTTTATTTTTAGTGTTAATATTATTGACAGTCTTGCGGTGAGGGATTTTAAGGACATTATGGTCTACTCGTGAAAAGCCCAGGAGCGGTTTGCAAAGTGAAATGAATTCACTTATCTCCTGGTTCCACTTCGATAAACAATGTAAATGAACATTCTCTTTTATTTCAACAAACACAAGATCCAAAATGGAAATCCCGAGTGCACTTAGAGATTATTCATTACTGCGATGGATTATTAACTTACATGAAATCGCTGAGTAAATATCGCAGAAGTTTATTATCATTTTATCCATAAAAAACTGGCCAGCAGTCAAAACTGACATATCTCGTTTTACCATTTGACTACCGATTTCACATACTGACTTTATCATTCTCCGATTGCCCTAGCCGATTGGATAACTCAGTCGTCTCTTGACACGATCACTCTCCAGTGATCATTACAATCGCCTGTTCCACTTGACCGACGAATGCATCGCTGCATTCCCACCTTCGTTTCCGGGATTAATGAATTTCTTGGGCGTATTTTTATGCTGAATTTTCGCCAGTGGAAGAGAGGGAGAGGGAGAAAGCAAGACAAATAATGTCAAGAGATTTTTCTTTATGTTTATAATGCAGTATGAAATATAATGAGGAGAGTCGTCCAGTTCTATGATGTGAAGTACATGGTCCGCTTCAAGAAGAAAATGGGCAGGACTGGGGCGAAAAATACTGCGACAAACGTGAACAAAAATAACTGGCTATAGCACCTGAATGTCTTGGAGAGTTTGTGAAATCTCAATCCAGAGGGGTAAGGATGAAGTTTCGCTAACGCAAAGTTTTACCCGATTGACTCACTATTTTATATCTACCTCCTTCTCCATCAGTCGCGCGCGTTGGATGCATATGTAATGAACTTACATGAGTTTTATTGAGTTTAAGAAATCTCATGACACTAACGCACGTAGCGTAGAAGATTGTTCAACAACTTTACAAAGTTCCGGTTAGGAACAAATTAAAACCCCGGTTGCGAGGAAGATACACAATTGTTTGTGAATTTTTGGCACTCGCTGCGGAGAAAAAGAGAACAAATTGTGGTTCAGTTTTTATTGAGGGAAAATTTATTTTCCGACAGTTGATAATTGTTAATCTGATGGTGAAGTCATTGCGTTTGAAGTGTGTCGTGATGGCTTGATGGTAAAAAGGGTCAGCATGTTAACTCGGCTAGCGGAAACTCACCCACTTCCAATAAGCAAGTAGTACAGGGAATCAATAGTCAGCCACCTAGTTTATCGACAGAAGCGAACGCTAGATTCGTCGGGAACGATGAATTCTTCTAAGAATTCGATGTGTTGGTTTTGCAGGTTTTGTTCAACATTTTATAGCAACTAAATATATTAAATAAAGGTGTCGCCTGTAAATGTTAAAATGTGTCGCCTAAAATTTGTTCCTCTAGAATTGCATTTATCATTGGAAATTATATTCTAAGTTATTTCGCATTATAGAATCTGAGTAAAAAATAGGTCCGACTATTCTTATAACAATAATTTTCATGAAAATTCACACAGGAAATTTCAATAGTGTTTTCAATTGAAGTGGAATTAATATTTTATTGACTGTTTCCTCACGCGAAGTGAACCAAACGCAATTGTGATTGGTATATCATGAATTATTTGACCCTTTCTATGGGCTATTTTGATTGAAATTTCCATTTTGATTATTCACTCGTAATAGTGGATGCAAGTAGGTCAATCGAAAGCAAAACATTAACAAAATAACATTACGAGTGAGTACTACTCTGTTCCATCAAATGACTAAAAATCTTCGCTAAATTGGCTCCATTTGATTATCACCCCTCAATAAGTAAGAATACCATTTTTCCAGTCAGTTGCAATACAAAACCCCCCCTGATAAATCACCCCAGCTCATCAACTTCGGGTAATCCGACGTAATTATCTGAAGTAACATTATTGGACATCAAATGAACAGCTCTGATTCGCTGGATTCACATTAAGGTTGTTAAAACCGGAGTTTAAACTTTCGATTGAACTTCCAAATGTTCATTAGCACGAAATCCGATGCTTTATACTATTTACACTATTCGAAATGAACCGACGAGTCAGCCAGTCACGATAAGGAATTATACAACTGGAGTTGTATCTGTGCTATTGAATGTGAAGAAGTGCGATTTCTTTGAATTAATTCGAGTAAAAGACGGCAGTGGTGAGAGGGCTGGTGGACTGCATTAAGCAAAGGATTCCAGAATCTGTCATTGGATTTAATCGTTTCCTATGCACTCCGTTATGCCCATTGTGAGTGCTGTATGAGGTGAAAGGGGCGGGCGACGGGGTTGGTCCCCAGTGCTATGATAATTTAATGCCAGAATATAATAAGTTACTTGCTGTCTGGCAGATTTCCAAAAGCTCAGAGCTACCCCTCTCGCTATTCATTCCTTGGGAAAGCTGAAAAGCACCGACACACACCTGAACTGTGGTAAATCGACATTGAGTGCTGAGGTACGGAACATCTCTTGATGGAACTGATTTAGACTAGTTGAATATCGTGGAATCTTTAAGCCTTAATTGCCCGGGAGATTTAACCGGGTTCATTGTTCATATTGTGATGAATATCTATTTTGCCATTTACAGAGCATTTCAGCGGGTATTTTATTAACAATGGAGAATCACCTAATATGCGATTTAGGCTAGTCACATCAGTGAGCAGTTGGCTCCTTTTCGTATTTACTCTTTTTGTCCGTGCTACAGCAATTTATACAACCTCGAGGAAATCACCTCCCAGTGAATCACTCTCTCTTTCTCTTTCTCCCTGTGATATACAGAGGAATCGAATTCCAAAGCATAGACGTAGATACCTCAAAAGCCCATTGCCCTGAGTTGGTTCTCACCTTTACGATTTTGAAATCAAGTGGAGTGCTTTGATTTCTGAGCAGGTTGGGTATCATTTTCAGGGTCTAGATGATTATTTAAATTACCAAGATGATTATTTCATCCCCTCATTTCAATTGCACTGCACTCTCCATTGATTCTCGTTCATTTATAGTCCTGCACCCCTCCCCCGGTCCTTCAACCCGTTGAAACATTAAAATCACCCGCCACTATTTTCACGAAGAAAAATGAATTCTCACGTGAATGCATTCATTATGGAATGAACCTACTTTTCTCATTTTCACTGAAAAATTCCATCATCAGGATGAGTGTACGTTCCAAATTGCCACGAATGTCTATCAGAAGAAAGGGGCATTTAGCTGATTCTAGTAATTCCAGATGTGTCGCACAACGAGAAAGGACTGCGGCATAACACATTTTAATTACCACAATTTAAATTCAATAAATTTGGGCGGCCGGAGCAGTACTGGCACCACGATTGTGGGATAGCACCTCAGGGTGGGTAAGTCGCGCAGCTGTTCTACGAATTAGCATACTAAACTTTATCACCAACATCTCGACAAAGACGTGCCAAGACGGCTGAACTAATTTTGGAGATAGAATAAAGTTGAGCTGTGGAGGCTGGAGTACGATGGGTGAACAGTGAGATGAAGTGAAATGCAGTATTTTCACTGGTGCAAGCCACCTCGGTGGCAGGAGAACGACGGATATACCGTAGATGAATTAATGCTGTCATTATTATTGATATCACTAGTTTGAGTGGTAGTCATGGCGTGTCACATTAATGCCGGAAAATTCATAACCAATTCCGGCTGTTCAATTCCTCATGTTTGCACCTGAAAAACGTGGATATTTGCGTCTGGGTAATACGATCCATTTCTCAGCCTTCCAAGGCGAGAGAATTTTTTTTTCTCCAGGACGATATCATTTTGACGTGCAAATTATTCATACCGATTCGATGCGACATGTATTTTGTATCATCAATAATTTGTGAGTCGTATGAACGTTAATTCGTATTCCACATGGGTGCAAGCGAAATCGGATATTTTATGGATTAATGCAAGTATGAATTGTTATTTGATATGAATTTAAACTCAACAAGATATGGAATCAGGTTGGCACACAATTATTGGAAATTAGATAAACAGATCTTACGAATACACACAATGGTTTTACATTTATGCAATCATTTAAAATAACAGTGACTGCACTCTTTGGCAATATCGTTAATGATGTAGATATATTTAGTACCACCGCAAAACCCCATTGAATTACCCTGAAATGTTCAATTAAAGTCATTATTTACGTTGAATATTTCAAAAAAATATATATCTGGGTGCACCAATAGAATTGGGTAAATGAGCTCGCTCGTTTGACGAGATGCAATCGACGATTTGTGATTGAAATATCAATTTAATTATTTTATGTGCAAATACGTTATATGAGCTGCAATTCTCATTTCGAGACTAATAATTTTTCATCACAAAAATGATAGCGACCCTTCACTGTTGGTATATTCCATTATACCACTAAATATATATATAAATACTAAAACATGTACAAATGTTCTTTTCATTAATATGAATACTTAGAAAAGCACTATTTTTCCTGAGTATATAAACTTTTCTCTTTAGCAAAACTCACCCCTGGGGCTAATCACGGAGGGCTCACAGGTCCTTTCAGATCTCGCTTAAATCTCCCACTCTCGAGAACTGCGGTAAATGCCCATTAGTAGATGGCTCAACAATACAGAGGACTTGAAAACAACACTATGGTATCCAGCGCAGAAAGGAATACTAGATCCTCCAATTATTAGAACAATTATTGAGTTGGTTGCAGTGTAGCAATTGGAATAACGCAGGACTGGAGAATGAGTCTTCCAACAAATCACCAAAGAGAGATAGACATGGACGATACCCACAAGACGGTTGTTGCCGAAGGGCTCCTATAGATGTACCACAATGGGAATAGCATTCAATTGTAATTGGACATCACTTTTGAGGAATGATGACCCCTGAGAGCTGCACTAAAATAATAATAAAATTGAAATGCACCCGTTTCGATGTTTAAAAAATTGAAAATAGGTTTTCACCAAATGGAACGGTAATTTTTACCAAATAATTCTCTCTCTGTATCGGACACGATCTATAATCCTGCGACGGAGGAGATATAATTTCTATATGATTCGAAATTGAATTTGAACGATTCAATTTCATTAGGAAGACGTGGAAATCAACGAACGCCTGTCATTGAATTTCATTTGAACAATAGAACTTCATTTCATCTCCCCAAAATATTCGTGGAGCGAGCCTTTTGAAAGCCCCAGATTTAATCAGAGGAGTGAAGGCAAGCCATTGAACCCGTTCAGTTGTTACAAGAATTATCCCACGCGACGTATATATGTGATGGAAATGAATATTGAGAAGTTGGCAGTGAAGTTGTAAGCAAACTTGAACGCCTCAGGCAACCCTGGATGCTTGAGAGCATAGACGTGTTACAGACAACTCCTCCCATTCGTTTCTACTCTCACTAACACAACTACCAGCTCACTTAAATGTATCTATATTTCCTTTTATATATCTGTGTACATTTTGAGGCACCTTGAATTTTCCACCTATATCCTACGACAAATAATGTCAAACTCAGCCAATAATCTCAATAAAAACAGTTGGGAGTTCATAAAATTTCCCCGGAGAGGTTCAACTATTCTTCTTCATGCTCGAATAGATACTGAGATTTTCATGCTAAAATGCATTGAATAAAACTGTTCATTATGAAGCTCTTTCGCTTGATGTTGATCTTTCACTGTTAAAAATGTTCTTCTCAATTTTTTTCACTAATTCAATTCCCTCTCGACAATTATTATTATATTTTACTTTAATAGTGTTCACGATATAATAGAAAGTAAAATGAAATAACGTGCCCCCGATTTGTGAGAGATAAATTTCCGACGGCTGACGCTGCGCTGACTTGGATCACTATTCCATTTATTTTCAGATTCATTTTTATTTTTAGTGGGCTTAATCGAAGGGCAATTAACGATTGTGTGTCCCACATTCTACAAAACATTTCTTCAAATAACTGTCTCACAGATTCGGTGAATCTTCGATCGTCAGATAAGAGAAAATTAATTAATTAATATGAGAATAGTCCACTGAATATACCATCGTCATTGTACGAAAATAATTTCTCGGTTGGCATCACACAGTCAACGGTGTGGAAGTTGACCCGCATAAACTAATTAATTGAGCATGTATATAAGTTTATGCGTTGGAAGCTGACAACACTCTCCCTCTAGTGAAAATAATAAAAGTTCTTCCGGAAAAAAAAATTGATGTCGACTATGACATCTTAACAATAATCGCAGATGGATTGTCCCCGAGGGAGTGTATACGTATAAGTGTAAAAAAGTTGACAGTAGAACACGGTCCGGTTTTCCAAGCTGACACGGCATTTTCCCGGTGAGGTCTTGCTCTCATGTTTCTCCGTTATTCCCTCCACCCGTGTCCCTTACCCTTCCATACGTTTTTCTGTCTGTGTCCAAAGCGACTCCACCGCGACTCTTAAAGTTTTCATGTAATTCTCATGCGAAACTTTGGAAACAAATACTATGCGGAGCACAGCGGTGCAATTTTTGGTTAAAATTTTCGGCTGAATAAAAAAAACCACAAACCAGAAAAGAGAAACGAAAAATAATATAAAGCGGATCCTGACGATTACTAATAAAATTATTCAACAATGACATTTTCACTGCGACAAACTTCGTTGAAACCATTAATTTTTTCAGCATTTCTTACTGAGATAAAACTTAATGGAAGTGAGAAACGATAAGGTTTTACTACTCTGTGTCCCATGGAACAATAGGCCCGGTTATAGTCATGGAAGACTCCCTGAAATCACGTGAAATCAGTCATCATCGTGTGACCGAATTTCCAAACAACGAGCTGATCTCGACGAAGTCTTTAAAAAATATCTGATTATTTTAAAGGTTCGCGGGAATTTTAAGCTGTAAAAATATCGATGTTCACCAGAGTTCAAAGGGCATATTGACTATAAACAGTTTCACGAATCACAAATTCCAATGAATATCTAGATTTCCAGTCGGAAAGAGAAACCCCATTGGGCGATAACAAACCACATGTATTTAACACGCGTTTCCGCTTTGCGCTCCTCTTCAAACCGTAGCGCAATATGGGGGATAGAAGCCGCGGTAAAGGGATGAACGAGCGGGATGGCAATGGGGCTGGGAGAGGGGGAGTGGAAAGACCAGTGCAGAGGGGACTGGGAGGTTTAACTGCACATACAAACGGCAGATAATAAGTCACTTACTGCACGGATCCTGGACCCGGGGGTTGGCCGCACGCCAGTTCTATTCGCGCTTCAGTTGTTCCGATCTATTCTATACCGTGCATGTCACACGCATGACGCTCTTAACTAAATTATGGACAAAGTAGTACGATTTCCAACGTTTAACTGGATGAGAGGTATTCACAGCGATTCTGGACGTTTTAATGTCATCATCACTGATACATTGGTTCATTTTAATTATCAAATGAGTGATATTAATGCCGGTATTCGGATACCATGGACGGTGAATTGATTGGAGAGAAGTGCTCCATGTCATGGAGAAAATACTTTTTCAAATTAAAAAGTCACGAGTGCAAAGCACTGTAAAAAAATCTATTGAAACAAAAATAACCAGTGAAATTATTTTCAGGAGATAATCCATTACAAGTGCAATTCTATTTCAATTCCATAGAAATATCTGGGAGAAAATCCAGATGAAGATACACTAATTTTACCTCGTCTCAATTTGCAGTAATAAACCAATGCCATGATAATCAAATCACCGTCTAGGACTCAATTACATTGAAATTAATTCGGCCAATAATTCATTTCTTCCATCATGAAAAAACCAATTGCGAGTGTAATCAATTCAATTGAGAGTGCCAGCCCGAATGCTGCCAATTTTGAAAAAAGTGATTATTGATTGCTTTGAATATATATGGGTATTTCCTAGCCGGTGTTAATTATGACCGACAAGCTCGTGATTCGACATCTGAATCGGATTACTGTCAACGCTCACGGGACGCCAAGTGATTAACGGCCGATAAATTCGCGATAGACTTTATATCGTGTGGCCTGAACATCAGCTTCTCCACCTACAACACCATTAGGCTCGTACTCTATTACTTCCTGTGTATCACTCATAATCTGGCAATCCAGATTATGGCAGAGTTCATTGAACTCGCTCGCCGCCTCATTTTTCTCTTCAGTAGAAATGGGCGCCAATAGTCGGACCACCGGTAAACACTCGGAATTTTTCCTATATTTTCTGTTATTTTTTTTTTCTCCCCCATCTCCTTTCCCAAGAACTTCATTTCCCCCAGAATGAGTGAACGAGCTAACCCCATTCACTTGTCCAATTCTCAAATACCACGTAAAGTCGGCAATAACATAATTAAGTAAAATAGTTTTTTTCTTTCTTTCCAGTCTGACACGGCAATACACCACATACATTCAAGCTCATTCAGCCCGAGAGAATGGTAAATTTTCAGAGTAACATTTTACCAGCTGAGGGTGCTGCACACACGACAACCTTCCTCCATTTCTTTAGTTCCCTCCTTCAATACCTTTATTTCGCTGAACAATGGGGAATTCACTCTGTGAGAATGAATTACCTCGATCACGAGGATTGAAAAAAAAATAGAGAAAAGGAGCACATGCATAAAAACAATTGAAGGATAATGAGTTTGCTAAAAAAAAGTGGAGAAACTTGAAATCGATTGAACTTTACTTCTTTCCACGAAAAGAATTGCTGGAATTTATGAGTCCCACGAGAATGGAAAAATTTCCTCTACCCAACTCCATCAAAAACTTATCCCTTCCCTCAGAAGGAGAAAAAAAAATTAATTGGCATAATGAAGTGAATTATTCCATCTTCCCGTTTTCAACGAATTTAAAACTTCATTTATCCATATCATCTCCAATGAGTCATGTTACAGCCGGTATCCACCCCCCCTTCCCCCACCTCTTACACCACGTATATCCACTATCTCAGCAATGAAAAGATAACAGAGATGGAAAATAACTCAGGCAGGTGAGGTTGAGGCGGCGCAAGTTCTCCTGGACGAACAGGGAAATCCTGTGAGTAAGCAACACCACGAATAGGCGCCGGGCAAAATCCCTCCCTCCCACCTCATCCTCCCCTATTCCCCCGCCTTCGTCCCCCCTAAGGCCTGTGCTACCCAGTCCCCTTCCATCCCCTGAAGAGATGACATAGAAACTACACGGACACGCCGTGCGCACACGAGAACCGTCGCCTGTAATTATTCATCTCTCGTACTACGTAATTTTCTTTAATCACAGAACAGCTCTCGGGCGCTTTACTTTGACTATTCTCCACGAAGGATTCTCCCACCCCCTGTACTTCTCACCTTTCCGGTATTTTTTTTTTCCACTTGTCCTCAGTGTTCCAAACACTCCGCTCGCGTGGACAAGCCCATACTCACCCCCCCATCACCCTCTTAATTCCAATCTCCTTCTCTCTCTCTCACTCTCTCACCCTCCATCCCAGCTCTGGCCGTTCGATCTCTCTGTTACTCTCGCACTATTTCGCTGCTGAAGCACCAGGGAAAGCCCGATGGCCACGAACTTTGAAATTCATCCACCACCACAATCCCATCCACGTTCTTTCCACCTTGAGGGTACAAAATAGCCAGAGAACTTTCTCAATGGGATAGAGCTGTTTCGCTGTGAGGCTAGTACAGTGCAGAATTGAACCACCTCGGCTAACACATTACCACTCCCTTCTCATCTCTTAGCTTTACGAGAACCTCTCGACGATGAGGTGAGAGTGGACTGTGGAGGGGTGACCGAGTGAGCCACTGGCTCTGTCGCGAATATACGGGTAGATAGGCCAAGCGAGAGAATTTGAGAGCAACACAGAGTTTGGATAAAGTCCTCTATCCAAGCGTTTTCGTTTTGGGTTAAATGCTGCAAGTTGCTTTGGCTACTTTCTCGAGGACCTCCTCGGGAGCACTTCAGAATTGACAAGATTTTTTTTTTACCTCAATTGCCGAGTGCATCGTGGGAAGATTCTATTTTCGATGGTTTTTCGACGGCGAAGATGGGGAATGGGGTATGACGTATCAGCAACTGAAATTGTTCGGTGAATTTTATTTGGGCTTCCATGGAAAAAATTCTATTCGGATACAATGGTGCATAGAAATATATTTGCGGTTGAGGTGTGTCTGGTGAATCATCGGTGGTGATTTTTACACTTCGACGAACTGCTACCACACTTGATGTTACAGGAACTGAATGAATAAAATGGGAAAAATTACGGATGGTCCAGTTGTGGAATTTTCATGGAGCTTTTCAACTTTTAATCGGGTCCTGCGTCAGTTTTATTGGACCTTCCTCGTTGTTTGAGAATTACGAACTCTTTTTTTGATATGGAAATGTCTTGCCATTTTTATTGCACGATTTCTCGTACTATTGCAGAGGATAAAATTAAGCAAATACGATAACGTGATTATCAGTGGCGGAAATGGAGGGTCGGTAAATTATTCCTTATTTCGTACGTGGACGATTCGACAGGAAACTACCGATGTGCATGTGAAGAACTCGCTGAAAATTTAAAGAAGGAAACATTTATCAGCAGCTCCAGTGATTGAAAGTACTTTTTTGGATGCAGTATTCGTTGATTATGAGTGTGAAAATAATCCTGGCGATGGGAACACTGAGAGGTTGGCACTGAGCAGATGGATATCTGCTCATGGAATCAGGAATCAGCAGATGGAATCAGTATATCCGTATAATCAGAGCAATGGCGCAATGGCAGGTTGACATCAATGGAGAGGATTTATTTAAATCAATCTCAATAAGATTATTTTGCATTATCCACGACTTACCATCATGTGAATTTTTTCCACTCCAATATTTCTCCTCATTGGGACTAATCAACTTCCTATTTTTATCGCTTAAATCGACAGAAGATGCTCAAGTGTAGGTTTAATCACAAGCAGAGTCGCCCACACACCGGAAGACGAGGTTCAATAATATCTTCGGGGCGTGCTCCTACAGTACTTACCGAGCGTGTTTGCCCAGATCCTCCTAACAGTTCATCATCCTCCGGTTTGAAGCTCAAGCTTCGTCCCTTATTCGGCTTCCTCTAAATACCAAGGCTTCAGTAGTGCAGAGCAGGGCACGATAGTTGATACCTCTAACTTACTCCGGCGAGCCGGACGTTGCCGACATCGGATGGAAATATCTACAAATAAGGAGATTGATCAACATTTTTGATCCATAAAATATTCCCATTGCATATTAAAATTTTTCAGATTTCCGATACCACTTCTGGCCAATTTTAACAAAATTCACTGGAAATTTGTTCACAATTTTCCTCCCGATTTACTCCACACAAGAGAATCATTCAATTCAATGAGCTTATTAGCGAAAAATCGATGAAAAATTGTATTCCACACATTCATAAATTAAACTATAATAACTAGAGTCAATGAATAGCGAATTTTACTCACCTGCAGACAATTGATTTTCCCCTGAAATGAATAGGGCTTCGCGTAAGAGGACTGATCTGTCGATACAGAAACAGCTGATAAACTGCTCAGGCATTGGAGATAACACCCGAAAAAGGGAGAATGGAAATGAGCTAAATACGAATAGAAGCGTCTCGGGCGCCTGAGGGTCGGCCCTCTGCGTTCCGGCATACCCTAGACCCTTACCTCTTGTTTAGGCGATGGGCGGCCAAAGAGCCGATAGAGAGTGAGGAGTGGAAGGCTTGTTGTTCGAGTACCATATCCGGCCGACTCGCCGCCGACCGTGGGCTTGGAAATGCCGCTTGTTGTTGTTGTTATCTCGTGGCTGTTTCCTGGTAATTGTCTTAGCTCTTAACGTACCGAGTGGCTGTACAGATGCCTCTTATCTACTGAATAATTCAATAAACGGGGGGCGCTCGGGAGAGAGAGAGCCACCAGGTTTGCGATGGAAAGAGCGGCGGGAAATTTTACACGAACTTCAACGGGGAAAATCACAAAAACAATGGTGGACAGTCAACTACTGGTGATACTGAGTCGTTTTCTGCTGAGAGAAGGGGTCGCGAGTGAATGGAAATAGCGAGGGTTTTTGTTCCGATATTTCGTCTGTATTATATGAAATAAAAAAAACGTATTCACTTGGAACTCATTTTTATTGTTGTTTCCACACTGTAAAAGTGAAAGAGAAAAGTTCATTGACAATGTGAAAAACATGACAACATGTGAGAATGTTGTTTTATGTATTGGATGGAAAGTGTCAGAAAATAAATTCCAACATCCGAATGGAAATTTCATGTATGTGGATATATAAATTTTTTTTCTATTTTTCATTTCATCCAGTGACTTACCTTTGTCAGCAAACCTGGGGATTCACAACTGCAGAGCCACATTCGAAAATCCCTGCGTGATATTGACAGCTGGCTTCCAGTCAATTTCTGGATAACGGTGATATTTTTTAATTACAAATACATTGGATATTAGCAATTTAGATTCGTTGAAATTCACGGAATTGACAGATAGGGGAAAACAAAAAATGAGTGACGCTGCATCTTTAGTTTCTCCCGGGGGTTGCTGACTGGGCGAACAATGGGTTTACCCTTTGTTCGATGAAATGATGGGAATAAAAGAGTGCCGGGAATATCGAGAATTTTTCCATTCAGCGATTGAGGAAACACTCGATATCTCATGTTTTAAATGATCATTAGGAGAATTCTCGATATTGAATGAACGAAAATCTCTCCCACCCAGGGGAAAAAGCATTTCTTTTCTTGGCTCCAGGGAAAAACAATTAGGTACTCTTTACTTATCATTATACGGAATTAATGTCTCGAGGAGTATATCGAGGACAGTCGCTCGTGCGGAATCCAATTTCAGTGAAAACCACAGATAAACTTTTTCCAACCGTTAAAGTTGAAGATAATCAATGGAGATGGGATTGACATTGGTTGCTGAGGGATGTACGACGTGGCACACATGTTCCTCCCGTGTTACAACGTATCTGGAACGTGCACCACTGATCAACGATAGACGTTCGCTTCGTAACGCCCTCTGCCCCATCGTCAAGCAAGACGTGTTCTTCTCAATCATGCTTCCTGTGGGATGGAAAAACGAATCCCCCGGAGTGAATTTAAATTACGTCATCATATTATATGTACAGTAATGTGCGTGAAATGTATGCAATCCTAAATTCCCGCATTTAATGTCCAGACATGGCTCCGGGAAATCTATTCTCATGGAGAACAATTGTTCAGCTGGTAGCAAACAGTCCACGCGAAAAAATGCATTTTCGCCTTCCTTGGATTATATTAACTCGATATAGAATAAAAAAAAAAGAAATGTCAATTAGAACGATTGCAAAACTGCTGTTGGGTGGAAAACAAGTGGAAAAAGTTCAATGGAGAATTACAGCTGAGCAGGTAACCCCTGGAATCGCACGTCATTCACAGGACCCGTTCATAGTCTAGACTCTGCTTACTCCTTCACAGTGGAAAAGGCCATTGTGTGAACACAGCAATCGTGAAACGGTAAACCAAATATTTGTACCTCACATCTTCCTTCAATGCCTTCATCCAGACGGTATTTACCACTTAACTCAACAGCCATTTCTTCTCGCTAAATTATTCCGGAATCCGTTAAACGTTGTGCTCATACTTAATAGTCCTCAATATACCTGACAAATACCGACAGAATTTACTTTCCAATACATCCCCTCAATATTTTTAAAAATGGAATGTTGAGTGCAACCATTCCGTCGATTCGTCAATCGATCCTCGAATGCTTTTAAAGGTGTTCGTGCTTCAAATACAAAACTGTCCTCTATGCGCCACTTGCATTTTACTCGGTGTACGTCTGGACCTATGGGAAAACAAATGCCCACGACCAGCGGATATCGCATTGCGAAATTTTCACTGTGTAATCGTGTCTTGCAGAGGCAGCTTGAGTTTCATCGGGGAGTCGGCGCTCTCAGACCGAGTCTTCCCGCAGTGGAGGACCTTTTTGAATTTATAATATCTCTAAGAGCAATAGAAAGAAATTGAATCAATCACATTATATTGAAAAGTTCAGGGAATGTATTTGAATAATTAAATCTTGGAGAGTCTGAAGAAGTTGTAAGGAGTGGAAAGAATTGATTATCAATTACTGTTGCCCTTAACATTGCCATTAAGAATTATCAGAAATACTGGAAATAGCGTCGGAATAGAATAATTTTTATCAAATATTTGTTCATTAAAATATCCCAAGATTCTGTAGGCTATTGGCAATAATGTGCCCTTTAATCATATGTTTCACTAGAATGGAGAGGAAAATTCGTTACAAATGGCGTCACTGCTCCGTAACCTACCAGTCAAAACAGTATTCAGTTAAAATTATGGAACAGTTACCCACTTTTTCAGTGAACTTTCACGAAAAGTCCAGAACGTTCGAGAACAATTATGGAACGTTCAGTGAAAAAATCCGTAACTCTTCCGTCATTTTCCCTGAATCCCGTTTCGACTGTCAGTGCTTTCCCTCTTATCAAATGTACACTGAGATCTGAGTCTCCCAAGACCGCGAAAAAAAAACAAAATCGTAAACTGAAATACGCAGTTGGATTTTGGCCCCAAAACCATAAGGTAAAATGCGAACTATTAAATAAAAAAAAATGGACTTCCACTGAGTGGGTCTCCCTACTTTTTAAGACGTAGCATATATACGAAATTCACGTTGCTCGACAAGTTAGACTCCGGAGAGGCTGAAATCGCGGGTAATTCACTTCTAGAACGTTGCCACGTCCTGTAGCCTGGGGACGTGTACAGGCGTATGAGGAAAAAGAAGAGGTCCGTACTTGTATCGTGAGACGAGAGCTGTGCTTCAGGGATTTTCTTTTTTCTCAATTTTCCACCCCTCACTTTTTTACCGTTTTCTCCCAGCAATGGCGCGGTCTCTGTGGACATTCAATGGGGTTTCTGCACACATTCAAAAAGCCCGCTGACATATTATCCAAATTTCTTGTACAACATATGCTCTCGTTCGATAATGTCGAAACGTTCATGCAGCGAAAAAAACATCAACTGTGGAGACACAGTGAAACCATATGTCGAAATGGAAATGTTAAAAAGTTGTACCAGAGAATTTTCCATACAATTTCTTACGATTTACTTTTTTGTGCTGCACGATGAACCACATAACGAATACTATTATATAAATATCTACTATTGTATTATTATTTTGTCAAATAGAAACGGTGCTCCAACTAGACTCGCATCCGAATTCTCTCGTATCGCGCACCGAAATCGGGTTATTCCGAAATAGTTCAAAGTATATTTATACTTGAAACAAATCCACCTGCACTTCGTGCAATTTAAGCTTCACCTTTCATCTTACTTTGATCTTAACTTACTCGCCTCAAAAAAAAAATCTACAGAGAAGCCTAGGCCTCTCAAGCGCATCATACTCAGCCCTAGTTTCTTTATCCTTCCATCTCATTCAATGCCGCCCACCCTAAGCTTCTCTTTCACACTTCGCTTATCGCCTCTATATTCGGTCCCTCGACTCGATCTTAATTCTTGCACTGATGAGGTATCTAGGTCTCTTCAAACGAATCGTTCAGTGATCGACGCAAAATAATAATCTTCGACTTGAAATTGATGCCGCAATAAACGAAAATTGTTAAAAAATCATCTCCCCGACTGGTTGGCGCACGTGTCTCTCTGTCCCATCAAATCCCAATCATTCATGAAAATGAAATTCCTCATGACTTTATCCTCAAATTGACGGATTAAATTTTCTCGCCGTGTGCACATAAACTCCCCCAAAAATATCCCCCAACTTCTGAAGACTCAATTGTGCTCAACAAGCGATAATAGCCAAGATCAATAAACTAGCGGTGTGCCCCCATTAAAGTCATGTCATGTGAAAATTCATGTTGGTTATTCGATCGACTTGGCGACGTAAGTCATTTTGAAGGGGGTTTGGTAGCTGTTGCAGTAATGGCCGCTGCAGTGTATGACGCTGGTATACAAGCACAAGAGTAAGCACTGAGGTATTACAGTGATGGCCGGAGGGGGTGGCTATACATCCTCCCCGCGATCATATCCCAAGCCCGCTGGTATTCCAGAAACGTGCGAGGACTCGGCCGATGAGATGGACGTAGACTGGACCCATTGTATGCGTAATGCCGGCGAAATGGACAGAGGGCGAGAAGATGGATGGAAAAGAAACGATGGTGTACGTAACAACAGTCTGAGGGTTCGAATTGCAAACTACTGCGTCAGCCTTCGCACGATGTGCCGACGTTGTGCTGCATAATTCTGTATACGATGGTTACGTAAGCGTTGCGTATTGAGGGGGTGGGAGGGAAGGTGAGAATGGATGAAGAGGGCAAATATTTTTGAAACATACGAGATAGAGAAACAAAATTGTACGATGGAAGTGCTGAACAAAGTCCGTTGCGCGTACTATTTTACGATCGAAGAACGTGAGCCATTCCACGGTTAATGCGACGTGTGAAACATGTCTATAAAAAAAAGGGAGAATCTCGTCATGGAGAACTACGACCCGGGATAAACTACCGCCATCAATGTACCTTACCCAGTCGGGCTGGGGGTGAAATTGAGGGTGAAGGATGATTGGTTCATCTTCCTCACCTCAGTTCTTCCTCGTAAATACAGACTTCTTCCATTTTTGTTGTTTTTTTTTCTTTCTTTACATAATTTGTGACACTGGTTCCCTCTCAGATACTAATGGACGCTAGTTTTATTGGGCAGAAAGATAAGGTGGAATATTTTTATAGTTTTTCACAACGATTTGCCCGTCGCGGTTTGTAACTGGAGCAGTTTTTATAGAGAGTTTTAGGGGAAGTGATCGAGAGATTGGAAATATTTTTTTTTTGTATTGGGAACCACTTGCTCGTTCATCAGCGGATGATTCTGAACAGCCGAGGAGAGGATAAAAGAAAGTATTTCAAAGATTCGTATTTACAGTTTTCTATAAGAGGATCGTTTCACTGCAATCTTTTTGATATCACTCTGTCTCTGTTTATTCGTTTTTTGAATATTTTCATCTTTCTCGGGGCTTTCATATTTTTTTTTACACGCCAGTTCATCCCTATCGTTCATCGTCTCGATTGATGAAGCTCCTTGAAAAAGAAAGCCACACATCTTCAGTGTCCATCCCCATGTCTGACTTATTGATTCCAGTTTACTGGGGGGAGCGAGACGACGGGTCCTATATCTCTTTTTATGTATCCTTCGTGTTTTCATTTTTCTCGGGGTATACTTTGGGGTATGAAAAATAGATGGATGTATCGTTTCATTTTCTCACGATATGCAAGTTTGTTTGGGGGAAAGTAGAGGAGCGATAAATGTGGTACAAGCACTTTAATGTAATTTATCACTTCTCCTTTAGTTCAGGATTTCTTTGAAAAATTTCCTGTGAAAGGGATCGAAAATTGAAGGTTCCCATTTCGGTGTTCAATTTTGTCGTGAATCGTCTAGATATTTGGTTCTAGATACTTGGGTACTGTCAATATTATTAATTAAAATTCATTACCTTTTTATTTGTACATTAACCCATTAAACAAAACGAGAGAATTTCATTGAATTTCAATTTTTTCTCACTCAGTAATTCCATCTGCGATTGCATTTGTTACAAATGTCATGAACATACTCAATTTGACACCTGACATTATTTGCAGATGTCAAACATCTCACAACTATTTCCCCCGTCCCTTTGACTAGCAAATATTCAACTCCCTGGAATTTCACTTTTGAATAACCCGAGAATGCAGTTTCACACGTTTCCTCTCTCAGTGACATAATGCAAAGAGAGCAAACCAGTATCGATGTCTCTTCCAGTCACAGCCTTTGTCACCCGGATTTCAACAGGACAGTGAATAAATAATGAATCACAAATAAATGCTCCCAAAAATTGATCAAACTTCACACAGTTCTCCAATTTGTCGAACTCCTTCAGACGGCTCTTTCATTATCTGTGAAGTAAAAACTTGAAAAATGACATGGAAAAAATAACCGTTTTCTTTTTCTACCCATCCACTTCGTGTTCTCCTCTCATACTCACAATTCTCTGCCAGACTGAACTCGTGTCCCGGTTACAAACTGTTTTTACCTCTTACAGTATCACCGCTTGTTACTACTATGCATTATTCAGTGCTGTGCATTATGCTATTCATTAGCGGTGATATCTCACCCAACTTGGATTACGAATCGGATCGTTCCATTTGTGAACAGCATCTGCTTACTCAATCACGCGTACATGATTTAATCATGGAAGCTTTACCTTTGACATCGGATTCGTACCATCACAGGGAGATTATGTGGCTGTTATTTTCAACAATGTGATAATTTTGTAGTTTAGTTTTCAATGGTGTAACTATTGATTAACAATATTATTACTATTTCCCGTGATTGATTCATTAGCATTGCAATTTGCACATTAAAATCCAATTAAAGTATACGAAAAGAGGCTGAGAATCGAATGGAATATGAATGACATATGTCATAAATTCCCCACAAACTTAAATGTTAATATTTCTTTAATGTCCGTTGACAAAGTAATAACTCTCGAAACATTTCAGTGCGCTCACTCAAAAATTTTACGCTATTTTGAATGGAAGTGAAGTTTATCTTCGATTTATGCCGGGGTTGAGGCATTAATTCTGCAAGAATAACTTCATACCGTCTCTTTATTATCAACTGATAGTCTACAAAGGACTTTTACCGTCGCCATTCTCATTCAGCGCTTGCATTAACATGTCCCAGATGAAACACCCCGGGGAATCACAGCGATATGGTGTACGGTGGCAGTGCAATGACAGTGTTACCAAGTAGCGACGCCGCACGGTCAAATATCTTATGAGAAACAAATATTCATGTCACATACCTGGTGCCGGCTGGTGCCAAGTGTTTGAATGTTACACCCTTGAGCACGTGCACTGGGAGAACATACCTGACATAAAACCAAGTCCATAGAATGAACTCGTAAAATTATAATGATGTTAAAATGTTTATAAGGAATCAGTAATAAACTTTGGCTCTCACGCATCGCTGGTTAATTGTGAAATTATAGGGCCTCTCAGCCACAAGTGGAGGGAGAAGAGCCAAGAAGTTTGTGAGTTAGAGGCAGCCGTGGGGTCTTTTAGCGTTTTATATATGATGAATTGAGAAAGTGAAGATGCACGTCCAGTTCGAATGAGGCCATATTTTAACGTTCACCATTATATCCAAAGGGTAATAAAATATAATACCGCACAATTACTTGGAAATCTTATCTCAGAGAGTTCGCGAAAGAAGGGAAATAAAATCAGCATAAAGGAGAACCACCAAATGGCGCTGGCAGACCTTAATGAAAGTACCAGAGTGGGATGCCTTGGTTTAAGGAGTCGTGGATAGTTGTGATGGTGGAGAAAATTGTGGAGGTGGGTGGATGAAGAGAGGATGAGGAAAATGTACGAAAATGTGAAAGGAGAAGGTAAGCCCTTAAATTAATTCACGATGAATTACGTCTGCACCAGATGGTCGGCCAGTTGTGTTTATTTATGGAGGAAGTAAGATCTTCTTCTACATGAAATTTATCCTCGACTCGTGCGGAATCATTGGTAATGGCTTATTTTCCTTGAGATGTATTTCTTTTTCATCGTTGTTTCAACGAGTCCATTCCACTGGGTACACTCCAGCGTGATTGATTGGACTTCTTGAATGGGAATGATAAATAAAACTCATTACACCGAAATTTCGTGAGAGTCAGTTTATTTCAATTTATTTGGATTACATGGTATCTTTGGCTACACGATTGAAATTAAAAATTGAATCGGCGAATGTTCACCCAACGTAAAACAAGTTATTGGAGATGTGGAAAACGCCATCATTTAATCAATTCCATAAATTAGTTTCACTTTCTGCCAGTGATGCAGAACAAAGATCAATATATTTTATACAATAATTCAGCGTTATGATTAATCATTCATACATATTTCTCCGCGACTTAACAGTATGTACATTCAACTCTTACACGAGATTTATCGTCTAACTATTCATCATTGAACACATCCAAACCAATCGAGACTATCGATCGACTCGATTAATTTGAGCCCATCTTATTTTACACACTCTCACATTATCGCCGCGTATTTGAGAAGGTCAGAAGCCTCAAAAGGAAGTGAAAATATTCCCGCAATAATTTTTTATCCTCTTTAATTACATTCTGGTCAGAAATATTGATCAGGAAATGATTAATTCGCCTGTTTCAAGCTGAATTGTGCGGAATAATGCTGCACCAAGTGAAAAGCCGTATTCTCTACCAGGAAAATTTTACACTTTAGTTTCCCTAGAACTCAACGAATTCCCCCAAAAGGCAAGGAAATACACCGAGCAATAAATGAGCGGAATGAGCAAAAAATAGAAAATTTCAAAAATGATATGTTCCTGTCTACTATGCCTTTTTTCCCATTCACTTAAAGACATATTTATCTACAGTCTTCATTTTCCTCAAGAATTTGCGACAACATTATTCACATGTTCCTCACTCAGGTGCCACATCTCCTCTCTCATCGTCTCTCCCTTTATTCCTTCGTTTTAACTAAATTTACATTTTCAGGATGAGAACATCGTAGCAATTCCTTTAGTATAACTTAAAGTGTTTGATCATGATGAATAATACAGTGGCCATTAGGCTGTGACAGTGAAATAGTCCATATGCACTCGATGAAGAACGATCGCCCTGGGGTGATCCTGTCATGGCCGTTGGACGCCTCCTTGTTATTTTCATTGTTGGCGGTGGGCTTGATATACTTGAGGCTGGTAAACCCACGTGACCCTGCACCGTGTTATCTGATGCATATGCTTTACCCTCCACCTTATTCTCCATCTTATCGTCATCGGCTGAGCCGTATGCAACTTGCTCCGTATCGTCTACCTCTTCGTCGTAATCCGATTTCTGCTGAGATCCAGTTCCAGTCATCTCTGAGAGAAGAATAACATTGGGGATGATTATTTGAAGTTTCCCCCGATGCAGATTACTGTCTTGTGCATTATTTTGTGGAAACACATATCCACATTTTCGCGTTTTTAGTGAATTATGTTTAAGAAAATTGTTGTTGTTTAAAGACTCACTGTATAAGCGTATGCTGAAATCAACTTCCCCGAGGGAGTTCTTGGCTGTGCAGGTGTAAGTGCCGAAATCATGCTCTTGCAAATTGTGAATTGTGAGAATCATCCGAGTTCGAAAGGCCGATAGAGGAATTGATTGAGCTTCATACTTTAGACTGGATATGATCATATCCCCTGAAAAGAAAAGGTTTTTTTTTTCAATACACGAACAGATCAACTAACAGGATGTCTCGCAAAATAATAATAGATTATAAATCAGCTAAATGAAAGTTTTGAATTTCCACTGACCAGGACAGTATTGTAAACCTGGTGAGCGCCCCATGGCTCGGAGAGAGGAAAATTCTGGTACTTCAAATAGAACAATGGGTCCCATCGATAATATTCATTTCATTTTTCTGTGTGTGATAACACATAAAAATTTCGATTCTATTTAAAATGCATAGACTCCTTTCGATGTTCAAAAAAATAAATAACCAAAACAACGCGAATAAAATTTTATTTTGTTGCAGCATACATGACCAGGTTAAACGGGTTTGAAGTTTAAAGGCCGAGCCAGGAGAAATTGTTATACACCGAGAGAAATTGTCTAGAAAAATTCTAGAACGAGTAGTGAAAAAAATCGCAATCCCCCGGCTGTGAAAAATTCTAGTGTTATTGAGGTAAAATTTCTCGAGATTCCTCATAAAATTTCGGAGGATTTCCGTGAATTTTTCGCAGAAATACGGAGAATAAATTACGTGTTTTCCGATAAAATTTTTAGTGCCTCTGGAATTTTTCCCCGACCATTACCTTGTTTTTACGAGCTGAAAGCTCTTTTTCGCACTGGTAACGAAATATATTAATTCACCTTATCGTAAACAGTCGATTTTCGAAGTAATTTTTGATTAATGATGATTGATAAGGCTCCAAGATATCTACAGTTACAGGGAAAAATTCATTTCGACTTTTTGAATCATACTTGACTCACATAACAAAAAAAAATCCCCAATTTCCATTTTGATGCTTACAAAGCCTACAGAAATCAGAAAATTACACTTTCATTTCAATTTCCATCTGTCTGCTTTGCTACACCCATGTAAATAGCAATCGACCAAATTTTCAACGAGTAATTGACAAAAAACAGCAATCGCTTGGGGGAATATTTGTCCATCTGTCAACTAATTACTCATTTGCAGATAATAGAATACATACAACCTGACTTTATGGACTTTTCATACTCATCCGGAGTTGATGTTCGAGGTCGTGGGCATTTTCTTGCAGCGATATTCATTGTTACGAATCTGACGAAGGATTAATACGAATCCTTGAAAGAGGAAAAGAAATAAACAGTGAAAACGGAAATCGCGGAGTTATGATGCACTACTTGAAAGGTAACCATCCAGATAATATACAACTACTTAACTCAGCTTTCTCGAAGTTGTTCAGCACATAATCGCAAAGATAAATGAGAAATTTAACTATGAATTTAAAGTATTATAGAATAAAATTGAGCCACGCCCCACGTTCATTTAAGCATTCCCTGGAAAATTAATTAAACAAATTCTAACCGAGAAAACCCAACCCCACTTGCACGTCCTCCTCTTTTTACCTGGAAATTCATTTTCCCTGACAGAACTCTCTTTTAACATCATAAAAAATTACCTGAGCATATACAGCACGACAATTTCTTTCAAAACTAACTTTCAAATTTTTTTTTAATTGGAAACCTCTAAGCCTCTAACAAATCTTTCACATTGATTCAAAGATTTTAACTTTGGGAAACCGAAAAAATCTGAAATAAGTTGAGACATATTGATTCAAGACACATCCCTCAACAGTGAGCGCCTAATGAAAATTCCCTAGAACAACCTAGACACTAAAAATAAACAAGAGAGGATTTTCTGACGCCTGTCACGCTTCTCCCTCACCACCTCGCCCTTCCTTCAACCCACTGATACTTGGCCTCAATCTCACCAAGACTTGTCAGTGGTGAACTCTGACTGCAAGCACGCTGCAGTGTGTATATTTCTCAGCAGTCAAGGGAATTTCAAGTTTATAGAAAGTTTATGAGAAAAAAAATATATACTAGGGAAGATGAGGGGAATCGTGGCACCTTTGCACGTTAGAACAGTCTCTCCTGCGCACACACAATTTGCATCCTCGCTGGCTATAAAAAACCACTCCGACCGAGTGAAGTTAGTCAGGTGCCAAAAGCCCTCGGGACAGATGTATCGAAATTTACAGTCATAGATTACTAAAGGGGCCGAAACTTCATGTGATGTTGAAGATAACTCCGAAGCCTAGCAAATGCCGCAGGGGAGATGATTCTGGGGCTGCGCACGAGACGAGGCAATACTAGACTTTACCAACTCTCGAGACAATAAAATTTTTTCAAAATGAGTGCTATTAAAAATTGAAATATGTGCACTGATTAAAAAAAAATCTGCTTTGTAACTTTGTTCTATCAGTGTACAATTCTCGTGCTCTCGACTCATATCTCCAAATTTTCATTAAATATTCCTCCCTGTATTCCGCAACAATCCATTTTCTCACCTGAGTCCTTGACCCAATAGTTGATAGACTTCGGCGATGCCTCCACTTGGCATTCCAATGCAACATCAGTTCCCCTGGGTGCTGCAACTAGTTGATTAGGTACGTGAATTACCGGCGGAACTGTAAAAAAGAAAAATCAAAAGTAACCATCCCCTGTAACATCTGCCAGGGCGGAAAGAGCTTCAAATAAGGGGCGTCTTACCAAGCTGAAACGTAGATGTATAGAAATGGATATAACGAAAAGTTGGCGAGACGCGGCTGAACAAAATAGGTATATGTACACGTTGAATCGAGAGCCAAGTTGAGCGGCAGGAGAGTGAACACGCGCAACTTACCCACCTCACTCACTCCACCACCGCAATACTGTACTCAACATTCTGTGTTTCCTCCTGCCACCCTTCACTCCCACTTCCATCCTTAACACACCCAGCCACTCGCAACAGCCCTACGGGTCCTCGGAGTACTAACCCACGAGTTGCGTTCTAACTACTAATTATACTCACAATGAACGTTGATCGTGATTCGCTTGCTGATGGCCGGTGGCACACCGTTACTCGCTATGCACAGATACGCTCCCATATCATTTCTCGATACTTTTGTTAAACGTAGCTCCTCACCACGATGTTTACTCACGGTTTTCGCTTCAATGCCAAAATCATTATTTGATGAATTTGCTGTTTGTTCGGGGACTTCTGACGGGGGATAATGGTTATTCGGGTAGGATTTGTTCCAATTATTAAATGGGCACATAATGCTGTCAGGATTGGGCGATTTTTCACGAATAATGAACTGAAATTTCGCAGAGATGGTTATTCATGACATGAAGGGATTTCAAATGGTCATGCATTATTATTGACTGCCCAGAGTTGCAGAATAGTTTGTTATCATAAAGACTGACGGATGAATAAATTAGTTTTTAAAACCCTGGTTTCAGATAAAATCGATTCTAAAGAGAATATGTCGGTGAATTTTCAATGAACTTGGAAGTCTCATACGTCAACCTCGGGATGAAATTCATATCCCTCTCTTAAAAATCGCTGCGAACCTGTTCCCAGAATTACAATTTGGTTCTGACCTGTCACTTGATCCCTCTAAGTTTAAACATCAAATCATCCCCAGGAGACTCTTGAGCATTTGCATCGTATTCCAAATTAAATCGTAAATTGGGTTGAATCGTCAATTTATAGTTAACCATTACAATGAGTACCTTTCAATTTCTGATCAGTGGGTAGAAACGTTGCATCACGGATGACAATATCCTGACCATCCTCACGGTGCCAATTAATTTGAGGCGATGGAACACCAGTCGCTCGGCACGTAAGCTTCACCTGTCACATTTATCGATGCGTTATGCATAGACACAGACAGTATACATATGTGACGATGAATGATGTGTACGAAAGATGGAGATGAAGGAGAACGGGCTCCTTGGCATTGGGTGACTGTTTGCTGTTCACCAAGCCTTATGTATATATAACATGAGGAATTGGTGGAGCAGTCAACTGAGAGTATTCGACCTAACGGCAAGACGATGTTAACGTATTGTCAACAAATGGATGAGACTCAATCTAGTCCACTTTGCATTGATTTAACTCACGATTCAATGATTTATTCTTCGATATTAATTTTCACGAAATTACCTCAATATTTTTGTAATTTCTGTGACGTTGAGGGAATTGGATCGAAATGGATTTTCACTGAATGTTTTTTTCGAAAAATATTCTTGAATTTTCGAGTAAAAAACCTGGAAAATTTCTCACTACCACATTACATAAAATTCTCACTTATATTTATGGACTATCCCAGGGAATATCGTATTTCGATCACTTTTTTACGGGGATACGTCTCACGTTTTACTACGGGGGTCATTCGCAGACTGACTTTTAATGGCCAGTTGCCTCTGTTGGAATTCTAAGGTTTAGATTTCACTTAGTAAATGGTGTCATTTGGTGTAGCTAATTCACCAATACATGAGCCCAAAGGGCAATTGTTCCTCAGTGCCCTCCACAATAAAATAATCCTAATCCACTCCAGCTTTCGCACAGCAGCGAAAGCTAGTAGCCAAATCGAGGCGTAAAAATCATATTCGACGAGACCTGAACGTCTCCACAAACCTGCCCTGGCACATACCCGCCCTGTCACGTTCACACAATCTAGTTAATTTTTTATCCAATTGTATAAAGGTATTCAGAATACTAGTGGTTATTACGTACTTGTCCACCTTCGCGAATCGAAACGTCACCGGATGTCTCTTCTGCTACAAAGTCAGGTGGCACTTCAATGGAGAGCATTCCAGTCTGAAACAATTGGCAGTAGGTTCACCAGTGCGATGTGAGTTTAATTAAGTTTTCACTTAATGGAAATTTTATGAAAAATTCAAATGATTTCGTCTATAAAAATTGAGTAATGAAATTATGCTTGGAGAAGCATAACTGATTGAATAAATTATTGGATTATCGTCTTGACTAAGTGAAGTTATATATGGAATCAATATTTTATATCAATAATTCAGCTGAAAGGTATAAAACTGTAATATACACGTGTAGAAAAAAATGTAATCCTTGAAACATATACGTTTCGGGTAAGACTTTATAATCCTTACTGATGTCTTCGCTGCGAGTGCGCTTACGAGGATTTCACTCAGAGGTGTCTGCATGGGAGATCGATCAGGTTCTCAACTGATGATATCAAATTATGTTTGAAGTATAGATATGACAACCGTAAATTTACGTATGTAAAAACAACGGTGATAAGCGGTTGGGGCCTCTGAAATGCTAGAACTTAGGATTTATGAGACTTAATTGTTCACTTCGGCTCACAAGCGCACTCTGTCGAACCCAGTAGCTTCAGGGATGCTGCAACCCCCGAAATCCGCAGATAAGCCTTCTCACGGTTCTGCCGCTAATATTGTCTCGGATTTATCATTCATAATTCAATGAGATACTCGAAAATCACGTGAAAGCGGCCCTCGTGTCACGGCCGGATCACACATTTTGCATTCTTCAGCAAAAATGAGTCTTTCAATAAATTGAATTAGTTAAAAAACCCGAGGTACGTCACGTAATAATTAAGAATTAATTGGGATGATTGCATTCACAGTTCAATCTGGATGTAAATAGAGTGAGATGTGTGCAGGTGTGTGTAAAATAGAATTGCATCATTGGCCTGTGAGAAGTCTCAGGGTAAAGTGAATCTCGGAGCAAAGACTTGTTCATCATTTTCCTTGTGAAAATATAATAACCAGTCTCTATTTTCCTGCCTCACTAGAGGAAACACCGCGTAAATGCATTCAAAACCACGAATTCTCATTCAACACATCATCTTCTGCTACACGAAATCTCTTTGAGCCGGTAAAGAACGTGCAACACGAGTGAGTAAACCGGCCTCAAGTGTTTTCTCCACTGATTTCTTTCAAATGTAGCACAAAGAAAGACTGTTGCAATTGTTTTCTTTGGTGAACTATCCCAGTCTGTGGACCTGCCATTTGCCTGGTCTGCTAGGAGTGGCCGACCCACCGGAAAGCCCCTCGTCAGGTGAAGGTATATTTCTTCTCACTTGTCGAAGAACCGACAGCTAAAAGGTTGAGAAAGATGAAACTCTTCTTGACTCTATTTCAGAGGTTCAGTCTTCGTGAATCCTCATTGATGGATTTCTCTGCTCGTCTTTCTCATTCGATTCAACTGCGAAAACTATTCTGGAGCTCAAATAAAGACAAGTAACTGAATTTCTTTGAATGAATGTGGAATTAGGAATATTTTATGAACATTGTTGAATTCCGGGATGTTATGCTCAATATTTAATTTACTTAAAACAGGTAATAATTAAAATAGGTTTTAATCAATGATGTGGTTCATGCCAACTAAAAGTGACTGATTTTAATGAATTCCGGAAATTTAATTATGTAGTTCATGTTCGATGTAGATGAACTCGCTCACAACCTCCACGTTTTTTATCAAATTAACCTCGTTTTCATGGTACCCAAAAAGCAGGAAAGAATTTCCAGAGATATTAAATTATTCAGATAATTATCTTTGGATTTCTCTTCGGTTCACTTGATTTTTGTTAAATAGGGCGCTTCTTCCATCGCAATCATAATAGCTGTCAACAATGCTGACTTTCTTTTCAACTCGATGAGGAATTTTCGTACCATTTTCCTCGTAAATAGTCCAACCTTATTTCTCACAAATTAACCCCCCTAAATGCAGTCAAGACAACAGTTTCTATTTATCAAATTCAATTTTGAATTAATTCCGCAATTTAATCCTGGAAAGTGGACTCTCTCAAACGTCTCGACTACTGGTGAAGACTAAAATACAATTCTTGATTCTGGTAAATTTCAGAGACAAGAGGATGCTAGCGTTACTGTACTACATTAAAGTGCGTAATTATCCCCTGAGTGAGCATCATTCAACAAGCCTCGACCAAATGAGGAACTGAGACTCTAAACTTCAATCATTATAACCACGTTGTCTCGTGCTTCTCCTCTCCTCCTTATCAATTTGTATTTTCTCTTCCACTTTACCGCATTTCTCCACTTTGTCGGAGAAAGGGCCACCAGTTCTCTGAAATACTGATGTAATAAGTAAAAGCATTCTACCATGAGCGTCTGAGGAGCCGTGAAATATTGAGAGTTCCTTGGAAAATTCTGCACTTTCAAGAGGTGTACGTTGGCAAGCTCCACTGTTTCACTTGGCCCGCGTCATTGTGTTAATTGTATATGCATTTTTCATCTTCACGCGGAATTTCAATGAATTCCGCGAAACTCTGTGATCATGTTTCCACTGAGAATGATGAGGATGGACGGAGCAACGAGCGACTTAAAAAACAGGATTTCCTCTTCTCTTCACCCTTTCCAAATGATTAATATTCCATGAATTTTCTTGGTGCAGATAGAATGCTATCCAGCGCCTAGAAATTATCGGCTTTTGATTAACCAACTTCTTGAAGAAGCTCGCAGGGCTTTTTCAATCGAACCACCAACTTTTATCTCATTAGAGAAAGACATAATTAATCTAGATCATTTTTTTTACCCCTTGAACAATTAACTTTTCAACGGGTACAATCAAACTCCATGAAAAGGAGGAAAAAATCGAGATTGTTGTAAGACTTTTTATCGACATTCAACCCAGTCTCCAGTGTATGAATAATTATCTTTTCCAGGGATCTCTCAGATTATTCCGGGCCATATTGCACCAAAGCACCCGCATCCGAGTTCAATCTGATCGCAACCACCAAGTTTCACGTAAATTTGGTGAAATTAGAACTCAACTCTGGGATTCTCGAGTGAAACATAAAATATCTTGAATGTTCAGTCTCTCGTTGCTCTGACAAGGAAACCAAAAGTAATTGGCTAATTGCGGTGAAACAGAGATTAGACCTGGTGCCTCAAGGATGATGCAGGTGGAAGTGGTGCATTTACATTTTCAGCCCCAAAGGGGAAATATAAGATTTGAATTTTATCAGGCAAAATACATACAGCGCAAAAATCTTTTTTCGCAATCTGACTTAATGTCGGAGGGAAAAAAAATTAAGGCGCTGATGTCATTTTTCCTCAATCACAATCATTAAAATTAAATAATTTTGCCACTGCATTTTCACCGACTATTCAAGCCACTGAACGACATCGATCCACCGGAGAATTTCTTCAGTAGATAATTTCTATTTCTCAGCGTCCCAAGTATACATTATTTCCATGACACAGCACATCCAAGTCTCCCCAACAAATAAACACACATGGATAATTAAAAATAAAAAGAGAGAAAGAGTCAAAGGCAGACATAGCCCAAGCCCCTCGATAACTCCCAAGTACTCCAGCCAATTGGAAATATGTCAATACACCTTCGGAAGCCAAGCGTATAAATCGTCTTTTCGTATCCCTCAGGATCCACTATTCGTATTGATGCAAATATAAACCCGAATAGTAGAATTTCCAATTAGTTATTTCACTGGCTCTGACCTCCTGCTATTTCCCTAGTTGTGTCGGCTTACTGATGTGGTCTTCCGCTCAGGGCGAACCACCTTCGGTTACGGAAGTCTCGACCGGCCGTGTTGCCAGCCGAGGTGGAGAAGTAGGAGGCGAGTGGAGCACTAAGACATGGTTTAAAACCCAAGCTCTCTCACTGGGATGCGGATGAGGTAAGGTAAAAGCACAGTCAAGGCGCTTAGTTACTGGAAATGTTCGAAGTCGTAAACGGCTAACGCATCATCCAGCCACCTGCGTCACCAAACAACTAAACTTCTCCCATTTCAGTTATTCGTCATCATTTTATGGTTTCAATGTGACACTTTGAGAACTACAAAGTACGAAAAGATATGTAAATAGCATCGATAAATGTCACTCAAGTCTTTCAAGACATTTTAGTACTTCGAACATGATGAGATTACTCAGTTAATGGACGACTGGTCTCGAGGAATTTCAATCAAACAGAAATAGATTCATCCGCTCTATGGAAATGGAATTTCTCATAATGCAACTGAATACATAAACATTCGTCTTGAGTTATCACAGTTGTGAAGAGTTTTGAAATTCAAAGTATTTCAATAAGTGTTTCGAATTCGTGAGAATGCCATTCGTAAGTTTATGCTATCGAGGAAATTCAGCAATTAACGCTGTGCATGAATTATATTGAGAATGTAATGAGAAGGAAAGGGCAGAGGGTGAGTGCAATGTTGAGGGGAGGGTTAGGGGGGAAACGAAACTTTAATGCGTCAGAAAGTTGAGTGAGATCCCCCCGCCGCCATCCAACGAACAGCCCACAAGACGCTATTACCCCCGGTACCTCCACCACTGTGGGAATAGTAGCTACTTATAGTGCTGAGTTTAATTCAAGAACACTCACCATAGAGTATTTACTAGACCCAGTGGGACATCCCAACCGCTGTCAGTCTAACTGAGAAGTACAACGGTGTAACACGGAGTGAGAGTGACAATCTATGTTTCCTTTACTCATCAACACGCTACTTCTTTCTTTTATTCATGCTTCTTTGCTCATTTTCAAACTCCATGTAGGATGTCTTGTGAAGTTTGCGATGGTAGGAAGAGGTAAAAAGTTTCACAGTTGGTGGATAACTCAGCGAGTAGTAAAAGATATTATGCATCAGACACGGCCGCAGTACGACTTTGTTGCGCTCTCGTGGGAGTATGCGAAACTAGAAAAATCTGTGGACGGAATAATTTACATTCGACGTGAAGCTCAACGAAAATAAAATGAACAGATTTCTCCATCAATTTTAATTAATTCCGTTATTTATCCTGATGGAAAATATTCAGTGCTCCGTCTCATTTGAATTAAAAACATCTGGGCTCGTTGGAAATTCAAGGAATTCCTCTTCATTTCCAGATGTAACTTTCATGGTGAAATAATGAATTGAAATTATTCATGCGTAATTGAAAAAACAGTCAAAGTGTAAACACCGTTGATATCTAGCCATCTGGACTCGATGAGAGACTTTTTATTACTAATTGAAATGTTAGTGATGGCTCAGTTGTGATTCACCCTGGGGATAGGTTTCATCAACATTGAATGTTCATTACGGAATCGTTCGATTTCATAAATTTAAGGATATTTTTTTGTTCATATCAATGGTCATAGGGTCAGACACGTCACACTCTCTCCTGTCATTTTTTGTCACCAAGTTGACAGCAGTGCTCTGCAATCACATGCACCAAGGAAGAGGCCAGAAAATTTACAAATTTAATTTGCCACAGATATTGTTCAATTACATTCCCTGCATAATTTGATTCTCGAATCATATGAAACTGATATTCAGGAATACTTCTTTTTATGGAAGCCAAAATAAATTTTTCATTCATACAAATCGTTCCCAAATAGACGTTTTCCAGAGCTTTCATCCAAGATAATGGGTGTTACTGTCAGTGATGAGAGATGTTGAATATTGCATTGAGAAAATGAATTATAAAATTACGGTCTATTCATGTTCGCTTCATAATTTACGCTGACTGACAGTTTGCTCCAGAATTACCAAACCTTTCGGATAAATGATATTGGGCTTTTCTCTCCAAATTAAATTTTTTAATTGATTTTTTTTGTGCTATTTACGTGGTCAATTCATCAAGTGAGTAATTAAAAGTGGTAGAGCCTGGCCGGTACGTTGAGCTTTAAATTATATATTTAAGATTTCTGGGAAGCCAAGGGAGTGGCGTCAGCTATTTCCCTACGGCTATCGCCTGAGATTTGAAGTGGGTGATTCTTTTGAATCTCCGGCTGTCATTGGTTATCCATTGTGTTGATAATACGTAGTCCTCGTGAACGTGCACTACTCCGACTCGAGCCACTTAGCATTCAAGAATCCACCATTGAAGATTGAATCTGAAGAGATCAGGTGATTTAAGTGAATCTCGGTCACACGAGATGACGAAATTGATAATTCCTCTTCATCAGCGTCTCAGCTGACGGGGATAAATTTTCTATAAATATTCTAATACGAGTACTAAAAAAAATAGAATCTCTCAGCTGTCAAAACATCTAATGCTGTCACTGCGATTTTTTTTCGAAATTTCTAAAATTTCTGGGGAGTTTCAGGAAATTCACAATAAAGTTTCCAGTGCCAGCACTGAAAATTTGTTCCAGTCACCGCTTTGTGCTTCTCTTCCTGCACCAGCACTAGAACTTTCCTCATAAAATTTCTCTTCGTGCATATTTATTCCCACAATTTGAAAAATATTATATCATTCGACCCAGGTAATCGTTTTTCCCTATTTTTCACTGCAAACTTAGGGATTTGCATGAGACAACATTGAATCGTTTGGCAAATGACAACAATCGAAGACTCGAATTGTTCTGGTTTATTACATTTGAGGCCAGTCTGCAATGGCAGCTGGTTCAAAAGGGAGGAGGAGGGGACAACAAGACAAACAGGCGAGTTGGAGTGGAGCGTACCTGGCTCTTCATTGGATCAGTGTTTATTTGGCACATGTAGAGTCCAGCATCCTCCAATTGAACGCCCTTGATATGAAGATTCCAGGTTGAATGATCACTGTGGGACACAGAGACGCGAGGATTGTGGGTTATTACATGGTCGTGAATCGCTTGAATGGCTTTTGTATCCGCTTTTACCCATCCGACCTGCAGCAGATAAAAAATTACTCATGCACAAATATGATTGTTTATTCATATAGCTCCAGGATAATGGACAGACCTGAAATACGGGAGAGTATGGACTAACGAGTTGGAGAACAATACAATTTTTTGAGTCGTTGAAGGACATGTATCGTCGCATTTTATCATGTCATATACTGTTGGAAATTTTACAAACAATTGCATGATTGCGGAGCTCGTTGTTGCAGTTGACTTAACTTTCATGGGAATATTGATTCGGATATTTTCATATTCGAAATGATTTCCCTGGTACTTTTTCACAATGGAATACGTTACGTCTGTGAAAGATGGCATGCCCTGACATTTCGCCGTCCCAATGTAATTTACTTGAAATTATTAAGAAGATTAAAAATGGAATTAATTTGCTAAAATTCCCGTAAATCCTGATTCACTCCCCTTCACCTTTGCTCGCGTGAGCCCGCTCGACATGGTTACTTGGATGGCAGAACAGACCCGTATTGTAAATCCCCCGGGAGCCACAAGTGTGGTAACACCGTGTGAAATATTTTTATGAGAGGATCAGTCCCCGCGCGACGCGGTGCCCTATTTTGATTTCTAATTAGAATAGGAGTGAATTATTGGTAATCAGGGGTTTTGACCGTGGCCGGATGTGTCGCACCGTCCCGCGAAATGGGAGCAAATTTTTATTATTAAAAGGCCAATTTTCAACTGAACTACATTTGTACAACGATATACTTGAAATTAAATTGAATAATTCACGGCCTCAACATGACGTCAATATTACAATGATTTACCTTGAAATTAATATTTTAAATCACAATTGGATTTCTATGAATAATTTTTGGTTTAATTATGGTGATATATTTTCCCGGCATTACGATTGAGTAGATACTCACCCTGTATCCACCCAAATGGTCCACCAGACACGTAAATATCGCATCTCTCCCAAGAGCAACTGTCAAATTCGTTATTGGAGCCTTAAACTCCGGCGGAGATGCACCACCTGGGAACAAGTTGAAGGAGTCATCTTTTTTTTTGCTATACGTTAAACTCTCTTACAGTTCCAAGATTGATGGAGATTCTAAATTTGGCTTGTCTCGAGATTTTTGGGGCTAATTGCCAGGTGCTGCAGCTAATACAATATCATGACGTGATATAATAGCATTAGCTTCGAGAATTTTTTTATTTTTGCAAAAAGAACCAAAAATAAAACGGTGCAAGAATACCGCCAATTTTTAGGAGATGACGATGTTCCTAGCTCACTAATCCAGGTCAGGGCAGGAAAAGGAATTAAAGAAATATTTTCCATTGGCAATTTTACCCACTTATTCCAGTTCATCCCCCTGCTCATTTCAGATTGCTGATCTAATGATATAAATAAATACAATAGGGTTGAGCGCAGCATGAATGTCATTTATCTAATGAATATCTAGAATATTCCAGTTCAAAGTTGTTTAAAATTTTGGCAAGTCGTTCTTCCGCAAAAATATGCAATATATTTCCCATTCGTGGGCCTGAATAAATCGTTTTCCTAGAAACGTAGCAAAACGTAGAAACCCCAGGAGATATTCATTCAAATGTATATAGACAAATAAATGTAAATATAAACATAAATATTCAACTACAATTCAGCCAGGAGGTATTGCCAACAGACATCCATTCATTTTTAATATATGCTTCATAGGCTGATATGCAGTATCCAATTCTTCAGAGAGATGTATGTATTCAATAAAATTATTATATTAGATAAAACAAATATTTATTAACACAAATCAAAACCCCACAACGTGGTAATTTGTACCAACTTTGCTGCTCTTTTTTCTCCTTGAATTTCCAAGTTGTACTTGGCATCAGTTTTAATATATTCGTGACCAGAAGTACGGAATAATGGCCGCGGTCACCGTTTCGGGTTATTTAATGTATTCCCCCAGCTCCACATTTCAATTGGGTTTTTGGTAATAAACAGCCGCTTTCCACCGATTAACTGGCATTACTATGAGCCTTGAAATAATCATTCCACGTCACGTATGCTTCACATTTTTTTGTTTTTGTCGGTTGTAAATATTATACATAATTCTTGTTAACTAAATATTGTTTCAAATTGAAATGCAGTCTGGAACATGATGTCTTCTATCTATTCTAAAATCTCATCCAACAATATCCTGTAACATTACAAGATGCGTAGCGCTATATAAACTACCTTCATTCTCGTTAAACACACAAGAAATTCCGGTAGTACATAAGGAAATACGGGTATCAGTTTTTTTCAACATTAATTAAATGAACCCATCTCACTTTACCAGTGCAGTAATATTCTGTGCGGAGGAAAAAATGGTGTCTAACAATTCCGCAAGTCATAGCTCTTCGCTCAGTGATTACGGAATCGAATCAGGAACTTAAATACTAAAAACTACGGGAGACTGAAAAAAAAATTGTTATTTGGAATCATTAGGTCGTAATACTCCGGTAAATTAATAGAAAACTTGAAACGAGTTGATTGATTGAAATTTAGTATTTCATGTAAGGCAAGCAAGACACTGGACTGCACCGTTCATGGAAAAATTACGAAGGTCCCCAGTATTTTCATTGTTGCAAAGGCGCGATGGAAAATCCCTGGTGTGACCATTTACATTTAACATATGCTGAGCGCAAGCGTAACGTTTATGCAGAAACTATGAAATGTTTGCTCGCCCTCTGACAATCGGTCCCTTGCGAATTTCCTCTCTCGTGGTCCTTGCGTACACGGAACTTTGTTCCGGGAAAGTCGAAAATGACGTAATGCATTCCCACAAAATATAGCGTAACGTTCCGCAGTTCAGGAGATACTGACATTGCGCTTGTTTTAGTGTAATCAATTGTATGTTAATGAACGTTACGATTTGAACCATCAAAAAATACCCATGTGAGAGAGATTTTCATAATATTTCTACCAATAAAAGATACTGAATTGAAAATCTGAGTATTATCTATGGACGGAAGTGTTAAATTTAATTTTTTTAATTGCAGAAATTAACGTAAATACGATATTGTACATGGAAAAGACTTTTGATCTGCCTATCAATGTCTATAGATGAATTTATTATTTTAAAACTCAGCGGAATAATTTTGCGATAACTGTGAAATCCTACCAATAATCAATAAATTCTCATATTAAATTAAAGGGTGAACGGGCTAACTTGGGTATGCTTGGGTGTTTAATTATTTATAAATTGAATTTCAAACTCACCAAAGTTATCATTCGGGTAGATCAGTAGGGCAATCAACAGGCCCCAAAGGACTCGATCACGATCCACCATATTGGCACGATCATCGGCTCCGCTGGGAAACAAATGAGATTTCGGTGAAATTACATGACATTCTCTGCGTGCATATTCCATCGAACAATATATCCATTACAGCGCCGAGATGGGTGACAATTGGAGGGTTAGAGGGCTTACAAAATCACGGAAAGATTCAAAAACCCTCGAAGTGTTCAACAAAAAAAATTTACATTTAATATTCTAACGAAGAAAAGAAATATCCAAAATAAATCAATGTCACTGACTCAAGTTGAATTTATTGTTTTTTAACTCACATTGAGTGAATATTTTTGACTGTCATTTTACTTATCATTAAAGACGACAGCATTTCCACAATCGCTTCCGCATTATTTTCAAATCGTCCGAGTGAACAGCCGACGGAAAAAAAATATTCCCCCGGATATTTAAGCCCTGGTAATAATTTTTGGTCATTAGGGTAAATTTGTTCAGATAAACTTTTTCACAGGTTCAACGTTTTTTTTCACCTCCGTTGCTCATAACTATAAAAAAAATTGTAATGCAGTACAACAGAGAAAATATAATTCCAGTGGCATATGGTTGTATACCAGTTTTCTTCGTCTATCGGATGCTGCAGGTATATACAGATATATATATAGACTTTCGGGAGTCGGCTAGCCAGCGGGCATATTAACCCGTTAACGTACATCCCGTATTCCTGGTACACATGAGCTTGAGCAAACGAGGCGGAACCCCAGGCCCTCCTTAACTCCTCTATGCGTCCTCCTTTCAGCATCGTACGCGCAGACAAAAATATATTTGTAATAAAAGCCCTGGCGGGCAAAATCTGACGATATTTATTCAATTCCAAGAAAACATGGACCCCCTCCCATGAGATATCAGTAAAATGCAACATCAATAATGTTTTGTCCGTATCCCGTCTTACCGTCGCTCGACTAATTGATATCCAATATCTGGTAGATGGAAGGGCTTGAGAGATTTTATCAGAAGGCTTTGCCTGTAGTCGTTAAAATCCCAACAAAAAGGGTCACCCGATAAGGCCATACTAACCTCTCCATTTCAAAGATATTTATCGAATGAGGAATGAATAAATTTTGTACCCCTTCATGACTAATTCTTTTTCAGATCGAGGCTAGATACCAGTTATTATCAAAATATTACTGGAGAAAGCCATCGTCATTTTTTTTCTCTTCAAAAAAATTTTTTTGTGCCATGACTGTCAGCAGTTCGACAACATACTGCTCTAAAAAAAATTCTACTATTGCTAAATACATTCATTAATTATGGGAAAAATTACTTGGCCTTTGCCTCTCCAATCTGACGATATTTGAAACATAAAAAATGGAAAAAATCGTGGGTCTTCAATTTTATTCTCCCACGACATATTATTATTCAATATCCGACAGATGGAAGGACTCAGGAGATTTCATCAGAAAGCTTTTCCTGTTGTTGTAGAACTAAAAAAAATCTTTTAACACAGCCGTACTAACCTCCCCGTTCCGACGATATTCATCGAACAAAAAGTCAGTGATTTTTTTAACCCTTGCGACGAATAAACCCCCAGATCGGTGGCAGATATCATTGACTATTAAAATTATATTATTTTTGATCGGAGATTTTTTCCTGAGGACTTGAACACTAATTACTTCTTGACATTTTCTAAATACGAATACGAATAATAGTCTGAGGCCTCCATATTCAGAAACAAAATTTTAATCCGAAACTTAAATTTGAAATTATGGGATTATTTGTCCGCGTCTGCTCCATAATTACAAGGTCAGAATCACCAAAGTTTTCCGGTAATTTTCATTGAACTTTTCTCTTCACGTATTCACCAAGTCATTTATAACGCAAACGTGTCTGAGAAATCCTGGGTTACATCGACGATTAGCAGGGTCGTCAAGCGGATGAGATATCAACACACCCCACAACCGCATGCATACATCCCTATTGTAGCCCGAATGCCCGTTATTGATAGTCTACCCCCACCTGAACTCCAACAAGCTATATCGTATTTGCCCAGTTAACCCGCACTCTTGGATGCAGTCCCATCGTCTTACCAAGATTAAATACGATTGGTCGCATACCAGACTGTATTAGACGGTACTAATTCACAATTACGAGTAATATACGTGGAATTATTTGTTTCCGGGGCCAACGGAGAGTTGACTACCCTGGAATATTAAGGAAGAGGCAGCCAAAGGAACGAAATATCTGGCAGGAAAACGGCAGCATTGGGAAATCGTAAATGCTCTGTCCTTGACATTTTCACTAACGATCTGCTTGTCCATTTTTCCAAGAGGATAATCGTGAATTATGCAGCATGGTAATTCCTGAGTTGTTTATCCATGTCACGAACTACTTCTTCATCGATTTCTATCAAAAATTCAGGACTGGGGGAAGTTGTGGCACAGTGGGAATTTTCAAATCCCCTATACCGTCCAAGCAAAGGGTTGGAATGGACTCAGGACACAGGAAAATTCTTAACAGACCCCACAGAGTTCGCTTTCCATCGAGAATCACCTTTGAAAACGCCCGAATAAATTCAAGAAGGACAGAGTTAATAGAAAAGGGGTCAAATACTTATCCGAATTGCGGTAAACTTTCCCTTAATAGAGAATTTTGTGTCGTCATCGGTGCAATGTGTCATAAAAAGAAAATTTCATACGCAATTGAAGACAAACAAACTTGGCCGGCGGTCGCAATTTCCCCTTAAATGTGAGAAGCACTTCCTTTGATCGAATTGGATTTTGTAAGTTTCGGGAATTCCACGGATAATACGGCAGGGAGGGGGGGCTGGTTTCAATTTAGGAAGGAATTTCCCTGTTTTCCCAATCTCATCACTTGCGATATTTAACTCCATCAGCTTCTCAAATGGGCAGAAATATTCTCACAATGAAAACAGTGTTTGAAACTCTCTAATTGAATATTTGACGCCTCATGTATCGGGCTTTCGATCCCACAATAGTTTATACAGTCGGGAGATAAATTGCACTTTTTTGTCTCCAATGAAAACAAACTGAGGAATAATATATTTATTTTAAATAAGCAATTATTTTGTTTTGTAAAAATACCGTACCACGATCTTATCTTTTGAAGGATAAATCAAGTCCTGAACAAGTCCGGAAAAATCGCAATGTTCGTTAAATTTCCCCCGCCACATCTCAAGTCGGAGCCGATTAAACAAACGAGAAGAACTTTTTGTTGGTCTCCCGCATCCGCTCCTTGACATTTTTCCCATAATCAATGGTGGAAAAAATTGAATGAATGGGCAAAAATGAAAATGAATAGGTAGAAATGTTCCAGGATCGAGAGATTTCACACCAAGAATTTATGATGCGTCGCGAGCAAAACGAATGTGAAGAAATTACAGTGCTAAAGGTACGAAGCAAAGAGAGAAAATGCGAGATAAGTAGAAATGGGTGAGAAGGATGCGCAAGAAAATTAGCGACGTTCGCTGCGGTAAAGAGTTACGACCAACGTCCTTATGACCCTACCCCTCTATCTCCCCCTCGTCCACCCACTCCCTTGCCCTCTTGTCACCCATATTCTGTTCTCTCCTTGCACTCCACCATTCCGCGTAATGCGAGAACCCTCACCCTCTCCACAGAGAGGCCAAAACTACTTGCGAACATTAAGGGTCATTACAATGCACCATAAATTGCATCCTAGCATCTCGTGATATTTATGTTATCAATTTCAGGCCTAGTTTTCAAAGCGGCCCGGAGCGGGCCATCACTTGGAACGAATTTTATAGTTCAAAAAAGCTCGAAAACCAAAACTAGACCAGTTGTATCGAACGAAAATACCTCTGACATAATAATTAAGCTCACTCCGAAAAATTTACTCAGATGACATCTTTAGGAATATTTTAATACTTCAGACAGCCCGATTCATGAAGCATGTTGGAAATTAACAATTTAGAATATCTCGTGACCCCCATAAAATAATTAATTCACTATTCTTTTCTGCGCGAAAACATTACTCTCCTGTCTTAATTCACAGAACAGACGGAAGTAACAGGAAAAAACCACGAAAAATAACCATTCCCCTCAACAAATGACTCCCATCACGGTTTTTTTCTATCGAAAATACCCCGCAGGCTTCAGATAAAAAATTCCACAGAGACATTAAATGTTCATTCAATGAAAACCATAATAGTTTTTACCCGTTTCATTTCCACGGTATCACTCGGTTTCCCTCACTCACAATTCTCCCGTCTATTGGAAAATTATTAAACCCATATTTCAAAACCTAATTGACCAAAAAGGGTTGTCCTGTAGCAATTTGAATCACAAATTTTCCACCCACCCAACTTCCCAATGGTATTCAACTCTCACTCTCTCCACCGCCCTCCACCTCTCACTCGCATACGTATTATCGAAAGCGCTTCAAACTGAATTACTTTACGTGACTGTAAAATATCCAATGGTTTGGTGAAGTGCAATTGTGGGTGTGCTGAAAATAATAAAGATTATTTGTAAAAATGGTAATTAATAACTCGAGTTGTAAGAATTTATCTTGAGTTCGCAATCTCAACATTTTTTTGTCTGTCTCAACGCTCACGTACCATCACTACTTGTCCTGACCTACTGAGAACATTATTAAACTCATCCTTTGTACAACGAACTATCATCAAAGTGGAGGAGGAAATATCGCTCGACTTAACCAGCAATACTATCCGATATTAATAATAATGATAATCCGCTTTTGCATTCTCCTCTCCCCCTCCCTCCCCCCCCGTTCCCGCCCATTGCCGTCTTGTCGTCTTCCAGCAGCTTAAGACCGAATATCCTCGATAAATTTCACATGTCAATTTAGGATAGCGCAAAACATCTAGACCAATCGAACACGTCCTCCCCCCTCTCCGGTAGTCTAACTTTCTGAGAGCTTCTTTCATCCCTCTCTGTTCCTCCGCACTCACCCTGGAGACGTTTTCCACTTAAATTTTTAATTCTGTCGGATATAACACTGGCGTTTTCACTTCTAGTGGAAGAGAATGTAATTATTTTCTCTAGTGGGACTTTTTGGTAAAGTCACGTGGCCTTTTCATTATTCTCCGCTGGTCATATTTTCATGAATTCCCTGGGTTCTTTCATCCCCTCTTCTGCGGGACTTCCCCGAGGATTTCAACTCCTTCTCCTCCTGCACCTCAATTTTCCGTCATTAAGTTGTTTTCAAAGTTGGGGAGAATTATCGGTCCACGACAATTAACCCCACTACCAATATTTCAAGATGAATATACTTTTACACAACCAATTAACTGGAAAATACGGATTACCGTTTGCTTGGTAAACAATAGTTTAAGATGTCATTGAATTTTCAATGACAATGAAACTTTATTTTCAGTTCCGGCTGAATTGCATTTAAGGCCGCTTTGCTGAGAATGGCCAGTTAACTGTCCATGAAATTCTATTCTTTCAAGGGTATCTACATCAGGAGCAGCGCATATTTTTCTTTTTCCTTCAAATTGTTTCCTTCCCAGAGGGGAAGTGGGTAGATTTTTTTTTCCTCAGCGAGTCCACATGCTTTTTGCGATAAATCTCATGACAGAACAATAACAAACATTTTTTCCATACTATCAATTTCTAATTCCGACTTCATCAACTTTAGCTACACTTTCTACAGATAATATTGCTGCTGCTTCAGCGATAATTTATAATGGGGTACATACTTTCAACTCACATACCCTCGATTCACTGGAGGACACAAAATCACAAACTCACGTGTAACAGCAGTTCTTCGATTCCTGAGTAAACTTCCACCGTGAAAACTGACAGATGAGAGAGTTGTTTTTACTCCGCAATTATAAAAGGATCATGACACATGGGCACGTGTTCACACGCGCTGTACATTCAACTTCCACAGGGCATTGGAATGGGTACCGACTGCGCGGATAGACGCCGGCAAACTGTTGGGATGACGACGGCTCCGTGCGGCCTCATGGCAGAAGCGGAGCGAGTTACACCGCGGGCGCTCCCTCCCCGGCCCCGTCATCCCCCCTGCGACATACCACCCGCTGAACTCTAACGTCGTTGGGATGAGCGCCACAAGAGCGATAAGCGAAGGGGCGCAAACTCGCCCGGAAGCCCGCGTGTTAAGAACGAAATGAGGTAGAGAGTGAAGTGTACGAAGAAATAAAAAAAAAAACCCAATGCTGATTTAATCCAAAAGAGTGGGTGGACACGACAGGACATTGGCCGCCGGCGGATGCTCAACTCAAAGGACGACACACGAGCGAGTGAATAAAAGGTGAACAAAAAAAAGGAGAATTGGGACGATGTGGGAAACGGGGGCTGACTGACTCGTTAATCTAGACCGGACGGGCCTTGAAAAATTAACAATGGACAACTGAGGAGGCACTCGCTGCATTGTTTCCGGATTTTTTTACACTCTCCCTCTTCTCTTTGATTTTCAGCACTGGCCCGATTACCTCTTCTTTTTTATTTCCGAAGGATGATGCAACTTGTTGATATTCAATAGAGATATTCCTTGGATCTTCACTATTTTTATGGACGTTACTCTATTTTATAGTGTTTTAGATTTTTTGCACCAATAGCTTTTTTTCCTGGATGCCGGGGATTTTTTCATTTACACGGGGTAAGAGTTCAGCAAACATGACATCGTGGGAGTCTGCCAATGGAAAATTCACATATTGCCTCAGCGACCCACTGTACAATATTTCTCAGACTAGTAAGCTTAAGTGGCGGTGAAAAATATTTCAAAAATTGGCGGATAGAATGTAGGTTACGCACGGAAATTTCACAAAGGGAGATGGACTTTTTTCTTTGGTGTCGTGGACGGGAGGATATTATTATTAAAGGAGTTATGAGAAAAGCTCATTACATTGCCATAATATTTTTCAAGATGAGTCATCTCTCTGTGAGGATATAATGACAAAACATTTTTATCTAATGACAAAGCGAATGGCCAACGAATTCCTGGAGAACTTGCTTCAATGATATTAAATTAAAAAACGTACACACATGAGGATTAGAAAAAAAAAATCCACCTATTCTCCGAGAAAACGTCCTTACATGAAATTGCGAAATAAAGTGCCCCATATAACCAGAGCGTTTATATTTTTCCGTACATTTTTCTTTTTCGGTGGATGAGAAGAAATAGCTTCAGACGGAGAAAAAGACAACAACGAAGAGATTCCTCAGAGAATGAGAAAGAAAAGGTATACGGACAAGGTCGGTAAATATCGACGATTATACGACAGCCATATCGTTCCAAGCGAATGGTACAACTACCATCGTTACGGCTCGATTGGCCGAGAAAACTTTTCCAGAGAGGAGAGAAGAATCATCGATACAACACGCTGGATAATAGCTATAAAGATTGCACCGTCTGTTGTGAATTTTCCCTGCATTCAGTGTCTCAGATCGTCTCCTCCGCTCGTTTATTAACCACCTCATTTCTCAATAATTATGCCATTAAATCTCTATTCTTCGGCAATCATTTTTTTCCATTCTATTGCTCCCCACTTCACCCCGGAGATGAAGATCGTGATCGAATAAAAATGTGGAGGAGGAAAAAAAAATCAAGGATGAAATAGAGTTTGTAAAAGTGACCCTCCACCAGCTGTTCCAGAACCCCCCTCCCCCCTCATCGTCTTCCCCTTCCCGCCCTCCTCCACCAAAGTCAATGATCGTCTGGGCTGTGAGGTCCTTCCGAGTCTTCGAAAACTTTCTTCCTCCTTTACCTCCTCCCCCTCCCCCAAGTCCCACCCTAAAATTGTTTTTCTCTGCCGCTCCATCGTTTCGTAAACTCTCGGCGTAAGATGAAAAATGGGCGGCTCCACGCGCCCTATTACGTGTACTTGAGCCCTCGCATATTTCCCTCACCCTCTTTCACCCACTCCCACCCCCAACCCCTCGGTCCACCGGGATTTTGGGATATTATACCGGTATTCCAAGTCCATTGTCTTCATCCCAACATCAATGAAGTTTGTCTCCAAAGGTCGACAAGAGGAAGAGGGTAAGCACATACGGCGCGTGTGTATCCAGGTTGAGTTAGTGACGGGCGGGCTGTCGCCAGTATGTGCCAGCTGTTTCGCTACTAGCCAAGACGGGTCCCAATCCTCCTCCTCCTCCTGCTCCCTCCCCAGCCCCTAACATCAGCCTTTCGTCGACCACCCTTGCATCAGACCTCGCGCGGCCATATTCATCGGCGACTTGTGCTTTAACAATCTTGTATGATGGCCCAACTGAGACAAAAATGATCCGCCATCTCCGTTCAATACTTGCGCGACAGCTGTGTCGTTTCGGCATATCATCGAAATATTATTTCTTCCAAATTTGTTTTCCTCAACTTTCAAAAACTTTTTCACCAGACAAACTCGTTCCCCTTTTGCATGAGATTTGCCTACGCCAGACGAATCTTTTTGGAGTGGTTTATTTTCACTTTTGAGGAGGTGTGTATTTTTCCGTTGTACATTTTCAATGAGGAGTCTTTAAGACTTTCATAAAGTTCGGAGGTATTTGAATATCTAGCAGTTGGAGAAGTTCCCACGGATGTTTGAGAAAAATAAAAATTGTTTTGAGATTAAGACTTACGGGGGGGAGGGGCGGTAAAAAAAATTTGTGGAAAGTTTGGGAGTTTTAGCAATTCATTGATTTATCTTTATCGATGAGTTATGCAGTTTTGACTAGATTTGATATTCAATTATAGCGAGATAAATCCAGGACTTTCATCAGAGTCATGGGGTCTCGATGTTTCTGGGCGCGAGGAAATGGTCAAGCGACGGGAGAACCAGAAGGGAGAATTAGTTTTTACGAGTCTGAGGGATCAGGAGCCCTGTAGGGTGACAGATGTAGTAATGTGTAGAGTCCGAAGCAGTACATGGATCACACAAAAGAGACGGTAGAGTAATTAGAAGGATAAAACGTTGTTAAGGGCCAATCAATCTCAGAGGTTTCGAGGAGAAGGTAACGATTGAAATCTCCGTCTGTTCGGCATGACTGTATTCTCTGTTCGGGAGGAAAGCACCATTAACAAGCAAGGATTAAAGTGCTAGAGTCAAACATCATATAAATCATAACTCCACCTCCCCCGAGCTGTTATGCGATCGATATCACCAATATAAATCAAATAACAGGTGCAAAGAAATCCTTTTCTAATCGGCAATATTTCCAATATACAATGTTACATAACCTTTGTTAGCATTTTTAATTAAATATTTATCATATTTTTTTTTTATTTGGCTGTTCATGCATTCATTCGTTTAGTCCTTTATTTATTGTTTAACAATTATTGTAAATTTGGTATTGCAGTTATTTGCATTGATATTGCAACAATTCCCTATGATAATCGTAGAGTTATATTAGCTATTATTGATCAATATTGACTAATTACTCGATTTAGTAAATCAATATTGCCCCAGTTCATCACTCAATGATGTAAAATAAATATATTGATATTGAATCGCGAGGATGGAATGTCGGGAAAATTATACCTCGTAATTGTCAATCGCTAACAACAGTGGAACAATAAAACTAAATCGGACAATCTCAAACATTAAAGGACTTCAAACGTCAACCGTATGAGACCGCCAGGACAATCAGCAGGGTCGAATGGAAGAGGTAATCATGCAGAGAAATTGCACGAATCAAACGATCGCAAAGGTGAAACAGAGGTGCCTTCTGATTATTTCGCTCAATTTGTGATCGTTCGAACTTTGTAATTATCTTGACTGTCCCTCGTGACCCTCCGTTGATTCTTGTGGTCATTGGTGCGTTGAGGTTGTTCTTCGGTTGACCCTCATGATTGGTAAATCCTTCGGATATTGTAGCCACTTAAAAAATCGACAGCTTTATATTTTTTTTAATGGCGATTAAAGATTTTTCTAGATCAAAATTCCTTTTGGTTCCCCACAGCATATTTTACCTGCAGATCTGATCTATTAAATCACTGTATATAATAGGCATTTAATTACCTTGTCTCATTATTATTTTTTATTCAATTTGCAAAACGAAAAACGACAGCATCTCAGTTTCGCTATCCTTTAAGTCCCACAACGTCATTTTATTCTGGTCTCCCATACTGTTGGTAGCTCAGAAATTGGAGTTGTAGACATAATTAGATACAAGTGGAAATTCTACATATGAGAGAACGTCTTGTGCATGTGGCTGCACCAGTTTACAAGGTTTTACGACAAAACGCACTAGGTAAAGTTATGTAGCTGAGGTATCCGGGACATTGCACCACTACCGGGACAAACCCAGTTTCTTATATAGACAGTGAAGTAGAGTGTAAACCAGGGTATATGGAACACTGGAATATGGCAAAACTACACGATCGGCCCACTGACTGTTTCTTTATGTATCGCGAGGAATGTAAAAGGTGAGCAAATACAACCTCAACATTACGATTTCAATCTCTGGAATTTTTGCATTCTACAGGGTTACAACAGTTCGTGGGAATCCACGGAGACCGTCAAATGGCTCAACGTACATTGACTCAAACTACTCGGTGAAGCGTTAAGGTTGTTGACTTGGCGCGTTGATGAATGGGTTTAATTATAATCGATGATTCTAATTTGTAATTGAAATGAAGAAAAATGCTGAATATTAAAATTTAATATTTATGTGTGAGGGAAAGGTAAACCACACATTCAGAATTTGAAGCCGGGTATTTTTTGTGACCCTAGGAATCAAAGGTGCGATTTTTATTATTTTCCTTCATTTTTATTTTTCATTTTTTGGTCACTCGAATCACGTAGTGAGAACAATGGACCTCGGAACTGTGGGGAGGTCTGTAAAAACGACATATTATATCCCCGGGGTGAAAAAAACCTGTAAATATTTACAAGAATAGAGACGGGAAAAAGTGTTTTGTATGTACCTAGAATTTAGCATATAAATACGCCCACGGCGACAATCCTTCTCCCCCCGATTGTTAGGTGAGAATTTCAAGGGAGCGAAAGCGCCGGAGGACCGCGGTATTGAGTGGTTATAAGCGAGGGCCGTGGATTAATTTTGTATTGAAGTTGGAAAACGTAATGGCACTATAAAAAGTAGATTTATCCCATCTCGTCAACTCCCTAATCATCTCCGTAAGGCATGATTCCACGTTAAAATGTAACGAGAGCCTTTTCACGGATTCTTCCAGCTAAAAATAGAAAAAGCGTCTCAAATTACAGTAATAAACAATTATTACATTGCATACATATATATATGTAAAAGATATAATGCTTACTATGATTTTCCATCTTTAATATTCAAGCATATAAAAAAGGTTGAACTTATTTTTAAATAGAAGATTTATCAGAGGACTGATGATGAAAACAAGTGTTTAAATATTTCTGAAAATCGTCATAACGTATCATTATTTTGAGAATAATTTAACGGTAGAAATCAATCGAAGATTAAAAAACGACTTTGCCGGTGGAGTAAAAAATTGAAAAAGCGCATGACGAAAGGACTGTCGATGGAATAAAATTTTTTTTTTCACTTCCAGTCCCACACACTAGGCATTAGTCGCCCATTACAGGGGATACTTTTTAATACCACCCAAGCCATTGTGATCTGTTTGCCAATGAGAATGCGGAGTGTGCAGCCCAGGTAGGAAATGCCAATGTCCACGAAACGGGCCAGGTCTGGCACGAGACTGGCTTGCCAGATCTGGGCCACCAAGCTTGGCCCGAGGCATGGCCAGACCGGCAAAGAGCATGGCTTGCCAGGCTTGGGTCACTAAGCTTGGCCCGTGGTATGGCCAGACTGGCAAAGAGCACGGTTTGCCGGGCTTGGGCAACCACGCTTGACCCGAGGTATGGCCAGACTGGTAAAGAGCATGGCTTGCCAGGCTTGGGTCACCAAGCTTGCCCCGAGACATGGCCAGGCAGACAAGGGGCATGGTTTGCCAGGCTTGGGTCCCATATGGAACAGCATTCCAAAAATTGAATTCTCATGGGGAATGTTCCTTCACTAAATTTTTCGTCCTTTGATTCTCCTTCTTCCGAAGGTACCATTATTTCTTCTGAACATACTATTTCAGGGGAAAATATGCGTGGATATCACCGTATACCACACATTCTATGACAACAGCCCGTAAGATGGCGTGTTGAGTAGTCTGATTGTGGCAGTAGACATGAGTGTCGTGTGCGGCAATTTATTATTTTAATATTACTCTTTTACTATTGTAATATGTCTCAGAGTTCATATTCACGGGTTAAAAAATACAGACATTTTCATCAACTGAAGAAAAAAGAATCTGTAAACGTAGAAGGCGCTAAAGAAAAAACTCCGGATTACAGTGAACGCAATAATGCCGATGAGGAAGAGGTTAGTTTGCCAACAGCCAATGAAATAACTATCCGTAGTGGATCTATTGTGGATCAAATTAGTGGAGATGTCGATGTTCGACATCTCGATGATAATGCTAGTGCTTGTGGTGATAGTTGGTCGGGTGGTGATGGTGATTGTGGCTCGTATAAGCATCTTAATGATTGCATCAGTGAATCCAATAGCAGCGTTGGAGACAGGGATGAACCAATTCTTGGGGGCTCAGGTTGTGATGGTGATTCAGATGACATTGACAATGATTTCAACAAAGTATTCACTGACAGCATTGGAGACAAGAATACACAAACTCTGGACAAATTGGAACCGCGGGGAATGGAGCAAAAAATTAATCAATGGGCAGTGAAATTCAGAAGAGCTACAACAGCAGAAGCAATCGATGAATTGTTAGCCATTTTAAGAAGTGAAGGTTACACATCAACGCGTTTCATTGGGCAGAATATATATTAATATATGAATATTGTTTAGTATTCGGCTGTCATTGAAGTATTAATTATATTTATTATATTTCTCCTGGCGAGGTCGGAAATCCAGAAGATGGAAATAACAATTGGAAAATGTGATGTATCTTAGCATAATAAAGTATTTTCTATGTCATTTCCTCATAAGTTAGATCACGGGAATAAATATCCGTTGTTGGTTCAGGGATTAAATATTATGTCCAAAAGTTTAAAGGGAAAAATAATAAGTGGATTTTTAATTTTTAAGAAAAATTCTAATGAAAGTAATTTCAGCCATTGAGAGCTGTTTTCAGTATTTGGTGATTCAAGTCAAATAATATTTATAAGGTTGAAGTTTCACAATCGGACTGCGTCCATATTCCCCAAAGATTTCAAATTTAAGGGTTGAAATTAATTAGTTATATGTAATCCTATCCAAGACTTTTTTATATTTCTAAGTTTGTTTGAAAGAGTGAATATAATAAGCAATATTATATAGAACTAGCACACAATCAATGCAACTAAATATCATTCTGTGTTCCGGAGTTGCAGATGGAGAAGACATTATTGTAAAAAAAGGACGTCTTTCCGAGATGAAAAAATAATTCTTATCAGGATAATTCGTATCAGCAATTGTCTATGGATATAAGAATTAATTCTTATCATCCATAGCGGAATAAATTATCCATAATATTGCTATTATAATGACTGTTTTCATGCTTGAATTGAAGCACGATAATTTATCAATTCTAAACTACTAATTTAAAAAATAACATTGGTGCGTTATTTTGTTGGATATTTTGTTAATACAATCTTCGAATTCTGAAGACTGACTGCTAATATTATTAGATTGTAAGAGAGAGTTTATTAAGACTTAATATGGTATGTCGTATTAAATTTCGGATTCAAATGATCTACGTAGATTATTTATTTTAAAAGCGGATGAAAATAATCCACAAAAGATTTTTCTACAATTTATACCTGCAATCATTTTTTTGAGTTTTCATATTCTGTTCGCGGAAAAATCTCATAGTTGTGATTATCTTTCATGAAAATTGGAGATACAAACACTGCATATCTTTAACTGTTCAACCAAAATCGGATGAAAACATGTACTATGTCGATAGGAGGAAAAAAGTTTTTGATTGGCTGAGTTTTTTTGTCAATAGATTTAATAAATTTAAATATAAGTTTTGTCACATAATAAAACTGTTTTCTGTATAATGTTGAAGGTAATAAATACATGTCTGCTTATCAGATATACCGTTCATATATTTATTGGTGATTCTGAACCCAATACAGGCAACGGTTGGAGCCTGGCCACAGCTCTGGTCGTAAATCTGGGCCAATTTCGGGCCGAATGGTCAGCCCAGAATGCGGCCAAAGTTCGGCAATAGGTCTGGGCCAATTTCGGGCCGAATGGTAAGCCCAGAGTGCGGCCAAAGTTCGGCAACAGGCCTGGGCCAATTTCGGGCCGAATGGTAAGCCCAGAGTGCGGCCAAAGTACGGCGACCGAAGTCTGGCCAAAGTTCGGTCCCAGGCCTGGCCCCGTGTTATCATCCCAGGGTCTAGCCAAGTTCGGCGCGAGTTTGGCTGGAGCCCGGGTGCCGAGCTACGGCAGCTCGGCGGCCGTGCTTGTACCAAGGTTGGCCCATTCGTTTTTTCCTACCTGGGAGTGTCGTGGAGCCATGGGTACAATGGCTGGAAAATTAATCGCTGAAATCTGGGTACAATGTAAAAGAATTGAGGTTGGCTGTGGGGGTGGGGATGGGTGGTGAGTGAAAGGGAAAAATGGTGGGGTGGTAAAAAGGGGGTTAAGGGGGTTGACTTGGATGCTGCGGGTAGTGCGCGCGGTGAAAGGTGACGGGTGAGAGAGTGAGGGTTATGAAAAAAAAAGGAAACGATATGACTTCACCACAAAGCCATAAGTCAGCGATTTTTTCCCGGTACATTGAGTCGACGCGACCGCACGTTGGTTAGATGGTTGGCAAAGTAAAAGAGTGAGAGACTGAAGAGTGAGGTGGGCTGGAATCCACATGCACGTGTCACAAACACACTTTTGTAACTGGCTGGGAAACGATTGCAGGGAGTAGTAACTACCACCGGAAGTCCATCTTACGACTTCTCATACACTTTTACTCTTTCTCATTCTACGTTTATTTTTTTTAACTCACCATTTTCCCTTTTTTTTTTCTTCTCGTACTTTTCGTTACCAGTTTGTCTTCACGAAGTCCATAGACCACGGCTGGACACTGTACGTCATTCTGACTAGCGTTATCTTGAGACCCACCCTCTCCTTCATCCACACTTAGTCTGTCTTTGTCGTGCTGGGAACGAGTATAGAGCGGAAGGTAGAAGCAAAAAATATAAAATGTGTATGAAAGAAACATTGCCCTTATCGAGGAAAATAGTGAAGGATTCACGGGTGTGGTTCCTGAGAGTTCTTTTCTGTAATCTATGGCTTCTTTTGTGGAACTGGGTAGTAAATTGAGAATGAAAACGTTGTTGTGTCGATTTGGGCAGTGAGAGAAATTTCTACAGAAAATTGGCAACTCGTTGGGACCTCGGGAAAGGCTTATTTCCTGGACAACGATTCGGGGAATGGAGATAACCATTGGAGTATCTTCCTTTGCTGCAACGTAAAGTCATATAATTCACTCGCTGGAAAGGAGTATATTTTCAAAATGTCCACCACCTCCTATTCATCACATCTCACCGCGTTTGGACTTTTATTTTAATATATTGATCCAGTTTTTTGATGCAGAATCATTTCGATTCAAAAATTAATGTTGAGAGGAATATTCAATAAAAATTTTAATTTACCGGAATTCCAAAGCAAAATCTGGGCAAAAAAATCCCGCGAACTATCAGGCAATTTTTACCCAAATTACCTGCGACAAATTATAATATCCTCATTTGAACTTTCTCATTCGATTCTATAATCAATGAGCGAACTGAGAGTTCTGTAATTTTGCCTGAAAACTTGGCTCCATCTGGTTCGAATTCCTTCACAGCTAATTAGTCTCACGGTGTTACATGAGCCCAGTTTTCGTTCAGAAACGGCTCCTATACTAAACTAAATCCGTTTCAGTAGCCCCTTTAATATTTAATTCTCGTCTCTGAATAAGCAATGAAATGGAACCCCAAAACAAAGGAGGGGTACGGCAAAAGGTGAAACAGGATAGCCCCTACGCTCTCTCAATAATATCGGGCATTCCAATTTGGGATTAACCTGGCACGGTGGTGGGTATCTCATAAAACATTGAAGAATTATTTATTTCACTACCTGCAAATCCATTCACCCAGTATTATTACTGCACAACATTTTCATTGCTTATCCCAATTTAAGCTCCCGAAGTCAGCGAACTTCCAGTGAACTCAGCCACAACTCGACTATTTTTCATCGTTGGTTGTTTACTCCGACTAGGAATTCAACTCGACAAAATCCACCAACCCTGATAAGATATGCTCTATCGACTAAATGCTGGTGCTCTGAAGCTTCCAAATTAATAATACTCGAGCTTGTCAAGACTTCGTGAGATGAATTCACTTTTATCTAATCTAACGTTCCAAATTTAACGCACTGAAAAAAAAATTACTCTGTCAATCAAATATTCCTCTGAAAAGGATTTAAACCGAACTGTTCACTGGGAATTTCGGAGTTTGATTGAGCAAAAAATGTGATTGACAGATTTTTTTTCCTCACTGCGGAAAGACTAACCATTAGTCAGAGTTACATAATTAGCAGTTGACTCAGTAGTGAAGAAGATAATTCACCGCGGTCCTGCGGCGAAGGCACCTATTCTCGGCCCTGTTCCTATAATCGTTTGGATATCGTCAGACTCCTTAATGAGCTCGTAAATTTCTTTCGCAATTAAATGTAAATCGATTCAGAACGCAGGCTCCTTTGGTTTACGAGAGATTCTAAAGAAAACCAAGTGTTCGGGGATTACCTCTGGTTTAAAATGTGCGGTATTGAAAGGAGGGAAAATCCTCAAAGTGGACGTTAGAACTTTGAGGTTGCTAGGAAAACTGTGGATTTTGCCATCCCACATAATATATAATTAAAATATACTCAAACTTATTTACAAGTTGAAAAACCGATAGGTAAATAACCTGAGACGAATCATGAGGGTAAAACTTGAACGAAATTTAGATTATCGCAACATCCGTCGTCCCTCCTCTAATTGTATTTGATTTATTGCTCCTGTGTATCCTATTTCCTTGATAGTTCGTTACCAATCTAACTTCCAGACGTGATAAAGATTTATAAAAAAACCTTTCCAATTTTTTCACCCGAGTTATTTAACCCGATAACAAGTATAAGTTCATTTTACTGAAACAATTGATAATTGATCATCAAAGTTTACGTAGACGCAGCGAAATGTCGGCCTTTCAATAACTTTCCAAATCCACTTTGACTCGAGAATTATTAACAGTTTATCGATTGGACCTTTGATCAGTCTCAATAACGCGGAGAAGCCTTCATCATAAACCCCCAATGGTAGTTATTACCATTCGTCTATTGATAAAAATTCAATATACCAGGGGAGACTCGGTGAATTATTTATAATTAATATCTTTCCCCTGTACAAAGCTAATTGCGATAATAATAGAGACATTTTCGGTTCTCATTGTTCGACTTTTTCCAGCCGCTGAATGGGCGGAGGAAGGAAGACAATGCGATACTCTCCAACTGTCAAAGATTAATCCCTCTTTATTTCTCTACTGGTAACTTCCGAACGCCGGTATTGCTGCCCACTCTATCTTCCATCCCTCCTAAGCGACGTAAATTATAAAAGTAAGAACGGAATAAGTGGAAGATTTTCCCCTTGGGTGCACCATAATGAGAAAAGTAATTCCAATTTAAATAATACCACGATGTGCCGGGGAGAGGGAAATAATATTTCTCACACAGATCATTTTTTTCTTCACTTTTTCCGGATCTCTATATCATGCGATTACAACTTTGTCGAAAGATCGTTGGTTGGCACGGAGAGAAAAATTTTTGAAAAATTACGAGCCCGTAATCTGCCAGTCAAAACAATGTTCGATAAAAATTACAGAACAGTTACGCACTTTATTAATGAACCTGCAGTAAAAAGTATAGAACATTCAGTGAAAAAGTGCGAGAGTGAATACTGTTTTGTTATCAAGTTTGGAAATTTCAATTCACTTTGGCGTTCGCGAAAAACAATTTATGATAAATTTATTGGTCAGACCGCAGTGGGGGAAATTTATTAATTCGGTAGATTTCTGTCCACATGCTTGTGCGTTGGTGGAAAATTATAATTTTCAAGAATTTAATGAATAATCATAGACTAAATCAAGACTCAATGACCATATGAAAGGAAAAAAAATTGCAGCGTACCTTCGCGAACTGGTGTTCGTGAAGTATCATCATAATAACTCAAACCCACTCGATCGTTATTCAAAGGTGATCAAAGCCTCATACCGCTACACCCGGGGTCCCGCCCAACCATTATCACACCCACTAACCCATAAACTTATCTCCCATTTTTCGTTTAATTCGTTTTCATTCTTGATCTGAAAAAAAAAACGTACATTATCAGATGATGGATCACGTATCTTCAAATATAATGAGAATGGGCTGCAAAAAAGGAAGTATATCAAATTGCAGTAAACCAGACCCGACTGAGAATGGCGATGGGCCGGAGAAGGATCCTCTATACAGCGTAAATGATGCGTAATCCAATTTATTTATATACCTTCGGAGGCGTACGGGTATTCAACCTGTCTGGCTGGACTTGAGACTCTACGTGCATTTGTCAAGGCTGAATGCCACTGACTGATGTGAGTTTTTGGGAACCACAAACACTCAGTGTGAATGACTAGCCAGACCTACCCCTTTCTGCCATAATAAGCAATATTATTGCATCTAGATAAATTAAGAAATTCTCTCTTATGATTTACTCAATAGAACTCCGTAATTATTTTTGTCGAGACAATAGTTTGAGGCAAATACACGACAATTTTGCAGTATTCTTTCTGTTAGAATATCAGTCGATCAGAAAACATTATTTTTAGGAAAAGAAAAATGCAGAGCGACCAGAAAAATCTCGAAATTGAATTATTGAATATCATGATTCACTGTTCTTTGCTTAAGTGACATCCGAAATCCAGGAGCATTTGCTTAAAATCCTCAAAAATATAAAAATGTCAGGGTCCATAAATAATCACTATTGGTATTCTATGACACAGTTCACCTGTAATTGCAATTCATATAATTTTCTCCTTTTAATACTCCTCCCCTGCTTTCATTCTCGAAATAAAAATGAGTGCTCTACCTTTTATCATTTAAATTCAAGTGCTATAGAGAAATGTTATGGCAGAAGTAAATTTGTCTTATCAACGACTCTCAACACAGGAAATTAAATAGATAAAGCTTCAACATCCTTAATCGTACAATTCCGTCCTGTGGCGTTTAACATCCCTCCCTTCTTCCCCTCATTTTTCCGTCTACCAGTATATCAGCAGTTTATACCGGTGTCGTGAACTCACGAGAGAAACGATGAAATGAAGGATACAACTCCTGCGAGAGCTAAGGAAAGGAAGAAACCACCATCCTGCGTGCCATTGGGATCTCTTACATCTTCTACCGTTCATATATCTCCACTGAATTTCTTTACATTCTTTAAAAAGCGTTTTCTATTTTCAATTCTATGCTCCACGTCTCCCGACCTGCAAGTCAAAGGGAAAATGGAAAATATGAGACGGTAAAAAAATATGACAGTATATTTGATCATATGATACATGAATGAATTATCGAAAAAAATACCTGGGAACGAAGATAAATAAACAGATGTTCATCTTAGTAGTACATTAATGCTGCTTCTGCCATCAATGGACTTGACTTTCCACCCGGTTCATTATTAACTTTCAATGAGAAAATCCACTTGAAAGTTATCACTATAATTATTGCCTGGGTTTTTTGAAAATTACAGAAGCTACTGATTAATTCTTCACCAGAGAATTCTTCAATTAGCTATCACACCTTCGAGAATACCAGAAATACTGGACATATGAATAATAAATCACTGGTCCTCCCGAAGTTAGAAATGGTGATTCGATTATCGATATTTTCGAAACCTCATTCAGTCCTAGTCAAATACTCCAAAATAATCTCATCGAATTTCCCTAAGGTTTTAACTATAATACCGCAATCGAATATCTAGCGATCGATACAATTCACTTCAAAATCCCAAATTCAAAATCTTATTGAATAATTCCACCACTAAAATTCCATGGCCTCATAAATGTTTGATAATATCAGATATAACTCAGGCTATTGCCACCTCTGCTCGACAGCCCGCAATGTCTGTTCTCGCTTATCACTATGAATAAACCAAGATTTCCAAAAATAACTGAAGGATCTCTCCGCCTTCTCCGCAACAGCTCCCCTCCACTCTTCCATTTTCCTACGATATAGTGCTGAAGCATGTCAGCGTGTCAATTGACTAATATTAATGACCTCGTATGACTGCCTTACACATGATAATGAATCACAATCTCCTGTTGAGGTGTGAGGTACCTTTTACGTTGTCAAACATGAGTCTGATGAAAGAGAACCGATTCAATAACACATTCTGTCCTTTCCTTCTCCTCTCATTCACCCTTTCCTTTTTATTTTCTACTCTCTCCTCGAATTATCTCGTGCACAGTGTGTCCTTTGTTCCTCGTCAATTGTAGTCTCTCTTCACTACCAAGGTAACAACGTTGATTTTATTTTCAGTTCTTTCTGTTATTCTCATTCTCTCTGTATGTATCCGAAGTCAATTGGCACTGTCATCGACAGACGATAGGTCCATTTTAGAAAAAGCCTCTCTTTACCACAGAAATAATACAGTTCGACCTCAAAGAAAGTCATTTTCAGGATTTCGCAATGGGATACCAACGATATTGTATGTCAAGCTGATTATTGGTTGTTGATAATTGGGATTGGAAATGTGTTTGGATTATTTGTCCTCATACTTCACATTTTTAAAAAACAGAAGGCAATGTCATCAATAAATTGGAGATTTCACTGTATGCAATGCAAGAGCAATTTCCTACTTGTTTATAAATACTTGAAATTGAAATGGTCTACCATTTGGTCAGTGTCTACTGATTGGTCTGGCTATTCCAGTTGACTTTATCTCCTGGCGGCTTCTCATCTCCCCCAGTTATGGAATCATGAATGAAAGAGATCCCTTCATCGTTATCCTCAACCAATTTAATCTCATCAACATCATGAAAGACTCTTAATTACGAGCCTGAGATATTTTTCAATAGGAAGTTCTTGATTTTTTTTAGCCTGAAAAATTATATCGAGGAATGGAATTCCGGATGCTTTGGTGTCAATTAGACTCGAATGCGACGCATTTCATCTCGACGGAAGCCTCCGGAAGGAATGTGAGTGTAGTACAAACGTCGGTGTGAGTGTGAAAGGAGTCTCCAAGGGTTTACGATGTGGACTCGAGGTAGATACTTAATACGACAGTGAGGAAAATCAAAAGCACAGAAGGAAAAAATGTGGCCCAAAGGAATTCCCCAGACTTGGCCGTTTTAATGAGGTGAGACTTCGGTGAGAGATGAAGTACTATTCCACGTAAAGGCGATTCAAAGTTTAGAGTGATGTTTTTTACCAAGTTTTCTCACTGGTCTGTGCGACGAATCGAAAAGGAGAGGCAGATAATATGGTAATCCAGGGCCAGTTCTATTTTATTCTCCCCCATGACTTCGATTTTACCTTCTTCTGACGCTTACCTTTATCTCACTCTTCCACGACACAGGGAAACAACGGGAGGGCTCAAGCAAAGTCTAATGCATATTTTTACGAGGGAACGGAGAAAAGGAGAATGGAGAGGGGCCACCGGGCGAGTTGGAGTTACAAGAATTTTGGGGATCAACGTAATTCACTTTGGTGAGCTAACAGAATGTTGTGAAAATTTTATGTCAACAGCTTAATTCAATTCTGGTGTTTATCCACTTTGTCATAAAGATTTGGTTTGGATGAATATTTGGGAAAATATTTTTGTGGTCGGCTAGTAAATTTCCAGCATTGGAGATTACAGTGCATATGCAAGCATGTAATGCCTTTTCATTTCAGGAATTAGAGGGCAGCTGGAGTTGAATTATTTATAAAGTTACACATTGAGGGGAGGAATTGGACGCTGGGGATTTTTTATAGATTTCACTATTCAGTGACATATCAAATCTTAACTCTACATGTAAAATAGATTTTTTTTTTCATTTTTAAAATAGCATGGACTCAGGAATGTGGTAAATAGTTTCCGGAAATAATAGGATTTTGGTGGACAAACTCGGGGCTTGTGGGCTTTATTCCAGTGCTCCCCAAAAAAATCTGAAATTTTTTAACTATAACAATTTTACCAGAGTTGACGCGCAATAATTCCTCATACCATTTGACGTTTATTTCAAATGAAATGTGCAATAAGTCTCAATGAATAATAAATCGCAATGTAGATAACTCTAATTTATTCCCCACAATTTTCAATTCTTCCTCCCAAAATGTTCTTTGTTGCAGCGAAACTTTAATTCACAATACCGACACAGCATACATTTCGCTGTAACTGCAGCCTCTTCCCAATATATTCCGTCAGTCCGAGAGCGAAATATCGGGGGCTGTATATATTCCCAACCAGTGAATCTCGGGGTATTTGCGAGGGAAGTTTTTTTTTTTTCGTTTCCAAGTTTTTGTGCGAGCAATAAGAAAGAGAAGAGAAATGAGAATGCCGGGAAATGCTGGAGTGAGGGGAGTCGGGGGAGTGCTAGATAGACTGTAAGAGAGTAGCCGCGGATTGAAGACACGTGCCGTGTAATATTTTCTTGTGTAGGCTGACTGCCGAATCTACTCCCCAAAGTGAGAGGGAGAGAGAGGCCGAGAGGCACCAGAAAGAGAGAAGAAAAAATAAAGTCAGAGGGTGGGTGATTTCAGTAGTAGAACCGAGAGTTTCGGCAGCCCCGTTGAATTTACGGGTGTCTAGCTGATGGGGTTTTCTTGCCATCTTCGCCTAATATTTTTACAGGTCTTCTGAATCTTTTGCGCCTCGTGTGTGAATAAAAAAAGAAGACGAAGTCCATTGGAATATTCAAAATGACCCGGATTTTGAATCACTTCATTTTTCGCACATATCACGGAAGATAATTAAGATAGAGAAATAAATCCAATGGCATTCCGTTCCCGAGGCCATTCGGAGTGATCCCGAAGAGTGAATTCTGAAAACGATAGCCTCAAACGCTGTTGGATATCCCGGGATTACGCACACATGCGCGCTTCCGCTTCTACGTGCTTTTAGTTTTTTTTTTATTTCTGTATTTCCCCTCCCGGAAGTGAAAAGAGAGATTTCCGCAAATAATTTTAGGTATTCTGGAGGAAGCACTGGTAATTCCTGTATGATTAAATTTTGTATACTCAGGGGACATTGACATTTCCCTATGTCGGGAGGAAAATCAATTGCGGCTTCATACACATTCCCCTATTTTCATAGACAAGTTTGAAATTTTATTTTTTTATTTTTTGAAATGCAAACAAGAAAAATACGAATTATTCTCAATCATTGATTTTAACATTTTGTCAGGTCTGTTAAGTCATTTTAATGGACTATTCGTACTTTCTCTGAGTCTGACACTAGATATATCTACTCTACTTCTGTATCTCGGGGAGTGTTAAGTGCTGGTCAGGCTCTTTACGAACTATGATACAATTTCACCCCATTATTGGATTTAGTATGAATACTCCCGTAGAAATTGTGAGAGGTTTTCTTGCCCGTTCTGTGATTTTTCTGATTCTCCGATCATAGGTTACTTTCGATTCATCTACTCGGATTAGATGAGCTGTACAGAAAAGGAGAGTTGGAATAGCATCGGTCGTACCCTCCCCCCCCCTCCCTCTTTTATCCCTTTCGTCAGAACGAGTAGATAAAGCGCTCGGAAAATATTTCCCTCTCTCGTTGAGTTGATAAGTCCAACGACGACAGTCGTGGTCTACGTGATTCGGGAAATAATAGAACCGCCCTCTTTTATTCTATACATATAGTTCGTGTCTCGTGTGTATTCCCTACTTTACCGGGTTTTACACACCCGGTTGAATTTATCGGGTCATTACTCCGCCAGCATAGAAATCACAGGAATTTACAGGAGCACCTAAACTCTACAGCTCCTTTTACACGACTTTTTGGAAATTAAAAATATTACGTGAGATATTCATATTTATATAGATTATATATTCGTGGTACGGTTATAGTTATTCATGCCGCATACTCAGGTCAGTAGATAATCCAACTTTCTACGATCATTTTTCGATTGAGTAAAGGAATGACCAGTTTGCGCACCGCCGCTATCTGCATCTGATGGATTATTTTTGCGGTGCTGATTTTTTTTTTTAAACATAAAGTGCCATATCACAACCAGCAGGGATTCTATTACAGACATCAGGTTGATGGAAAATAATAATCACTCTGAGGCTGGAGGCCAAGGGTGCCCCTGGCTTTTGGAAAAGAATAGAGTGCATGATAGCCTCAGGTCTACCAACCACTTTCGAATCTCACACACGTCCCCTTAATCCAACGCCTGATTATGGGTGTTCAAATCCCCGTACACTCTGCACCATAATTCTCGGATATCTGACGGGGATGAGTACTCCTCAGACACCGGGGAGCTGAATTGCCCCACACAATTAGGGCTAATATCTTTAACGGATAATCGGGCAATTATTATAAAAGCCTGGCAACAATCAATCAACTGAGTGCTTGGAGTGAAGCAGCTGATACTGCTAGCGATAAAAGGGGTGATAATTGGCTAAGAACCACACCTTGAAGATTTCTAAGGGAAAATTTGAGAGATGCGTATCTGTCGCCGAGGCGATTCACTTTCAAACAGAGGGAGGAAGAATTTCTTGACGTTGTATTTTAACAGCCAATTTTTAACATCTTAATTACCACTATTGAGGTTCCAGTAAAAATCTAAAAAATTGTGATTTTTACTCTCAACGATGTTGAGTTTATTGGAAAAACAGATCCTGATCAATACCAATGGGATTGGTAGTAATAAAAAAAACTATTGACACTAAAAGTAACGACCACATGACTTCTGTTGAATGCACTGCAATCGGTGTCAGTCTCCTCTCTCCGTAGTCAAAGTGAAACGTCTCCTATTTTTTTTTTATTTTCCAAGATCAAATTACGTAGAATTAGGAAGGGACACTTTGTGGCACAGGTCATTGGCCAAGTGGATGTCAGTTCACCAGTGATTAGTCGCCTTTCATCCCTGCGGTACGGCCAAAGAGGTAGATCTGATGAAGATAGTGGAAATTCTACCTCACGTTAGCCATTTCCAATACCATTAACTTCGTGAATTTTCTCGTCGAGCGGAAGATTTGAGCTCCTTCAGAGTCACTGCATTATTAAAAAGTTCTTTGGTCAGTCATCAATCCTCTTAGAGCCTAATGCGAGTGGATTTTTCATTCCGTGGAAGACTGTTGAGGAGATATTAATAGTTGGATTAGTATCAGGAATGTTATTTGAATTAAATTATTGACCGGACGTGGCCCAGAGGGGAGGCACGTGAAATGTTAGTCGAATGAAATATTTTGATCTGCTTTAATGGAGAGCTGAGATAAGCCCTATCCGTGATAATGTGGGGGACACTCGTGAGGGACAATATTTTGACATTCTATAGAAAATTCATGATACTAATCCCTAATTTATGGAACGTGGAACACAACTAGAAGGGTGAGGAGAATATTTATAGACCTATTTACATTCCTCAAATTAAGATTTTTTATTTCTTGACTTGATAATTATGATGTATTCAACCCTTATTTTCAGGTGGTTCTACATATTTCTAGAATAATTAATTCTCGCGTTAGAAACTAATTTTCAACCCAAGTATACATATCCACACAGATATTCTGGAACAATGCAAGTAATTAGTCTGACATTTGGTGCAGTCTCTAGAGCTAAAGGAGGAGAAATATCGTTCATTAAAGATTTTCGAAATGTTCTATAAATGGTCAAAAGTTCTTGAATCAACCTTATACTTCGAAGCCAAGAATACTGTCTCCTGGCCACTTAACGGAAGTGGAATTAACTTTGCAAGATGTGATCGATACCGCGGAAAGCCGTCATTAGTTAAATGGTTATGAAGTAAAATCAACGATTAGTAATTGGCTCCTTCATCGAAACGCGTCACTCAGGTCTCGGTCTCTACAGGTGGAATGGTATTTTTATTCCGCAATTGACTTTCCTTGGTATCATTAATAAATAATTCCTGAGCCATCCCTTGGTAATAGTTTAAATTACCCGTTTGAGAAAATCTATCTGATAATTAGACAATTTTTCTCGTACAAAGCTAAGAAGTAAGCAAAGACATCTGAGCCAGTCTTCAGGGTTTTCGACTCCATCACGAATGACAATTCCCGCATAGGATGGAATGTCCTGTTTTCCTCCCTTGGTGCACAATCTACTATTTATTAGATGTATTCTACTCGCTCTGATTCTTCAACCCAAGAATTACTCTTCTCCGGGGGGGCTTGGGAGATTAAGATGCAAAACCAGCCTCCCTGCTACGAATACTATATCCAAAAGACCCACAGCTTTGGCTGTAGAAAGTACTTCTATCTCCCTGTCTCTCTCGTTAGCCTGACGGAAACCCCCCAGGGGGGCACACAGGGTGTAGGTTCTCTGGTACTCCTTCCAGTGAAAAGGATGTAGTTCACTTCCAGGAGATATCGGGCCAAGGGCTTTCCCACCTCTTCACTACGTACTGCTTTGAGTCGAGTTTGTTACGTCTTTTTCTGTCGTGTTACTTGCTCCTCTCTGTTTTCACCACGTGTCTTTTTATTTCACAGTCCACTCTGAGATGTCTTGATCTCACTTCTCCTGCACTCGTGACACTCTACTTTTGTCGATGTCTTTCAAAAAAAAAAAAGAAACTGAAGTTACTTACTCATTTTTTATTCCTACGCAAAGGAATCTGAATGTGGTGGGGAAAAAGCTCAAGTATGTCCTTTAAATAATTGTAGAAAAATCATCAAAATAAATTGCACGGGGGAGAGTCGAAAATTTTTAATTTCATGATCAATAAAAATTCAAACCCCATTCACTCCAACCTACTTGGAGTTAATTATGAATTGACTATAAATATTCTGCGCAATCGATAAAATTCAGATTTCCATGCTAATTGTTGCCGTATGGTTGGGGCTTCTACTTGAACTCCGGAAATTCATGTGAGAGGTGACGAAAATTCTAGTGTGAAATTCGTAATACATTAGTAGTGCAGGTGGTAGTTGGAAGTGGAAGTGCAGGCGGAGTCGACGCCGTAAGGTGGTTACCAAAACAACGCAATTCAATTAGAACGTCGTATTAAATGATTAATGTGGGAAAGGTGATGAGGTATAGAGCCGAACGCCAGACGACACCCACCCTCCCATCTTTCACTCCAACCTGGGACTTGACATGAGTGTCTTTTGAATGAATGCCGCGCCAATGTGGTCGATAATGAGAGGCATTATTGATTCGTATGATAGAAGGAGCCAATTGTATGATTATTCAAAGGAGAGTCGTGCTTTTGTGCAAAATTTAAGACCGGCCTTCTCACTTATTCATGGCCAATTAGACGTTCAGTCTCCCAACGTTTGGAAAACTTCATGTCCAATAATATTATTCATTCATTCAGTAGTTGCCAATTCAGTCGAGAAAAAGGAAAACAATCTCATTGTTTAGGTCTTCGCTACCCGGACGATTCGCGAGCAATGATGCGTTAATTGCAATTACTCATTTTTGTTAGTGAAATAACAAATGTAAATAGAATTTGGAATCAGGACATTAGCTCATTTAGTTTTCGAGATCTTTACCCTGGTCCCAATTACGATAGTGGATCAAAAAAAATACTTACTTACAGTGAAATATATTATCATGGATGAACAGGGTCGATAGGGATTGAATAAAAAATATCACACGTATAAAGTTAAGTGAAAAATATATTGTTTTCTATTTGAAGATGAAAAGAAGGATGCAAATGCATTTTGTGTATGTGAGGGATAAATTTCACTCACCCAAATTATTAAAGATATACATAAATCCATATTACAAATTCGTCGAGGCCACTAGTTCGAGAAACTGAGGATTACAAGTAATTAAATGTAAAACATTGATGAGACACTCTGTACAACTAGCTGCATGTCTGCCCACTCAGTGTGACTAGAACTTAACAACTGTCGAATAAACAAAGGGTTTCCCCTTACGACTGATGAAAAATTGTGCGAAGTCAGCAAGGAAGAGGGTCATAAAAATGAAGCAATTCATCGGTTCATTTATTCCTTACCCACTTATTATTGTAATTCAATGTGTAAAAGTAAAAACTCTACTGGAAATATTATAGATACGTTATTTACAATAAAAAATTTGATTTGTTTTTATCCATTATCACATGGAGATTCGAACGATCACTGATACATATTTGTGATAAAGCGACAGATTATCAATATTTGATTATTTCTTTTGATTCGAATGTAGATTTTCACAAACAATCTCAATTTATTAATTAATTTTACTTCTCTGCAAAAATATTGCATTCATTAAAACAGTCAGAACTGACCAAAATGTTGCACAGAAAACTAAAAATAGTTCACAATTTTGTACAGAATATCTCAATACTTTGAACATAGATCCAAAGAAAATAATAGTTACAGTAGTCCTACATGTATCCTCTCCATCATTGCCAGAATCTAACATACCGCATTGTCTGCACGTACAGAAGTTCCTAATACTCATTGGCCATTCAATTATGAATTCGTAACTCAATGGCAATCCTGCAATGTTTTTTTTTGAAATAAAAAAATTATCAAATTTTTCCACTCCATGGAATCTCTGTACATATATATAGACTCCACATCTCCATTGAATGTCTCGAATAATACGCTCAAAAGTCATAATAAGATGAATTCATGGAGAAGAGAAATAGGGTGATAAGTTTACTGAGTTGACGGTTGATTGCGTTCTCATTCTGCAAAGGGTACATCATAACCGATCTCCACAACAGCCACGTTCCTACGGAGTACTCGACAAAAAAATATCCTCACAATGGACTAGACATTCTCCCAATATCTCAAGTACTTGTAAAGGAAAAGAACCTTCCAGTACCACTTGGAAACGTGAATTACCCAGCCCCTCGTGTCGGATATTACAATTCACCCCGTTCACCACTTCGTTCTCAAGTTATTCGTAGAACGTTCGCAGAACTGAATAAACGTATCTTCCTATTTCATAAAATCCGAGTGATATTAATTAAAATATAATCCTTCGTACTAAATATATTGATACTAATGGCAAATTCGCTCAGATAGATATTATTTCATACATAATTCTTTATACTTTGTTTGGTAACAACCACGAAAAATGATTTCTTATGTAATTGCATTACAAATTGGAAGAACGAAAGAACAAACATTTTCATTTCGCTTTATAGACTTGCATTATTTCCCCCTTCAACTTCAAATCTCTTGATTTTCCTCAGTTGTTGCTTCATTATCGACAAATTCAACATGAGTAAATGGAAAATGTCCAACTCTACCGTGCAATTCACCCTCCCACTGGCCATTCATATTCATTTTAGTCACCTTGATCATGTCACCAACCTCAAGTTTCAGTGCTGTTTTGTCGTAGGCATTTGGCACACGTGCCTGCTTAACTTTTGCAAATGCTGGCAATTTACGTTGAATATTTGAACGACGGGTTGCTGTTCCAGTAGTTGTGGCTGTTGGTGGAGTTGTTGTTACTTGTATTGTATCTGTATTAACAGATGGTGTTGTAGACGATGGGAGTGAATTTGATGCTGTACTGGAGCCACTGCTTGTACTATCTGGTCGTGCATTGTTCTCAATTCCATGATTATCTTCTTCGTACTTTTGTACATATGGCACCGGTACTAGGCCTGTTTGACCGACGCTGTTACGTGCCGTCCACCACTGTTCTTCGTCTTTTGTGACGACTGTGAGAATCTCACCTGTGAATTTGATCGATTGTTATTTAAATTTATGGAAATACACCATTGATAACGTCAGATAATCCCAAAATATTATACACTGTGGGAGAAATTTTCTTTAAGGCAACAAAAAAGCTATTTAAAAATTACCTAAAAATGCTTGAATGCTGTTTCTTAATTTTTTAATCTCTAGCTGGGGATCTGAATAAGCAACGATTTTATCCAAAACATGCGACATGAGTAATAACTCACGTGTTAATAATTAAGTTTCAAATGTCAAATATTAATTTTTTTCTTGATTACTAGTGATGTTACATCAATGATAGTATGGTTGGAGATGACCTAACCCAAACTTGATGGTAATGTCAGCCAATAGAGGACAACACCCGCACGACATTTGTTCTGCAAGATATTAGGCACCAAATGAATGGATTTATTTTTTGGAAACTGTTTTTTACCTTTTCTAAACGGCAGATCATCCGGATCATTGCCCTCAAAATCGTATTTAGCCATAATTCTCTGTATTTTCTTGGGTGCTGGCCTTATGAGTGGCGTTGTATCTAAATAATGAATCTTGTAGAATGCCAATAAATTTGGAATATCTGAGAAGAATTGATCTCCAATTCTATAACGGGTCTGGTCACCCTGTTGCATCTTATTGATGATGTAATGACTGACTTTGCTATCCTCCCGCACACAGAGCACGAAGTCACCGTGAATTGAGGTACTGTCACGCACTAAGAACACACCACCCTCTTTCTCCCCCATGAGTAAGTCTGAGGCGTCCTGTCTTGACATTGCCCCGAAGTACCAACTGAAATTCATTGAAGAATAACAATTATGGAGTGAGAAATGATTGAGTTACAATAAATTGCTGGACTGGGTTGTAAGGAATATTTCCATATTCCATTGTGGGGTGTAATGTTAACCAAAAGAGTGTCAACAAGAAGCTCTCAATATCGATCTAATTGACAAAAATCTTAGATTTGAATAAAATGATTTATCAAATTACCTGGACTTGTCATACTGATCGAACGTAGCGGTCATTGTTTCTCCGGGTAAGAAGAAATCGGTTGTCAACAAAAACCGCTCCAATGCTCAGTGAAACATTGAAAAATCATCACAATTCGACGAATAAAATTTTTGGGTTATTCATGCAGTTGCGCTGCGGTACATTGCTCCGCTGTGATGCACAAAAACAAATCTATCTTCCAATTTGCTCCAAAAAAAAAATCACTTCACTTATGAACAGCCAGTGAAAGCAACCCACAAATATGCAAAACGTATTATCCAACGTTAGAAAAGGTATCTACACCAGGGATTGATGATGAGAAAAAAATGATTTAAAAAATCTGGCAAGTCTGCCTATTCGATCAATGACTTTTATGGTGAGTTCTCGAACATTGTCACGAGTTTTTTTTACAGAGTTGAATTATTCATCTCTACACCGGTTTCACTCGTGATGACTCTGCTGATACTTCTCAAATTCACTGAACTTCCATTATTATTTCCAACTTCGTCTCAATCTTCACTAATTAATAGGAATTTTTTAATGCAACAATCAGACAAATGAGACTGACGCACACACATCCACTCCAAGAAAAAGTAGAGCCTGTATGCGGGTGCGGGGTTGGTGGACAGCCATCGATTATGGAGTAATTAGAGGTTAAACTTGTGAATGGGGGCGCTTTTCAATAATTATTTAAGGATCCTCGGATGATAACGACGATGCCTATAGTGCCAAATATTGAGAGCAGTCTTGCCGACGTGTCCAGCTGTGATGGCGTCAGTGCCGTGACTCCCATTACTTATTTACAGGTTAGATAAATGTTTACGATTGTCTTCCATTGTTAATAGGCAATAAATACCCCTGAGATTACTTACAATAGAAACGATCGAACCTCATCATTTGTTAAGGTAATCTGAAACAAATGTTGGATAAATTTGAGAACGTAATATTCTCAAATATTCTTAAATATTCTCAACTTCAACCTATCTGAATTGATTATCGCTAGATCATTCATTACAGATAAGTAATTCGCTATCATGGCTGATACAATTAATCAAACAAAAAAGAAAAGACGTAGAGGTAAACGCCGGTCTACAAAAGCGCCCAAAATAGATGATAACATCAGCAAACTAGTAGAGAATGCAGTTGAGAAGTATGAAAAGCAATTGCAGAAACTAGCAGAACTGCAACATTTGTCAACTCACCACAGCCAGCCTGAAGTTCCATCCCCCAAAAGACAATATGGACCTACACAAGTGAAGAGCAAGAGAAAATCCCCGGGAGCTGGTGTGAACAAAAAAGATCGCCAGAAGGCGAGAGATATCCGTGATGAATCGATATCCAAAGCCCTGACGGTGATACAAAATGATTTTCGTATTCGTGTACTGGATAACATCCTCAAAGACATCTCGAAGGTGAAAGTAACTGAATCAAACGTTCAAAAAAAACCAGAGTCTATTCCGGGGAATCCTCAGAGCTTTTACAACTCGATTAATCGAGATAAGATGAGGGAAATATTGAATGAGAAGAGCAAAACGTCCAAGCAATACATCTCAGGGGTATTTAAAATAAGTGAGAAAAACGCAAAATATGCTTATGTGTCCAGTGGAAAGAATGATGAGGATATTCTCATCGATGGATTTTGTCACAGAAACCGAGCCATGGAAAGAGATCTGGTGGTCATCCAGATTCATCCCCAAGACAGGTGGATACAGAGGGACAATGGAATGATCCAAAAAACCGGCTTCGTCGTCACAATTCTTGAGAAAATTCATCCCAGAAAGGCTGTTGGTATTCTAGTCTATCACAACGAAGTCCTGAAGTTTCATCCAAGAGACCCGAAGTTCCCAGTGATGACTATTGATTCTGAAAGTCTTCCAGAAGAATTCAAAGAAAGGGATAGTATCAAGAAAACTCTCTTTATTGCCAAAATCCTCGATTGGTCGGCGCCATGCCAGTGTTCAGGGAACATCCTGGGGAGAATTGGAGAGGCTGGGAACTTGGAGGCTGAAACTGAAGCAATACTCCTTGAGAATGGATTGGATGTAACTCCTTATAATGAAAAATTATACAAACATCTGCCAGACCCTGATTACATCTTCCAAGAGGCTGATCTTGCTCAGAGGGAGGATTGGAGATCGAACTGTGTGTTTACGATCGATCCAGCTACTGCTGTTGATCTGGATGATGCTGTCTCGTGTAGGAAACTTAAAAATGGAAACTTTGAAGTGGGAGTTCACATCGCTGATGTTACATACTTCTTGAGGGACTCTTCACCTCTGGATGCAGCGGTATGATAATTAATATTGTTCCTCGTGTGGAGATTTTTCAAATTTGCTTCTGATTGCTACGCATGTGGCTTTCCAACAATTATCAATTAATTTTTTTCCAAGGTATCGAAACGAGCTACCACAATCTACCTGGCCAACACAGTATACCACATGCTGCCAAAACCTCTCTGCCAGCTATGTTCTCTAACCCCCGGGAGAGATCGTTTAACATTCTCAGTGATATGGGAGTTGAAACCAACGGGTGCCGTTGTCAGGCAGCGTTTCACCCGAAGCATCGTGAATTCCTGCTTCCAGATGTCCTATCAGCAGGCTCAAAAAATGATAGAAAACCCCGAGATGGACTGGTCGGAGGTGGATCTTCCCAATGTTAAAAATGGATTCACAGCGACTGATATTTTCCAGGCAGTCACGAATCTGTACGCCATCTCGAAGTCCCTGAGAGCGGGAAGGTTCAAGAGTGGAGCTTTGAAGATTGACCAGCCGAAGATCCAGATTATTTTAGATGAAGCTACAAGGCTACCAATATCCTACTGCCTAGAGGACAGACTCGAGAGCAATAATCTCATAGAAGAGTTCATGTTGTTGGCCAACACGACAGTGGCTAGGCACCTCTACAAAAAATTTCGTCAAACTGCACTACTTCGCCACCACAATCCCCCCAAGTTAGAGACCCTCTCCAGGACTTTGCATCCTCTGAAGCACTTCGGGGTTCACTTGAACACAGAGTCAGCTGGAGCACTGCAATCTAGCATGTCGAAGTATGAAGAAAGTATTGAGAAAGGACTGGAATATACTGACGAGCAATTTGTTTCCCACTGCAGAATGATGGTGATTAATTCTTTGTGTGCTCAAACAATGATGAGAGCCAATTACGTCTGCTCTGGAGTTGCCACTAAGTCATCCTTAAGACATTATGCTCTGAATGTTTCCCTTTACACACACTTTACGTCTCCAATCAGAAGATACTCTGATTGCATCGTTCATAGACTACTTGCCTCTGATCTTGAAGGAACTCCCCTGCCAGAGACCTGGAATTCAACCCTCTGCGCTAATCTAGCCAAGAACTGCAACAGAATGAAGGAGAGTGCGAGGATTGCACAGGATAAGAGCAACGCGATTTACTTGACTCATCTGATTGCTCATAATGGACCTTCTCAGCAACTGGCGATTGTCATGACGGTCAGAAAGCACAGTCTTGATGTCATTCTCTGCCATGTGGGGCTTACACTCAAAGTCGAACTGTCAGAGATTCAAAACCATGCGACTGTTGAGTACAGGAATGAAGATTCTGTTGAAACCGTAAGCATTCTCTGGAAGGAGCCTCAAATCACTCAGGTTATCAACGTTTTCACCATTCTCAATGTCAGGGTGAGGAAGCATCCCAAGATTTATAGCATTCAAGCCAGTCTACTACCTCCAAAAATTCATCCCTAACTTGTTGCCTTTGCTGCTTATTTTTCACTTTTATCAGAAATATTAATGTGATTAAGGTCATAACATGTTTGGGGATGTTTTTGTAAGTCTTTATCATAATGTCGGAAATTATGTCCCTTTATGACGTTCATATTTTGGATATTGTTTCTTATAAGCACCTGTAAATAATTGACGAATAAAGGTGTGCGACATCATTTGCTGGTAGTTATTGCTATTTCATAGATTCAATTGCGTTTGGAAATATTCATTCGGCTAAAGTTGAGAATGAGAAATCTCTCAAGTGAATATGTGCCTTGACATAATTGTTTATAAGAAAAGAGGAGTTATGCATCAAGGATTCTACTGTGGCTTCTGATATTCCACTTCACTGGGTCGAGGAATCTTCATAACGAAAGAAATTTCACTTCATTATATTATTTTATTATTAAGAATTAAAATAAATTTACAAGTTTTTCTTTCATACATGAATCTCACGGTTTCACGTACAAGGGTAAATTCTATGGAAATAAATGAGAAACAGAAGTAATGATAAAAATACTGGTTCCATTTATTCCAAGTTAAGTTAAATATTATAGTAGTTTGAACTTACGTGTTTTATTTACACGAGGGAATATAATTCTCTACATAAAACATGTACCTAATTGTACAATTTGTCTACGAAAGAGCAAAAAATTATATCCGTTCGAAAATGTTTCAATTATTTTATTTTCAGTGATTTTTCTTCCAAAAAATTCTGTCATTTTATACCTCACCGCATAAACTTAGATAAAAGTCATTCAAATGATTACCTATTTTTTTACTTTTCATTCGGTAATATAAACTCCAACTAGATCACATATTGATTTTTTTTTCAATGTACTTCTTTCTGCTCACGATAAGTAAATTTCGATAAAAAATATTCTACGATAATTGGGCTAACGATGGGCCTTTAATCATAAATAACTCGTGATTTACCTGGGTATTAAGCGATTTACCTATACAACTTACGTAATTAAAGATCAGCAAATACGGATATTGCATTTTTAAAACAATATTAAAAGAGGAAGTGTCTGTCACGTATTTGTCTTCTAAATTATCGAGGAGCAAATCGAGCATATGAAACCCAATTATCATATTATTAATGAAGTGCAAAACACTGCACTTGTGCGATCGAAATTAAACTAAATTTCCCTCAAATTACAAAACTTTTCGAACCTCAGAATGTTCGTTCTACAAATTTCATTTTTTTTTAATCAAGCGTAATGATGACAAATCGAAATTGGAAAACAGTCTTTCTGATTTATTCAGCTTCATCTACATAAATATATTAGAACTATTAAAAATTCAAATGGTTAACATAAAATTGAGAAATTTCTTTGTGTTTTTTTTTTCTTAAATTTCCAAACATGACAGGATAAGAATGTACACGAAGTTAACCCTAAGTTCTCCAACTGTACCGCGAGAGCTTCATCCCTTTACAATCCTCCTCTTACGTATTAAAAAAAATATCTCAAGATCAGATATTTTGAGAAAGGATTTAATGTCATTTCTGCTAATTTGCTCATTTTCTCGGTATTTTCTTTCTTTAAACTTCCACACTTGACATTCACAATGATTTGTTCTCCCAGAAAGTATAAACTTCCATCAAAACTATCGTTTCACAAACCGTTGATGGAAAATGTCCGAGTTCTCACTTTAAATTAAAAAACAAAAATCGTACATCATCAAGTATTTCGTTAACTTGACCTCTGCGACTGCTGTTTGTTTCGATGTTCGTAGTTGACGAGCCTCTGGCCAACAAGATACTTGTCATTCTTAATGTGCTCATACAATTTTCTAAACTGTCGAATATGAAATGTTATCAGTACACAAACCGATATGATAAGCAATAAAAATGGGTAAAGGCGTCGTGCTATCAATATCTGTGTCTGCAGATTCGTGACAAATAGGGGTATAATACCATAACCAATGGCATAAGGAATAGCAAGTGCAAGGCCAAAAACACAGATAACAGGTGCTGCTAATTCCGTAATGACAAATTTGAGATCCATTTCACGGACACCATCGTTATATGCCTTTTCAATAGCTGTACGAAGCTTCCACTCGGGCCCCATCATTGTAATGGCAGTTGCTATTTTAGTGTATAAAACGCCAAGTGCCCAATCCTGCCAGGGGAATAGAATTGGATTTTGCTCGAGTGGTAGACGAAGGGGTACCACCACGACCAGCTCGAGGAGAAGCCCGAATAATAATGGGATAACACCGACTAGAAGAATGAAAGCTATTGATGCACGCACACTGATAATTGCCCAGTGTTTTATTCTATCAATAATTGCGCGACGCCCCCGGGGTAGCCACGAGAAGGCGAGGGCAAGGCCACGCGCTACCGCCCAACATACATAAGTGCCACAGGCTAGTGTGTAGATTTCGTGAACACGTCCCGAGAATACTACCATTGTGTCTCCAACACCTGAAAAGAAATTTATTTTTTATGTACAGAAGTCATGAACATAAAGTGTTGCAATTATTTTTATCTAATATTATGAGTACTTAGGTTTTGACAAAATATTCTCACGATATTTTTATAGATAATGAAAAGTCGAAAATTTTATCATGTCATAAACAACAGGAAAATATCAATAAAAACGTGGTCTACTCACTGCTCACTGGCACTGCAGGTGGTAATACCGGTGGTGATGGAGCAGGAGCCCCCACCATCCACAAAGCCATGACCCTCCTCCCCAGCCAAACAGGAAGTGTCATGGCGATGAGACTCGCCACTACTAATGAGGCGCAGAGACACAGCAAGAGACCAACCAGCCTTGCTGGGAACCACCTAGATCTTGTGTACGGTTGATACCCTGGGGGAGCCCCCCGATGTCTCATTTGAGCAATGGCCTGGTGTGCAGCTCCGAGATCATGCTGTAGTTCCTCGATTACAGCGTTATCCCTATCATCTCGCTGGTTCCTCAAGAGATACGACTGGAGATCTAGCATCCAGGCCACTGCCTGACACCAGCCACGAATTATCGCCTTCAGCCATGTCCGAGTATGGGACTGTTCGAGCAAAGCTGGGAGAATCACTTGAAGGAGCAGAAGCTCCATGGATAATTCGCTTACCTGAGCCCCAGTCTGGACAGTAACAGTGTACGGTAGAAATCCGGGCCATGCCCACCTGAGAATTCTCACCGGAAGCCAGAGCATGAGTAAAATCGCAGTACCAAAAATAACAGCTGAAGCCACGAGTCTCCTGGCGTGCCTCAAAATTGGAAGATGAATCATCTCTTGTATAGGTGAAAAGTCAGGATCATTGAGATTCCTCAGGAACCAGAGTACTCCAGGTCGGAGTACCTCCCTCAGCAGCAAAATGAACGATGCAAAGTAGTAAATGTAAACCATGCCTACCAGCCAGTGAATGAACATGCAGGTTCCAGGTGCAATTCTGAATGAGGATTCTCTGTCCTTCAGAGTGGCATCAAACATTGCCAACGAGCATATGTCAAGCCACCAGCCACAGACAAGGGGTAAAACTCCAATCTCCACAACAGACAGCAGTGCCACTTTCACCACAACATAGCAAAGCCCCAGAATTCTCTGAAACCGTTGGAAGCCAAAGAGTGCAGCGAGTGTATGAAGAACAACGAGAGTCCCACCAATGAATCCATATCCGCACAGAGTGGTGACGAGTCCCTCGAAATGTGAAGCAGCAGCGTGTTTTTGTAATCCAAGGCCAATGATGGTGTAACGTCCAATGTTGTGCGGGCAAAACGCAAACACAAAGATGAACGAGGTATTGAGGGAAATCACCCAGAAAACATGCTCCAGGAAGAGGAGAGAACCATCGAGTCCAAGGAGTCTCTCCCAGGTGAGCTCCTCAGCAGGTCTGTCCCATTCCATGGGATTCCAATTAGCTTCTTCAGCTTCGCCACCACCTTGAACTTGGTCCTGCTCCTGTGCTCTCCAGCCATCAGCAGGCTCCTCCTGAGCAGCTGGCTCTTCCCTTTGTCCCTCCTCCTCATTGATGTTGTCAAGCGGAGGATTATCAGGATTGTCACCAATTTCTCTGTACAAAGGGTGATTATCATCATTGTCTTGTCTGGGAGGTTCCTCAACGAATGGAGGAATATTGTTATTCTCCCTGACATTTGCACCGGGAAAGGGTTGAGGTGCATCCAGTAGTTCGCCCTGCTCGAGTTGGGGTGCCTCAGGATGATTGACATCGGCTGGAAGAAGAGGAGCGTCCCGCTCCAGCCAGTCTGGACCGCCAGCGTGAAGAATCTGCTCTCTCAACCACACAAGGCCGATAAAGGCGAATAGAGTGCATGTTACTACGAAGCAACCGTGAAACACGTCCGAGGAGATGTTCTCTGTTGATATCATATCCATTGGAAGAGACATTATTTTAACGAAGTCGAGGGATCCACTGAACAGCGCTCGATACGTTCGACAGGCCGTCAGAGGAACCAGGCCCAACCATGCGAGAGCCACTAGGGTGTAATGTAACCAGTATTTCACTGCTGTTACGATACTGGAGACCAAACCCCCCACAACGTCTCTGATTGGGAGGCGACGGGGCATATCTGGGCTGTAAATTGGAGTGAAGGAGAATCTGTGGCCACAGAGCTCACAGTATTCTTTTCTGGAGTACCTCATCCACTGGACAAGGCACTCCTGGTGGATCCATTTTATGCTCCCTGTGCATATACAGGGGTGGAATAGGGGGCGGTCTGCTAAACCCTCCGACCTACACACCCTACAGATGTCTGCTAACATGTCCTCCGTCATGTTGATGAGGTTGAAATTCTATTTTCGATTAAATCGGTTGAATTGTTCACGTTAAACACCCGGGAAGTGGAAATAATCTGAAAAAAGTAAGTGTTTTTTTGTGAAACTGCATTCTTCGAGTCGTTAGAATAGTTTGTCATCAGTTAATTATTTTGGAGTATTTTATGGTGGCGACTGCAAAGGAAGTTTGTTTTATCTTTAATGACATTGAAACACTGATTTTGCGTAAACTCGGTGGTAATTTGATTACTACACGCAGTGCAATTATTTCTGATTAGTGATCAAGACAATTGGGATGGATTTGTTGGGAAAATGATCTGACTTGTTTAGAAGAGAATGATTAAGCATTTAAGGAAATGAAATACGCATGTGACCTTCTGACATCAGAATTATAAATCCAAAGACGGGAATTAGGTTATACTTGTGAGAAAAACATTGCCCTTTTCATTGAGACGTATTAAATTTTTCTTGTGAAAGAATAGCGTGCTCAACTCATCCTTAATGCAATTTATTATAAAAGTAGTGTGTGGTTTTTTGGTTATGTTGAGGATTATTGTACTTACCGAATCGTTTTATTAGTAAAAATACGTAAAATCTGAACTGAAAAATTGGTCGAAAAAATATTGAGTGTACTTCCAGCTGTTTCTATCGTCCTTAGTAGCCCATTGAAACTCACCTAAAAGCCCATAAGGATTTGCTGCCCCGTTAATGTCACCGATCCAGATGGCGCAGAATGTCATCTGCTCTATCCCCTCCCTGCGATTTTCATCCCCTCTCCTTGGCTTCTATGGTAAATCCTGATATTGAATGTGCGTTCAAATTGTGTTTTTCTTTTTGTGCTCTTTGCGAAGAAAAAATAATGCCATCTTGTGCGGTTCATGGATGCAAATCAGGTTATAATACGAATCCCGAAAAAGTACATTTTTTTTCGGTTACGAAAAAAAAATTAGCAGAGAGGAGAATTGCATTAAATCGCGATGATTTGAGTGCTGGGAGATGTTTACATCGTAATTTTCAGTCTTATAATTTTAAAAACAGATAGTCAATTAAATTCTATCTATTTTTTAATTATTGTATGAATATAGCTAAGATAAGCACTTCATTCTCATTTTTATAATATACTAAATGGCAACAAATTATCGTTTTTTATTTATTTTTTCTGCCAATGCGCACAAAAACTGGCGCGTATTCAAAGCTTCAAACTCCTAAGCGAGACCGAGCAGGTAGCCATTAGCGCTACGTAAGACGTGACAATATCTGTGCAGCAATCGAGCAGGAGTTGCAGTAGCCTGGTCCTTAGGGAACAAATGTCCAAACATGGCAATTGAACTTTCCAAAAATCCCTAGAAAATAGTTACTTTCAGAACCTCATACTGTCACCACTGGTTTGATTTCTCCGTCATTCGAAAAACGTGTTCCAAATAGAAAATTAGGTTTATCAATCTAAATTTTATACATAATATAAAATTACTCTTTCGTAGCTGGTCTACTTGTTCTTCACGGCAATTAAAATTTAGCTAATTTTATTTTAGTGTCATAAAGTGTTTGCTTCATATACTCCGCCATAAAGATACGGAAAAACCGTTTGAAGGTTAGAAACAAATTATTATTAACATCTGAACAGAAACAAACAATTTAGCCTCACGCATTAATGACATAAAATGAAAATTTTTTCGTAAACAAAAATTGTTAATCATTACATTGATTGACATCTCCAAATAAAAATGGGGAGGAGCTCGCATAATGACGACGGTATGACGGTTGATTCGAAGAACGAGAAAAAGTTGAAAAAGAAAAAGAGGAAATCAGTGGCTGATGAAAACGACGAGGAATTAGTTAGTAATCCTGAGGTGAAAGTGAAGAAATCAAAGCGAAAAAAGTCAAAGGAAACTGAACCTGTAGACGAGGACGTACCGAGGAAAGCCAAGAAGGCAAAAAAGTTAGTATCAATTTGGAATAACCCTTTTTCCGATATTTAGTTGGAAAAGAACAATTCTGGAATTGTTTTCCAGTAGCCTAGCCCAATAACTGACAGCTGACTTCAGTGATTAATTAAAAAAATAATCGTGTCCAAATGAATTCCTTACTAGTGGCCATCAATTCATTTTTTTAAATTTTAGGGATAAATCAAATGACACAGAGAAAGCAGAGGAAGGGGTTGAAGAGGAAGCACCTTCCAAAAGTAAGAAGCCCTCCAACAGACAATTGAAAAGGGAAAGGAAAGAAGCAAGGGAGGCAGAGAAAAAAGATGCCAGTAAAGTTGAAGCTATGAACAAATCTCTCGAGTATATTTCAACGGTAGGAAAAATCAGTACTATTTCAAAATGATAAAATAAAAACAATTTCCATCGTTTTCTAAACAATTTAAGATAGGTTCACAAAAATTAGGATCATCCCTAAAATATTCTGAATTCATTCGCAGTGGAAACATGCAAAGAATAACTGGAAATTTGAAAAGCTCAAACAAATCTGGCTGATGGACCACTTATTAGATGACACGTTAGTTCCGGAGGAAATGTTCCCCACTGTGCTAGAATATTTCGAAGGCTGCAAAGGGATGGCTCGAGAATTACTCCTAAAGAAAGGTATGGACGTGATAAAAAAATATGAACGTCAGCAGGAGGCCTCTGACGAAGTTGATGAGACTGTGGAGTATAAGAGAGCCAGGCAATTACTTCAAGCTTTACCGACAGAAAATTGAATAATCTCAAATCCAGAATATTTTATTTAATAAAAATTTCCAAATTTTAATGTTTTAAATCTTTTATGTATATTGACCCCACAAAAAATACCCTACCAATTAATTTAAAACAAGAACGCTGCTTACAAAGGGATTATGTAAATGGTGCTGTACAACGAAATAAATCTCTTTGAACATGTTTTTGCTATTTAATTCGTACTATATTGTGACTTAATCTTTAAGAGTCTGCATATTTATTCACAAAGGTTCGGAGTTTATCGGTGTCCTGGAGACCCACTATACGCTCCAGAACCTTTCCATCCTTCATGGCAATCAGAACAGGCACTGACTGGACCTGAAAACCGTCATAATAATAAATAATTGGCATCCCTCACACCAACAGTATTTCTTATATATTAGATTGGCAAAATTAACGAAATAGTAATTCATAATCAATCAATTTACCTGATAATCTAGAGCAAGATCTGTGTTTTCATCAATGTCAACTTTAGCCAGTAGAATTTTTCCCTGTTTTTCCTCAATAACAGACTCCAGGCGTGGCGTCAACATGCGGCAAGGATTACACCAACTGAAAAACAATTGTCGCTATCCTTATCCTTGAATGAAAAACTCGCTCATTTAAAAAATAAATAACGCTTAATAATTCTTATTTGTAGCAGATTTTTTCGACGCAATTCAATCGACAAATGTCGTAATTAAAAATGGTTGAATCTACAGTGAGACCTGTACGAGAATGTAAAAGCCATTTCGTCATGACATTGTTAAATATTTAACAATGCAGCCGTTCTGCAGTTTCTTACGTTGCAAAAAAGTCGATGATAACAGGCACTTTGGAGTTTTTCACTCTCTCATTGAAATCTTTATTGTCTTGCACTTTGAATGCCGGTGAAGCAGCGGCACTGGAAAAACCCCTGGCCTCCAGACTGCTACGAATTACTTTTGCTCCAGCACGAAGCATTGTGTATTAATACTTTTACAAAATCTCTTGGCTTTAAAAAAATTCCGAGCACACTTTTCTTCGCTAGAATTACAATTTGATACGAGACGAAAGGTTATCGTGGTATCTACGCAATAGAGCACACTTTTGTCTGTGACGTTCCCACCATTATCAGCAGATAGCCAGCCAACTGCTGTACCGACGGACCCCCAGCGCGCAAACAAGAGCTTTAATAGGCTTTATCCTCAGGCCCCGAGGTCGACCGAATTGTCGCGCACTAGAAACGCAGTATTATTACTAGCCCGGCAACGCGCCACAGCCAGAGCCAACGCGTCTCTTTGTAATTCGAAGTTTACCAAGTTTCAATCAATATTATTCATGTTATTTTCAATGAATATTCGCATTAGTATTATTATCCTTCGGTCCCCCACTCGAAACATCACACTAAATCCCCGTGTCGAAGTAAACAATGCCATCTAACCTTGAGACAAATGTAGCCGATGGATATTCTACGAATTATCATAACAGAGCAATTCCATCAGCTGTTGACATCGTACCGGCGGTAAGTACGCAAAGAATGTCAGGAAAATTGTAGACTTGAACCAATTTTTATTTCATATAACATATTTAACGTAAAATAGAGTAGATGTCTTGTTGCAAATAGGTTATAATATTTTTTTATTCAACTTTGAATTTCACTTTATTATACTCAAATGGAAACAAACATTTTCTCACATTCAATGAAACGAATCATTTGGAAACAATTGGGTTTTTCCTCGCAATATTTACTCCCCATCTATGAGACTACGTAATTAAAAAATACATAATAACATCGATAAACCAATTTCACGAAAAAAAGCTACTCAAATAAATCAATATCTTGGCCATGAAACGATTTGACAATGAAACGACTAACAAATAAGTCAAATAAACAGTTTTATTCGCCTCAAATTCATAATTATTTCGATTGCATTGAATCTCCACACAGATGCAAGTTTTGAATGTGAATTCCATCGCGTGTTGAAAACCAACCCCTCCCGTTATGGCCGGCGGAAACACGCGCACACGCCACCAGCCAGTGCTGCCTGTGTTTGGATATATTGCAGCATCTGTATCAGCCGTCCGCCTCCACCACCTTCGCCGCCGTTGCCGTCGTGTACGAGGGGAACGTGGGTAAGTACCCTCACTCCAATGCCACCCATTCAGTCTGCACTCGCATGTCCACGAGGTAGCTCACCGGGCCTGGCGGCTTCCTCTTGCCTATTTCAACACTGGGTTAAAATCATCTCTTCCCCACTTCCACATTTGCCATTATCCACCAGTCCCTCCCCAATTGATACACAACCAAGTCCACCCATACACTGACAACACCTGGGTTCAGCCTTCTCCTCTTTCTCAGTTTGTCTCTCGACACCGAGCCACAACGGTTGTCATCAGCTGCTGATATAAACATTTCATTCATTGTTGAGGTGCTTCAGTCACTTAATGCATACAATAAGGAGTTGAGGTTAGGTTAACTGTGTTCGCGGGATTAATCTTCGAATTTTAAAAACCATCAACCCCGTCTCGATGATCCAAAGCTATTTATTTTAAATTAAATAAACCTATCGCGTGAATTATTTTAAATTTACAGGGTCATAAATTTCACAATGACCCTATCATCACTGGTTATCATTCGCTTCTGAAAAAAACTAACAATTCGAATTGTGTTGATTGTTGTGCCGGTTTAAACGTGCGTGGTGAGTGCTCTACTCGCGTGACAGTCAAAGCAGGTTAGGTCCTTCGGTCGGATCGCGCGGGTATTTCAAAAAAAGCTGTTGCAATGAATTGATTTGTTCGAGTGACGTGAATTGATGATACTTCATTGAATGAAGTACAGAGAGGTGCTAACGGCGACTCGATAATTGTCTCGAGTCAATAAGTGAAAATTGATCTTCGAATTGAGGGAGTGGAGGAGAGACGAGCCACAGCCATGTGGAAAGACAGCGGTCCCACTGTAAATATTTGTTATTCATTAATATCTTGTTTCAATATAGAATGCTCGTTGGGGATTAATTGGCGGATTATTAACGGGTAATATCTGTCATATATCAGTGGGTTGAATCAGTGTAATTGCGCAATGATAGCGGGTTGTTTCACTATTTGATAGGTAAAGTGATGAAAGAATGCGGTTTTACATGTTTGAAATGGTGGGGTTGTGGGGAGGGGGGAATATTAAAAATCAACAATCGATTAGTAATGACTCCTTGGATGATTGATGAGCTTTTACGGGTGGAAAATAGGTGGGGGGAGATGGGGGAGGGGGATGAGAATTAACGCACAAGGAGGCAATATAATTCTGAGTAACCAAATGACAATTATGCCCACAACCACAGTTATGTAATCCACGTGTACACAAATTTTCCCGTGGTACAGACGAAACGTCGAAATGTAATATAAAACCAATTTGATTGTGATTTCGTACTGTAATACATTTGGATGCCCATCGTGCCGCACTATGCGGATGCCGTGACCATTGCGGTTACGCGTTTGTCCACGCAATTTGGTTTCGCGTGGCTGGTTAATGCCAAACGTGTGCGATCGATCGGCTTTGAAATTTCACATTTGCTCATACCATTTGAAATTTTCCATTCCTCTCTGTATCCCTTGTGCGTTAACACTCGATTTGATTCGTTATCATCGTTAAAGAACTTTCTACTTTTAATTGATTCAGTATTTCAATGCTGGAGAGAATTGGGGAGTAAGGTTGTATTTTGGGTGGTTTTTGGGGAGATTGATAGTTTAAAAACTGAGAGAGACGGAAAAAAAGGTGAACTGACAAACAGAGGAATTCGCCCGGTCTGTTTTAGATGGATAATTCCACATACGTGCCGAATCACCTACAACCACCGTCCCTGGTAGTATTTTCACAGGCTGGGGGTCTCCCCGACGCCTTGAGAATGCAGCGACCCTTCAATCCACAAGTTAGTTTTAATGTTCTTCCCCGATTGATGAATCCTCCACCGCTGCTTTGCATGATAAGTTAGCTTATAGTAGAAATCAAGGTTTTGGTTCTGTTATGATGTATGAGAAAGCGCTCTCTTGTTATCAAGAAATTCTCATTTTGGGAGATGGAGCAGAATATTTCTCGAGACTTATTCGAAAATTTTTATTTTCTCTGTGTAAAGCTACAACATGTTTTTAATCACATGATATATGCCAAAATCAACTGACAATTTCTTGAAAAATAACACCTTTTGCTTTCTGTATCTATTAATTTTCATTCCTACAATAAAATAAGTGATTGAAAAAAAAATCGATAGCCAATCGTGCCTTGAAATTGACAATTTTTGCTTTCAATAACCGAGTTATTTGCCTTTTGTTGGTTGTTATCTATTAAAGACCCGTTTGCAGTGCAGTTGCATTACAATTGTAACAAAGTAATTCAATTCGAGAGAGAGAATGACCGAAAAGTAGAATGGAATTAAAAAAAATCTCATTTGCAGGCGTATTAATTACGAATAATGAAGCAAAATGATGATTAACACCACGCATAGAGCATGCACTCCTCCTCATCTCGTAATGTGAATACATATTCATGAATGTTGTATTTTTGTGCAAAAGGTGACGGATTCGAAAGATCTTCACGTACCGTTCAGCACAGCGGCGTCGCTCGGCTACGGTCTCCATCACATGCTTCATCTGCCACATCAATTTCTTCACCCCCTAGATCCACGTTTGCCATTTGGTGCATTCAGACCACTGGGTCCATCGGCATTTGCACCACCAAGCAAGTGTTTAAAAGTTGAAACTGGAAACGCAAGTGTATCATCGGGACTCGCTAGTATTAGTTCGTTGTCGGGAATGTCAAATATGTTTTCACCGTCATTACCATCGTCGGGTGGTGTGGCTGGTGGTCTATCAGCTCCTGGCCAAGATACAGCACCACAGAGTCCAGCTGGTTCAGCGAGTCGTTCGCCCCTTGGCAATGCACCCGGTTCAACTACAGCATCAAATCGCGGACCAAGTCCTGACGAAGAGGATCGCGATGCTAATGCAACGCCCGGATCCGAAAACACCGAGCGGTCAACGCCCGAGGAAGGACGACCCTACAGACGTAAGTAGAAAGACATTTCCAAAATACATTGTTTAATAGTCACAGATGCCGGTAATAACTCGACGGGGGTGGAAAAAGGCGAACATTTTTCAATGCTAAAAATCATTTTGGGAATTTTCTTTTTTTCAACACCTTAATTGCTGAACGATGGAAGCCATTCATTTATAGGATCATCTTTGCGGCGTTGCCATTCCTATTCGTTCTGACCATTCTTGCGGTTTTATCACCACACTTTTGCGACTCCTGCGACTAATTTTTTTTTTCACGTTCTTAGTCATATTTTCGGGGAAAAGTGTGGCTAATTTTGGTTTAATTGGTTTGCAGGTGGAAAGAATGTTTTCCACAGAGATATTAGTATTACCGCAGGGAAAAAAAGTCGGGAGAAATTACGTGACAGTTTACGTATAATCGTGGAATGAAAATTGGGAAAAAAAGTGGGGTAAAAGATGAATATTAACGTTTAATTCGAGAAATTTCTATTGGATTGGTTCTACCTCCCAAATTTCTCTAGAAAAAAGGTGTTGATAACATTTTTCACCTTCTGAGGATGTGAAAATATTGGAAAATTCAGTCAAGAGCTAACTCAAGTTAAATGCTTTTATCGTCTCGCCAGTGAGCAGTCCCTGCGTATCAAAAGACTTTCGTTTAGTTCCAAAGTTAGTTCTGCCCAATTTGGGGGATTAAAATTAGGAGAATAAAAGGAAAGTGGATTATCCATTTGCACTGGATTATAAGCAATACATTAGCGAGTTGGCAGTTGGCAGAACGGATCGTAGTTGTCGACGAGATGCGCACACACGTATACGGAGGGTTCGGTGATTGTTGGAAGGGGGTGGTGAAGGGTGAGGTTGGGGGGAAGGCGGTAGTTTGGATAACGTTTTGAAATGGGGTGACTGAGGGTGGGCCGGTTGAGAGGGTTTTGTGGTGGTTGGGTGTACAGAACGATATACTCACCAATATTTCAAGCTCCGCGGTGAAACGGACGTAATATGATGTCGAAATGAAACGTGTCGAGCGAAACCAGTCGATACGTATACCCGCAGCGATGAACGAGAGAGGTGCAGTTGGACAGGAGTCGCGTGGGTTTTGAATACAACGTTGGGCCATTTTAGTTCCACAGTTTACGCAGTGATTGCATACGTATAAACGTGTATATGTATGGGTTATGTGTGTATCCATGGAAGCGCTGATATTTGTCAGAGAATTGATAACGCGAATAAACCCCACTTTTGTTCTCTTCCACTTTCATTCGCTTTCTATTTTTCCTCTAATTCAACAAATCAGACAAAACATCCGGAAATTATTGCCTCCAATCCAGGGGTATTTTATTCATTTCGATTACTCAATCTGATATCTGTATTTATGCACATGTAATTCTACTCACGATAGACATTGAACTCATTATTAAAATAAACCTCAGAATGCATGGTCATGTCAACGTCTGTATCTAACCGTTGCAACGTTGATTAACCAAATGTCATGGCTGTCAGGGATTTTCGCATCCCTTGCAGCAGTCCGGATGATTCAAATTGTATTACCACTATATCCAACAATCATTCTGGAATTATATCACTGCGGTGAGTCCAAAATTTCCACTGAGCCACATATCCACTGAATCATGAATTTTCGTATCAAGTTTTCTCTGCCGGACAACTTTCTTTGTCCGATCAATTTAGAACTTTGCCCTGTAAAATGTTAAATGATTCATCGCGGGGTGTTTGCCGGGAATGAACGTATCATCGCAACCAGACCAACTGACTTCCGGTTTTTTTTTCTTCAATGCCGATGCGACGGCTATTTTTGCAAACAATGGACAGCAGAAGTGACATGTCAAACGATAATTACCCCCTGAAGAAAAAACATTTTCAACAATTTTTTAATTGCCTCCTGCAACGCTCTGTGCTCGTTATGTAGCGTCACCTTTACCGCGTCAAAGCGAAAAAGAATTCTCCTTTTTTTTTTGACTGTCGACGGGGAGTGAAGACGAGTCGGCAAAAAAAAAAGAGGAAACGGCCACTTTCAGGGGGTCACAAACTCGACGTGCGCCTCAACGGGCGGACGGGAGAGGAGGAATGACCAATTTGATTATCAAATAATTTCGTATAACGTAATGGCAAATCGAGGACAGCCCTGCGCCAACGTATATCGCCCTAAGAATATAAATGAGGCTAAGTGCTTTTCTACTGCATGACAGAATACCACGTTTCAGAATATACACGCGTACGTGCGTCCAGCCACCGTCAATTTCCCTCCCTGGTCATCTCTAACCTCTTCCCCCTTCTTCTTCCCCACTTTTCGCCCCCCGAAGTGACATCCACAATATTGATCTCCAATTTCTGAAATCGATGGTCATTCATCATTAACGCCCATCGCCAATCTATCCTATCGGTGAATTTGAAAAATACATATTTACATCAATTTGGGTTGTAGTTGTACAGATTTGGCTCTACATCCCCTTCTCTGGAGGGTGTCGTTTGCCTTTTTTTTCCCCCCCTAAATCCAGTATTTCATATATTTTTTTCTCCTGATGTTTCTCGCTCTGTCGGTGAAATGTAATATGAGACTCATTATGACGATGAAACGTTAACGAGCTGACGTTCGAATTACCAGCATCACAAACGGAAATTATTGAATTACACGTGTGTGTTCACATTAATATGTCCTTTTTTTTTTTCATTTCATTCCGGTGAATTCATATCCACATTATATTCCACAAACGATCTCCGTTTCAATATTTACTCGTTCAATCCTCAAATATTGATAGTAGGGTTTATATTTAAAGCTATTCCTATGGAAAATCCAGTTGTACGCTTGAATTTTCCGCGCAAGGTGAAAAACAAGTTTGCGTCGGGTACACCTCCTATTCGTTTCTCGTGACTCTGAGGACTTTTGAGTAGCAACTGAGGGCGGAGCAGCGCTGGCGCGTTGCATGTACGAACATCGTCTTGAAAGTACATTTCAACCCCTTCTCATCCTCCCTCTTCCCTACCATTCCGCAATTTCACCCCCTGTTCCCCTCGCTGCCAAAACAAAAAATTGGTTACAGTATCCACCTGCTGCAGACTTGCGCAAGTTGTCTGACCATTTTCCCCACAGCACCCAAGATCGTTCACTCTGTCGTTACCCTCTCAGCCCTCTCCCACTACCACTGACTTATACACATATTTATCCAGAGGCTGGCACTCGCGAGAAACTCACCAGCTAGAAATAGTAAGCTCCGCCTCCTAGAAATCCTTCCCACACATTTTCCTCCTCATCTCTTTCCACTTGTGCCAAATGTATACGATTTTATCCTCCTCTCTGTGTTCCAACAGTCATAATAGCACCAAGTGAGTACCTTGAGGGGGGGCCTAGGGCGTGGTAAGAGGGAGGAGTTGCCACCTCACCATCTCCAGAGAGTCATTTTCCATGTAAGCCAGAATGTTGGTTTTATTATACGACTGTTGTACAGACACTTTAGCCAACTTCAACCCCACAACTTGATGGCTCTTTTTTTCCTTCTTGTTTCACTCTCTCTTTCTATTTCTCTTTTAATTGGGCCCATGACAGTACAGAGAATACCTCATACCTGACATTGTTAGGTAGACAATGTTACCCACAAGCCTTGTCGGGACATGTCCAATGGTTGTTCAACCTCTTCGTGGATGTGAAGCAACATTATTTTCCAGGGGAATACGTACACATATGTGTCAACGCGTGGTACGTTTTATAGTAAACGACGGGGTTACGCTTGACTCGTGACAGAAATTACTAAATGGTCATACGAAATGGGGTGGGGGTGGGGGGGGGGAGAATAGGGAGAGGGTGTGTGTGGAGAAACGTTGGTGGATGGGAGAATGTGTTCCAGAGGTTTGTCACTGGATTGGGGTGGGAGAGATTCGATGAGAGGTAGATTGAAGTGCAGAGGTGTGGAACGTAGAGAGCATGAGAGAAATTTCTCATCCTCTCCTACATCCCAGCATTTTGGTACTGGGCCTCGTGCGCATATTAATCTCTTCAAACCGCACATCAGCCTACATCGCCTCGAATCCTCTCGTTCGGTGGGCTACGCATACTTGTCTCACTCTAGCACGGTAACAGGGTAGAGTGAGTACAACTGGGTAACCACCTACATAACGCCTGTGGCAAATTGGCAAATCTGCCTGTGGCTCCAAAACCAACCTCTTCCTCTCTCTTACACACCGTTGGGGGAGGGGGAGGGGGATTGTTCTCATCCCCCTGCGAGCCACATTGGTGCATTCTCCTCGCCCTCGATGTTTCGGACGTATGCTTCGAGAATCGTTCACGATTGTCAACGCAATACGTGACTGGTACTACTTGGCTGATGCTCCTGTCGCATCCGGTCACCTTTACATTCACCTTTGACGTATTGAATTTTCTTCTGTCATTTCTTGATTGGCTTTTCGAGGGAGTGAATATTAAGGCTCTTCTGGATTCACGACTGGGAAAAATGGATAGAAGGATTGATCGTCAATTTAGATTCATCTAATTCTATGTATGTAATTGGCGTTCTGTTCATCCTTGAAGTCTTCCGCCATCTGCTGTTTATTTGATTTTTCTCCGAGTGTTGAATCACTCGTTGAATATTTTTTTTTTCATTTTCCAATTGATATGTGTAGTAACAGGTGTTGGAATGCTCGTGCAGGAGAGATGTTGAAAAGAGGAAACCAGACAGAAATCACAGATGCGGTTTTGCGGTAAACATTTCTAACCACCGAACACTAAAGTTCGAATTGAACTGTCACCATCAGTGCAAGCCACCAATGCTGGAGAGTGTGACCGCTTCGATGTATGCGCAAATCCAGCGAACGTTAAATGCGTTTTCGTTCGTAATAACTGTGGTCAACAGTGCAGGAAATTCTCTAAATGCTTGACGTGAGGACATTCGTGGACATTTGTGATCATTTACCGGTTGGAAAGTGGGATGTTAAGAGTAGTAGGTGAATGGATGGGATTTAACGCTTCGAGCCCTTGTGCGGGACACTGACGGTTCTCTTTTTGATAGTAAATCAGTGGAGAGAAACGTTGGGGATTTTGGTACGTCGTATTAGACTGATTTATATCTTGTAGTTGCTTTACTATGGAAATTGCTCAATTTTTTATCCTTGGAACGACTGCTTGGAATAGTCAGGTCTGTCTTTTTTTTTTTTATTATTCAGAGGCGAGGGGATAACATTATGGTGTCATTGTCATAAAACCATAACAGGCTGGGTATTATCAGCGGCTCAAGCCTGCGGAATTGGTCAGATGTGTTTCGACGGGCACTTCGGGTCTTCTTCTCCCCCTACTTCTAGCTATCGTCACTGTATTTCCGCTCTGGGGTGACAGACCGTAAGGCCTCGGAAGTAGACATCTGAGCGTGGGATTTGGCACAACTACTGATATTCCAATTTTCTAAATGGACAATTGTTCAGAGAAAAAACAAAATGACAAAGAAATTACGGAAAAAGACGACACACATCCAAGTCGATTTTTCTGGACACTTGGGTACAATGGTGAGGGCCCCGTTAAATGTCACGGGTGATAGGGACGACAAAATCCTCTTTCATAATCTCGAATGAAACAGCTTCTTCATCCCGGATGTCGTTACAAACCCATAGGCTATTTACAAAAGATTTGGAAGACACTCGGAGACCTTTTCCCCTTTGGAAAGTCAGAGGCTCAAGTCACTCTTTAAGAGTAAGACATCTTCAACCTTTAGCCCTTTTGGAGCGTGCGCCACTTTGGAGATATTTACGAGATAGAAACTTTGCAGCGCAGTTGTACGGCTTCTGAGTGTTGAGTGAAAAATGGCCCTGTCGACAATTAACTGGAATCATCGCGGGCTTTAGACATTCACTTTGTCACTGTCTTTGAGATTTTCCGAGGGATTTGAAACAACCGTTTCACTAATTTTCCAATTTCTATTTCTATTTTTTTTTCTCACAGTGAAATTTCATGAACAGTGATTAGTACTTTACGTGTTTATTTGAAACGACTTTTTTCGAGTTCAACAGATTCTCTTTGATACACAGCACGTAATCCCGCTGAGGTAATTCAATCAACCAATTAGGAGGATTTTTAATCTTGTCTCTTGGTTGACACTCTTCGTACGTTTTACCTCTCGGATCTGTTGGAAACCTCTGGTCACGACTCACCGGAAAAATAAATTCATCTACACGCCCAGTTGAATTAAATCGTTGATTACAAATTTTCCCCCGTTATTTTTTTTTTTCATTCAACTGGTTTCTGCAGTTTTCTCAGTATTTTTTTTTTTCACCAGTGCTAACTCAACCGAATCGATAAATTACCAGTGCCCGGTCCTCCGTCAGTGTCACGACGCCTTTGTGCCTTCTCCAACGAATTATTCCTACATGTGTTTGTTTCAATGCGATTGTATATATATGTGTGTGGCGTTTCCACGGTTGCAGTGGATTTTTCAAACGAATTTAGATCCCTCTTCACTCGAATGGCCTCACGTTCGATTTAACTCCTGATCTTTTCAACATTCACACTCGTAAAATTCGTGTGAAGAAAGAGAGGGAGATGTTGTTTTTTTTTCTACGTATTTTGTTTACACTCATAGTATCCCACGCATTCCCCACCTTTTCTTGCTCGAGGTACGAGTAAAAAGAAGCCTCTTTTATATTACACATCCTCTCTTCCGTCGGGTTCACTCGGTTTTCTTTCACTTTTTGTTTTTCTCACATTTGACAATTATTCGGTAATTTATCAACGAGTTCGCACACAATGGAGCAGTAGAGAGGGATTGGAATCCCCACCTACATAAGCGGTGTTCTTTACGAATGTATTTAGCGGGAGGGGCCTTCACCCCAATTGAAAATATCAAAAAAATTTCCACTTCAGATGCCGAAAAATTGGGCAAACTTTATTCAAGAATTTCGCGAGAAGAAAAACCCTTCGATATTTCCAAAAATCACTGTCAACCGATCGTTTCGAAATCCCCAGATCACCCGGTAGTGTTCGCAAACCTTCGAATACAACTCTACACTGGTAGCCAATGGTGGAAAGAATAACCGAACGAAATACAAAAACAAAAGTATCTCATTGTGTGTTAATACGTTTGGCGTTGGCTCTCCCTTCCTCCTCACCCCCCCTTTCACCATCTTCAGAGCGCTCTCGTCTTTCTGCTCCTGCACTTTGCACACGTGCGTGTGCACAAACTCTCCTCATCCAGACGTGAATTCTCTCCCCTAAATTCGTTTATTTTTCGCTCTCCTTTGCCACCGCAAAATGCCGAGGCAAATCGCTGAAGGCTTAAAGAATAAATAATAAAAAAAAAAATGAACAGCTGTAGGCGAAAAATAAATGACGATGAAAATTTTCGCGTCAATTTTCACCAGCTTAGGGGCGCACCTTGAACGTAACACGTTGAAAGTAGTATAGGTACGTAGCCGATACGCATAAGCCCACATATTGGATCATATCGTATCTTCTCACACCCCATGAATAATGCATCTCGAAAATTCTCCACCTCCGTATCAACGTGCAGACCGTATACCCTTCCTCAACCTACCGAATATTTTTCATCTCTCTCATCTGCTTCTGGTTTATCCCTTTTACCTCATTCGGAAACCGCAGCTTTTTCTGTCCTCCTCCTCCTACCGTGTAATAAACGGTTTCTCGCGCCGCGCCTACAGATTTCTTCCTTTTTTTTTATTCCTTTAACTCTCACCTCACCCCCTCCCCCCTTTTTCTCACATCCCATCTGAGATTCACCTCGCGCCCTCGAGTTCGTTCGGCCCGTTTCGAGATCCTCTTAGGAATTAAATGAAGGTGATTACACAAAAATATTGAATTTATCGTGGCTAAATTAATCCCATCGTTAATCATAATTGAATTAGTATGTAGTGATGTGTCATGTAAGACCGGTGGACATGACACAGCGATGGACGGGATAGGTCATTCTCACGACGAAGGGAGAAAATACATGGAAAAAGGACAATGAAGGGATGCGGAATGGGGAGAGTGGTGGAGGGGTGAAAAGCGGTTGCTTAAATTAATTACAAGGAAAAGATCCGACCCCCCAGTAGTCGACTCTGGAGGACCAGAGAGATACTTCACCGGTGGAGATCGGTGGAAGGCCAGGGGGGGGGAGGAGTGCCTTTCTGAGGCACTTCACCCTCTGTGGCGCTGCTGGTAAAGTATTCAGGACGGGGGTGGCTCGTTAGGAGCAAAGAAGTCGAGTGGAAGGAGGTTTCAGGAGAGTAAAAAAGGAGGGAAAAAAAAATCCTCGGCTGGAGAAAAATTCCAAGGTGTATGTCTACAGAAGATTTAAGTAGTCTGGCTTGAGTGTTCGATCTGGAAAATGGTTTTCACCCCCTTATCCTCAGCCCTTGTCTCTCACCCAAACATATTTCAACCCCTATGTATAAGATGCGGGAAAATAAGCTTATGGCGCCTATTGGTGGAAGGAAAGAGATGTTTGTCCTCTGTAATACCGGTTGTAATCCTCCGCATAAGCGACATAAGTCCCGATGACTGGTTTCGGGTATATCACAGCTATAACTCCAACTTCCACCCTCCGCCCCCTTTTACGTTCGATTTACAGTACTAGGATATCTCTAGCAAGCTCCAACATCCTCAAAAACTCCAGGGCCTGAAGCACTTCTCCCTTCCGCCAACAAAGTCCAAGAGTTCAGGGTATCTTGGTCTTTTCACCACTGAACATCCCAGTAACGTAAATGTATTGCTTTAATTATATCGAAATACTTGAAAATGTTGACCGGAATTATCGTGTGTTAAATTTTCTCACGCTCCTGGGCTCTGTTGAGACAATGAGGACATTCATTCAACGTCGTGTGGTACATTCTATGGCCCCCTGTTTAAGACTTAATCGTTTGCCAATGGAATGTCCAATCGTTGAGTTTATTTGAGATATTCACGTTAAACTCTCTCTTTTTATCTGCCCTCTTGTCTTCAACTAAAGAGTATCTGCATTATTCTCCGTTCCCGTCGTCCATAATTCCGGATTTTTTTTTTATTTCAACGAAAAGAGGCAATTCGCTGTACTTGTGTAAGCAAAACTCATTGGTATGAGAGAAAATCGAAGCACTCGATACTGGATGAGAGGACCCGGACGCGAAACCACACTTGTTCAAGGGTACTTTGGTGATGCATAACAATATAGGTGATCTATAGTTATACAAAGATGGGAGAGTGAGGAGAACGGTATAGCCTGTTACCCTGGTCTGTATGAAATATCAACCACCAGTGAAACTCGAACGGCCTGAGAAAAATCGACTCGATCGATCATCACTGCACTCTCAATTTGGGGGATCACGTGATGTGCATTATGTCATAAAAAATTGATTCTACACAGGCAGGAATTTATTCATTTTTTTTTTCAAATTATTGCTTATCAAATTCCGATGATTGAACCTTTATTGGCGTAGTTGGAATTCTTTGTGGATTTTTTCATTAAAAATAATACTAAAGCAAAATTTGAGGCTCTTAGCATTGGATTCGTGATCATTTGGGTATTAACCGCAGTCTGATATTCATACACGACTCAACGACTTCGTCAAATGACAGATCCAAACGCGTTTTATGTTCGTTTGTCGAAAAATTGCATTGTATTTTCATAAAAGTCGTTAGAATGATCATTTTTCCCACTACCCATTCAATCTGTTCTTCTTAACATGCAATCGCCGTAAGTGGTTATATTTCCACCGATTCGGTATCATGTTCAACTTCCCAAGAAGATATTGAATGACAGTATCTCACGGCATGTACCAAGCCATATAACTCGTCTGCAATTCAACCCACTGAAGTCCAAGCAAAGTGTCTGAATTTTCTCATCCAATGGTTTTCTCACCACTACTCGACCAATCACCTGCATGACGGAGAAATATCATCTGCATCATGAACATATCCTAAAGATAAAAACTCACAAGCTCCATTTACAGAGTTATGAAACAGTGTAGCCCAGGGGTGTTGTGATGGCATGTGAGACTCACCAAAAACAACCAAGCAAGGACTAGCAGTCGAAAAGGAACCCGTACCACAAGGCTTGTGTCCAGACTCCAGGCAACGACAAAGTAGTATGAATAATTCAGGGTATCTCGATACGGTCAACTTGACCGAGAGAAGTCCTCTCCTCTCCCCCACATTTTTCGCCAATGCAACGAGAGCGACGGATTCACGTTCTACTCTCAATCGTCCAGAAACCTCTTCTGGAAATGTTATTTTTATTTATTTTCATTCGTAACTCGTGGCCTGTTTCTTCAGCAACTGCACTCAAGTATTTCTTCCTCTTTTATGCCTTTTATTTCCATACATGTACTCCTTGTCGGAGCGTGTCGCGCCCGTGAGATTAAGATCGCAAGGATTGACTGTCAGCTGCCAGTCTACACCCTTCTCTCTTCTTTACTCCAGTCTTCTCTACTCCACTCAATATGCACTTCTTCCTTCCTCACTGGGACTTTCCATGTGCACTCCATCTACGGATAAGATGTATCTTTCTGAATCAAGAGGCAAAAATTCTGGCTGTGAGTACACCAACGCGTGCTACCGAGCTTGATGCTCATGGAGATCACAGGTGGCCTCATTTTCATCTCCACTGGCTCGTTCTTTTTTTTTTTTTTTTCGTCAATCCCTTTTCTGAATTAATTACGATGTCTCATTTCTCAAGTGCACTTTTTCACGTCATTCCGAGATACTCCCAACGATTTCTCAGGCTCGTGCGCGGTGGCTGGCCTCGGGGATTAGTTTCATTTGTATCAAAAGTCCTACCAGTGTGTTAAAATGTATGGGGAACAACTTTTCTATGGATTCCAAAGGTTTATCCCACCAATGGATTCTCGAAGCAGACACCCGGTATGCCTACCTCAGTTGCCTCTATCTTTTGGCTCTGCCTCTCTCCTTCCATGCGCATCTTTTGAGGTTCTCCTCGCCGCCTAATTGTATCGGGTGTCTTAATCAGCGTGTAAGCTACCGAGTCAAAGGCTGTGCCGAGTCAGTTCTTCTTGTTAAAAAAAAAAAAAATGTACGGCCGCTCTTTTTTTCACCTTACCTTAGATCCTTTACCATTTTTTTTTACTCCATCTTCTTTCCGTCCCGGTGCTCTGCATCTCAAAGACGCAATTTAAAGAGAGTATGTTAAGCCCGTCAAGCATTACCAATTTTATCTACCTTGTAGAGAGTATTGGCGCTAACGATGTAACCTGTAAAGAGGTAATTATTCAATCAGCTTTTTCAATAGGGAGCGGAATATGGAAGGTTTTACATAGACAAAATTATTTTAATGATTTTAGTAGGTGAAGTTAGACAACCGATTGATAATTCATATTTTTTTTACGAATACATAATAAGTTTAGTGAACTCTGTAATGAGAGTAAACTCCGTGAACGAGTGAAGAGGTCTCGCAATGTTTAATTTGATAGTTTAAAAAAATGTAAATCAATTATTCTGATGCAGCTGTTTTGATTCGAAGGAATTTTGTTTTATGTATTTTGTCAAATGCAATCAGCATCTTTTGAAGTAGGCAATTTTTTCATCTCAATCGCATCATCTTTTCATCTATGGTTACATATTAAAAACATAGAATAACATATCAGGGTCAGCCCTATAACATTCAACGATTATCGATTACGAGATAAAAGGTCACCCTGTGCTTCAAAGGCACATGAAATTACAGAGGGGGAGTGTGCCACGTGTCGGGTTGTACGCACTGCAGTGAAAAGCAATAAACTTCACTTTTCGACCTTGGTACATCAATTAAATATCAATGAGTCTAAAGTGCATGTTAATGGACTACCCAGTATTCATCCCAACATTTTAAATTCTATTATTTCATTAATTCTTATTGATAAAAGTAACATGGAGAAAGTGAAAAATCGATGATTTTGCTGGGTGAAGAGATGACAAAAATATTTGCTTCGTCGATCTTGGTAATTGAGTGATAATGACGATGACTGATGTTTGTTATGTGGGTGATTCTAGTGGGGCCTATGTTCGGGGGGCGATGCGGCGCAGAGGCGCTGGGTCTGGGCCTTGGGCTGTCGTTGGGCCCGGCCTACAGGTTCGCTCTGCCCCCGGGACTTGCTGCCAAGAGCACCCGCTGCCTTGTTTTCGACCAAGGTAGGGCAACACCAGCCATCTTCATTATCGCTGTATTGTTAACACCAATATTTCTTCCATTCATTCTGTTGCACAATACCTCACGTAACACGCATGCTCACCTCATACACGGAATTTAAATTTTCGTAGAATTATATTTGTTGAATATACGGAGAGACATAATCAGTTAAAATTACACGACTTGAAGTTCACGCAAGGATTAGTGAATCAATAGGGAAAATTAAAGTGACGGTATCGTAATTTTGCAAAAGACTTTCGGAAAAAAAAACTCCGCAACATTGCGCAGGGTGAAAACTTTATCAAAAACATATCGCGCTATCGCGAAACAGATAGTTTATTTGATATTTTCGTTCAATATTTTTTTTGCAATCGATCCATATTTTTCTTCTTCATGTGTGCAACATTATATTCATCACAAACGGTTGTAGTAACTATCGTGTAGATCTGACTGCAGTCGTTATGTGGGTAACGATCGATTTGAGCTGTAGCATTTGATGGGGTTTCAGTAGCGTTTAATTAACACGAAAACGTACGATAACAATGTGAGAATTGCATAGGCCTATGCTGTGCTGAAGTATGGCTGGCGAGAAGTAGAATCGATTAAAAAGTCCAACTAAATTTGAGGAAACTTTATATAGGTTATTGGTACGTCAGAAATTTAGCAACAAAATCATTTCCATAAACGTGGAACGTCCTTACACATTAGTGAATACAATCATTTTTTCTATTTTATCCTAATGAAGTGGTTAATTTTGATGAACAAAAATCAAACCACCAGAACAATTTAACATTTTTTTAGATAGAAAATATTTTTATCTAGAAATGTAATAAATTATCTATAACAAAAAATTGCACGTTCTGTCGATAAAACTTTCTATTTTTCACTTTTTCGTAGAAATTTCATCCGCATGAATTTTTCACCTCATTTTTCTTCACGTTGCAAAGCTCTCCCCCCCCCCTCTCCCCTGGCCTAACCAACTCCTTTTTCCCTCCTCCTATCAAATATATAGCGCTAACATCACGTGGATGCACGCTCCACAATTAGTGTCATCACGCGGTAGCACCATCGGCCTCATACACAACAAAAACAATTGTACGGATTTATTCCGACAGGCGATGCTCCCATGTGCCTCGTTAACGAGTCGTCATACTTTGCGTCTATGGATATGCATTCGTCCGCACCCGTCGTAATCAGATATCATTGCGAGTGTGTCTCCTAATGACTAAACTATTCTCATGTCCCTCATAACTCGGCTCCTTCCATCCTCCATGTATACCGCCATAGTTATCTATTTTTATATATTGAAAACTGAGCTCCATTTGTTACGAGAAAAATGAAATTTGATTTTGGCTCACTTGAGTGGGCCGTTATATTTTTGTTATCCAGTTTTTTTTTTTGTTGTACCTCGTACTCGTCAAATCGCGTGCCGGCAATATCCGGGAATACTTTCATCGCTTTTCAAAATGCCGTTCATCAGTATTCACTTCCGTATGACGGATTTGGGTGTTTATATTTTTTTTCTCTCTCACTCCCGGGTGACTGGTGAAATCGGTGATATTGCATTTTTGTTATTCTTTAGGATTTAAACGTTTGTCGTACACTAGTATTAATAATAATGAAATTGAAAATCGTTTCTATCGGCAGTGATTCAGCATCAGCTCTGTAATTCATCAAAAGAATAACAAATTTTTTCGAGTTATTTGTGCACTCGAAATCTCCAATATGAATATTCCCATTTTTGTTCTTTATACATGATGAAATTATCGGGGAGTTTCGAATCAATTTGCGTCGACGCTTTTGCCAGTGATATGTCAGTCACATATTGAACTTGATTTTTTTTTTTAACAGGTATAAATCGTATGTAAAACCATTTTTCCCAGTCATTTGAATCAATTGAGAGAGAAAAAGATATTAAATTTCGTATACAACAAAATCACATTCACTGAGTTGAATAATCCCACCAATATTCCAACAAACTCTTCACTTTTACTACCAAATTAATGTCTGAGTCGTGATAAAATTATGGGAACCGTAATTTTACGGTTACTTTATAGTGGCATGGTCATAAATACGTTTTGTACCTTCTATACAAGCCATGAAGGAGCATTCAAAAATTTTAACACTGACATAAGAAAGAAGGAGTTGTGAAATATTTCGGTATTGAATTTTTTGAGGACGGGGTATTTAAATTACCAAAAGTAGACGTAGAAGGTTTGCGGGACGGGGTGTTTGAGGGGGAGGAGAGGGGAGACAAGTTTGCAAAGTTTTTCAGACGATATCCGGTTAGGGGCAAGAGGATTTTGGCCTTTTCCCGTGGTAATAACGAACGAGTCTAGAGGGTTCTTGGGAATTCTCGATATTTTAATAAAGAATATTACATGACGTCGGCTCACTTACTTAGTCACACCCAGTGATTACGATAAATTAACAGCTTTTTCACTTCATAGCCATGACACTCTCACCCAGCGACCGCTTCAAGATTATCCGATCTTCCAGCGAAAATGTTTTTCGGATTTTTCCGTACAAACTGACGATTTAATAATCGACGTTGTTGACCACTGTCTCCAGCTATTTTTGCAAAAATTCCAGCATTTCGAGCCCTTCGATTAAACCCCTTTCACAATGTGAAATAGCTTGCGTTACGGATTTTTTTCCACTAGAGCGAGCAAAAGAATTGAAATTATTAAATTGTTCACGACGCAATGATGTGAAAATTTTTCTCCATGGATGAATCATCCTCCTGTACTCATATACCAGTAGGGTTTTGTCGTTAAAAATCCTTCGAACGTATTTTGAAACGGTAATAACGGTGTGTTTGATTACAAGCCGCAAGGAGAGCAATACACCTTAATAATTCACACACACTAATTATAGAATGTTACCATGGTGAGGTATTATCATTACTAGGAAAGACAATAACATCCCCCCCGCGGGTCAAAACTGGTCAGCGTTGATGGGCATTAAAAAGCCTAACAGTGACCATTAAAATTTCTTTGTACAAGGCAAAAGTGAGGGAACGGTGAGAGTTGCGAGCGTCAAATATTTAACAGTCATTTTAATCTTTTCATTTTTTATATACCCAAGCGAAAAAGGAGTGAAAAATCTTCAGTCACGAGTTTCTTGTCCCATTCCGCATCATCCGTAGAATATTTAATTACTTTTTCCACTGGTCATAAATGTTAATTGCAGATGAAGTGGTAATAAGGGTAAGATCCAGATCGTACTTGGTACTGTCTACAGTTTTAAAGTGAGATAGGAGAGGATGGATGAAGGGGAGGGAGTTGAATTTTGTGTGCCTTAATTCACGAATCCCCTTAATTTCTTACGGCACTCGACGAACGACCGGGACTCGTTATCCGCACCAGAAAATCCTCCTCTTGTTATTTAATACAAACGGCAAATGCTACCGGTGAAAAAGAAAAGGACATCCCCTCTTCCTCACGGGAGGTGGGGGTGGGGAGTAAGAGTGAAATAAAAAAAAAAGGACAATCTGTGCCTGGACGTCGTCACACGATCGGTGCGAACGCCGAAACTTGACAGAAGACTTTTGGAGGAAAATAGAATTCTCGACGGCCAAAGGAAAAGATAGCCGGGAGTTTCTATCAACTAAAGAGACGAAAGAACGGAATTTAATTAAGTGAAATTACTGTCACAGGATGCGAGAAGGTGCCTTGGTTTGCTCATGGTGGATATACTGAAAATTAGGGACAGGGGGTAGGTGGTGGTTGAGAGGAGGTTACACTGCCAGGATCTTGGCAGGCTTAAAAAGACAGGGAGGAGTGAGAAAAAGGAGACAAGCTTTTGGGTAACGGTAATGATCTCATTCCTTGATAAAACAAAGTAATAGAAAGTAAACGAATTCGGTGAAGAGAGGGGGAGCACTCTCATCCCTTTGGCAGTAAACGACTTCACAGAAAATTCACGATAAACTTTTGCCGCCCGGGGGCAACAGTTCAGGAAAGAACTGACGAAATGATTTTGGAATATGACAAGGACTTTCTCAGTTTTCATTATTATGACATGCTCTTACTGCACAAGGAATACATAATCCATTACATATTTTTTCACAAATTATTTGGACCAAATCACAGGTCAAAATCCCCAACATCGACTTCACTATCCAATTTGGAGTGGATTTGCTCAATTAAAAATTAAAAAAAAACGATCAAGGACGAGACTCTCATGGGACATGAAAATGATGTTATTTGAGATGATACAAATCGCTGCTGAGGCTATAACTCAACCAATTTGTCGACGCTATGCTACGAAAATCTGTGCATGTGAGGATAGTGTTAACCCCTGCGGGCGAAACGTTTAAAGGGAGAGACAAACCCGCAGAGGACAGTGTCACTGTGTGGGTGTTAGTGTGAGCATACAGACTGTCGCCAATGCCGACAATCCACCTAAAGCCCTAGCACACGATAAGCGAGCCGATAAGCGCTTTCTCTCACCTTCAGCATTCATCCCCCCCGTCCCACTTCACCCCTCATTTCTCCCACTGGGATATTTGTACGCGTGTGATCGCTCTAAATTTTCAACGATTTTCTTTAAAATCACCGGACCGAGAGCTCCCTTTACCACCCTCCCCCCCCCCCTTCCCCGAGACCCTTGCCGAAAATAAAAAAATAAAAGAGCAACAGCAACCCCTCGTTGGATACAGACGGGGCAGAAGCGGTCTGATAGCGTTGACGAATAGGCATAGGCATTGGAGGAAACATCGTATGTGGGTATCTCGGGTGGTTTAGAGATTTTCACTCGGTGATAAAGTTTAAATCCGTATGGTGAAACGCCAAATGTTGTCGGCGACGATTGGACGATTTCAGGATTTTCACAGCCTGATTTAGATTCTCGGTTTTGGATTTTACATTGTCGTGATAGGTCCTCCTTTATTCGGGATGTTGTGTACACGTTATCGGAGATATCACAGCAAAAACAAATGTCTGGATTTCACACACCTTTTGTAGACATTTTTCAGGCAGAGAAAAGTTTGGGGGAAAAGGGATAAGCTATAAGGGCATAGGTAGAGGCTAATATTAGATGTGGTGTATATAAATGAATATAAAATGCAGTGGATTTAACTTTAACTTTTTTTTTATTCGAAATGGCACGAGGAAGTAACGTCTGTTCTAAAAATGTATCGGAAGCTATTCTTTCTCCCTATTAAATCATTGTTTATGTTTATATAAACACTCGTAACCGTTATTTCTCTTTTAATTAATTCAATGAACTTAACTTCCAATAGCTCCAATAGCTAATTTAAAAATTTGCAAGGTATATTTATCAGTGAAAAATATTTAATTGCTAGAATTATATTTTTTTCTCAGTACGAAAATTAACTTTTGAAAACTGGGTATTTTCCTGTCTTATCATTCACATCCCTTATAAAACTTTAAATGTTGTCTATTTTTCATCCTCATCTAGCCGCGAAAAAGTCAAACTAATATATCAGGCCCACCGGCGTTGGTTCCACCCTCAAAGAAGTCCTTTCATTCATCCTTAGAAAAACATGTCCCCACAATATTTACACGATATGTTGACGGTTATAAAGGCAATCCTGTCGACATTTTCATTTGTTGGGATATCTCCCTCTCCCACCCCCCCCCCTCTGGGCTTTTCACAAGGGTCCGTCGGAGTAAGAGAGAAGGGTATATAACGATTTAACCCTGAGATATTATGTAGCCCGGTGTGTAAACCCACAGGCAGCGGTGACAAACGTCCGCAAGTGGAGTCATGAGCGCGCGAACGGCACGCCTCGACGTTCCTGGCCACTAGCCGCGCATTTCGTGGTGAATGAAAGTGAACGAGGAATATACGTGTGTACAGCAATATGGAAGATCATATGTCATGCAGGAGAGAAAAGGGGTGGGTGAGGGATGGGGGAAAGTGGGGTGGTGGGTTATGGATTCAGCTTAACGATATAACACACCCCGAGCGACTATGCCACCCCTTATGTGAGCCCATAAACATCGCTGCCCACTCGCGTTACCCATTCTCAGATTCAATTCGTTGCTTCTACATCGCTCTGTATCGAATAAAATACGATGAGTTGAAAAAATTTTGAGGAGCAAAATAACGTCATTCATATCAAATAATTCCTCCGTGCAATGTTTCATGAGACCGTGTGCCATAATTATCAAAAAACAGAAAAATTAACTGGCCAACTACTGCAAAAAAAAAATCGCGCGTACGATCACCTTTGGGGCGGATTTTATTATGGTGTCACATTTAACATGAGGAATCCACTCATCGGATATTCCGTTATCGCGAAATATGTCGAATTGCAATTTAATTCATTCCCTTGATTTTTTAACTAATTTTTTTTTCACCCCAAACTCGCTTGGTTCGTAAATTCTCGGAAAGAGAAACAATTTCAGGTGAAACGCGCCTGCCTCGCAAGCAGTTGATTACATCAGAATTAAGAATGCATTAGTTTGAATATTGTTATCTAAGACTAAAGTATGTTTTCAACCGGATAAAAATGAAAATTCATCAACAACATGTAACAGAACATACGTTATATGGTACTTATTACCGCCTTTTAGATATCCACGTATATGTGTATACATGTGGGAGCACGCAAACATGTGATGCATGCGTAGTATATGGGGAAGTGGAACGAAGAGAGAACATTTCGCCGGTTGTGCGGCTTATTAATCTGACGCTAAAGCGATAAAGCGGCTGCCCACGCGACAGCCCAACGATACTACCTCATACTGAATATCCAATCGTCCCATAAGAAATTTGTTCCTGTATCAGGAGTATTTGATATGATTATTTTTACGAGATATACATCACATAAATATCCTCTAGGATAAACCCTAGGTTATTTTTTTTTTCTTTTCTCTTTAGAAAATGATGGGTCCACTTGCGCAGGTCTTGAAGATCGATTTGACAGGGGTCCGCGGCGACTCTTTTGTCCAACTAACAATATAGGGGTGAATCTCAACCGTGGTGGAGAGGAGGGAGGGGGAGGGGAGATGAGTAGCACGAATTTATTGCAACATTCCAAGCTGATAATTCTGCTGCCATACCTACCGGGTTATTTCATTCTTATCGTTTGTCATCCGGAGGAGGGGCGGTTTAGGGTGAAAATGTCTCTTTAATAAAAAAAACAACGTTATGATCAGGGCCTGCTCATTGGAGTCCGTGCGATTACAGTTGTTAATGACAATTAAATGATTGTTAATACTGATTGCAATCGCAGGAAATCGTAGCCCCTGGCGATGACTTGGGGCATTTAATCAGCATGCGAATTGATTTATTTAGTACATCTGTGGACTGTAGCGAATTATATTCATTATATTTATTTTTCTGATAATTTCAATCGCATTCGTGGTATCAAGTCATAATAAAACATGTTTTGAGTACATATTTTATTCAAAATATGTTTTATGATGAGTGTAACAAAGGGCCAATCAATAATTTCAATATCAATCAAATTACCCTGACAGAACGATTTAATTGCACACGTGACTTCTTACCTACCCCTCCGACTTTATAGTAATTAAAGAATTATGTTGACACTTAAGAAGCCTCGTTTAACCCTAATTAATCGCTCCATTATCTCCATCAGTCCCCGTCTAAAGTGTTCATTAACACCTAAAATTTCATATTCACTAAAAATTCAAAAATAAATCATTCACCAGTAATTTCCCCAACAAAGCCCACACGTCAATCCCTCCACCTATCAATCTCATCACCCCTAAATCCACCAACCACCCTCAAACACGAAATAGATTTTCACATCTCCTGATTATTAATCTCCCACTAACTTCCCAATTCCACCCACTAAAAAAACAACCGACAACTAACAGCAACATCAACATTAATACATAATGTAGCTGAATATGTCCAATTCCAGAGGCCTGTGGAATCGAATGGGTGAATTTACGAGGGCAATCTCGTTGGGATACTTGGGATATGTACAAGAGAGAGTGTAAGGTCGTGATTGTGAAATACACAAGCATGATTTACGCGGATATAAATAGCCACTGGCAGTGTAGTACAAAATACAACTATAACCATTTCGTGTTTGTTTCTGTAAAAGGAGCGGTGGAGGGCGGGGGGTGAGAGGGACAAGTCCAAGGATTGAACAGGACCGCTGAGATTGTGGGAGAAGATGCAATATCATCCGTGTTATGACAAACCCCCGTGTATTTTAAGTTGAATGGGTGGGGTGATAAGTGCGGGGGATGGTAGGGGGAGGGGAGGGGAGAGAAAATTCCAGTGGTCGGTTGGAGCAGTAGCGTACATAACAGTGCACGGTACACGCATCAATCACTGGCATTTTAATATCGGTCGGCGGTACAATACCACCGTCACATACCCCAACCATTTTTCTCTCTCTCTCTCCCTTCAACCCCCCGCCCCCTCTCTGTTTTCTTGTAATTTTTTTTTCGGCATATTTTTGTCGAACACATATGAATTGTTTTTAATAATTCCTGCTGGCTCTGTCTACATGGTCACGCGTTTGATTTTGACTCTCGTTGACTCTGATTCCCATAGTAAACACAGAGAAAATGTACGCTTTTAAAATAAAAATCGGATTAAAAAGAATAAATGTCAAGGTACACGCAAACAAGCTTGGCGATTTATCGGGCTCTTTCACGCACTCAATGATTAATTTGAATGTAACATGGGAAAAAAATGCTGCGCCAATGGTTTTTTGCGGGTGGTTTTTTGCTGAAATCACGAGACGTTTTGTGTTTTTTTTTTAATCATTGCGCATGCGAGAGTGGTTAACTGATTTCAAGCTTGTTTGGGATGATGATTAATCAGGTTGTGCAGTTTGTGAATAACTATTGGCGAAATGATTTGTAGTTGGCGACACAAGTGGAAATGTGGGTTCATTGATGTTGATGCTGTGGAGAGGGGGATAAAAGGTGTTGATGTTCAGGTTAAATTAGCCAGTTTTTGTCAAGGGTAGTCGGGAAAAATATGGAAATTTTTTGAAGGTGCAGAGCGAGCACTAAACATCCTACTATAGTCGGAACAATTTTTCAGATCCATTATGTACCAAAATCAAAAATAATATATTTGCTTTTCTTTTAAAATATATTAAATTAAATTTTTTTCGGGGTGTTTCTCTAATTGTGTGTAATCCGAGTGTATGAAATAATTGATCAAAATCTGAAAATTCACGAACCCCCGGAATGAGGAAGATCCGTGTTGAAAATACCCGTCAATAATTTTCAATCATTATCCACATAATCAATACTACTCACATAATCTCAATTTTTCATAAAGAATCGCGTTCCATTTATCCAGAGAAAATGGAAAAACCGGATAAAACAATAATTTGTATTTTTCCACTCAACGCGACACTGAAAATTTAATGAGATTGATGTAGCCTCGTAAAACAGACGATCCGACAAATAGAAGCCCTCTTTTTCAAGCCGGCTGGCTCTTTTCTCGAGTACCCCATACAGTAATGCAAGACAGCATTCTTCTCACTCCCGCGTCGAATCTTGTCTCCCCCTGATCCCCCCTCTCCCCCTTCAATTCTCCGGGTTATACGAGGGTGTTAAGCCCGTCTTCATAGTCGTGCGTATTTTAAAACTTCTTTGCATATGTATTTTTCCCTTTTTCCAATCTCTCGAGAAAATTTTCTGAATGTGAAAAGCGCATATCCGATTATTTTAAGCAATGTTACTCACCATCGAGATGATTCAATTTATCACTAATGAATTATCGCGTCAGGGACATCAATGACTCCATCCAGAATTACAGAACATCTTCAAGAAACATTTCAACAGATGCGACGGAGTGATTTATCCTCCATAAACATGTCCCTCTGTCAAACTGTCTTTCACCCCTTCTCCTAATAAATATTGTACGGTGAAATCCATCCGCGGACCAGCTAATGCCACCAGTTGGCCTCCGCTAGGGAAGTAAAAATATTTTTTACAAAAACACGGAAACAATTTTATTTTTGGGAAAATTAGTAGGTAAATGTGTCTCGTGAGAATGGAATTGTTTAGGTGAAACAGTCATAGAGTGAGTGAGATATAAACGGCTTGACGTACCCAGATATAGAGCCCGGCTGTATTTCCGAGAGGAATATAGCGAATGATCGCTAGTGGTATATGGATTCCTGTTGTAGTTCGGCCCATAGAACGAGTTATAACAGACGATAATCAAAATTCGAGGGATATGAACTGACTATATCTGATGTTTGAATGGATACAAGTTGTTGAGTCGATTTTTCGCATGTAAAATTTTACGATTTAAATCGGTATTTGAGGTATTTGATTTTTGTCAGTAACTGGATATGAAAAGAAAATTCGTTGCTAAATCTCTATTAGATTCAAAGCTATTCTTGTTAAAGTCAGTTGAGAGCTCGATTTTGGAAAAAAATATTGAGGTTGATTGATTAATTATTATCATTAGCCGAGAGAATCCGCACTTGCTGTCTACTTTCCTCCCAATTTTCCCCTTTTCTGTAAGGTTTCATTGTCGGCTGACAGATTGGACAGATACTGTGGTAGGACGCATTCACAGGCGATTTAATTTTCCCACCGGGCCATTCAATATCTCTCGTCTACAACCCCCATATTGCCAGTATATGAGCGAACTTGATAGGGATATCATTTTATTTACCATCGTACTCATTGCCAAATGCATTTGTTATTAATTAATAAAAGGTTATCCACTGTCATGGGGAGGTGGGAGAGGGAGAGATATGAATGTAGTTTTGGTTCCACATAAATGCGGGAGTTTTTGAAATGTGCGAATGGATATGTTGATGCTATCAGTTTCATACCCACTCGCATCAGTGGATTGTTTTATGAGATAGAAGCTATTTTCGATCAGAATGAATAAACTTTCAACTTGTTTTTATTCATTCTATACTCGATTTTTTTTTACCTATTAAACTTTGTACGAAAAACCGATAATAGTAAAAACATGATGCCACAATATCTGAATGGCAATTTCATTCAATTTATAAGGAAAAATCACTTGGAAAAATTCATAGATTTTTTTTTTTTATATGCACTAGAAAACTGACTCGAGAATCGACCCCGTGGGGCCTATGTATGTCTGTTTTAGGCCATTTGCGTCATTGGGGTTACGAGAAAAAACGTAAATAAAACAGTCAACAAAAAAAAAAGTTTGTCAAAAAAAAAAAACGGGAAAAAATGTTTTTCCCATCCCTGTCATATATCGACATTTTTTCATTCGTCGCTGTTGGGAGTTTATTTTCATCGACGTCAATATTATCCTCGAGATTGCACCTAGTTCAAGCCCTCCTCTGCGCCCTCCCTCACGCTCAGCTGTTCCGTTAGTCCTGTGCGTATGATCCCATAAAGCCCTCTCCCTTGCCTCCCCCTCAGTCCAACTACCGTCATTCGTGATTTTTATTTTTTTGATGTTTTTAATCCCAACCCCAATTTGAGACTAAAAAAAATGGCAAATACTGGAGGATTTTTCTGTTTGACATTGAATGATACGAGTAAATCGCATTGGGAATGCTCGAGTTTTCAAGTTGGAGGTAAAATAAAAATCACAGGGCTGGATAAATTCTATATTGTAAATTCACCCGTGAGCTAGAGACTGGGGATATATCGTTAAGAATTCAAAGATTCACGATAATCCTCTTGTCGTTAATTAGTGATAATATTCTGGATGGTAGGCAGCCGGGTGGGATTGAACAAACCATGAAGTATTTGGCGAGGGAAAAAGGCGAGAGTGGAGAAGGTGAAAAATATACAGGGAGAGGAAGCACGGGTGGTGAGAAAATTCACCAGTATGGTGACAGTCTCGCATTACCATAGGCAAACCCAGTCTGGAGAGGATCGTCTGCCCAAGAAAAATGAATAAAATTATCAGGGGCTGCGGTTGGAATTTTCGAGAATACTCACTGACGTTATTATTATATTCACCGAGATATATAATTCCGAATGAAATCTGATAAAGCGATGAATGAAGATTCTTTATCAATTTTTTCGTCGGGATATATGATGGAAGTGTGCTCTCCTTAATGCCGATATCCCAATATTGAACCATAAATTTTGAAAAAAAGATATTTATAAAAAAATGAAATTTTGGCATAAAAAAATCAGTTTTGCTCATCAAAGTTTACACGTCATTCCAATGAGTCGAAAATACAACGAGATTTATTGCATTTTAATTGAGAAGTATATGACAGGTTTTAATTTTGGTATTTGGGGATCTGTGAGAGGAATTATTTCATAAATTTATGGTTTACATTGACAATTGCAGAGAATTTTGTGTTTTTATTTGAATATCCCATGTGAAAAAACGTATAAATACATCGGATTCAAATTATTACGAATTAACTACTCTGAGGGTTCATGTCAATACACACGAATAACCGTCATTTGTTATCCCCAGAAAAATCATGAAAAATCATTAAAAACCATAACACATGAACGAATCACATTGAAAAATATTTCCGTCAGCGTAAAACCGACAACTCGTCGGTGCTGAACCAACAGCAAGGGGTAAAATAGAAGTGAACGATGCCTTCGTATAAGTCAGAATGCGGACAGACGCGTGGTTTAGGGGGATGAGAAGTTTAAATGGCTCGTCCGTATGGTGCTACTCCTCATCCCTTGATCTCCTCGGCGTGAGGCACAACCCACTACCAACGAACCCCTTTTCACCCTACATTAGCCTCGCGAGCTTTGAACACCACCAGGAGCCCAGAGCATCGTTTCGGAGGGGCCTACACCGCTTACTATATAACGTTCTAGGCATACTCGCGTTATTCAATTTTATTACACGTCGATATTAATTCATTTATGCTCCACGTCCGTTCGTACGGATAATATTTCCGTCCGTGTTTCGCGTTGAATATCCGATAGTGCTGTACAGAGAGAGAGAGAAAGAGAGTTCTCTGTATGTCCTCCATTGTGTATACTATTATACACCTACCCAGGGATGGTCCATTCGTGGACGATCATATCATATTGAATTTCACATTTTAATTATCAAAATTATCTCCACACGGGGAGAACAAATGAAAAATCATGAGTCCGGTATGGGTTGTATCGTTTCGGTGGAACTCTGCTTTAATCGTTATCATCGGGGCATTCATTCCCGGATGTTTTTCACGATGTTTATCTTATTGTTCATTAACGGATCAGTGAATGGGATCGTCATAAAAATTACGAAAATTTGACAAATGTATGAGAGGTGGCTTTGATTAATTCCCTAATTTTATCTCCTCTCTCGGGCCTCTTTTATACTGACTATCTCTCTTCATGAACCCCTTCTTCTAGTCCAATTCTTACGAGAAGTATTTTCCATTAATTTCCCAAGGAAATACTCTTCCACCTAGGCCAGTCCGGATGCCGCTATTGGTTTACGGGTCAGAAGCTCATCCGGACACATAGAATTTGCGGTCTACCCTCATCTGAGGTTACTTCCACTCAGCAACTCGAATAATTCACCGAGCATAATCCTTCAAAATTAAAAAATACGGATCACGATAAAACATACCCTCTTGTTGTTCATGCATACACTGAGTATACAGAAACATTCATAAATCTGTTGAAAAAATTCCTGGAAAGATTGACGTTACTCCAGCCACGGTGTTTACTGACACTTGAAGCTGCTCTCTCTCTCTCGTCCTCCTCCATCTCTCAAGAGTTTACCCCACCTTGTAAACGATACTCAAACCAAGACGAGGAGAGATGCCTTACGATCCACAGAACTTGCGTCGATTTGTCGCATCTGTGCGTCCCACCAAGTTCCGCTTAAATCACTCTACGAGTGTATGCCTCATGCCCGGGGAAAACGAGACGACGTGATGGTGGGCTACCTCACGTTCTGGTAAATGCGATAGTGCTCTAGCGTTACTTTATTACAATCTCGGGGCAAAGCAACTTTGGACAGAGTTGTGAGTTGCGGTGATCAACAGACCGAGAGAGAAAGGTCGAAACGTTATGAATGACACAGCAAAAACAGCCCCCAGGGGTAAAATCCTTGATGTTTTTGGACTGACCCGTATGGTGAAGTTGGAGGGAGAGGGGTGATTAGCACAGCTGGTCACTGTCTAATCTTTACGCGATTATTCTTCGGTTTGATGCAGATATATGGTTGGTGGTAGCTTCTTAAAGGACAGTTGGATCTCGGTGGGATGGCAAAAAGTTGATACCAACACCCTCTTCTAACATCGATCACCCTCCAATCGCTACTGCCAGTCCCCTAATTGTTCTGGGGGTCGCGGCTAATTTCATTCGCTTGCAACATGTTTCTCGATTACTTTCGACTGTTTAGAGAGATATTTTTGAATAATTTATGTGCGGAGAAGTCGGACAGGTCGCTGGGAGAATTAATAGCAATCGACGGGAAGAGACGTCTTGAGTTTTATTTGATTTGAATGTTTTTGTTCTCGGTTTTTTGGGATTGAAAGGAAGGCCAGAGGAATATTTTGCTTTTTAACGTGAATTTTTCGAATTTATACACCACCGCTCGACTTTTTTTTTACTCGACGATTTTCCCTCTCAGTGTTAAACGAAACATAAGTTGGTAACCCATCCCGGAGGGCGTACTTGGAACGAACGATACTGGAGCTTGAAGATATCTCGGGAAGCTTAAAAATACGCAATCTTGGCAGCATGTCAGGCTGAAGAATTGAAATACGCGAGGACGCGTTTTAGGTCGTCTTTCCCTCTTTGATATCGTTTGGCCATAATCATTTCATTTCACCGCAGCCGACCGAAACCCCCGTGTACGACGCCCCCAACCGTTACCTCACAGTAATCCTCACACCCATCCACCTCTTCATCTTACCGACTCTTCGCCGGAAGTTCTTTAAAAAGTCCTCTCACGCCCCGTCGATCTCCAATTTTTCTCATTCCTATCTGTCGGTTTTTCTCTTTGTACCCGAGATATTTAACGATTTTCCACGGAAAGCTCCTACATCCTCTTTTCAAAATTTTACTGTAACGTCTTTTGAAGGCTAGGGTTGCACCATTTTAGGACGTCAATATATCTATTAAATAATTGATTAATATTTTAATTTTCGAAAAGTGACTCAATACACTTTGAACAAATGATAAAATCGTTTTTATCAAATGTTTCGCTTCGTCCAGGATTAACCTTGGAATGAATTTATTTAAAAAAATCTGCATATACAGCAGACACAATTGCTCACATACCCCGATTTTTCGCAATCTTCCCAGCTCCAAAATAACCAATTGTCAGTTTACGAAGCGAATAAAAAAAACTACAGAATATAAACGAAAGTTTATTAGACTCTGTCTGGCATTTGCCCGAGCATTAAGGTGGGGTGGTGCGCGGGACTCCAAGAAAATAATGCAATATTTGAAGATGTCGAACAATAGCGAGGTGGGGTGTCAAGCACACTGCGCCCCCATTTTCCTTCTCTCATTCCGTCTTCCACGAAGCCCGGAAAAATCCCGGATTTGAGAAAAGGAGAAACATCGGCGTTGATACGCCCGGAGACACTTTGGATGCAAACTAACGTCTCCGTGATATCGAATCGGTTATTGAAATCGTTAAGCTCACCCGAATAAAGGGATTTGAATGAGTGAGCATATATATCCCTCTCTCAGTACTCCAAATAATACAAACAGACACCCAAAAAATGAGAAAAAGTCGGAGGGTGTAAGAAGAAGTGCAAATAATATTTTGAGACGTTAAAATGTGTCAAGCGGCTGATCCCATCTGACATTTGAATATCCACGGGTGTTTCCACACGGGATATTCCCCCCTCACGGTACCACCCCGTCGGCAGAATGACGTACAAGAGGGTGCTACCCAGGCCCATCCTCGTAATATCCATAAAGCCCACTGCGAATCCGTCATTCACAATGCCTCCGTCAGATAAAATAAACTGATATAAAAAAATAAATAAAATCATCACTGTAAATGTGTGCGCGAACATGAGCTTTTGCGTTGGAAAATAACAAAAAAAAGCGATGCAAGACTCAAAAAAATTAGTAGAAAAGGGCAGTATAAGTTTACAACGCCGCTCCGACATGACGATTAAGTGCGAGGTTTAACGATCGATGAAACTTACGACCCGGGCTGAGAGACCGACGGCTAATGGCGAGTGGCCCATCGTCCGCTCGTTCATTCTCTGCGCTTTTATACTTGTTCAGTTTGGCTTCCAGACTCCTCCGCCACTCATCTCGTGATTTTTTTTTTCTCACCAAATTTCTCATTGCGGTTTTTCATCGCTTTATTTTTCCACCCTTGACTCCACCGGAGTCATCAATGTCCCCAAAAGAGTCCGAAACATTCGTTGTTAGGTACCGCACTGTTTGTTAATTACTGTACTGGCGTACGACGAAAATTATGGAGTGGAATTAGACATGTCATTAATAAAAAATCAGATTTGATTCATCAACTTCGATTATTACGGTATCTCCTAGGTGAGAAATTCACCAATGAACGTATCAATAGCGTTCAGATATTTGAAATTTCAGGAAAATCCCCGGAAAATCGGATATTTTCATGTGCTCCCCCTTGTTCTTCAATACCGTCGGCTTAAAAATTACAAGTTTATTAGAAGTCCATTAGATTTATATTTTTTCTAGCAGTTTGTAGAAATTTCAACACATCCAGCGCTTCAATCCTTCAAATTTTTTATCTGTCGGCGTGTCCGGGGGCGGGTAAAACCGCTCGGCAGGACTCCAATATCACTCATTGTCTGGTGGGAGTATCGCTCGTGCTGCGACCTAACCTCGAGCCAACCACTGTCAAATTACAGAAAAAAAAAACTATGGAATGAATGGACTGAATATTGAGAAATGGAGTGAACAGTAATATTTGTTACATTCCAGGGAGAGTTGTCCATTTATTTTTCTATAAATTAGTCAAGTTAATGGATTGAGGAGGCGAAAAATAGCAATAATTTATTATTATATTATAATCGTAATATTAGGCGAGAGCAAGTAGAAGGTTTAGAAGTTTATATACCGGTCGATCCATTATCCACCGTAAAAGGCTCTCATGCTACCCTTCGGATTTTTTTTTCAATTTTGTTGCGGAGAATAAAGCGCAGTACTTTGGAAATTTACACCGTTTTATCAAGTCAAACACTGTAAGAAAAACAAAAATCAAAGCTCGTAATTGTGGAGAACATCGGAAGAGCAGTACAAACGCACTCTTCCCTAATCGCTCGAGAGCAACAGGTTATCTGTACCTGTAATTTTGTATTCCCAAATGTGTTTCTTTTCCAAAATTCAGTCGTAAACCTGACCAAGAATGCATTGTGCATTCGAAACGTTTGGTTGGGCAGTAAATTCATGTGAAGTTCCGTATCTTCTGGACTTTTGTATCTTGTACACCAGAAATTTTTCGGTTGCATTAATTCTCATATCAAATAATTTTTTTTTTGAATTTTCTTCGATGTCAGTCATTTACCCAATTCAACCCTGCGAGAGTCCAAAAAATTCCATTATTCCATTATTTCCAGTATTAAACATGAATCAATGAAATGTTAATCTCTCGTAAAATCAAATTACCGTCGTGTAAAATCCTCCAGGTGTTTCCATAACAATGGGACTTTCCTACCCGTCACAGGACTCCCGGAAAATTTCTAAAAATTTCTCTGTTTAGCGTCGAAGATTTTCAACAAAACTGGTGATATTAGCACGCCTCCCTCCCACTGAGTACGAAGAGTGTTCGAAGGAACTGGTTAATGGACTACCAGGTACCATACAAGTCTACATTTACGACTTTGTCTCAAAATTCCAATCCAACTGTCGAGCGGACACTGGCACTTTTAAGAGCGGCTTTTACTCTCATTCCTCCGGTTCGTATGTCTCCCTTGAATGAATAAAACTGGTACATATAAACATCGAGAATCTTTGAAAATTCCGGCGCAGTCGTAATCGAAATCACAAATTGACTCGATCCCATCTCAACTTCTCGGGTTAAACGAACCGAGTGTGTATACACTTGTCTTATCCGTTTCTCTCCTTTCTATACAATTTTCATTGGATTATGTTGAGCTGGTGATCGGAGGGACAAACGAGAGAGATAGGGATAACAGCTTGATGGAGGGTGTGTGCGGGCCGATGCAAATTCGCAACTTTGTTGCTAAGCATACGAGCCATCTCTGTCGTCCAGGTACGTGAGATGTGGTCCGTCAAAAGGCCGTAAAATCTGGAAGGCTATGTCGTTTCAACCTCTCTCTTTTAGCTTTAAAGAGGATGCAAAACCGAAACGACTATCACGTGAAAAAAAATTCGTCCTCTTCATATGCCCCCTCGTCTTTCTCATGCTTGGAATCACTACTTGGTTGAATAAAATAAGACAAATGGGGGATAAATAATAAAATGAGGGGAGTTGGCTAAACGTAAGAGTCAAATACATAATAAATATTTGACGGAGTCTCGATCGAATTCTCGCGCCGTCCATAACTCCGGGGGCATCGTTCAATTAAGGGAGCGGCAGAATGCCTTTTTACACTGATGTACACACCAACAGTCGCTTGCACCGAGTGCTGGGCTTTTGATTCACCCGAGTCAACTATCTATTTTTTTTTATTTATTTTTATATTCTTGAAGTAATAAAATGAACCGCTGCGTTATAGTACCAGCGAGAAATGCAATCGACTCTTCGACTTCATCTCTTTCGTTTATCGATCCAGTTCGATACTTTCAGGGGATTTTTTTTTTAATTTGTTGGGTTTTTTGTATTTTCTTCGGGGGAATATTTGCGACTGAGGAGATATCGATAGCCCAACGACTAATAACTCCGCCCGAGTGATGGGTTATTTATGGGTTCTTGGGCACTGTTGGTATTTAGAATTGGCAACATTGATGATGGAGTGAATTTCTTCATTCCGAGGTTATCTTTATTTATTGGGGTGTAAAGAAGAAGTGATGGGGTATTCCGTAATCAATGAACATATTATTTACTTTGATAGGTTAATGAGTTGGATTTTAATTCAGAGTCGCTGGTTTAAACATGCTAGATATCTTGTTATGTGTCGATAACGATAGTTCGGTTTAGTAGCACTTGATATTTTTCTCTAATCTCCGAGGAAAAATTCCTGGAAATTTTATGAGTTTGAACGTGAGTTTTTCACCCAGTTTGTGTGACATTTTTGAGAAATTTCCGGAAAATGTTATCTGAGCAGCACTAGATTTATTGATAACCGTGAAATTACGATTTTTTTTTAATACTCATCCTAAAATTTTTATAAAAAATTGCTCTCTGTGAACAATTTATGACGGTACATGCGTTATCCAAGGACCTACGGTTGAGTGCGGTCAAACAGCAGAGAAATCCTCTGGTTGTCACCCCATCGCCCCAGTGTTGTTACACACCACTCAGTGGATGGTATAATTTATCCCGTTATGCTAATCAGAACGATTTGTCTAAATTAAAAGGCGCTCGAGTTGATCCGTGGTCAGATTTCCCATTTTCTCCTCTCGTCCTCACTCTTACGACTCACATGTGTTTTACCTTACAAATCCGTCGCCCCCACCCCACCCTACATCCACCCACAAAATATACACATATCGGTAGTGGCCAGTGCGAACAATTTTCGTCAAAGGGAGAGAGAAACTGGACTTCACAGCCACATTTTCTCCGAATGGGGGAGATGATGCCTCGTGTTATCGCACTAAATCCCCGCGCGGATGATGAGACTTTAGTTTATTGTACGTGGACGTTTGGGATATAGGTATTTTTGCGCGTAGAAAAAAAAAATAAGAGGAGAAAGAAGTGAGAGGACAAAGGGGGAGTTGTGACCAGCCGCAGGTTGCGGATTTGTTTCTTTTTCGTTTCTCGAGCTTCGTGGATTTACCACCCTCCAATGGTCAGCCTCAAATCCCATCTTTGTACGTGTTCTGACTGCGAAATTAGTTTTCCTTCGGGGAATATAAAAAATGGATGAAATTTTATCGAATTTTCGAATGAATATGCGGAAATGTTTTATCTATACGTCAAAAGAATATTTATCATTCGGGGATATTATTAGCATTTGGGGTGGGAGAGAGTGAGAGAGAGGACCGTGTAAAATTTATAATTAAGATTTGAAAACATGTTAAAATATCCCTATGCCATTACAACGATTTAATTACCGAAAATTATCGATTCTGGGGGATCGTGGCTGTGAACTCACCTCGGGCAGTGTCGAGAAGTGGCCGGCGATTAGGTGTTATCACGCCCGCATGAACACACCACCGATCGACATCTATCCACGGGTCAGCCGTTCACGTACGCCAGTAGAGGGTTGAGAGTTATATTCCCTTCGAGAGTGCACGTTCGGAACATCCGGGCGTGGAAATACACCTTCAAGCCCCGATCCCATGGGGTATATACGCAGAGCGAGAAGACAAGCGACTTAAGCCGTATAAATCTGACCATCTTACCAGCGGCATAAGTCTCCGGATTAGCTCGACTCGCGAACGTCTTCGTAATACGAGAGATATACACGGTCACATTCACAAGTGTATAAGTGGATACAGCTCTCACCACTCCTCTGAGCCCACAAAGAATCGCATCCATCGGTATTTGCAAACCTCTCTTCACTTATTTCGCTCTCATCTGTCCTCTTGATGGTAATTTTGCTGGTGAAAACGAGTGGTGTGTAAGCTTATGCTACCTGAGGATTTATCCGATTAAAGTGGGATAAAATGTATCTACTAAAAGGAAAGATAAAATTGTTGCTGAGAGCAAAACAAATAATGGAATTAAATAAAAATCCGCGATATTTTATTCCAACGTATTTCAACAGAACGAGATTTCTGGACAAAAATATCGGGCCATCATTTCAACACATTAATTCTTATCAATCATTTTATCGTTCATTTTTTAATTTCTCTCCACAATCTACTCAACAATATTTTCTGACAAATTTTCCTGAGTCACCCTGTTCCAAAAAAAAAATTTCAAACTAATTAGCAATTTGATTTCAACGCAGCTCGTTTCCTTTCTCTGCCCTTTCCCCCGGATTCTTTTCATAATTTGTTTTTTTTTTCATGACGAATGAGTAAAACTGCTATTTGGTATTCACTTGGAGAATATTCAACATTTCAGTGGGATGCTGCAATACATGGGGTCAGAAATAGGGGGTGTAAGGGAGGACTTATATACACAGGAGGTGGGGGAAAGAGGGAGAGAGAGAGAGTGAGTGGGATACAGGTTTCCAGGGGGCGGCTGATGAGGTATTGATGATAGGATCGCGTCAACACCAGCTGAGCCAATTACACGCCTAAATCTCCACTCACCTCTCTCTTCGCATCATCTATACGTAAATCCCCGGTATTTCCACGTGGCTCATGGACTGTCATCGATATATCCGATAAAATGATGTTTCCTTCTTTTTAACGAGAGGAACGCGTTTTCTGGGCAAATTAAATGCGAAGCTAGTTGATAAGCGACAATGTAAATGTCCGATACAATTTTTTATTCGAGTAAAGTCTCATTCAGTTGATGTCCTCATCGATAGCTGTTACCCCCATGCGCACCGGCCATTAGGGACGCCCTCAATATATTTCTTGCAAATAAACGATTTTTTCAAATATTTTCTCATGAACTTATCGAGCTTCATCATTCGAGTTTCTCATACTAATTGACTTGTTTATTTTTTTTGTTTCAGGTAAGTTGAAAATTATATTGAGGAATCCTCGGGAGTTACTTTTATGATGAGAAGGTAAGGTCATCAGGGGAAAATTAATGCTGAGTGGTAGAGTGTAGAGGATAAGATCATCCGGTAAAATAACTAGCATCGCGGAAAAAGAAAGTGGTAATTCTGGAAGGAGGGGACTCATCCCTCATTGGTTCACAGTAGTATTCGGGCAGGTAATTTTTGCCTTACGGTTATCGTGACAAAAGCTCTCTTTTCATTAGCCAAACGGATAAAAAAATCTTTGTTTAGTTCGGATGAATAAAATTCCCGTCTTTGGCTTGAATAGCAGACTCGCCATTCGCCCGGAAAATTCCTATCCTACCAAATAATATCGGTGAGCGTGAAAAGCGACGACTACGTCATATGTACATCCGCAATATCCATAAGATACTGCCTCTGAATATGGTGTAGAGAGCACCGGGACCATTTGTCCCGAAACGGAAGCCGAGGGCTCACCGAGCCGATTTCCGAATAACAAAGTGGTGGAGAATAACAAACGCGTGGCTACATTGAAATGGCCCGCTACACCGTATCTCATGCCTTATGCCCAAGCAATGGGGAATGCTAGAGTGAGATACCGTTATTTTGTAGAGAAAGAGGGTGAGAAGGGGGCGGGGGAAATTCAGTGGTTGAAATGGGTGCTTCTTCTCCCGCGAAATCGCCTCCCAAATCTCGCGTGAAAATTACCCTATTGTGTCTAACCCTGAAAAACCTCCACCTTTCCTTCCCTCTCTCTCTCTCTCTCTCTCCTCTCTCAACAACCCTCTGTGGCCTGTGAGACCTCTCTTGTCCGCACGTCACCCCTCGTATTTCATCCCTCGGTTACGTAATCGGCTTTTTGTTTCACCTTTTTATCCTGTGTGAATCTAACCAGCTATATCACCACGAAGAAAGAGGAGCAAAAGAGATGAAACACGATACCCCATGTCCCATCCACAAGTTTCCATGTGCTCGATTTGTTTTCAAGACCATTTTCAAGTGGCATCGACGAGACCCGAGAGCCTCTCTCGCGACAAGCATTTTCGGATGAAAAAAGAAGGGGATGTAACGATCAAGAGCCCTCACAAACTCTTGTCCTCGATCTTCTCGGCTTTTTTTTTTCACACTCAACATCTTCGCATAAACATATTTACGTATGCTATATGCTTGGAGAGGGTGATGTAAGGGTTTACTGGGGAGTCCTGTACCTTCACATTAATTTTATTTTATGTCAGTATTCAATGGAATTTTTACCGAAGTAAATAGATGACATGTGTCATTATTTATCGGAAAGTGATCAATAAGTTTCTCACTTCAATAATAACTGAAATTTCGCGGTGGTCTCTCTTTGATAATCATTACTCATCAGTGCCGTTTATAGGAACATTCAGATGTCCTGATTTATCACTCTGTACGTGGGAAATCGATGGAGAAAGGTATATAGCATGTGCCAATAACATAACGAGATCAAATATGTATAGTGGAATAAATATGTCACATATATTCCATATTGGATAAAGAAAATCAGGAGGAAGTATTAATTCCGATGGTTTAATGGGAGAGTGGCACAGTTTCGTGACGTCAGAATGGCATTACTTCCGGGCGGCTAATTCATACGTAACGTGTGAAATCGTGTATAAAATGGATGTGGGTATTCCTGCTGTGAAAGACCATGTGAGCAAAAATTCGCCCTAATTATGATTTATTTCGAATACGAGTTGGTGGGCATTGATTCGTGTAGGATGAATGAAAAATCCATTTCATGTTGAACTGAGTTCTTTATTAGTTATTGACAATTAAACGGGGTAGCTGCAATAGCGCAACATTTGCAGGAAAATTTAAACCAAAAATTAATAGCTTGAAAAAACGAGTAATTACTTTTTTTGCCAAATCTCTGATAATTTCTACATTTATCATTAAACTCAAACATTAATATTACGCAATGAATCAGTTTAACAACCCAATATGCAACAAAATATCCTCATATATATTTGCACAAGATAAATTAATATTGACGTGGATTTCACATTTCCAATATCAAATAAATACCAAGCGCCTGAAAAAAAATATCAGTATTTGGTTGTTATTCAAAGGATTGGAGTGGGGGTTGAAAACAATAATATTTTTTTCGTTGGAGTGTTTAGGTGAGAATGAAACATATCTGAATTGAGATGGATTATTTAATTTGAATCGGTGTGTGTGTACTTTTGGTGGAAAATACTCGTTGGTAAAGAGTGAGGGACAGTGGGAGGGAGGGGGTTGGATGTGTTGCTGGCTGTGGACATTATCAGGGGTTATCAGTATCGGACGAGCGGTAACTGAACGGAAGGGGTTAGTGAGGGATGAAGAGGAGTCAAACGAGAGGCAGGAGGATGAGTGGGTCCCGGGTACCATATGCCGCCAGTATGTTCAACACTCTCTAACTGGACAGCACCGGTCCTCAACTACGATATGCCCCCTCGTCCCATTCTTCCTCCTCCCTTGTTTCTCTTTGCTCCGCCATCACTGTCATAATCGATATATTATTACACCCGTCTCTATTTTACTTCAACGCAAAATTCCAAACATTGGCATTCATCTGTCCATCGGGTGGTGCACAGTATACTGTGGTAAAACGATGCGGCTCAAGTTTTTTTCTGTCAAATTCTCTCCCCAACCCCATGAACAGTCAACATATCTCTATTCACGGGCAACGAATGTCGCCAAAACCTGAAACAAAACGAGACATTTATTCGTGACAAAGTGATTGGAAAATCATTTCGTATATTTGGTGGAAAATGTGGTCAACTGTGATCGCACAGTTTATGGAATTTATTGTGGGTTTGAAGGAGAGACGTCGTGTTGACATCATTACATTTCCCATTATTTCAATTATAATCACATTATCGGAATTGACAGATACTCTTGACGGATTTATCCAGTTCTGCACTCGGAGAATTTTTTTCTCTTGTACGTAAAAAAATTCGGTGATTTTTTCATCAAGAAATATTTCAGATATATTTTTTCAAGATGACTCGTAAGTTTTCTTTCTCATGGAAAAGTTCAATTCCATTTTAACATTGTCGGACGAACCGTCAATTATCTGCTCAGTGCGCCGTATCAATCTGCACATATCTCCAACTGTCCTGGAAACTTTCATCATCAGAAGCCTCACAATAACTTTTTTTTCCTCAGTTCGTCAAAAACTCCAGGGGACCAAAATGACACAACATCAACCGAAACATTGGGTAGGACAATCACGTCGTATATTGGTAAACTTGTCTAGCTTGCGGATGGGGAAGGATAGATAACTGTGGTCATAGTGTGACATTAATTTACAATCTTCCACGAGTTTGCGATACACCCAGTGAGCCATATGGTCGCACCGCAGTCCAAGATTTCATTATCGACTCTGTTGGTCGTATATGACAAGTGTACAGAGTCCGGGGTGACGGAGGTGGGTGATGGCTTTGGGGCTCAGTTGATCAAATGACCTGATAACGCAGACAGTACAGCGATACTATTCACCGGAACATAATCGCGATTCTCTCCCACCTCACCTTGATCTCGGCTTAGCCGGCCACTTGCTAATTGTACAATCGATCAATCGTGGCTGGATCATTCGTCTTGGCCCAAGGATTAGTCAATTTCATGGGCCTCGATCTTCACCATATCGACGATTATTTTCTTCAGAATAATATAAAGTCATTCGTTACCTTTTACGATGACGATTCCTTTATGGGAAATCGGTATTAGGTGATATCGGTGGGTAGACGAGTAGTGGAGAAAAACCGAAGGCATGTGGATGTAACTGTTGTAAATTATGAGATCAACCACTGATCTTGCGATTTCTCCCTGGAATCTACGCTGAAAGGGGCTTTTTATCCTTGTGTTGTAAACTCAACCCGAACCATTGGAGAATGCCAGTGATAATTTATACCACCAATCGGCCCCAACACTGAAAGAGAAACACAAAACGAATTCGAGTGAGATGAGAGAGGTGTTTGTTTGTTGGCTGCAATTTGTGTGTATCTACTTTGAATTTCCTGGGAATGGTTTGTTAACCGTTCTTCACGAGTTTCAGGAGCACTAAAGTCACTTCTATATTTCAACTCTTGGATTCACTACTGGTGGCAGTTCAGAATTAGAGATAATAAAATCGAGACTTTCTATACTGGCCACAAAAGAGAATGACACACAGATGGATTTACAACTGAGGGAGAGAAACATCGATGAAGCGCTCAAACAAGTTATCAACTTGCTGAGGATAAAATGAGAAAAATAATCGGGATGGAGCGGGGGAGGGGGACTAACTTCTGTTAGGCATCCCACACGGTGAATGTACAACTGACATGAACGTTCTATTTGCGGGCGAGAGATGTTATGTGAATGATGATTTACACGTTGACCACAGAAGCTACGAAAACCCGAAGACATACGAGATATTATTCTCTGATATTTTGTAGTCACACTGGGACCACTGAGCAACACCGACTTGTAAATTTTCGAAGATGACATTTATATTCGTCATCGCGGAACCATATGAGCCATAAATAAATACAGTCGGCGAAAACCTCAAAACCGATTAACTCGCGGTCGCCGTGTAATCAGAAAATAATTCATATCTCAGTTATTCTACGATGACTTTCATTCGGCGCTATTCCATTATCATTATCATTAATATAATTGAGATCCTTGGTGTGTTGTATAATCTTCCTGAAAATAGGATTTAAAAAGATAACACCGGAAATTTCCAATCATTTTAAATTCCATACCTATTCAACTTTTGATTCAATTAAACTGACTGCAATTAATTCAATTTAATTACCGATTTCGTTTTGTATATTTCCTGAGTATTTAAAATTCTTCCAATACAGTTTTTATCTCAACATTTTAATTGGATAATTAACGATGAATTAATTAAAATTGCACATACATCCAAACAGCTCGAGTCAGAAAAAATATACCTGTAGAATAAATGATGATTTTAATTTGCGATAATGAAGTCATATCGATTTCTCGAGTGTTCCCGTACTGAGAGAATACACCGGGGATAATATACATGCGTATACACACTGTCTCCACTGAACGAGGGCCTATATGGGTATATCCTCGGCCCGTGGCACACGGATAGTAAGCCTCCTTAAGTCCGTAACTCTACGGTGATTTGTGTCCTCTCGGTAGCCCCTGCGAATCTGTCTCATTTCCTTCTCTCTCTCTCTTGCTCTCGATTCAGTCCCTACGGCCGAACACCTACGCATGCAACACAGTAGCCAACCCCCCTTTTGTCCCTCCTCTCTACCCCCTGGACACCTATCCCTCTCGTCGACGCTTCGAGTCCTGAATGCCACTGCCTACCGAGCAATTAACAAGTCCCCCTCGAGGGCTAATCCCGCTAATCCCTTGACTGATGCCCCTCTCCTACTTCTCCCCCAACTCCCATGCTCCCTCACCCACTCCACCACCTCAGTTAGCCTTGTCCATGACCCCGTGCCCGATCCCAATCGGCCCATTTCCACTTCTTCATCTCATTTTATTAGTTCGCATTATTTATCTCAAATGGACTTTTTTTCCCATCAGCTCAATCTGCACTCGATAACCTTAGCTTTAAGCTATCGATATCAATTCCACCCTCGTATACCACTTATTTTATCCCAACTCGCAATTACACGTTAATGGATCGTTATAATGACTGACTAGGTCGCACTGAACAATTGGCAATGAGTGAAAAATTAATTAACGGAGGTTTAGATAATAACGGAGATTGTACGAATTGACGTATGCTTTCGGTGTATTAAATTAACAAGTTATTCTTTGTCAATGAATGATATTCTTAATTCCCGAAAATTGCATTTTTAGTCCGATGAATAAGTTTCAATTGATATCTCGAATTTATCAAATAATTTTCTCCATCAATATTTTAGGATAACATTCAATGTAGTTTCAATATTATTTTTAGGATTTATTTATCAAATTATAAAGTGATTCCATTTGGTGTGCACATATTTCACTACCTGTGAGTGATGTACTAACATGAACTTCACGTATGAACATGTAGTGAAAAATTCGATAAAATTTACGGGACATTCAGTAGAAAGTATAGAGTGTTTCGTAATTTTTATTGTGAATGTTTTGTAGAAATTGACGAAACACCATTTTGACTCGGCGATTGTGGAATTTCCACATAATTTTTAATGACGTTTTCGCTCCGTGAAGCCTGTAGTATCCGAATATTCATTTATTCCTTGATTTGTGCTCTACGTTCAGTAATAAACTTCATCACTATCGCGGCATGAGTTTTCAGTTAAATAAAAAAAAACAAAAATATTGTGAATTTACCGAATATTAGTCGAGCCCAAGAAATATAAATATTGCAGTCTCTAAGGCGCGGTTAGGGTGTCAGGAGGGTTCTGTTGAATTAGTGAGTCAGGAATCTCAACCTCGTTGGATCAACTAGATAATTTACCCCATTCATCGCACAGCCCGTCGACATTGATTTTCGCCCGTTTACCATCATTAACTGCGAAGCACAATGCACATACACCCTCGAATTAACAATGTTAGTAATATCATGTAGCTGATGCGCGTCATTTGACTAAATCTGGTGTCCACAGAGCATAGCAATCATAATAGGTATTTCAATACTAACGGAATGTTATAATAACCTAACCATCGAGCGAGTGCATACGCACCAATTCCATCCACGATAATCAGTCGATTGAATTTCGTCAGGGAAACTGTACTCCGCCTATCATTTATCATCGAGTTTGACAATTCACAAGTCTATAAATCGATAAAAATTCATTTTCAAAAGCAATTCGTGAAAAAAAAAACAAATATAGAAGGGGCGAGAAAAAAAAAAGTGTAATGTATGCTGGAGGGAAATACGAGGGGTATCGGATCGAAAAGATGGTATCGTGTCTCGGTATTACAGTATTAATGGCAAATCGAAATCCCCTCGTGTCCGGGATCCCCGCGCATACACACACACACCCCTCTCCCCCATTTTCTGGGTTGTCGGTGGTCTTGTCACCTATTACAAGCCTACAATGGACCCGGGGATCCATTGCAACCTATTATGTCACATTTCGTTCCAAACTTCAATACAAATACCTTGCACCCTCCCCCCTACCATTTCACGTTGTTTTTTTTACTCTCTTCCACTTGGAGCGCACAGATACATGCACAGAATCCAATGATAAATCAAACTTTTCGCGCGTTACGCTTTTGTCCTCATCGCCCTATCGAAACACATCGAGTTTGCGTTTCTGTCTCTCTTCCTCTCCTTTTTTTTTCCACGTGGATATTTTTTTTTTATGGGTGTACCCCATGTGTTCACCCCACGACCCACTCGCGATACCCACTGGGTAACTTGCGATGAGACTGTAATCCGAGACAGGGCTAATTGAAAAAAATATACACGACTGTTATCAATAAATCTGGGAAAAGTGGTCGATGAAAGGGAGAGTACAAATCTGCGATTACGAGGAAGAGCGATGGGTGTTTATTCAATGAATATGGGGTTATTGTGTACTAACTTAGGATTAATTAATTTAAACGGTATGAGTGAAACAAAAATAAGTTGCACACAATTGTTCTAGACACATGTCAGACACTAAAAAATTTCCAAATAAAAGGGAAATTCTCCAGATTTTTTTCTTATTTACTGCACAATAAAAAATTATTTGCGTAATATTTTCAACGAGCAAACATTTAAATTGTTTCACTTTGAAAATACGACCGTCACTTGATGTTATATAAAAATTTGCCGGCATAATATTAATTGAAAAACGAGTTGAAATCAAGTAATAATGATCGGTTTTAACTTGACACTTCGAATTTATGGAAGCTAAATAATAATCCCCACGTGATAAGTGATGCACAGTCGTTGATTGACCTTTGAGGAGGCTCAACGACGAAGATATCCCACAATGTCCACTCAAGAGCCTGATGATTCGAAGACAAGTGACAGAAGCACACAGTGACGTACATAAGCGACACGCGTTGACATGCCCTAAGCCTCCGTCCTCGAGAATCCTCCCTTCATTGGCCAACGAGGGGTCATTACCCCTCGTATCAACCATTACCATAGCCTATGTATCTGAATGCAAAATATCCAGGAGGAATATCTTGACGCCTCTTCTCTTTCTCCCCACCATTGAAACTACGATTATGACCATTGCGAGTGGCTGAGGGTCGATGGTAGCTCGGGGCTATTAAGACGTTCACAAGAGATAAAAGGATGGCCTTTACCAAGACAGCAAAACGACAGAGAAAAAATAAATAAAGGAAACGGGGAGAGAAAAAGAGAAAGATAAAGGAGTTTTGAGGTTGTTCCATGGCTCCGTGGACTATGAGTGGAGGGTTTAAAAGGACTTTTGCCGGTGGACTTGCGAAGATATAGAAGTGATGCAAACGGAAAAGAAAAGATGAGCAAATAAAACAAGAGAGAAAGAGAGAGATGAAACAGTCCTACGTTGCTGGCCATACCATTAAAATGAAAAATGACATTCCCACTGACATCCCCGCTGTGGCCTCACTTGCTTCGCTTCGGTAGTTACACAGTCTACAACCCCTCCCAAAAAGCAAACACAGGGCTCACCTCGCTCCTTCAGCCTCCCCTTTCTCCAATCTCCATCTCCCTTCTCCCTTTCTTCTGGAATTATTGGTGATTTTTAAAATCTGTTAAACAGCCAGCTCGAGACCGCAGTTGTTGCTCCACCCCTCTATGCTTACACAATTTTTTTTTCTCTCCCTACCTCCCCCTGCAACCGCTTCATCTATGTGTTTGGCCTGGAAACTCAAGGGGTCGCTCTCCTCGTTTATCCCACTACCGGGAGTTCTCGCTTGCCGCAGCGCTTAGCACCTCGTTATTTATTTTTCAAACTTTTCATCCTTTTCTTTTTCACCCATCCATGTTTTTCCATTTCCCTCGCCGAGGGGATGTGTATCTAGTTACCAGAGGTGGGTGAAAAAAAAAAAACCAAGGGGAAATTGAGGATCGACGATGGGAGCTTCCGGCTAACTTTGTTATGTCGATATCAACTGATTTGGATGATGACATTGAGCTTCCGGGTGAACAAACAAACTTTTGAGAAGACATTTTTTTTATCACTCCATCCTTTTCTTGTACTTCAATCTATCTCTCTGACGTGATATAAAAATTTTCTGTCAAAATGTTTTACAACACTTCCGCAATAAGAAACTCAATAACTCCACAATTGTTTTTGTTTTTTTCTTACTCGTGACTTTTTTTGGAAAGCCCAGAAGCATAACCACTTCTCAACGGTTCCCTCAGTATTGACATGTCACTGTCATCGCCATGAAACACGCCAGCAAACCGGTAGCCCTCCTCTCCTCTCTCACCCCCCTTTCTCAAGCAGCAAACACTTCTTGCTTGGGTCTGTCGGAAGACGTTTGAACAGCCAGCGTCGAAGACCGGTATACATCCAAAAGGAAGAGACTCACGCATTGAACGGACCGCCACCGATTTCTGAATCGACTCACGAACCATTCCAATTGCAATCATTGGTGCAAAAAGAGGTGTGCGCCGACGTATGGGTCTCTTTGAGGGAGGTTGGCAACGGTTAGGGCCTCGGCGTGGCAATTCGATCGTCGCCGGAGCCAATTCGATAAAGACTTTTTGCTGAGTGGGGAGAGGGTTACCAATTCAAGAGACTCGCTTCACCACAAGATGCAACCACGTCCAACACGAGAAGACTTTTATGTATAACCACTGATTCCTCAGTACGATTAACCTTCCGTTAATTTCTAACAGGACGAAATTTAATGCACACGCTTCCATGAAATTGGGATCAACTATAGCCAGAGTGATTGAGAGATAAAATACTCGGGGCTTGGATGGAGTAGGGGTGGTGGAGATGGAGGGGAGGTATGTGATAAAATAAAAATGTGAAAGTTTTTAATGAATGAAGAAGTTGGGCAGAATTATTACAACTCGAATATTGGTCTCAAGTATTAAAATATGTATGCGCTTGGCGGTCTTACCTCGTGTCTCAGGTGGGTGCGAAGGAGACGTTTTTTTTTTTTCTTTCGTTCTGGGGGCCCCTCAGGCCCCCACGAGACCCAAGCAGTATATCAACAATGATAGTTATACACGTACGTTATAATCGTAAATTAGCCAAGGCAACATAATATATTCGTGGGGGCTGTGTTTGGTTCGCGCGTATCTGTTTTATGCGGTTATTATATACGACAGCACCAGTCATACCTGACTCTCTCCTCTTTGCATCTTCTTCATTCGTGGGCTGGTTATTTTTTGGTTGGTTAATATTCTTGGCTTTGCGTTCAACGGCAAATCGCCGCTGACTCGTCGAAACTAAGGTGCGCGTGTTCCGGCCAATCAAGTTGTCTTGGGAAAATTAGACACACGATGGCTCGTTAATTCATTAGCTCTTATGCCGGGTGAGGGGTGGGGATAATGATATTGGGATGATCGGGTATATCGGATGTACATGGTGACTCTTAGTGAGAAATAATTTGCCGGCTTTCTGGGTGCGAGCGAGTGTTGTTATGAATATTTTTTTTTTTGTCTTCGTACATGTGGATACACCAACTTGTGGTTTACAACCTCAAGCGCGTCTGTTTCCTGGAGAGCGAGCCCCCATGGTCAGGCAATATTTTAATCGTTTCTTCAGAGGAAGATTAAATGAAATGCTTTGCGGAAAAAGTGGAAGAGAGTGAGGAGAATTCGGTCTGAGATAAATTAGTGACTCGAGGGATTTTTAAGACGGTTTTTTGATGACTTTATAACTGTTTGAGAGAATAATTGGGGGTAATTGAGTGGTTTTAGGGCTTTTTGTGGACTCGAATTGTGGAGGAATTAAAATGGGGAACGGGGAGTGATGGTTTTTGATGGGTATGGGAGGGGAAAATGAGCGAGATGTCTTGTCACTGGCGTCTGATTTCTGACATACCGTTGCAATTAGTGTCAGTGGGGGATGGGGGCATGTGGGCTCGGTCAGTGGACCACTCAGTGGGGAGCGTTCCGTTGAAATTCAAATCATTATCAACAGTGGAGTTGGTCGAGTGTACTAGTGGGGAATAATGGATAAATTTTCCAATAATGTAAAGTGATGGAGTTTTTAGGGTGCAGTGGAAATTATGAAAGAACAGGCTAATAGATTCGAACTTAATGCAATACAGAGCCGTAAAATTTGTTGCTAATCTAAATTTTCGGGGTAATTTTATGTGCTATATATATATGAACCAACTTGAACATTTCCATAGGTTCAGTCTTCTAGAGAAATGTAGAATCGTATGACAAGTGTCAGAATCCCCATTTTTTCTCTGTTATAAACACACCAATTAAATATTTTTGAATTATTATCAATGCAGGGGCGACAATTATCAAGTGATTACAGTACCAGATTGGTGTGGCGCGGGTCGTTGGTTCCATTCCCGACTGGATCGAGAATCTTGCAAAAGCGACAACTGTCCTTGACCAAAGATTTTCCCCTCAGGGAAATATTTTTCCCTGGCCCATCGCGAATACAGCACAGGGGGTAGGATGGGATCCTAAGAAATCGTAAAAACCCGAAAGGAAGCGACCGAATGAAATGCTAATTTTAATTTATTATTAATGAATTATTCGTGAACAGTTGCAAAGATTACCATAAAATTTTTTTAATGCAACCACCGCTTTGTATTGTCACGTTTTCATTGAAAATTTTCAACAAAGGAATCAATTAAAATTTCAAACCCCACTTGAATTTTGTTGAAAGGGTTAATTTTCCAATGTGGTAATTGCCATAGGGCCTTCAATCAGGGAGGATTGATTACTGAGTCGATTTTTCAGTTTAAAATTCCATCGCATATTCTGGTTGGGAATCATATGAAAATTTTAGTTGTCTGTTATGAAATAAATTAAAATCAAAACTTCGTATTTGGTATTCGGCCAGGGACGGTCCAATCCACAACAGACTAATCACCATTAATCAATACCATAGAAATTTCCCCGTCGCAAATACTTAATCGTCAAGTTCCCTCCCCCCCCCCTCACAATAACATGACCCATAAAAATTCATCTAATTACAGCCCCTGATCGGCTCCAATGATCCCTGAACTTATCGACATGTGCATCCGCTCCTTCCTTCTTTCCCCCATCAGAATCAAAAAAACAGTGGCATGCGGCGACGAAGAATTTACAGTCCCCCGAGGGACAAATTGCTCAGCAGCGTGTGCGCGGCTCGAATTATTAATTGTTCCCGCGATTTTTAACTTTTTACACTCACCTACCTCTAACTGCGACTCCGTTCACCGTCGGAAGGAGATCGAGTTTCGTTATCTCGCAAGTGTGTGTGTGTGTGCATAGGACAACCGAGGGATTTATTTATTGGCGAGTGGTTTACCACCGCTTCAGTCCCATCCAAAGGACTCGCCGAAGGATCTTTATCACCCATAGATTGGCTTCGTATCGTGTAAGTCCCCCTTTCCCAGTAGCTCCAATGATTCAGATCGTCAAACAGCTTAATTTGGCATCAATGATTCACGAATTGAATTCGAGGGAATAAAAAAAAAACATCTTATTTATTATTTGTAAGACGATCTGATATGCCCTCCACCGTTTTGTCTTTGGAAATTAATCGCCTCCTCGAGTGACTTGTCGCGAGTACTCACGCTGGGGCCTCGTAAAGGGATCGCAATGTCGCGGGCTTTAGGATGAGAACAGCGCTTCGTTTTTAATAAGCGACAATTAGCTGGAAGTATGGCTTCCCTTTTACAAAGTCCTTCTTCTTCTTCTTCTTCTTATGCCACACTTTATACCTCGTCTCTTCTTCAACCTCACCTCGGGGCCCCACCATCCCCTCAGCCGAAGTTTTCTCTCGTCTCCTCTTTGGGGCCCTCTCTTGTCGTATGTGACCACTTTGTGTATATATGTGTGTGTCCCGACGTGAGGTGACTGCGGCTCGTAAACCTTGTAAAATATTACTTGGCAGTGCCAGCAGTGGCGTGTGATATTCCCCTCCGCAGCATCTTTTTTTTTTTTTCTTTACATTCGGTTAGGTTTAAAACTCGGTGAGGATATTGTAAATGGATTTTTGTGGATTGGAAAACATTCTTGAAGCACCTGCTCATTGATTCCGAGAGGAAATGTGCGTATGTGCTTATGAAGAGTGGGATTAAATAATATTGATGATCGAGATCATGGGAATTAATATTGATTTTTAATTAAATTAATAAAATATTTTAAAATAAACATTGATACGAATTGAAAACACATTTTACGAGCTGTTCAGCAAAGATCAAATTTTCCCAAAATGTTATTTGGTTCATTATTTAGAGGAACAGAAGGAATAAAATATATGTTATCAAAAATATGTGACATCAGTTTTAAATGAGTCCGGTGCAATTTTGAGCGGGGATGGTATATGCTGATGATCCAATTTTATATTTTCACGGAGGTCTCTATAAAAATCATATTCCCCCGTCCATCGAGAGCCCCCTGCGCTATATTCTCAACACATAAAATTATTAAAAATGTAAAAATTACATTTTGCAGCGATAAAATCTCCTTTGCCATTCCACCTCCACAAAGTTTCGCGTAATAAAGATATTCCCCCCCCCCCGAATCAAGCCATTTTTCACGATTGCAAATGACAAAAAGCATAACATTTTGATACCCCATGAAACAATACAAATTCCAAAAATCCCAAAGCATCGCTGGTCGCGAGTCGAACCCGGTGAGAAATAAAACACTGAAAAAGAAAAAAAAATCCCAGCGAAAAGAATATCCCCTGAGGCAGGCTTTATACTTTCTTGTAAATTGTATTAAAATGCCCGGCTTTTACGATCGTGTCAAACTACCTACACACGAGTGAGACTTCCCAAAGGACTCGAGCACAACTGCGCGAATGAGAGAGAGAGAGCGAGACAAACACCGAAAGAGGGTTGAGACAAAAATGATGCATTTACTCGGATATTTACAGTTTTGAGTCACGGGTGGTATTCGAGAGAAAAATGGAAGAGAAAAAGTGCGCACAAGAGAGAGAGAGAGAGAGAGAGAGAGAGAGAGAGAGAGAGAGAGAAAAAAAAAACTCAAACCTATAGAAACATGAAATGACGAGAAACGATGTGAAACGAGCGCCCCTTGACATTCGCTTGACACGCACGACTCCTCCCTCCTCTTCCCATACGATATTGAATCCCGATTTTATGATGCCCACGAACGGAGACGTTCGCCTTTTTTCCTCACTGCGGTGTAAACTTTTATCTGCAAATTTTCAAGGAAATCAGGCGAGAACAAAAACGAAAGGAGAGAATCCATTTTCTGGAGTGCGATGGAGCCAGGGGGTAGGGAGATATTTTCAACGCCGAGAATGTCGTATATGATCCCCCCCAGAAATATCCCCAGTCATTTCAAGCCCGTCGGCATAACGGTGAGAAAGAGAAGAGAGACATCTTGAGAAACAGTAAAGAACAATTTGTAACTTATACTGCATGATTTTACGGCTCGGTGAATTTTTACCACCGACATCAATTGTACCCGGAGCATTTCCAAGGGGCTTCATCTAGCCCGGGTGGGAGAATGTTTATAGAAAAGACAGGCGTAAGACCGTTGCAACATTGAGGGCATTTAGTATCGTCGATTAGCAGGCACTCAAGACTCGTGCCCGCCCTCGAGCAAAACCCGAATGTAGCACGAATAGAAAAAACAGGAAAAAAAATATATATATATGAGAGTGAGTCGAGTGAAATGTGAGAGGGTAAAGTGAGCCCTTAGCTACTAAGGGGCAATTCGATAATAAAACGCTAATTAATAGCAACAGTTACATCCCCCTTTTATCCCTCTTCTTTCGTATTTAGTGATTGAATGAGGAGAGAAGGGTTGAGATCGAGTTGCTACTCTTGTCGCGGGCTCAACGAAAGCATTCGGATTCCAAACGATCGAAACCCACAAGAAATCTCCCTGCAACTCCCCAGGGCGGTAAATTGGTGAAGAAGAGGGGGGGGGGGAAAGAGACGCTGGTGGCATCAAACAATTAGCCAAAATCCAAACGCTCTTCCCACACCCAAGGTTAACTTCTGATTGGGGGTAGGTTGTTACAACTAATATCTTTGGTCTTATCCTCGTTATTATCCAGTTTCTCCTCCGCCACTTCCCTCGTTTTAACAGTCCTTCTCTCTTACGGCAAACGCCGACGCTCAGAGATATTAAAGCGTCTTCCTTTGGTATAACTAATTTTACCCCTCTCCATCCCTTCCGTGAATCTGCCGTCTCTCCACCATCTTATTTCTCATTGAAGTGCATGAGGGGAGAGGCAAGTGTTCCCTATTTCCCGGGTTTAAAGTGCGAAGTGACGGGTAAAGACATTCCAAGTGTGATCATGAAAGTCTATACAGGCGGAAATGAATTGAGAGGATGGATGAATGAGCATCGTAAAAAATTGAGAAAAGAGTAGGTAGAGGAGATGGTGGTGGGCTGTTGTAAATGGGCAGGTGTTGGAAAACCGGAAGCCTTTGCTGTGTCGCCGCCTACGGCAGCTAACGCTCTCAATGGACCGGCTAATTCGACAATGTGACTTCTGACTGTATTATACAACAGCCCTTCGGCCACTGGGGAAAAATGAGTATTGTGTGATGTTTGAGGCCGTAGGTGATTTGTGATGAGGAGTCAAAGATTTTTTTTTAACCGTTTCTTAATCTCGTGGGAGTCCTTTCGTGGAGGAAAAGCCTGATCTGCGTATGGGTTTCGGGGATTAAATGGGCCGTATGAATTTTTCAACTACCGGTAGGAGTCATAATTAATTTATGTTCAGTTGTTCCGAGTTTTCTACATGCCGAACAGTTGGGGTAGAAGGTGCTTATTCGAGTTTGATTTCCCAAGTAAACATCGTTAATTGAACTCGGATTTTGAGATTTTCAGCTCAAATCCACGACTGACACATCATAAATCCTGTGACGTACCCTGTGGGGATTTACAAACGATTTTACATAAATAAATATGAAGCCACGGGTGTACGGGGGAGCGCGATGGAGCGACCAGGCGTATTATGTTGATGGGTTTGGACTAGTATGGAGGAAAGGATTAACCTGCGCTCGGACGCCTCCACCACACTGTACTACTCATCGCTGTTATGAATGCCCACACAAACGGAAGTATTTTCCCAAACACTAAACTTCACCGTATCACATTGTTCAGAAGAATTGGCACGACCCAGGAAGAGGGAAAGACGTGTGTGGCGAGAAAAGTTTGCATGAACGACGACGGACTGTAGGGTTAGCCGCGCTACGTTGATCTTGGACAAAGCATCAACCGTGGGAGAGTGTATCATCTTCAAAATATTTGAGCATGAATATACATTTGTTTTTGCACCGATGGGCAATCGGTTCACGTTCCTTGAAAGAGCTTTCTTGAAATATTTTTTTATAAATTTATGGATAGTGTGCGACACCGTTGAGCATTTTCTACTGAAATACGCGACGTTCTTTTTCGAATATTTTATCGTATCAACTGCATTTGAAAAAAAAAAGTGAAAGACCGATTTCGTTTCGATGTTGAAAAATTTATCTCGTGATAGGAAATATAAAAATCTTATCTGTCTTATCATTACCCATTTTTTTTTTCTATAACTGGCTCTCTCAGTAATTTTTCCGTACGAAGAAATTATCCGTTGTACCCGGACCTAATGCAGTGTGACACGATGTCCTTTCATTGAAACGGTCCCAGGGCTCTGTCTCACTTCAACCTAAAAGGGTGGCATGTAAACGTATATATATCGTGGCTCCTCAAATATCGAGGAGGGCACTGAAGCTTTTGGAGCCCAGTGACATCTGTATTAGCGAGATTATGGGGTCGTTTTCAGAGGGTGCGTGCAAACCGAAGGATCCCCGGGCTTGTACTATACTGTATAGATGATGCACAGCCGGTTCTCTCTTATGTATATAGGGAACACGGAATAGGTGTGGATGTGGATGACGGGTGGATACGCTCCTTGTTGTTATACCTAGAACGACTTTAGCTGGCGAAAGCTAGTTCACTAATCTCCTAACGCACAATGTCATGGGGATCCCCCTCTCTTTTGTCGAAAAGCCGAGTCAATCCGTCATGAATAATCGGCATTTGCTGAATTTTTACGACTCCGCTTCATCTTTTAATCTTTAAATTTTTGACTTTTTCGAGTGCTCCGTCCATTTCTAAAGAAATTGGTCGCAAATTAATTAGGAACATAATTCATTGTAAATATTTTATTTTATTACAGCAAGAGTTACCCGTCAATGATGTGAAAGTCCGTCAGTGAAATGTTTTTCGAAAAATCAAAACACTTTTTTGAATATTCCGGGATGAAAGATCTTCCTAAAAACTGTCACGTCATCTCAATAAATTACGGAAATTTATAATCCATCTAATGAAAATATAAATTTCATGCACCGATTGATAATGAGGTCCGGACGAGTGACATTAGGTTGAAAAAATATCTGGTAAATGTTTGCGGATAAATATTCAAAATTGAATATACATTGAATAAAATTTCTCTGGACTTTTATTAACTCTGCGGAAATGATTCAATGATCCCAATGTAATTAACCTCCTACTCGACGAAATATTTATAATGATAATATAATATTATCCTCAACACATTGATTGTTACAAACCATTAAAAGCCGTTGATTAATTTTCATAATGTAATTTCCAATTCGAGCAGTGATGCCCATTATGAACGAAATTACACTAAAAGCAAATGTCTCTCGATGCCCCCGGCCTCGGTGCATCCAAATGTGATGGAATAGTTGGAGGCTGAGAGTGTCAATTCGAATGGACAGGTCAATGCCTAACCATTGAAAAGAGCAGGGTCGACTTCAACGCCAGTGACGATTTTGGGGTCTCCCCCTCGATCTGTGCAACCGGCACATCATCCCCCTCTCATACAGCCAGTCACCCTGAATCTCTGACAGTCGGGACCTCGTCCCGCCGTGTCCCTTTAGTATGTCTCTTGGTGTTGTGCTAGTCAGTTTTCAGTGTCTCGTTCTCCTTTACTCACAAAACTATTCTATTCTCTTCGGTTGAAAACGTGAAAGTGTGATATTCACTATCGAAGAACCGTTGGAATTCCACCTTCTGGAATATGTATCACAACGTGAACCTGGCACTTCTGTGGAGTTTACAGTGTAAGTGACATTACAGCAGATGTACTAAATATTACTGATCCTCTATCAGCAATAACATGTGTAGAAAGTCACGATGTCATCCACCTGAACGTGAATGGTATATTGATGATTTTTCTCTCTCATTACCGTCAGGTAGAAAAAATTAATTTGATGATTATTCCAACTTTGTCCTCGGTGGAGGCAGTCGTTCATTGATAAATCACACTTGAGCCGGAAATTAAGACTATCGACAGAACGATTGAGACTCATCTTCGCCTACGTTGGAGCCTTTTACGATCCCGTCGCGATACCAATTTCTTTGTATATCACGTAGTTTTGATATAAACATCATTTACCAGATTATGGACAAGTTTTCATTACATATGTTTTATTTATCTTCTCTCGGAAAAGAGAGGGGGTTGTATCGGGGGAAAAAAAGATAGTGACAAAGACCCGGTTTTCCGTTGAGAAGCCCAGAGACCGGTCTTTCAAAATGTTGCTTCCTCCTTTTTATGGGACTGCAATTAAATCCACAAAGAAGAGTATGAATTCAGAGATTGTGGGAGTGAGTGGAGCGATCGTCATATCGGCTGGCCATCGTTTACTCTCACCAGAATAAACGATCACATCTTGGTAGGCACCTAATTTATAAAAAGATAGTCTCACTCATGGTATTTACGATACAACGGGTCATCTCTCTTGCGTATTATACACCCGTGGTGTATCCATCCATGACGTTACGATGTACCCGGATGTATCAAAGGAACCGCGGCGACTTTACAACCACCCATATACACTTTACGGCACCTCAAATCTGACGTCTATATAAGGGCAACTATTTTTATTTAATATTTCGCGTCTTCTGGATAGTTTTTTATATGGGGTTTATTATTGTGATTTTTTAATGAATATTCTTTCGGTGGAGGAAAATTTTAGGGGAGACTGAGATTGTAGTGACGACGCATTGAAGTCACTCAGGTCTCTAGGAGATTTAAAGAAAAATGAGTCCTAGTTCTGCCGAGAAATTATATTGTTTTAATTGCGAAGACTTTCTCAATATACTAACATCACGATTTTTTTTTCATTTAAAGTTGAATTAAAAATCTCAGCATGGAGAAATTTGCAATGACATCGACTGACATTTCCAGAAATTTCTATCAATTACTAAATTATGCAATTTCTATTTTATTTCCACGTGGAAGCATTTGAGCTGAGTTGAAATGTCCGTGAAATATAGTTGAATATACCTGTCCTCAAAATTACCACCATCATTCGAGAAATTCGCCGTTCTCCGAACGGATTGAACATTGCTCGATAGATAAAAAAAAAATGACAAATATACTTTAGAATTTTCAATTCTAACGACGATGCCTGGAATTCCATCGCACTCTGAGTTGACGGTAAAGCCCCAACGGTAATGTCTATCGATATTGAAATTGAAATTCTGCCGTCTACTTATCTCAAAAATTTTCCATTAACAGAAAATGTCGTATTGGTGTGTAGGAGTGATGAAAATAAACCTTATCATCATTGATTTGTTGCAATAATAAGGAAGAGCAATTCTCAACATTTTAGTGCATCGCGATCGTAAAAAATATCAAACAAATCACGGTAGGTGTTATAAATAAAATAATTTTCACTGATCAAGAGTAGTAATTTCCATCCGATTTGTGGCTGGTTGTTGTAACAGCTGTGGTATTCCACCATGAGCTTATCTTGAGCCACTACGAGTCGAAGAGTACTAGAAGGTAAAATGCGATAATATCGGCAATAGCTGTATATACACTGGCTAGTGCTCCCTGTTATACGCTAGTAGCGTCTTGCTGGAATTTATTTAAATTGTTCTCTTATTGCGGTTAGTTATGCGTTGTTATATGCATACAAACCATAGTGATACTCTTCTGGCACGCCTAAGGTAGTTATCTCAATAATAACAATTACGGGAGAAGAGGAAAGAGATCTCGCACCTCCGATAATGTTATATTGTACCGGACTTTCGGATATAAAAGGGAGGTAAATGTGAAATGTATGTACAATGGACATATATAGTAGCGTAGGCGCGCCAAAACTTCCAGGTGCTACACGATTCCGCGTCTTTTTTTTATTTTCTCTTCATTTCCCCCGTTTTTTTTTTACCTTTCCGCATTCCTTTTGTGGCAGCCAACCTGACGACTACTCTCACTCTGTCTCTCTCTCTCTTCGGAGACGTAGAAAAATTCTTCACTCAAGGCAAATAAAATCGAATTACCTGTTTCACCAATAAAACTTATTTACTTCTAGACATTTTATTATCACATTTGCATAAATAAAAATTTATTGAGAGGGAAAAAAAAGGATGGCGAGGGTTAATTAATGGGTCGAATTAAAGAAACTATGAAAGTTATGTTGCACTGAATTCCATTCGGTAATTTATATTCTTGGAGTGAAGAATGAAGGTAAACTCTGATCAACTTTTATTATTTTTCATTGCTCATTCAATTAAAGCTGTCTAACCAATCATCTCGCTGGAGAACAGTGAACATAGATTGAATGTTGAAAATTTCCAATTGAATGAGTTAATGAAATTTAAAGCGCTCACCGTGGCTTTTCCATTTTCCATTGACTATTAATGATCATAACCATAAATTCCGAGCAATTTACCTGTATAAGTGAGCGCGATACTCAGTATTTAAACGATATATTTCATTACTTAATTTACATATTTCTTCGATAATGAGATGGAGATATTTATGCAGATATCCACTGTTCCATGAGCTGTATATTGACATATTTGTGTCTCCTTACTGGGTATCTCCAGTGGCACTCCGGAAATGGTTCCCAAAACCTCTCATTCACATAGCGACTTCATATTAGATGTCGTAGACGATTATTTAAACAATTCCCCTCATTCCCAGATCTTATCATTCCCAATTATTGACAAGTGAGAGATTTCTCAACCAAACCGCACCATAATTAATCAATCTATCCCTCCTCTCGATTAAGAATTCCTCCAAACACCTGTGAGGTCTTCTCCCCTCCTCCTCCTTGTCCACTTCACAGAAAGCCACAAGTGTTAGAAACAAGGCGATATCGCCTATTTACCTATAACACCCCTTCCCGTTTAATTAATATTCGCACAGCGGGTCGAGCCGTTTGATTATCTCGTGCCATCGTGCGTATACCCAGTGAACAGAAACGATAGGGTAATATGCATTGGTACCCGACTATGCACAAACTCTCTACACAAACGATTCACCACGCATACATACCCCACAACCAGAAATTGTTGTAAAGCAAGAGGTGGTGGATTGCTTACAATTATAACAGAGCCAGCGTTAACATTCCGTTGTTGCCTGACCGTGAATATGTTGACCAACTGTGCAACATCACAATAATAACGGGCGCCCTCAAACAGCCCCCCCCCCACCTCCCACTCCTATCTGCTACCCCTGTGTAAAAGCAGACACACATCCACCGAACATTTCCATCCATATCCGTATCCACAGTTCTGTCTCACTCATTTCGTCCGCCGAAAACGCCTCACGCATCAGCGATATCAAAGAACTGACCCTCACGGTGGTTATGACCCTCTCAAAGCCCATCCACTCACATCACACCACAAGTCAAGCTCCCAAGAGACACTTCTGCTAATTAAAAGAATTATTTTTCCATTCATACGCTTGCCCTCTCTCTCTCTCTCTTGTCATGTGCTTTTTTTTTTCTCCCTCGGCTTTTAATTTAATTTTTACACGTAAAATTATTACACCTGTTTCAACCTGCGCTATATCACCTCCAGTATCATCATTCTTTTCCACCAATTTATTATCACGACAAACGGTAATACGCAGTAGCCAATGTATTTATTATCACAGATAGGAAGCCACCGCTTTTCTCTTCTCCGCACCTCCCTTCTTTTTAACTCGCTTCCAATTACCCAAGAGGGGTGAGGAGAACGAGGGGATTTTTAGTTTACTACCCTGTATTCCCGTTGTGAATCCCTCGCTCTTCTCCTCCCTCAGTCTCATTTATGCATTCGCTTTTTGTAGTCACATACGCCTGGGCCCTCATCATTTTGCCCCACGTTGGTTGCCGTGGTGGGGGGAGGGTTACAGGAGTGGACCTACTGCAAGTGTAAAAAATCAAAAGTGGAAGAGAGAGATAAAATGAACTCGGTGAGATAGTCCCTGGGCGTACGGTGCGTGTTGGACCGATAATGTAATAACGTATCCCCGTCTGAGTCCACTTCATAAAGCAGAAGTTGGCGATCCACGTTTATCCACACACACACATGTACATCGAGGACTCTTATCCTGTGTCTACACAGCAAGAAATTTCTGATATTTTTGTAGACACTTTTCAAGTTGAAAATTGAATTTTTCTCTGGTGGGAAAAATTGTTGGATAATCGATTGCTCAATTTTTGGCGCTCGGTGGAAGTGGCAATGGGGGTTATTCGTCGATCCCGAAAACTCTTGGGCTCGTTATAATTGAGGTAAAAGGGGGGCAAAAGCGTTGGTTGCATGAAGCTGGCTATGATATATAAGGGATTTGTCTCTGTACGGCAGCGTCGTGCGTCATGTCGCAAATATTAACTCTGATACAGGCCATTCATTCACTTAATTACAAACAGGCGTGATTTAAGAGAAGCCAGAGCGGCAGGGGGTCTCACTGAATTGTGGGGGAGGGGTTGTGATGAGGGGGGGAGTGGGTCGTGTATGGGTATGTCCAATGGTCGACGTCTGAGTGTTTGGACCGTGTACCTTTTCTTTACGATAGCTCATTTACACAACAGGAGCCCCCGGTGGAGGATCTTCCAGTTATTTATTTTTCGGGATTCGAGAAGAATATAGTGGGGAGAATGATGACATCTACGGTTGAGAGTGGCGAGAAGGATGAGGGGGGATTGGTGTACTTACGATATGAATTACGAATTCATAATTATATTGACGCGAACATTTAGGGGGGAGGGGGGGAATTGTTGAAGGTAAGTGTGCAGTGGTAATAAAAAATTGATGGATGAGTTTGGAAAATTCGTTTATAACATTCTGAGATTGGTATCAGACAATAGCTGCTTTTCTGGACGGTTGGCTTCTGGCATGAAGGAAAAAGAGGGAATTCAGGAAGAAAAGCCGCACAGGATGGGGGAGTAGGTGGAATGACGGCAGGGTGGAGGGAGAGAAAAGGAATGTCTATATGAGCGACGGATGGAGAGCCGCGAACCGAGAAGTGAAACGCGGTGACGCGTGAGACACCACTCTCTGCACATCGGCCAAAGGAAAGATTACCATCGGGATCTTTTCCATTTGTCCCATTCCCTTTTTTCAGGGAAAAGACTGATGCGTGTTGTTTGAGGAAGACGGATTCTGATGCGCGGATTAAAGGATCAAATCAAAGTTAATATGTAAAATCGAGGTGGAAAAAATTCGGCGAAGGACTTGAATATTCGTAAATTCAACCCTATCCCCCAATCATTGAGAATCATGCCACCTGGATAATGAGGCATACGTGTACCTTCAAACTCATAGTGATACGTTAAATTTGCCACCAAGTAAGAGCCTATGTTTCTCATCTGGTTGGATATGAGAGGGTACTATGGTATGCATGAAAGGACTCTCCGCATATCCTTTAGACTCTCGTCGTCGTTCTCCTTACAAACTGCACCCTTATCACCCGGTAACTGCCGAAAACTTGCGTAACCTCCCCAAACCCTAAACCCATCCTCTACACTCCTTTTCAAGTTCAATTCTCGTAATTTAGTCGTGAAAGAAGCGCCACGGGTATCAAACAACCCGCGATAAATTGAGCGTTATCATTTAATTACATTGAATAAGGTTGGTTTTTTTTTCTGATGTCGGTTTTATCGGTAAATAATGGGAACGGATGCGTAAATTCTTATCTTTAGAACTCGTGAATTTCGGAAGGGACAGAAATTATTAATTCAACTGGACAATAACTTTTTAACGGAGTAGAAATCATTTTTTTAATAACCGCCCACCGATAATTGACAGCTATTATCCCAAAAAAAATTATAAAAAATTATGTCAGTTTTACAATAAACTTATGATTTAGAATATTCAGTGAAATTTCAAGTTTATTTGATAATGTTTGCCAATTTTTTAACAACCAGAAGATAAAAATCTTCGTGTTCTCACTGATAGGATTACAGGCCATGAAGCATTTAGATTGAGACATAATTTCATTTGAAAAATTTGTATGTCGATGTTGTATAGACATTGACCCGCCCCCCTGTAGATTTCCATGTGTTACGGGCGCAGTACAAGAGGTAAAAGAGTGGTGTGTATGGCGTTTGGCGTGGTTACTCACCCCATTCGCGTGACAACAGTTGTGGTTAAACGGCAAGCGCGCTCGGGATGTCCTTCTCCTGGCCAGCGAAATTCAACGGCGCACGAGAACTCACCCCCTTTCTCCGTTCCACCACCATCGGCAATCGCACCAGTAAAACAAAGACGCTTGTCCCCAACGGAATGGCGACGAACGGCGAGGAGGGATGGAGGGGGGGGAGGGGACATACGCCCAGTTGTAGAGGAGTGAAAATTCACGGACACAGGAGTACACCCGCAGGAGAGCCCGGTTATTTAATTAAAACCGGATTAAGCCCGGTGTCTCACGCTCCTTCCTTGAGCGCATTCTACTCGTATACCGTTGTCCTTCTTTTTAACCTCCTCCCTTCCTCGTCGATATCACACACTACCTAATTGCTTAATCCGGATTGGAATGATCAAACAGAGTTTAAATTACTGCCAAGAGCGTAAACTTATTTACAATTTATAGAATTCTCGATTTTATTGATAAATAGGCATTTTCTTTTTTTCATTTATCGAACTTGCGAAATCAGAATTTATTCATGTGTTTTATCATTTCACTTAGTGTGGATGATGTTTATTAAAACTGATAAGAAGTATCAGTTAAGTGGTTAAACAAGATGGGCGGGGGTAAAACGAACTAACTACCTTCTGAACAAGCGATTCGAATGGAATGAAATTTGTTGGCTTCTTACCATTAACATTCACTACATTCTATATCGTTATCTACATGTGTTAAGAATCTTCGAAGAATTGTTGATAAGAACTTACGGGGAATTCGTGTGAGAGCGGTAGAGAGATTCGTTATTGGTGACCTGAAAGCTGAGATGTTCGGTATAAAAAATTGAGGATCAATTAATCAGTGATCCAACGACTCCTGGTCAATCCTAGAATCGCAATCAGAGAAAAATTCTCAATGTTGGCAGTTGAAAATTTCAACAGTTCCGTTTCACCCCCAGTGGGTGCCTTAGCCCCGAGTGGCCCGTTGATGCCTCGCTATTAAATCAAAGAGGCACTCGAACGGCGTCCGATGCGCTGGGAATCCCAAATCGTTGCCCATAAAGACCCCCACGCCTTCGATGTTTGCGTTTATGCATGTGTAACAGCCATCGCGGAAGCACGAATTGTTGCCAAATGTCTGTCGTATGTGGCTGGTGATTCTGGGGGTGCCGACGGGACGGCATAACACACTCTCCATCCACACACCCGTCTCACGTAGACCGGGGGCGAAATATGCGCTGAGGGCCGCGGTGGGTTAAACATCAGGGTTGTACCATACGGGTAGAAAAAAAGTGAGTCGGTGAGGTGGAGAAAGCCGAGAAAAAGAAAGATAAAAAACTGTTAAAAAGCCACTTAGCGCCAGTCCATAAAACTCGAACGTGAAATGCAATCCTCAGACCCCCAGGGGTTGAAGAAAAAAAAAAAGAGAGATCTCTTTCGTTGGTTGAATGCCGGGTGTTGATCTTAATATGAAAATGAGTCGTTTAATATCAAAGGCAACAGCCAAATTAATGCCCTAGACTCTCGGTTTTTATTAGCTCGAGAAAGACATTTGGCGCTTCTAATTAAAGATATGCAATCGCTCTATCGTGGAGATGGGAATTAAGGGGCGGGGGAGGGGGGTGAGATGAGAATGTGAAAAAAGTGCCAAGTCTTTTTTAACTTTCTCCACTCATTCAGGTTTGAAAGATGCTCCTTTCCTTTGGGCCAGGGAGAATGGTTTTAACGGGAGCTTTAAAGCCCTGTGCTAAGTGTAAATGATAGCGTGGTTGAAGAGACGCTCAAAAAAAACGGTTACGACATCATCTAGAAGGGCTTCCCCTCGTTGCTGATAAAAAGGGAACAATGAGAGAGAGCGAGGTGGAGAGACAGAGGATACAATGATTCTGGGTGGGATCGGGTGAAAGTTCCTTTAAGGATACTCAAATATTTCCTTCAAATTCACAACTATTTTTTAAGCGAGATTTTCGTTTTGCAGAAATTTTATCATCTCCATAATTTTTTGTATTTTTCACAGTTGAATATAAGTCTTCAATAATTTCTTCAATGAACTTCCACTGAATATCTCTAAAATAGAAATAAAGAGGGTAATAAAGGCCAAATTGATTTCATCAATTGGTTCGTTCGATAATCGGTCGAAGGAAATTGTCGAGGTAACGGCTGTGCGATATTCCCAGTCAAGGAATTTTAGCTCTTTTTTTATCTCCAATTGAGAAACGCGAGATACGTCGTGCCTCCTTTTGATTCAATAAAAGACAAACGGAAGAGGAGAGCCAGGGAAAAAAGGCAAATATCGAAAACAGTGGCACGTACATAAATTTGCGAGGTCACTTAATTGAATGGGGAAAAAGAAGGGTAGAGGAGGATGAGAGAGAAAAAGAACAGAGGAAGGTATCTTATACTCTAGACTCTCCCCAATGCCTTGAGGACAAAGACCAGTTGAAATACTATATCGTTTCGTTCTAGAAGATATACTTGTGTCCGATAGCCATTGGATATGTTAAACGGTTCTGGAATGTAGCTTGGTATTTGATGGATAGTGGAAATAAAAAGTTTATTGAATTCGAGGTGGAGAGATGAAAGAACATGGAATAGGGAGATGAAATTATGGTGAAACAATTTCAATATCAACTTGTGTGATTTACTCACACAAGTAGTGACGGGTTTCTTGTCTAATATGGACAATATCTTCTGGATATACTCACGAAATGAAATTTCTCCACAGAATTCCGTGAAGAATGACAGATCTCATTACCAAAAGCATTTCTTCCAAATGATCGACAATTCAACTCTCCTTCGAAGCAGAACACACATTATTATTTAATAAAATGAAATGTTATTATAAATATATTATAAGTAGACGTACTTCCCAAATATTCACCTCATCCTCTACTTAAAAACACCGGAATGAACTCAACTGGTATATCCCTTATTTTTATTCTGTTGTTTCACGCTCCATTTGAAAAATAGAGTGCATTCATCACAAAGACAAATTTTCTCAACAAAAAAAACCCAAATGGTCCATGTCACACTTACCCATGTGATGAAGGACCTATGGAATCAGGCTGAGTGTCTTCCATCTTGTAAAAATAGAGGAGAAACGATACGTTAGAGATTTCCGGATAAAATGTTATTTTGTTTGGATGTGGGTAACCGTGAAAGCGAAACAACCATTTGGTGGAGAAGAGTAGCGCGTGTCCGGGCGACCTGAAATTCCTCCAGGGCATATCTCGTGCACAAATAAATAAACAGAGATGGCCGTTTGAGGAGCCCCAGCTGCTCGCGTTCCCTATTTCTCCCCTCATTTGAAACAAAAATCCTAATCTCCATTGCTCGTTTTTTTTTTATCATTACTCATCTAGAGTAGATGGGAGTCTTATGCTGTTTTGTTTATACTAAAGATGATGTTTCTTTTGGGTTTGTTTTAGGTAAGAAAAAATTTCCAGCTGATCCATCCTGCTGTCCTGTGTGCAGTGTTACAGTGAGACCGCAGGAATTGGAGCAACACTTTGCTCAAGAGCTTGATCGATTGTATAAAGTATCAGCGACGAATTCGAGACCGAGACCGAGATCGATACTTCCAGTTGTTCAGGATCATCCGCATGGACAAATACTGCACACACCGTCAACGGCTGATGGTACACCGCAGGGAAGATGGGAGACTTACAAGAGAATTCGAGCTAATCGTCAAGTAAGTCGAGAACCGGAATATTTTACGAATTTAAAGTGAAGTGAAATGAATTCGGTAACACTGGAGACTAGAGACAACTAAATAATCTTCGTATGCGAGCCATTTGGTTATTTAGATATTTTTTTTACAAATAATATAAATGTGATACGTCTGTTCTCACCAATCAAAGGCGAGAATTCGGGTGAAAAATCGGAAGAGAAAAGCAGACGAGCCCGCCTGTCCCGTCTGTAACGAGCGTCTCTCCGGTACCCCAGAAGAACTAACGCAGCATGTCGAGAGGTGTTTGAACAAGCACAACGGTGGCAATGGATCCAACGTGAACCTTGATGACGAAGAGGTGGATGTCGAGGGTGATACAGAAACCTTCGAGGAGTACGAGTGGGCTGGACAAAAAAGAATTCGTGCAACATCGATGCTGGTGGGAGGATTCTCTGGTGAGTTTTATATAAAAATTGGAAAACAACAATAACGCCGTTGTAGAATGACGTTCAAACGCATCAAACAGTGAAATAAAATTCCGAATAAAAATCCAATTTCGTTGAACGAGCAGACAATATTTCAATACATGGAGATATAACTTCATTCGCACCATAAACGCTGTGAATTTTTCACTGAAATGTTTCGATATTTGACTGTGAATTGCATTTTTCGTTTACTTTTTGTTTTTCATAGCTGCAGGACTTGCCACCTCGTCGAGGAGTGGTAATGGTGCGGGTAATCCTGGACGCCCAGAGGAGGAAGAGGATCTGATTGTCGATGGTGATGAAACAGCGCAATTTGGTCCAGCTCAGTATTCAGAAGCGGATGTGATAGCGCCGAGGGGTGAGGGAACACCCAGGGAACAGAAGGAGAGGGATGCACTCAGAGAAGCTGTCATATCACCCAATGCACCACTGACCCCTCATACACCCCCTGATCAACCACACGGCGCTCAGGTGGAAGTCAAACCCGAACCTGGTACTATTATCGGACTCAATAATCCAGCCTCACCCTCGTCCACCCCATCGAGACAGAGGTGCGAAGGTGAGGAGGGAGTTACCGTGACACCTGGTCAGGACGGCAATGATACACCGGTTGTTGATGCGTTGAGGAGTAGAATCCGAGAACTTGAGAATGAAATGAGGGGACAACCGTTCAAGTGTCTCATTTGTATGGTACGTTGAATTATTTTCAAGATAATCGTAATTGCTCGATTGCTCAGATAATTTTCAAAAGATCTTTATTTGAGAATTCATATTGAAGCTTTATTGGAATGGAATGGGAAAATGAATGAAAAAATTCCATTCCCCAATAGGCTGTCGAAAAAAGTAAAAAAAAATTGACCGATAGTTTTTCCCAGCCCCAGGTCATAGAAACAATTGTCAGCATTTCCACCAAAAAGAGAAAGAGAGAGAAAAAAAATCCAACAAAAATTACGCGAAAGTTTCGTAACGTGTGAATTAACATGATTTTCACTTGCAGATTACGACACTTCCACGTAATTGAGTGAGACTTCTTTTACCCTATTCGTCGCGAAATAACTCGTTCACTAACACTACGAATCAATAAATCAAAATTACTATTCACCTAGTTAAGTTTTGTGATCAGTTTGTAACCCCATCAGCTGAAAAAAAATGTTATCGGCTTAATTACCGTTAATGATTTTCATTAACAGGAGCAGTACAAAAAACCAGTGACGTCGGTGTGCTGTTGGCATGTGCACTGCGAGCAGTGTTGGTTGCACACATTGGTCAGTATATCTTTAATCTCATTCCATTATCATATCCCCTTTTGGCATTACCATTGGGACAAAACAACACCAGTGACAAAAAAAAATTCCCAGATCACATCGACCACAAGCCCAAAACCATTGTAAACCACACAATGTTTCCGATTCCATTTCGTTATTTGCCAATGGAAGTACTGTTCAATGATGGAAAATCATGTGGAAAGTCCCCGTATAGCGGGCATTTATGCGGGTACATATTGAAAACGCAAATTGCAAAATGATACTCGTTTTCACGAAGCCATTGAGTGACAGCTCATCCTGAATGCACCTGTATCAAAAATCGAATAATATAACAACTGTTTTGATAGGTCCATTAGCTTTTATTTTCGTTTCAGGGAGCGAAAAAACTCTGCCCCCAGTGTAACATGATCACATCACCAGCGGATCTGAGGAGAATTTACATGTGAGCTTCAACCTGGTCGACTGAGCCCATCGACTTATCAATCACAAAGTCACAACGGACTACCCTTGTACATTTGTATATTTCTTAAATTAACGAATTTCACTTCCGCCTCCCCTTTCCCTATTGCGTATACCTAGTACTTAGTAAATTAACAATTTTTAGAGCCTAACGATGAAGTTGAACTTTAAAATGTAATAATAGTTGTACTGTCGTCATTGCCAATTGTCCTGTCATACCAAATTGTCACCCGATAACAGATAACAACTACTCACGTCGACATAAACATCCCGAATGCACTTTGATATAACATGACACGAGTTTATTGTCAATACGAACGAAAAATATCGTGATAGATGAATAAATTGAGGGCCAGAGGTACTTAGACGATAATTACCATCATTTAGCTGGCAACGCGGTGCAAATCCGTCCGTAGATGAGGCATGTGAGGAATAAAATGTCTGCTGAACTGATGCTGAGACGGAAAAATGATGAATTTCGTGGAAACGAAGTCAACAAACTCCGATTACTTGTAAATACTCGCGCAGGTGCGCGTTCAAATGAAAGGAGAGAGAGGGGGAAAAAAGCGAGCTGAAAAAAAAATGTCCTGAAGATGTTCTGTACTCGAAAATAAAGAGACCATGCGAAAAAAAATGTAATCAAGCCTGTTGTCATATATTCTCCTTTCATACCCCTTCCTGGAAAAACCGAGATAAGTCTCTCACAATGAAGCCCAAACGGTTGAGCAGAGACTGAAAAATAAAGGCGAAATGAAATACCTGAAATAAACAATCTTGAATACAGAAGGTTGGAAAATGTTCGCCCACCCCGACCTATAAATACCTGCGTGTAATTTCCGTTCTACTGGCGTTATCATCTGTACGAACCCGGGGGGTCGTTTGTCGCACAAGACGTCCTAATTAAACTACCTCCACTCCTCTCCCATCTCGACCCGGGGACTGTTGAAATGAATAGCTTGAACGCTGGAAGAGGACTGAAAGAAACTTGAAAAAAACGAAGCATGGGTTAAAAACAAAATGGCGGTTGTACAACGGGGAGTAATCTCGGTCGGGAGAAAGTTGAGCTGTCGTTTTCTCGCGGACACCCACCACCATCTTAAATTTCCTTTCAAGCCATTTTTATGTATTATCCGGAGTGTTCTCTGGGGTGGGGCAACTTATGTTTATATCCTACCGAGAACAGTCGTTTTTTTTTACTATATATATATCGTGAGGTGCAACGCTGCGTAAGGAGGTGGTGGGCGTCGGTCGGAGGTGGGGAAAGACTCCGCCCTCTTCTCACCTACAAGTGAAAAATCAACCACCCATTTTTCTTTTACCCAGGGTTGCCAGATACTTGGAGAGCTAGACCACCATCGCGTAGTGCCAGTATAGATAAAAAATAAAAAATATTTCTTTTAAAAATTGCTACTCTTTTATAAAACAGAAGATTAATATTCGCATAACGCTGATTTGCATCCACTAGACTTATCAAGTGTTAGAAAATTTAATGTCTGAAGATTTCTTCTCCATCCCTGATTTTTTTTTGTAAGAAATCTAAGAAATAATAGATAGAAGACAGCTATTCAGACTTTTTACAACCCTTGATGAAAATTTCAACCGCTTGTATTGCAGACAATGAAAAAAATTAAAGTATCGATTAATGATTATCATATGCAGATCGAAAATCCCCGCACGTCGCTCCCGTTATACATCTGACTCTTTATATCTCTTAATCTACGTATAATATAAAAAAAATCTTGCTACCAGCAGAACCCACAAAAATAGCCACCAGATCGCCACCCACCTAGCCGTTGACCCTAAACAGCCCATCTGGCAACCCTGTTTTTACCTTCAACGGTCTCACCGTCGAGTGCATATTAAAATTTAAATATTTTTCCTGTACATTTTTTTATATCTCATCTTGGCAATTCCCATGGTATTTACGGCTCACGTCCTGGGGATTCATTTCCGGTTGATCCCGGGGCTGGATTCAGAAAATCGAACCTTATGAGTACGCCAGAGGAAGAAGTGCAGCGACGAAGGAGGTGGGGGGAGACAGTAGTAAATGTAGACGCAGTGTGCGGACTGAGTTATTTCTGAGGAGGGCGGTGGTATACTGTACCTTGACTACTACGCAACTCTGCTCCGTACTACCGTGCGCCAGGGATATTAGGGAGGGAGGTACGAAAGCACCGCCCATCGTCCTATCAAGTAGCTGCTTCAAGCCTGAGTCTCCTCCAACCGACGAGCAGCTGTTCCATGTGGCTGCAGTGACACTCTCCGGGTATTTATCGCGCACCTAGGTGGAGAAAAGGTGACTACCACCCTCTACTGACACCACCCCTCTTTTTTTTATTTCAAAATATTTGAAATTTGCGTTTAATATTCTACTTTTTCTTTTGCCTTGTTTACCTCGGATTTCTCACCGGGTTCCCACCATTTTGTTTTTCCCTTTGAGAGAGATTTATCTGAGGGGGGAGGGGGGGAGGTAGGGGTTGGAAATGTGAGTGCAGAGGAAATTGTCTGTATTTGTGGTTACGCCCTAGAAATGGGAGAGAATAGCCTGAAAAAGCTATTGCTGGTGCGGTTGATCCCTCTCGCTTACTTTCTTTTCAACGGTCATCTGTAACTATCGTGAAAAGAGTCGGTAAATGTTATCCCCCTTTTTCCACGACGTTGATCGATTGGGTTGTCTCGTTTGACGAAGCTTCACCACAAAATTGGATTCTAATTTTTATCGTTTTAAACCAACTCAGTGGGAATTGTCAAGTCACTGAAAAAGGAAATTTTCCAAAGAACGACATAGAGGCCACACGTTTAATAAATATATTATTTTTCAATTTTTTATTATCTATTTCTCGGTATAACATGTGTATAGTATGACATGACATGTATTTATAACATTATTTTTTTCCTCTTTATTCACATTTAAGTAAACTTTAAGGCACATTTGGCAATTGTATTGCATTACTCGGTGTAAACGATTAATTGACACTCGTTATTCTGTACAATTGGCATTTTTTTCCTCATAATTACAAACAAGAGTTGCACATCGTTCTAAAATCCATTTATGGAGGGTTATAAGTAAATGAAAGGAGTAATCATAATAATAAAAAGTTGAATAGTTTTTCTCATAGAGTAAAGATACCAATTGGATGAAGAAATTCAAAAGACAAAGGGATAAAATATGCAAAGTAAATCTTGGGACAATTTGAATACTCGAGAGTATTTAATGTATCACAACAAAATAAGGAAAGTCATTGTTTAACATTCAAATTGTCCATAATTGATGTTCAGCCGATCTGATGGGGCTTAAAAACTAAATGTTGGCACTCGTATTTTTGTTTCACCATGAAATTTTAATATAAAAGCATCTTAAACGTCTACTTTGAATGGTGATCCAGGGATGTGGTCCTCTCCCCACTTGACGATCACGAGGTATTCACCACGTTCACGAACGAGATAGCTGACGTTGTAAGTATTACGTCCCGCGTGCTTCACGTAGACCTCGTCACACGGCCCTTTGGGTCCATAGACACCGACGAACAGCATATTTTGGCCTGATAATATAAGTAGAATTAATCAACATCCTCTCTTACCTGTTCTAGGTGAAAACCGACAGTCGGTAGCTGAAGGGACACTTACCGGCATCGCCAGCGTTGACTGAGAATTGATTTTGTTTACCAAGGTATGCCTTCTTCAGACCCATACCCTTACTGCTGACCTTACTGGCATCTGATTTAAATTTGGGCATCTGGACTACGTCCTTCTTAGTTTTGGAAAACTTCTGAACAGTCTCCACTACGACAGAACTGGTCTCCGAAGCACCTCTCTCAGCCAAATCGGTTCCTAAATTTGTTATTGAAAAATTTTGAATTATTGAGAAGTTGAAAGAAGTGACACTGAAAACCCTAACATTTTTAATGCATTGCACGGAGAGAAAAATTCATCCACAAATAAAGAGAATCTTCCTTAGAATCACTCTATATTTAATTAAGCTGAGTTCACAGTTTCCTTGTTCTTAATTAAAATTACAATCAATCGATCTTACCAGTGCATGCAACCTTGAACGGTGATCCAGCGATATGATAGCCATTGTATTTGAGACTGATGTAGTAATCTCCAGGTACCAATGGTGTGTACCTGACCTTGTAGCCCTCCTCTACCTCAGTGCAATCCATAGCCACTTTGCTGGGTCCATCGACAGTGACAGCAAGTGCTCCAGCACCGGCATTGCAAGTGTCAACGATGAAATCGAACTTCTGGCCGGTTTTCACCTCTTTCAAACCATTACCGTAGGCCTGAATTGCCGCTGGATCGGCGTCGACTTTGCCTACTTTAACGCGCAGAGGGCTACCGTTGATGTGAACACCATTGAACTTGAGATGAATATTGTGAATTCCATTCTCACGGGCCATGAATCGGACTGAGTATTCTTCAGAGTCAATTGCCTGGATGAAACAGTCGTCTTCGACACCGCTTGGGGATACAATCTGGAAGTTTCATTAGTGAGTGAATCGTAATGGTTAAAGTAGTATGAACAAGCTCCAGGTGAGTCGATGAGAGAATTATTTAGACTTTTTCTCTCACATTTTCTGAAACTACCTGGGATCATTTAAAAAATGAGCCATTCACTGAGTGGCTGTTAAAATATTCTGTCGTCTAATTAACCCACTCAACATACTCAGCTCATCGTCGAGATCACTTAATAATTGAGAACAACAAAAAATATTTCCCCATCACTTCAAAGCGATGCTTTGCCACGAAACCATTCCCACATGAGGTGCAATGATCATGTGGGTAATAATCGTAATAACATAGAATCAATGATAATGATGATTTCAAACTTCTTAATGAAGAAGATCATAACTCGAATTGCTCCGCAATAATACCCCTCCCACTCATCTCTCCCTGAATTCACAAATTAATGAAAATTACAGTAATAAACTCCAGCATTCCCACATTATTGTTCATAAACAAAATCTAGTCCCAAATAAATCAAGTTTACAATCTCCACCAGATGTTTCACATCGCCACCCTCACCCATCGCATTACCCCAACATTCAATGGCACGATTTTGCGTAAAAAAATCATTTGTTTACTCGAAATAGTGTCAAGGATATGCAACAGGGGTTACACATGACTAATATCAACGGAGCATCCATCGCCTCCACACTTCATGAGGTTGTATTTTGCAATCTGCCGACATATATTTTTAGATCATTTGCGCAACACTGACACTCAAACGTCCTTGCATAAATTACAAAAATGAAAATTATCTCGATATTTTTGTGACGAATTTTGTAATATAAGAAGAAACAAGTCACTCGTTATTTCTGTTACCTTTCCATCGAGCTGTCCCTTGGCCCCGTTATTGCGTACTAGGAAAGTATGGGGTTTGTCAGGCTGGACTCCGTGATCCGGGAATTGAGCTACCTCTAGTTTATGAGCGTCTCCAACAGCCGGTGATATATAAACTTTGTGGGGTGAGTCGGGTATGTGTTGATCGTTGAACTTAATTCCCACTCTATAATCACCTGTAGCCAGACAGTAAAATAATCAAGAACAGTCATTTAAAGAAACTTGGAATCAAAGACTTCACAAACAACTGATTGAGACTAATTAACACATCAACTTGTTCGACAACTACCATCATCATCCCCCGAAATGACGAGATTTTTACAAGCCGTAAATGTTCCCATCATTTTTCACACAAATGTCACAACTGACAAGGGAAACAAATGGTTCTTAACGAATATAACTGTGCCACCACTCGAAGGCATCTAAACCTCTCGTTTCCACCGGTGAGATGAGACTCTCCGCCAAAATATGAATCCACAGTAAAACGAATATAGATTCGCGGATATTTTTAGTATCTTCATAACGTTATAAAGGAGGAACGAGGGAGAGGACAACGCTATCAACAAATATCACGACTGATTCATTTGCACCATCTCCAAAGAATCCCACTCGTCCGATTCACTTTATTGTCCGTTACTCTCCATTTTTTGGAACATTTTTGGCGGTGAACGATGGCTTGAGCTCCTCATAAATCAAAAGAGTTATCGGACAATTCAAATATTTATGTCAATAACAAGAAGATATTTTTGAATTGATCCATTAGGAAAAAAATTCGTCGGATATTTTGACATTTACCAGCGAAATTATTTAAACAAAAAAATTATTATGAAACCCCTTCCCTAAACACAAAAACTTACCAGGTTCAGTGACACGATAGCTCACATAGCAGGAGCCATCCTTTCGGTCCTTAAAATCAATCTGCGCTTTACTGGGTCCCTCAACAGAGACGGCCAATGTACCAGCACCAGCCTCCCTGGTCCAGATATTGAACTCACAAGGTTCGCCCTGCTCTCCCCTTTCCAATCCAGGCCCACCAGCATGCACCCTATGAGCTCCGCCATCCTTCAACGGACCCACCGTGAACTGGAAGGGTGATCCAGGGATGTGCATCTCCTTGTATTTAACTGAAACCGTATGAACCCCAAGCTCTTTGGGGACAAAAGCCACAGCATAGAGTCCATCCTCGACTTCCTTGATCTCAGCATCCTCAGTGACTCCTCCAGGGGATGTGACACTGGAGGTAAGATCGAATGAAGTAATTCCAGGCATCTTGAACGTCAATTTGCACTGGGAGCCCACTTCAGTGATGGGGACAGCCTCCCTACGGCGCTGAATCTTCTCCCTCTGTCTGTTGGAGCCCTCTCCAGTGACCTTAACAGTGAATGGTGAGCCCTCGACGTGATGATCAGCAAATTTGAGATTCATGATGTAGTATCCTGGCTCAGTGGGTTTGTAGGAGATGTTGAGGGTGCCATCGGAGTTGTCCTTGCACTGAATTTCGGCCTTGCTGGGACCCTCCATGGATAAGGAGAGACCACCAAAGCCAGCGTTCCTGGTGTCAATGGAGAAGGTGTTCTCCACGTGAGTTTTTCCCTGCTTCAGAGCGCCTCCAGTCACCTTGACCTTCTTGGCATCACCTACTTCGCGATCCTTGACATCGATCTTGAAGGGCGAGTTCTGAATGTGCTTGCCCATACGTTTGACAGCCACAACGTGCTCACCAGATTCCCTAGGGGTGAAGGAGACGCACATGTTGCCACTGGGCATTTTCTTGAGGAAGCAGGGCTCCTCCAGGCCACTTGGGGCTGTGATAGAAGCGTTCAAGGAACGAATATCAGCGTCGGAGACCTTCCCTGGGAGTTGAACCTCACTGGACGAGCCCACCGAGATCTGATTTCTCTTGCGACCCTCACCAGTAATCTTGGCTGCATAAGGGCTACCTTTGATCGGCTTGTCTGCGAATTTAACGGATATCTTGTATTCTCCAGGGGCTGTGGGCAAGTAAGACACTGAAACCGTGCCATCCTTATTGTCGTGGCAAGAGATTTCCGCCTTGCTCGGGCCTTCCACTGCTAGGGACAGACCACCAGCTCCTGCACCCTTTGTCGAGATTGTGAAGTTAGCGGGCTCACCGCATACTCCATAAATCAGACCAGGACCATAAGCTGTGACGTAGCCACTGGCGAGAGAGTCCACGTGGAAGTGGAACGGTGAACCTGGAAATTTTTATTTTCGATTAGCTTTAAGATTTTTTTTTCTATCAGCAGAACGATTCTTCGATAATTCTTTCGCAAAAACTTAGGATGGGGTTAATTTATTCCCCCGTCAATTTTATGTCAAGTCCTCCGTGATATATGGCTTAACGAATTAGTCTCACTCTCTTGAACATTGATATTATTTTTTTTTATAGTGAGAGAGAATTTACTTCCTGCTCACTTTTTTTCGACTGCTCACTTCGAAAATATATTTTTTTTCTAATGCTTCGCGTACAATTTTTTGTTCTATAAATTTTTTTTAAATCTCCCTGACTAACTGTTGAAGTCATGAGAGGCACCTGTGTCAATATTTCATGTTTCTCGATTCCACAGTTATGACTGTCAGTTGGCCCGAAAGTGGCCCCTTATTTTATATATGAGATATAATTGGAAATCTGTTTATTCTCAAATAACTCAATCACTAAATGCATTAGACGGAAATATTTCCTATATTTTTTTCCAAACTTCGAGTGGTTACGCAATTTTAATGAATCGTCTAAAAAAGACTGCGTCCTGGTTTCAAAAACTTAGTATTTATTCTAAGATTATTTGAGGATTTCAGTTACCATGGGTTTGCAAAATGGCAATTTCCCCACAATTTTTTAGGAATGCTGGCTGAGATAGGGCTGACTCACCTTGCACATGCTCTCCATTGAACTTAACGTAAACCTCATGAAGTCCCTCTTCCCTCGGGTCGTACTTGAGTGAGACAGTCCCATCATGGTTGTCTTCGATCACTGGTTTGTCTACATTTCCACTCGGCATCTTAACTTCGGCTAAAAATAATTCAATAAATTAGTTCGCCATGTAGTATCCCCTCGGCATCAAAAATAGTTCGTTTTTTCGTATCTAATAAATTCTCCAGTTTTTTTGTGCCTCCCATCTGAAGAATTTTTCTTCTAAAAATAAGGGAACCAAGTGCTCTCTAATTCTACGACAGAGGTAATTTCTCCAAACGTCGCCAAAAGGGTGTCAATCAAATACTTGGACAATACGAATACCTCAAAAGTGTGAGAATACCGCAGGACAATTTAAAAAAGCAATTAGAGTATCATCAAACCTTGTCGAGTGTTAACGTAATAGAGACTCTGGAAACGTATTGGATTAAAATCTAAAACGGATGATGGATCCGTTTCGTCGTCACTGATGTTATTATCTACTTCAGTTTCTAAATAAAATATTGGCCATTGTGGGTAATCCAACTCGCTACAAGTGATACTTTTAAGCCACTCTTGATAAAAAGTGGATATTTCTTGCCAAGTTGTTTCGATTTCTTCCTCTTGATCCTGCCAAAACATTTCAATGGAGCTTTGTCGATCGAACAACAACTTCTGTTCACCCTTTTGCCAATTCAAGAACCGTCAATTTATTTGTCGAAGTAAATTCTCCGTTTCTCTCCCGCACAATTTGACATCAAGGATACAACAAAAAAAAAATTTACAGTAAAAAAAAAATCAATTGCAATGGCTTGCGATGACTTGAATCATTGTTAATCTGTGCAACTTTGCCAGATTAATCAATATTAATTTCTCCAGAAGAATATCACTGAACTGTGAGAAATCCCGAGCAAGACTGATCCACTTGTGAGCGACATGTGGGTCGTCCCCGGGAGCTGAATTTTGTGGCTCCAGTGGGGCTAATCTGGATATATATCATCCGGGAGGCTCGTGCCATCAACGTCTCACACTCGTTCGTCGGCCAAAAGACGTTTAAAAAATATCCCACGCAGGCGCAATATGCCCACCCAAGGGACAGGCAAGATATTAATGAGATATCATTAAAAAAAATTACCTAAATAGACCACTGTACACGAAATGTCATTACCTCGGCTCCTGACGATTGAATTGATGCTACTGATCAAAGCATCTGAAGACCACGAAAATAAAACATGAGAGGATGCCCTCATAAATAATCAAGAAGCACAAATTATAACTCTCAAGGTCTAGAGTTTGAAAAATTTTCCTGCATTTAAAATCAATTCGAAATGAATTTTCAGCATTTTAATGTCTTATTTTTTTGCGAGGGGATTGGCAAGCGAGTATGAATCATCTCACGTTGAATTGGAGTATGGGCCAAGGGAAATATGAAGAGTGAATTTTTGGACGTCCCTCGGCTGATTAATGATCCAGCTTAGCTCGTCGTTATCGCTGTAGCTGTCCTCCATTTGTCACATGAGCCAGTGGTAACTTCCGCATAAATTTGCGGAATGTTTTATCAACTGACGCACAAGTGATTTTCCCCGATGAAGAATGAAGAATCAATCATCAGTAGATGCAATTGGATATATCCATTCGTCCATGGGTGTGAATATTGAATAGAAAATTCGAGAAGTGGATTTCTTCATCCACTAATTTCAATGTTACTGAGTATTTTTCAGGCATTTCGCATACGTTGTGCGTGTGACATTGCGCCACAGGAAAATTTACATAACTCGTGGTAAATGACGTCTTTGACGAGTGTAATTACAACCCTCGTCTTTGGCTCGGATCGTAAATCTCACACTCGCCAAAAATGTTATTTACCAACTCGTTAGGTAAAACCCTATTAAACGCTGAGACTTTCATTTTATTCCGACAATTGACCGACGATTTAAGGAGTTATAGATCATTGAAGACATCCATAAAATGCATCCGTATTCAAACGCCATTTTTCAAAGTAAAGTATGAATGTTAAAGGACATGCTGGTATTACGAAAAAATGTGAAGAGGTTGTCAGAAGAAATTATCGGCTTCCGGTCTCGAGACGAATTTTCTGTTCACCTTGATGTAAATATTTCCTTTATTCAATTATGGGCCAAGCACACGGTCGTACGCACGCGGCAGCAGTTAATCAACCAATATTAATATCGCGAGTGGCACACGCTGGCCTTACGACATCGTCCAACATCCTCCCAAAGGTAGATACAAGTGTATTAGTGGGCCATGTTCACGCGTAGCTCTCTCATATTTTTGGCCAGTGGGCAAGATTCATATGGGAGACGTGAAACAGCGGTGAACCTGTCGTGTCTGTCATTCTGCTGTTGCACCCGAGGTCTTTTTAGAATTCAATGAATAATAACATTTGAGAGCCTGCCGCAGTTTGATTGATTTTAGGATAAATGAGAATGGATTTCACACTGTGATTTAACGAGCCGTAAAACTAGTCGGTTAATTAAGAAGATTAATCATTTTTAAGCTAACCGTCTGTCATTGTAATTTAAATCGTGTAAATTTCATTGGAACTGCTGTCGTTGGACTACTGATCATTTTATGAAAGGATATCCAAGTACTTTTGTATTTTATTGTCAAAGATACTTGGATATCTCCTCAATCTGAAGAACAAAAAATGATACTCACAGGTAACGGTACCGTCAGCTGATGATGGCAGTGGGATGTTGTTGAGTCTGATTGAATTAAATTTGCTGGTACTATCGTGTTGGCTTTTAGTACTTCGCTTTGTTGTTATTGTCTCCTGGACAGTTGAGCTGCAGTGCTGCTCAATGACACTCTCCTGATGCTGCCTCCTTCTGCCACGTCTGTGAGTTTTGTGGGTACTTGTCTCACGATACTCCTCAGATGCCTATGCGCAATAATATTTTGATAAAAAATTAGATTAGAATCTCTTACTATCGCAATTTTTTATTTCAGTTATTCATTTCATTGTATTTTAATAAGTTATGGGGGGGTTCATTAGTAAAATTACTCTGTCTGAAACTAGTCTGATGTTGGAGAAGATAAACTGGAATTTTCCTAAAATAGCGAATGAGCCAGGATTTTTTCAAATTTCCCAAAAACTTCGGTAAGTCTACTTTTGATACTTCTACCCGGGTAACGGCTACTTCATTGCGTAACGAAAACCAAGAGGAATTCAATGGGTGGAGAGGGAGAAAACCTTGAATCTCGTTAGATAGGACAATTTTCGCATCATGAGAAAATTATTCACGATTCATTGAAATCGACTTCCGTTCCAACCCCGTGCGACTTTAGAATGAAATAAATCAGTTGTAGAATTTTCCAGGAATCGACAGAAGATCTTTGGGCGGTTGAATGCATAATTTTTTGGAAGGTCGAGAAAACTCAAATAGATATTTTTGGATGAGAAGATTTTAATGATTAGATGAATCCAATATTTCACTGTAAGAAGAAAAATAAAGGCTTAAAGAATTAGTTGGCTAATGGTGTTCTGTTGAGGGACCTTAAATAGAATTTGATCTAATACTAGGAACAATAAAAATTCCACGGAGAAAAAAAAATTGAAAAAACAAGGCATTTGACAGGCACTGAAATTCAATTCGAAATTTGTTTTTTAACGTGTTTATCTGTGATCGCGTACATCTGGCGTCTGATTTTCAAATATTTTCCAAATCGTCGGAATTTTAATTTTCCATAAACACGGTTTATATGATTTTTGAGCACGTTCGCCTTTGTTTATTGTTTCCTCTACTAAGAATACTTTAGTGTCTTTTCGAATTAGCACTGTCGTCTAACTTGGGAGCACTCAATGGGATTAATCTATTTCTAGTGCTCATGCTACTATTCCCCATGAGTCGTCCATATTTACACGACTTTATATATAATAAACTTTACTAAACTCGACATTTACTATCGTCCCACGATTCCGCCCGTTTGATTTACCAATTTTACCTTTGAACTAAAGAAATCCCAAAATGCGACTGAGTCGCAGAACAGTCGACGAAATACTCCTATGAACAATTCTAAATTTCAAGCTAATACAATAATAGAACATTCAACATGCTCCCCTCCCCACCCGCGTGCGTTCAACAATGATTGAATGCAATGAAAAATTTAGGAATTTGAAATACCCGTTGTCCCCGTCATTAGAAAAAAATCATTCAAAAAATTTAAGCAAATGGACAAGTGATTCTAGGCTCTCCAGACGAATTCCCGCAGCTGTCGGGTAATTTCTCACCACCGTTGAGCTCTCTCATTACATGCTAGCCACTTCTTAATCTTGTTTATATCTTTCATTACCAAAAATTCTAAATAATAGATAAATTTTCATTGCAATTTATGGGACGTTAAAAAATAATCCACAGTCGACAGCGCATGACAGGATAAAATCCCATTTTCACCTGTTTATTTACGACTGAATGTACACGATATTTAAGGCTACTTGTCGTAAATTCAAGGAGACAACCGAATATGCTTAATTTAATACCAGTGTATGTATCTAGATAATCCACCACTCTTCCCAGTCCACCCACAAGTTCCTCTTCTCCCGTTTATTCGAAACCGTTATAAATTCACGAAAAGCCCAGAGCGATGAAAATAGTCACTTGGTCAGCCTCACAGTAACGTTCTCCCATTCTCGCTGATTTAGATTCAAACGTATTGAATTTCATAACAATTATCAAAAATTAGGGGATGAATTTTGTTGTTATTTTATTTTTAAATCGAACATGAAGATACCTTTCAATAAACTATCACAATTCGAGTCCCCGAGAATAGTTCTCGACACACAATTGCCAACAGGTGGTTCAGTCTCGCTCTGATTGTATCTATTTTCCTTTCACACGAATCAAAGTCTTCCGTTAATGAGTCAACGTCTCGTGACGTTGGGAATTGTTAAAATTAATGTAAAAAAAAAAAACGTTTCGATGTGGTCCCGACGAGTTTTCGGCGTGAACTGTGTCGCTGGAACCCCCGCGACAATATCCTGTACGTGTTGGCCTCTATAGTTAGATCAACATTTGAGATAGATCATCCCTCCCTCACCCCAACCGCCCACTTTAGAAAATCCGGGAGACGATGAAGAGACAGATGCTAACAGGCACAAAGTTAATAACACCTTGATATTAATGCTCCAGCGCTTCGGGTTTCTTTCGGAATTTTGGAGAGATCAGTTCTTTTCATATAGGCTGGAAAATATGGCGCAAGGGGAGGAGGGGATTGTTTGTCCTTCTCACTTGAAATGTATTCTTGGGTTTCCAATTTGATTCTGGCTCATTACGAGCTGCGAATGGGCGTAAGCTCGTATTATGTGGATTTATTATTTCTGAATTATTCAGGATACGTTCCATCAATTTTGTGGTGAATTTAGAAAAAGGAGTTCCATCATCGCACGAAACTTGCACTTATAGTAATTATGAGATAGTGATAATATCGATCCATGTGATCAAATTGCATTAGACGTGATAATACCGTCTTCCAAAAATCACCAAAAAATGAACTGAGCAAATAGCGAATAACTTTGTAATGACAAATCAACAGGCCACCTAGTTTACCGATGTTGACAGTTAGTGATGAGCCAAAATCCAATTGGAAACGGGAAAATATTGCTCCAGAAAACTTGACAAATTATCTCCTCATCTATGGAGTGTTTCATAAGGCCTACATATCATTTAGGTTGCATATCATTTCATCCTCATCAATTTTTGATATTAAAAAAATTCTAAAGTCGTAACAGGAAAGATGCACATAAATTAATTGCAAACAATCATTAGAGTGATAAATTACTGAGAACCATGAAATCCAATCTTCTTGTTCATAATTTAGGTGGACAGATTAATGGGTAATTACGATTGTCACCGACAGACAAGTTGGTCTATTATTTCAACAGCGAGATCACGTACACCAATTTATAATACACCAAAAAAAAACTCACCGTGAATGTATAGAAACCATTTGGCACCGGTTGACCACCAAACTTAATGCTCAGTGTGTAGTCACCCGCATCCTCGACTTTGTAGTATACATCAACATTGCCATCGCCCTTGTCTTCGATATCGATGTCCACCACTTCACTAAAATTAGAGTGTTTCAAGTATTGCAGGTGTTAAGCATTTCTCTGTCAGCATTAACAAAATTTCCAATGGATTGTTGAGTTAAAACATGTAGAGTATCAGTCGGTGGTATCGTTGAGGGGCTGTTGGATCATTGCCAAATGATTCGAGAGACTTGTCAAAAGGTAGAAAACAGGGAAGAGCGTTTAGCTGGCATTGTTGGAGGAAAAATGTCTGTCAAGAGAGTGTTTGTCACGCTACAATTGTCTGCATAATGTCAAGTATGAGGTATTTGTCGCATAAGTACCAGGAGTATGCCAATGTCACTGGGGTATGACCACTTCCTCAAACTTGATCCAGTGAATAATAAACAGAATTCGAAAAAAACATTTCCGTCGACGAAAATATCTCGATATATTGATACCCGCTATTCTCATTATTCGATCTTTATTCCCATTACTCAAAAACTTTTGAATTTTTCTTCCGATCCCGCTTTGATTACGATGTCTTTCCCTCCTCGTGATTCCAAGGGTTCCTCCTATAACGTATTTATAAACTCCCAAGAAAAAGTGAACGATAAAAAATTTACGTGTTGATGAAGAACAGGATGATGATAAATATCGCTGTGGATCACAGAAATAGTTACTCCACCGAGGACAGATATTTATATTCCAATATTTTTTCACTCTCCTCATTTCGACAGTTTTAAATTTTGAGCTACAGGAGAAAGATACAATAAATAGACAAAAATTCGACTTAGTTATTGGTAGCTCGATCCTATCGCGGATGTGTTCAGTGTTAATAAAGTAGCATGTGGGTTGGGAAGTTTATAAAATATCAGCCAAATGCAGTGAACAAACCTGCCGGAAGTCGATCGAATTCTGCAGGTGACAGCCCCACGTCCAGCGTTCTGGGTGTCGACGTTGATGGAGTACTCCTCGCCTGGGGCTAAAGTCTGCTGAATTCCCTCTTTGATTTTGCATTGATCAGCTTTACCAGTAGACACACTCTGGACATTGACTGGGCTGTTGGGAACTTCTTTTCCCCCGTATTTAACGTTTACTTTGTAACGGCCGCAGTCATCAGGGAGATACGTGGCCTTGTATTTACCATCTCCGATGTTTTGGACAGTCACTTTACGTGGGGCTTGATCTGGTCCCTATGAATATAACGTTGAGTTGTTGTGCCAAAAATGTAGGAACCATTAATCATTGGAGCCGGATACTCCAATTCAATAGTATTAGAATAATTAGTTGAAACATTCGTGACTAATTGCTGATTCATAATTAACTAATGTGATAGATGAAACGCTCGTCGAATAATTTTAATTTCAATAGAGTTGAAGATGCCCCAGCTCTGATCCATAAAATCATTCAAAAAGAACTTACCAGCACTTGAACCTCGAGATCGCCATATCCAGCTTTCGATGTATCGACGACAAAGTCTGTTGGGAAAGATGCTGTGCAAACTGAGGCAACACCGGGTCCTGAGAGAACGACTTTATTAGGATCACAGCCTGGTTGCACGTGGAAACTGTAGGGGCTATCAGGGATGCTCTTGTTTCCATACAAAACATCAACTTGGATGTTAGCACCAGCTGCTGGGGGCATGTAAGTCACCTCGTAGAGACCATTTCCTCGACTCTCGATCTTGGGCTTCTGCATCTGGCCCTTATCTGTCTTCAGCTTAACGTTGAGCTGTTCTCCAGGGCATTTCGATGTGTCGACCATGAATTGTGCTGGTACGCCCTCGCGTACTTTCTCCGGCTCCAGGCCTGGCCCATAGGCTATCACGTCATTTCTACTCTCGACTGCGTTCTCCACTGGTACCCTGAAGGGAGAACCTGGGATGTGCTTCTCACCGAACTTGATGGCCACGTCGTAGTCACCGGGTTCTGTGGGTACGTACTCCACGCTGCAGGAGCCATCGTAGTTGTCCTTGCAGGTCATCCTGGCCTCGGAGGGGCCTTCGATAGCCAGACCCAACCCACCATTTCCAGCATCTGACGGTATTAAATAATTTAATAATAAAATGGTTGATAGAGTTGCGCAATTTTCATTTTCTGATCAATATCCGACTGCGAAATGTTGATGAAAACGTTTTTTTGTGAAATTAAAAAAAAATTTAATTTTGCCAAAACACTTTTGAGAAAAATGTGGCTATCACATCACCCTTCAATTACGAGATATATTTTGGAAATTGAATAAAAGTGCGTATTGGTCTCAGGTGATACAGCCCAATATTATTATTAATTAATTTAGACTCACCACTGGTCTCAACGGTGAATTTGTTGACCTTATCAACAATTCCCTTCTTCAAACCTGGTCCATAAGCCTTGCACTTGGTTGGATCGCAAATTCTCTTGACATTAACCGAGAAGGGAGACCCAGGAACAGGCACGTTATCATAAAGAATGTCAATGGTGTGAGGACCCTCCTCAAAAGGTGTGTAACTGACACGATAAGTGCCGTCGTTCTGGGGCGTTATTGTTTTCTCAGTTTTTCCTCCACTCGGATTTGTGATCGAACAAGAAACCTTTCCATCATCTCCTTTCGTTTTTGGAACTGCCCTGGTGTCAACAGTGAATTCCGTCGGGATATTCACAGCTATACCTAAAAATAAAAGACAAGTGTTGACCACAACTTCCATTACCCAGAGGATCTAATCATCTTTCTGAAATGATTTCATTCGATGAAGAGGATTATTCAGTAGCTAGGGGGAACCTTTATGAGAAGTTTCTGTACATTCATTCTGTGGGAAGCCCACTACAATCGAGTTAGAACAATTACCCCTATAGAAGTCATTATTTTCATTGAGATAATTCAAAATTTCTGAGATCACGAGGAATGCAATTCTAATTCTTAAACAATCATAGAAAACCAGCACAGAAAATCCTCTCGTCGTATTTTATCCCTCCACTACTTTACATACTTGTCAAATGTAAAACGAAATATCTAATTGAAAAAAAAAATACAGCAACATCGAAAGCAAATATGTTCTCGATCAGCAACAAACCAATACCTAGAGTGAATAACAAAAAAATCCACAAAAAAAATAATTAGTTCAAGGCAATCAGAAAAGCAGGAGGGAGAATAGGAGAAAAGTTTCCATAATCTCATGCTGTGTAACTACACCAAGCAATTGCAAGAGAAAAAAATCGTAAAAAAAAAATCAAATTTTGCACGCGTCTCCTAACCATGGGGCTGAATGCCATGTCCGATGACCTTGATCTTGGAAAGATCGGCGTCGGGTGCGATGATAGCTTGAAACGGTGATCCAGGAATGTGTCGATCATTGAAAGTGATATTGATTCCGTAATCTCCAGGTTCAGTGGGTAGATAAGCAACTGAACAGGTACCATCCCCATTGTCACGACAGTTGATAGCTGCCTCACATGGACCTTCAACAGTGACACCGAGTCCACCCTGGCCAGCGCCACGTGTGTCAATGACAAATTCAGCTCGCCTACCGACAAGGCCACGATGGAGGCCAGGTCCAGTGGCACGTACTTTAGATGGATCACTTCCATGTACACAATTCAATCGGTACGGATGTGGTGTTATTGGCTCACCCCCAAAACTAATACCCAACAAATATTCACCTAGCTCCATAGGTGTAAAGTTAACGAGATAGCCATCGTGTGTTGGTATCAGGTGTGCCATAACACGATTGCCCGATGGTGCTGTTATTCCCACCTGTATCTCAGCGGTTCTGTTGCCAGTCTCCTCGGTTATCACTCGAAATTGTTGAAGGCTGTTGACCGGTGCCGCTACGAGGATTTTTTTGTTTTGTTTTTTTTTTGATGAACGATAGCAGCTTTTTTTGTTCTTCATGTTGTTAGCAAGTATAATGATTATTCGCATAATTAGGGGAATATGAATTATGCGCGTGGTTAGTTGTCTTCCTTTCCATAGTGAAAGTACTTTTCTCATTTTTCCGTGAGACAGAGTGAATATTAGAAATATTGTTTTTACTGGTTTTGTTGAGAATTTTTTAATACTGGAGGACTAGGTGATTTTGTAAGAGCATTAGCATGTGCAAAAAGGTTGCGATGTTTTTGATATAAATATTTTTAGCTGAAAGTCCAAGTGGTAACTACGTAACTTGCTACCGAGGAATTTCAAACTGTAGGGGTATTCTGAAAATAAACATTTTTGGTTGTAGCGATCCGTTGGAATGACGCTAACCAGTCATACGACGCGGGAACACCTTGCGACCCAATTCAATGATTCCCAGTGTAATACGTTGGATTAAGGATATCCAAGCACGTTAATCATTTTCTCCATTGAAACATTATTCTAAGTTTGTCGTTGAAATATTTTCCTGAGGAAGATGGTCAAGCACCGGAACCTCTAGCTCTAAAGATACTATTTCCTGGAATAACTTGGATATCCTTCGAGGAACATGAATGAAAAATAGACCCCCATAGACTGGCAAGGCAAGTCACACCAAATTTACTGAGAAACCCTAAACACCACCCGGACGCGCAATTTTCTCTTTGATAAAGAAAAAAAAATTGATCGCCGTCGTTAGCCCAAGTGCAACGGTCTTGCTGAACAAAATTCCGTATTGCAGTAGTGAACTCATTATATACATCGCGTACCACCCGAGGGAAATTATTTTAAGTCACTGGCCCCAGTCCAAGAAAATTTAAAACTCAAGTCACATTTTGCAGTAACATCCTTCTTAATCTCAAATAATTTTCAAACACCCCCAAGGATGCGCTCCTGTTTCAATAAACTCGTTAATAAATCAGCTAGTTAATTGCTTCCTGCTTCCCAAAAACGAAAAATTATATAGTTGAGGAATATAAATTCAAGGGTGTCAAGAATATCCGTGTGGAAAGCCTAAATGATGTAGAAGAAACGTAAAACTTGAATATTTTGATACTCACTTGGTTCTAGTCCATCGACCTTGATCTTGGAGACATCTACATGAGGCTGAACGTTCACCTTGATCGGGCATTTGGGTACCTTCAATCCTCCATAGGTGAGATCCACCTTGTAGGGTCCTGGTTGAGGTGCGACGTAGTCAACAGTGTAAGTACCATCCTCATTATCACTCAATGTCACTGGAAGATCTCGTCCATCGGGTCCAGTCATATTGACATCGAGGTCGCCATTGCCAGCCTCTCTGCAGTCAATATTGAAGTGAGTTGGAGTATTAGACTTGACGCCTTTCTCCAGACCAGGTCCAAAGGCCTGGACCATGGCTGGATTCAATGGAGAGGTGACTTTGACCCTGTAGGGGGATTTCTTCGTAGCAACATTTCCATAGTTCACCATCACCACATGTCCAGCCCCGGAGGTTGGCGTGTAGTGAGCCTGAACCGTTCCGTCTTTCTTGTTATCAAGCTTGACAGGCACTTGACGTCCTAAAGCGTCTTGAATGGCGACCTGGAAACAATTAAACATGATATCATGCTTGCGATGACACCAGCAGAGCCTTCTGACTAATTGGTAGGGATTTTTCTCTTGACATAGACTGGATAGATGGAGACTGGAAAAATCTGAATAGAGATTCTTCATCATCTTTGATAGTAAAACAAATCGCCATCGATGTGTGAGAGTGAAGATCAGCCCCCCTCTCATTTGACACGAAATTCCCCATAAATTTATTGTCTACGTATAAATTCTATAGCATTATTTAACCCTGAAGTCTTCATCAAATAAAATCATGAATAACAAACCTCTAGAGGCGCTTGTCCAGCTTTACGTGGGTCTACCGTGAATTGTGTGGGCTTATCACGATGAACCCCTTCAGGTTGAATCCCAGGTCCGGAAACCTCGACTTTATCAGGATGAAAGTCACTTGCAGGAACAATGTTAGCAATATAAGGCGACTTGGGAATGTCCTCATTATCACAGAGGATGTGCACAGCATAAGGTCCTGGAGCTGTGGGCAGATAGGTGACGTCTGCAGTTCCATCCCCATTATCATGGCACTCGATTTTCGCTTTGGACGGTCCCTCGATGGAGAACCCTAGAGCTCCTGTCTCTCCATTGGTGTCCACAGTGAATTTCGCTGGATGATTGACAATCCCGCCATACAATCCTGGCCCGAACACTCGGATCGACGATTCTTTGTAGGGGCCGACGTTCACTTCGAAGGGGGACTTGGGGATCTCCTTCCCACCATAAGTTATCATCACCACGTGGCGCCCATCTTTCACTGGAACATAGTGACACTTGTACGTATTGTCGTCGACCTTATTGATGGTGACGGGGAGGCTGACACCGCCTGGACCAATGCAACGAGCATCAACCAGTCCTTCTCCAGCATCATTGGTGGTAATCACGAAGTCTGCGATGTCTTTCACACGAACACCCGTGGAGAGTAAACCTCTACCGTATGCGCGACACTTCTTGGCATCTGATACTGGCGCTACATGGACTCCCATTGGGCTCTTCGGGATTAATTTTCCAGCGAAGAAGACATTCACCGAGTGAAGACCTACCACTGGGGAACAGTACTCACAACGCCAGACGTCTGGTGATGTTTGACGAAGTTTTACAGGCACTGTGGTCTTCGAGCTCTGCAGGAACGTTTTGTAAAAATCATTAAAATTACTTGAGTGGAAATAATTTTTAAAAATTTAGGACATTAGCAGTTGTGGATTTACGAGGTGATTGAAGATCAGTTAAATAATAATTCAAATGTGAGTTAATATTTTCTCACCTGCGGATCGAGAATAATGACTTCTGGGACTCCCCTTCCAGCATCCTTGGTATAAATATCGAAATAAGTTGGGCGATTGACAACGACGCCTTGGGGTTGCAGTCCAGGTCCACTAGCGGTGACTTTGCCAGGATCGCCTGGTTGACCCTCGACCAGAACAGGATACGGACTCTTCGGGATTTCCCGGCCTCCATAAAGTACTTTGACCTTGTGAGGGCCCTCGGCTTTCGGTGTGTACGATACAGAGTAGGTAAGGTTCCTGTCATTGTTGAAGCGAATGTCAACCGGCAATTTTTGACCCTTGGGATCGTCGACTGTCACCTGAACATCGCCTTTTCCCGCCGAGAAAGTTTCAACCGTGAAATTGGCTGGAGCACCGACGATCGGGCCTTTCGGTTCGATTCCAGGACCGTAAGCTCGTACTCTGTCGAGGAACATGATGTCAATCAGATTGAGGGGTTTTTCAGGGAATGAACAAACTAAAGACAACGATTGCCTCATTGTCCACACGTTTTAACAAGCGTTAGGCCATAATTCAATGTTACAGCACGCCTGCAAACCAGCGAACCGCAAATAATTACCAAAATATTTTATTTCAATGTCTATTGATGGACTGTTTTTTGTTTAATCGTCCACAGCCCCCGAATTAGATTAAAAAATTGAATAGAGTGGGGAGTAATATCGACGTGTTAGATTTCAAACTCTGATTAGAATTTAGGAATGTGTATCGTTTTCTGCTCCCCCTGTTGTCTGTGTAATTGAAATTATGCGATTGGTATTAATGCGCAAATCCTTGTCAATTAAATGAAATTAATTTATAATATTATTTGAGAAAACAACTGTGCTTCCCGACTTACCGGGGCGGAGGCACGCTGCGACCGAAAAATGAAATAAATTCATTACTTATTTATCAAAATTTCGATTCATCAAGTTTCAAAATTTTCATTATCGATTTACCATTGAAGAAAAATCAGGTACATAGAATTTTTAATTACCTGTTTGGATTGGTGCGCGGTCTGATTGGAGCACCAGGCTTCAATTTTGCATGTGGATACTGAGATAGATATGTCATCATAGACAATTCGTCCACGTTTGGATTGACCATTTCTTCAGGGCTAATGAGCTAAAATATAAATTGGGTGTCACATCAATTTAAATATGATATAGAATAATCGTGAATACACCATTCACCAAAAATGACGATCATACGAATAACTCGGGGCGTGAACAATACCTGAGGGATATTGAGCCAGTCATCAGCAAGTCCCATAGCCTCAGCAGCATTTTGGGCAGCATCCTTGGGATCCCAGTTCTGCCAATCTGGGCAGAGACCCGGGGCAACAGCATCGACCAGCGCACCCACGGCTTTTCCATCGTTCCAGTCTGACGTGAAGTTATTAATCGGCACTTCCGGCAATTTCGATTTGATCCAGTTCATTAGTCTCTGCTTCGGCGTTGCACCTTTCTCCGTGTCGTCTCCATCATCACCATCCCACATTGGCATGGAGATTGAGTAATGGAGAATGAGAGTCCATATTAACCCCAGGATCAGCTTCAATTTGCAATCAACGATGTCCGATGAATCTGCATTAAAGAGAAAATTCTCGATGTTACAAAAATTATTTATAAGGCTATCATAAAAAAAAGGCTATTGTGGGGGAAATTGTTTCTGGGTTGTCATGAGAGGCCTTTTCTTAGAATCGAAACAAGGACAGCTCTGTGCACCAGGACCACCCGAGCTACCCCATAAACAAGTCTGAAGTGTTGGATACCTTTGACAACGGAGGGTCAGAGTTTTCGTCGAAACAAATGATGAATGCAGCGTTGAGGATCTCCATGACGCGATGGAGATCAAGTCAGTTCGCCTATCAACGAGGGCGAGTGCACATCGGAACACATCCATATATTATTCAAATTATACCTGTTCTTGATTTACCATAATTATCGTTAAAACACCTCCCTACATTCCAAGAGCAATTATATTCATCCAAGACAAGTGTACAACGAATTTCTTCGAATATAATTTCCTTTCTGGTGAAAGTATTGAGACACTATCTCGAAAATTCCGCTATTTCCCATATTTTTTTAGATATTCAGAAGAAAAAAAATGTAATTAACTAAACTCCCTTGATTTGTCATGATTTATTTTGATCTAGACTGTTCATCTTTTCCCTCATATTTACAAAAATAATGAATGTAATTCAAATGTAAACCCAAATGTAAAGTAAACTGAGGTCAAGAGACCTTCTCGCTTTCATCACAGACATCTCATTCATTCTGTTCAATGGTTTATTGACACTTCTCAAAAGCAAGAGTGAGACAGAGTCATTCCAAGTGCTACAATAATACTCTCCCAGTGACTTAAAACTCGAAACGCCAACGCCCTCGGTTTTTCGACTGCAACATGACACGTACGTGGGTGGAATTTAGCGGTCTCATAGATGAGGGGTGAGACTACCATTGTTAAAATAGAATGTGCTCATTCCTACGTCACAGTTTCACCTATGAATCACGATTCTTATATCCAACGGCTGATTGAATATTCAGTGTCAGGGAACTCATCGGGACTCAGTGACTAGGTGCAGCCCACTGCACATTCAGAAATTGTTCATCTAGTCGCAGCGATTTTAAAAATACGTGGGAGACGTTTCAACACCTTTTCCCACTTCATTCTTCACTTCAGGATTACGGTCCAGTGTGTAAATCCCGTTTCTCGTATAACGTTTTTCGTTGCCACAATCACCCGGACGTAATCTCGTATTGCACATAGTGTAATTATTTTCAAAAACAATTATCATAAAAATCAAATCAACCCATATAGCTATCATAATCTTCTTTTAACTTTGAATTAATGACATTGTAAATATTTGAAATATTTGAACCTCTGATTGAAGTCATTTGGTGGATTAAATTACATGCTTTAAAACAAAATTGACAATTAAAAAAACAAACAAGTGAATTAAAACTCAATAGTCACTGATGAAGTTCAAAAATATCCCTATTTGACCAGGAAACGATAAAATTTCATTTATTTCCCTTTAAGGGCAATTTCTAAAAAGTCCACACCTTTACGAATTTTTAATCGATGTTTTAATGTTATTGTAAACGAAATTTCATGATCTATCCGCCCTACGAGCAATGTTAATCGGCAGGAATAAATACGAGTTTATAACAAAAAGATGAAAAACAAGAAAAGTCTGGCCCTGAAATAATTAGATGCACGACGCGCCTGAACACACATTCCGATTATCAACTCACTTATTCCCGCGTGAATTCGATAACCAATAAGCCCCAATATGCTGTTATCAACCGTCTCATTTAATCAGTTCCATTCTCCCTCATTCGATATGTAAACAACTGAAGCATTTGGTTGGCTCGGAAAAATTACTCTCCTCGGAGCAAAAGTAAGCCCGATTCATTCCTTCTATTTTAAGCAATTACCCAACACTGACGTCACACAACAACGCTCGAAGATCGAGTAACTGACATGTTCCACGTTTAGTTTATTCTTTTATTCCTCTTTTTTTTCATAACATTTGAGTCATCATGCAAGCGGATTCAGGTCTGTGTAAATTCTTTCTCGAGGGTCATCCTCTTGAGACTCACCGAGCTGATGTTCAATGGGATTATTATATCGATCAATAGCTTGTTTCAGTGGTGATGATTTAGGAGGCAGGGAGAGGCTTGTAAGTGTTCTTCAAATATTTGATTGATGTTGAAGGAGAAAAATCGGTGTGGTAAACTCCCTCGAGTTTTGAGGAGTTTCAATTTCCCGTCAGGTCATAAATTTCCATAGCATGAAAAATCCCCTCAAATTTACGAATCCATCGAAAAATGAAAAATTGATAGAACAAGAATTCCACTGTTTTATTCAATTCTCCCCGATTTAGGAGCAGAGTAATTGAGAGTGACGATTAATCCAAACAAGTGCAAGACCTCATTATCTACCCCTCAGTAAGTAATAAATGTTGCTTTGCCTGAGACAGTATCGCATCGTACTTCAATAGTCTATACACTGAACACACCAGATATTCTCGTTACGGTATGTACCAAGGTTGTATTTTAATTGAATTAATAATGAAGTAAAATGACATAATAATAATCCAACAGAATTTCTAGTATTCCATCTTCAATTCCTGCCCTTTCTTCTAATCATTCTATTAAAGGACGAGGGAGAAAATTGATTGGATGACTTTCCCGTTGTTGGATAAAACATATAGCAATAATGAGGATTAATCTAATCGTGGAAAGATAGGAAAGAAAATACAGTAGATTAGTATAAATTAATCTAGTGGTGACGGTGGAGCGCCCGTTCGCTAGTTGACAATAACACGTATCGAGCCTGGTGGAGAGAAACGCATCATCAAATGGGCCCTGAGAATTGAATTAATATGAGACAATTGAAAATTCCATGCTCAACTGACGAATCAGTCAAATAAAAAACACAAAATATATGAGTTAAATTGGGTGTGACGGTCTGATTTATTTCTGGGGTATTAATCAGCGAGAATTGCTATTTCTTTCTCTCGTTATATCGGTTTCATCAATTACCCTGAATAAAGCGTGAATGAAACATAATCGTTTATCAAAACGACAATAAAAATTGTGAGATTTAATGTCTCGTCAAGGTCAGATGGAAGGTGAAGCTTTAAAAACTACCTGCAACTGGGACTACGGGCGATTGGGTAATTTCTATTTTTGGACTGAGGTTTTTAACTTGAAAAAAAAAAAATTAAGTATTCATCATCGCTACTGTTATCCACATTTCACAATTATGTTTCATCCATTCATGACATCACACCAATATCTTCCGGCGTGCATTAAGATTCGAACGTAATCATCAAGCTTGACATCATTTTTCCACTTATTACTGACCCGTAATGTAATGACATTGTAATGTTCAATAATTCCAAGTGTTTCTCTAATTGTCTTTTTATTTCAATTTTATTTTCGTCACTAGGAGGAGAAAGTATACTCTCCGGTGACCGATACAAGGTCACGTTTGGCCAAGTGCCGGCAGTTTAACGTCACCCGGTGTTTCTTTATCCTACTTTATTCTCCCGTAGTTATCACTCGAGAGAGAAACGATTCAATCTCCCACGAAATGCCATGATAACCCATTTCGAATTAATCATACGTTAATTTTTTGCTTTCAATTCACCTCATTTTCAAGTTATTGTAGAGATTGTATCGGATCGCCACCGGATATATTTTCAAGGCGACTGTTAAACAATCGTCGGATGTAATATTAACTGCGCCCGAATTGTATTCCCCTACGTGATGAAAAATTGTAATCTCTCAATTACTTTGTATTATGACTGAGAAAGGAAACGTGCTTTAGCGAACACATGATTCGTTAGCGCTTTACGTATATGATTTTTTATTCATTTATATGGTTAACGAAAGGTGAGGTGAGCCTTGAATTTTTTAGTGTTTTTCGAATCAGGTATATAAATTTCGAGGGCCATTAATGTTATCACACAGCTCTTCCATTCATACGAATATAAATTATATATTTTTTATATTTATATTGACACTGATATATTAATACCTCGGGTCTGAATCATAATGAAAGTGAATCCTGAGAGGCAACCCTAATAATCTGCGCAAGCAAAGCCAGCCGGCTTCCCGGGTCGTCCCGGGCCACGAGGAATCGATCCCGCGCGCGATGGCTTTTGTTCAGCAAAAATGTGGCAAAAAATACGGTTAGAATGTGCATTGGAAGCAGCCCCGTTAGCAAGAATCAGAATTGTAAACGAAAGAAGAAAACTATCTGCATCAGCAGAAACTCCAACTCTTCGTACATTTGCCCAACAGCGATTAGAAAATAATAAAAGTAAATATATTTGGAACTCACCAATGTTAACAATGCGTATTCCCTGGTCGTCGAGGAATTTAAGTGCAACAGCCACATTCTCCAACTTTTGCGATCTAAAATTGGGCTTTTTGTTGTGCTTTGGCAGTCGCTTTTGGGCCAATACCTCCAGCAAACTCACTAGTAGAAGCCCATCAGACAGATCACCCTCCAAATCATTGATATATTTGTCAACACATTTTAGATGTTTATTTGCCCATCTTGTAAACGTATTTTGTTGTATTCTCTTCCACTGCGCATCCTCAGCAAGTTCCCGCTCAAACATTTCTTCTTCCTCCTGTGCGGAGTTCCCGTCTCTGACTGACTTATCATTCTCATTCATTTTATCCGGCTGTTTGTACGCAACAACTACACGTAAATCTTGGGACTGACGATGGGTGATTGGTTTTTGCCGGCTATGGTGGTGGAAAAACACTTGTGTGCTCAGACGTCAGTAGTAGCGGCCAAGGTAGGAGAAACAGACCTGTTGGGCCACTGGCGACTTTTTTCGATGTTTTAGTTTTGCTTTTTAGTTTGTCCTTTGGGGGCTGCCGGGGCAGGGAGGGGAGCCTCTATTCCTGTGAATTCCACTTCTCTCTGGTCTGTTTTCCTCGGTTGTCTCCTTCCAATGGGCTATACGCGCATGCGCTGGAATTCCTGACCTCACTTGGTTGCTTTATGCTTTTTCAAATACGACGAGGTACAACCGGTACCTGTCAAATACGGCTGCATCCAATTTGTGACTGGAAATTATTGAAATACGATTTTTAATTTGGTAAATTGTCATCAAGGCTCTCGAGGAGATTTTCCCGTGACTGGGCGGACGCGAGCGGGCAAGGGGTTACGTGCGTTATGAGTCAGACGCATTTTTTAAGTTCCATTTTATGAGTGGAATGCGGTGAATGATGTTTGTCTTCTGGGACATTACTACTCATAAATTTTCTGTTTTCTTGTAAAAAATAGACTAGTTGATTTGATGGGATGTTTGAGGATGAAGATTCATAAACGCAGTGTTAGAGATTTATCGATATTTCATGGAAAATGGGATCGTAATTTTCATAAGGGTGACATTGAAACGCCTTAAAATTCTTAGAAATTTTCGAGTTGTCAGTGGTAATGAGGCCGGAAATTCTCAAACTGATCGAATTTTCAATGAGACTTTCATATTCAGAAATAAACTAACTCAAAAAATCAAGTAGTAGGGATTGCCAGAATATTCCAGAGGTAAATCACTTGGATATTCGATTATTCAATGAAAATATTGTGTCCAATTGCAATGAAAATTAAACAGATAGAAAATTCACGAGATTTGATAGGCGATGCGAAAGTTTGAAAATTATTTTTAGTTCAATTTTGTGATATTCTGAATTTGCCGACCATGAACCAAATACTGCGAATCATCGGAGCCACCGAATAATGGAGCAGAATCCATGAATCAGTCGATTCTGAATGAAAATAAATTCAGAATTTATATCATCCTTTCTACCCGATTTATCGATGAAACTAGAATAACATATTCATCTCTGTTGCTGACGAGAGAATTCTGGTTTTACGATAATACCTAGCATTTTGAATAATGTGAAAACAGTGAACAAGAAAATTGTGGGAATGAAAAGATGTGGCGTTTTTGCTTGGCCACGGCTCGATGCCAAGATATTTTTAAAATGAGTTTTGAATCATTCCAACGACACTGGCACAGTGTGAAGAATCATTTTCAGAAATTCTCCCCCTCGGGCATACGCATTATGCATTATGAGCCAAAAAATTATATTAACACAAAGCGATGGAAATTTTTCAACTGGGTTAAGGTAAACAATTTAATGGGAGTATCAAAAATAATCATCGCTTATCGAATTAACATATTTGTTTACCAACTTTGGTCTGTCAGTACGTCTTAGCGATAACTGTGAGCATTAGGATTGTCGCGTTATCACCAAAACGCACGATCCGTGATTTCAAGAGCATGGGCTCTTACAACAACTGTTAAAACTCTTCAAACAGCTGAAGAAGAAAAATTTTTTTTTTAATCTCAAACTTTGGAGCACTTTTGACGTTTGTCAGCGTTCGATTAGAAATGCTAATATCAATTCAGTTACATAAAGCAAATACAGAGGAGCAGTTAAAGCACTTGAGAGCTAACTCCAGAAAAAATAATATATAACGAAATTTAATTTAGGCACTTGACTTCACGTTTTCACACCTCAATGAAATCTTCACAAATCACAACACCAACGGTATTTCCAGCTCCCTCGAGTATTCACCACTGTCGAATTAACAACCGAAATGGAAAGTAATTCAAACGATGTGAGAATTTACTCGGAGTAATAATCGTGTGAAAATGAAGTGACAAAATTTGGCGTCTTAGCACTCGGTGTATTAGATTGTAGTTGACCGTTTACTTGGCCGTCGATTGCAAAGTCAAAAGCTAGTCTGAGTGAGAAGAGAAGTTACCTCCCAGAATAGTTTCACGATACCACTCTTGTACGTTTAGGAGCCTCTGTGCGACACCCCGCACTCTCTTCCTCGCACAGTTATTCTCCCCTACCCATACGTTTTTACCCCGAAAAACCTTACAGTTGTGATGGCCACACGGGAGAAGGGGAATGAGCGATTCCGAGCTATATATACACAGGGAGGGAATACGCATTATCTACAAAGTGTAAAATAAGAATCATTCGTTTTTACCGCGGTTTAAAAAAAATTAGAGAATTGGGGAGGGCGTGATGCTCTTTCGTTAAAGGAGTCATTACGTTTTTTTTTTTTTTTTGAGAAGTCACCGCGAAGAAGTGCGACCTATTGGCACACTAAGGATCACTCATGAAACTCGTGTATTACCTTCAGAAGCAAGCTTGAAATAACGAACCGTATATGGATGTACTTGGGTAAATGGACAGCTACATGGGAGGCTGAATTACTCGAGTCTTTTACCTTTGAATGGATTCACCGAGTCACCAGGCCATAATCGGTCGAGCAGAAATGGATTATCCGATTTTTTCTGTTCGATATTTACATCGTTCGCGCGGTATTATGAGACCAATAACATGATTATTTGTTGTGAAACTTCTGGCTCCGGTGTCCGGTTTTCTTCGATGGCCATCGATTTCTCTATGTGTTGTTCGACATTTCTCAATTAGTAATTATTGATTTTATGATAATAAAACCATTGTAAGAGGTCTGATCAATCTGGAGTCAAATGGGGCTCGAGTAGAAGCTCTGATGTTGAATTATAAAATTAAAGGAATATTTCATTTAAAAAAGTAATTGACGTACTTGGATAGGCTCAATGTTTGTCGCGGAATTTACGTATCTTTCGCTCTCGGATTGTCTACTCCCCCTTAAGTTTTCATATTTGCATTTTTACATTTTTTCCGGCTCACGTAAATGTTACTTTAACCCAGTTCAGGGCTCGTATCACGATATGTCAAGCACTATACGCAAACATAAGTTTCAAATTTGACTACCCTGTTTTTCCGAGTGATAATATGCATCGCACAAAAAATGTAAATAATTATGAAATAGTTTGAGTCGAGTCATCATGATCTCTGTGCCCCACTACTCAAATTTAATGGATCTAGGTGAGGTCGTCGATTCTTTAATCGATCGATGATGGCTGCCGTTCGAGTACTCCATGACCGAAATTCCCTAATGAGTACTCAAAGTACTTGTGACGTTCGTTTCAAAGGAATTATCCTACTCTCAATAATTTTTCTTAATGAAAATGTATTTCTTGTCGTCCTAAACCTAAAGTATAACAAATAACAAATTGTGTAGGAGATATTGAGATATCTCTTCCTTCCCTGGTGTGTACTGTTCAAATATTTTTGGTAATGATCTTGTATACTTTGTTCAATTAGGTTTTTAATGAAATTCGCATTATTTCATTGCAGCTACCACTTTCTTCGCTGCTATGTCGAGGTCGTTCTCCATCGTGAATGGTAAGTTTGACTCCTGAAGAATCTTTTGAGCCTCCTCCATATTTGTTCCCTGCAGCCTGACGACCACTGGCTTCTTGATTCCTAATGTTTTTGCTGCCGTAACTATTCCCTTAGCTATTGTCGCGCAGTTGACGATTCCACCGAAAATGTTGACGAATATTGCCTTCGCTTTTGGATCTAGATTGATGAATGAATTGTTTCAGTCAATGCTAAAGCTCTAGTATAATTATTTTACCACATTTGAATTTTTTAATGATTTTTCCATACATACTAGGAACTTTTGATCATTGCATTCGCGAGGTTTTTATTTTTTATCGATATTTTATCAGGCACTAAGGGATATCTATAAGCACACTTAAGGAATTTTTGAGAGAATATAAAAACAGGTTACGTAACGTTCGAAAAGTGATACATCCAGGCTTCGATGAGTGTATGCTATCGTTTAATGAGTTGTAAAAACGGTGGCGATTCATTTACCTTCTGCAACGATTCTGAATGCCTGGAATACTTGATCCTGGGTTACACCACCACCAACGTCGAGGAAATTGGCTGGGTCTCCGCCGTTCATTTTTATTATGTCCATCGTTGCCATTGCCAGTCCAGCACCATTTACTGTAATTATGGATAACAGCCATAAAGAAATTGAGTGAATCACGATGTACCAGCAAGATTTTTCTTCAAACTTTAATATCATTTTAATCATGCAGCAACCGAATTCCTTATGAGAAACTTACCGAGACATCCAATATTCCCATCCATGCTGATATAGTTAAGATTAAACTTTGAGGCTTCAACTTCCCTCGGGTCCTTCTCGTTAGTCTCTTCAAGATCAAAAATATCCTTCTGCCGGAATTGTGCATTGTCATCGAATGAAATTTTCGCATCAACAGCGACGACTTGTTTGTCCGCTGTTTCAACGAACGGGTTGATCTCGATCTGGAGAGCGTCAATGTCCACAAATAATTTCCACAAATTTTTCAATTCGTAGATGGCTTTGCTGTTGACGTCTTCCTCATTGAAACCCAAAAAATCTGCAACTTCCTTGGCGATACTCTCGTCTATCCCATAGTAAATATCCAGGGGAACTGTTTTTATGAGCTCGGGATTTTTCTCAGCAACTGTTTCTATGTCCATTCCACCAGCTGGTGAGGCTATCAGGACAGGGCCATTGCTGCCCCTGTCCATGAGGATGCAAACATACATCTCGCGTTTTATGTCCACTGACTCTGCTATCATGACTTTTTGGACGAGGATGCCATCTTTGTTGGTTTGCTTGGTGATCAAACGATGACCCAGCATGTGCTTCACAATCTCTCTCACTTTCTTTGGGCTGTGGGGAATTTACGGGAATAAAAACAGATTAAAGATGGTTGACTCGGTTGTGTAATTTGTACCCGGCTCTAGAAAACCCACTTAAATATTCTCAACTGAACACTTTCTCTACTGAATCTGGTGGTATTGGTTCACCCTTTATTTTCTTACTTAACTCAGAATGTTGTGTTCAACGTAGAGATTGCCATGAAAATAAATAATAAATTGTCGTCACTCACTCTTTAGTCAGATGAACACCTCCTTTGAATCCATTATCAAACCATCCTTTTCCTCGCCCCCCAGCGAGTACTTGAGCCTTGATCACATATTCATCCACCCCTAGAATGAAAGAACAATGAACCACGTAAAGATCGGGTCGGAAGGGTAATAAAAATTATCTCTCAAGAACAAATACATACGGAATTTATCCAAAGCACTCTCTGCATTTTTCAAATCGTCGACAATGGTAAAATTCTGTACAGACACTCCACTGTCTTTCAAGAGCTCCTTGCTCTGATATTCTAACAAATTCAAATGGCGAACAGATAAAACACCAGCCCGCGAGTATTTACTCAAAGATCCCACTGAACTGAGGACTTTTTTCGTTAGAAAAGCCGACATTCTTAACCTGATTGAGCAATTTTAAAATCACAAATTGTCCGATTTATCGAGCCGCGACGTTACAGGCTTCACGTCGCACGATTGATAAAGTTAAGATGCCTCCTCAAGAAATGTCGATTTACTTATCTCTGTTATTTTTTTTTTCTTTACGAAATAATTATCAACCGGTTCACATGGATTCAATGCATAAATACAACATGGAGAGCTAAGCAAAATGGTAAAGAAAATCTAGAATCGCAACTGCACGCCATCTATCGTCGATTTTGAGAACTTTTATGTTTTACCGACCGATGGCGGTAGACCCGGGAAGTTTCCAAATTCAAAAGGTCATTTTTTATGCTGCTTTGGAAATCATTTATGAAGCGTGAATGCGAGTCCTAGGAATATTATCCAAATGAAATGAATCACTACTTGAAAAAGTGTATTGATAGCGTCTGAAGTGCGATCCGTATCATATTCCAATCCTATCGGACCTATCAGATCCTATCAGACAGAATACGGATCGCACTTCTATCAATACCGTTCCCGCATGATTGTTTTAGTAATTTTTGTCCTTGTGCTATTTTTCTCATTTTTTTCTTCTGACAACATAGGGGAACAATGGTGCCATCGAACAATGTTTTATCGAGAAAGATAATTACTTTTTCGGGAATGCAACCGGTTATGAAATCATCCAGTGGAAAGTGAGACATCCGGGCTGATGTGATGCTTTCATCCCAATGGAATGTCGGCCGGATGCTAGACTATTCTGTATAGATGAATGAATCGGCCTCTCTCTCTCTGCTGGATATTTTCACCTACGTAGCGTGCTCCACACTTCCAGCAGGGTATTATCCTATAGAAAAGAGAGAGCATGAACAGAGATGCTGGAGAGGCTTGCCGTTGGTATACACTGTACATTGAGCCGATCGTTCCCACGAGAATGGAATGCAAGGGCCTCATAAAACTGGTCCCTTGACTCTTGTGATACCGGTTTGTTGCCCTGCTGCATTTTCTTCATTGAAAGAAAAAAAAATATAATGGAGGAAAAAAGTCTTAATACTATGTAATGATTTTTGAAATGCAGCCCACGGGGCATTGACAATTTGTGATGAATCTCAAGCTATTTTTTGGTACGAGAGACATTTTTTCTTTTTAATATTTTTATCCCGTTATTTTTCCAAGCATTACAAAAATTAGATAATTAGATTACTTAAATTATATTTAAATGTTTGAAATTTTAGAGTTTTTTTCGTCCCGGACAAATTACCTTTCAGGATAAAATAAGCAACTCGGTAATGTAATGATTTTCCTTCCGTTTATTCAATATTAATGTATATTATATTATATTAATGTATATTATCAGTGCGTACATCCGTACGGTTGATATAAATGATAAATACAATGACACTTGTTGTTGTATTTTATAATCGAAAAGAGATGTTGAGACAGTCGATTTTGTACATAAACGTGAATTTAACATCTTGCCCTTTACGAAGCGCGACCCGATTTTCTGTAAACGTGGAACACTCTTCCACGTCCATTCAACATTAGTTTACATAATTTTACAATAACACTGTGAAACGACTCATTATCCACAATCCACTGAGTTTCTCGAAAATATGTCTGATATGGTACGTTCGCTCCTCTTCGTTTCATCGAGATCAAATCGGATCGCCCTCCCAATTGAAAAACAATTTATTACAATTTCATAAAGAAATAAAACTGAAAATAAATGGAAATATAAATGAAATAGATCACATTCTGTTTGAAGAACAGTAGAATATATTGCCATGAAAAATACTGATATTATCATCGTCATCCTTCATATCAGGTTTTCCTTCGCGAAAACTTATCTTGTTAAACACAGGGGCGACTCCACCAAGCCCTATTTGCAATGCATTATTTTATTCCACTCAAATTCTTCGAACTAAATTATGTCATTGGTCTTAGTCACTCATTCGTTTGTGAATATCTACTAAGTACTCAATAATTAGTGATATTATCAGCAAATAGTGGCCAGACCTCGATAAACCCTTGTAAATTTGGTGAAAAAATTCCCAATAACGTTCGATAAAAAATTATCAGCAGATTGGTTTGCCACGTCGCTCGATGATTAGCTAAGGTTTTTCTTTTCAACAGGGCTTGGTAGAATCGTGCCTTAAACCTACGACTTACTGCGCACGTTTGTATAATAAAGGCATGAGTTTCTAATGTATATTTACGAAAGAATAATTTTTAAAAAAGTCCTAATACCGGGAAATGACCACATAAAAATTTCAATTTTCCTCCCGATCAGTGGACTTGTGCTCTTAGTTTTAGAATTTCTTCACACACCTGCACTTTCAGTGGGGATGTGTGGAAAAATCAATTTTCGCGTAAATTTTCTATCACTAGCATAATTTATGGAATTCACATACGAAATCCGACCCAGGAATAGTTCCTTAATGTACTCAATGAAAAATAGAAAAAATATTGAAATTAAGAATTTGGCTTATCTCAATAATATTTAAATAGAACCCTTGCTCATCATGAGCTGAGACAATCCTCAATTTGCATTGTTACTATCTTTGTATTGAATTTCTTCACTTGCAAGAGGGGGCATTGTAATCCCGTATATCCTTGTCTGTTCGGACAGAGCAGAGGATAAAGGTCTATTGGATATCGAACGATCAGGAGACAAGGCACACTAGAAATTAAAAGAAAAAAATTTTAAAAATAGAATCAATTCGCAAAACTTTGGAGCCAATTTTAGTTCTCTAAGTGAAGAATCCTTTGGACCTGACAAGTGTTAACTACTGCGTTAATATCACCCGAGAGCAGTTACGTGCCATGTGAAATTGAAAAATGGTGTATTGCGGTACTAGTGCGCAAAGAAATACTTTTCCCACGGGCGCATAACACGTCCTATTTTATGAGTTCACTGTTTAAATCGGTAGTGAGCAGAGAAATCAAATTTAATAATTTTTGTAGCCCAACCGATAAACCCGTTAAATTCTAAAATAAATGAATCTTGTATGATTGCAGTGCATTATATTTCAGTTTATTTCATTCAGAAACCGCTGCTGAAATTCCCCAGCTCCGCAACAACTGCTTCTAAACTTCTACCTTTGAATTGAAAGTCCAATGAAAAATATTAGATACGGATTTTTTTATTTAAAAAAATGAGAAATGAGCGTATCATAGGTGATAAAAAATGCCTATCTTATGATATCGACTAAAACTTCCTGATTTATCAGTTTTTTCAACATAAAAAAATACGTATCTAATGTTTTCCATAAAATTTCATTATTCCATTAGTTTTCTATATAAAAAAAAATCATGCAACTCAATTTTCGGGGCATTTGAGCTGAATGTAATTTTTTATACGCGAAGTAGTGCATAGGGGAAAACGAATGGTCGGTTCCATAAATTTCAGCTGTCAATGCGTGAGTGGTGCTTTTGTAACAGGCAGAGACTCGTCTGCTCCGTGACTTACATCTGCCTTTTATTAAAAATGGAACTGCGTTGTCAGTTCCATATGCTTCATGTACGTCAATGCATCCATAAAGTATTTTATAATCTTGCTCTTCATCTTGAAACTTTGACAATGTGAATTTGACGGATTAAAATACTCTAAAAAAAATTGGTAGAAAATGCTTCACAGAGTGTTTAAAAAGCCCGTCAACTGTGACCATTAATTTGTTATGAAAACTATTTTTCTTTCTAATTAGTAATACATATTTTTACATCGTTTTACCTTTTTATTATAGAACACTTTAAACAATTATTAATTCTTTTAAATTTGCATTGTTTTTATATCGTAAGAAAGTTAGAATTAAAACGCAAGTAAAATTTCATATACTTTCACGTCCTTTATTTTAACTTCAACGCAAACGCGGTATACTGAAACGACTAGACGTCATGACGCTTTTTGCTATTTTTTTCTCTACATTTTCACATTTCTCATCTTTTTTTTTTTCATCATAAATTTTTCATTTCTGGCCATTTTGTTATTTGCTGCGGAGAGAGTGACAGCCAATTTTTACTCTATCATAAAAATAGCAATTTATCGAGAATCAGGTACGGTTCCGGGTGTAATGAAAATTGGATTTTCCATCAGGAGTAATCATGATCCGGTAGTAATAATGCATAAAAAAAATCAAACAGTGAAAAAATTGTCTTCTCAATTGTAAAGCCTTGCATCATTGAATTACCACTCTAGACGGCTGACGTCAAGACAATGGAATCCAATTACCATTAAATAGCCCCTGAAACAGTGCCTGATAGCGATATGTCCCATGAGTCATGTCATTTACCAGGCGCAAAGTCATACCCAAATGAGTGTAGGTGTTTAGAAAATTTCCATTAATTAATTTAATTATCGCATTGAAAAGATGATCCACAAACTTTGCGTATTACTTTATATCGTCGGAGATTTGAACATCTTCTCTCTTCCACTTGCGTCGAAACAGAATGGAAAAATTTGGGAGCGAAAAATCCTCACGCTTCTCAGTACTAAGAGATTATCGCACGAACGGTCATTGTAACCGGTTCGCGGCACACAGCGCAAGATGTCATACCGGGTGCACACTTGACACAAGCGACCATGTGTCTACAGGGTAAAAACACAACACCTAATTCCTCGTTGTAGCAAATTTTGCACATCCTCGCGTCATCAGCATTTTTACTTTTGGGCGGCGAATTGGGACGCGATGACGACGCTATCCCTGAAGCTGGCTCCTTGGCAGCCTCGCCCTCAGCCTCGCCCTTTCCCTCTGCCTCTGCTTGCGGAGGCGGTTTGACCTTCTCAATGAAGCTAGGCAAATCCATCTGAAGTGTTTCCTGGAAAAGAGAAAAAACCTTAATCTCATTTACGAGAGGCTCGATAACGTGGAAAATTCTTCAGAGAAACAGTCTATTGACATGTTCTGATAAAGTGGCACTTCAGCTAGATACGGAGAATTGTGTCATTCCGGGAAATAGCGATAAATAAATTTCCAGAAACACGTTGAAAATTTATTATTAGGCCCTAAAAAGCTTGTGCTATAAAAATTTGAACAGTATAGTTTTTTAGTGCAGAAATTTTGTACTTGTCCAGAGGTGGAGGACAATTTTTTAAAGCCAAGAAATGCAAAAAACTATTTACCTCTCTCGTAGGTGGTGGTACACACTGTCCGTTGACACTGTCAATGAACGCCTGTCCCTTGATCAGCAGCACATAATAGCACTTGCTGAACCACTTGGCATGTTGCTCCCAGGGAGTATCCTTGGGCTCCCAATCCTTGAGTCCACCCCCACACATGTAGCACTGCGTCTCATCCCCTCGTCCAGTGTAATAAAATCCAGCATCAGCCAGCTCTTCCTTCGTCTGTGGCATAGATTTGGGCCAATTATCGAACGTCCTCAGCCTGGCATCGTGGCTAGCAAATTCAGGATGTGTTGGCCCCTTGGGTTTGGCCAAGCCCAGACTTCCTAATCTAGCTGTACTTGGAAATTGGAATTCAGTCGGTCCACTGCGAAAATCTGGTGATGTGTTTGGCCGATAATCTTCACCATAACGTCCACAAACATCTCTACTCCTCGGTGGTGGCACTGGCACTGTATTGGGATCAACACCAATTGGTACATTACCACACGGCTGTTTTCGTATAAATTTACACGTCGACCTCCAGCGTCGATGATCCGACATTGGATTATCACCCTCGACCCACTGGAATATCTCAATACCACACTCAAAACATTTAACACGATCTGTTTCACCAGTATAATAAAATCCAGCAGCTGCTAATTTACTAGTGTCCATGAAAGTGGCTGGCCAATTTCGATAGCTCGCTAGTCTCGCTGCTTCCAATCGATAATCGATGTTGTCCGTCTCATCAACTTGATTCTGATTGTTCACTGTTGGTGGACTTGGACACTGTCCCTGTAGTCGAAGGTTGTCTGATGATTTCAGTGGCGTTAAATTATCCCTTATCAGCGTATCCCTTCTGTGGCCTATACAATCCATCATTTCTGTATTATTTCCTGGCTACTTTCCACGAGTTTTCTCCAAATTTATCAATTATCAGAATTTCCCAGCCTTTACCTGTAAAGGATAAAACACACGTGTTAAAAATGAATAACTTTACAGCAGAAACGAATATGATACGAGTTTATGGTGTTGTCAAAAAAATACAACAGAGATTATCAAAAAAATTCCCGTCGAACACAATTATCAATATTTTGGAAGATCGGTGATGTTTCTAACTTCTTAATCTTACGTCACACGACATAAAAGGCATGAACATCCCCTTGGACTGCAGCACAACGAATGACCAACGCTCGTTTTCTGCTTACCGAACATCAGCCCACGCGGCCTGGGGCCGTTATCTCGACGATAGTGGAAACTCCTCGGTCCGTGAATGGACGTTTATTGACGAACTATGTGGGGCTTATTGTATACCAGATTCGTTGACGATCACTGAATCGTACACAAAGGAGAATTCACCAGTGTCGAGAATGGGGCCCCTAAATGCGTGATCGTTTTGTTTATTCATCCCCAAGCATGTCTACTCATGCGCAGACGCCTACGTATTTATCGAGGGCGGTTTTTTTCGTCTCACCGGCTGTCTCTCTCTCTCTCTCATACGCACAGTCATCTTCAGTTTATCTCTCGTCGCCGACATACCCGTGGATCATTGGGATTTACAGGATTTTGTTGCCTGTTTTTTAATGGAAAATATCGACACATGTTTTTGACGATAATAGCAAAATTCCCAGTGGCGGGAAAAAACAGACAATCAATAATCCCCCAGACACAAGTCACTCACAAATTTAAAAAACCCTTTACAACTCGTATGCACTTCAACGCCACCAACCCCCCTAATCCGCCTCTCACCGCGAAGATCCCATTCACCCACGCAAAAAGTCAGCGCACGTAAAACGCGTGGGGGATGACAAAGTTTTCAGTACCTCCCAGATCATCGACCAGCGAAGATCAATCTAACCTCAACGTACCTTCCTCGGGTAATAAAATAATCGATATTCTCACTGAATGAACAATGTTCTCACCATTAGAACGTGAAAAAAAAGCAGCCAAACAACCGAATTCCAGAGCGTGAATTTATCACTCGTGGATGATCATGTTTTTTTTCGGGGAACGATCTGGAGTCTTCGAGAAACGACCTCGAGTCCGTGGACCGAACCGACTTGAAACGTGCCTTCCAGCTGTGCCTGGGTGTTCCAAGTTCCACTCAACACAGGCACACAGGCTTTCTCACTCGAATGATCCCTGTCCCTTCCCCGCACCACCTCCCGTCCGGTTAATATCCACAAGCAGTCGGAAAGTTCTTGTTGTACGGTGCCAGGCTCAACCGTGTGTTTCGTTCGGCCCTGTAATTCAACAAAATGCGCCGTTGCCGAGTCTGGAGTGCACCGAGGCCCCGTTTCTGGCCCATTCTGCCTATACATTCACCTCGTGTTATTCGTATATCCTGACCGCTAGTCATGCTCTACTGTCTCGGTATCTGTGGTGGTAAATACCACCACAAACATGAGAAAACGCCGCCTCTGGACATTCCTTCGAATGGTATCTCTCTTTGCTATAATTGTCTAGAAACTACTGAGATGTGAAACCATCTGCCGTGGATTCCAACTGCCGGATGAGCATAATCATATTGGATTGACATCAGTCAAGTTGGTTTTATCGTTCGTGGAGGTTCATTGTTAGGCAGAGACTTTCTGGGAATTGTAAATGAGACTGCACCGACACTCGGAGGAAATTGTCGTTGTTTCTGCGCCCTGGCGATCTGGGAGCTGTGTAACTGCATAGTTACCTGGCTATTAGATGGGTTATTTTGACCACTGGATTAAAAATATCTGAAGAATGTGGGATTCATAAATTATTCAGAACAATTAAACAAGAGTCAGCACAGAGAACAGACTATTTTTAGCTTTTAAATGAATAAACATTTGTTTGATGAATTTTACAATCCCACATTCTTCAATGATGCCTATTTAAGGTATAAAAATGGCCAGTGAGCAGGTATGGAACCCCAGGGTGCAAAATACAATGTCAAGATGATGTCAACGACAAAATGACTAGCTAACACGTAGGTAATGGGGAAAAATGCTTCAGAGTTGGCTGGTGGATACGATACATACCAGTTTCAGGCAAAATAAACATGGCTGATAGACTATCGCGTGTCATTCTTGTACTTTTGGCTTTTTCCTGCTGAATACCGAATTTCCCCGTGGATGAATTGACCGTAACTTCCTGGCAGCGAAAATGACTCATGTACCTCATTATTTCCTCTTCCAATTCAAATCTCAACTTTCACATATGCCTTCACGTAGCAAAAATTCTTTCTTTTTCCTTCTCCGTTGGGTGTTATTTTTTTTTTTTCATCGCATTTCATTCTCGCGTCGCGATCCCGCGTGGCAACAGTGTGGGTCGAATGGCGGCCAAGAGTGAGAGAGTAGAGGAAAGGAAGGAGACGGTGGGATTTTAAAAGAGAGATAAACCGATCCCTGTGTATGGTATTACAAATCCCACACGTACATACGACTGGGTATCAAATATGTACTCGTATAATCGTCGCCAGGAAAGAAGGAACTTGGATCCGTGTGGTGGGGTACATCGAGTCGAGGTTAAATTCCAGACGGTGGGGGTAGCCAGCCCCCATACTTCTTTTGTGGCGATGGTACAGGCGAACTGACGAGTTCGTTCCCCCAGTGTCCAGCAGTGGGAGACACCAATGTGAATGGAAAATGAACAGAGTGGGGACAGTACTTGTCAGACTGACTGTACAGACGTGTTCTTTGTACGGTCGGAACGTGGGACAGGAAATGGCCACACACAGTCACGGTACAATCATTCCATTATTTATTCCGATGGAAAATAAACATTAACAAAATTGACTCACGAAGGAGGTCATTTTCTAGCGCCTTATTCTCTGATTTTTTTGATTCTTCGTTTGATATTTTTACAGCCCTGGATATTGATAAGACGCGAATAACGTGGGAGATAAGGCCAATCGCGGTGGGATGCAATTGCCAGCAACACTTGGACTCTGCGTGAGAGATTATCGTCGCGCCCAAATAGGAAAGCCAGTGATCGAATACTTATTTATACTCTATTTCCACCGTTAACGTCATGTTGAAAAAATCAATATGGTATATTGTTTTCAAGAATTAATTTCAGGGCATTATCTGAAGCCCCGTGGAGAATAATTCATGCAATCTACTGCTCCATCTGTTAGAGTATTATCAGCTAAAATAAAGCTACATTGTTAATTAGTGCTGTTGTGGGCGGAAACATACCAATTCCCCTTGAATTAGCGATATTTTTCTTCCCTCCAGCACTTCCTCGATTAAAAATAATTACGTTCTTTCCAAGTTAAAAACGTGAAAAATCACAATTTAAAAGGTGTCTGTAGAAACTCAGTCTTGTTTTGGTAAAAAAATGTAAGGGCAAATGTCCAAAATGAATGGCTTCACGTGCTGATTTTTTTCGCGGAAAATTTATTGCTGATTTTGCGGTTTTTTTTCCCTTATTTTTCCACTCACGAATCAACGCAACTCGCGAGCGTTAACACTCTCAACTCGCACATTTCACTGGAATTGACGTAGTGGCCCCGTACCAGCCGCGTTGTATTTTTCGAAGCGAAGAACGAAGTGAGGGGCACTTGTAATGGCGTCGTCGAAACTTGGCTTCCCTAGTCTGAGCTGGATATTACTGTACAAGGGACCAGCTGCCACCAAGACGCCCAGTCGAGCGCTTTCTGTTTTCCCCACTATTAAAATTGCTCGAAGAAGGCAGAAATGTTGTGTACGAGCCTGTGCAGACTGAGAAGGCCGCGGCAAAAGGACGCTGAGTCGTGACGAAATAACAAAAAAAAAATTTTCAAGATAATAAACCCAAGCACTTGGAGAATGTTAATAACTGACGTTGTGCACGCGTTTATCAATGAATGTTCGTTTGCTTATTTGAATTTTACGAGTTGGATATATTTGTAAGACGGAGTAGAGAGCGCACAGCGCTGGTTTTTCGGCCCAGCGGCCGAATAAACCGAGTTTTTTTTTCTGTTGTTATTCCAAGGGCTCGCAGGGGTTGTAAATCCCACCCCTTGGGCGTCAATGCGCTTCCCTACGACGCAGGCCACGTACCCTATTACAGAAATCGATCTGTCTCACATAACGGCAATTTTCATTTTTGCAAATTGGGACAATTTTTACAATTTTTTTGTCCTGCAGTGTTCATTGTAATTAAAGGGATTTGACAATTTCTCAGTCAAATTTTACAAGTCATACCGATCAATTAGCCAACTCTTCAAATCGAGTTTGATTACCTGCCAGTTGTCAACGAATATCTCGGAATTTAAGATAGATAGCGTACTTTCTGCTAAAATATTTTTTTCAGGGACAATTGACAGCTACAAAAAAGGTTTGCATGAAAATTTTGCTAACACCCTTAGTTGTGGAGATATCCCCGAAAGAATTGACTGAGGATCAAGTCCCCTTCACTCGTTCATCAGCTTCTTCACGGAATACATCACCAATCAGATTGTTTTTACTGAGTAGTATTTACCACTACTTCGAAATATGAATTTTAAACTTTGGCCTCGAACGTCCGTGGCCATTTATCTGTCTATGGTTTTCATATTAAGATTAATCCATTCTCACAAAACACAAAGCGCTATCAGTCATTTGTTAATATTGGATTATAACAGCACATAGTGCAATCTTCAGAGTCTTAGCGCCAGAAAATTGGTCATCAGAAAACATTAACTGACGCAATGTTTCCTTTGAATAGTCTCGTGTGTCATTGTTACCGAGAATTATAGAACTCTTTATATGATACGTTAATTTTCAATTTGTCAGTACTGCGCATGTATTTATAAGAATGCAGGGTTGTCCTCATCTGCTCGATTGAAGTTCAATTGTAGTAGTCACGTTCAATTCAACGTCAACCAATTGAGCAAGCACTCCAAGTTCTACTCGAAGTGATATTTTACATAAAAATATTTTGACGGAGATTAAGTTTTGAATAATCAGAAAGCGCTCGCGGTTTCCTCTTCGTATTATCAGGTTGACATAGTGGGAGGGCTCAGTGCAAGAACGATAAGATACGGAGAAAAGATATGGTATCGTACTATTTCGACTGTTTATCATTTTCAAGAACCACTAAAAACTGAAAATTATTTCATTGATAATGATTCAGCTTTTTGGCGTTATTTGGTGGACTTTCAAATAATAACATGTTATCATGACTCAATTCTAATTGGATTTTGTATTTTAGCATTAAACTGAGTCAACATTGAACAATGATATATACAGCTATTTATATCGTCCTCTGGAGTTCTATTTTTTTCCTAAATTTTCTACAGGAATACAGCAGAAAAATATTTGATGGTTGCTAAGGCTCGGTTTCTTTTTACGCTGAATCACCTCCATTGTCTTGAAATTATTTAAAACAATGGGGACACCAGCAATAGTTCAATTGCGAAAGCTGATTCAGGTAACAACAGATGAATTCAATAGTGGAATGAACTGTTTAACAGGCTTGGCATCAGTCGGGGAGGAAAAAAGGGTCAATGTGTCTTGGTAATGAATCAACTGCAAAGAAATATCTCGTGAGTCTAGCACCAAATTTTGCATTGATAACCCAAGGTACTATGGTTCCCTCATTCCACTCAATTGGATTATTGCATGATTTTTTTTAATTGAAAAATATCCGGTAAATATTTTTTATTAAGAAAAAAAGAAAAATCAAGAAGTTCTAGTTCACGCCCTAATCGGAACTTTTCAATCGCCCATAACTCATTCATTTGTCTTTTTTTTAATAAAAAAATTTATCTGATATTTTTCATTGAATTTTCATATCCAACACTAAAAGATTATCATGCAAAATCGCATGTATTGAATAGCATTATCGAAATATCCATTATTCAATAAGTTTTAACTCTTTGGTACCCTAAACTCAGCGCAACTTCTCTCAAATAAGTTATTAAATTAACTTGAACAATATTTTCTTTCGTCTGGAATTAATACTAAAAAACTAATCTGATGTAGTTCTGTCGTCGAGACAAATTTTAACGAGATCCCTTAAGCAAGAAATGTGCGAACAGTAGCACGAATTTCCTGTCGACACATGGGACAGTCAGCAAGTGATGGAGCGCAGTGTATGCAGGTAGCAAGATGACCACAGGGTAGAAAGACAACGGATACTTCTCGGTCCATGCATATTTTGCATAAACGAGCCTCCCTCAGCCTTCGATTCTCTTCCTCCAGAGATACTGAAAAAAAAAAGAGCCAAAATTGAGATTCTGTGAAGCCGAGCAAGAACTGAGCAATCAAAACAAATTGTGCTGTTCAATTACGTGGCTCGTCGCTCATTCCATTTTCCGTTTTCCTCTGTACACTTTTGTCATCTGAGTGTCCGGGATCGTCTCGATTTTCCTGGTCAGAGTTCTTCTTGAATTTCATATCGTTTTGTTTGCCATTCGTTCGCGCTGATTCTGGGGCTCGGTTTGATGACGACTGCACGCTTATCACGTGACTCAGCAATGTTGCAAGCTCGGAGGACGATGATTCCACATTATTGTCAAGTCTGGAAATTATATTTATTATTTTATCAGGAATGTTGATGAGTAATTAAGCGTAGCAGAACAGAAGGAAAACCAGGCGATAAGCCCTCCGCTGGAGATTGAATTATCCTTCTTAATGCATATTTAATGTAATCTGATTATTTTTTTATGAATTGTTTATTTGATGGAAATTTATTGTCCTACGGAGAAAAATGAGTCAATGCAATTTTTAATCTAGCCAATGTGACATTCTTCTATTACCCATTGCTCTCCTCATTCAAATGAATATGACGAACATGTTCAATCAGCTGATCAGCATTTGTATACGGTGTACCCATTGTTTCCATTCGTTCTCTCAGTGCCCTTTTGACTCTACCAACATTCAATCCAATCTGAAGGGCTGCTATCGCTGGTGTTGAGAGCAAAAGCTCTTCCAGTTGTGAATCTGAAATTGGCCTGCTCCGGGATGTGGATGTTGAGCCCGAGGATCTTGATGAGCCCATCGATGTACCTGTAACATCCTCCTCACCATCTTCAGCCACTCCTAAGAATATCAGAGGATCCAGGGGAGGTCGATTATCAACGCAGTGACGAATGAACTCCTGGCCACGAACCATTGCAACGTATCCGCATTTGGGGAACCAACGGGCGTGCTCCGTCCAAGGATCGTCGTCTGTTTCCCAATTGTGGAGACCTCCGTCGCAGTGAAAACATCGAACTTGGTCTCCTGAAGCTTTATTCACATTCTTTTAATAACTTTATTATTATTTGATGGTTTCAAAATGTTTTTGAAAGGAATAACAGTTTTTATGGTGACAACCAAGACTTTATGGAAACAAAAATGTATCTAACTAAAAAATGAAAACAATATCAACGGACAAAGATTTGTTAAAATTCAAAGAACTCACCAACATAATAAAAACCAGCTGTCGCAAGCATTTCAGGTGTCTGTCTAAGATTCTCCGGCCACCCTTGGAATGTTCGTAATCTGCCCTCATAGGTAGCATGCTTAGGTTGTCTAGGGGCGGAGTGCTTCTGAATTCCTAGTCTGTGTAAATCCGCAGCCGGTGCCGAAAGTAATTTAACATTTCCTAATTCCTCTTTGTCCGTCGACAGCCCTGGGGAAAAAAATATTCGTGTAGTTATGCAAGATTTGCATTGCGAAATTCAAATGGACATTAAGCTTCAAGACCGCCTGATATTATGAGCAGGTCAATTCAAGTCGTTAATTATTCGGTTCAGTATTTTGGAGGCTTTACTACACCACAATACCTGACCCCATCAATACCAATCGTGAGTTAACCGGGAATAATTATTTTTCTACACTTGATGTGTTGGAAGCTGCGTATCGACTGTCTTGGCATTACCAAAACCGTTATATTTAGCCCTCACAGAATAAATATGAGATTTATATTTGTACGCGTATTACTGTATTCTAATAACTCCGAAGGTTAAGGCGACTGTTAGCATTGTAAATATGAATTTACCCAAGGTTTGGTCCTCATTAGTAACATCGTAAAGGATTATTACCTGAATTGGATTCCTGCTGCGCGTAAAAATCACAGTGGGGAAATCCAATTCGATGCTCAACGTCTGGATCTTCCCCCACTTCCCACATTCTCATGATTCCTCTACAAAAAGCACACTCCACCTGCGGCAATAAATAATTACGAATTTATTATTATTAATAGTCTATTAATAATCATAGATTATTATCATTATCTATTTTCCAATTAGAAGAAAAATGATTACAAGGTCAGGCCAGAATATCACTGTAAAAAAAAAAGAGAAATAAATTTCAGTTTTTTTCGCCGTATGTTCTCCTCAAATTTATTTTTAATTATCTTAGCATTTACTTAATCGGACAAGATTTTTTTTTACCATATCTTCCGACTGGAGGTAGTAAAATCCAGCCCTGGCAAGCTGCTCAGGTGTAACAGCAGCAGTGCTCGGCCAATTCCGAAAGGAAGTAAGTCTCTGTGCAAAGCTGCCATACTCGACCCTGGGATTTTCACTCTGGACAATTGTTGTTGCCCAGGAGGCCTGATCACCATCACCGCGTGCATCACTTCCTCGTGATCCACGTGAAGACGATGTTGGCTGAGAAGTGATGCTCTCGAGTGATTCAACAATTGGCACATTGCAAGTAGTAGCGGGATTCCTGACAAATGGACAGTTGGGCTCTGCCTGTCTGTGTCTCACCATCACTTGATCACCATAATTCCAATCGGATATTCTAATACCACAGATGAAGCACTGGACCTCCAGAGAGTGGCCGGTATAGTAAAATCCACCCTTTGCAATTCTGGTGGCATTGACAGCTGCGTCCTGGGGCCAGTCACTGAAGGTTCTCAGACGATTCTCCTCAATATTCATTATCCAATCGATTTTAAAAACAATTTCCTCGGCAATTTCCCTCGAGACACTGTCATCAAAAAACTTTTCTAGGTCGCCACATACTCCCCGCCTCTCTCATAATTCACAACATGTCACAATATCCGTTGATAATGTATTGTAGGTTAAATTATGTAATCGACGAGGTGTTCAGTGCTTACTCATCAACTGGAATACCTCACACTCATAACAATCAGATTTGTGGTAAACAAATTGGAAGATCATATGTAATCAAGGTTATGGCAAACTACAGTGTTTGACAGCTCGATGGTCATCATTTTTCCTCTAATGAAATCATGACCAATCTAATCAATCAGTGACACTCCTGACAATTAACTTCACTACTTGGATTTTATTTCATTTACGATCCAGGAATTTTCACAAAGTTCAATCAGGGAGATAAAATTTGAATCCATTTCCCATCTTCGATGAAGCACTGCACTGTGGTCCTATACTATTGTACTATTCCATTGCGTATTAATGCGCAGGGGTGGAGGGGGCAGCTGCGCGCGCACTGGCCCTCCAGGGGCGTAAGAAGCACCCATCGACAATCCTGAAATTTATGCGACAACTTTTTTTGTTTTTTTTTCTGTTAATCAGTCCTAACATATTCCATTTAAGAGATAAGAGTGCACGTGCTTGTGGTTTTAAGGAAATGCGAATGATACGACGTTATGACGATTTTTGTGAATGCCCAAGGCGATCACGATGATGAATACGTGACTGTAGGCATGTCGATCACGTGACGTCGGCGCTCCAGTCACAAGTACTTGTGGGAACGGCTGAGTTGCTCAGTCTGTGTTGAGGAACCAGTGCATACATTATAAGTTGTAACATAACCTAGTTTCAGTAGCGTCACAGATGTGATTGAGAATTGACGGATTGAGAGGAGACACATCGCATACAGTGTTGATTTGAAAAATAGTGAACAATGTACATTCAGTTCGAGAGTTCCAGGGTGAAAGATACCCAGAGGGAAGCTATAAGAGACGCCCGGAAAAGAATTTTGGCTGAGGCAGAGGAGAGATATCACAGGAAAGAGGGACAGAGGGAGAGAGCTAGACAGCGTGGAGATGATAAGTGGATGTTGCCTTCGGTGGATGCAAAGGTATCTGAAAAATCGAAGAAGCGAAGCAAGAAGGAGAAAAAAACGAAGCACCGGAAAAGACGAAGGAGGAGTTCTTCAGATTCGTCTAGTGATTCATCTGATGGAGAGGAAGACAAATGGGTCGAAAAGTGTCCTTCCCAGGAACCTTCGAAGGATCCACCTGAACGACTGGAGCGAGACGAGTGGATGAATCTCTCCGGAGCTTTTGATTGTGCTCCAAGGGAGAAAAAAACGAAGAACGAACAGGTCAACAAGGAAACCTGCATCTTGGACAAGCCTGGTCAGAGCTCGAGAGAGCTGAATCCCCACTGGAGGCACGGGGGAACAGGTCTTCCCGATGAAGATAAAAAATCCAAGGTCACGAATCCTGAGTGGCTCAAGAAGAGTCTCCAAAGGGCGGAAGAGCAGGCGGAAGAGGAGGGAAGATCCTTGGAGGAAATCGCTGAGGAGAGATGGGGCTCTCTAGATGCTATTAAATCAATGATAGAGGAGGCAGAGCAAGGCAGCAGACCCTCAGGGTCATCTCGTCGACAGTACGAGGTCGACAGGCACAGAAGGCACCATAGGAATCGCAGCAGGAGCCGTTCCAGAAGTGGAGAGAGAAGAAATAATTTCCGAGACTGGAAATACCCGGACAACAGAAAAAAACCATCATTCAAGGTGCCAGCAGATGACGCTGATAATTCTCGCTGTCATTCATCGAGCAGATCAACTTCTTCGAGGAAGAGCTGGAGGAAACCTGAGGCTAACGATGCGATTAGACTTCAGGAGTCTTCCTCAGGATCAAAGGCACATGGAAAGGAAAAATCGAGTGAAGATGAGCCCTCTTCAGGGGATGAAAAACCAAAAGAAGAGACTGCTGAAGCGATCATGTCTGAGGATGAATTGAATAAACTCGGGGCTAGGATCGTGAAAGCTGAGATAATGGGGGACATGGATCTAGCTCAGGAGCTGAAAGAAAAATTGGAGAGAGCAAGGGAGATGAAAAAACAAACGCGCAAATCACGCGAGGCGGAACGCGGAGGAGTGAAGGATGTCATACTGACTGTGACCAATTCCAGGGGAATGTCCAAACCTTTGGAGCCCCGAAGCCGGTACGAGGAGCCCCAGGGAGGCAGGAGGAAGAGTAAAAAGGTCGAGACTCATGATAAAGGACAGCGAGTCAGATACTTTGCTGATGACGATAAATACAATCTTCAGCAGATGTTCGAGAGGGAAAAAGGAGAGTCGAGTCGACACAAGGATGATTCTGCATTTGTGAAGATTGCTTCGAAGAGCATGGATATGGAGGAATTGTTCGAGCAGAGCATAACTAGGGGTGAGAGCGACGCCAAAGAGGATTTGAGGGACAAGATGAGGGCCATCAAGGAGCACAACAGGATGGAGAAGAGTTTGGACAGCTGTAAATTGTGCTTCGATTCCAAGGAGATGCTGAAGCATCTCATTGTCGCTATGGGGAACAAAACGTACTTATCCCTTCCGCCTCACGTGTCTTTAACCCCTGGACATTGCATTATCGCGCCTATTCATCACAGTCCTTGTCAGACGCAACTGGACGAAGATATTTACGAGGAACTTCAAGTATTCAAGAAGGCGATTACTAAAATGTGTGCAGATAATAAACTGTATCCTGTGTTCTTTGAAGTCGCCATGGGTGTCCACAGGTTCCCCCATATGCAGCTGGAGTGTGTGCCCATACCTGAGGAGTTAGGCAGCATGGCTCCCATGTACTTCAAGAAAGCTCTTCTGGAGTGCGAAATGGAATGGTCAACTAATAAAAAAGTTGTCGATCTGTCGAAAAAAAATGTTAGACAGTCGATTCCCAAAGGTCTGCCGTATTTCACGGTAGATTTTGGCGATGGCGGGCCAGGTTTTGCTCATGTCATTGAGGATGAGAAACTCTTTCCAAGGAATTTCGCGCAGGAGATTATTGGAGGTATGATGGATTTGGATTCTCATATGTGGCGAAAACCTAGGCGGGAGAACTTCGAGTGTCAGAGGAAGAAAGTTATCGAATTTGCCGAAAAGTGGAAAAAATACGATCCTACGATTTAAAACTTGTATATTTATGATGAAATAAATTTTCTAGTTAGATAGTATTTTAATGGTGTTCTTTATGCCAATTTGAGTGATAAAAAAATTGTATCGAGAAAGAAGAAGGGATATTGTTTGTATATAAAATGAATAAATATTTTATTCAACTTAAACCACTAATATTTAAAAATATTTTTCTTTACCTTGAATAGAGTTTCTCATAATAAACTCATAACCGTCCCAACTGTAATTACACTCCTCAATTATCACTGAGTTTTTGCAGTTGTCGGTGGATTTTCCGTTCTAATAAATCCACTCACAGGATACACAGTTAAATGTTCTTTCAAAATAGCTGGAAATATTGCCAACATCTTGAAGCATTTTCCCATTTTGTCCTCATCAATAATCATATGATAACCAGACTCCAATTCCTTTTTATCCTCCTCTGAAATCCTTTGTAGAAGCATTTTCAATCGAACATCAATTCCAAGTTGTAACAAAAATTCTCGTTGCTCCACTGGGCCGAACACTATTGTCCTGTTGTCTTTGGTCGCTATTTTTGATATTCTGGAGAAGTCTACGTCGGCAGTGAGGTCTACATCTCCAGGAGTCTCCAGTGGGTCTCGTTGCTCATGGCTTTTGAAAGCTCTGAATGTATCTGTCTTCTCTCCACTGTGGCCATAGTCAGCGATCAGACAGAATCCACCGCACTCTTGCAGAAATGTTGCCAAGTAATCGGTGATCGAGAGGGTCTGGGGACTCACCTCAACATGGCCCCTTCTCTCCTGTTCCTGAGAAAGTCGTGAACGAATAATAAATCGAAGAAATTTTATGTAAAAGCAAAAATTAATTTTTTATCCTCACATCTATGAATAATTTACTAGCCAATGTAGGACCTTTCGATGTCACGTATCTCAACATCTCTCCACTAGGGTCAATATCAATAAATATCTCGCTCCAGTTCCCATTGTTGTTCTACAAATGAACATAAACGTACGAAATATCAAAAAATGTCCTTTCAGTCATTTCAAGAATTTTTATATTTACATGAAATTTGTGAATGGGGAGAGCATCGAAAAATTCGTGTGCTATGAAGACACTGAACTTCCGAGGGACATCTTCCACAGAGTAGTACCAGAAGACTGCGTTCCCATCTTGGGTTTCTCCCTCTCTATAATATTTCTGATTTCCAGTTGCGTCCACTTCTCTCGAGGAAATACATAAATTTTTCGCTTGAATTTCAGACAGTACTGGGCTGACTTCTACTAGATGAATAGATATTTTGTCACCAACTCTGAATTGTTTAAAAACCTTGAGGATGTCTCTGCTGAGGCTCCCGCGACCTGGGCCCAGCTCCACTAGCTGAAGGGGATCTCTACTAATTTTTCTCCATTCACTTAGAACCCAGATGCCAATCATCTGATATAAATTTATCGATTGAGAACAAAATGAGCTATATGGATTTTTGATTATTGATTAATGGACTCAATTACTTCTCCAAATAATTGTGAAATCTCTGGGGAGGTTATGAAGTCCCCCTGGCTCCCGAAAACATCCTTCTTCATATAATATCCTTCTGTGGGATGTGTCAAGGCCTCCTTCATGTACTCAGCCACTGTAATCGGCCCGCAGGCCTTCATTTTTGTTCGGAAATACGTAAACATCCGAGATTTCTCTCGTTTTTGATTGACAACACTGTCTGAAGAATAATGACACTTTGAGAATACTCTTGAATAATCCGACAAGAGCCTCCTATTATTTACAGACAGTAATCGTCCTAAATTAAGACTAATTAATGATTTCATATTGATTGAAGGAAAGAAGTAACAAAATAGTAAAATGATTAATGCACGATTTTGTAAATAATGATCCGGCGTTTATGTCACCTATCTGTTGCGAGTCTAACCTCCCATTGGCAGCACCAAAACGAGTGGCCAATAGGATATTGCTACCATCAGCTGTTCAGTCGCCATTCTGGCCTTTGAAAAGGCGCCAAGAATGGTGGAGTGTGTATATTTTACAGCCAATGGATAAATTAAGTTGTTCGCCTGAAAAGTTATCAGTGCCACATAAAAAACAGTAATCATAACAGTGAAAAAATACAAAATGGCTAGTCTTGGTGAAAGAATCGTTGTTCTGATTGACATGGACTGTTTTTTCTGCCAAGTGGAGGCAAAACTCCGACCTGAGCTCAAGGGAAAACCCCTTGCTGTCATCCAGTTCAGCAGCTTCGGTCCCAGTTCCATAATAGCAGTTAACTACGAAGCTAGAGATTACGGAGTGACACGACACATGAAGGGCCCTGAAGCCAAGGAGAAATGTCCGGACATCGTTTTGGTAACTGTTCCACCGATCAGAAACAAGCCTGATACTGGCAGGTACAGAGCAGCAGGCAGAGAAGTGATTGATGTTCTAAAAAAACAGTGTTCAATAATCGAAAGAGCTAGTATAGACGAGGCTTATTTGGACATAACGAGTCTAGTTGAGGAGCGAATAAAGACTATGGAAGGGCAATCACCAGACAAAATGATCGAAGCCTTGTCGAATACCTTCGTCGTGGGGTACTGCGAGGAGGACAGCAATGATGAGGAGAAGAGAGCAGAGGGTGTCAGGAGGTGGGTGAGTGAAGCCTTTGATGATTTGGGAGATGTTCAAGCCAGGAAACTGGCCATTGCTGGCATGTTGGTTGACGAAATCAGGGCTGAAATCTGGTCACAGTGTGAATATCGATGTTCAGCTGGCATCTCGTACAATAAAATTCTAGCTAAACTGGCCTGTGGTCTTCACAAACCTAATAAACAGACCATTTTGCCCACTGCTGCTGTTGCTGGCCTCTACTCCTCCCTTCCGGTGAAAAAAGTCAGAAATCTGGGGGGAAAATTTGGGAATATTGTTATGGAGTCTCTCGGTTGTAATGTCATGGCTGATCTTCTGAAATACTCCCTGCAGGAGCTTCAGAGACGTTTCGATGATAAGACTGGATCGTGGTTATTTAACATAGCGAGAGGAATCGATAATGAGCCGGTAACTAACAGACTCATTTGCAAATCAATTGGATCCAGCAAGAATTTTCCTGGTAAAGCAGCTATCACAAAGCTGGAGGATTTGAAGAGGTGGGTGACCTGTCTTGCTGAAGAAATGGTCGAACGGCTAGAGCAGGATAGAGAGGAAAATGAGAGACGTGCGACTCATTTGATCTTTAGTTATCAGTGGTATCAAGATAAAAAGGTGGTTTGCCAGTCAAAGAGCTGCTCGTTGACTTCATACAAAATTGAGAGAATCGTGAATATGTTTATTGATGTTATCACAAAGGCAACGCAAAAGCCGATTGCCTTTATTGGAATGTCAGCGGGCAAATTCGTTGCTGTCAAAGGCAGTGGAAATTTTGTGAACTTTTTCAAGAGTGGAGTAACATCTGGGAATCAAGCACAGGTCAAGACAGACGCCATTAAGGATCAATTAAAAGTTTCAGAGGGTCCCTCACCAAAGCCAGTTGAGGTCACGAGTTCCGATCTTCCCTGTAAAGAAGAGAATTCTCTGGATTCTCATGCAAATTTTGAGGAGTCAAATATGAAGACCTACAGCAGAAGAAGGGAGAGTGTCGAGCAGAAGGCAGAAGTGAAGAAGAGCTTTAGCAAATCTTTCCCCTTCAAAGAGGAAAGGAACGACCATGCCAAAATTACTCTTCCTGCAGTTGCTGATAAGAAACCCACCCTCTTGATGAATTTTGACATTGCCAAGAGTCCGTTGAACAGTGAGGATTTTAAGAATTCTTTTTTTATCAACATCCTGAAAGACTCCGGTGGTGCAGTGGGACTGTCCCTGGAATCGAAGCCTCTTAAAGAATCTGCAAATGTGAAAAGACTAGAGTCAAATGCCTCTGATAACTGTGACGTGGAGTCTCCAGATTTATTCGATGATTGTGAAGTTGAAGAAAAGCCTGGATCCTGCAATGAGCCTCCATCCCCAAATGCGAAGGATCCAGAAAATGTAAGAACAAAGGAAAGGGAGGACAACAGTGCTCTGGCCAAACTCAAGGATATTTTTCCTGATTTAAATAACATTGACATGACAGTTTTACAATTATTACCCATCCAACTGCAACAAGCAGCCCACGCCTACCTAAAAGTATCCAAAGCTCCAAGTACCTCAACTAGTTTTAATAAAAATGATTCGAAAAATATTTCCAAAACAAGAGCAACAAAATCCAAGTCTACAACAGCTAAAGTTCCCTCTAAAAACATCGGAATGATCAAGAATTTTTTCGTCAATAATTCATCAAATGGTTCCAGCAATTCTCCGAAGAAACACTGTCGCGAGTGCCATCAGATGATCAAGGAGATCAAGTTTCAAGAGCACTGTGATTTTCATGTCGCTGAAAATTTGCAGAGGGTCATCAATAATTCTTTCAATACTGGAGGGACAAATTCAACCGAGGAAAGTAGATCTGCTAATGTACAATCTCCGAATGCTAAACGAAAAATCGACACGGAAATTCCACAACCGAACAAAAAACCTCGAAACATTCAGTCTTTCTTCACTTAAATAATAAAATCGAAAAAAATAAAAATACAAAAATTATATGGCCGCAAGAATAGAGAGAAATGTATAGTATAATTTTTTTAGGCAGTATCATAAGTTTATACCAATGAATAAAAAATATTGGATCTCAGCTGCCGTCACTTCATTTTTTATTTTCAAATAATTCCCTCCATTTGCTGGTAATAATCTTCAATAACCCATAGAATTATTTTACCAAGGATTATAGGGAAGATTGCTCACGCTTATGAAGCGGCTACAATTGCGAAATTTAGCAACGTTGACGCATCAACTAGGATAGTGAATAGCTCTAGGAGCCGAGAAAAACGCGAAAAATGAAAAAAATCGATTTTAGAATATTCTCGGAGTCCTAGACTAATCGCTTCCCCCAAAGGCAGACGTACTTCGTACTGCCTTATCAACAGGCACATTCATTATCGTGGTTCGTGCGCCACCGCTACGAAATTTTGCGGTTGAAGCCGCGCCATAAGTGTCAACGGTCTCTCCTGTAATCTCTGTTAGTGTGAAGTAAAAAACATTGAGAATCCAGCTCTCCTAAATGCCGGATAATTATTTAAATGATTACCAAAAAATACTTTGTTACCTTATTACATTGTGAGTCACGTAATAACCACTGTTTACATTCAAAATTGGAAAGTTCTGGGGAAGTCAATTATTGGTTCGTAGCTCATGTTATCTATTCTTTATGAAGTTCTTCTGAACGCATTTTTAATGATAACAGAATACTCACAATAGCTGATTCCGCCTGTTTCAGAGAGAGCTTTTGACGAATGGGAACAAAAAAATGATGACCATATTGGTCTATCGTCTACGAAGAGATTAAATAAATTACTCTACCAAATTGAAGACATCTTGAGATTCTCATATACCCCACAGAATTTTTAATTCTCAATTGAACATAATTTTAGAATAAACTTTTATTGCCATGAATTATAATAAAATATACTCTGAGGATGAGGCCAAAGATAATTCGATAAAACTTCTTTGCTTTAACTTGACAAAGTACAGTGAAAGAGTGAGATTCATCTGCTGTTCAATAGGAGTATTTTTTTTCTACCTTCTGTATGGATACCTTCAGGTAAGGATAGGGGCAGGTGGTGAAAAATGGACTCGTTGCTTCTTAAAAGATGTCAATACTTTATTTATTTACTAACGAAATGATATTCATTATCAAGGGGTAAATTTTTTTCCTCGACGATTAATTTTTTTAAGAATAAAAAAAAAAATTACAGGAGTTGATATTCACATTGGATGGATTCCGACCCTATGGTTGGTACTTGACTCTCATACAATTCGCCTACTACACATTATTCGGATGGCTGGAGTGCAAATTGAAAGGGATAAAACGAAGAATTCCCCTATCGACTTACATGATGCTTGCCCTGCTCACACTAGGAACCATGGGCTTCTCCAACTCCTCACTAGAATATTTAAACTACCCCACCCAAGTGATATTCAAGAGCTGCAAGCTCATTCCCGTGCTCATCGGTGGAATCATCATTCAAGGAAAACAATATGGACCCTTGGATTTCCTAGCTGCTGGCCTCCTCTGCATCGGGCTAGTTCTATTTACCCTAGCCGACAGCATGGTATCCCCTCGCTTCAGTATGATCGGAGTGGCCATGATCAGCTGTGCTCTCCTGTGCGATGCAATTATTGGAAATGTGCAGGAGAAAACCATGAAACAGCACAAGGCAACCAATACCGAAGTTGTACTTTATTCATATTGTCTAGGATTTTTCTATTTATTAGTGATTTTGATTGTTACTGGGGAGCTTCAAAAGGGTGCTGCCTTCTGTTCTGATGTAAGTGTCGATGTAAAATATTTATTCATATTTTTTTAAACAAAGAACTGTAGAAAAATGATATTCAACATTGCATCACACGCAATAGGATAAAGAAATCCTCTAAAAAAATGTGTATGATTCAATAATTAATTAAAGATCTTATATATTTTTTAGCATCCCATGGAGACATACGGCTACGCCCTCTTATTCTCCCTAAGCGGTTACCTAGGAATTCAAATAGTGCTGACGCTTGTGCAAACTAATGGAGCATTCGTGGCAGTGACGGTGACGACCTGCCGAAAGGCAATGACAATTCTGCTGAGTTTTCTTTTCTTCTACAAACCTTTTACAATGCAGTACGTATGGTCAGGTATGATAGTGCTTCTGGGAGTCTACCTGAATGTCCACAGCAAGCAGCGAGGAAGTGGAATCAATGTGAAAGGTCTCTTAGTCGCCTTCCAGCAGTGCTGGTCAAGGCACAATAGAATTCAACAGCAATTGATGACAAACGTGTGATAATTTAAATAAATCAAATTTTCGACAAATTTATATTGTTTGTTATGGAATGCCTTTATTAATTAATTCATCGATGATGAAAGTTTACACAATAACAGACATTGGGCTAGAGCTAATATAATTAACTATAAAAAAGCAAACAAAAAGAAGATTATCCATAAGATATGGGAAATTGTCGAATGATTTATGATCGATTGTTGTCGGGTTGCTCAAAAAAAAAAGAAAAAAGAAATGATTGAGGAGAATTTATTTACATGAAAGACAAAATAACCCGAGACTTGTTGAACAAAACAGTGAACTTGAATTTATTCAATAAATGTGATCAGTTATAAATCAATTGAAGATTAAACACTGATTTTGAAATTGAAATATTTAAATACGAAAATAGTGGATAAAAAAAAAGTAGAATGATTCATTACCAATGCGTGGCAAGTGGCAGCGGTGGACTGCTAAAATTCCGATGTCTTGGATTTTTCATTCAAGTACAAGTACAAGTATGACTAATTGAATGGAATAACGAATTTAAAATAATGGTAAATAAAAGAGGACAATTTGATGGTCTATGAGCTTACATTACATTTGCACGTGCATGGTGAGCCTGGGCGTTTGAAGTTTCTCTTCAGTTTCCTCAAAACAGTTGTGTCTCGGTCTTCGTAACGTCTCGTCGCTGTCGAAAAGTCTTACCTCGTCCTGTGGAAGGCCGGGTGAATTATCGTTTACGATCGTTTGATCCACTTCGTCGTGAGCGCGAACGACGACTGCGGCTGTTGCTGCGTGAACGTCTTGATCTGAGGTTTTCAAAGAATTTTAGTTCATTATATTTGGAAGATATTTTCTAGGATTCAGAAATTTTATAATCTTTCAGTCTTATTGATAATATTGATCCTTTGAAACATCAAACTGATGTTTTTCTTACCTCTTCCCACGACTGCGACTGCGTGATCGTGAGCGTCTCCTGTCTCGATCCCTGCGATCACGATCGCGATCACGATCACGCTCACGCTCCCTGTACCCCAGTCCACGGCCTCTATCCCTGGAGTCTCGACGATCACGATCATCCCTGTCACGGTGTCTGTCCCTGTCCATCATGGACTCTCGTTTCTCTCTACGTCTCTCCTCAACAGTCTTCTCCAAGTCAGCTAATTTCTCACGTATCTTGATAAATCCCAAATGCAATTTCCCCCCGAAATGATCCGCCAGACGTCTGTCATTGTCGTGAATGCCAAGATAAGCGCTGCACACCTCACAAACCCGAAGTTTCTGCTGCTGATAACTCGAAGCTGGCATACTGTTTCGATACTCCTGTTCGGCTTCATTTTTACGCTTTCGGAGCTCATCAATCTCACCCATGAGCTTCATGGATTCCTCAACGAAGCCCTCTTCACCAAGCTGCTCGGCTTTGGCTAACTTCTTTCCAATTTCCTCGGCAAGAACGTGAACGCTGTTCGCTTTAGCCGCAACTTCTGCACTCAATTCCTCTTGAGTTTCTGCTAGACGTTGCTTTGCCTGCTCTGTACGACGATCACAGTCCGCAATGAAATTTTGAAGATGTTCCATTGCCTGAAAAATGATGGAATCGAATGTGAAAATATTCTAGTTAAACCCAGGTCGGGGGAATTTTAAGACTTCTTTTATGGATCTGAAATCTCCAGATGCTCTCTGGTCTATTACTCACGTCAATATCGTAAAAGTGATCCTTCTTCTTCTGTGCTGCCTCATAGTCAGCCCGTAAGGCTAAATCGTGAATCTGGGGGCATTCTCCCAGGTCCATGCGCTGCGATTGACAAATCATAGAAGAACATTAGACAATATCAATTGAAATAGAGATTTAATAACGTTGATTCTGAGCAAGTCATTTAGCTTTCTGATAAAATATGAATATTCCTTGCCCCTCATTCCGATAAAATCAATCTTAATTCATGATCCTTTTATAATTATTTATTCATTATCACTTCGTACACTCCCACTCACCCAGCCATTCACTCAGTCACCCATAATTTCACCCTCAAATTTGTTCAATCAATGTGAGAAAGGCTCTTCTGCAGATGGAATGATTCTTCATATTCTTATTACTTTTTTTTTTCATCTTCGGCGATGGAAGGTTTTATTTCTATATAGGTAGATACAATATTCTGGTGGTTTTGACTTACAGAGTGGCAACACCTGTCCGCCTGACGCGCGAATGCGATGGGTAATGATGCTACAAATCAGCATACACACCTTAAGGCTTTGTCACAATATATTTCATATTTCATATGGCAATAACTTACAACCTAATTATTCTATTAAATAAGTTAGCCAAAGACAATTGGATCTCAATATCTTTAGAGTATCAATAGGTCAATTAAGTCAGTTGAATGACAAGTTGGTAAATTTTAATTTATTTCAATCGTAATACGTACATCCTGCGATGAATTTTCACACGATCCTGGACGATCAGTCATATTCCAAATATTCAATTTTCTTTATTCGTAGTCACTTGAATTTGCCGTTGAAGAAATTATTTCACTGATTACTGAATTTCAATTAATTTGAAAAATCGCGATTATCATGCACAGCGAGATAATTATCCATAATTCATTAACAGAGTTTCTTTCAATCTCTTGTAAAGTGAAAGACATTTTCAGAGTGCTTTACTTACAGAATATCTGCGTATGGCTGCGTACCTTCGGGGTGTGACTAACTATGCATTCATTTTCTTTCTTTCATTTCTTTGTTTATACTCACGAATAATAACCAAGTTGATTTTAATGTTTCGTTATTGTGATAGCCTTCTGCCGTTAAACTTCAATTTCATGTTTTATTTATTATCGCATCAAAACAGTCACGCTACTTACCAAAGCGCTATTAATGTTTGTGATTTTTTATTTAAACTCTGGTATACCTCTCCACGTCAATTCGTATGATTACAAAAATTACAGGGTAACTGGATGGGTACATTAACTGTCCTTGAGAATTAAATTCAGCAGTGAAGATTCAAAACGTCACAAATTTGTTATCATTTTTTTTTCTCTTGGCCATTGGATTATATTTCTTAGTAGTGAGTGATTTTAGAGAGTAGTTGACGCTCTCTACACAACTCGACGTGAAATTTTTATCGAGAAAGATTCATTGTTAAAACAATCGAGTGATTGAAAGCATTAACTTCACTGCTGAATTTTTTGCTGACATTTCCATCTTGGATATGCAAAATATCGGTGATGATAACGTCGGTGATTAATTATCAGGCCCCTGATAGTCATTACGGTATAAATTTATTCCCTGAAGAATGTTCTCTCTTCTTCACAAGTAAAGGACGGTGGGGTAAAATGGGACGGCGAGAAAAAATTGATATAGAGCGACATTAAGAAAAATTTTGTTTGGCCCCATGTGAGCTCAAAAATGATAACACCACATTAAATAACTGACATCAGTATATTCTATAGTTTGTGATGTTTTGTGATTCAAAGGAAAGTTTTGATAAAGACTTTTTTATGTTTGTTTTTTTTTTGTCAAAGTCCATGGAAAGTCGTCATAATTATAATTTGTTTCCTGGGAAAAATAGTAAATTGAATTGCTCAGTGATAACATTCCCTTTTGCATTTTTTGATTGTTCAAAACCAGAATTTACGGCCGATCCATTTTGCCCCACTCCTCTTATATGTAAGGCACTGGGAAATTTGAGAAGGATAAGGCTGATAAAGCCTTCTACCAACTGATTTCATTTCATGAAAAATACTTCAAAAAACGATTATAATAAAAACAAATAAAGTCAAATGTGAAGTAACATACGTACGTCCTTTTATCTCTCGGTTTTCGTAATTTATCGTTTTTTGTTTTGTTTTTTTTTTTGTTTTTTTTTTCAGTACTTACAGGTTAACGCGTGTGTGCGAGAGACAAGTACGACATAAGAGAGGACATTATTCTCGAATGGTTTCTCTATTGGAATTGGTTTTTCCAGACACCTCTGGAAATAAGAACTGCATCGGAAACCAAGAATTAGTCTACGCGTTCAACAAGCTCGCAAATATACAAATTTTAATTTTTTCAAATGTCAATTTCCCACATCACGACTTTACCCGTTGTAAATGTAAAACAGTGAATAGGAACAGCAATCATTGAAAAAATGATACGTGAAAATGAACGATCCTGAATTTACTCATTGACTCCATTTTGTATATCAAAATGACGCGAGATGTAATTTATTCTCCATTGAAAATATGAAAAAAAAAAATCGAAAAATGATAATTTGTAAAATTAAATTTTATACTCACAGTGGATGATAATATCTCGTGGGGACAGCAGGCCAAGAGGAAGCTCTTGCAGACCTTCGGATCGGAGTATTTCACTTGAAATTTGTTATTCTCACCTAGTGGATTGAGAATCAATGATAATAGAGGGGTGTAATACAATCATACAATACAATACAAAAATTTAATACTACTTACCATTACGTCCAGTTCCCATCAATTGATCGAGCATCGCTCGCATCTGGTCGTGTGCCGTCATCTTGTTCTGCGTTGACCTCGTCCACCTTCAAGATCCAGTGATTATTTGATCTATCCTAGAGGAACTACAGAGTGAATATCGCGACAAAAGCCGTCTGGGAATTAATTATTATTCCCAGTGGACGATTATTTAAGAAGATTGAATTCAGCACTGAACAGCACCACTCTCCCATCAATAGAAATGGTGAAGCGTAGTTGGTGGGATTTTAGCTAGCGTCTGTCGTGTGTGGCACCGAATGATTTCGCGAGTTGCCACGAAGACTCACGGAATGTGATATTCGTACCGACGCAGGAGACTGGGGCGCCAGCAGATAGAGAAATGAAAGTTTTACTCTGCCCTCACCGAGGAGAGGTTATACATGAGGCGGATGCAGCCTTGTGGGATTTCTGTTCGTCCAATTGTAGGGGACTGTACACTGCGCGCGCAACTATACCGCCGAGCGTTAGTTCCGACACGCCCCTCACAGAGGGATAATGGCCGACGCACAGCTCCACTGCGCAGTCATCACGACAACAACTCAAGGAACGGAAAACGTTTGTCTGTGCCATTGTCATTGCTCATTCTCCGAAAGTGATGTCAGTGTCAACAAACTGAATAATTCGACTAGAATAATCCTTAGAGATGGCCGAAAATCCTGGTGAGTGTGAAAACAAATGTCGTCTAAAAAATGCCTCTAAAAAAAGCATCGACATATGTCAGGGGAATGCACACGTTGTTGTATATTACCAGATACGGTGGTGTCGACTCAACAACGTCTCCAATCCTCCCATGACCCCGGTTGGAATGATCCTCCGAAGTGGGCTTTCAGCCCCAGTCCAGCCTCTGCTGGAACTCCAACAAAGAGGTCATTGAACAAAAGGGTAGCTTTTCCATTGTCTCCAGCCCCGGCGTTGGGTAGTTCAATTGCTGGGGGGCAACAATTACCTAGTAATTTGCCACCACCTCCGACGCAGTTGACGAACTTGACATCTGCACCTCATGCACCTCTGTTAGCTCCTACGGGAACTCGGGAGATAGTTGATGCTGTTTCATCAATTGTTGATGGAGAGGAGGCGTTGAACAACACATTTGAGAATATACAAACTGTGATAGATAGTGAGTTGGAGAGGAGCAGGGTGGAGGAGGTGCAGAAGAGGCTGGAGGTGATGAAGGGTATGTGGAAGGGAGGGAAGCTCAACGATACGATTCATGGGATATTGCTGAAGTTGTCTGAAGGTAGTTTGATCGGTTCTACTGATGACGTGGGGACAAGACTTCATTTTTCATATTTTTTATTGGATTTTCAGCATTGAGGGATAAAGATATTGATGCAGCAGATAAACTGCACGTCTCTCTCATGATGAATCACACCCACCTGTGTAACAGCTGGATATCTGGCATCAGACATCTCATTCTGGATTTACGAGCGAAAAATGCTGGTAGTGAGACCAAGCTTGACAGCCATTCTCAGTCAGTTTTGATGTTGAATCCAGCAGAATCCACGTTATGATGAGATTTATACGGCTCAGGGCCAATAAAGATAAAAGTATATATTTTTCATTAAATACCCTTACTCCTCAGCTATTTCTTTTTATCAATAGTAATTTTCATGAAATATGTCATAAGCGAAAATATTTTTTTTTTCACTAGAAAAGCTCTCCGAAAATGGAATTCGAAATATAAAATGCTGAAAGCAACAAATAATTCAATCGGTTATCTGGGATTGGAGATCATTCAAAAAAGAAAATCAAATCTAAAAACGAGATTTTATAATGCAGTACAGGATAAAATGGGTGGCTTATACTATTATTCTTTTTCAAGGACCACCCAAAAATCGTTCGATGATCGTCCCTAGATATACGTGGCAGCAAATCAAACGGCCGCAGCTCCAGAAGATTTCTTCCTAACCAACACCAGGTAAATACTGATAAACTAGCGTTTTCCGTCGTTTCCTACTATTGCGTACTGCCTAGGTATACGACCTCGCTCCATAAAATCAAATTTACCAAGTAATCTCCAATTTCATGCTTCACCAATGGAGACTAATAAAAAATTTTACGATTACTCTCCGCTCCCCCTCCCTGCAGTAACTCGAATGCTGCCTTAAAAAAAATCACCCATTATCTGGTGAAGCCCTCAGGACACTGTGTTAAAAAAATTCTTATCCCGAGATGGAAAGCTAAACAGAGATGAGGGAGGTACGCAAAACTGAAGAGCAGTGGTTTTACATTTAATGTAGTCATACGACACGTTAATGCTCCATAAATTTTAACCACCGTAGTTTCATGGACTAATAAAGTACAGATGCAGTCGCGCTGAATTAATGATGAACGTTTGACAAACATGTGCATTCACCGGATGCCCTCCGCGAAGAATTTGTGCATCCAAGAGTGCATAAATGGCTCCTCATCATCGCTGATGGAAAAACGAAACGTGACAAAATCGAATGAGTGCTGGGCAAATACTTGAAGTATCACAAATGTTTGAAGTGCACTTGCCCATGCACCTGAAAACTTTTTAATCAATGTTTTTGCTTTTCCCAGTAATCATGCAACAATTATAAATTCGTACGAGTCCCCGGCACTCTCGCAGCGCTCAATTTAGCGTCACTTTAAAGTGAGGAAATTTGCATTGTTGGAGTGTACGTGACGTGGAAAAAAATTGTTGACTGAGTGCAGAACACGCGGGCTAATTTATCAATCCTAATGAATAGGCGAATATCCCATCAGTATATTTTAAAGTTGATCCAACCGATATTCACATAATAATGATCAATTATTGCTCTGCTTAATCGAACATGAGATGTCGCGTCAATCAAAATTATTACAAATATCACAGAGATCAATTTTTTCCATCGTTGACAACCACTCAATTATAATTACCGCATTTAGTCCCTCGGTCTCGCAGAGGCTCCGACTAAATAATCAAGAATAGAATCACTCAGTGCCTGAGGAAACCAAAAAAAATCAGAGATCAAGTAAAAAAAAACCCGCACCATCCGCACCCCATCGTCTCTTCCAGTCCCCCATGATGCGTTGGACTCGAGGTCACAAATAGGGTCATTGGGCCACGGTGTCATGTACACATTGGGTCATTGGCAGTGATGGCTGTAGTATCCAACTCGGGCGGAAGGAGCAAAACCGCGAAAAAAAAAAACGATAAAAAAGAATCCGGGGAATGTTGGCCAGCTCTCCAATCGCTGCATCCGCAGGTGGTTCTCCTCATCCATAAGACGCGAGACATCTCCCTATTGAAGCAGGAAATGAAACTGACAAAATCGTGGAGATTTTCGAGAATGAGTTGTCCACTGATATATCTCCCTCGTTAGTAGCCCGGTGTACAGGAGCCAGTGTTTCACATGGGGTTGGTACTGACCAAACGGAGATGAGAGACGAGTGCCAGCGGTGATGAGAGAGAGAGAGAGAGGGAGAGAGAGAGCGGTGAACCACTCCTGTGGCAGTGGCAACAATATTGATCTGCAGGGTGGGGAAGTTCGAACGAGAGGAGGGATGTGCAGGGGAGCACACCACCTCCCCCCCTCCCGACGCTCCACTGATTCCCCTGCTCACCAGGTTGAGGGAGGTGAAAGTGCTGGCTGGTGGGGGGCGGGAGGGGGGTGAGGGTGATGAGGGAGAGGGGTGGTCTTGCGTGGTGGTCCAGTTCGCAGCTCGAAGCGAAAAACGGAGGGAACACAGCACTGGTAGGAAGCGACCCCTTCTAACAGCAAGAGCGTCGCGACGTTCGGATTCTACGGGGGCTTTGATCACGTACAGGTGCTGCTCCTAGCAGTCATCTACGTGTACCAAAAACCATGCAACCCCCTCCCCTCTGTCCCAGGGATAGCTATATACATACACCATGCCACCCTCTTCGCTGATACGACTGGCTCCATCACAGCATCCTCAGTTACGTTGCAGCCCTTCGTCCGAAGAGAGTGGCTCTTCAGTCTCGCGTATTTTTTTTTTTTCTACGTGCGGCGAGGCCTCACTGACAAAATAAAAACGATAGTAGAGGGTGTAAAATACGGCCTCACGCGTATTTTAATGGCCATATGAAACACCCGTAAATCGTGTACTCTCTTTGGTTATGAGTAGCTCACCGAAGAAAGACTGTTGTTTAGGTGATTTATCATTCACTCAGGTGAACTGATGGCTTCTTCACAGGGGAATAAATCAACGCTCATCTGGGGAATTAATTGTAATGCTGATTGATAACGTTGTTCGGTGGCTGTAGACAGTAACACGTTTTTCCAATTGTGTGATAACGTTTATTGTGACGGTAAATTTTTTTCAAAAATTTTTTTTTTTATCTACTGGGCTGAGTTAATTTTTGTAATGGTGAACGATTGAGTACAGGTGGTTGATGTACCCGAAGCACACGATTTGTCGTACTGTTTATCCATTGTTAACGGTGGTAATCCAGGGTGACAATCACAGTTGGGCCTTGATAGACAATCTGATAATACCTGTGATCGTGTACTCGTGCTGTAGGTCATTCACACTTGGGTGTCAACTGGCAAAGGCAACGTGTGGTGGAGACGACAGGAGTGGGTGGAATACTGGTCCAGTGGGTGCTAGAGAGGCTGTTTAGGTGGGAGTTTACGTGTCATATAGGTAGTTTTGGACACCTGTAAGCCGATCAGAAGTGGAAAAATAATACCTCATTGGATTAAAGATACTACAGGCACGTTTAAAATGAATTCACGGGCACCTCTTATCCTCTACTCAGTCGTTTTTCATCAATTTTTTTTTGCTACCAACGTCTCGTGTTTTTATTGCTGAGGGGGAGGGCGGTGGGAGGGGGGGCGGGTGTTTATCTCAGTGACTAAGACAAGGGCGAGGGGGAGATAACGGAAGAATGTACATGAGAAAGGCGGAAATTGATCGGTGAGGCTATCAGTGTCGGGTGTTTCAAAGCTTCTTTGGGGAAAATTGCTCTTTAGATGATAAATTATTCCTCCGTGATCAGGAAGTTGGAAATTGTTTTTTTTTCTATTTATTGGTCCTATCTATGGTGTATCGCGGTCGAGAAAATTCATCGGTTTTTTATCTATTCTTTAGGGCGATTATCTGGTGGCTTTTTCACATTCGGAGGACAGCTCGGGAGCTAGTAGTATAGACAAACTGTTGGCGCGCCGCCGGAATCGGAACCCTGTTGCTGGGTGGCTTGAAGTTGCATTTCGATTTTCGGTTAATCATTCATTACGTACATGGCTGACTAATTTTGGGGTATTCTTGGAGTTTGTTGCCGTTTTAAGTGCTCGAGATAGCAATGATCGATTATTTTTTTATGACTTCAGTTGGTATTCGAGGTGTGAATAGTTACTTATGAATTTTTCCTCTCTCACTTCATTCAAAAGTTTTATTTTTCGTATTTTTCGTTGCCCTTTGTTTCGGTAATGAGGATACATCAACGGTAAATCCGCGGGCGACTGTTGTCTCACCTAAACCAATGCGTCCCAGTTTTTTTCTCGCGCCAGGGGAAAACGTGTGATGTTGTTCTACTTGCCAGAATCATGAATGGCGTTAGGTTTTTAGTTGGGTTAATTTTTATCTGTCTCAGTTTCTTTTTAGCACTTGAATTTATAGTTTATATTTTCCGGTTTGTTGATTCAATTATTTCGGTGAAGCTTTTGGGGACATTATGGGAGAACGTTTTAAGGTGCTTTTAATCACATTATGTCTTGATGAAATGCTCCCTCGTATTCTAATTATCGTGACTGGTTGAGATTATCTGCTTTTTGATTCTAGATTTTGAATGCCTGTGAGGGCATTTTACACGATGAAGACGCGTTTGTTTCTTTCGAATTCCTGGTGAATATTTACGGTAATCTTCAGGTGGTTATTGTTACAATTTCCCACAACCGGTGGATTGTAATTTTTTTCAGTTCTCGTATTTTTACTCAAATTGAATGATATATTCCAGAAAATTGATTGATTCAGCAATTATAGCGTCGGTGGAGCTTCCCCATAAATAAATAATTTGTTTTCGATAATTCCTCCCTGTCACACGGAATTCAATCCGGAAACCTTATAACCAAATTATAAGTAAATATTCAACAAATCGTGGGAAATTGTATTCAGTACTCACTGGTTAGCCGATTGTTTCCAATTAGTGGAATTTGGAGTTTCAATTGTTAGTGAAATTTTCGCGCAAATACCACATTTGGTCTATTATCATTCAATTCCCTCCGATCAAAACATTGACGAGAGTGGCAGGACTGAACGAAAATTATTCTTGCTTGCCAAAACAATTATCGGCAAAATCATCAAACCGAAATTTTCACTGAAAATACAGCCCTGTTATTTCGAATCATGCTTCATATACATGATATTCATATCGATCAGTGTCATTTCGTCATTCTAATTTTCATAAACGATGGGAAAATATTTTTAAGCACCAGCGAGCATTAATTTCTGTGTAGCAAGGGATATACAGTTACAACGAAAAAGGTGGGAGCGTTATCATGCTTCCGGTTCGAAAATCACTGTCATTAATAAACGTGCGCGAAGAGTGGAAAGGAGAGATAGAGTTCACCGGGGAATATTCCCATTGGAGATGGCTTTGGAGGAATGAAAAAAGGACTGAGGAGGGATAAAGAGACGAAAAAAAAAGGAATTGTTCACCCATACACTTGTACGATAAAACAACAGGGGACATCACTTCCATCATTTTTCCCCCTCGCCCCTGCCTCGACGCTCCGATTAATCCGATTAATGCCCTCAGAGGCGTGTCGCCCAATCCGAATTAATTTCGAAACGTCGCCTTTTTAGGACGCCTTCTAAAATTATTGACTGGGAAATTTATTTAAAAATTCACGTCAACACCAGTGTATGGAATTAACTGAATACTATTATAAGTCATTAAAGTCATTGCCTCTTAGAGATTATATACCTTAAGCCAGAACATTTTTTTTGCCCTAAATTTTTTGAAAAATGTTTAGAATCCCCATCATGAGTTAAATCATTTTTTAATCTCAACTCTCGACAGCTAAATTTTTTTCCCATTTAAAAAATTGCACGATTTATGGGGTTTCTGATGTAAAAAAATTCTTGAAGACGGGTTTACTTTTTTTCAGGACCTCTGCTGACTCAGCCCAGCCACCAAATTGACTCGCGCGAAGTAGAAATGCACGACTAATGCGAGAACGTTGGAGGCAGCTACGAAAGCCAGTGCTCCGTGAAGAGTCATTTCCATTTGTTCCCCGGAGTGTTTGAAGATATCCCGTAAATCAGGGCGCAACGAGACATCCAAAGAATCCATTTTTGGGTATGACGGCCAAGTCGGGGGGCCGGCAGGCGTCGTTGAAGGTATCTAGCGAGTAGCAAGAGGTCCCTCGAGCATTTCAGTGTTACGGAGTAATTGACAATTGGAGAAGATAAAGTCAAGAAAAAATTTCTCCCAACATTCTCATCAAGGAGGGAGGTGAATGACAGGAGAATGTGGACCTTCGAGCAATAGCAATTGTGGATGTAGAAAGCCCCCGTTAACTTGGACAGAGTGGTAATAATCAACAAGAGGTGGTGTTGTTGAGAGGTGTGACAGGGGGTTTTCTTGTTGGTAGTGACGTGTGAATAGTACACAAGCGCAGGGGAGGATAAACACCTTGGAATATATTCATTTAGAGTCCTTCCTCCCCCCCTCCGCCCTCCCAGCCCCCGTGCTATTGTCGTAAAAGAGTACGATGATGTGGAAACTGGAGGAAGGATGTAAAATTTTGAGAGTGAAAAGGGAAAGAACGAGAAATGCACAAGTTCGCCTGAGGCTCGAGAGCTGGATGTTGAGCATCTCCTTCATCATGCTGCTTGCATCGCTGCCACATGGTGAGTCTATCATCTCTATGATTTTTCTTCATTTTATCTGACGCAGCAGACTCTTCTTGCTCGTCTTGCATATTTTTTTTTTTCATTCCTTATTCGGGATATGAGTGCATGACACAGCGATTCGCGTATGTATTTGTTGTACGCGCGGCGTATCGTGACTGATAGGAATCCGGGGGGCTTTCGAGGCCGTGGATTGTCAAAGTGCCGGTGCTTTGTTTCTGCGCTGCAGAAGGGGGGCCGGGGAGGAGGATGAGGATGGAGATGATTGGGGGGGGGGGAGATAGGGATTGGAGTTTGGAGTTCGATGCTGCGGGGAAAGAGATTTTTTTTTTTCGCCGGCCTCTGGCATTTTTCTTAATTGATGGAGCAATTTTCGGGGGATCAGGGATAGCTGTCGCTGATGACGATCCGGGAGTCATCGGAGTGTTAAGCGTTGTGGACATGATGGAGATGGGAGATGAAGGGGAGACTGAAACGATTATTTGTAACGATTGTAGATTAGCTCGAGGCAATGTCCATCCATCAGGAACGAATTATTATGTCAAATAACGTGATGGGATTTTTTTTTCGGAAATATTCATAGAGAGGGATGTATAGCCTTGCAATGTCTTGTCAATTTATTTTTTAGAAAAATATTCGGTTGAGTTGTCAATTTAAACAAGCGAGAGGAAAAATCGTAAAAATTAGAATCAGAGGAGCTGCGGTGTGCTGGCAATCATGGAGTCGTTGAAGTGTTAAGCGCTGTGAACGCAGTGGAAATCAGAGCAGAATGTGAGGGCTGAAGGATCGTTTGTGGCGATTTTAGATTAGTGAGGTGGTTCTGTCGAGCTATCAAGAATCAATCATAATGTGAAATCCGTCATGGGGCTTCCGTAAATATTCACAAAGACGGATGGCTCAGTTCAGGGTGGTGCATAGCAACCAACTAGCGCTGGACCACTTGGCAAACTGATCCTAAACCGTGATTAGGTCTATTTCGAGCTGGAATCGGACGTACTAGCGCAAATCAGGAAACCAAAATCTTCTCATTGACAGGGCTAGTTTGCCTCTCGATAGAGGACGATTGGCAATAATCTATGAATGGCTCAGCGTTTCCACTGTCTTTCAACGCCAGTGAGTTGCACATTTGATGGGGTGTATGGTTGCAAAAAGCTAGTGAAAATGTTGAACTTACGTTTTATCTCTTTTATAATGAAAAGGTCTGAGTTCCGGGGTTAAAAGTCCAATTCTCGTAGGTATGTGATTCAAGGCTGGAGAGTAGCTGGAATAAAATGTCCTGAATAATCGTAAAGGCAGAGAGTATAGTTTTTTTTATTATCTGACCATTAGAGTCGTCTCACGAATAGAATTTTCAAACGAAAAAATATAGTTTTTTGTTGAATGAATTCTGTCATTTTTAATATGAGTGGTGAAAAAGGATAAATTGAAAATTGCAAGTGACCTGGAGGATTCGCAACTAGAAATAGATTTCGTGTTAATATTCCCGTAAACAAATCAATATTAGAATTTTTAATATTACATTGTTTAAAAATTATTCATGTGGAAGTGGTGAGTGAATGACTTCAAGCTAATGCATCCGTCGGTCAGTCGGTCGTTTCATTTTTATATTTCGACTGGAAATTGCGTTAATATTCATAGGAGCGTTCACCATTTTATCAAAAAATACGTCATACACAATTGAAAACGTCAATTCAAAGTTACAAAAGCCTTGAAATTTCCCTTCAAATCAATTTCTCCATGGTATTACCCATGTTTTTTCCGAACTGATAAATTGTTCACATTTTGCGCTTTAATATTCAGGTCAGTGCGAAAAATTCATGGGTTCTAGCAGATATCCAATTACGAATGGAAAGTGGAATGGAGATGGGGCAATTGGAGGATAATTGATAGAAAATCCAATGAATCATCGCAGTTACAATTGCGCAATCATTTCCGGGGAAAATTTTAACAATATCCTAAAAAATCGTAACGTAGAGATTCTCCGAGAGGAAAAATTTACTTTGAGAGTGCAATAATCAATTGTTCCTCCGAAGAGGCAGAACCTCAAAAAAAAATTTCTACTCATTTGGCCTTCAAAATAGAGAATACTTGAGCGTACAAAATTTTTTATTAAGTTTGTGAGCTCAGAAATTTTGAATGAAATTTTTTACATTAAATTTTTTCTCCGCGGAATAAAAAATTGATTTTGTACTCTAATTTCCAAATTTCTTCGGGTTGTTAAAATCCCTCTCAATATAATTGATTCACATATCAAACTCGGTACATATATGAGCGCATTCACATGGAGTGTTGGATGAGTGGTGATGTTAATGCATCAATTGGTCAATCATAATTACCTCTATTTCAAGGAATTAGAGCGCAACGAAATTGCTCACTGTTCGACCGGTCATCGTATACAGTACAATGACTGTATTACAACCTCAGATTCGCGTGCTATATTGTAAATTGACGGTTCAAAAGTGAGTTCTGAAATATTAACTCCCAGCATTTGACAATCCTCTTCATAAATAAAACTGATCAGAGTAGGGAAGGTGCACCTGATGTAAGCGCATTGAAAGGGATGAGCTCAGGATTCGTAACCATTTAGTGCTTTTTCACGAGCTTTTAGGGAGCATAAAATTTATTCACTACGTTTTCGATGGATGGAGGTGGGGAAAAAAATTCAAAAGCTGGTCAGAGGGAATTTTAGAAGCCTTGCCAACAGAATCGGAGAGATAAAGCAGTAGGAGACCTTTGATGGTTCTTCCACTGTGGTTTCTGCTCGACGTACGATTTGATCGACCTGTTTTCGCATTAAACCATTTTTTTTGCAAATGGGTGGGGGGTAGGGGGAATAAAAGATCTTTTTATGAATGAATTTGTCCATTGCTCCGGTCCTAGTACCGATCTTGGGTTTTTCCGAGAAGAATGAGCTTTTGCTAAAATCGAAATTTCGTGGCCTGTGATGGTGTCTTCCAAAAGAAGAAATTATTCCATTTTGTTTTAATTAAGGGTGCATTGGCGCCATAACAAGGGAGCCCGGTGTGAGATATGGGAGGGGCCACATGTCCGGCATTTATTCATTTGATTCTGGAGTAAGCCTCCAACCATTAACTGTTCCAAACCTGCGGTCAGCCACATCGGTCGGAAGTGCACTCGGTCGTTAAGCTAGACAAGTTCTCAGGACCTCGAAAATTTAATAGAACTGTTATCATGTGGGCTGGTGTGGTCGGGTGGTTGTGTACGAAAATCTGAGCATGAGAATTCAGGAATTCTCGTTATGTTGAAAGACACTGAGAGGACTAGGGGTAAAACGGTTCGTTTTTAATTAATTTGCGTGAATTTCTTTCGTCTTCATTGGGGAGTTTTTTTTATAGAAAGAAGAATCGCTTTTTGAGAAATTAACGAATTGAAAAAAACACATTTTCACGGAACGTTTATCGAATGAAATGAACTCGCGTTATGGTTAAGGTTAATCAATCTAATCAACGGAATGTGATAAATCCATTGTGAATGAAAACTAGATCCCATTTGTATTCCGCAAATTGTATGGGGTTAGTGTGACGGTGATTTTATTACCATCTGCTGGAGTAATAATATCTATCTCGCGTTACAGTGCGTCAAGCACAGAAGTGAATCATTAAATAGTAATGAATTAATTAAATGCATCATTAAAAGCACATCCCTTTATCATATTTCTCATTGATAAGTTGATGCAGCAGTTGGTGCCACAAAATTTAGATTAACGAGGTGATACGCCCTTTCGATCATAAAACGAGCTTATGAAACTGTTTCCGGTTAATATCCTCCCCCGCACGCATCAGTGAAAAGCTTCCGAAAAAATTTGGTGATGGCGGTAGAAATTTTATAGAGGAAATGGTGAAATTTCACTAGATTCGTTCTAGTCGTTGTAGTAGTTCTAGTTCTGTCCGGAATTTTTTCGGACAAATCTACATTTTTTTTTCTCGGTCTAATGAACTTCCGAAAAGCTCAGTATTGGGTATAGCTACCGCGTCATTTCTAATTCGCCAAAGTAAATGAAAATAAAAAAAATAAAAATCCACAAAACGAAATACGTTTTATTTTCGAATGTCACATCACCTGCAATGTTGACCTCGTCCTCCGGTTGTTGTGAACACACAACGAGGAAATGCATCAAAAATATTTTCACTCTGTTCAGTCGATCGTGAAGTGCGTGAAGTACATTGCACGTACGAATGAATTTTATGTTAAAATTTTTTTTTTACTTCTGCGTCTATTAAAAGAAATTGACCAGGCATTTTCACCGCTGTTTTCCGAACACAATCCAATAGCATCGGTATTAATTCAGGACTTATGGTTATATCGATTGACGGACTCGGCAAGATTGAAAGGTGTCGACGTTCGGTTTATTCATCATATTTTCTGCGACGAAGTGAATACAAATATTCGGACAGCCTGTGTTTATTCAAAATATGGTATGGATTTCACTCACCGGGTATGAGGTCAGCGTTTGAATTAAAAAAAAAGGCAGGATCGAGACTTCTTCCAGTACTCGCACTAGAAATTTTATAAAAAATTTCTCTCGACATAAAGTCGTTAACTAGAGGTTGGATAGATAGAATAGCTCTGGAAAATTATTTGATTTTTTTCTGTACCTTTCCAGACAATTTCATAACCATTCGGAGTTTGAGAATTCACATCAATTAATCGAACCACTCCCATTAAATTGAAAAAAAAAAAAAAAACTCTAGACTTATTTTGTTCCGTTATGCAATTCTCTCGGTTATAAAGATGAACGAATTTCCGGGGCAGGTCCCTTTTAATGATGATCGTGAAGAGTACAGGGTTGAAGAGATAATCAATGTTATCGAGTGCTAGTGGACAGACGATGGAGAGTGTTGCGCGTCGTGCACTTTTTTCATTGCTAGTCGTTAGATATTTTCATGCTGCAGTGACTAAAGCCTTTCCCAAGGGCTTCGTCGAGCCCGAGACACAGCCCTGGCACTTCGACAGTCCTAGTTTATGGTGGCCCAGGGCTGTTTTTCAATTACTACGATCCTTACACGAAGCACAAGATCCACCGACGGATTTTCTCCCCCTAAAGTATCGACGTCGAATATCCGGGGCGTCTTCCTCCCTCTTTTCTCAAATGTCTTTTTCTCGGTGGATACACTCCTCTTGTCTACGATACTGAGCTTTTTTTTTACCCGGGGAATCTTCGGGAGTGACGAAGTGGGCATATCGCTGAATTTCGTCTGGAAAGTTCAACGGGCGTGAAGCACGCGAAGATATGCCGCTGTTATAGAGAGTGACCTCGTGCTCTCATTTTACTTAATTCGGCCGGGGGACAGTGCTCAGCTGTGATGAAGAAGCAAAAGCGAGTTGAAATGAAATATCTTGCGGATGTATGAAGAGATTAAAAACATTTGAAAAGGCATTTAGGTTAATGGGACTGTTAATTTTGACTAATTAATTTGATCTTTTCTGCGAATCCCGTGATTTTATCTGGTTTACTGTACCATCAACTCCCGTTGAAATATCGGAAGTACTGAGGAACGAATTCGGTTCGCGGAAAATGAGGATTTATTAATATCTTTTAAACTATTGGAGTTTATTTTTCAAACTATTTATCAAAAATTAATTTACAGTCGGATTGAATAGGTTTTTGTACGATTTCTATTTCTTTTATTCTCGTGACCCTCGTGAGATTGGAAAACATTTTTATGGGTGAAAATTCTAAGAAGTTTGGGGTGTGATGTGGATGCTCTGTTTTCTGGGCTCTAGACCGAGGTGCATGATGGGACATTTTGAAATGAGTCAAGTGGTCCAGGGTGTTGTGGCCCTTTAGTCTTTTTAGTTAGTGCCTCTAAGGAAACGAATCGGAGGGATTGCGCCCTTCGAGTGTATAAAATAAAAAGATTAAATAACATTCACACGTTTAGAATCATTATAACTATCTCATTTTCAAAATAAACAACAAACTTCACTGAAGCGCTCGTTCCTCTAAACATATTTGAAATTTCCATCGTTACACATTCGATATCAGTGAATAGTCAGGCAATACCTGCAACAGAAAAACCCTCTGAAGAAGAGGGACTGGAGCTGTTCAACTCCTCATGACTCTTGTAAAGCCATACCCGGGACAAGTACTTATGGCGGAGTGGGTCGAGATATCCTTTCAGATCCAATCGTATTTCATAGAGACACGATGGGCGAAGGGGTCTGCGAGGCTTCCGCAGACCCAACCGCAGGTGAGAAATCGCCCGGTGCCCAGGTGCAGCACTTAATCTTCGTAGTTGTTGGTTGTAGCATCCCATAAGACAGTGAAGCAGAGGGAAAGTCATTTTGCGTTACACTGAGATATTGCGAGACTGCGGATCCAGGGGCATCACTTACCGCATCTTCGTAGGCTTCATTAGCATCGTCGGGAGGGGATATCGGAATGCGGTATGAAGTGTTGCTTGAAGAGAAGTGAATGGAATTCCATTTGATGACTCGATGATTGTTCAGGAGGGCTTGTCAGGTCAATTAACCTTGAATACACTTAATCGCAACAGGTGATTCAGGTGATGAGTGAATGTTTGCTTTAGCATTGAAATTTTTTCTTACTCTGAATTACAATTTTATGGTGGATTCTACCTCTGTCTGCGTCTGACTATCATTTTTTCATTCAACGGGGTAAACGTTGCCGTTTACAGAAGCCCCTTTTCCCCCTCTGACGTGAAAGAGAGAATTTTCAACGCTTGTTCTCCATTCTCATTACTATCTCTGGAGAAATAAGCTAACATTTTTCAGAAAAATTATTCTCTGCACGAGAATCTTTCTTTGATCTCAAATATGAAGTAGTTAATTTGAATTCTATTTCGTACTTCCACGCGCATCGTACAACTCGTCCCTTCGGGGGATAATTTAATTACGTGATATGTAATTTTATAATTTAATGCAATGCACAAACACGTGATTATGGAAAGCAATAGAATATTAATTATGGAGTTAATGTGATACACGTTCTGCGGGGGAAAAAAATGGCCATTTCCCTCAGGAGTGGATATATTTTTCGAAGTTTAGTTGAGGGCCAACAAGTACTCAACATAAATGTCTCCAACAGTAGCAGCTCGTGAACTCTTAGTCGTAAACGAATGAGAATTACGAGTTGAGAGGGTCAATTCGCCTTATCGAACTGCATCCAGATGTTTCTTGTTTTGAGATGCAGTTCTCCTGGAAAAAGGGAAATTGTGGTGGTGTATCATACGAAAAATTGTCAATCGGCCTCAACTTTGTTCCATTCACGAATAAATATCGCCGGAAAAATCCGGTAACGTGCCTTCCATTGGTGAAAAATCGTGCGTTGATCGCTCCTCAATCTCTATTTTCTAACGTACACTTTCTCATCCCCGTCTCTGGTCTTCCCTATTCATCATTCCCAACGTCTCCGATTCAGCCCTGCGCTCCCATCAGAAATTCTCCATCGGTTGTGCCCGAGAATCCATTCAATGACTCGCTTCCGTAACAATAAAAAATGCTGGGAAAAATTTCTATTCCCTGATCACAATGTGACTAACTGGAAATTCTAGTCACTGAGTACAGCTTCGCAATATTCACGTGCCAATCGCAAAGTATTTTCATATTTTATTCATTGAATATCGAACATTTGGCATGCACTCAATAATGCATTATTTAATTCTATTCACTCGATACCTTCGGGTAACTGCAAAATGCAGCGTGAATAAATGAACCGATGAAATAATGAATAGTTCAACCCGAGAATACGCTTTGTCAACTGTTTCCTGGCTGCAACAAACGCATAATTTTCATAATGCACGCCCTTAAAATCGGTGTATCGTGAACATATTTAGAATATTCATGGGGAAATAGTAATCCCAGCACTCACAATAATAGCCCATTACGTGCTGCATAAATAATTTTCGAAAGAGTTCTATGATATTCCAAGTTTTAGGTAAAATGTGTCGGGCGGAAGTTGTTATTACCACATAATTTTTCGGAAATTTTTTCTGAACCACCCGTCCACTTTCTCCCTCGTACCCCCCTTTATCCCAGCATCCTACTCTTATGATCTCCACAATGAGATCCCTCCCATCTCTTGATAATCCCCCTACCTCGAGAGCATTACAGTCAATTAACGTAACCATCCTCGACCGCAAACGACTCCACCTCCTCAACAATGAGCAGAATATTCAAGTCAATCACTTCATTACTCTTCCAGTAATTGTAATTTCCCCTTCCTCGCCATTAGTGCAGCCCCGAGGATCAAAAAACTTTGTCACAGGGTGCTGAAGATTTACGGTGAGTGCAATTGGAGTGGCCCACTTGGCCTGACCACTCGGCAAGTGTCCATCGTGCCCCGGAAAATCGTGAAGTAAATCCTCAGCCAAAATTGTTGCATCAACTCCATCCTTGGGGTTTACATTTACCCCTCCCCCTCATCGCACAACTTTGCCCTTCTCCCCCGCAGTTATACACTCATCCTCATTTCTACACTTGAAACATTTCGGGCGACCCGGCCAACCCCATCCACCCTCCACTCCCTCTCCCCCCTCCCTCCCCACCCCCACCTCCTTCCGCTTGTGAAAGCCCTCCCTTAAGCAGTTGCACAGCTTATTTACAAACCACCAAGTGTACCATGTAAACATAGCCGCAACCCACTGCCGACTTTCAACGACACGTGGAATTTCAGCTGGAGATTTGAGAATCAACCCACTGAAATGCACCGACCAACCCCTAAAATAAATACCATTTCCCCTTCCGCGAGTTCCGGTATTTCTCAAGTTTAATATAACCAACGTCCCCCGGTAGAAATGAGGAGTTAGGGATTCAGTAGTTTGACGAGGACGGAAAACTTGCTCGAAGCTTCTGAGTTCATGGTTTCTATCACTGAAAGCTTCCAGCCACTCTCCTTACCCACCTTCTCCACCCCCCCCCCCCTTATCACCTTATTTTCTTTCACTTCTGTTTCACAACTATCTCAGTGTTTCTTGGTGATGCCTCAACTCTGCAGTATCACCAGGATGAAATATAACTGGGAACGCGTTTATGTGCGATATGCCGCCTCCGTATTTGCCGCACATTGCAGTTGAGTTCTTTTCCAAGTTGGTAAACTCCGAGAGCCCCTGGTCTCGTACATCCTCTTACGTTTATTTTGTCCTCATTCCGTGGAAGCGTGAGGACCGGGGGGTGGAAGGGAAAAGTAGTCGGTCCTGGCATGCGATAGTTATTTCGAAACTGAATTAAATTTTCTGATTTGTTTCAAGATTTTATACAAAAATGAATAATAAGCGCTAATGTTCGATGAAATTTTTGAATTTGGATTGGTTTCTTGATGATCTGTCGACGATTGCCGATGGCATATCGGTAATAACACAGCACAATTTGGTTCACCCGATCAGTTCTGTATCCCAAATCTAAACAATTGGTACATGAAACTACTTACGGGTATATGAAATCCGTGAAAGGACTCGAGTTTGCCATGTTGGTGGCTTTGATTTACCCACGACTGTTTGACTAGGCTGTTTGATTTGCGAACTCAATGGGAAAGGGATAGCGAGGGTTAAGGGGGAGAAATTGCAGAAAGGGAATGACGAGTGGGAATGGGAATAGTTCGATGACGGCCCGATCCTGGACGATAAATTTGGGTCACATGAATGGACTGCCTATGTGATCAGTAACACGTGGGAATTATCCTCCTATCATTTTTAACTGTACACAAATGCATAAGTATATGTGCATTATGTATCAGTAAATGGTTTTTGCCGGTTCAATTTCTCTTATTCGGTTGAAATATGTGCCATATTTGCTAGTACCCACGATGCCAATTGTTCTCGGCTCAGTGGCATTCTACTGGAGTGGATAAAACGGAAATTTCGAAAAGTAACAGGCCTGTTACGTTTAAATGGTTGGGAAATTAACCCCTTGTTTTTCCTATGTGTTGGGAGAGGGCTGCCAAAAAACTAGGATGGATCTTTCCTCTCGGTGAATTTCTATGAAAGGATAAATGCCTGGAGTAATTCAAGAATAATACTTCTTGATCTTCCTGCAGACGTGTTAAATCCTCCTCAAACATCTTCGAGTACATCCTTCCGCTGGCTGACTGACCCTCCCCATCGGCAACTAATTTCCTCAGTCACTCGACCATTTCTGTTTGCGATAAGCTTCAGCTCAAGTAAATATTAGTGTCACTCAGCACTGACAAACCCACGATGCATCGACGGTGCTCGTTCTACTATTGGGATTGAAATTTATAGGATCCGGTTGAAATATTACGGTAAATAATAGTATGCCATAATATTACGAGATGCATCATTACGATCCATATTATTACAGGATTTAATTATTATCGGTTTTCATTATTAATGGATGTAATATTACAAGTAGTAATTTCATTGGTATTATCGCTTTATGGGATAATATTACCGTTCAATAATATTTTGTTCCATGATAATTTTTACCGTAACATAACAGTTTCGTAATATTTAGATTATCAATCGAAATTTGTATCCCTCGGTGAGTCTGATCACCCCTCAGTGACTCGAATATCTATTCAGCCATGCCTACCTTCTCCCGACATTGATGCATCATAATCCGTCAGTGGGGTACTCAAAGACAGACTTCTCCGTTGGCATCTGTCAACTCCACATCCCCTCCTCTCACCCTCCCACACATCTTTCACCAACAATTCCCTTATTCTATCCAACAACTCACTCCATTGTTTTTCATTCTCAAGCATCTGCAGTTGAGTGAAGAGAAACAAGAAAGAAATGTAGAATCAGTGGTAGGTAACTTTTTATAATTAGGCCCGGAGGCGACGCGTTGCTCCTCTAATTACCCGTCCAAGAATCTCCCGAATGAATGAGTAAGTGGGTCTCCTCTCTCAGCTAGTACCGTTGTTACCTGGCTTTATTCAGTTATACACTGGGCCAAACATCTTAGCTGATTTTTATTTCTCATGCTGTTAGCCTTCAGCATCACCAGGGCAAGATAGCTAAGAGACTGACAATGTCCCTTGGGAAGATGAGGGTTTGAACTTACCCTTATCGACGTGATACCGATAGTGGCTTCACTGCTAGTGACAGAATAAAGATGCATCTTGGCCGCCAAGATTACTTTCTCAACCACATTAGGGTAAGGCAGCATCTGTCAGCGAGTTTGCCAAATGTCGTTTCATCAGGTTTTGCTTTCCGGGAAACCTTGACGATCTTCATGCCATGCTGTAATGAGATAAATATCAAGTCCCTCGGAGCCCTAGGATCTTGAAATACGATTAGTGTACCCATTGCGTCTTTCCTCATCGTCAAGCCTATTCCGCAAGAAGTTCAGACCAAGATGCATACAACAAGCAATTGCTTCACAAATACTGGCAAAATATTTCATTATCTGTGTGGGAGTTGTTCATCACATTACTGATTCATTGTGCCAATACCTCTCGATACTCGAATCGCCATTGTCTCTGTTCACAATGCAAAATCGATTCTCTCATATTTAACTGGAGAAAAGATTCTTGCTATGGAGTTTTCGTGAGTGATGAGGGTGTCAACCACAACGAAGTCATCTTCGACGCCAACATTACTTTTCCAATGACATTAAGGATAGGTAACATCTGTCAGCGATTCTGCCAAATGTCGCTCCATCAGATGTTATCCTTAATTCTGGGAAACGATGATGATCCCCAGTTTGCCGTGTTGTAATGAGATAAATATCAAGTATTCTGTATGCTGTTGAAGCCACATGATCCAGAAGTCAGATTAGTTTGCCAACTGCGTCGTTCCTTCTCCGTAAGTCTATTCCGCAAGAAACTTGAGAGCAAGATGCATGTAACAAACAATTGGATCACAAATGTTGGCAAGGTATTGCATTGTCTTCCAGGGGAGTTGTTCATCACATTATTGACTCATTGTGCCCAATCCCCTCAATACTCGATTCACCATTGTCTCTCCCCTCACAATGAAAAATCGATTCTCCCATATTTAACCGAAGAAAATCCTTTTGCCATGGAGTTTTCGTGACTGATGAGGGTGCGGAGACGCTATGGAGAGTATCCCCAAACTCATTCTCATCGACGGGAAGTTTGGTACCTTTTCTCCGACCTCGAGACTCTCTCATGAGGGTTCGGTGAGGAGATGGGCGGAGTCACAATGGTGTAGATACCACGCGGAGGAAGACGGGGTAAAGGTGGATGTTATCCACATGACGACGGCTTGTCTGTGTTGGTGTTAGAATCGATAGCTGGTGGAAAAGCGACGTCTCGAGTGTTTATGGAGGCAAACCCTAAGCTCTTGTGATTAGATCGACTGCAAGCCAGAGCCAACGCTGCAGCATATCCAGTTGGTAGAAAACTGCGGCTTGTCTCGTCTATCAGCCGACCTGCTCTGTTTCTCTTTCTCGTAAGGAGGGATGAGGGAGATATTTACTCGTATTGTGGTAGTCGGTGAAACCGATAATGGCCAGCTGTGGAGGTTAACCCTGATCGACGAAGAAATCTTCTACGTTATTCACGGAAAAAAAAAACTCGAGCGCGAGACACTAATGCTCCTGCACTCTTTGTCCTCCGGACTCGGATGTCCTTCGGCTTATCCAGGCAGCTGGTGCAGGCTGAATGTCATCATTAGCTCGTGATTTCGGAGAGGTAATGTCAGCTGAAGAGACTTCATGTTGTTTTTCCCTTCATTACCTCGGGTTCGTAATTTTTCCATTAGCAGCCCATGCTCAGGTTTTTTGGATGAAGATGAGGGTTGGGATATTCATTTGCCCCTTTTTGGGAACCGTGGCTCAAGAATATTTAAAAAAAAACCATACGGAGAAGAGAAGTGTTCTGGAATTTCTCGTAGATATTTCTTTCCGTATAGAAAATCCATCGGATACTTTTTTGATGCATTAATTCCACATGAGGAGGTCAGTAAATACCATGAATACTTTCATGAATATTCGAAGGAAATAGTAAGAAACACGTGGCATTCATTCTCTGAATGCCAGAAGAATCTCTGCTGTATGAAGGTTGTCTGGTAATACTCGAAATATTTGGTTCTATTCTCTTGGAATGATTGCACCAGTGAGAAGTCAGTGTGAGGGGTATTCTTCTATTCGTTGCAGATTCAATATCTCCATAAAATAGGGGAGACATCAAAGCTCTTATTACGTATCTGATGTGGATCAAGTAAATCAAGTAGATATTGAGTCAGTGTATGATCTTGTTTGAAGTAACTCAAAGTGAAGCTTCTTGGAAAATTGAGCTGCAGAAGTTTCAATGAAAATTTACCAGTGGCTACCACAACACGACGAAATATTGCTTGAAGGTCATGGTGATCGATTTTCATTGGTTGAAGTACACGTTTGACAGTGTTTTAGGAGATATCTGCATTGAAAGCCTAGCTAGTCAGTGGTGGCTCAATAGACAGGGCAGTTCATGCTGTGCAGTGTAATGAATTCTCTATCAAGTTTGTCATATATCCAGCGATGTATTCTGACAAGGTACCCAATGAATGCCACAACATAGCTGTGCAACCGTTACAGGCAATAAAGCGAGTGGTGCATGGTCCTTCGGGCTTAAGTCAACTTCATAAACTGCAACGAGTTCTTGAGCGAATCGTTATTGTACCACCTGTCCATGATCCGGCAGTTAAACAATTCCTCGTAATACTATTGTCTCTGAACGCTGATACCAGTGATTTGACCGAAAATCCAAGGCCAACAAAATCGTGTTAAATCGATGGTACTAACTGCGCATCCTTAGAAGTGAAGTTGACCTCGAACCAGGGGTTGCAATAGGGGCAGAGTGGGTAGTGGGGTAAAATTATATTACGTGGTTTTGGGAGATTTTTCGATGAAGCTAATGAGCCCAGTCTTTTTCACGTAAAATCATGGAAGAAAATAGGCTTCAATTATGCGCCGTGATTGTCCGTTAATAGGAAATCAGCGGTAAATAGGCCGTGACTTCACTATTTAAAGTCTCATTTTGCTTCCAACGCAATGATAATCATCTCGAATGCTCGGACAGTCCACCCACGGTCATTGTACCCGTTTACCCCATACAGTGATCTCGATATACCGATTCGCCCTGATTAACCCAAATTGTCCTTCTCCATTGAGCCATACCCGTGAAATCTCAAATTACCATATGTTTCGACAACAGCTGGTATCCACCGGACTCAACCCACCCGTTAAATCTATTTCCCCCTAATCAGGTTAATTCGAAGTAATGTAGACTATAGACAAATGTTGCCTCAATGGAACTCAGATTTCGTTCATCAATCATCAATCGACATCGAAAAAAAAAAATTAATACAATTAAAAAATAATTAATTGCAATCTCTCATTACAAAATAATAAAAAAAATCACAGTGAAATGCTCGGGAAAGTTGCCATTGAGTATTTGCCTTCGTGTAACCAATGGGGTCATGGACTGCATAGGACGCATTAACCATCAATTTTCGTCACTTGGCCGTTGGGTTAACGTGAAATACAATGGCGTTAGACGATGGAATGTGGAACACTGTGCCAACCTACCTACACCCCTCTACTTTAATCATAGAGCTCGAGCACTTGCTGGCAGTCGGCCCCTCACATTACAAAACCCCTCTTCGACCTCGGTACACAACCCGACTCATCAACGCACCCCTTCATTCGTGCGCGTCTTTCTCCCTCCTGCCCTCACCACCCTATCACTGTCCCGCAACTCACGCCGTTTCATTTCTCACCCTTCATTCGCGCGCATCCCCTCATCCACACTTCCACCCATCCCCTGACCAGCCACCACACAATTCTACACCCTATATATTGGAGTATAACACCAAGAACAGCTCACTTTCTCACTTATACTCCGGTGTGCCCTCTCACCATCGCCTAACCCACGAGCCATTGATTTTACACTCCCACAACTACCCGAGGAAGACAAAGGAAACGGGGGAGATGAGTACGTCTCCCCGGGTTGGATAAACAAATCGTCAAACCCATTGTAGGTTTATCTGTCGAGTGTCGCGCTTAACTAAAATCCTTTTCTAGATCTTCTTGATGCTTCATTGAGCTATTGCCAGCAGCCGATGGTTCATTGAAAATTAATTTTTCTCCTGGTTTTTACGCAAAAATTTTCCGTCTTAATTAGATGAAAATCTGATAATTTTCTCTTTCCTTTCCCTTTTAAATCCTATTAAAGAAGCACTTCCCATCGATCATTCTCCACGGATCTTTGCTATTTGTTCAGTTGAAAATTGAATGAATAAAAGTCATCGCGAGTGACCTTGGTGCTGTTACCACATCGTTGCAGTCTAAAAAATATCTAGTCATTGGCGTCCACTCGTCCCTCTTGACTCGCATCATGTATAGACATATCGGCTGGGTATTGTCGATCCAAGGACGCTCAGAATGGGGGGGAATAAAAGCTCGAGGACGACACACCGATGACCGTATGGTCGACCTACTTCGGCCGCCCATGCGTAAGGTTAACAGGTATCAGCCATGAGCCATGGGGACAACACTATGGTAAGGTACGTGGGTGTTGAGCACGACAAGAATATTTTCACGAGAAATACACATCCAAGATACCCGTGGCTCAGCTATCAATGCTGTGGGTGTATCATCCCTCTCCCTCCTCCACCCCTCAACTGATTCCACGCCCCTGCTTTTATTATTCTTTTCACCATTTTCCATCCCCTTCGATTAATGAAATAAAGATTTTTCCATTCTCGGGGATTTGGGAGGGTGAGGGGGGGGAGAGAAAGAAAAAAATTATGGTTTACAAGGTCACGGCTGTGAAATTAGGAATTATCGGGTTGAGAGAAAGAACCGGTGAATTGTAAAAAATTTTGAGGTGATTCTGACAGCAATTGATGATTCCCCAAAGTTCACACACACATTCAAGTCATTTATCACTTCAGGCTGTTGATTTGGATGTGATGTCCAGTACTTCATTGAGTATTTAATAATCATTGGATTTAAAAAATGGAATTTATTCAAAATGATTGGAATTTTTAACGAGAACAGGGAGAACAATCGATAGATTACATTGTTATAAAAGTATTGTGGCCATTTCAAGGGTTTTTTCCTGTATTTCTCCAGTCAAATCAAGTGGAATTCAATGAAAAACTCGCAAACGATGTTGATTAACAAATTGAATAAGTCGATTGCCTGTCGGAAGTTAAAAACTACGAGTTTTTTCTTAGTCCCTTCGGGTGGGTGGGAGGAAGGGATGAGGAAAAAGTAATTAGACGAGAATTTTGTGAACTCTTAGCTGCGTCGTTTTCACTCGTCCCGGGTTGTTTTCTTTTTATACACCACTGCTTATAACATCTTGCCATTGCTGGCTCAGCTGCAGTTGGTAGGTAGGGAGTTGAGCTACTGAGAAATATCTTACCTCCTGAGGGGGTTAATTATTCTCTTGCAGCCAACTCTACCGGTGTAATTACGTCCACGCCACTCCCTGGGGCCCATCGCTGATACATTCGAGTTTTCGTTCTTTGGTGATAGTACTATTTATCTGAATTCATCAATAATTACCGAGATCATTAAAAAAACTGACTCGATTCGTTGCATTTTTTAAATTTAAATATTTCCTCTCTTGAAAAAAATAAAAATTGTGAATCATTCAACGAAAATTGTCGCACTTCTTCAACAATATTCGTTAATGTTCAATTTAGGGGAATACTCAGAATCATTGTAGTTGTATCAGTGCATTACAGTCGAATAGAAAAAAAATTGTCTGTGCATAAGGAAAATGCAAACCCCGCGCTTTCAGTGTCACATTTCCAACGTATTTTTACGACTGATCCCAGGGGCATGTACACCAGCAATATACATGCAGTGGCTCGTTCCATCGCACACCAGTGTGTAACACCAATCGCACACCACCAATACCCATGATCCCAACATGAAAATTCTCTCTGGTCCTCCTGAATTTCAAGCAGGCGCGAGAATGTTTTTTACCCCTCCCCCGAATCTCCATGTCCCTCTCACTTTTTATTCCCTCGCATTTATTTTATAACCATCGGATCTATCCTACATCAATGTACCGGCTTTCAAGCCCCCGCCGTGTCCCACGCGATGTGGCTTTTATATATTTTTTTTTATCGGATAGTTTCCCGATGAGCATGAATCTTTAATCGGTCAGTCAGTACAGACATTAATAGCATTTATTTTTTATTTTCAATCGGGTTCGCTTTTTTTTTTTTTGGGATTACCTGGGGTATGAACAAGGAACGCTGAAAGCCGAGGGATGGAATTCCAAACACTTGTCATATTTCTTGGGGATTCACCCATTCACCTTTTTTTTCCCCTCAGATATTTTTTTCAACCCTCTTCTACCGAGCTCTACCTCTTCTATCGATCCAGCTCAGATCCACAACAGACAGGCTGGAGCTATTCTCTCGGTCTGCTTTTACAGAACGAATTTGTATTGACAAGCCGCTGTGTCAAGGGGGGGCTGGAGAGGGGAGGGGAGAGGATGATTCCGGGTACACTCGGTGCAGAAAATCCTCGTTTGCCGGGATTACGCTCATTTGTGAGAGGAATTTTAATTATTATTTTTTGAGGTATTGTTTAGCCCGTATCACCTGTAAATCCCCAATATTCCAAAAATTTTAGCTCAATAATTTTGAAACAATCAATTAAAATTCTAATCCCTTCTCTTATCATTCAGTTCTGACTAACTTTAGTCTTCATGAGCTCTATCTTTTGGGGATCCCCACTATCGCACAAAGACCGCAAAAAATTTGCGTGGGCGTTGAAAAAAAGGAATCGAGCCGAGCACTTGCCAATTTAACCTCGCGAATAATTCAGGGCTCCAGCAACATTTTTCGCCAGCTCCTTTTGTCCGAAGATGTGCAGTGAATTGGGTTAGAAATGCAGGTGAATATAAAGAGTGGAATGAAAGGCATAGGTAGAGGCGAATGTTTTATTTATTCTGTACGTTTTCGGACTCGTAGTGAAATGTTAAGGCCCACTAGATTCTGCAAGTTTCAAGTCCGAGTTACGATGAAATGGAGAAGAAAAAAAAAATGTACGACTGAAGCACTGGTATACTAGCCCACTTCGACCCATCCTTTTTTCTCTCTGTTTTCTCCTTTCATTTATACGCTCTCCGGTGGTCTATATATACGAGCGTTTTTTATCACGCGAATCGGAGTGAATAAATGCCTCATTCGCTCGCTTTTATGCACCACAAAACACTCCCGAAGTTATGTCCAAATTATTCTGGTCCAGAAGATTTTATTAGAAAAATTCTCACTCCACTGGGTTTAATAGGTTTCATTAATGATTTTCCCCTACCGTGAATAATCCACAACTCGGTTATCTTGTTTTCATCAAATTTAACCAACCGCCAAACTCGCATCTTTAATTTCTGATATAATACGCATAAATCAGCCAATTATCTCCGGGGAAATTAGTTGTCGTAAATCACACTTTACTCGAGCAAACACATTTGTCGTCGCACTTTACCGTGGGAAAAACCGGAGTAGGTTTAAAGGTTGGGTATGTGTGTGTGTGTGTGTGTGTGTACGGGAGAGGGGTGGTGTGATAATATAGGACTAATTACCCCGTGAAAATTGGAAATTTAGGATGAACGAGAATTGAAAATCAGAATTATTTTACAAAGTTAATTTACAAACTCATGAATAACATATTAAAACGATAGCTCGATAACTTTAGTCGGTTTTACCATGAAAAGGGGATGGATAGAGCTATCCGTAATAACAATGAAGAATTGCACGGAAGGAATGTACCAAGTGAACTTACTGCATAAAAAATTCATTGAATGTGAATTGAAATGCGAATAAAAACAAAGGGGAATGAGAAGAAAAATTTTATGTGAATGGTCACGTTTATTTAATGCTAATGAAGTTTATTCAGTTTAAATAAATCATCCCTGTGACTGCAGACCGCATAAATTGTAATAATCAAGCTGTTGCGGTGGGGGAAAGAACTTATAAAATTACAAAGAGCTTTCGGTGGAAATGAGACGAAAATTTGACAGCTTATTTAAATTTTCCAAGACGAATATTTTTGCATCGAGTTCAACGTTCTCAGTGAATGAAAAAAAAAAAGTGTGCGACTTTTATACTCTCATGGAGACAACTCCATAATTTAACTCCAAATGTTTCTCCGGGAAAAAATCGGAAATTTATTTTTTCCGGTGTAGAATGAAAAATTGAGCTATCAATGATATTAATGAAGAATCGTTTCTCCAGCATGAGAATGAGAATTGAGGTAATCATCCTCATCACCATTCTTCAGGATGGATTTTCCGAGCGCTCAAGGCTGCTGGCTATAAAATCCAGCCCCGTAGAATATATCTCAGCTGCACTTTCCACCGGCATTCGTATCACGGTGGTGCGCGAGTAACGTCGAAAAATCGTTAGCACGCGCCAGAATTTACGAGGGGGCCTGGTAAAAGTCTCTGTGTGTTGGGTAATACATATTACATGCATTATATCATCGTTGAACAGCTTGTGCACGTGTGGCACGGTGCGCGTGGAGGCTTTCATATTATATGAAGCGCTACTTGGAGAAAATTAAGGCAGCTTGCACGTTGGTCTTAGCCGTAAGTGGTATATAGCCTTATTCGATCAGACAGAATTCACCGGAGGGCGAGCGATATTTCTTATTTATTGCTCGGCCGCTGGGGGGCAGGGGGGAGGGAGAGAGGTGGTGCTGTATTTGAATCACATGTTTCATTGTGGCTGTATCAATTCGGGGAATTTCTATTGATAAACAGGATTGGCATGCTTCTGCCGAAACCATAATTTTTATCTGGAAAAATCGAATAAATTGGAGATTTATGGGAACGAGAGGCCACGGATGATGTACCACCGGGGCTTTAGATATACCTTTCGATAGTGTAACCCATCTGCCTCGTGGAGCGAGTGATATTACCGGAATATGTCAAATCGATGCTCCTCTGATGTGGTACATCAACGGGGGTGAATATTTCTCAGGTGATGCCAGTCGTGAAATGATCCTTAAACGATACGCCCATCAACTTATCGATGCAAAATTTTATTTTACTTCCATATGGGTTTTTTTAACACCCCCTCCGGCGCTCGTAGCATGGAGTACGGATATTAATTGCACGGATATTAATTGGGATATGTATCTTTGCACACTGGTATTGAGAGTGATAATTCATTTTGAGATGAAATGGCTCGGGTTTTTTTTAACAGTATTGGAAATCTCAGGAATTTTTTTTTTTACCGCAATAACTTTCATTGAAGGCGAGCAAACATCGTAAAAGTGGAAGTGAAATTTTCCACGCAAGTAGTGTTAAAGAGAATTCCGCTCCCCCATCCTCTCAGTCCCCTGAAATATTAAAGTGAATCCCTTATCGCCAACATTCCTGTGCCTCCCCTAAAAATTGATGTCCTCTTTCTCTCCCCAAGGTTATTAAAAAAATAAACAGGATCTGCCTGCATCGTGGAATAATAAAAATAGGAGTGTCAGTGATAACCCGAATTTCGAATTGCAAATTTTGAATCTCTTTCATATAAATAAGCTATCAAATATTTCAAGAAAAATACCATCAAACTTGAATTGAAATTTTTCGAAGGCAGAGTTAAAGAGAGAAGTTGGCTCCCCTTATCCGATCATTTTCCCTGATATATTACAGTAAATCCTTTAGTGCCGCTATTCTCCTGCCCCTCCTGAAAATTGACATCATGTCGCGTCTCAAAGTCATTGAAATAAAAAACGAGACTTGCATATTGCCAAAATTAGTATAAAGAGGAATTTTAGTGATAAAAAAAAATTTTAATTTGCAAATTTCGAAGTCAAATCTGCAATCGTTTAGATTTTTATAAACTCGAAGAGATATATATATAATTTTTCACGAGAACAGGGTTAAGGGGTTTGCTCCTCGTATTCTCTGAATTCGCCTGAAATATTAAAGTAAATCCCTCACCGCCAGCATTCTCCTACCACCCCTGAAAATCGACATCATTTTTCGCTCCCCAAAGTCATTAAAATAAAAAAACAAGATCTTCCTGCATTCAAGAATAATGAAAATACTCAGTCAAGTACGCACGGGAGGGACGAATGGTTTGCGAATCCTCTTTAAAGGGAGTGTTCTGAAAGTAGTTCTCCCCCTGAATATTTCATTCTGGGACAAGGGCGATCATGCTCGTTTTCATGGGAAGAAGCAAAGCGAAAGTTGAGTGTAACCCACTCCGCTCCACTCACCCCAGACACGGATGCAGTACTTGTCGAGTAATGAGTAGGAAAGTCGCGTAGGATCTACAATAAATTACACCGAAAATCTGGTCACGCGTAGAGTACTAAACTTAATTAATGATGCTTATAAGCGCACCTGATATTACACCGGGCGATATATTTCCTTCGAAGTCATAGGTCAAATGAAAGATGCAGTGACAAGGGGCTTCTTTTGTTAGTCGCGATGGAATTATAACGTTCGAAGTGTGTGGAATAAATAATTCATGAAATTCAAATGAATATTCTATGAAGATCGAGTGAACATACGAAACGATTCGTATAAATCGAGGGTTGTTACTTTTTCGAAGGCCATTTTATTTCTTCCTCGTAGTTTTTATTTATCATTGCTCTGGAGGGGTAATTTTTATTTGAAAAATCGCTCTGCACATTTACCTCATTATCGCTCGATAAAATTCAATTACATTCGGAAATAAGTTCGGTATCAATGCCCAGTACTTATTCGAAAGATCCCGAAGACGATGGTCAGAGCATTAAGATCTCAATGTTCATCCAGGATTCCTGAGAAGGGACTGAAAGATCGAACGAGCGTCTGGGCACGTCGAGCCTCGCAATTCCCCGTTCGCTAGTTGCCACATCCATTCGATTGCCGAAAAACATAAAGAAAAGAGAAGAGGGCGCAGTCGAGGGCTTTTTTTTTTTTTTTTCATCACGATCGTTGAAGAAGGAAACTATGCGAGAGAGTAGAGTGGTGTGGGGTGTACTCGAACGTGAGAAACTAGAGGGGGTAGAATCCACATCTTTTATGCCTCCTCTCTCTTTTTATGTACGTGTGGGCTGCGACTCGACCCGCGCCGAGAGTCAGGAGAAATTTTCGGGGAAATGCCTGTTGCTATGGCGACCATCCGGGGACTAAACGCTCGTCGTGATGGTGGTGTGAGCACTACCAATGTCTCCCTTACTCTGTTTCACCTCTCTGTTGCTCTCTGTTGCTTCCTTCCCTCGTCGCACATTTTGTGACAGGGATGCGTGTGTACGGTTCGAGTGGCCCTTGTGTTGGTGGTGCGGGGTTGAGGGCTCTAGCCCTTCGAGATTAAAGAGGAATGAGGGAGCCACTGAGGGCGGAGTGTTGTGAGGACTTTTTGATTTAAAATACTGAAACAAGGCGGATTTTGTTTTCTGGGGGAGTGGAAGTAGTGAAATGTTGCTGTTTGTTGTTTTTATGTAGTTTCGCCTCAAGAGAAATACGCGTCGGAAGAAATATTGAGGAAAAATTACGGGAAAATTTACAATTCTTTAGCTTAAATGAAAATTCTCTTAATATAAGGCACTAATTTTTCCGGTGGGTAAACACAGCTGAATCCTGTTTCGTTCACCTCGTTTACGTCTTTCGAGGAACTCCAACTCCGCCGATAGTGAAAGGCTTTTCTCCGTGTGTATAGGTATAGAAAGCTGTCAACCCCTGTGTCGAAGCCCTCCCTCTCCCTATGGTACTGCTCCAACTGCCGGTGTATACCTCGCATCTCTATCGAAATACACTAGCACCCTGGGCATTATCGCGGACACTTGTGGCATTGCCAGGTGGTGTGGGAAAAAGCACTTTCAGTGTCTCACTCACACGTACTGGTTTTACCATTCGAGCCGCGTGTGTTCTGATGAAATTTATGAAACACCGTTTGGCCGTAATGTCGGGTAGAGGGATTGGTGTTTTGGTATTGAAGTTTTGGGATAATGGGCTGAATATTGAGGTGAGATAACTCGAGTGGAGAATTATTCTGGCTTCGTAAGTTATTCGGTATTATGTTCGTCTATCTCCGGCTTTTTGCTTCGTATTGACTCATGGGGAGTTTGTATTGACCAAAAACAGTGGTTTCGAAAATCTTGTGCCGCGATAACTCAAGAAAAACATTAAAATAATGTAAATTTTTGACTTTTGTGGAAGAGTTAATTATAATTACAACGATTAGGAAATTTTAAATCATTTGCCGTCTGATTTCGATACCTCGCACACTTTTGTCATTTTATATCGAAGTCTGAAGGGGAGATAAAAAGCTCAAAGAAAATATATCAAGTGGCTGTTGGATATTCGTCTGAGGTACTTGAAGATTTTGCGGTTCAACTTGAAATTCACTCGAGCTTCTCGGCAACTCCTTGCTAGGAAAATATTATCAATTGATAACTGAGGATTTCTCATCTACGTGAGTACAGAGCTGAAGGTTTCATTCCATCTTTGTTTGAATTTATCAAACGGATATCAACGATATGGAGAGTAAATATGTAGATTTTTATTAACAAAGGGATGACGGAATTTCTCCGTTGGTTGCATTCCCTTTCATTGGTGACCATCGAAATTGGAAATTTCATGCATCGACGAATTCGTGGGATACAAGGTTGATTGGATTGCTTACAGATAATAAAGCAGTGCGGAAGATCAAAGCATACTTTGACAGAATATTTATGGATATCGAGGGGCTTTTGATACGTTGTTTTCATTAATTCCTGATCTACTATTGCCAGCTGTATTACGCCATTTTCCGATTTTCAGCGAGCAACATGTGATATTGTTGTACAGGCATTTGAATGGAGCATCTCTTAAATCCGATAAATATTGTTTTTCGGAATAAAATCAAAGGAATTTGATTTGAGTTTCAATTTGGAGATGTGTTGATCGTTTTATTAATTGAAAATACAGATATTCAGGAAAGTCAGCGGCACTGGGAGAAAAAAACATCACCCGAATAATCACTGTTGCTGCACATGTTATGAATGAAATGCAACTAACGAGAGACGAAGGAAAACTGTCATTTACCAGTATTCTTCGGATATAAAGAGTAATCAGATGTACACAGGGCAGAAGAATAATGACGAGAGTAAATCTGCATTTCATATGTATTCTACACATGTGACCGGAAAGCGTACTAACGATGCAGAAAAAAACGGATTGCATGGATTACGAGGCGTCAATAACCTACACTACGAGCACTTTTTTTCTCTGGGCTCAAGCTAGAATTGTGTTGTGTGTGCGGAAGGCGTAATCGCATCATGCGCTCTACATTCAATTCAAGCGATCGTTACTCACGATGTGTTTTATCCTTTTTTTGTTTAGTATTTTTCGTATGCAACAGCAAATTTTGAGAGCTTACGCTCACCTGGCCGTTTATGGAGAGCAATAAAAAAAATCAGTGGTTTTGGACATTTGAAAAAGGCAAAAATATTTAATCAATAAGACAACAATGGACATGAGGCATCATATATCGGGACTAATTGCCAAAACTAATTTTATTGTGATGTGAAGCACGAGGATAAAGCTTTTTTCTTCTCATTATTCTTCAAATTTGTGGTTTTTTTTCTCAACTTCGTGAAGCGACCACAAGATTAGTTCATCATTAGTTCACTACTTCAAGATTAATTAACACAATCGTTAACCGCTAGGAATCTCTAACTTTCCATTCAGAAAGTTTGGTTCCTCGACGTTAAGATGTAGCCTGAAATTTTCTCAAGTACCGAAGAGCCAGTGGAGAGTTTCAGCCCTTTCCGTTATCAGAATCTCCAAATACTTGAGAAAAACGAATTGCTGGGATCTCTCAGGGCTGTAAAATCCACGTCCCTTGGCCGCGTTATTCCTTATTACCTATAGGTAATGATTAACTTTCACTATTTAATTAATGTCACAATCTTTGCTCCGATTTAGTTCATATACAATTTTTATATGCGTGTGCTTTCCTCGAGAGACCGATTTAGAGTGCCCTCGCCCTCGGCTCGTCCAGAGTGAGAGGTCCGACCCAAAGACAAGGCCCTTTTGTCCTTTAGGTTGTCCATGTGTTGGGCTGTTTAGGTCATAAACGGCCCAAGTGGGCCATACGATGGGTTCCAATGTCAAAAATATTCCCCACACTCGAAAAATCACAATTAAAAATTTCTCTCCATGAGGACGATTTTCAAAAAATCGAATTTATTTTCTCACCACCACCTTACCCCTCTTCTCGCACTGTAACAATAATTTTTCTCAGAAAATTGTCTCCCTGCACTTGCGGTGAACCACAAAAGCCGCTATTTCAATTAGACTGGCCAGTATTCCATCGGCGCACCACATATTTCTGCATTCCACAGCATAAATCGGGTGTCCTTTTGAAGTGGCTGTTCATATCACACCACAAAGAGCGTAATCACAGCCTAGAACATCGCGACATTTTGTGTTTAGTCACCGCGAGCAATCAATCTCTTTGTTGTCACTAACCCATTTATATTACATCTAGCCAGTTGAATTCCAGTCAGCATTCTAGAAACAAGAATTTTCACTCTCTGGTATCACTAGTAGCATTGTTCCCGAATCTGCACCAACAAAGAGTGACTATGCGTCGAGTGTTTTTTTTTTTTTTTTTTTTCAAGTGGATCACTAACGAGTCCCGCCCTGTTTGAGAAATTTAAATTACATTGTTGGGTCCATTGACGGTAATTGGACTCCACGATTCATCCGGTCATTCATTAAAAATTCTTTCATGTTCATTCGAGAATCATCTGCCTGAGGATATCCAGGGGTCGGGGGCATTTTGTTTATTTTTATTTACTTTCCTTCAACGCCACATTAATTGAAAAATGCACATGGTGACGTTTTCAAAAATTCGTTAACAATTATACAACTCAAAACAAAAAACTGCAATATTAATCATTAGTTGTGGGGGTAATGTGGAATTCTCTCATCCGGAAACGCTCATAATCCAAAGTTACCCGCTGAACACTTGGTATACCTTACCTCTTCCCCCGCGTCCTTTCGGTACTCCAACTCCCTTCACACCCCCCCGTCCCATCCCCCTCGCCCCTTTCCATCCTTCTCTCCGCATATCGCGCCGTTTAAATATACGCGCGCGCATACTCCACCCCAGAGGAAACCGCCGGGTTATTGGGTCTCGATAATCCCGGGCATCGCTGGACCAGGAATACCCACGGGAGGAGATTCTGAAATTGCCTTGTGCATAGATCTCGTTGAGCACTCGTCCTACTACTCAGCTCGGGTTTCCGCATGTCCCAGTCTGACACCATCGGGCCCCTATCGCGATTATTAATCGAAAATGATACTGACGAGACGTGAAATTTCATCAATACATCCAATAAATTTTTGACAATGAAACAAAGGGAGTAAATTTTCCAGAAATTTAATCAGAAATCTCAAAAAATTACCTTTACTTCGCACCTCTTTTCCAGTGTTAACACGAGAATTTTTCCCAGAAATTTCCCTCCGTGTAACGAATAAAAAACTAGTACGTGCAAGTGGCTCACTCACTCTGCTCATTCTTATCCCACAAATTCGCGGGAAAGAATGCAAAGGGCGAAATATAAATTTCCGTCTGTCACTCAAGCATACTCTCCGTGGGGAAAAAAATCAGCGGGAAAAAAAAAAGCTCAATTGAACCACATGCAGGCAGTCTCTCGAGCGCCTCCGACGCCAAGGAAATGATGGAGTATAATTTCGAGGGCAAAAAGTCGGATCTCGAGCATCGTTTTGCAGGTTGAGACAAAAAAAAAAAACCTCAAGTATATCATTTTGAATTGGAAATTTTTCCATCTCCGTGGGGGAAGAACCGGAATCCGCCATTCTTCGTAGGCTCTCTTGAGATTCCCCCATCCAGAATTGCATATTTATTTTTGCCAGTTTCATTCAGAAAGACCTCGGCATTATTCTCCCCTCGCATTTTTCAATATTGGAATTTCATCCCAGTGCTAGGGCTCTACAAGATGTGAATTCGATTTGAGTGCAATAACCGTGACAGCCGAGATTATGGCCATTCGAGGATCGTCTTAGGAATTCCCAAGGACTTTTGCCATTTTTTTTCGTCACTGGGGCCCTTCAACTTCTGCACTTCCCCGTCAGACATTGGGAGCTCGCCTGGTCTTAAAACATAGAATAATTTATGATAAATTAACTACGCGAAAGGTGCAGGCAATTAAGTTATTTCAATTATTGGTTGAAATGTCGGGCATTTGTCAATATCGGAATTTTCTTCAACCCCCTCCCGACACGAAAATTCAATTTGAGGGCAATAACCGTAGCATGGGAGGCTCTGGGGTCACAGGGGCAGGAGTACAGTTACAGTGACAAAGTTACAGGATCCCTAGGAGGCTGCAAGTGGCACATAAGAGGACTCGTCCTACGGCATTCTCACTCAATTCAGCCAAGAGCATGGAGCATTTCCAACGTACAAAGGTGAAACTTGGAAAATCAGCCCGCAGGTGTTGCATTGCAACACGATCCAGCACTTGGTTGGGATTTGAATTCGCCTGTGAGTGTGAATTCACATTGATATTCGTCCTCGGTATGTTGGGCCTCAACACAGAATCCCACTTGGCTGCTTTACCTTATTTCCTCATCCCTCGTGATGTCTTAATGCGGAATGAAATGCGGATGAAAATGAACCTGGCTATATTCCGTCCAAGTTGACCAATGTAAAAGGCCTCTCTGCTTGCACAGTACGATTAAATGGTGTTATCTCGTTCGTGGGGATTACTGGGCTACTGTAATCTCGGAGTGGTGTACGGAGAGTAGCAGTGAACAATGCAATGTGCAGAGCGGCCTCAAACTTTTCCTCAATATCCATCAACGCTGGGCACTATTCCGGGAAATTCAATGGGGATGCTGGTTTAGTTGGACATTTGGAGTTTAGGACTTCACTCGAGCGAATTTTATTACGCAAAATTTTTCGTAAAAATTGTAAATACTTGACCGCTGCCGTTCCATTTGATCGTAATTTATTTATCAATTGGTCGTTCTGGAACTGAAATAGTATTTTTATTTTTTTTTTCATTGGAATGCTCCACTGTGTGAATGTACACGAAATGGAAATCTTTTTATTCATCGGGAGAACCCAATTACCATATATATTACTTGAGAACATTGCTCTCTATTATCCCTTAGCATCTTCATTGAGTTCTGGTCGTGACGGAATATTAATGAGGAAGGATCAACTGGATTCACGGCTTCGCAGAAATTCAATCAATTATGGTTGATAGGGTTTTTGACAACTCACTATTTGGTGGATCGTGGTTTATCTGCAATAGTTGACATAGCTAGAAATTACCCACAAACACTTTAAATAGAAATTTAAATAATACTTTCTCCAACTCTGACATTCCCTCGCACGTGAAGTACCTTCCAGTTGCTGCTCCATTTCATATTCCCTCTGTCAGTTCAATCGCAGTTCACCTGTTTCCCGAAATTCTCTTTTCATCTCACTCCATCGCCGCGGAAGGGGAATTCTCTTTAAAATTCCTCTCTTTTGATGTTCACCCTCGCCTGGACATAGATCAGTCGGAAAATCTTCTTTGTTCCGGGATCTCAGTGTCTCGAAAACTCGGACACCGGGACAGAAACCGCCGGTCCAAAAGAAATAGGGGAGCGAAAAAAAAAATGTACAAGGGCGCGGGGGCTAGTGGAGATGTATCCGCTCTTCCGAGACAAGTGCTGGACTTTATCTCCTCCATTTTCCCTCGTCCTTCTCCACCCGGAAATGTCCCACCCACTCCCCAGATGCGGTGGTGTAAACGTCTCGTCTCTGGTTACCCATCTCAGTGGAGGTCTCCGTTGTCCGGGATATTTTTTTATTTTCCAAATGTTAACTTTTCTATTTTTCTTTCGAAATCAAGCGCCCTCGGTGGCCTACCTGAGTGGATGGATTAATTCTCAGGGCGGCTCCGTAGCTCCCATTGTATCTCCAATTTTTATGAAAGCCAGAATATTCGGGTGAATTAGGGAATTCATTTGTGCTGAGTGGACTCGAGCATTTCATTATCGCAGCATTTTTACCGACCAGTCAATTTTTTTACCCCTCAACCCCCCTTTCCCTCTTGCATTGAATTATATGGGGGCTGTTAAAACGAGCTCAACTTAATTACCCCGGAATTTTTTTTTTTCGCGGAAATTACACGGTCGTTTGAAAATTCAATTAGTGGACTTGTTCTCGATAATTTCGGGCCAATGATATACAAATCTCTATTTATATGTATCATGGATATTCACGTGATTATTTATTGGGTTATTTAAAGGCTGCGTTCGCACCTGTCACTGACAACTCTATTCTTCGTTATTATATAAAATTGTGTTTCCTCTCTGGGATTGATTTTACATTTAGAGAACTATAAATTTCAAAATATTTGCCTTCCAACACGGACAGAAATGGTCAGTAAAAATTATGGAACTCACTAATCACCCACTGATTAACGGAATTACGCCCAAATTTTTCTTTCAAGGAAATTACATGGACGTGTAGAAATGAAATAATTGCACTCGTTCACGATAATTCCTGGATAATAGGATACAATTTTCCATTGCTGGGTCTTCATGAATATTCACTTGCTTATCGATTGATTTGCTGAATAAATTCATCTGTATCGCGATAACTCGTCATTAGTTCTCCCCGGGTCTCATTAATATTTAAAATAATGTTTTTTCCCCGAGATTGATTTTATCTCCCGATGTTTATCAAAGATGCAGACAAATCGCGATATTCCAGGGGTGTAAAAAATTCAAGGAATCATTTCTCCCCAAATACCTTTGGTCCCACGTGGAAATCACTCTTTCATATCTTGAATTAAACACAACGTACTTCTAAGATGCTGGAAGTTCCCCATTCACTCTCAACAGGTTACGCTCGTTCAATATCCCCTCTCAGTGACCTCGAGTTCGCCCCGTTTCTTCATCTCCTCGAGATTAACGTTCCCAAGATGTGGAAAGAGGGTAAAAACGTATCATACTAAAAGACCTCGAACTTCCTCACTTCAGAGTTTTCATCCTCAAAAGTTTATTTTAATGTAATTCCGCTTGCAAATGGTAATCGGCTGTAACTGGATTGTAATTCATACCTTTGCGGAATTAAATATTTCTTAAACTCGGGAACAAGATAGTTTTGCATATTGTTGCATATGCGATGGCCTCCAGCTAATATTGCAGCTTAAAACACAGGAAATTTTAAAGTGATAAAAATCAAACTTATTGGATGAACGCGAGGAAGCGATGGTTCATGATACACTTCAGCAAATCGATCGGATAATATTGGAATATGGGTGTAAATGATCAAATGATTTGAGACACACTGAAAATACTTTTTAGAATATTCTTTATTAGCTCGAGGAAGGCACGTCTTAGCTAGAGGACCGTTGTCCAGAGACTGAAAACTATATCAAAGGGAAAACGCTCTCAGGGAAAAGAAAAACAATTTTATGACTTAAATGAACACAGTCCGTTGTTGAAATTTCAGCATATGTTTAGGATTAAACCGTCTTGAAAGCGGAGTACAACCGATCGTAAATTAGTCCCTTAGTAGAGCTGTCTCCCAGAGAAATAGAAAGAGGTGTCGAGTGATTTTTGTAGGACAATGAAAGAGCTGTACTCAAATATTCCAACAGATAATTTCAATGAACAATGTCTTTGTACAGGGTAAATAGTTAACTGAAATTTGACATTAAGTCAGATGCATCAGCAAAAGTATATCACAGCTAATGGTAGCATGTTGACCAGGTCCGAATAAGCCTCGAATTTCCAAGTTTCAATTACCTTAGTGCTGTTATCAACGTCACAAGGCCAAGCCTGGAGAAATTATAAAGCTTCTGCACTAGCGGCATTAACGGGATGTACCGCTGGTGCTTACAACAACTTCGGGTAAGCTTAGTTGAGACAGGTACTAAGATGCATCTGAAGTTAGAGGTTAGGATTTCAGTCCGCTCGGTGAAATAGTACTCCCCCAAAATGAAATGCTACCAGTTATATTGTTAGAGGAAGATAACGATCCAGGGAGACAGCCGACCAGACGATAGGGGTGATTAATGAATAGTATGAAAATCATTACTGATGCACGATAATGGTGATGGTACTCATGTCAAATAAACTGTAACAGCTTGATGCTGGATTTTGTGAGTTGAGATGGGTCAAGTATCATTAACATTTTGTTTACTCTGTCTCGTTGAGCCACTTGGTACGAGTTTGTGCGAGGTGGCTGTTAGGTTTGCCAGTGTTCTTCATATTTTATGACAGCCGTCCACTCCGCCCTAACGACAATGCACCTAACGAGATGATCATAAAACATTACGGTGTTCTTCGTACGATGCCCGTGTTCACCGGGGAATGGACATGAGACACCATTGTTATCGTTCTGAAGTTGATGCCTCGGTCTGTCTACTTTGTTCCTTGTAATATCGATTTTCATATCGAGTGTTGGACACGAGCCTCTGCGGAATATTGCAAATCGAAGACCAATAATTGCCGAAAAGGGAAACTATAATGTCGGAAGAAAATATCTGCATATGACCTCGATAAAAGAACCCCTTTGTTTTACTTCAAACCCTTCGAATTTGAGATTCTCTGAGATCAGATGATTCAGAACAATTTTCGAGGTCATTTATTGAATAACGATCTTCTAGTTCAATATAATTTTTATGTCCGGAATGGCATTCACAAGAAAATAAATAAAATAATACCAGTGAAATTAGTACGACGGAGCAGTGGATACCCTTCCGGTCTCGTCACCAACAATTGGTGATATCGATTCGACCTTACCAAAGTTATGAATAACCTTCCTCAAACACTTTCATCCTATTGCTGGATTTTAATATTTCAAAGCATGTACCTCCCTCGTCATCCTCATTTGAATATCATTATAAATGCATGAAATTTCACCCTGATGGTGCTGAATTGGAAATGCATCCTGGTCCGTTTAGGACAGGGAAGCCTGAACTTTCCTAAAAAAAGAGCAGGCGGATGAAAAAAGAACTGGGGTGAAAACCGCAAACACCCGGGTGAAATATTTATCTTACTAAAGGTCTCTCGTTATTGGAAGGTAACACTCCACTGAAAATTGATATATCGATTCGATGTGGAGCAATGCTCGTTGGGTTACGTGTCGAGTTGACAGTGGCAAGGGGGGGGGGGGCTGTGAGGGGATTTTGAGGTAAAAAAAAAATTAACACCAAATCACTCACCTCGAATATAACGCAGAGAGCAGTCGTCGAGGATGCACCTGTGCCTTCCACGTGTATCTAAATCCGAAAGTTATCCGGTGAACCATATTCTGTATTTACTCTCCGGAGTTTCATATACCATAGAATGGTAACTCTCACAAACGTACAACGTTCTCTTGGTAATGATGATTTATGGCCGTTAGTCGTTTCTTGTCTTCAAACAATTAACTCACTTTCATAATATTTCTATTAATAATTGAAAATTAATTGTTAAATTTTGCCAGCTTCGCTCTGGTGATTTTCATTGAATTTTTATCTCCCTCTAAAGACATAATCTTTAAGCTGCGTCAATTGAGCAACATCCTCCCACCTACAATGATTAATGCTCTTTCACAATCACGAGAGTCTCGAGTGTTTCATATACACCATCTCCGTGGAAATTGTACTGCCGTCAAATTATTCCGACATCGATCCTGGGGAGAAAGTCTCACTAAGCCGATTCGCAAGACCAACTTACAAAGGAACTCACTTCCTGGTCCTCCCACTGCCCTCCATACATTATTCTCCATTTTACTCATTCTCTTTTCTTATTTTCTTGCTCCCTCCGTTGCTTTTCTTTTCCACCACTCTCTTTGAAAGTCAATGGGGGAAACAGACTTGGAATCGAGGCATTTACAGCTGGCGGGTCACGTATGACCCCTCCCCCTCTTCTCCTGCCCCGTGTGACTTCCAAACGTGAATCAGCGATGGAAGAGGGATAAAGTTCACCCGGGCAAGGGGAGGAGAGGAGAGAGAATGGAACTTGTTTTTTTCATTCCTCCTTTTATTCTCAAAACTGGGGGAATCAAAAGTTTTGCTGCGCAGATGCCACCGGGTAGACTTTGTCGGGAGCATTTCGGAAACATCGCGGTTATTCAATTCTCGAGTGTATTTTTTTTTTTCTTTTTTTTTTGGCGGGGGGAAAGGGGAGGAAAGGGAAAACCGAGCACGAATGCAGAATGATAATGAGGCGCTGGTGCTCAGTTGAACCTCTGATGATGTTCTCTGCAACAATTCAACAAATCTGCGCACGTCAATTTGATGAGACTAACTGAATGCAGTTGAAGACATGCATTCAGGGGATTCTACTCATCTCCCGGGGGAAGATTTCCCACGTTTCGCAAATAACATTTTGTTGATCACAGGATTGTGCCTTTGCGCGAGAAATTCATTGAATGAATTTTTATCAATAAAAGGAAACATAAAAAGAGCTTTAAAAACACGCCCATCAGCACTGCCAGTATAAAACTGATGTTCTTGTTTTTTATTGGTCTGTCGCAATTCTTTAATGTTTTTCTGTGGAGCTATCACCGAAGGAATAATTCTAAGGGATATTATATTTAAACAATTGGTCATATAATTTTAGAATGTATTTTTCTTTATTTCTTTTTCTCTTTTTGTGATGCTGAGGTCCTGGTTAAGGGAACGCTCCATAAATAATATTTTGTGGAGCATAGGATTGTGCGCGAGCCAACTCCTCAATAAAAATCCACATAAAAAGAGCTTTAAAAGCACACACATCAGCACATTCAGGAAAAAAAAGGTCTGAATAAAATAAAAATAGGCGAACTTTAAACATAAATTAATAACATCGTAAAAATTTCCGAATTACGACGCAATTGATGAGAGTTACTCAGTTGAGAACATGTTCTTTCGGTTTCTCTGTTGTTATCAGGGCTCATCTCATCTCGTAAAGAGCGAAATGCTTCGCAAACAGCATTTCTCCAATCATAGAATTGTATTTCTCAGCTGAAATCCAACTTCCCAATAAAAATCAACATAAAAATACCTCTAAAAACGCGAACATCAGCACATTCAGCGCATCCACTCGAAGATTGATTTCCTCCAGTCTCATTGTTCTCCCCCGGAAATGCTCACATGTATGTCAAAGCTCGGGTTCATGCCATTTCGAAACAGTGACACCGTTGAAGCCCTCGAAGCCCTCGAAGCCCTTTTAACTTTCCGTATGCGCTTGTGAAACTAGGCACATCTCTTCCAGCCTAAGAGATCCGTCTTGTCATTTTATTTCGAAAACTATCCACTCCTTCTCATGAGTACTCGGAGGTAAGTTGCATATGTATCGGTGGTGAGGGCACCAATGACCTACCACTCAGCATTAACGTCCAACTCCACAGTTCACATCGCAAACTGTTGGAAAATCCTTTGGCATATGCATTAACAAGCTTTAATACTCTCGGCCTCACTGGCCGCGTTTCCCAGCGAATTGAGTAATGCGATATTTTCTCGGAAAAACATTGCCAATGCAGATTAACAAACAATGTTTACAGTCAATATTTGAATACACTAAATTGAAGTAACCATTAATTTCGAATGAGCCGTGAGATACGCGTGTTGTATGAACCCCCCACGGCTCTAACGCAAAATCGATAAACTTTATGCCACTCCCTTCCGCACTCCAGTAATCCACGTTATATTAGCATAGTATTCGATTAAACTGAACATACGAAATTGCATGGTTATGGATTCGTTTGATCGTGGTTGTACGTGCGGTTATGCTCCCTTAAAATTAAATCGGCCTCGATTGAGATTCCGCTCGAACTGATAATCTGACGATTTCCATTCGATGCTTGATGCACCGGACGTCGTCGGTGAATCTTCGTGGGGAGAATTATTCAATAATAATTATGTGATTATTCTGTAATTACCGTGCGAAATATGGTGGAGAATATTCACGGAACGAAATTTCTTGGGAACTTCTCGTGGTCAATGGAATTTTTGTACGCACAGAAAATATTTAAAAGGCTGTTCGGGGTGCGTGATCGAGTAGTGAGTTTACGGCATTAGTTCGACGCACGGAGAGATATATCCTATGTAAATTACGGGATAATTTGGAAAATTTGTAATGAATGTTAATCGCACTAGATGGAGAGAAATGTTCAAGAAAAATTACGTATTTTTTTTGTAATTCTGAAGCGAAATGCGGTGGTTGGAAATTTTACGGAACTGTCACGGAATTTTTGGCTGAATCGACTGTGAAAAATGACGATACTGTTGTGTGAAATTTCCCAGTCAATTCCGTAATCGGTGAGCGAACTGCGAGTTTCGTAATTTTCACAGAATATTTCTCGTTCTGTAGAGAACTTATTTCTCGAAAAATATTTTACGATTGAAGTTGGCTCCTAAATTACCCTCAAAACCACCGTAAATTACAAATTGTACTTTAGAATTTCTTATTCTCAAATTATGACTGCGTATAAACTTAATTTACAACTTTCAATTCGTGAATGACGATGATTTTGTTCGGGCTTTACATTAACTTATCAGCAATTAACAGTGAAAAAGTTTCCCGTAAATTACGCAACAGAAAATCGTAAAATGCATTTCTATTAAGATCGTAATTTACGATATTTCAACCTTCAAATGAGCTTAATGAAACGTAAAAGACGTTTTGTTGGGGGGTAATTTACGTTTTCAATTCCGCCGTTAATTACGTCTTTTTGAAACCTAACAGCCTCTCGTACAGAGGAATACGACGACGCCGGCCATCACGAGCCATTAACTGTTTTTACAACCGAGGATCTGTCATTTTTTCCAGTAATGATTCCTCAATTTTTATTGAAAAAATCGCACACAGTTACATTATTCATTCCAATAATTAATAATGAAGCCACGCACTCGATTGATCCCACCATAAATTCGAAAACTTGCATGGTGGCAGCCGTATCAATATTGACCCAGCCTCTCGACCTCACATCAGTCAAACCCACGTCGATATTTGACTTGCAACTGCACAGAGCGATACAAGAAAGACGCATACATACAATGCATGTACTTGAATGGCTATAGAAAGGCTTCGCATTGTCCCCCCCCATATCGCTAGATCGGGGTTGACACAGCCCGGCCACCATTGGTGAGGCTTACGCTCCACCTGACCACGAATCAATCATCAGATTCTATAATTGATAAATGCGAATAGCAACAATGGGTTCAGCCGCTGTACTTCTGCCATTATGAATCGCCGAAACAATTCCATCGATTGAAAATTTTCTTCTGATTCTCAATTGAACGCATTTAAATCATAATTACCCATTTGCCAACTTTGCGTGCCTCAATCCAGTAACTGTTTTATTGCCGGGGGACTGCGTCACTCGTTATTCATGTCACTGTCGGCGGAATAATCCTGCCAACAATCATAAAATTCTGATGATAGAGCTAGGGGAGAGCAACGAATCAAGCAGCCTGGGATTTCGGTCTTCACTGGAGCGTCTGAAATGACCGAGTAATAGTTGAAATTGGTTATAGCCGCTCATCCACCCCCGCTTGGAATCATAACCCGACGCAATCTCTGGGAGGTAGTTTAAAGTATCTCGTGAATCTCCGGAGGATTGTTACATCGAGATGCATCCACTTCAGAATCGTAATGGCATTTTCCGTCAACTGTTGGGGGAAAAAATTCGGTGATTTCCCGGGAGTGGGGGGACATTCCTTGGAATTATGTAACTTTGCTTCAGAATTTTAATTAATTTCGTTGAGTATTTTGAGGTTCATTGAAGTTTATTCATTGAATTTCGTAATTAAATTTTGGAAATTAATGAATAAGCTTCAATTGTCTGCGCAAAATTTTTTTAAATATTGGGGTGATGTTGTCAAATGACGAATTGTGAACGGAATTTAAAAATGTCGATCACATTTAGAGTCATCATCATCGATCGTTAATTTCAACTTAAATATTCGAGGATCGATGATGCACTTTGATGGTTATTCGAATCGAGAATTTAATATATGAATTTCATAGACAATATCGAAACCACCCGACGAATGTTTCTCAACTTCTCTCACATATACCGAAAATACGGAAAAATAATCGTTCTACCTTTGACGTCGTTAGAGTCCGGTAGCTCCTCCCCATCGTCAGAAAAAATCGTCGATAACGTTCGAATATCCATCACCTCGAGAAAATCGGAATTCAATTGTAATTATTTCTCTCTCGAAATGATTTCCATTGTGTCTTCCCCTCGTCCCTCCCAAAATCAGATAAAATGGTACAGGGCATGGCGAATTGTTGAAACGTTTGGATAGAGCGTTGGGGAACTTCTAGATTGCCAGAGCCAGGCGTTATCGACAGTTACATTTCCAAGGCGCCTTATTCCCGGGAAAAGACGACTGGAGGGAGCCAGGACGAGGGTGATATTTTCTCGCTTGATAGGGCTCCCATAGTGTGTCGTCAATAGTGACTGAGAGAGGGAAAAAAGGAAAGTAACATGGTGAATTCACCTCTGCGTTCTTTCGATTTATCTGAGGACATCGTTCGCCCTTCCTCGCCTCCTCCCTCCTTCTTTCACCAGTGACAAACGACACTGGGGGTTTGGGAGGAGGGGGCGTTATGGAGTTCAAGTTCGTGGGACAATCCTTGAGAAAATATTCGGGGTCTGGGGAATATCTGGGCAATGTTACTTATCAGCTTTCGTCAAACATATACTCGGAGACAAGAAGGGATGAAAAGTCCCCTAAAAAAAAAACATCCAAAAATTAGAGCTCATAATTTAGTTGCTATTGTTTCAGAAAATTTATCGAAGTGGAAGAATTTGTGGGTTCAATCTCATTTTCTGAAATTTGTAAAGAGAGTCTTTCACCAATTTATCTGCAATTGAAGTTTACTCTCCCGAAACGTCGTAAAAAAATCGAAGAATAGCGCTCGGCAGGGTGAACCTGACATTTTTACCGCAATTGGATTGCCCAAATATGCAGTATTTTCCCCTTCACAAAAGCCGTACCCTGTGTTTATTTACACGACAAATTCATTCTCTACGGTTGAGAAAAAGAAATGAAAGCAAGCTTTCGGAGGCACCAGTTGAATGGACCGCATGAAAACGGAAGACCGCTACGTGCCTCGAATTCCTGTGGCTGTTCCATGCAACCCTTTCGTTAACGCTTTTTCCTTCTCAACCCTCGGCTCATTTACAATTTTTCTCAGCCCTCTACCTTGACTCTGGATGTTTCCCGTACCGTTCTATCCGGAAATTGCCGAGTTCATTCTATTTACGAGGAAGAAAATAATCAGGTACTATTCGACGTAAATGATTTTTTTTATGAAATCGAAACGACTCGATAGAAATTTATGCCCTTGAAAAAATTTCCTGTTTTAATCAAGCGAGTGATTAATTTGTTCATTAAGGCAAATGTTGGATTTTTCGTGAAATAAATAGAAAATAAAAATCAATCTTATTCTCTTCTGAGTGTTTATACTTAAATTGAAATACTTTTTTTATGGGTTGGAATTCTGAGAAGTGTGAGGTATGATGTTTAGGTTTGATTTTAAGTATGTAGACAAAGTAGAATGAATAGGACTCTGTGAGAGCATGTGACTAAAAGGTCCAGGGTGTTGTTTCCCTTTGTAAATCTAGTTAGTTCCTCTAAGAAATCGATACAGAACGGATGTGTCTTCTGACTACAATTATTTGAGTTAAATAATAAAGAAAGAAATAATTACTATTGGATTATGGATAGGGATTGTCTCAATAATATAAAAACGATTCAACAATCAACTTTAATTCTTTATTATCGCACGCAGAAGGTATATCTTTCTCGTATGATGTCGTCAGATCAACTGACTCTTAGTAACCAATGATTTCACTCTAGACCCATTTGACAAAAGGTCCTAGTTCATTCATTCCTCTCTGTTTCTTCTCTGGTTCTATTTCTTGAAACCATTCGAAACACTTCGGTACTGTTTTGGAGAAAAATTATAAAAACTATAACATACTCAGATGAACTGAAAACAGCTATAGACAGATGATTAATTTTTGCCCCCACATATCAAGCACTCTCAATAGTTACAATTATTTCCAGGATACTATTATTTCTAATAACCCATTTCCAATAGCAAATGAAATCTAGACACGTCATTGAAAAATTCTCTACGTATTGTCACCAGAATTCCGTCCATCAACTGCCCCAAAGCCACCCGGCGAAACGCAGTACTCCTCCCGCCCACCGAGTGGACTATTAAAGGATCACTGCCCAGTGGAGTCTGAATTATCCACCAGGAGTGATTGATTCGATCGATATGCACAGGAATGTCCGAGGATGGGCATCCATCCTCCCATATACATATTCCCCATTATACCTGCCCCATGGACATCCTCGCATATCTCTCGAATTCACATCTCCCCTTGAGTCTCGGCGTTCACCTTCCTCGCATTCAACATCTACCAGCTTCTCACCCCCTACTCCTCCACCATCGGCACCCATTCACCCTGGCATCTCTCATTTGCCTTGGATCAGCTCGCCCGACCCTCCGAGAAATGCTCATACGTCCATCCATTTAACACCCAACGCACGCGTCATCCATGTAAAGGTGGCTTGGCATGTGACCATTGGAGTACATGAGTCAACGGCAGTACTCGACCCAACCTCTAGTTAGTGCCTCATCACGCGAGCTTTGTGGCTTGGGATAGAGAAGTTTAATAGCGAAATGCTTTATCGTATTCCAGGGAATTGACGGCCTCCAATTAATTTAGATTTTTTCGTTTGAGTGGAAGCATTATTTTTTTAAATTCCAATTTCCAAGATTTTAATTTGAATGTTGGATTCTCGAATAATAAATTTATACACACAGTTTTATATTAGAAAACCTGATATTTATTATTAAAAATTGTATTGAAGTGATAAATACCGCGACACTTAGACATTTTGTCTTTAACCATCTGTTTCAACATTCATTGTTGTTTCAGAATTATCTCATGCATCAATTCGGTAATAGTGTTTCAGTCATATACTCTGTTGTGAACCACCTTGTGAAACATCAATTATACATTTTTTAAATTATTAATTACATTTTGAGGGAAGTGAATTGTCGCTCATTATTACAATTTCGGGTCCCTCGTCGTCAGCACCCGCACAGGACATCAGATTGACGTACCAAGGAATGTACCTGGGTCCTATCCTCCCAGGGAAGGATTGAAATTAAAACCAAATCAAGTATCGCGTCAATTACCCCGTACACATTTGAATGTAATTGCAGATTGTACAATTAATTTCAAGTTTGCCCAAATACTTCATACCCACAACTTGAATAACTCCATTTATTTAATTCGAAGAAAGTTAATTGAATTCAGATAAACCACTTCTGGGGATTTTCGTTCTCCCCTGGTCGGTTTCACCCTCAGCACATTCAGTCCCCCAATGCAGTCACCATTCCTTGCGTTTTCCATCCGAAGGTCCACTGGTCTCCACCAGAAACAGACCGACTTTTTCTCTATTACAACCCAGTTTACGCCTCCCTCCATCTCTCGCACCCAAATACCCGGCAATCTTCCTCATCCTTTCTATCTCTCCTGTTTCTCGTCACTCCCATGAATTCCATACGTGTACTTGAATGAAAATGGATCCACTTTCGGATTGTGTGACTACTCCGTACTTCGTACGTGAATTGAATTTCTGGCAGAATGCCCGTAAATCGAAGAATTTGTCTCTACTGGCTAACATAACAGCCAACTTTTATCTATTCCCCCCCCCATTCGCCCGACCCCCTCCCCCCTAAAATCGAATGGATCGATCTTGTTTATTCGAACCTGATTTTTTCGCCAACTCTTTGGGTGATTTTTTTGTTGCATTTTCTTTTGTGCACTTTGATACCGGATAATCCCCAGCTTCTCTCTCGCCTTTATTTCCAATAAATTATTATTTTCCGTTGCTGGAAACGCTTATTATCCCCGATTACCAGTTCTGCAGTAATGGTGGACGTTATTTAAAATTGCTTAAAGTAAGAATTTTCCCGAATTTTTCAAGTTTCAGTGAAAATTATTCTTTTTTCATCTGCGAGATGCTCGAACGTCGAATTTTTTCTCCCCGAAAATCATAACAGCCGACGTTCAACCGATGTTCTCTTCTTTTGAGTCCCAAAGCAGAAGAATGAAGAATTGTTGCACATTGCCGGGCCCCAGGAAAACCCAGTAGCACCCAAATTAATAACTAAATCGTGTTCACTCGACCCGTCTATTTTTCGCGTATCTAAAAAAATTGGTGGTGTTTTTTCTTTTGTGCACTTTGGTCTCCGATGATCCTGATATTTCTCCTCTCCTTTATTTCCAACAAGTTATTATTTTCCGTTGCTCGCAGCGCTTATTATCCCCGATTGCCGGTTGCACACTAATGGTGGAAAGAAAACACCGGATTTTTCCTAGATAAAAAAAAAGCCCCACCGGAGAACGGATCGAACTTTTCATTTTAATTCCAATCTGACCCATTTTTACTTTCCCCTCGTTTTCTCAACTGAGCACACAATTTCTATGATTCATCCGATATTGCGTTTTTACAATCAGAAGAAATATTCAATCTGCGGGAATAAATACCGGGTTGTATGGTTGCCATCAAGAGAGAATAGAATAGAATAGATTAAATCGCCCTTTAAATTCTCGACATGACCTATATTTTGAAAATCCGCAGCGGTGAAGGGGAAGGGGAAGGGGGGTAGAATCGATTCAACTATTTGCATCTGAAAATCCTCCCTCCGGGGCTGACGCGATTACGAATGGCCACACGGTACCGCAAGTTGCGGTGGAACGGGGGAGAGGTATCGGGAAGATTAGTGCTACGGAGATATAAAATCGGGGGAGAAAGAGGCCGTAATTTTGGCCCCATACATCCCATTGGCTGTACCAAGTCACAACAGAAGAGTGACTGTGACTGCGACTCAAGCTCGTCCACTCCTCATTCACTCCCTCCAGCAGTTTCTCCCTTGTTCCTATTACGATCTTGCCTCTCATCCGGTGCTTCCAGGGAGGACTCACAAACAATAGTTATTGCATCTCGTCTCGAGGGCCACGAGAAGTCGAGCTCTCTTCGCTTAGCTATATATAGGAACACTTGTTGTCCTTCGCGTCTCATTGCCTTCCGCGTCTGACGTTTGCCGGACCGATTGCATGCTCGGGATGATACTCGAGAAAAAAGCTGTGTTAGAGGTCCTTAAATAGAGCGAACTTATTATTCTGCTGATTCCTTGATTGAAAATAAAAAAAAAACGTGGAACTTTTTTGTTATCGACGTCTTTTGCGCAGGTCAGATTTAGATTTACATTTAATAAAAAATAAGAGAATGATATTGCAAATAATTTTTATATACATATATGTTTTTATATTAGCTTTCAAGCTTTTATGAGCTTGCGAAAAACAGTGGTAAATGGTATTATTTGATGGCTTTCGTGGCAAAGACGGTCTCCTCTAATTATCGAACAGATCTGAGTGTGAGCCAACGAAACTGTGCCAACGCTCCAAACTCAACAAGTTTTTCCCTCCTTCTACTGGTTTTTATTCATCCCCCTTTCTTTTCCTCCGCTCCTTTGTTTTCCTTTCCTGTCTACTTTGTACTCCGAATCGATAGTTCACCGAGTGGAATCGGAAACTCATGTGGAACACGGATAAAATCAAAGTTCTGCGGTTCTTTTCATTCTGGCGGCCCCTCTCTCAAGATACCTTCCGAGCTTTTGTTTGGGTTAAAGTTAATTAGCAGATGAAGGTAGAGAGAGCTCAAGGTGAATCTGGTGTCGTAGCCAGTGCTCATTGGTCCCCGGAACACGAGCTGGATAAAGAAAGTGGAGGCGGGAGGTTGGAACGAATGGGAATGAGATGAGTGAAAATATTGGATGAGAACATGAGAGGTCTATGGAACTTTTGAACTTCAAAGTGTCCAAAGTAGTTTTTTTTTGAGGTAGAGGGATGTTTCCTCCCTTTGTCAACTGTCATTTTGGCTATGATCTACAAACTGTGATGAATAATTTATCAAAGTTCAATTATTCACTCGCAATTTTTATTTTCTAACCAAAATTTATATTGAATTGTTGTTGTCTCGGAGTAAAAAAAACCAATGGATTATTCATCGTCGCCAGAACTCAGACATTTCCTGGAATTTCGAAAAAATACTCTGCCTTATTTTATTATACATCACCAGATGTCCGTATCCTGGTAAAAAGGACGTCCGTATAATACCTTCAAAGAGTCCCGGAAAATTTTTAACATTTTGAAAAGCATAACGCTGTTTCCTCTCCTGTCCAAAAGTCATGTTCCCGGTATTCATAGACGAGACACTGGAAGCACTCGGAGTTCCTTCCATAGTTACATATTTTTCACTCGAATATATTCCTCCCCTTTCTCCACTTGCTTTCTTTTTTTTTTTCATACGATGGCTGCCGGTTTCACGGCTCGTGCAGAGGCTTATTTACGTTCCCTTTGCGTTTCCCGTCGACGCTTTTGCCACAACGTGCAACCTCGTTGGTATGAAGTGCTTATTCCAGTCGCCGAGTATTCACGGCCGGCTGCATTCAGCGACGGCAATCTGCCTCGTCGTTTCTCCCTTCGTTTTTTTTTTTTTGCCAACAAACTCCGCTATATAGGCTTGGTAATGCCGAAAAGCCGCCGAGCAGAAAATCTTCCACGTTTCCTCCTCTTTTTTTTCTTTAATGCTCTGTCTCCTTTTTTTTCGAGTTTTATCAACCAACTTTCCGCTGGGATCGCGGAGACTTTCTTCACTGTATTGCTTCTTATCTATTGGAGAAAGCTAGTTAGAGTTTTCCACTTTGAGTTTCACTCAATGGATGAAGTTTTGTCAAAGCCAGAGTGAAACGAATGGACGTTTTAGGAGTTTGTAGGCGCGGAGGGGAGCACTCACTGCTTCGACATTATTAATTAAAAACATCTCGTCTTTTCTCATTGTTCAAAATTTTGGGTACGACTGTCGAGGGATTTTTTTACTTGAAAAATTAAAAAAATGATTAATATAGTTTACATTTTATATTTTTTATCAAAAATTAATTTACAGTCGGACTGAAGAGGTCTTTGTACGATTCGTATTTTTTTTGTTCTCGTGATTCCACTTGAGATTGGAAAACATTTTCATGGGGGAAAATTCTAAGAAGTTTGGGGTGTGGGTGATATGTTTTCTTAGCTCTAAACCGAGGTGCATGATGGGACATTTTGAAGTGAGTCAAGCGGTCCAGGGTGTTGGGGCCCTTTAGTCTTTTCAGTTAGTTCCTCTGAGGATACGAATCACCCTTCGAGTGTATAGAATAACAAGAGAATAGATAACATTCACACGATTATAATCATTATAACTAGCCCATTTCCAATAATGATAATTAATTACTTGATTATGAAAGACTTAATTTGAGGAGAGGGAATAATTTTGATAGATAAATTCTTGAACTAATAAATTATTCGGACTGATTTGATATTAAATGTTTAAATCTTTAGTGAAAATCCAAATGTTTGACTTTCTTTTTGTGCTTCCAGCAACCAAAATTTCCGGAGAATTCTCACAAAAATTTCTATGCATTTAAATCCTTTTTCTGGCTATACTCCTGGAACCTTGAGCACTTCCGCTCTCGCTTTTTCCTGAATTCAACTAATAAAAGCAGCAATAGAACCGAGAGCACCGCATTCGAAAAAAGATTACTCTCTCTCCATGGAACTTTCACGATCATACGTTTGAAGACTGAAAGTCGATGGAAATGTATTAAATGGATGGATCTGGTCCCTCGGGTATAAGTGCCGAGACTCGAGGCAATGTTCTCCGGGTTCTCTATGAAAGAATCTGCTCTGAAACCCCGCGAGCAGAATGTCGAGTAGATTGATGGCACTTGGGTTACAATTGCCTCTCAAAGACGAACCTTCGTTTCTTTTATTCACTCGTACATGATAGTTTCCCCCGCCCTGGCTTTCGTCCATTAACAGAGATAACCATCGCCGCGGAATTACACGATTGATTCTTCCCCTCGTCGTCAAATCATCTGATTTGCATCGCAGGCACATCATTCTGATGAAGATAGTGGCAATTCTACTTCAGTTGTCACTCGATCCTTTAGTTCAGTGTCAATTTATCATTCTAGTAGTTGAGGGCCTCTCTGAATTGTGTGACTTGACTAAACATCTCGGCAGTATTAATGCCCTTTGATTTATCTGTGCAGTGCCCATGTGGCTTTGAATGAATGAAAGAGATGTCAGGGAAATGCTGGAGTTTGATGAAAAAAAAAATCATTGGGCAAATTAGAATGGATTACTTTGGGAATAAAATTAATATATTTATGTGTACAATAGGGGATGATATACATATATGGGGCAGATGTTGAAAATTTTCCGGTAGTGAGATCAGTGGAATTTTTTTTTTGAAAGTAAGAAGTAATTTCCGTCAAGTTTCATCTCAAGTACATCACTCCCTTCATTACTTCAGTGTCAATTTATCCCGGAATCTTTTTGTGACTTGACTAAACACTTCTGCAGAATTAACACCCCGTGGTTTGTCAACCCAGTGTCAACCCGGCCCTCAATGAACGACAAAAAACGGGGCAGAAATGATGAGAAAAACTGAATGAAAAAAAATTGTGGAGAAGGTGAGATAGTACACTGAGCATCACCTCAGTTGCTCAACCGGTGGTATCTTTCACCCGGGGGCCTGCACAAACAGCCTCGCGGCGCAGACCACGATGTCAGTGAGAATTGCAGCCAACACTCAACGAGCTATATTCCTCCCACTCGTCTACCTCTCCCCCTCATTTTCCGGATAAAACTTGGCTCGCTAAAAATTGTGTGATGAGTGGTAGAGAAAAAAAAAATGATCACTAACAAACCTCCGAGGCACAGAGCAATTCATCGTCAACAGTCTGAGGCCCTGATGAAAAATATCTTGGAAAATCGTTGAAAATTTAATCCAATATTCCACATAAAATCAGGAAGAAAATGTCCCACTGGGGGCTCATATACTCCTACCCTTACATTTTCATCCATCTGTTCTCTACCCCATTTCCCTCGTCTTCCACTTCTCTTCACATTTCTGAGATCACGTTTTCAAAATCTAATCTAACTTCTTTGACAGGATATTGTGGGGCATTTTCAACTCTCTCGTTTGTAAACGCACACGGCACAACCCGGAACTCCATGAATACAATCCAAATTTGTGAAACTCAACTTCAATGTACATACACCCTGAATTCACTAGTGAACAGCAATTAAGCACGTGTACCGTGGTTTTACGAAATCCCTGAGAAAAGTTAATTAATTGAAACGGGCAGATAAACAGGTGTGCCTGAGCACACTCTGGGTGATCACTTGTCGACAAACCTGTCAAGTCAGCCACCTCTTCAGGTTGTGGCGAATAATCAATCAAATTCCCACATTTGCATACATTATACACGACTCGTGAGGGCTTGTGAGGAGAAATAGGGTTGATTAGTGATTAAAGGGGATATTTGTATTCCAGTTGGAGAGAATCGTTCAGTTCCGTTACTTTTTCGGCGGTTGTTGGAGATTTTTAACGACGAATTACCGTCCGGGTAGCTGATCCACTTGTCGAGATCACCCTGGCCATCGGGGAATCGTTTACACAAGTTCGTTAAAGTTGCAGCGTAGGCGGACGAAGAGTTCTGGCACACAATATTCTTCTCGGATCAATGGAGCCTCCCAGTCGTCCTTAACTATGCTACGGTCGCCCGGACTGTGGCCTCCCCCTCGTCACCCCCTCGTGTTCTTTTCCATGTTACAGAACTGCATAAACCATTGATTCAGTGCCTGTGAGAATGCTCCAGGAGGTAGGGAGTTTGTCCTTCGTCGTTCTCCGGCCAACGTTGGTATGTCTCACTCCCTCAGCACCTCGTTTCACCCCACGCATTCATTTATTCCCGTGATCCACCCTCTCATTCGAATGTACACCGAATTCGGGTTGTTTTTACATTTCTCGACACCTACCCTGGTATTCTACTGTTGCACACCTTGTCAGCTGCGCAAAACTCGATCCATGAGCTGCGTGACTGTTTGCGCACGTGCCACGCAGAGAGCATCGGATATTTTTATCATGAAAGTGAGTGAAGAGAACTGACGTTCATGTATATCTGCACACTTGGGATACCAAGCTGTTATTTTAATTGTCGGGTTGGAGGCATTTCCAGTACAATGGGCGAAGGAAATGAATGATCATGAGGGTGTGATTGCTCCCTGGGGATACGTTTCACGACGGCCAAATTGCTCACTTCAAATTGCAAAATTTAAATTTTTCAAATAGCACGAGAATTACAATTTTTAATCATGCTTCAATGATTGGAGGAAAATTGAAAAATTTGATTACCAGGGAAAATTTATGGAGACTACTTTTGCAGCAGTTGCAATCGTTTTTTTTATCGTTGGTGATTACATGATTGATGGACCATGAATGTGTGCATGGGAATTCTTCAAATTTTTTTATGAAAAAAAAATCCAGAATTTTTTGATGGAAAATCGCAGTTCCAGAGGGAAATTGGTGAGCCTCAATTTCAGCTCATTCTTCTGGGAATATTCAGGAAAAAATATATTGATAATTAGTTAATAACAAGAGTTATATCCATGCACACAAATTTAATTATTTACTTTCTTTTATTATCGACATTGAACCGCATAGAAGCCACGATTTTTCTTCATCTTTATTTTCATGTTTATCTCCCAAAAAGTTTTAATATCCGGCGAGATATTTACTCTGTATCTCGTGTGCCAGCGTCGGGTCGGTATAACACTCCAGCAACAGATAAACATTTTTATCACTGCGGAAACACGAAGTAAATCGACTCTCTAGTCGAACGGCGAAATTTAGAGGCGCGGCATCTTCATTGCTCCCCGGATGGTGGGCCACTATGAGCCGCCTATAATTCTTTGGCCATCAAGAAGTGGAATTTACAGACCGCACCGAGCATCAGGCGTCTCATTCTCCATTCGATATCATTCCATATATCCTCCAGTTCGTCCATTGGCGGATTGGATTATTTCGTGATTTCCGCATTCTCGATTCCTTTGTTTCCTTCATTCCGCGAAACGAAGACATATAAATAGCGGGTATTTATTGCTCTATCTGCTGCAGCGGGTGATTTACCGGGAGACGAGAAACACGAACGAAATCCCGGCCAATTTGTTCGTTGCAAAGAACGCGCGAACCCCGGCGACTCGATGGATCAATCAATTTCTCGTGTTCCAACGAAATGTCCCGTCGTAGCAATTCCAATATCCAAGACCACTGGACTTATTGATTTTCCTTCTTTCTCAGGGTTTTTATCCAATTTTTTGTGGATATAAAAGTGTGGAGAGGAGTTTACACAGACTGCTGGTGAACCACGACTACTGGCTCAACAGGCGTGAGCTTTTCTATCTTTATTGACAATTACTATTGCTCAGAAAATGTGAAATTTTATTGAATCTGTCTTAGCCCATATGAGAAAGCCTTTCTTCAATTTTTCCTAACGAAGGGTATTCTCCCAACAATTTCCCTGCGCGTAGAAATCGGCACAATTAATGTTCTTAAATGTTCATGTGTTAATTATAGTCGTAATAGACTTTTATAGAACACTAGATTAACGTTCATCAAAATTTCTCTCCCTGCAAGAATGGGGTAATCGATTTTCCACCCTGCCCCGTATTTTTTCTCCACTTTCTCCGCGAAATAAAAACTGAGAGAGGAGTTCGTCCAGACTGCGGACGAATTACGATGGCTCGCTCGCTGGTAACGAGTCACTGGGGATAAAGTAATGGAAGCTATACGCACGGTAGCTCGTAATTATCGACTATGAATAAATTCAAAGCGCTGTGGAGAAACAGCATCGCACCATCGGGTATGGCTTACAGCACTGGAGAATGCTGTGTAAAGTTTGATCATGCCGTAGGATGCCGATGTTTTGTTACCAGTAATTACACATGTTCTGCGCGTCTGTGAATCAATATTATGGCATGGTATTGTGCAAGTCTTGATTACAATATCCTGGGAAATGACGAAAATATTGAGTGAGAAATGGGCTCTCGATGGGGGTAGAATCAGCCGTTAGTGCCGTTGAGGGAGAACTTTGAGTGTATTTGTGATGGAGGACGATGAGAATGCGTTACCACCACTATTATATTTTCACTCACTCCCTCGACAGAATCCTGTTGCATTCGGCATTCAGTGCGATGCGGTTATGGGGTAAAGTCGGTTTCGCAGCACGTATCTGAGCTGCAATTTTATTGGACGGGGCATTAAAGTGGCTGGGCCATGATGTGCTACAGCAAATGATAGTGCAAAGGTTGGTGAATCGTGTGGTTGTGCGTACCTGTCTTTTGGGGCAGTTTGAGGGTTGGTGGATAGGGGCGGAAGGCTGAAAGCCTGTAATAGAGCTTTAGGGCGCACTGCGGTGGGATGCGCAAGTACGATGAGAGAAAAAAAATTGTTACGAGTCGGGGAACAAATGGATTTCGCTATTTGGGTGGGGAAATGAAGGAGTTTATGCCAAAACATGATTATGTCCGAGAGAAATGTTGTCGTAAGAAATTTTATATCAATGGGGGGATAAATTGGGAATATGGGACAACCAACACGAGGAATTATAATTTTGAAGAAAGTAAATGGCAAATTTAAATGTAAAAATTTTCTCTGATTATTATTATGTGATTTCTATGATATTCTTTCGCCAAAGAAATTAATTTGTCAACCGTTTGCTCAATTTTTTTTAATCACTTGTGATATCGTGATTTATCTGATGGAGAGGTTCGAGTCCATAGACATATATATTGACGATGTTGTCTTGTCCTCTTTGCAGAAAGCAATTGCGGAGCTCATGAGAGGGCGCTCCTTAACAATCTCCTCGCCAAGTACAACACCCTGGAGCGACCGGTGGCCAACGAGAGCGAACCGCTTGAGGTCAAGTTTGGCATAACGTTGCAACAAATTATCGATGTGGTGAGTTTCAAAGATATGTTTATCAATGTTTCATGGTAGATTAACTCGTACGTGGAGCCTCGATTCCAACAACTTGCAAATATTTGTGTCCCTGTTGATGGGAGAAATGTGTTGGTCTACGGATGGTTTGGTCACTTAGAAATTGACAAGACTCAGTGTATGGGGGTAGCAATCTAATGGGCACCCTCATCGAGTTGTTTCTATGGTTCGTTCCGCAAAATTTCGCGACCGTTGGGGAAAAATTATGGTATGACTTGTCCCCACAGCCGTGAATCATCAGACGGGTGGTTAATTTTCACGGAAAGAATTGTAGAATTTACGTGGCGATTCTGACAGGGGGTTTTAACCTACCGGAAGTACGCTACAGAATCCCACGAATTTCCGCTCTTGTTAACATTTTTTTAGTCACGTAATTTACTGCGCAATTAATTTATCCGCAAATTCTTCCCAGTGCTTAATCATCATGACTGAAATTTCATTACAACTTACACGCTGTCAGTGCCAACTCACAGCCGTTCTTCATCAGTGCTATGTAATGTATTGATTTGGACAGTTGGCGCCTCGGCTACCGATAACTTTCAGAACACTCTGTGAAAGTACCTTGGTCTTCCCAAAGTTCGATGATGAGTAAGATTGAACAGCCGGTGTACGATGAAACTCGGCTGAATCTAGAAATACTGATTAGCATAAGTTCAATACGGATTACGCAAAAGCCGTGGGTCAGGCCGGAGGACCGAATCAGCTGGTGTCTCCATTCACCCATCATCCCTCCTACCCATTAAAATGAAGTCATTTCCATAATGTACTGGGCTTGAGGAAATGTCCAGCAACCCCTGGAGAATTTTACTGCCCTGAAGTAATTAGCCATCGTCCTTTGAACTTGTTTCAGAGTTATTGCTTCTCGTTATTTCTCAAATATAATATCTCCCGCCACTTTTTTATTTCAATACTCTTGTTGAGTGTGAGGGTTGTATCGGTAACTAGGGGGTGAATTAGTAATTATTATTTTTTTCCCCAAATTTATAAAGCCCCCAATCGATGAGTTTCTCTCTCAATTAGCGCTCGGAAATTTCGCGCATCGTTGGACAAACGATTTTACCCCCTGTGATTTTTATGTCAATCGACTAGAGCCTCTTTGTACAGAACAATTTGAATCAACATTGGCCGTACATTTTTTGACAATACAGACAAGAACAATGAGCACTTCCACCCTGGCCGTTTCCATTCATCGTCTGATCCAATTTTGACGTATCCCCAGAGTAAGAAGAAAAATATTTGTCACAGGTCAACATCACGAGTATTCCTCGGAATGTAGGTCAAAATTACCAGTAGAACAATGGTCGGTAAAATAGGAGAAATAAAACCAAGGAAAGAATGAAAAAAAAAGGTACAGCTGGAGATTACATAAACGAATAACGTATCGAGGGAGAACTAGAGTGAAATTCTTAGCTCGGTGCGATATCACTGAAGTTTCCCCCCCATAAATTGAAATTCCTGGAGCCGCTAAGAGACCAGCCGGTGAAAGGTGGCCTGAGTGGGTAGAGCAAAGAAAGAGACGAATGAAAGAGAAAGAAAAAGATTAGAGAAAAATCCCGGGGAGAGAAACTGGGGGTTCACGACTACAGAGAGTACAAAATGCACAGCATCTGTTTTCTTTTGAAATGGAAATTTTGCATTTTTATATCACCAGTAGTACATTCTCATCTTTCTTACTCTGTAATAAGGTTCCCTGTGCCTTTGGCCGGTGTGGATGTTGTGTATATCTTCACAGGCCTCCATGTGTTCTCTCTGTCTCGGGTTTACGAGTCGGTTATGTAGCTTTTCCACCCTGACTCGCAGCTTTAAAAGTCCTTATCGGGACACATCTGAAAACTGAAATTATTTCATCTCCTGGAGAACGAAATCATGATATTAAATCTTTCCTCTTTGCTTTCAGGATGAGAAGAATCAGATCCTCACAACGAATGCGTGGCTCAAGCTGGTAAGTACCCTTTTGGGTAATTAATATCTTTATTATTCCCCATTCGCGTGAAAAACGAGTTGAACATAATTTTAAAGGAGTGATGTATTTAGCGAGTCTCGTGATCCACGGAGCGAAGAAATATTCCTCTACATCGGTCATATAAAGGGTGTGTCATAATAATTCTCGTTTTTGAATTGTATTTAACATCTAAAAACGAAAAACGTTCTGAGACACTTGACATTTGCGAAAAAATTTACTCGAATTAAAGAAAAAGCACTCGGATTTTTTGAAAATTATGATTGTAGATAACACTATCAGCTTTTCAGAAAATTGAAATCCATTTCAATAAGTGTTTCTTTCATCTTGAAATATTTTCCACCAAGAAGTTTCGACCGGATGCGTCCTCTCTCGCTGAAACAAAACTTTTAATGAGATTTTATATTGAAAAATCGCTGAATAAGAGGAAAGCACCACATCAAAGACTAATGTCTATTGAATAAACAAGATTTTCTTCTACGTAAAGTACTTACACGTATACGTACCCGAGGAAATGAGAGAAGACTTTCGAATCTTGGGTTGCACTCAAAGCAAATTATGATGAAAGGAGTGCAAAATGCCTCGCGATACCAGCGAAATCGTCACGCCCCGAGAAGAATAGGGGATTTAGATAGTTGAGGACAAAGCAACCCTGATGGGGATTTTGTGATTGGCGGTAACTGACGTATCGAGGTTACTATCAATGTATTTAAACTGGCTTTGACGACGAAGGGAGAATCCCCGCGCCTGGTGTGGAACAAAGGAGAAAGACGAGTCTATCGTATCCTTGAATTGTTGAAGAGATAGAGAGGGAATGAGTGGGACAAGGGAGGGAGGAAAGGGGTAGAGACATCGGATGATTTAGTCCGTAGGTTTATGCCTCAGGGACACAGCATGGCCCGATCATTCGCAGAGCGCTTATCCAGAGCCAATTAAGGCTCCTCCTAACAATGCTCTGAGTCCTGGCTCACAGATGGTATATTTATCGGTGACTCAAGGAAACTCGAGGGAACTTGATCGCTTTGGTATTCGATACAGTTCCTGGCTCTATTTGCTGTGTACATTCTGGGGTTGATTGTTGCCCATTCAGAGGGTCCGAGTCATTTTACGCAAAGAGTATTATTGTTTAGAATTTCATTGCGCCCAAGAAATTGAGGAATTCTTAATTTATTGTTATTAATTGTGTTAAATACGCGGAGAAAAAATGACGAGAAACATATTAGCAGACTTTGACAATACAAAAAGGGAAATAACGCGGATGTCCTGTCACTTGTTTCTTGACATTTAATCAGTCTTCTGATGACAGATTTATTTTCTTCGATTTCTATACGCAGATAGAACTATTCAGTAAAATTCAGTAAAATTTCTCATTGCGGATTACCTGAGTGTTCCCTAATTTTTACTGAACATTTGTCTCCGCGTCTGAAAAAGCAAAGTCTCAATCGGAGCTGACAAATGTCACACCATCAAAAGAATGAATGTCTCACTTTTGCAGTGCGGATGACGGTGACGAAGCGAAACATTAAATATATTTCCTGCACTCATGTACGGGAAACAATGGCAATTTATTTGGTCATACAGTAAACAGCAGTTTCAAAGTTGAAGTTGTTCTCAATGGGTGAATCCCCCAGTGTGCGAACGGCCATAAACAATGTTCAGAAACAATGCAATGAGATTTGTGGTTTATTCACAGAGTGTTCAACTTCCGGGAAATGATTTCGAATTATTGTCATCCGTGGCTGGGAAAAGCCGTGTAAATGAAGGCGGCAAGATGAGTAGAAATCGCAGTGTGCACGGCTGGAGGAGCGCCAGATGTTCACAGCGGTGATTTTTTTTTTTTCCATCCATTTGTGTGGGTGCAGGTGGACCGAATGGCGTGGGTCGTTTGCGCGGCTCTTCAGAGAATTTGACTTCAAGGGAAACCAAACATTTCCAAGTAATATCATTGACGTGCGGGTATGAATTAAGCGAGCGGCTTAAATTATTCCTCAAAAGTTTCATTCATCAGGAAAAACTCCGGAAAACATTTGGGGGATTATTTTTCTGTTTTCCCACGGGATCACGCCCCCGTTGGTCTCATTCATTATTTTTTCTCACTCATCATTTTTTTTCTGTTCTCTCTTTGGTGAATTTAATGAGCTCCAATCGCCTTTGCAACTTCATAGGGAGTTGAATAAATAAATGGATATGAAAAATAATTGAATGCGTTCGTGAAATAGGTAAAATCACAAACCTGGCTTATAAATTAAAAAAATCCCATGCGCTCTGCTCCCTCCATTAAAATCGGATTTTATAAACTCCGAATCAACATTAGCACTATTAATTACTCGAAGAATCCCCCTCTCACCGTGAAGGGCCTCCCCCATAAATCTCAAATACGATCTTCCCATTACGTTGAGCGATTAAGCGAGAGAGCGTCTCTCGGTAATTAAGGGCAGATCAAAACAGCCGTAATCAGAGCTATAATAGCGGCCCCATGACCGAGGGGGAGAAAGAATAACTGAGTTTACTCGAGAGAGATATCATTGTTTTCCACTAGCACTCAGCACAATAACGGAATAAATACAGAGTTTCCCCGACCCTATTATTTATTGTTCTCCTGATTATTTTCTGTCTAATGAAAAAGCCTGGGTTTTACGCACGTCCACCGATAACCCGAGCACTCCAAGCGCGAAACTCATGTTAATATTTGTGTTGCGACCGTTTAAGTATCTTTCGGGCTTAATAGTGCAAACGTGAAAATCGTGAAACTGCTGAAAATAATTCAAAATACGTGAATTGGGTGGGTAGATGGGCGGTTCCGCCTCACCGCTAAGTTTTGGCGAGGCAAATTACGGTGAATATAGGGTTGGAATGTGTGGGTACCATATCACCAGAAAAGGTGGACACAAAGGCTCTACTGTTTCCGCTGAGCTCTTCAGAGTTATCATAGAGCAGTTATGTGCACCTGAAGTCGACTTACGAATAGAACTGGGTGATCCACCTACTCCGGACGATTCCTCCGAGTCGAGGGTGAGAGATAAGAGCTGATAGTTATTCAGATATTCCAAAGTTACTTTTATTTCCGCCGGTAAAAGTCACCTCAGACCATCTCTCATGACAAATCAAGCAGCGATGGTCGTAGATTTGTGATCGATGACAAGTGTGCTTTATCGTGAAAATTAAATAAACTATTCAGTTGTTTGTTTTAGGGCTCAATTGGTTTTATGGAAAAAGTAGTCATGGAAAATTGGAATTTCCAGGATATTTTACACCAACATTCACCTGAACTCATCGTCATAAATGCAATATGGCAGTATGACAATATTAAATGAAAAATCGTTGGGGCCCATCATGTGGAAGTACGAGTTAAATGAAATTCCAGAATCGATTTAGTTTTCTCACGATTTATCTCCATGGTTGCCTATAAACGTGCCATTACTTCCACACTTTTAGACCCTAAAGTAAATAAAAGTGCTGAACAAAGAGGGAGAACTTGAGGGAGTGGGGCTTGTCAACCATTTTGTCTTTGTCGCAAGCTGACTTGTTTCTCCCTCGGAGAACACAAGCGGCTTGTGGCCCGAGTGAAATTCAATCTGGAACTGTTGCGATAAAGTATCGATCCTGGTGTACCTCCTGATGTTGTCTCATTGGTTACACTTGGTGTGTAGGGGGGTTTTTGTTGGTGTTGGGGCACTGGTTGAAGCGTAATCAGCGCTCGGAGAAATGGGGCCGATGGGTATCGGGTTCATTCTCGGGGATCTAGTCGCTCACTGGATACGTAGGTGAGTCCAGAATGGCTTTGGCTCGGGCTCTATTCCCACCCACTGGTGGACCCTTGTCTATTTCACTCGGTGCCAAGTATCAACAGCAACAGGTTCTCAACGACTCTCGGGACTGCGTGTGCCAACGATCGGTATATTTTTCGGTTTCTCTTCGCTGTTAACCTCCACATTGTTGTGAAAAAAAAAAATTTAATTTCATGGACAGTTGAGGGGTAATTTTCACCCCCCGACTTTAATTGAATTTCGTATTTTACCGGGTTTTCAAGCAGAATTCTGATTATTTCCGGCAATTCAGTGCAAAATTTTGCGTTGGTCAGAAGCAACAATGGAATTAAATGTCTCGTAAATAAACTACATGACTTTCCAAGAAAGACCTCCGCCCTCGGAGGACAAATTCCCCAAAAAAATTTAACCGTTCATATTTCAGCTGTCACTGTGCAAATGAAACTCGTCAATACAATTCGATACATACGTCGATCATGTGACATGTCGGCGGTCCAATCGATAGCCATTCATCTGGAGCGAGAATGTTATGGGAAAAATGCAAAACGAAATTCTGTTTCCACGCTCAACAACTAATGTCCTCCGCATCGAATTCTATCGCGTACCGGACAATATTGAGTTACACTACTTGTTACAGAGATAATAAAAAAATATCTCCATCATTCGTCACACGCGTGTAAAAAGAGTATTCAATTAAAGCGGTTAGTCGATTGCACTAACAGCGAGATAGTAAGATTGTCCGTGATAAAAGGATATCTGATGCTTTGATCCGAGCGAGTTGGTGGATTCCACCAGGACAGCTACGACTAGAGGATAAAATGCAGGGAAAAAGGTGGATGTATCATCGGTTGACGGAGCGACGACGAGATAAATTCCGTATCTCCCGCCGCATCCTCGTTGCGTTTTACGTTAAAACCGTTGACAGCGACGAGATTAACGCATCGATGGGACTCCATAAAGATACCAATGCTATTGATATTCAGTTGGTGATACCTTCAGTCGTGAGTTTCGCGTGAATCCCGGGAAAAGCTCCGCATTTCGACGCATCGGGAACATCGCGCCGGTATAAAGCGCCTCTGATGTGGAAATAGAATGTTGATATTTCTTGGAAAACCGTCTCTGTATAATCGAAAAACTCTAGATTCTAATTGTGATATCTCCTCTACCATTTAAACCCGCCAAAGTCCCCAGTATACTGATTGATAAACACATGGGTCTTCGGTCTGATTCGTTGTACTACAAACTTTGTAAGAAAAAGGGATTTGATGCGTCCGATTTCTCCACCAAATACTTCCTCCATTTTATTATCCTAATGAGACACTATATGTCGTCGCGATAGATCCAGAAGAATCAAATTCATCTCCTTCGTTTCCCGTCAACCTAAAAATACCTCCTCGTAACAATGCTCATTACCCTCTGAGTCGAGTCACTACGTATCGAATGTGGTTTTAAATTTCATCCTCAGCTGTCTCCGATATTCCTCCCACCCCCCAAGTTTCTCGTTTCTTCCACGTATCTCGACATGTGATTTATACGGTTGCAGAGGAGAATCGAGTACCCCTCTCCGAAGGCATTCCCAGGGGTGCTACAAGACGTTATAACGCATGTGCACATCGGCCACGGATAATCGAATAGTCTATGTTAGAGAATGTTAACGTCATTTGAGACACCAGAGTTATAGATGCCTTACAATGTACAAAACGATACAACGACAACACGTGGGAGAAGCTCACAACAACGAGAGCTTGAGAACGTGGGGGTACAATGTACGAGTTTGAACCAAAGTAAGCTAGAATCTAATCTCAGCGAAGTGCATCCGCCTTCGCCATGATAACACTTGTGTATTGCACCTGGTCTCAACACTTTTTTTTACTTTCACCTCCTTGTCTTTCTAATGTCACAATACCTTGTACCACTTCAATGGGCCACTGTTACAAACGTGTCTACTCTCATCTTGTTCGTCTTTTAGTCATCCCCTTTCATCAGCTATCTATTATCCCTCTCCACTGGCTCGACTCACTTCTCGTTTGTTACATGTAATGGTTTAACCCCCTTGACTCACAACACGTGAGTGCTCTTTCATCTCCTTTACTCGTTCGTTTCACTGCCCTCTGATAAATGGCAATTTTTCAACGTCATTCCCATTCTGCTCAGATACTCAAGTCTTGGCGAATGATTCCATTGAAATCGGCACTATCAACTCCTCGGGTGTGCTGGGAGTTTTCAACTTGATGATGAAGTTAACCTTATAATCGTTGAACTTTTCTGGACCGAGTGCTTTTTAATCGTCCACTTCGTAGGTTCACTTGGGTGAGTCTGATTTATTGATGTTCTTAGAAATTCAAATATCACAGGTCGCAGTGTAGGAGGGGACTCGCGATAATTGGTTGATGAATTGTTGTGCTTGTCTCGCGTGGCTGCTCTTCTTGATGGAAAATATTTACATCTGATTTGAAAGTTTGTAAATCTACTTCTAGTACCAACATTCCAACCCGTATTTACTTTTCACCAAACTTCAGGAGCAGCATGAACAGTGCTTTCTGATGAACACAAGTTTTTAGCACTTGAGTCGTATCGTATTTTTTCAACACCAACGTCCAACATCAAATAGCACTTGGAAAGATTATTTCATTGATAGCTGTACTATTAAGTTCTCAGTCCTGTTACTACTCTTCAACTTGATCATTAAGTGATTTTGGAGTGGTTGTACTTTGGACTTTTTACAAGGTGCTGAAGTGCTTTTTGATCGTCCTCTTCACAGCTTTATTTGACTAGTTCTGGGATTCTAGACATTTCCAGGGGGTCAAATATGGTAGGTCACTTTTTAAAAGGGTCAGTCATGAATTCCCTGCACCGCTGCTCCACATCCGCCATCTGCTTCCTTCCAAAAAAAATATTTACTCACCACTCGATAGTTTATAATTCTGCCTCACCCAGCACCACTTCACCAAGTGCTACCGTAAAGCCGTACTCCAACATCGAGATGAAATCGCGATAGCTTAACCGAGTGAAACGTGAAAGAGACTCGCGAATTACTCGTGCAACGATCTTTAATAATGAGGTGAGTGAATTCATCATATATGGGAGAGCAAGTATTCGTAATTCAGGGTGGAAGATTCCTGAAACTGTAGTTCTGAGTTGCCCCAGAATTTCACACGAGGAATCTTGAATTATCGCAATTATTTATCACCTCGTGTACACCGGGTCGAATAATTCGGTTGACATGCACTGCAATTTGTATAGACAACTTGTGGAGAATATTTCTTTGTGTCGATGGATGTTTAAGAGCAATGAAATACCTGGTGAGATAGTTAGCCAGCAATTTCTATTCTAGCTCCTGTCAATAATGAATTTTCTGCTTCACTGGTGGCTCAGTCTCGTGAGTAAACTAGTAGAGATAATTTTTCAACTAACTATTTATTTATGTATATTTTATTTGCCCATTTAAAGAAAACTCTTTGTCTCCATGATGATTAAAAAAAAATTCCAGATAGAATAAATTTTGAAAATTCTTGAATATTTTGGGAATTATTTATCAGCAAATTTTCGCTGCAAAAGTACTTGAATTTTTGAAGTTTTATGATTTTTTCTGCACATACACATGACTTGCCAGCGTTGGAGACAATACTTTACTTTCCCTTTGGCTGCTCATTACGCCCTACTTGTTCAGTTTCCCAACTTTCACTACCTCATTCTCTCCACCGTCGGCTGAACTGCTTTCAAGAGTTAAAAGTACTTTTCAAATGCATTAGCAGTGATTCCATTCTGACCAAATTCAATATTACTGAGAAAGGAAAAAGAGACGCTAGTGAATTGGCGAGCACTGCTGACTAAGTTACTGATTCGGTTCATCTGATCAGCGATCATTACCGCTGCGTTTATGGGAATTCATTAGAAAACTGTTCGGCTCAGCGTAGGTGAAGATAATGGCACTCCTGTAGTAATTGATTAGACGAAGTCGATAGTTCATGTTTCACTGAAAGGACTGCCATTAGGGTATACTTTCTGAATTCAATTTTCCTTGAATCCCATTGGACATGCATCAATTATACAATGAACTGCCTCCTAAATCTCTCCCCCTCCCTCACCCGAAATAATCTCCAACCACGATATTCTCGTGATGTACGACTCCTTGACTGTTATGAAATGAAATCTTGTTTCAATTCCGATATCGAAATCCATCTCCCCATTTTATCCAGTTCAATTTAAAATCCACTCGCGTCGCAGCTATCGATGAAGAAAAGTTTCAAATATCATAAATGAGTTTCACTCAGCTTTTACCTCCAGATGTACTCGAAACAACGGCCGAACAGAGGTAGTAAATAAAAAAGTTCCCAGTTTAATGTTGCATTCTCCCTCATCACGATTACTCAGCTTTTATTCATTGAAAAAAAAAAAACGACTGATGAATCTCATTGACAAAAAACGACAGAACAAAAAAAAATGTTCAATAAAAATAATTAAATTACTCTTCGCTTCGTTATTCGTCATTTTAAAAAATCAATTTAGTTTAGTTTTTAATATTCAAATACAGCTCCGAGTCTAAGCAAGGTGATATCTCTCCGCATTCCAACCCACTTGAGGGCATATTATCCCAGGGATGATTGCATAGTGAGGCCCCTAATAGCCAACTAAACTCAACTGCACCCTATTCGCACATGACACGCGATACCACTGGGAAGTTAAGCGATTCGCGACACCCGATGTGATCCGTCGCGAGCCAAACCGCTCGAATTATACTGAAGCCGGCCAATTCTCCGTCACCGCATAACCCGATAAATCTAATTATCCCCGCGGCTGCCAATAATTTCACCGCTCGAGAGGGAACACCGCCACATATCCAATATACCCGCGTACATGAGGAGAGGCGTGTCTAGGTGAGGGAGGAGAGCTGGAATATTTGACTTACGTAGAAACCGGTAGGACATACCTGGCAAGCCACGAAAGCCATACGTAGCAGTACTGACGCTGCCATCTGGCATAATCGTGGTTCTCCCCAAACCCCCAGGACCTTGTGGAAGGTTTCCATGGCTTTTACTTTGACCCCGTTCACCTCTTTAGTCAGGCAAGTCCCATGGACACGAGTTGAAATGTCCTGTTGAGGTCTCAGACTAATGATCCACTTGTGATTAATTGAAGGTAAAGCTCATACACCAAATGTTCGTTTGACGGTTTTTGGATGGATTGCCATGGCTCATGGATATTGAATGGAGGTACAAATTTTTGTCGTCTCGCTGGAAAAATGGTTAATGAGAACGTTTGAAGGGCAGACGTTTTTTTCCATTTGGAAATGTTATCCCTCGCTAATTTCCCATGAGCGGATTTTTTTTAGGATTTTTTTCACCCTTAAAAACTCCAGTTTCTTTCCTCCGAAGGCGTACTATATATACACACATGGATAATTCCCTGAAAAAACTGGTCAATCGTCTTCACTTCTCCGCTTTGCTGGGGAGCAAAGGGTTTCACCTTTAATGCAACTAACCGAGTGTTTCATGGCAAATCCCTCGGACTTCACCCAGGAGAAATTCATTTCAAGTTTTCTAGTTAAATTGCGACGTTTATGGGATGAATTGGATGAAGCTCTGCATTTTGATGATTCCCTTATGAAATGTTTCATGGGAACCTTCGGGGAGGTATGAAGGGAATTTCAAGGGGAGACTGGTCAGAAATCCCTCGCCAAGTTTCACAGTGGAGCGGGCAAAGACAATCAGAACAGCACGTGTGCCTGGCCACTGTCCACTGGTGTAACGAGGTGCTACATTGTAACATTATCTGAGGATAAAGGTGAAGTGCTTGGGAACAGATATTCGCGCTAATGCATTTCCGAAAACCACTGAGTCTTCACGGCTGCGGTCACACGAGGGTAGTAGAAAGGTCGTCACCACACTTTCGACCTTACCCCGAAGCTTGGCTGGCATTAATGCACCCTGCTGCTGTCACATGAATGTCGACATTCGCGGTGACCTAAGATCAATCCCAACTGCACGTGATATCACTTGAGAGGGTGCACGCTTCGAAATTTTCGGGAATTTCCAGCAGTTATCGGAAGCTAAAGATCTATCGGTGGATAAAGCTACTGGATTTGGGGAGTTTAAATGTTATATTAAAAAAATACAAAAATGATATTCGTTGACATCATGAGGAGGTTCCCTTTAGTGTGACGGAACTGACCCTTCCGCTCTATTTTACTTCATCTAGCGACAACCGGTTGCACACTTTCCCTCATCCCTCTCGTGTTGTTTCACACTCTCCCCCTTCATCCCAGAGAGTATCGAACGAGCGTATCGCCTTCCTCTCGCTCCCCGTCCTTTTGTCTCATCCTCCTGTCCGGATTGATCCATCGTGTCTGCCAACCTCGCGCAATTATTATCACGGGAATGGGACCGGTGGAGAGAGTTTCAGATGACCGCAGGATGTCCGACCAAAGCGCTACGGAATATGCTGGAATAATATGAGAGGACAATCCGATATTTCTATTGTATCGTTCCACGAACATCAGAATCATCGTTTTGTTTTCAGAATAAATTATTACGAGCCATAAAAAAAATTTCATCTCTTTTCGTGGATTTTTTCTTGAAAATTTTCTCTCCGTGGATTTCTCTATGCAAATAAATGCGAACATCTCGCGAGAAAATTTATCATCGTTTAACCATCAGTATAAGTCGTAAAATATTCCAGCAAAGGGGCCGGGATTTTCTATTTTTTTTTTTTCGTGAATATTTTTTTCGTGCATTTTGTCCAACGAGCTCAGCAGCGATTTTCCCCGGGTGAGACAAGTACACCCGATGGGGCTTAAGTGTACGGGCGAGTTACCAACGTGGTTTAGCCAGTAAAAAGTTGCCCGCTTGGGGGGACGAGATCTCTAAAATTATGACGCGTTCATAAACCAAGTGGGCACTAATGAAGTAACTAGTGGGCACTAAAAACAAATTCTCCAGACTCCGGGGATTGTTGGGCGATTAATGAGTTTTAGGTTGAATTTACCAATGGAAGTGCCGGTGCATGGAAAAATAATCCGTCAAAATGACTTTTATTCGCTCCGGCATTATTTCTATCCTTGTAATTGTTGCCTGAAATTATCCGGAAAATTAGCACCATTTGTTTCTCCGTCTAATCTTCAACAAAATGCCCAGCTGTCGATAAATCCTCAAAATCAATGAACATATCCCTGAAAATCAATACTTTGTTGTTCTCTGCGTACGTTTTACGAGTTTATCATATAATGGAACAACTTAGGTGACAGTTAGTAGAGTCACGTGCTAGTAAACAGTGACCGCGGATTACCACAACTCTTGATAGCTGTGCGACGACATTTATCGACGTAATAAACTCCATCGGGTGTGAGAGTGCACTAACGTGATGCACGTACAGTTGCCAGGAGAGGTGGTAGACCCGGTGGAGTAGTATCAGTGCACAGTATCAAGCTTTCTCAGGGTCAGGTGAAAAGCTCGAAGCAATTATCGAAATATTGAGCGACGAAATATTGTAATTGAGATTCAACTAATTACATCCGTAAATTTCTCCACAAACGGTAATCACCGCTGCGCGTCTAAAACCTGCGGATTTTTATATCCCCATATTTCACATTTCAAATGAAAAGGGTTTCATCCGTATCACAGTGATTAATATTGCGAATATACATGCACGTAAATTGAACATTCGATCCATACAATAATCTGATCAGGGCCATAAGCACGCCCACCTTCATTCTCGTGGACATAAACCACACATACAAAACGTTTAATTTAAAAACCCATCACGGATGGTCGCTTGTACTGTTATGATCATTTTCATAATGCAATTTGCTAATGTTGATAGCAACCAGTTGCAAATTTAGCATATCGCCAAATCATCATTTTTTGGGGGGGGGGGGGTATTTATTCTCCTGAATGAGAGCTTTACTACACTCGCGAAAGAAATATATGAAATTTATTCGCGGATCCTTGAAAAACTACCATTTGCAAATTTCAATCGAATCAGATTATAACTCAACATGTAACATAGCAAATGGACCATTAATGACAGAATAAACAGCCCATTATACGGGCTAACTGGAAAAAATGCTAATCACTATCCCCGAAAATTAAAACAATTTAAATCTCAATCGACAAACGATTCCGTTGTACTAAATAACGTTCTCGAATTTCCAGATAAATTTCAAAAAAGGATAAACCACTAGTGTAAAACAACTGATGAAATAGCCAATAACAAATGATTCCTTCAATTTCCACGATAATTCGAATAACCCAATTTCCGAATATTGATACCAACCAGTTGCAGATTTACCACACCCCCAATTTTCCACCGTTCTTTTCCCTGTTCTCTTTCCCCGTGTATTTGACGGAGTTTGTGGTGCCGGTCCAGGGGAAAATTTGATTCCTATCAACTCCCAGTGCCAACTCATGCCTCATAGAGTTGTGGCCTCCCCCAGAGGGATACAGAGGGTTAACACTCTCGTGGGAGGTGGGGTTGATGGGCGGGGGGGGGGGGGGAGGGAGCAAAGTGGAATGAGGGAACACAATGTGTTCATGCACGCGTACTTCACGTCGGGGCATTACAATTTCCAGGTACTATTAGTACCTAGATGGTGATGGCATTAGTTAGATTCTTCGCATCGGAGGTGTATGGTAATGGCGCTTGAAAATGAAATTAACACCGATGGCATTGCCAGCTGAGAGAGGTGCATCGATCGGCGATGATGAGGGGAGAAAGGGGGAAAGGTCTCCTGATAATGCATACGGAGAGAAATATCGAAAAAAATTCATCACCTGACAGCAGAACTGTTAGACTTTGGTGTTTGAATCGAAATAAAAAATCGGAATTGGATATCAACACTGGAAAATTTTCAAGTGTGTGAATTTCGTAGAAGACAGTGGAATGAATTCCTTCAATTATTGGAAACAATAGGAGTTGTATTGTGGAAAATTTTCCTAGAATTTCCCTACAAAATGTTTCTGTATTAGTGATTTTCACCGCTGCAACGACAGATACTGCAGTGCCGACACAGCAGAATTTATCATACGGAAGAGTCGTTAGAGTGTCCCCCGCAAACAATTTAATGGTTTTTTTGCTCTCACTCGTTCATCAGAATACTCGTTGAGGAGTAAATAAAAAAGGGAACGGGAGATTTGCTCACCGTTTGTTTCCATTTATTCTTCCTTCCCGTGAATTCAGAATGTAATTTCCTACAGAATGAAAGGTTCACGATTCTCATCCCTTTTTTCTCTGTCTTTTTAATTACAGGAGTGGACGGACTACAACCTCCAGTGGAACGAGAGTGACTATGGCGGGGTGAAGGACCTCCGGATAACGCCGAATAAGTTGTGGAAGCCCGACGTCCTCATGTACAACAGGTAACTCGCTCTTCAATTACTAATTCGGTCAAATCAGTCGGTCTTGTCAATCCTGGATCTCCTAGCTGACAACTTCTGTTAACCATATTACTAGAAATTCAGTTTTTTTTTTCAATATTTTTCTTTGTCTAATGGCAAATCGAGTTTACTCACACTGGAATTCAATTCTAAAAATTAACGCGGTGTGAAACAACGACGCGAAAAGGGTTTAACGTTTTCATTGTAACAGATTACACGGAATTTACTGTTCCGTAATCCACGAAGTTTCGTTCACGTGGATCCAGTTAGTAAATTCCCCTCGTATTTTCATTGAATCTGGACGAGTAGTATTTTCGGAGAGGATTTCATGATCCTCTGGTGTTTGGGAAAATTGTTAAAAGACCCTAAACCATTTGCCAAATTAATACGTGGGTTAAAAAATGTTTGCAAAGTTCGCTGATGATCGAAGAAAATTGGTTTAAATATGGACTTCAATTTTCTAAGAGGAAGAGAAATTTTTTTTGAGGAGAGAATTTTTTTAGAACTATTGTTTTCAAAATGAAATCTAGATGAGTTTTAGAAAAAAGACATTGTCTTCCAAATTGTCCCAAGATTCCCCGAGAGTAAATAGAGTCGCCATTAATTCAAATAAATCACAGTCGTGTGCACGAGTGGAAGCGGTCAATGCTTGTGAATAAAATTTCCCCCTAGAATTTGAAGCACTTTGGGATATTCTGATAAATCAATAAAACCCAAATAGTTTACCAAAGATTCAGAATGTTTCAGAAGCCAGCAAAGTAACTCCATCTCCACGCTAGTTTCAGGCGCCGAGAGAGAATGAAACTGACAATATTAAATTAACTAGTAATCTTGTACTCTATATGAATAATCTGCTCCTCTCCTACACTAGCCACGAAAAGTCGTAGTTGAAATTTTTATTTGAAAAGTACTTGATTCGATTGCAATATAGTAATGAAGTTTAAACGGTACGTAAACAATTTTCCAGTGTTGCTTCGCATCTTATCCTAAAAGTAATAATCGAGTAACTCAGATGTGCATGTGTTAAATCCTCTCATAGACAACTGATACAAAAAAGTAACTAATTCTCTCAATTACAATATTTCGTAATGGTATTATTTCATTAATAATTTGCTTACTACTCCTGTAAATAATTGCCCAAACGTAATTCTAGTGATGACAATGATTCTTCCGTAGACTTATGAAATTGATAAATTTCCGACGAGAGCCTCCTGTCGCGTTGTCTCATCCATTGGATTGAAAAAATTTTCCCGCTCCAACGCCACCGGGAATGACGAAAACTCAGTGAGAAGTTGGGAGTAGCTTTTAAGATAGGGAATGACTCACTGAAGCGAAAACCAGTGGACTCACCGCAGATCCAGTAGACGTTCATGCGGCTGAAAATAGTGAGACGTGACAGGAGACTCTTGTCCTCCCCTTCGAAGCTCGTGACTTGAATCTAGAGCGTATTGTATAAAGTAACGCAAAAGTTTTCTTCGAAGTAACAATGACCCAATTACTCCAGCCACTGGCAATCACGAATTTTTCGAGCTAAGCGACTGGTGGTAAGAAACACCCCCACGTCGATCAGTGATATTTAATCGACGAGATTGAAAGTAAAAAGCCAGTGGACGAAGGATAAAATGGCCCATTGTCAGTTCGATGTTTTTTTCTAGGGAATCTCTTGACTGATTAATAACCTAGATTAAAATTTTATTAAAAAATACTATAATATCACGTCGACTTGGGCCAGGATTGCAGGGAGAGAGGGACCTCTCTTCCTTCGATCTTACCTCGTTGATATCATAATTATGCATCTGTACTCGTGACTCGCGAATCGCTTCTCAACGACGGTCCTCGGACCCGTCGCGATACTTTAGTGAATGGCGCGAGTTTCAACGGAATTCGTTGAGAATCTGCATTTTATCGGATGTACTTTCTGGGCCAAACTTTGAAGGGAACGAGGAGGAATAATACTGAATGTTGAAATGTTTCCATTCAAGTCAAAACTCTTCGACAATCATGGCTCACAGGGAGAAAAAAATTCAGAATATTTTTGTGGGAATATTCCGGCAAAATTCATCATGTCGTATGGCAAAGTGGGTTCAATTATCTAGCAGCAGATAAATCTCCGTCTTATAGAGTAAATATTCCAAAACTGCTCCATAAAAAATTGATCCCTGATGGTAATCTTCTTCACAACCAATTTCTTTTAATAATTTAAAAATGGGAATGGATCAGCAATGATATCATGTAAAAATATCGTGCAAAAAGACACTTGGTTCCAGAATTACCAAACTTTTTGGATAATTTTTGCAAAACTTTTCTCTCTGTGCATTTCCCACAAAAATGACTGGCTTTTTCTGGTACATCTCCCCCGGAAAGACCATCTGAACCCACTTTACCGTGCGAGTACGGTAACTTTTTCCTACTTTTTTCCCCCTGTACTTATACGTCTGCCTGAAAACCACTAGTGTGAACTGGCAGTGAAGCCGTGCATAGTTAGCAATCACGTAGCAATTAGAGAATGCCAATAAAATCTCTATCATTAGTAATCCCGAGGCAAGCAGCCGATTGTGAATGTCCGATGTTGGGGGAGTTGACAGTTAATTTAATCAAACCCAAGATAGACATCATGGGAATTGTAGTCCCGACTGGTTTAAAGTAGCCATTCCACGTAGGGAACCCCGTAACGCACTCGGAGGTTGTGTCGATACAAATCCTAACAGAGGAGGAGGTCATGGGGTTTCACTGTCTAATGTCACCACTCGAGTCCAATTAAATGAGGCTTCCAGCTGGCCTTTGAACCTTTGACTTGACGAAGCAACTTTTAACTGTTCTACCTGCGGCTTCATCGGCTCAGATTCGTCTCTCAATTCAAAATAACTGAGCTGATGGGAGAATTTATTTACCATCAAGTTTTATTCAGACGTATGCATCATTTAAAAAAAAATATCGTCTGCAAAAAGCCCAGAGATTTTTCAAAATTTGTGCAGTAGAAAACTGAATGGCCTCTTTCCTAATTAAAAAAAAATTGTAGGGGTGGAATCTATTATTATCATAATTTATCGAACAGATTAAATACATGCAAGTTGGTCTATTCTTCTACCAAGCCTCTGTAGTTTCCCAAATAACTCATCAGAGTGAGATACAGTCACTGCTGAATCTCTTTGAAACCTCAAATCTTGGACAATTAGGAAAATTAGTGACATGATTTTTTAGTTTCTAGAAAATCCTCGTTTTTATCACCGTAGCCCAACTCTAGTTGGCCTCTCCCTGTTGCTTCCCACATTTATCATCCATCAAATCCCCAAATTACACCACAACGAGCCCCCATCCTGCTCCACAACAATTACGAAAATTACCTTTTGCACACACCGTAGTTTGCATTTCAAGTGCAATTGTCCACGAGTAGGATAGTAGATTCGTTACGTTTCACCCTACCTCCAGCCTGCACTTGTGTTGTCCAACAAGCTGGCCAACTTGGCACGAGCAAAAGGCCAACTCAATAGCACACCAACAAGAGAGAATATAGACCACCTCCTTTCGGTACACGCTCGACTGGCTCACCCACTTATGCTGTACCACCTTTTCCCATCCACCAATTCTCTGTCTCTGTTCTTTGAGACACTCACACCCCCCGTACAGCTCGACTCCGCGAGAGATCGTCTCCAATTAATTAGAATTCGTCGAGAGGAAGTTCCACGTGAATCTGTGGCCGTACAATGATTTATCCGACCTGTGGGATCGCCGAATGAATGAGAGTGTTCAAGGTACCCCGAGTACACTGAGTAACCTCTGTACATGTCCCTTAGCTGAATTATACCGCAGAGGTGGTCGTGCAGCAGAAATCAATTCTCTGATTCACCAATTTTGGGAGAAAATTCCGAAGTGATGATTCAAGCATTATAAATTTTTCATGCCCCTTCAATTTTTCGACTATTCAAACTTCTTAATGTAGTGGAGGGATGAAAATATTGGGGATATAGAGTCGTAAAGTCGATTAACTCTTCTCCAGGGAGTTATGGAATTTTTCATCACTTTCAGACGGTTCCAGAAAAACGTTCCAAGTTTTTACAGCTACTATTAAAATTGATTCAGTTTCAAATTGAAAGCCCCCAAATTTTGGAAACAAAAACCTATTCCAAGGGACTGAAATAATGTTTTTTATAGCAACTCAAAAGTTCACTAGTTCATGCTAATTAAATAATAAAAACCTGACTCCTCCATCGCTAAAAAATAAATATCTACGAGTGCCCAACAAACCGGGCGAATGTGATATGAAATCAAATACTCGCACCTTGAAATAAATAATTTTCACCCCCCAAATGTGGAATATTAAATGGCCTCGCACGTAACGATCTCGCCGCTGCATCCTCCCCATTAACCCAGACAGCTTTAAACATATATGCAATCATTGCATCCAGCGTGTTTAGCCACACGTAAATTTGATCTACCGTCTGTTAGGCCGGTGCATCCACGGCAATGCTCAAAATTCATATCCCCCTCCCCCTCTTCACCCGAAAATACAATCCATGTACCCAGGAATGAGCCACTCCGGGTTCATAGAGCCGTGCAATTTCATCGCTGGATCTAATTTACACCCGGCAATATTTCTTTCCTGGCTTTCGTCCACACCCACCTCCAACTCCCTCCCAGGAACAACTGCAAATGGAATGGGACTAGGGTGAAGTACTACCTACTCCCCATGTACAACATGTACTATTGAGGTACAGTACAAGGGGAACTATATGAGCTTCCATCTATTCTCAAATGGTATTTTACGAACCAAACTGGACAGCAATAATTCCCAATCGCATCCGATAATTTTTTTCCCACATTTATCGGAATTATTGGGAGTTTTATAACGGCCATAATTTTTATTTTTATTTTACTTCTATTCGCCTATAAAATTTATTCCGTTTAATTTCAAATGGTCAAAAATAATTAATATTCAATTTCCTCACAACCTTCAGGATTTTCTCTGTCCCCTGTCCTCCCTCTATCCACCCCCTACACCCACAAATGTAATGGGGATAGGGAGAAGCACAACCCACCCTTCCATGTACTAACACGTCGTATTGAGGTACGATACAAGAGGGGAAACTATATGAGCCTTCATCTGTCCTCAAATGGTATTCTCCGAACCAAACCGGACAGCGATAATTCGCAATCGCGCCCGCTTCCGAGAGGATTAGTAGTACTAATGGCACTGGAATATCTAGGTGATTATTCCTCCTCCCTGAATTGCAGTTTGGCACTGGTGTACATCCACACGAGTGTTGCAGAACTTATCGACCAATTCATACGTAAATACGAGTGAACCTCGGGGATGAATCTAACTGTGAAATTATGAAAATCAACGAATTAAAAAAATCTAGCAATCCGAAGCGATTCGACACGAGTGCAGAAATCTAATCCTTGTTTACATAAATAATTAATCGACTGAGACAATCAGGCCGCCCCCGTACTGCGGGCCACCTCCAGATCCATCCGGGCGTCCGCTCCACCCCAAATTTTCATAAATTTTATTCATTCTGTAATTACTCATGCGAAATATCGACGAGCCCCCATTGCAATTCCTGTCGGATTCTCGAACAGTCGTAAATAATGCTTTTCATCAAAGCAGAAGTATGAGAATCATGAAATGAATTTGATGAAGTGCTCGCGATATGGCATGAAGAATACTGGAGCGGATTCCACAGTAGGATCTACGCAAACCCTAACCGCTATTACATAACTCTGAGATAATAAAATAAAAATTTAATAAAAATCAAATGATAATATATTATAATGAGATTAAAGTCAAACTTGGCTCGTACCGCCGCCGATAAATAACCACAGACTATTAAAAACAGATTTGTCAATTAAATCGCTCATGATGAAATTTTAAGAGCTCTGGGAATGCAGCAACAAGTCCTCAGGATTTCCTTTTCAATGTGCATTTGTTCCGGGGATTGATCGAGACAATTGCCACACTCAATGCTCTTTATATTCACAATACCCCTTCACCCGGTTTCCTTATTTTACTGGTCATGAGGGAAAAAAATGGACGGAATGGATGGCTGGAAAATAAATAAATTTAGAAATGGAGAAAATTTAATAACAATTACCATTCATAATCCAGTCGCCTATGAATAAAAAAGGATGTTTTGTAAGGATAAATAGTTTCCCAGAAGGAAGGAATTGGGGTTTTTCAGGCTCGGTGAATCGAATTTTCCTCGGCTGGTCGTTCGTTATTACCCCCGATCCCTCACCCCCCTGCATTTGGTTATATGCACAACAGTGGCCGCGCAACGTCACTGCTTTCGACAATAGAAGCAATCGCTACTGGAATAACAAAAGGGTTTATACTTGTTGCGCTTTCGCCCACGTTTTTCTTCAACCTACGGGAGTTTTACATTTTAACCTCTCCGAAAAAGAAGTGAGAGACAAAGGAAACAAACCGGAACAATGGTTGCGTTGGGAGGGCCTTTGTTTGGACGAGACAATCGGCGAGGACCGGCTTTTTTTTTACTATTTGCAAAACGTTGAGGTGACAATTTAATGCGAGCAATGGAAGGGGGATGGGAATTCTTTTCAATGTCGCGATGGATAAAGGGGGAGGGGAGGGGTTATCTCAAGGTGTCTATTTTATGGGTGAAAAAGCACGTATCGTTTTGAAAGGAGAGGGGTCTTGGGGCTTTTCATATACTCAAGATATCACTGCTTATATACAACACGAACAGAAGATCCAAAAAGTTGATTTGTTGGAAAAAAAAATAAAGTTTCTCAAAAAAATGTCCACTAGATAAATAAATTGAATGCACTTTTGTCATAAAAAAATGTACATCCATCACTTTTTGTATAGAGAGGAAGTACATAGATAATAAATAATGAAAATATACATTTGAATGGAATAATATTTTAGAAATATATTCGAATTTTTATTCCATTGATTCATGTATTTGTCAAAGTTCCAAGGTAAATTGTAAGTTAGACTATAGTGAGTGCAGTTTTTATCAGAATATCGATAAAAATTCACGAATCAAATTTTACGTGCTCATAAAGTCAGCAAAAAATCTCGTATTTTCTACATTTTTTTCTCATAACCTTCAGTATGTTCAGGGTCCCAATTTCTTTTTACGCAGTTGTATTATTTCTCCGGGTTAGTGAGATGAGAATTTCGCCCGTGTTCGGTACTTCCAAAGAGTCATTTCATTTTCGGTAGTACATAAATCGTTGGCGATAAACAGCGTGTAAACACAACGGGTCGGAGCTCAAGGGAGAAATCGATTGTTTGCGAGCCGTCGACGGACCATCTCGTTGATCCGCACACCACTGGGGCTGACTACCACGCGTACCCTCACCACTTTTCCACGTCCAAAATGTCCGCCCGCCACTCTCTCATTAATATCACTCATGGCGTTCTCGTTGACACGAATTTCCATGGTTATAGAGTCAATGATGGTAATGGAATGATAATATTACTCAGTCCTTACACTGTTATTTATTGAAAAAAAAAATGAACCAATGAATTTCTCTCTTCATGAGATTTTTAGAAACTACGATTATTTCAGTGAAAATCAACTTGGCGGGGACATAAATGATGTGTAATTGAGGTTTGAAAAATCCAGCGAAACGATTTCGGAATTTTCATTGGATTTTATTCAATTACTGAATTTTTATGTCCATTATGTATATTTCGCTTTTCATTTTTGCTGGACCATAAAAAAAAGAGAATCGAATTTCATCAAGATTTTGACAGCCCTCTGCTGTACATTTACCACTAGAAAATTGGAGTTAACAATTTGGATTGATCTGCAGATGGCATGCGAATCAACGAGGTGGGAAACATCACACGTGGTGGATATTATTCCCGGGGGAAACATTGAAATGAATTCTTTTACCAGTGGAATGGAATCACGTGTTTTTTCGGAATCGAAAAATATCACACATTCACTTCCATATTTTTTTAGCTCCGTCACACCTGCGTAAAAGATAAATTTCCATTGAAACGCGCATGCCTGCTGTCCATAAGACTTCGTCCTCAATTAGTCAAAATTGTGCAAATTTTTTCTAAGTTAATAATAGGTGAACATTCATTTGCCTGACGCAAAATCCTAAGATTCTGTGTCTTCAATTTTTTTCATAAAACTGAATTTTTTTTATTACAAAAAATTGAGAGTTCAGCGCAGCATCCTCGACCGAACGATCACTTATCACGCAAATTAAAAAATAGTTCAAGACGGCTATAAACAAAATTCCCGAGGCTCTCAAGTTGAAATCCCCAGGGACGAAAGAACTACGTCCTTTGCACAGAGGTGCACCGTTAAAGGATTTTGTACAAACTTAGCCGTGCGTTTCCGCGAGCGAGGGTGAGGGTGAGAAAGAAGGGGAGAAACTTGGAGACGAGACCATCGAGGATCGATAAGTCGGCTGTCTGAGAAAATAAGGGAGCTTTGGGTGTGATCGTGTTATTACAAAAATGTGTCAGCATTATTAGAATCGTAATGCGATAGAAACTTGGAGGAAGTTTCACCCGATAAGAAGGGGGATTGCAGAAGAGCATTGAGTGAAGAGCCCTATCAAAACACTTTTTATTATTGGATATTACCCCTCCCGTTGAAAAAATCCCTTCAATCTCCCACCGATTTCAATCAAAATCGGTAAAAACTCCTGACGCATAATTTTCCCACGGAAATGCGAATGAAACATGTTGAACAGGAATTTCCAAGTAGTTCCATGCAGACAGTGGCTCGATAAAACGTCCTGCGGGCCCACAGCGCAGAAATAAAAGAATTCGATAAATTCCCCATACCCTAGAGAATTCCCGAAAGCTGTTTGAATGGCAGAATAAACCATGCATAATGTTTTCATTTTCTCTCTCCCCGAAAACTTTCTCATTGCCATGGACTCTGCACTCCAGCCAACAATAGCTGGAGAGAAACTCCTGACGGTGCCTTTACCCCAAATGGAAAAGCGGAGCAAGCATAACAGACCAATAAAATTTTGAAAAACCCAAGTAAATAAGCAGACCCCAAAATATCAATTCGCGCTTGATCTAACTCGCAACAGAGAGCGATTCTGGCTGAAAACAATCGACCTAACATCCAACCGACTGATATACGAAATAGTAGATTACAAATGAGCGACATTCCTTGACTTTCCTACCGAGTGTTGCAATAAATTCGCGAAAACCATTTTACGTGCTCAACCATAGCCCCCAAGAAGTCTTTATCCAGTTGTGGAAAAAGAAACTCTAGTAAAAAGGTGTTCAGTATCCTTCGGTTCGCCGGTTCGCCTGTTTCGAGCTCACTCAACGTGAGAATAAAAATGTCAAGTAAATCCACGACGATAAATTAAAACTATCCACCAATCTCATGCAACTTCTAAACGGTGATGAAAATTTTCACGTTGATCAGGGCTTGCGAACTTCTCCCACTCTCCGAGCTTATGGTATTCCTTCATTTCTCCCCAGCCCCTAGACGATTATCGAGCCCACCCAGAGCTAAGAAAAATGATGAAAACTTTGATTAATGCTAGCCAAGAGAAAACTATTGATCAGACTGATCTGAGAGATGATGATAGAGTAAACCAACATTCTAGATTAACTGAAAAATCAAAAAGAAAACATAACGGCGCGTTGAACGAACGAGAGTTTTAATAATATTCTTTTCAAATGGTCTTGATTGATGAATACACTAGTGCGGATGAGGGTTTTGACGGGACGTACCAAACAAACGTGGTGGTCACGCATAACGGCAGTTGCCTGTACGTCCCACCGGGCATCTTCAAGAGCACATGCAAGATAGACATCACTTGGTTCCCCTTTGACGACCAACACTGTGACATGAAGTTCGGATCCTGGACCTACGACGGCAACCAGGTACACCCAACTGTCCCACCAGAAACACATACACTTGCCAGAAACACCAGAATAAATGATATATAGCACCATTATCAAATATTCCAACATTCCCTTTCACTCCATTTGCCTGTCACTCCAATCATCGGAATCAAGTGGCATCATTTCGAATTGCGGTAACTAATTCACGTGGTGTGGCTCGTTCATTTGGCTCCACTGATAATTGACGTCAGCAAAAAGCTCCGAGCACTTCTCGACATGCCAGCTGCTATTTTATACATCGATAAATGCAGATTGATGTTTCGTCAGAAGTGAAAAAGCAATCATGCAGGGAAAGCTCAATACAGTCAAGAGCTTGCGATGCATCACACTGTGGTATCAAGATTTAGCTATCTGGCCATAGAAAAAGGATAAGGCCTTTCCCAATTTTTAACTATTCCCGGACTGTAAATCATTAATTTAGAAAAGTTCCCAGCGAAGTTTTTCATTAATCGCCTCCATGAGTTACCTTTAAACATGCAATCTGTATGCACTTGATAGCAATTTTGGCTCGGTGAAGCTCAAGCTCTGTCGACGTTTCCATAATCCCCATCGCGATTAGCACATCAAGAGTTGTCTCCTTCAAGCGTCAATTTTCATCCGACAAACTACCTCCCCTTGCTCTTCTCCTACCGAACCTTGTGATCCTTAATGCGTTTTCACAACCTTCAGAGTTGCCTCACCTATCACGCTGTTGATGCTGATAACTAACGCTCAGAGGTTACTCGTCGTGTCTGTTATAAGTTTCAGAGTTCCTGAAATTCCCGAGGCGCGTCTCACCGGGGGAAAGAGATCCTTTGAGATTTCTCCGGGTTAATCACTAGTTTTGATTTTTCATTTCGGGTTTTCATTATTTATCAAGGCGTTGATTGTGTTTTTGATGACTTTCGGAATTAATGAAAATGATGATCGAAAGAGGGAATGACTGTTCTGTCGATGAAAATTAGAAGCTGCTATTGAAGTTGATGACAAATTATTATTTGTAGTCTTTATTACTCATCGAAATACAGATTGCATTGTTAATAACCTAGAGAGTGCGCATTGATTACAATCAAGAGGTAGACAAATGACAGTAAAGTGAACATGGGTACATTTTAAGAGGTTCATGCTCCACTATTCAAATCCATAAAATTTAATTGCCAGTCTCAATCTCCAATTTCACCATCTCATTATTTATAAAGATAGACTCGCCATTCCATTGAAATAAAGTCAACAATGAATCTCCGAATCAATATCAATTAAAACCAAGAGCTCGAAGCTCTCCGAGACAAATCAATCGCCCTCCCTCCGAGGTAAAAAGCCAACGAAGAAGAAACCGAAGAATAGGATTCATTCATGAAAAGAAAGCTGAGAGGGTACAATGGAGAAAAATGGATTGAGATCCTAGACTCACTTCGACAGCCCTCCTCTCGGAGAAATTAAGTTTCCAGTCAATCCCCACCGTCCGTGACCCAGCAGTGTTACTTGTTCATCGTGAACTCCCTGAGAAATTCTCAAAATGAAATTCTCAATGGAGCCAATTGTCGAGGTGCACTACGCCGAAAAAAAAAGAAAAGCCACCGTGAAAATCCAGTCGAATCCAGTGACATTTACGATCCCTATCTTCCCCCAAATCATGGCAATCCTGACCCCTGTCACATGCTCTTCGCTGTCTCACTCTATTTCTCTGACTGCCCTGACACTCCATAGCGCATATACATTAGCCACAGCTGTATAGATAGCCGTTTTCACGCTTCGTAGCTTCAAAGATACAAAATATCATATTTCTTTGATTTCCATAACCTCAAACATTGATTTCCATCACAAAGGAACATCTTGCTAACGAGTGGTGGACAGACGAGAGATTATCGAGGACATCGTGGTAAAGAATAGTCGCATGAATATGCCCCAAAGTTGATGAATGAATAAATAATCCAGAATATTCGTTACCACCCGGAAACTCGGTAAATCACCTGAACAAAATTACAAACTTCAGCTGAAGATGACGGAGTGCGGTAGAAGCTTTCCACGTTCACGGTAGTTAAGGAGGCTACGACACCTCTAACTTTCGCTGGGTTGTTGCTAGATATGCTTCGACGTCTGTGCCAATCTAACTTACCAGATACTCCGATATACAACGTAACTCGTGATCCAGCAAATAATCATTCCCCAGTTTTAACCCCCTAGACTAGTGCCAAGAGGCTGTCCACAGCCCTCGAATTAACGTCAACGTCATTTGGCATTTGTGAGAATACGTCGGATGGAAGTAATTCGCGGTATTCGTGCACCGCGGTATTCACAAACACCTTTGAATTCACAACTCTCGACAATGGAATAGTGCTATGAAATTAACAAACTCACCGCCTCGTTGTCTTGCGCATCAAACTTTTGAGCATTTCATTACGACAAACCGAGAATTACTGGTGAACAGTTGAGGAGTTGCTTTATGAATTGCAAAGTAGCACTACCGGGTGAATTATTTTTAACGATTTCTTCCTGGAGATTTTTCCACTGTCTTCCGCACTCTGTCATCATAATTGCAAAATGAATTACTCATCGATACCATTGTCCTCGATCAACTCTGTGTCCATCAGCGGGAAAATTGCGTTATAAAATCGGGTTGAAAGGCATTACAACAATTATAAATAGAGATCGCTGTGGATTGGCTGAATAACGCTTGCCGATGTTGTTTGCTTCACGCGCATTACGTTTAAATATTACAACATATGTGTATACGAACCAGACCTAGGATATTTAAACAACGGCTGAAGATAAACTCATAGGGGATCAGATTGAAAAAAAAATCGACAGTTTAATCGAACGCAGAATAAATCGATTATCCATCACTTTTAATTTAAGAATAACTGATGAAATATATTTCACAACACACACCAACACACATACATCGTCGAGTCAAAGCAGGGACCACGTGATTATGTCTGAGCTGGGAACCATGATTTTGCATGGAGCAACTGTCACGACGTTCTCCCATAGACTCCACAATTCCTCCAAAAATCTTTGACATACCGGTAACTTTTGTTAATCAAAGCTCGCAGATGATCTCATTTGTCGGGAAAGAAAGTCCTTTATTCAATCGCACAAGAATGTGAGAACAAGTGTCTACAGGCAACGAATGAGCTCTATCATCGGTGCCCAGTAGCCGTCGACCCTTGCTGATACAAAGGTCGACGATACGATTGTTGCCATCAATTCTGAGACTCGTCGGACTCCACCGGACTATCATACTTGCAATATCAGAACCAGCGTGCAACAAGCACTGCACATTTCCCGCAGTTTATCACTCGTCGAAGGTTGAAAATAGAGATAACCATTTTCTGAGTCTCCTCCTCCCTCGGTTTCGTCCGTCTGACGTGTAGATCCACTGAAAAACACCAACTATTCATCATCGCTGTGTGTTGAGTACACAGTTGCTCACAAGTTGCTTACAATTGTTTGCACAAAGGCCAAGCTCACCTGAACTGGAAATTTTCACATGCCAGAGAATTACTCCAATTATTACACCGAAGTTTCAGATTTTTTGATACTCAAAAGGAGTGTTTTCCAAAGCCATCTGAATTCTGGAGAATTGAAAGTAACTTTTAATTGGACTCCAGCAACCTGTTCTCCCCTTTTTGTTCCGGAATTGTCATAATATCCACGCAGTCACAAATTCCAACCTATTTCATTAAACTCACGTGAAACTCCCAGTCATTAAAGAAGTTATGATCCACAAAGTTTTTAAATGATCTCATGTCATTAAATTGCCCTTACCGAAAAATATACATTAAAATCTGACAATTCCTTATCAAAGGCTGTTAAACTAACGAGAGTCTCCGGCAACTCCCTCGCACCGCGTCAAGTGCTATTACGAGTTATCCAAATGTCTGAATGAGGTTATACCGGTGAATAATGGCCAGGGAATGCCCAAGTTTTCACTTCTCTTTGCATTCTTCTTCTCATAAATTTAAAAGTTGGAGAACCTCTCTCATTAGCATCAATTATGCACTAGTGATGAGCCAAGATCAATGAATTTTCATCATACATTGATCTGCCTCGAAATATCGAGACCAGATTGAGTCTCTGACTGCCTAGTATTGACAAATAATCAATCAATGCCCTCCAATTCTCCAGAATTCACCAATATCCGGAATAACGAAGAGTAAATACCAATTTTTAAAATCTCTCTTTGAAATTCTTGCATCAACAACAGCAAAAATTGAAACGATCTATCGCCCAATATCTAGGTGAATCGAGTCGCCGATTGTCCTTCGCCGACCGAGCGATTAATCAACGTCACAAATTCGTGAGAATTCACTAGTCCCAGAGATCACCTGCGATCATTAATATTATTCTTCCCCGAATCCCCGCCTCCCCCCATCCCTCTCCCCTCCTCCCCTGGAATTGTTTTCTATTCATTTTCACCCCGACAAGTTCATCCCAACAGTTCCTTTATGCTCTACGCTTCCTCACCACTTTTATTTCGTCGACGTGAATGAGTTTTCCACCATCATCTCACCACCCCTCACCGCCGACCAACCCAACAACCCAGTGGAGTCCATTGCTGAGCGTCGATCCATGCTAGCAGACAGGCGAGTCCTCCCTCACTCTGAATCTCTCACGACGAGTGTAAAACAATACTTGAATCCTTGAATAGTAATCCATGAATTCAATCGCATCATCAAAATTTATCATAATAATCAGGAGCTTCTCACAAAAGCTTATCAAAAATTTTTGCGCTCCTCCACGCTTCATTGGCTTCAACCATCACTCCATTAAAGTTTTATAAATTTTGATGATATTCCGACATTTTCGTATGGGGAATTCACGTCGAGTGAGTACTCGCCCTGCTAAAAGCTTAGGCTAAGTTCGTATTTACCTCGCACACACCCGAAAACATCTCTCGATGCCTTCGTTGAAGCACGAAAAAAAAGAAAAAAAAAATTATTAATATTCTGACAACGATTAAAAATAAAAAATAAATATGAACAACTCACCGATGTGAAAAAAATAATAATACTAGCGATGAGTATCAACGTCAAAGCCACTGGAGCGTTTAGTTTCCAAGGATTATCAGTCTGTAATATTTCCATGTTCTCTTCCCTTGCTCTCACATATTTTGTGCTCTCGAAACGGGCAACGAAATATCAGGCATTTCGTAAAACCAATATCACATTGCCTATCGAAACATTCGTCGACATTTTCAACGCGACCGATATTCATGCTTAATGTTGCGTGGATATATTTTTTTTTACCCCTCTCTTTCCTTTCTATCGGTCGAATTTTATTCATGCACATACGCAACGGAGCGAATGAGGAATGGATAAAAGAGACAAGCTTGCTGGGAAGAAAATGGCCGAATAAAAATATATCGCAGTGAAAATAGGGTAAAAGTCAGGCGAACAATGTTTTTTACCCGGCGGTTGATTCCTGGCGAATTGGAAAGCAAATCGTCCATGGGGAGTTGCACTGAGTGTACATACTATTCATATGTAGCTCTGGCAAAGGGATATATCGATACGGAGAATATATCGGGGTGTGTAATGTCACTGGGGTGTTACATCCATTGACATCGTTCCGTCATTTCACATGAAACTCAATGCTTTTACATCGCCATATTTGTCCCTTATCTCTCGTAAAAAAAATAGGGAATTTTGCATGGGAATTTTTTCTCCATTTTCTCAGGATGAAGTGCATCCGATTTTATGCATCCCCTCGGCTCCCTGAATTTTTCCTCTCTAAATTTCGCTTTAATAGAGCTATAGATGGTCGGATAAACCCGGGGAAATTCACTGGATCATAATAAAATCATGATGATTTTTATTTTTTTACGGAAATTATAATCCAGTGAAATGAGACTGGAATATCTGCACGATGAGATTGGGAGGAATCGAAGGAGGGGGGAGACATCTGTACCCCTCATCCCCTCGATGTGACAAGGCTCTTGAAAAGTAAGAGGTCCGAGTGACAGCCCCGCGACCTTTTCACCTGTTGCATATTGCCTTACAGTTGCCTCGTTTCGTTCGATTCGGTTATCCTCGGTGATACATTGACGGATGCTTGGCTCGTCACCAGACAAGGCGGGGCCCTCATACTCCACTGTTTATATGATATGTACGAAGGAAAATATTCAGTGAAAATTACAGATCCTCTCCGCAACTTTGGAGTGAAATGTGGCTGTAAAAAAATTGACGGCAGCGTCGGTTAACTTTTATTAAATTTGTATCAGTCAGTTACATTAGCGATAAGTGTACCGTTAATTCCGTAATTTTTATTGAACATTGTCCTCGGTGATAAACATTTTTGCCAAAGAAATATGAAATTCACAATACGAGTGATAATTTCTTTCGTGCCCGTTTCACATGAGCGCAGAATAACACGAGGAATTGAAGAAGATGAACATTCGAACCAATTTACATATTTAATTACTTGTTTGAATTTTTCTCATGAAATTTCAGTGGAAAATTACTGTATTTTTGTCTCAATGTGCAGAGTAATGACGTTAATGTATGCGGAGAGGAAGGACGAAGAAAAATTATCCAGAAATTCTCCGGAAACTTTAGCATGCGGAAGATAATTGTAAAGCTCATTTTTTATTTCTAAAAAATTTATCTCGTGCAAAATGCAGGTAATTACTGCTGGGTAATTGTTCTCAAAAATTTATCTCCACACACTGTCACTGAATTTCCCTCAATTAAGGAGTGTATTCTATGAATTTTTGTGCCTTGAGTAAGGTAAGATCGATTTGATAAATCATAATAAATAAATATATCGACAATTCATCGAGTGTGTGCGAGGCAGATGCATTCGGATGCGCTCTTACTTGCGTGCCCCTCAACGCACCGATGCAGAGAATAGATGAAATAAATATTGAGAAATAGGTACAGCGCAGTGCGAGTGAGCCTGGGCACCCATGTAAGACCACATACCGGACATAACACCCCTACTTAACCCAACTACTGCAACCCCCACTCGTTGTTAACGATGTTTCAACATTAAAGCTTGAAGCTTTTCAAGTGTTTTCACAGTGTCTATGTGTGCGTGTTATATATTAAATTGACGTTGATTTTACATGTCCTAAATGTTCATTTAATTTGCAAACGATGTGCGCGTTGGACCGACGAATGAACGGGCGAACTTCGTGCTTATTCTTTTGGCGCTTGCGCATACCACGGGGATTGGACAGATTTTAAATATTACCGAATACATTAGCACGAAGTCGCGCGTTCATTCCGCTTGACTATCGGACAATATCCGTTGATATGATGTGATATTTTTTCGATACTCCATTGATGCGGATTGGTAGCCCTGAGAGTCAGTGGAAAATTTGACATTTTACGGTAACTAAAAGCCCGGAGAGAGCGACAGCCATAAAATCGTGACTTTTAGGGACACACATTGAGACTTTTTTTTTAATAACTGACGCGCTTCATAAAAATTGTTCAACTTTCCGTGATATTTTACTTCTTCGTGAAAAATTACGTGACAATTTAATTTGTTCGGTGATGAAACTGAGAATTCCATTAACATTTCACATGTCCTCCGATTAATTTCCCTAAAATTCCCCGTGAGTTTGGCAATTTCTACGGAATACTCTGCAAAAATTGTCAACAACTCCCCTAAAATCTCCGCTTACCCCTGAAATCCCGATCAAAAGATCCATTTACCGACAATTCCCCCGGCAACCCAAGCGCCCCACCCTGTACCCACCATAATCCGTACGATTAAGTGAATTGTCCGAGAATTAGTCAGACAATCCCGTAATGAACGACCGCCTAATCTCGAGCACCTCGTGAACGACGGAATAATTACCGCATCCCCATCCATCTCAAAATAACAAGGCTGAATCGTGTATTGTCCCCCTCGTGATTGAATCTATTCTCCCCCGGAGGAAGTGCCGCAGACGCGTTAGAAAACACTGTGAGATGAATCTCCGAGCATTAAAGGTCACGCCGAGATTTACTGCAGATAGATTTTACCATTGAATCCCTCTGATAGACGCTCCAGGCACGGATTCAGTTTGGCGATCGAGGCTGACGGGGTGGCAGTGGACATTTACAGCTTTCCATTGGCCACTTTCATTTCATGACCTGGAATTTACGATCTCAACGCACAACTGTGACTCTAACAAAATCCTAGCCTCCGCGCCCATCGCATCGCTCTCTCCGGTGCGATCAGCCACCCCCGGCGTATCATGCCGGCCCGCACGTCTACTTGTTCCACTGGCATTCACTGGCGGACTCTTTCGCATTTTCTACGTTTTTCACTGCTCCCCCTCCCCCCGTCAGAATAAATTCAGTGGGTTTTTTCACCGCAATGACCTGTCGATTGACTCTCACTGAATGTATCATATTAAACATAATCCTGTTCCTCCTCAAAGACCCCAGTCCCCGGCCGAAAAAAAAAATATTTTCAATTGTCATGAGTGAAGATAAATGACGCAGTTGCACGAGTATTTCCTACCCTCAAGTGCATGATTTATTAATAATTCCCATGAACTGATGATGACTTTCCAAGAGTCGTGATTATTTGAACAACACGACCTCAACAGTTATTCAGTGAATGGAGGGATTGTGCTCACCACTGTATTTCCTCATCGTTCAATATCTATATTTACCTGACAATGCCTGCTGGTAACGATTAATGCACCTGACACGCGTCATTAGAGACACCTGCACGCCAGGTCCGCGGTGGAAGTGTCGATGCCCCCTGAATTTCAAATGCTCATGGTCGTTCCTACGATCACATGAATTAATTATTTTTAATTAGCACAAACCGCTGATATACGTGCACTTACAACCTTCCATTCACTGCGTTCACTGCTTTCAATAATTCACTTTTCCGTGAATATCTCGGTAGCTGAGGTCGTCGAGGAAATTTTTGTTATTATATTATTTTGTAGAATAAAATAAAAATGACAAAGAAGAACTTGAGGAAAGTGTTATCTGGCTCAGATTCAAAGATATTCGCGGAAAACTCAGATATGGGTCGAATTCAATTGAATTATTTTACCGCTTTGGTACGGAATTATTTATTTCATTATTCAAATGCTTTACAATTAGTATTCCCTTGATACCTTGGATGACAGCACGAAGTGATTGGATCTCATTATTTGAAAACGTGTTAACCGGGTTAATAGCCGATCATTTTAATCACACGCCCTTTTGAATTCTCAGTGACTGATGGTGTGACCGCAATCTGAATATCATTAAACGCTATCGCTAATGGTAGCACAACATTTCGCATATTTCACTCGAGTACTGGAGGATGTAACGAACCGGAAGACTGGCAATCTTTTTCAGTCGTAATTATTCGTACAGAAGTTTTCCTTGACGATTAAAGTGCACCTTCTGTTATTTAATTTTTAAAAAATGTGAAAACCACAGAAATATTATTTCAACAGCCCTAAAAGTTTTTTCAGCCTGGGCATTTTAACCAGTGAATTTTTGTAAAAAATTTTCAGCCACGTTATACCTCTCAATGCTGCGACAAAAGCTTCATAAAACGTTTTATGATTTAAAGTTCAAGAAAAAAATTGTAATATGTTAGGGATGTGATGAAATTGTTTTGTATTCGTTTCGCGGAAATATCAAGTTATGGAGGTAGAGGAGAAGCAATTTACCCCGGGAATATTCTTGTTTATACTCTCTCGTGCTGTCTCCAAGGATTACGTACACGATGGGAGTAAAAAATAACCTGAAAATTGTGAAAATATTATTCTGAAATATAAAATAGCACGTTCCATATGCATGGTAGAATGTATTGCCAAATGTTTTATTTGTGTACGTTGCACGAAGTAGAGTAATGTTCTTTTTCTTTTAATCGAACTTTGAAATTGGTAGCTCGATCTCATACTCAACTCGGAGGAGGGAGGTGACTTGTCCGATTTCATCACGAACGGGGAGTGGGACCTCATCGGTGAGTCTGATTGCACCCGAGTTCGCGGCTTTTACGACGAGCCACGCACTCGTCAGGTGCGTAATTGTGCGCACGTGCAGTATACCGTGAATTTTACTGTTCTCGAATTCTATTTTCATGATGAATTTTATTGTTCTCGAGTGAATTAAATTCGAGTGGAAGCAATGAAAGATTTTTTCAATGTTTTATTTCATTGCACGTACGGGAAAAATTCTGATAGCGATGGTATTTTAAAGCCCAGTAAAATAATGACGGAAAAATGACGCACAATTTACTCAGTCGATTCAGCTAAGGCCTGATCACGTTCTCGATAGTCATGAACTTGCCAGATTAATTTACTGAATTTATTTCGTCTGTCGGTGACTCTGAGTGCAATTCTGGGAACTCGTAACTCTCGAAAATTATTCTCTTTTTTTTTCGTTCAACGTTGGACTTTATTATCCTGAGGGAAAAAAATTCAGTGCAACTACGGAGAGAATTTTCAAAAATATCATTTCATTGCACCTACTGGAAAATCCATTGATGACAATTTAAAACCCCGTTAAAAATAACGACCGAAAGAAATGATGCATGACGTGCTCTCGTGGGCGTAATAGTTCTGCCCACTCAGCTAAACGCTACTTACTCTCTTCGTAAGCTTGCCCATGAGCTTTGAGCAAATTTCATACGTTATCCGACAAGAGATTAGCATCATTCAGTCGTAAAAAGTCTCTTCTCCGACAATCTTTTGTCAATGTTTTTTACAGCTGCATTTGTTTTACCACCAGCTCGGTTTGGACATAAAAAGTGGGATTTTCCAGGAATAATTTTTAACATTCATCTCACGTTGCATTTTAGTTGCCTATCATTAAAACTATTGTATCAAATTTTTTGAAAATTATGTCATAGTTGCACGTGAATTATCAATCTCACAGTATTATGTCGTTCAGGTTCATTTATTAGAAATTATTCAATATTTTTTCGAAGGCCACGTTTACAAATTTTAGTCCAACGAGAGAGCAGTATTATTTTTACCGACTGCAGTTATTTCAAAGCTGGTTTATCCTTTGACACACAATATAAAACTCACTCTGTTGAAAAACTATCGGTGAAAGATCTTTTCAACTTTCATAGTTCAACTACCGCCCTTCATCAGCGAGGAAATAGCGACGGACATTTCCGCCGACAATAGATAATAAGACCCAACAAAAGATGAAATCGCACAATAAACGTTGCTTGAACAATAGCCACCATGTAACACGAGACCCCATCATCGACTTGCGAGATTTTCCAGATGCGTTGAAAATCCGTCTCCGCGCTATTCCCCGGTAGCTGGGTAATTCGTGATAAGGGATAAAACTTTCTATATCGCCTCCTCTTCATCCCCTTGAAGTGGAAGCTCCTTATCCGCTTTAGTCGGGAGAACTTTTTTTTTCCTCCCCCCTCTGTGTATTTTATCAAAAGTAAGAAATATACTTCGTACATTCGTTCCATTAAAGCTCGAAAAAAAAATATATATGTATATATACATATATATATATATATATATATATCCTCGCGAGGTGAAAGTTTTATATTGTTATCGATGAGGGTCTCGTTGAAAATATCGAATGAATAATTTTATAAAACGATAGATGCGACAGTGAGAAATTATGTGGAATAAATGCTCCAGAGCATAACTTTATTTGATTTGCAGGAATGCCTGGCAAGAAGAATACGATAATTTATCAGTGCTGTCCGGAGCCATACGTCGACGTTACATTCACGATACACATTCGCAGGAGAACGCTGTATTATTTCTTCAATCTCATTGTACCATGTGTACTTATATCGAGCATGGCACTGCTCGGTTTTACGCTGCCGCCAGACTCCGGGGAGAAGCTCACCCTAGGTAATGATATTCATGATGTTACGCACGCCAAAAATGCTTGCAGTGTTTTTTTTTTTACCCAATTTTGGGTAATGTGAGCTTTTGTTTATGAAAGACATTGTACCTCCTCGAGTTGGTCATTTCGAATTTTGTTGAATTTTAAACAAGCGTTGGAACATGTGGAAGTGGAATGAAAATTTGTTTTATTATTCCACATCGGTATTATTAAAGTTGGTGGGATTTTGGTAGATGAACAATTGATTTACATGAAAATATGAAAACTTATGATCAAAATGACCGACTCAGCCAAAAAACTCCTAATTTTCAACCCCTATGACTACACATTTCTCCTTAGGCACTATTATTCTCTGTTAGTTAAGTTTTTTCCGTTAATATGTGATAATAAATGATCAAATAAACGAGGGAAAAACTAATCAAGCTGTATAAATCACTTATGATAAATAGTGGTTAGGTCGTTCGAGAGGGCGCTCGCTCGGATGATCCGCAAACGGAAGAATTTGTGAAGCAAATTTTCCGTATCGTTGGGAAAGAAAAAATAATGAAAAAAAGGGAGGTAGAATGTTTCAAAAATTAATGGGATGGATATCTCCCAGTGCTGCACCTTTCTATTGTTATCGTGACTGAAAAAAAAAACACGTGGGGCTGGGAAATGACGTGAAACGAATGGTCCAATTTGTTGAGGCGTAATCACCCTAAACCACACAGGCCCAGGGTCTTTTGATATGACTTGAACTACGTCGTTCATGCACAGCAGTTATATATTTATGATCGTCAAATACATAAACAGATATGATGGATTTCGGTTTTTCATCGTGAGTTGTGCTCTACTTTTTCCCCCCTCGAAATGTTCCTGCATCACCGAGTTTGTTCTGAAAGGTAATCTGCAGACTGGCCTGATGGTTACGCTAGATACAGTAAAACTTGAAATCTCAAACCCGCATATTCACCGTTGCGTTTGCGAATACATCCGAGCATGGCAGGCGAATACACTGCTGGGGGTTACGTGATTTGAATTTCCGTTCGAAATATCATTTTTTTTTTTCAGCCGGATATCTGGTACACCGAGGGAGAAGCGAATAACTTTTCAAGCGAGTCTTGCTTGGAGCTAAAAAGTCGCAAGTAAAAAATTACAACAATTAATAATCATGGGAAATTGGAAGAATTTATCAAGCCTTTTTTCGGCTCCAGTAAGACTTATTTGGAATTTTTTAGTCATGTGGATACGTGGATGGTTTGAGACCAAAATAGGGCGTCGTTTCCAACTCGAACTGTTGCTAAAAATTCGTCGAGTTTCCAGGACATTCGAGGGGCTCCTAGGTGATTCTAGAAAAACGTGGAAGAGATAGAAAGTTCATAGACTCACCCACACGCAGATACAGCTGTATCGTCCATAGACCATTCGGAAAATTATTCCTCCCAATGTGTATTCGTTGGTGGCGAGTTGTATCCCCAAGGACCTTTCAAAAGTCGTAGTCGACGTGGTATGACTGCCGAGGCCCTTACAGGAAGCACGAAGGGACTGAATTTTTTCATGCGTATGTTCCCGGTGAAAACGAGCGGTCAGGGATGATTGGACAGGAAGAATTGCCTCGGACAGAGATAGAAAGGCGTTGCCTCAGCGAGTTTTCGGGATACCAAGGGTCTAGAAATTTATTCGTCGGAAAGGGGGTAGAAATACTATCCTCCCTCGTATCCATTGTTTTCTCTCTGATAATCGTTAGAGCTTTGAGGGACGTTGGCAAACCACAAAGCGATCCTGACGCATTGCCTCCGTGAACGGAATTCTCTCTATTACTTTGATTAAATTTTTCGAGATAACAGACAAGGGAAGGAAGATGTGAATCACGAGGGCAGATACTGGGTCAGGTCAACAGGCAGCGGTCTCTTCGAATAATGGTGCAGGAGTTATGATTCACATTAGACAATAGTATTTCCATCAGTCTTCTGTACATAAGGAAATTCGAAGGAAAAACTGTCGAGAGGAGTTTGCCTTTTTTTTTCTCTCCCTTGTAACGAGTTTTCCGGGAATATTCAGGGCAACTTCTCGTCACAATTTGCCTCAACACGTTGAAAAGAATCAACTGAGAAAGGTTCTCACATCCCAAAAAACCCCTTCTCTTTTCATCTCCAGTGACAACTCTCACAGCTTCCTTACATTTCCACCGACAGTACTTTCTCACCTTCTTACGGATTCTCAAGTACCTGTGTACACCTCCCACGACTCACACGTTTTACGATCCAATCCTTGCATCGTTTATTGCAAACATCCTCGACAGTACTTCAACATTTGTGAGAAGTGGAACCTCACGTTCTAGTTGATGTCATTGAGGGTTATGCGTTTTAGCACTCGGCTGTTGAGAAAAGTCTTCATTCAGTCTCAACTCATTAGGGAAAAAAACTCAAAGGGTGAGATTTGTTGACACTTGCCAACAATTTGGCGCTCGTTCGTGCATAATTCTTCCTCCCCGATTCAGCGTTAATGAGAAGTATTTTCTACGGCAGCAAATGAAGTTCAGTCTGCCGGGGATAAAGATGAGGATGACCTGCAACATGACCAATCTACCGGAACAAGCCCAAATACAGCCAACATTTTCGGTAATAAGAATACTGTGGCCGAGTGATTTATTAACGTTGTAGTGCTGTGGTGAATCGGTTTAGCCGCAAATGCGATGGTGCCAGATGGCAGACTGTAAAGAGTGGAAATGGTCGACAGATCGATTCCCATTCTCCTGGAACAACTGGGCGTACCTCCTGGGCCTCATCGATTAGCCGGATCATCATGAATTTTGGAGTTTCAACCCATCAACGCGAGTATTATCGGGAAAAGTGGTACATAAAATACACCGTTGAACCATAAAAAATTCATCGATTCACCGAGAGATTGAATGCTATTGAATTCTGTCATAGTTATCAATCATCTGATTTTTATCTCTTCGAATAAATACACACAGAATCGATGTGGGACAGATTCTCATCGTAAAATCGTAGTGCGTCTCTCAGATTATTTCCACAATAGCGCTTCGAAAATCTAATCCAAACCGTTAACACAAACTGCACCCACGAGAATGAAATTCCCATCAATCCTTACACCCTTCGTTAGTCAGACCAAGGAAAATGAGACTTAAATAGCCAAAAGTCTTACTCACGTCTTCGCCCAGAACTAATTCAAGCATAAATTCGATATGTTGGCAAGTTACAACAGGTTTACCGTGTTTCGTAATTGGGTACGGAGCCAATTAGATTGCAACAGTCTGAATGAGCTTACCTTCCATTTCTCCACCCTTTCTACATGCATACACAACCTTAAAACCATAACCGCAAAACAGTATTTCAACATTTACTTAACAGCATTTGCCGTGTTCGGAGTGTTGATAACTACAGCGGTTCACCGATGTCTAATGAATCGACGCTCCAGAGGTTTTAATTTTCCTTCTCTCAGGGATTTAATAAATGGAGATGGAGTACCTTTTCATTTGATACGTGAACTTATTTTCCTTCTCTCCTCCCCCTTCACTCTTTCATCTTGACAAGGGTAGGTTAAACTCCATAGCGAGTTAGCCGTTATATCTTGTTTGAGGTAAACAACAATATTCTACCTCAGCATTGCCGTGTTTCTGCATGCACTTGTCTTCCCTTCAACCCACTTCGCTCCCTTAGTTTTTTGGTGTACTCTCTCCCTCTCCCTCGCGGCTGTAGTGTTTCCCACTGGTCGTCTGGTGGAAACCCGAGGAGAACTTAATTATGTCTGAGAGATCGGACTTTTTTTTTTTCTAACGTACTGCATCATTCTCCGCTATGAATGTAATTTCCATATTATCATGGCTCTCGAATGTTTACGTGGAGGGGATATTGCATTATGCTCACCTTTGCGAAATTATTCTGGGGAAGATCGTGGCTGCATTGTTGGAACTTTTTCTCGAAAATTCTGGGGCAATGCGTTTATAACTTTTTGATGAGGTCGACTTGTATTCTGTTGAATTCTAACTTTGACAATTGCAATGAGGAGCTGGGTTTCCTTCATTTTTTATCGAGATGGCGGCGCTTCGTGGGGAGAAGTTCCTTTGAAAATTTATTACTGTGGTCTTGTATTGGTGGAATGGGCTAATTTAAAAGGACATTTTGCCGAAAGGCTGATAAACTTGGAATTTGTTTAATCTTCATAATGGACTGGATGATTTTAAGAAACTGGACTGATTGAGGAAGACAAATCATTGCAAATGTGGCTGAATAACGAGGGAGATTCAGAGGTATTTTTAAAACACTGGACAATTTTTAAAATTTGACAAAGACTCGAATTTGGAAATATCCGAAGAAGCGAGTGATTGCAGTGGTGCTCGCCAATAGATTATCTCCACCGTTGAATATTCAGGAGACTCCAGACAATTATGGAATTTCAGTGCATCAGCGAGGATCGATACAGAATAATGTCATCCATTATCCTCGGCTATTCGTTTTATCTCCAGATCTGTTCCTCGACTCAGTAATTAGTCACGTGACATGTACACGCGAGCTGCGAGACTCAAGATGCATAATTTTCCCGATCAATGCGGCTCAGTGATTCTCCAGGCTTCAGCTATGCGTCTTTTGTGCGATTGACTCCCCCAATCAAAATGTAGAATTTCAAATTGAATTATTTCACGCACGGTCACGTGACTCACCTGTCTTTGAAAACCGATACCAAAGGGATGCCGAATTCACGGTGGTTCATTAGCTCGGTAGAGTCAACTCCGGTACATCACAGAATTTCCGGAATTGAATTACATTTATCGGCAAGTCTGTCATCCAAACTGTGGTGAGAGTAAATTTGGTATTCGAGGTAGTTCAACGTTTAGGGCTTTCTATAACTAAAAAGTCAATTCCAACATCTTCAAGTTCCAGGGTAAATGGTGTCTGTCAATTGGACTGTTTGGATTGCTGATTGACGCGTGAAGACTAAACAATTTGTAAAAGCCAGGGTCTTCCCAAAGTTTTCATCTTAGTCATGCAGCAGCAGAATTAATTCACCACAGATTACGACCCTTGACTTCAGACATTCGAGATAACGCAAAATTTGAAGAAAGCAGTCTTCTTAATTTCCAACGCTAGCTCTTCAACCGCACATCCATCTTCAATTTCTGAACCAGCTTTTATCGTCGTGAGAGCATAAATGAAAAATTCTTCACCTCGAGTTGTCTCATCTGTCCCACATACTCAGAGATAAAACTTTCACGACATCTCCGCAGCAAAATGAAATGCTCCTCCACATTGCGACTAGAATGTGATGAACACCATAAACACATCGATATGAGAATTTCAATAGAATGGTAGCAGTACTACCTTCGAAATTCCGTCCACAGAATATGTGACCAGTAACCGTTACTCCAAAGGCAAAGCAATTCCCATTAACCTCTGGCAACACTCCTCATCCCAGTTCTCTCTCGAGTTCCTCCACCACTATTTTCCTCACGCTTCATCTCTCAACTCCCATCAAGCCTCGAAATTGCGCCAGCGCACTATCACTCCCAATTTTGACTCTCGTGAAAATTACATTTAACGTTCAACGAGTTGTCGCGAAAATTTACATCCACTGGGAAAATTTTCCACCACTCGGACTGAGAGCATTGATGATAGTTGATTCAGAGCTTGTAACTTGTGCGCGAATCATCCGGACTATTAGAATGCTAATTAACTCCACGGAGGGTGAATGAGTAACGACCAAGAACAAGGAAGTCAGTGACCACTAGCATTTGCGTTAATACACCAGCAAAGAGGAAGCCCGAAACCAATTGTAAGGAAACTAATTGGATACATCGTGGGTCAGCCCCTGCGGAAGAACTGCACTTGAATTATCAGGGTGGTTCGCCACCGTTGGTTACTTCACATCCCCTTGTATCTATGATTATTTATTCCGTAGCTCGGCTTGCACTTTTGCCCTCGGGCAAACAGGAGTTTTTTTTTCAAGAAAAACTCCGATTTTATGCAGCTGTTAATTATGTCCAGTCCCTCGAGACAACCTGAACACGTCTCTAACACTTGTCCACCCATACTCATGAAGGGCTTACACACTTCCAACCGGCCAAATCAATAAATCCCCCACTCGCCTCTAATTCCAAAACTTCCAGTCGACCACATTATTCCAAACTCCAGATTGAATAATCCTGTCATCCAGCTCCAATTGCCAAAATCCCAGTAACCAAATCAATTAATCATCCATTTTCTTCAATTTCCCCTTGAAATGACAATGGCAAAGGAACCGATGATTTATCGTATCGCAAACGTATCGTTCATCATCAGAACTTACGACAGGATCATTCTCATGCACCAGTATTGTGTTTATCCAATTCGCGTTATCGAATGGAGTGTAAACCTCCTCACAAAATAAACTTGTCGTAAACTGTCGAGGTTGGATTTCCGCTGACAAGAGTGACAATGGGTCGTTGTATGTCGTCGACAGTTCTCGTCAGTATGCTGGCAATATGCAGTGGCTATGTACCAGCATTGTGTCGTGAAACATTTTACCCGAGTGCTACATAAACTGAATATGTATTCTGAATATCCTGTGCAGACTCTTTTCGCCTCTTCTTCCGATCCTCAACGGTGTACCATCAAACGCTTTAGCCCAAGCTTTGCACCGTCACTTTCAGAACTTTCAACCCACCACCCCTTCACACGGAGTGTCCAGACTTTCAAATCGCTCAGTTTACGGAGTTTTCTGACATTCCCGGTGGTAAAGGATAGAAAAAAAGAAGAAGTGAACAAATTCCAGATGGTGAGGGTGAAGGCGATAGAAGCGTCAAGCGATGGAAGAGTTAGAAATCGCTTTGTCTATCACAAAAGAACGAAAATAGGGGGAAAAAACCAACAAAGGCTGCAGTCAATTTTGATAGTGACTCTGTTTATTCTCGGTTATCTGCAGGAGTGACCATTCTGCTGTCGCTGACAGTCTTCCTGAACCTCGTTGCCGAGAGCATGCCGACAACGTCGGACGCTGTCCCATTAATAGGTATTGCATTTTCACTTCTGCCCTGTATAAACTCAACAGTGGTTTTTATAGTGTATTACTTATATTAATGTCTATGTGTGGGAGTGAGTGTGTGTGTGTGTGTGAGTACGCCTTGCAAAATCTCCCTGAGGATAATCGCACACAAGGACAATCAACCCGAGAGCGTGTGTATGGCGGACGGCAATAGTCAAGAGATCCTCCCAGCACACCCCTTCGGCCTCTTTAATACCACGTGTTGGTAGATATAGAGTATTCACCCGACCCTGAACATCGCCGCCCCGTTACCCCTAATGTCATGGTCGGAGGACGCTACGGAGATGATATCGTTTACTCGAAGGAGGTAAAGAAAAAAGGAAAGTTACTGGGTGATTTTCCACGGGGACAAGTTTGCTCAATTTCGGGAGAAATGGGAAGGCAGGATGAAAACGAGGTTCTGAGGATAGCCGTATGTTAAGCCCTGGGGATCAATAGAGGTTTCCATTCGTGAGATGTTATCCCCGTTGGGTTTTGCCATTGCTCAAGTATGATTGAAGAATCAGAGTTACGGCGAATAGGTGTGACGAGAATATCGTCTTTTGGATGCAGTTTGCTAGGATTGCAGGATTTAAGTAGATATTTTAGATGGATAGGAGATACTGCATGATTTTAGATGATTAGTTGAATGACGGAGAGGTCCAGTGACTGTACTTATCAGCCCAGTGGAATCTCACCAGAACTGTTTGGTCTTTGATCAGGAGCTCAGCTGATGCTTCATTTCTGGTCTCCGACTGATCAAGATTAGGCTTGATGAAGCGTTCCTAATGCTGACTTGAATTGGATTTCCACCTCTGGAGTTGTGGGTTTCCTGATTGGATAGTTGGAATTCTGTCAGGTACTGGAGGGTAGGGCTTGAATCCAATGCAGCTCAGTCTTGCTTTCAGACGAGCACTTCTCATGCATCAATCACTGACTTGAATTTCCAGGTGGGAAAATCCTGAATCAAGGTCCAAACAGTTATTCAATTCTGCATTGTTAGACATTTATTGAAATCACTGGGCCTCTTCCAATGACTGAAATCTAGAGATTGACAATACCAAAATGGTCACCAATAATGAAGGTTTAGTGAGCTTCAGCGTCCAACGACCTCAATCCTTAATCCTCATGCATCATTCAGATGTTCTGCAATGAATTGCGATAATCACTTTTGTTAATTAATATTCCTTGAAATACTTCCCAGTACAGTGGAAATGACTTCATAATCATACTCATGTATATATCATGCTCTTCCTTCTTCGTTCAAATTAAACAACTCGTGGACAGTGTCAATTGTAGTTTCCTGAGGTCGTCTTTCCCATAAGTATCATCTTATATGTGACACTCTTTTCCAGTATATGTTCCTTGTACAGCAAAAAAAGTGTGTGAGTATGGGGGATGTGTTCTACCTTTTTGGCGGTGGTTTTGTTAACGAGAAAGAGAGAACATTTTATTGATAATCGGGTCAATTTGAGGTGTCTTGGAGATATTGCCGAGAAACTTTGCACTATCAACTTCTATGGTTAAATTTGAATCAAGGAAATTGTGGTTCGTTCGTTGTGATACCATTAAATACAAATCGTAATACCCCTGGGGAAAGTCGGTTACCGATATTATCGATTCATCGTATTACGATTAAGCTACTGCTTCCAATTATGTCTCCACAATCTTCTTAAGAACTTGGGTGGAACGAGAAGATTGTAAACTCAAGATTTCATGCGTTCTGGGGTGGCACTGGGGTGGGGGGAACGAACGCCCAATCAAACGATAATGGCGTCAAGCCTTTAAAAATAAAAATAATAAAATAAATGCTAAAGGTTTTCAATATAAATATGCAATAAATTGAACCATTTTATTGGACACGTTTTTTGTTCTATACTTTTTGTCTAGTATTTTTTTATTATTTTCATACTGCAACAGATTGTATGTCATATTTTTCATGGTAATTTGTACTTGTATTTACACTTATTTTACTGACATTTTCATGTATTTATGACCTTTTACATCCAAGGATTTTGTGAGGAGATACGGCAACTGTTTATTCAGACAGTTACTTCATGAATCTGATCTAATGTAATATTTATAGATTAATCTATCATCCTTTATTTTCGAAAGATGATTTTGAAAGTTGTGTGGGTAAAATATTCGTGAATTGAGTACACCAACAAGCGAAAAACATTTCTCAATTTAAAATAGAAATTCTCAATTCAGAAACATTTTCACCCGTCAATTTTCCTTCTCAATCCATAACCATCGCAATGAAGGAATCAAAACGTTATTTCGGTCAGCCCTAGATGGGAAATTGTGAAGCAATAGAGGCGAGTTCGATCTGATCGATGATGAATTAATCTGTCGTACAGCTCTTTACAGGAGGACGAATACGCGACTGAGTCGTGCGGTGACAGGCACGATTGGAATTCTAGCGATTGGGGTGAGGGGATGGGTGGAAAGAGGAGAAGAGGGTGGACGAGAGACGGGACGAAGATACAAAACGCCGATCGTGAGAGAACGGATCGGTCAACACGAGGGAATATGGGGGGAAGAGAGAAAGGGTTAAGAGGGACAGAATGAGGAGGAGTAGAAGGGTGTCATCAGACTGAGGGATATGTGGGTGTGAATGTATAACTAATCCATCACTGATCGATTCTCCGTACTTTTTGTTGAGTCTTCAAAAAGTGATACTCGTGACAGCTCATTGTATGATCAGCCAACGGGAAGAGAAATGTCCGGGATACGCGATTGATGGTAACACCCCTTTCATCTTGTCTAATATCGGTGAATGGGGATGAGAAGAATAAAAAACGTAATGGAAAGTAAAAGCTGATGGGTCTCGCCTCTGCCGATTGAAAATTAAAAAAGACTCGAGTGTGGAACATCTGCACTGTATTGATCTACAAATTCGTTTTCAATAGCCGGAATTATTATCACATTTTGCCTCATCGCAATTGAGAAAAGTGACTCCACTCGGTGAGTTTCGAAACGCGAGTAATTGAATTTGAATCGGGGAAGAAAAAAATTGTCAATCGATCCAACTGAATCTCCATTCATTCTTCTCAACATCGAGGAGGTGAAAAAAAGATTTATCGTTTATTTGCTCGGGGCTTTTAGAATTCTCAGGGCATTAAAAAAATGAAAATCCCACATTCCCAGGGAGGGAATATTTCCGCGGAAAAAAATAGAGGAATATTGATGAATAGACGACGAATGGAAATATATATATATATATATCTATTTGATTCGTAGATTGAGGAAAAAACGTGTACAATGTGTGTGAATTGTACCCACACACGCGAAACCGGACGGGTCTACAGACGGAGATTTCTCAGTGGTGTTGATTCGATTTATAGGAATTTCGAGTTCATCATCAATCTGTCACGCGCAGCGCTGGTGAATAGTGAGAAAATATGTATAGTCGGGACAAATAAAGGAAAGAAAATACCAGGGGATTGTGCACACGTGCGTGAAGGATTCACGCGGGACGCGAGGAGGACAACGGGTGGCCAATCGATTTATCTGTTTGCCCGCTGACTCGTTCGACAAATTCATCGGTTTAAGGAGACGTGACGTAACCAAAGAAATCTCGGGTAATCTTGATGATGAGCTTGCTCAGACATATGTCGTGTACTAAAGTCACTCGTGCGTTAAATCAGGGAGAGTTTAGGTTCTTGGGTTGTCTAGTAGATGGTGAACCGTGAATTTATACTGATAAAGAATATGGGGAGTAAGATATGAGAAAAATTACCGTTTTGGATTGTAAAGTGGGTTCAGACGAAAAACTTTTGAACAGCAGAAAAATACCAAAGGGACAGGGAACATTGTGCCACTGGTTGGCAAATTATTCCGGTGCCCTTCAACAGATATTTATTCAAATTTTAAAGTAAAGGTAAGTTTTACCAGCGCCAACAGATCGCACCGATAGAAATAGCTCTGCAATATCGAAACCATGTCTCGCAACGTAAACAAATCATTGAAAATTGAAAGCTCTGCGGGAGGTGTGGGAGGAGTCCATTGAATTAGAAATGGGATGAATGAAGGGCCTCAGTAGACGGCAGCGAATGAAGACGAGGGGATTCGTGTTGAAAGCGATTTGTCGGAAAAAAGGGGAGGCATACCGAGTGTATGAGGAGAAAAAAATCACCGAGAGACACCCAGGACTTGCGAATGTTTGCCCCAAGTCCTCACTCGGATTTCACCTCACGTTTTGGACCTGGGATTACCGTTTTTCACTCCTAAGGCTGTTCATCGCTCGGGACCGACATACCAAAAAACCCCTCCTCAAAACTCATTCCTCTTTTGATCTTTTTTGCCCTTATATTCACTCGCCATGTCTGCGCTCCAGTTCTCCACTCGCAAAACATTGACTCTGAGTAATCCAGCTGGCTTTGATCGTATCCAGCCAGATTGTAGTGGAAATGTCGAGTCCCGCCACTGTCCACCAATGCAAATAAGGGAGGATGCCTTTGGAGGGAATAAATTCAATTTCTGAGAATATTTTTTTCCAAAGTTATGAGGATAAGAGGGGGAGTACTCGCGAGAAGGAAATCTGTCTGGATATTTTTTACAGTTTTTCAAGTCACTCAAAGACTCGAATTCCGGTGGACCAAAAATTTCCTAAATTCGCTCAGCAAATACTCCCCTCATTACTCCCCCTCTGAAGAAGACGACCCATATCCATGAGGACGTACAGCAAGTCCATCGAACGTCCGCGGAGATATGAACTCCCATCACGATTCGCTCCCGAGATACTCCAAAATTTGCGTCTCTCCATTACCATCGTTTTGCCCATCTCCTCCCGCCATTCTCCATCATTTCCCCAAAGAGACTCTCCCCAGTTGCATTGTTACAGTACCACCACTGCGTTCCTGATTTCATCCCTGGAACCTCAACGTGTCTGCTATCAAACTCTCGTTTCAAGTTAGTCGTATTGCCCCCCGCCACCCGAAATCCGTAAACTCGAGATTGCGTTACCCCAAAACTTCTCGTCCTACTAGCACCCCCTCTGCCGCGAACCCGACGCCATTTTAACCCCGGCATTGCTCCGGTGCACTGTACTTTGCGAATATTCTCCTCATTGAATAATATCACATGATCGTGTATTTGTCGTGGTGCTACTTGAATCCTGGCTCCTAGTCATGTCCTCCTTTGACTGCAACCGCGGCCTAGATATCGCTTGTTTACAGTCTACGAGGGGGATGAAAAGCACCCGGGTGTTGCGATCTGTTGGCGCTGACTGGGGTGACACCCTGCAGAGGCAAGAATACGACTGTGAAATATGGCGTCGAATTTTTCATCGCTAAATTTATGAATATGAGATTTAAATAGAGGATCATTTGTTGTAATGAAGCCCTGATCTCCAGGTCAGAGTGTCAGAAGCTCTGATCGAGTGGTTATTTATGCCTCCACATGCTGGAGTCTCTAGCTTAATTCATCACCGCGGAGACAACCAGATCATCAACTGTAATTATTTAAATATTGTGAATGACCTAGTGAAGACTTCTCTCGATGTTGCTCATAAAAATAATCACAATCATCATAAACATTAAACTGTTTCTCATTTCACCACAACAGCACTCACTCCAGGGCAATGGTCAAAATATTGTTTCAGGAGTGACCATTTTGCTATCGCTCACGGTGTTCCTGAATCTTGTTGCTGAGACCCTGCCACAGGTCTCCGACGCAATACCCTTGTTAGGTACAGAGAGTTTTATTTCTAAAAAACAGGAAATTATCTTGCATTGACGAGCAGCAATAATTAACTATTCGTTACTGTCATGAAATATTGTTTGTTGTCGGATGAGTCGAGTCCCGCGTGTACTGAGAGTATTGATATTTTTTTTGAGAATTGTGTGTGCATGCAGTGACGTTTACTTTTGACTGGGGAAATATTTTTTCCAGAAGATGAGAAATGGAGAATCTCGCGCGGCTTCGAATCAAATCCGCCATGACTCTGTGATGCAATCCTCCATTTTTCTCCGGAAATACGCGCCGGATGGAGCAGAAGAAAAGATATGGAATAGGTAGATTTGCAGAAAGAAAGCTAGGAAAATGCGAACGTGCCGGTGCATGAGGAAGTTTGAGGTTTTCCGTTGGTGTTCAGACGTCACGGGAAATAAAAGTTTTGTGGTTGTGAAAATGCGCTCGAATATGACCCATTGGGGGGAGGAGAAAAAAAAATAATTGAAAAATGAGTTTTATCTTTATATAGTTTAGCTTTTGCAAATGTAAAACATGGAAATGTTATCCGAAATAGTCATGTTTATAATATTTTTTCATTTCAATTGGAAAGTTTACAACTTTGATTTTGAAGCTAAAAGTCCAGGGTTCTCATTGAAAGCTGAAAACACGAAGGATCAGACGGCGAATTGCAACGTACCGTTGTTTTTCCCGTGATATCGAACGTCGGGAGGGTCGTAAAATGAAATGAATTCGCCAGTATCCATAACTATTATTTTTCTCTCCGCGTCGTTCAGTGCACCCATCCACTCCTGTTCAGTTTTGTCACAGAGGCAATGAAGTTTCACTGTTCACTAGTCTGTCAGGTGGGTTGAATTATGGTGGAATTCTGGTGGTTAACAACACCCGAATATAGTCGAATGCACTCTTGGAAAGCTATTTTTCAATGCTGATAACGATGGAGCAGTCGTACTCAATCACTTCGGGATTGTTCATATACGGAGTTTAATGCAATTTAGGGGTGTTCCAGAGTGGATTAAGGGTTCATTATCATGAGAATCGCAAATATTTCATTTATATCCTGTGAAGCTTATCGGACGATCATTCAGTGTATTAAATTAGTTTCGATAATCAAGGTAGATTAATTTAGAAGCTTAATGAGTGGTGAAATTATTTCATTGAATGAGGAATTTATTGAATGACGATAATTAAAATTTAAAATTAATGCAACATTTGGCTTGAAAATTCTTCTTTGACGTGACTTCCATTCAATCTTTTATGCTCAAAAAAATGTCAACAAAAAAAGATATAATATAAAACAGGAACGGGTTAACAAGCGTCAGTCTTTCACGGCCCAACGCCATTCGCGGAGAGGAAATTAAGCTGGAATTTAACATCTGGTTTTGTGACCCGGTTGAAGGGACACAGTATAATAGAAACATAATTTTGTAATTATTCGCGCCGTTTACGTCCCCTTTTATTTGTTTTCAACGGCTTTACTTGTGAATGGTACTTCGTGGAGACAGTTGCATCGCCTCTACTCTAAATATTCATGGTTGTATTTTATAACCCCCCATCAAGTTGAAAAAGGGGATGAATGTTATGCTCTCCTTAAGAGGAGAGTTTTTACTATTTTTTTGTAAATTCGTATAAGGGCTATTTTTTATGATGTTCCGTGATATTTTGTTTTACGGGGTGTTGAAGTTTCAACTAAAGTTCTTGCCATGCTCAACATCTATTCAAGTCTTTCATGATTCCATGAATACAAAGTTTTACGCTGTTCGAAATTTTTTGTTCAAATTTATTTGAAGATGCTTCTGATCATAACTTCCCAGGCATTTTCAACTCTTGGAAAATAACTATTCAAATGCCCGTAGGGAATGCTTGAGAGTTGTGGGAACGACTGATTTATTGAAAAAATTATAAACTTATGGAATATTCACGAGCATTTGTTTTCATATTGAGCTGTTCTGCGAAACATGCGGTCTTCATGGGAATAATAATAAATGATAAAAATAGAGATTGGAATTAGGAGTGACGTTTAATTGAAAAAATCGCAGTATTGTAATTTCTGACGACGATTTCATTTTTCAAATGAACCTGAGAACATAAACTTCATTGAATATTTCACGGAGTGAATGGTAATGAAGGAGGCATAAGTCCTTGTTGGAGAACAAGTCTTTTTCATCCTCTTCGCGATTGTTTTCCTAGCCAACTATTAATCGCAGACAAAAAAATATTTAAAAGTTTTTTTTTGCTCCATCCGCTGAGAGAATGGACGATTCATGTCATGGCGATGTGTGTTGTTGTAGCGAGAAAGCAATCAGATAGCCGGAAACAGGAGATCAAAAAACTAACGACTGACAAAGAGCCAATTCAAGCTGCAGTTTCATTCGCTTCAAAATAGGGCAGATGACCGCAGGTGAATCGGGGGAAAATTATCGTCAACCGTCGATTGTGAATGCCAACGGAAAAAAAGAGAATAGACTGCGGTTGAAGCCGCGATGACCGTTCAATTGAATTATCTAAAAAGTCGTTTCCAAGTCAAATTGGGAGAAAGTGAATTATGTGGCATCATTGGTGGCGATGACATTCTTATCGGGACATGCGGTATTTATCGAGTTTTGTGATTGCTTGTGTGAGAGACGCGGATGATGAATTTGTTCGGCTCTCTCTATAATTTTTAGACTATGGAATCATGCGAAGATGTCCATCGCGGAAGTGTGCAATTCTCTGGCACGTGTCGACAGCTCTTATTCGAGTTGTTTATTGCATCGCAATTAGCACAATCAAGTCCACATTTTCTTCAGAAAAATCCGAATTTTAGGAACTTGGACTTGAAAAAATTGCCCTCTAGTTTTCAACTTGAGTTAAGATAGTCTTTGTTTCGTGAATAACTCCCTGGAAATCAAAACTTTTCTTTCCTTGTGAACAAGAAGAACTGAGTATTCCCACCGAAACAGAGACAATTTTCCCTCGCGCCGGGGGTACTTCACACCAAACTCCGAGATTCCCTCTCGAAAAAAAAAACATCTTTGAATACATGAATTCCAGGACGTCGCCAAGGGTGGTCTGGCTCATCTCCTCTCACCCGACTGATTTTCAAACAAATTATCAACGGTTCCGTACCCCAGAACTTTCTCGCAAACTCCTTCATCGTCGAAGAAAGTGTGAAACTGCTCTGAAAATCGGATATGAGGGACCCGAATATTCTGTCCCCAGGACCAACGGAAGACATCGACCCAAGTGGTATCCTTTGATCCAGAAGAATGTTTCCCATAGGAAAATGTAAGAATTCCGGTGGAACTAAAGCACAAAGAAAATTCTTTCGCAAATCCCTTTTCAATAAAAAAATTACTTCTTTTAAGCAGGAAAAATCGCGTTATATCCGCAAGATTGATGAATATAAATCAAATAAAATTATTTCTATCCAACAAATGGGTTTAACACGACCCCCAGTATTGACACAAACTCAATCATATTTTTTAAAATCTCTCTTTGAAACATGATCCAATTAACTTGATTAAAATCAGACAAATAGTTAATTTGGCTTCAGTGAATCGATCATTCGCCACAATTGAGCAATCCCCACAAGGCAATGCCAAATAGTCGCTCTTCCTGAGATAAACAAAGAAAAAAAATTCAAATAAACAATTTTATTCAATTCAAATGCATCATTCCTCTCGGTGCACCCTCGACAGTCAGCAGCAGCAGTTGAAATAAATTCAACCCCCTGAATAATCAAGCTCTCCGCCGATTGCTTTTGCAACACGTTCGCACGAGGTAGGAGGACAGGTGCTCCACAGTCGAGCCTAGAAAAAAGTGAAAAACCTGAGAGTTCCCAGGCAGAAGTGCAGCCAGTGCAAACGAGAAAAAAGTCATCTTGAGAGAGTATGTGGGCAAAAAAAAGGCGCCACATTTTCCCCGCGTGGTTGTCCCCAGTGTACGTAGTGGAGTATCGAACGTTTCACCAATCACACGGACGCAATAAAAGAGTTCATTGTGAAGTAAACAGAATCGATCTTGACTGGGTAACTTTATGCCGAAGTACTAGGCGTACACACAAGTCACGTGCAGATAACAATTTTTTTTGTCTGACGTTAAGAGCCTATCGCCTGTGTTTGCCCTCCCGTATCCTACATAAGACATGAGACTGCACGATTTTCTGGGACTGCAGTTCGCCAGTGGCTTTCACGTTTATTCGACAGAAAGAAATTGTTTTTATTTTATTTATTGTCACACCATCCACCGAAAATGCGTGTGGGATATTTCATGTGAATTCCACGTGATTGTGCGTGACATTAAAATTTTTCATTGTCTTTCACGTTTTAATAGTAAAAAGTAAGAGGGACAAGAAATTGAGAGATTACCTTCCGCCCAGGGATGTTTTTCGGCCCATAAAATAGTGATTACTATCCATTTAAAATCTAGGTCGATCGGTGAATATCCTAAACCGATCGAAGCGATGTAAAATAACAATAAAATTCTTTTTTGTTTACATGGAATAACCCACATGCATTCAGCTGCCTGAGCCATCACTTTTTAAAGAGCTAAAATGGCCCGTAAAACCAATCTAATGCCCCGAGAACTTTCCCATTCCCTGGAAAAATTTTCTTTTTTTTCATTTTTCAAACTCTCTCCGACTGGCTCTTACAGCTCCATCCTCTCTCGATAGTTCTTCGCAGTTGCAATTCTGTTGTGAGACTCGGGTCATTCACATCGATTCGCGGAGGAGATTTAAAATCACGGAGGGGAGATGGAGCACAGTTGTACGCCCAACGGCTACATCCTAGGATTTTCATACCCAAGAGGATGAAACGTACGTTTCTCGAGAGCTACTCCACACGCTGGAGATGTTTAAATTCATCTTACGTAGATGCGCCACGTCAAGCATCATCCGATGAGTACTTGGGACAGTTATTGGCAAAAATAGTCGATTGGTAGCGTCTTGGGCAGGGGATAATCGCCTTCGAAGGGTTCTGTACTTCTTTTCAAAACAAAGTTGAAGAAATTGGGAAGATTTTCAAGATGTTCTGAGTGGCCTTGAACGTACGAAAGGAAAAATTCTATCAAAAAGAGAAATGTAGAAAAATTATGTACTAAGCATTGTTAATGGAGCCCAATGTGACGCCTTCGTGCGAAACTGGTTTCCCGGACTCCAATAAAATCGACTAAAAGAAGAAATCCCTCACCCCTTAGCCGCGTAAAAATATAACAATCAAGAATATCCTTTGACGAATAAATTGATTTTTCCATCCCACAAAATTGAGGGAAAAATCTACTATTCACGCTGCCGTGAATTGGTTAACTGGAAATTTCGCATTCCGCATCGAATACAATAAAAATGTATAGCACTGTATCACGCATGGATAGATTGAGTGGGGAGTATTGAGCGTTGTTCATCAAATTGCAAAATCCAAATAAGTATTTCAAGGTGGAAAAAAAAAAATATTGAAAGTCGGAGGATGAAATCGATATGCGGCGGCCGATGCCGAGTGGTTGCGCTTCTACGATGGACATTCATGGATTCACAGTAATTACTCCCAATCGCGATTGGAACAATCGAAATTGGGATCAAAGTTCGATTCGCCTGGGTGTAGGGAAAATAGGGTAGAGTGGAGGGCTGGGTGGGGTGAGAAATTGGGGCGCAGAGCAGATTGAAAGTTGAAAACACACGGCCAGACTATTGCCATCCTCGTGAAAGGGCATTAAATTCTCAATCACGTATTGTTATTCTCATATTTTTAGTTAACTTCTGTCCTCTCGCATTATGTTTTACTGTCCTTTAAAAAATTATTCTCGCTACTTTCTCACACCTATGCCTATATTTTCAGCATTTTTTCGTTCACATAGTCGTATGTCTCGGCTGTTGCTTCACTGTCGCTTATGTGCTACTCTTCAAATTAAATATACTTGTATCAGCATCAGCGTGTATATCGTGTGGATAAAATATTTTTGGGTAATATTGAAATAATAATGAATATTGAGATTAATTCGCTTGGTATGGATGGTGAACAATAAACACATATGCACGCACGAGTTTTCATAAATCATGGATTTTAAATGGATTTTGAGAGTTTATGTGTTCTTCAGTGATAAATATTTACTGTTCCAGACCGTTGATGAGTTCTCAGGGTATTCTCTGATAATTAACGTGCATTATGATTAAGATATACCGATGTGCAGCACCCAAGTGCCGCTCTAAACGATTAAAAATATTCTGATATTCACAGTTGAGTATGCAATACACAGTGTCAAGGGGATTCCTGTGTAGTTGAAATTTCTGGCTTCCAGATATTTTACACAGGTCACAGTAGAGAATGCAACTCAGAGGGGGTATGATCGTGGCCATTGCACGTGGTTACATCGAGAGCTTAAGGGGGATCTATACGCATTGTAAGCCCAGAGTTTCCGAGCTTTCGGAACACCATGAAAGTCCCGGTATTACGAAACACTAACGCAGGGCGCCGGAGGGGGAGTTGGGGTGAAGGGGATGAATCTCTCTGAGGCATAACCGATACTAATTTTTCTGTGCGCCGTTGTACAGAAACGCAGATGGGCGCTTGTCTATTATAGGAGCCAGTGGTGCGGCGTTAAATGCGGACAAGCTGCTGAAGCACTTCGGACAAGATGAGATGAAAATAAAATGAAAAAGAAAAATGAGGAAAAATGTGACGGTGGAGAGGTCATGACCCAGGGCTTTGCACTGCACGGAAAATATCGCCGATCCTTATCCCCCAGAAAATTCAATTTCACTGGTGCCAAAATTTATTCACTCACCGAGTTAAAATGAAATTTCTTGCTGCTGAAGGATGGAGATTGAAGGCTCTTGATACGAGGGCTGAGGATGGGTTCGCTGGAATTAATGGGGGACAATTGTTATTTCGGGCTTTCGGTTTCTTCAAAGGCAGGTGGGAATTCATTGGGAATTGAGCGGGAAAGAGAATGTTTCAGGAGGTAAAAAGGTAACGAGTGATTTTAGAAAACTCATGATCCTGACAGGACATGGATTTTTATTTATTTGAGTAGTAACTGCTTGGAGAGATAATGATTCCGAATTGATCTCCACATTGTGTATTAATCCTGACTATTCAGAGGGTAGTAAATTTCGTTGAAGGATCAAGTGAATGATTTTAAAATCCATGAAAATTAAAAATTTAAGAGGAAATTAACATTCCGATTTTTTTTTAATTAGAAACTTTTCCACCAACGCTCAGAGTTTCCCCCCTGGAATATTCCGAATAGCCCGAAGAACCTTCAATATCTCAGAAAATAATTGATGTCCAAAGTTTTCGAACTGCTGTCTTCGATCGGGAATCCCCTCTCGTTCCCCCCCAGCACTAAAAAATCGGGGGAAAAATTGGATGAACGTTGAACTCCAGCTATTAAATCTGCAAAGTTTATCTGTCATTTGTGCTAGTCATAACATTGAATGCGGCAATGAGTTTTCCAACTTGTTGGTCGACATAAACTCAAGGCAACAGAATCGCATAATGAAACAAGACAAGAGCAAATGCTCAACTGGAAGATACCACTCGGCGGTAATATGATATTTCAGGGTTAATTGCACACTCGAGTCCAAGGCTAATTACGATTCTCGAGAGTGACCAAGAGGGTTAAATGGTGTGAGTGTCGATGCGAGAGTCGAGTAAGACGGCTCCGAGTGCTCAACCCAGTCATAATGATGGTTGACCTTGTAACTGTTCTCCATAACTACAACCAGCAATAATTATACGTACGAAATACCTTCATACGATGTACACCAGCCACCGCCACTGGCCCATGATGAATCAGCCATTCAATTATCACTGGAATAATTAATTAATTTGGTATTTAATCGCCTGCTGATCTTCATTGAAACAGTTCAACGATGAGATTCCCGCTATTGTCGAGGATATGAGAAATAATTACCGATATTTTCAATCCACTGTCTTCCCTAGAATTAAAATCACTGCAACGAATCGGCGGAAGGGGGGGGGGGAACAAAAAAAAGTCCCCCGAGGACTGAGTAATCGGGCTTTCAGTCAATAAGAAATTTTAATTGACGTACGAGCGCATCGCACTTACCCTACTTTCTCGCCATCGATAATAGAAAATTACAATGAAAAGACGCGAAGGCCTCGCTATGCCAAAAGTCATTTCACGTACACCATTACGCCACTCTTGCATTATTTTTTCATCTCCGGTGTATTTTCAAACAATGAAGTTACTCACAATGCATAATACGGGTTGTTCCGATGCCAGTAGAGTGTGAAATTAAATAGAAACGGGGGAGGGTGGGCTTTAAAGTTGAAATTGAAAACTAGACTTCGCGAAATAAACAAGAAAACAAGAAATAGGGGGAAGTGAATACAATGAGGGAAAACGTCTCGACACGAGTCGTTCGCGTGGGGAATTTAGGGAGTCATGTCTGCGAGAAAATGTTGGAAAAAATGGGGGGGGGGGGGAGGGGGGGAAATAAATATCAACTGAAATTTTATAAATATTTGAGTCACATCGCTTGCACCTCTGCATGACTTACCGCCTCCTACTGTCTGTCTCTATTCCTTCATTTCATATTTCAGGCGATGCCATTTTACCTTCACCGCTCGCTTCCACATTTTTTTTTGAATTTATTTGATTACAGGGATCGTTAGTATTATTTTTTATAGACCGTAAGGGAATTATTCAGACACTATTTCATTTGGAAATTAAGGAAGTCATTGACAAATTGAGGTGCCGGGTGAGAGGCGTACGCCAAGAAATATTCGTTAAATATTTATTTCATAAAGGAAATGTAAATATCTATAGAATATATATTTATCGAGGGCGAGGATTTTTAGAGAGAACAGGGGCGATATTTCATTAGTGGCCATTCCACCCGGTCTTTGTGATACTGATAAAAAAAACAATAAAAAAAAATTCATGGCTGTACAGAATTAACAGAGGAATCTCTGTGAAATTGGAATTTACATCATTAGCCGAAAGCTGTGAATGAAGCCAGACTGATGGGAATTCAACTGATACATTTCTCTCATTTGACGACAAACAGAGATTACAATCGCTCTAGCACAACCGCAAGAACATTGTAGCCAAGGAGCTGGAGTACATTATAATGCCGTTTCATGCGTGAATTTCACGATGCATTGTACTGACATTGTTATTATTACTGTTCAGTCATACGATAACGTATGAATCCAGCTCGCTGCCTGCCCACATGACGAGTGTCACTCGGGGCTCGTGGTATTCCCTCTTTGAGTGGTTAGAATTATCATGCTGTGAAGAATAAAAGCCCAATGCGCATGCCGACTACTGACGACAATTTGTAAATTCCCTCAGTAATACACCATGTGAAATCAATCCACCCTTGGCATGAGGTAATGGCAGAAATAGCTGATACGTGGAAAATTCTGTTCGTTTGTGAATAAAAAATTGATCAAACACCATTCAAAAATTTATAGAACAATGAGAATTAAAACAATGGTACCGTTATCCCACCACGATAACCCATACATACGAATTTTCATCGTCAACGGGGATCCGATATCTCCTATTGTTCGAAAGAAATTGTAGTGTGATAAAATTCCCAACGATATCCATTTCACGGAAAAATTATTTGGTTTGAAGGTATCAATGACGGTAAAATCTCTAGCATAATAATCGGGTTTGAGAACAACTGCAGAATCTCGTGGAGTGGGCGACTAGGAAGGTACGAGGACTTGAATAATGCAGTGGAGCTGGTGGAGCTGCGATCACCACCGTCATTTGAATGCCAGACCAGAACGGATCAACTGACGTAGACCAGGAGGAACACGAGGAAACGTCCTTATTACCTCAGTACTGCTGTGAATTCCGGTGTTGAACGCACCGAGGGCCTTTTCTACTGGCGCTTTCACCGGAGAATGTGTTTAGTATTCCGTATATAAAAGCTCATCGTCGCTGGGTTGATCCTGCCTGAGTGACACGGAGGTCTAGAGTTTGCAGTTGTAATTCTGCAAACGGTGGCTCATTGTTAATAGTTCAGGAGGGCTTCTGTCGTAGTAAATTCTTCAACAATTTGTTGACAGAATGGAGAAACGGTTCCTTATTACGTCAGTGTTGAGAATTCCATCGATTAGAACTCATTATCCCAGAATATCACAAAGATAATTCTAGAGTTGTTGATTCATCGTTCGGGAGGAATTCCCTTCCAAGGTAGGCCCTCATAATTTATTGGCGGTTGCGATCGCAACTGTCGTTCAGGTCACAAATGTCACACCGACCGGATCAGAAGGTACATCCCACCGTGAACACGGGGAAACGTCGGTTCCTTATTACTTCAGTAGCGCGGTAAATTCCAGTGTTGAAGACGCCCAGGGCCCTTTCAACTCGTCCTTTCACCGGCGAACGTGTTTAATATCCCGTCACTGTAAGCGACGTATACCAACACATCTTCGTCGCTTGTCTCAAAGGCGTTAATGTCGTCCTCCTCTATCATCCCTTCTTCCTCAATTGCCTTATTTTCCAACGCAACATTCGCAATGCGCTGTGCAGAGCGATCGATCCATCTTCCTGGAGAGAGCTGGGAAAATGGAAAGGGCTCTGTACCACAGAAGACTCCAGGACTGTACGAGGTCGGTGGTAGCAGATGGTATGCCAAGACAATACAGAAAAGAATTTCCGAAGACCACGACAACAAGCGAACAGTGAAACAGACGCACAAGTACCCGATTTTCGATTTTAAGTCGTTATCACAGACTCTTCGATCTGCGGAGAGGTGAAACGTGTGGTTCAGAGTCACGTGTGGTGCTGCAGATTTGAAGTGGAAATGAAGAAAAAAGGGGGTGGAAGACTCGCTGCGATGGCCGATATGTAGGTCATACCTGATAACCTTCAATTGAAAAGCAATCAGGGAATGTATAGCCAGATCCTACGAAGATGGATATCACGAGTTCCTGCTAGCATCGAGTGGTGGATCAAGTGACAGATATTGCTCTCCTCAGTCAGTATATAATACTCAAGAAACCCTGGAAAAATTTCCAGGAAAATTTTCCTTGGAATATTGGAAATGTCACGAACCAATTTCCAAATAATTAGACAAAATAAACGGACAAATGTTCGAATAATCAATTCATTAGCTAACGCCTCTGTAACGGAATACTTCTTCACCAATTTCGCGAAAAACCGAAGAGTACCGGTGCGAAACAATCGAATGGGACTATTCGATTGAGTTAGACAGTGTGAATAAGTGGATAAGGACATTATGAGAAGTGAGAGCACCGGAAGACAGACGGACAAAGCGAAAGTAATCGCCGGAGCATCGATAATTTGTCAAGTGTCCTTAAGTGCACTTCCGCTAGGTTAATCCGCCCTACGATTCAACCCCAAACCCTATCCAACTATCGCACGGGTGGGGGAAGGGAATGGCTGCCCTATCCACGGGTATTTAGTTCGGCGGAGTGTGTTGGAGCGAAAGACGCTCTCCGTGGTAATAACTCGAAAGTGCGCACTCGAGCATCAAGCCTCGCTTAGTCGGCGACCAACTGCCGGAGCTTTTTATCGAAAATCAATTCTGGAAATAATTATCACTCGAAACAAACTGTAATTGAAAAGTAAAGCATTTAGAATTCATTATAATTCGATTTATAATTCGATTCGATTTTGTTTTTTCGACGTAGCCTGGGGGAATCGATGGGGACAATTTGTTCTGCTGATGAGGTAATCTCGCGGGAGTACTTCGAAATTTTCGAGTTAAATTCATTTAATTGTGCATACGTTAAACGAATTTCAACGGAATTCACCGGTGAAAATGCTGACTCTGGAGGGAATTTTTATTGTCTCCTTTAACTGAGTTATCAATACGTCTGTTATTCCCCGATTATTTCGACAAAAAAAAAACAATTTCACATTTTGACTCGCTACCAAAAGATAATGCGATACTGAGAAACGAATAATCCATATTGAACATTTCAGTTGTCGATTTAAGCGTTTAAACTGCACGTGTGTGTTATTACAACCGAAAATCCTCAGGGGAATGCACCTAAATACCTCGTGTTTTGGGTGGTAGAGTATATGCGTGTGATGTTGCAGGTGTTACGATCCTGCTGTCACAGACGGTGTTTTCGCTGCTGGTGGCCCACGTGTTGACGCGATCCTCCGAAGCGGTGCCGCTTATAGGTACCTAATATTCCAATCCATCCCATTGAGAGATAAATGATAACAACATTTTTTTCCTTCCATGCAGTGTTAGATAATTATTCAAGTTTCATGGAGAGTCGAATTGTAATTTTCAGGAGAGCAATATCACCCACACACACACGCACAGCACAAAATATTCCATAAAACTGTAATCCTTCCCAGAGCTGTAGAATTATTTAACAAATGACTACAAATCTTCCCACACTTTTCATTTATCTCTATCAGTCCGTTGATTTTTTTAACAAAATTCCCTGATGTGACGAAACAAGAAATATACAATTCAACAAACGGAGCTGGCCGAATCCTCGGGTTGTAAAAGCCCCGGGATTTGACCTACCGTTTCTCCGGGAATCCAGTGTCGTTCACTAATGCGACAGAGCTATATCCCACTGCCGCAAAAACCCTTTCCCAAACCCATACAAAAGTCGTTGTCCTTCTCAACAAACTCTGAGTTGCCCGCATTCCCCACGTTTTAGTCACTTTCGTACAAAATTCACTGAAAATCTGGTAACATTGCTCTAAACGGACAAAAGCATCTTGCGGTGGATGAGAATATCCACCAATCTGCCCAACCGGTTGACCACACTGGTTTAGTAAATTCATATAAATTTGAGAGAGAAATTTAATGCGAGAGAAAAATTTCGCCTAATGGACGCAGAGACTTGGAAAAAAATTACAACAAAAATCCAGGGGGGGGGGGGTGGTGAAATCCCCTCCTCAATTGCGGTCGAAAAAAGCACGAAGAAGATTCGTTAAATAATTTATTTCATTATTCATTTAATATAACTAGTTGGTCAACATTCATTTTTCGTGGTTTTTCACCATTATCTATCATATGAAGAACAAAAACGTGGTCATCTTCTAGATAATTTTTAGCCAATCAGTCTCTCCGCGTTAATATTGACCTGTATGAGGAAAATAATTGTTTAGATTAATCAAATAAATTGTTTTTGCATTTAGAAACATGAGAGCAATATTTCCAAAACCATTCGATCTCGAAATTTTCCCTCTGATTTCTTCATTCTCCTTCAAAGAAAATATAGTCATCAGACTACAGTTAATTTTCTGTCTCGCTTATTCACTCACCTCTGCCATAATATCAGTCTCTAATCTCCTATTACTTGCATAAACTAACAACTCTAAAATCAGCAATAACTCATGTGAATAAATTGCATGATTAAAGCGAAGTAATATTGTGCATCACTTCAGGCAAATTGAAGACTAATGGACATGAAGAACATCTCTATAACTCAGTGATCAACTGCGAAAGTATAATTAACTCGAAACGATAAAATTGTGATGAATAAAACTGTGAAAGTGTATAATTCTCCTATTGTCTAAGTGGTAGATAGTTGAAATATGGCTGTCTCATAGAGCGTGACAGCATCTTGCGTCTGGCTGGACCACACAAATGAAAGTATATGAATTAATACTCCCTAACTCTATCTCACGTATTGACTATCAATCGTTCATTGATGGAAGGAATTATTTATCGAAAAGGAAAAATGGGGGCTCCTGTACTAGGGGGCCATTTCTACGACAGTATCTATTTTTTCAAAGTGAAAAAAGATCGGGTTCGATATGACGATTTATCAAGAATTGAAAGACGATTTTTAAAGAGCCATTTTTTCACATTCAAATTTTGTTGACAGTAAATAAATCCTTCTATCGGTGCTCACTTGCACTGTCGCGCTGCGTTGTCTTCTCTTTGTCATCTGTTCATATTGAATCATTTTTTTTCGCAACCCTCACTCATACACTGATAGAAGCCATTATTTATTATCAACGAAAAAAATTGAATTCGCCGGAAATTCGAGCTGTAAAATTCACCTTCTCAAAATTTCCATTTAATAAATAACCGTACAATCATTGGCTCATCAGAAAAATTCAGTTATTCACATCAAACTCCGGTTTTTTTCAATAGTTATCAACAATCGGCGATCGTAAATAAATCCTCCTATCAATGTTGAATTCATGATTCATGACGCCTTGGCTTACTGCTTCTCAAGAGCTTGAGAATAAACAAATATGTCTAAGCATCGTAAATTATCATCACCCTCTCGACAGTGAGAAGATGTATGGTTTACTTGACGTTAATTTATTTCACCAACAGGAACATAATGACGGGTTTACCTGATAAATGAAACCTGTCAACGGTGCATATGCCAGAAGTCTCGAGTGTCACACGCTTTAGGTCACGATTCGCCAGGCAATATTCACGAATGCATTCGTCAGCGGTAAAAGAAATAAAAATGCGAGGAAAATCGATGAATTGTTCAATATAATTGATAATTTTAACGATATTATTTCATCATTTTATCGGATACCCAATGCAATTTGCACCGAAAAGGCTGTTAGTGTGAAATAAAATCGAATCACCCCTGGCAACTCGACTCGCCTTCATTCTCCGTTATCAAATAACTGTTGTGTATGGATATCACTATGCTACCATCAACAAAACGATCCACGCGAATACACTGTAATGCAGGTTGAGACAACACAAGAGCAGTAACCTATAGAGCATTGTGTTAGCATCGAGGGAAGCTAGCAATATCAACATCGTGCGCATATGCCCATGATATTCAGTAAGATTGATTGGCTCCCTCGAGACTGGTTCGAACCACTGACCAATTTCCCGCCGTCTGCTATTCTTCCGAGCTATGGACTGCTGCCAGTGAATTTACAACATTTCAAGGTTCAACTGCAAAGGGAGGGGGCTGAGGATACAATTGCACAGGCACTGGGAAATTCATTGGATTCGACGTGGATTTTTTCATGAAATTCTGTTGAAATTTTTCTCAATTCCCTTGGCATTCTAACAGAATTCAAAGGCGTTTCGGGAATTCCTCCATCACTAAAAAGTAGAAGCAGTAATTCAAAGCCCATTAACCCGCTAATGTTCATCCCACATAGTCCCTCGGAAAATAAGGGCGAGTAACAAGAAATGCTCGGGAAAATTGTAGAAATAAAATAACGATCAAAAAAGTGGAAATAATTGTAGCGTTTAACTGCATGCTTCTTACATTTACAACTTTTTCGTGTGCATTCTGTTCTCCGTGTATTTAATCAGGAAAAAAAGACTGGAAACAATTTTTAACTCGAAAGTTCTTTCCGGTGGGGAATAAGCGACCGCTGAAACGCAGGATAGGAAGGGAGAGTACTAGCGAAAAGAAGGAAGAGCCGGAGAAAGGCCGATATATTTTTCTAGAATTATTGTTAACTCTGATAATCATCATATTATACAGTACTTTGCATAAATAAAAAAATCAAACAATTTTGTATCTCAATTGTAGTCGAATTGAATTTGCGCTAAAAGTGTTAAATTTTTTGCTGCCCGAAAGCTCTTTTACGGGTTGGAATAGACGAGCGTGAAAAAAAGGGGGATGAAAATAGTAAGTGCGAGGGGAGGAAAGGTGGGGAAAGGTTGACATATATTTTCCAGGAAGAAGTAATGCAGCCGAAATGGGTTGGTCTCGGGTAAATATTTGAGTCTGACGGAGAGTCCGGGATCCCCGGAATAGCTGGATATCCCGAGCTGGAGATGCTGAATTTTGATTGTATATAGGTATATTCCCAGCGCCTCCGTCTCTCTCCACCTGAATAAGGTGCGAGGAGGGGGTAATATCCGGACGGAGGGTCTCTAACGCATTCCCAATTTTCATTAGTGAAAGTTTAACCCATTGCGCCTGAGCAAACTACCGAGAAAGATGGTAAACGATTGCATCCGCTCAGAACGACTGGGATAAACTCCACGAGGGGTAGGGGAGGGGGAAGTGGGGGATGGTATTAATTCGAGGACGGTGAACTCTAGTGCACCAATTATCACGTCGTTACGTGGCTCCTCGAGGATATCAGCTGTTGCTATCAATTAGCGTTCACATTTCAATTGGAATGTTAATTTTTACGTTGTTCGGTGGTAAATGAGATTATGTCGGCGATAATGAATTGGAAAAATTTTCAGTGCATTGGGTGATTGAGGTGATTTATTATTTTTTATTCCAGAAATTGGGAAAAATGAACGGGAACAGAGAAATATTTTTTTCAAGCGTACGAATGAAAAATATTTTCTCCTGGAATTTCACTGTTTTTACCTTTTATTTTTGATATTTCCCAATTATTTCTCTTATAAATTTCGCATTCCACTTTTTCATAGTATCGTTATTTTCAATAAACAATTATTAACCATGTAGCACATCGTCAATTTTTATTCATTTATTCTCTTGATACGTTGAACAGTAAATTTTTTAGGATGACTGGTATAATTCCACGTTTGACTCGCAGAAAAACTACTGTTGCCGCAGTAAAAAAAAATACTATTTTGTTGTGTGCAAGATAAATTCGGATTACACTGGAATGTTAGTGGAGACTTTAACGAGACAGTTCCTCATGATTTATCTCGTGATTTTATATTTTACTTTATCAGAGAAAAAAAGCGAGTCATATATTTCTCGCTGGTAAAATCGTGTGTGACACATGTCGATGCAATAAATCGGCTCTCGCAGTGACACATCGATGCAATATTTCCGCGAAATAATAAAGTTTAGGATGAGAAGAAAAAATAATGTGCAAACCAACTTTCTATGCAACTCGTGCAATGTAGGAGCTTTTCATTTCACAATTTCCTCCCCCGTGTTGTCCATTGTGCTTTATTATTCAGACGAAAAAAAAATCCTATTCATTAGTTTCTCCTAATTAATCTGTGTCTACGTGCTAACTGGGGCCAGCAGTTTTCTACGTCAAAAACAGGGAGAATGCATGCCCGCGTGACTGCAAAACGCATCTGTCAAGATTAACTAATTAATCATTTGCCATGAATTTTACGAATAACGAAAAATGTCATGGTCACAGGGCTTTTGCTGAATTCTTTTGAGTACTAAAATTAATTAAACATGAACGTGCTCGATGAATAAAGAGAAAATCGATTATGTAAAGTCCGCTAATTAAAATGAATATGGACTAACGAAGTGAAAACAAACGTCTGAAAAATTCAAAGGCTTTGCGCTGCATCGTAGGTTTTATTGGCTTTTAAATATTTATTTTTCGAAGTAGAAAGAGAGGGGGTGTACTTTCATGCCTTCATTTCGAGATAACAGCTCATTGCAAGCTATAAATCCGCGTTGAGGAGTTTTTTCGATACCAAGAATAACAAGAATAATTTAATCGGCTCTTTCTTTTATTTTTTCCCATCGAACTGCACTGTTAATAACAATTTAATCCCGGATTTTGTACAAAAAATATACACTTTGAAATTATAAAAAAATACTGCCCGCCTTCCGGAGCTTTTTCATCAAATAATGAGTAAATAAATGATATCGAATTATGTCACATCTTCACATGGACATTCAAATCATCTACAACAATCTCCACGTCCAACAGTCCCGCAACTCTCCCTGTCAACGTGCGAAAAAAAAATTCAAATGACGAGAGCGAAGGAAAATAATATGCAGTGTCATGAAACCCGGATGACAGGTTCAATTAAATCCTCCTGGTCTTGCGGCAATCGCTGCAGCCGATTTTACCGGGGCATCCGGCAATATGAGAACCGTCAACTAGCTTTACCACTGTGACAGCGGTACAGAATTATTACGGCAATGCAATTTACCTGTCTTTTGAATTGCGACGACAAATATTAAACGTTCGAGTGAAAATTCCCGATAAGAAATACCGTTTTATTTCAATTTCGATATTCCTAGAGGAATAAATGAACGCCTTTTCGGGACAATTTTTACTCAATCATTGACCAATTAATGAGCAAATTCATGAAGAGTTGACCCGCAAATGAACTTCGTTATAAATCACCCACCTCCTGTAATTCATAATATCGGATTGTCTCCGCTGGGAATAAAATCAGGGAAGTCGAGCTTTTCCGCAGCCGAGATTTGCATTAATTTACGTTAACATTTTCTCTCTCCAAGCTCGCGATTGCGACGAATTATAAATTCCAATTTCCGTGATTTTGCACACGAAAAAAATTGTGTCCATTACAGGGTAAAATCGGAAGAAACGAATCGAACGATAAATCACTAGACTTCTGGCATTATTCACTGCTTATGGTTCATAAAACAATTGGTAAAAAAAATTTTAATATATTTTTCTCCTCGCACATGATATGGTCTCCCCCCGGAAACCGCAATCAGTGAAATTAACCGTACCCACAGCCCCATTAGCACGTCAATCTTCCCCCTTGACGTTGGCAATTATGACGAATTACGAATTCCAATAGTCCCATTATGCATAAGACGAACGGGTATCTATCGGCGATTGAAATCAATCACTTAATGGGATTAGCCAAACCGCATGAACACGAACAGTTTCAATCCCATGTTACCAGCTGAATTTCACGGGCCGCGATGATGACTGTTGCTGGGTAAATAAAAACGTGATATCGATGGGGATGAGTTACCCACTGGAGAGTTGACATGGCGACGAAATTGAATCGCTTCTCACGAATCGAGCGACGAGTCGACGAGCCCACGTCGATTCGAGGGACATTAATCCGCCTCACCTTGGATTTCATCATAAAATCGAGCCATTAAATCATGTCGAGGGAGCACAAACTGCTGGCAAACACAGTACCATGTGGGTTATAGCCCAGCAATTCGCGGTTAATTTTAATTAAGCATGCAGTGATTGAAGAAGAGAAGAAAACTAAAAAATTTTACGAGAGGAAAAAAAAAAAGATGTGTAAACACAGTGGTACGCTGTGTGCTCCAGTGGCTCTCGTTAAAAATGGAGTGAACACGAGAGTCAGTGACAGCGGTGAAGCGAGGAATTTAAATTCTCGCTCGGCGGCCACGTGCTTGCTTGATACATCCTTAATTAATTAATTAATTAATTAATACCGGGATTTTAATTAAATGAGAGTGAGAACAATTGCCACGGGAACGCACTCCACGTGAGAACCGATAGAGTGCTGGTTAAACCCACCCGAGAAACTCTGATTATCACTATCAAATGAACCAGTGGATTATCAAGTTGGAAGGTTATTTTAGTGTTGGAAAGTGTTTAAATTCTATTAATTAAATTATCGTGGTAATTTCTACCCCCGAAGTGACCCCCGGGAATCGCGTTAAATTCTCATTAACCGGTCTGAATCAATTCAACTTGAGTAGCGAGGACCGCAGTGATCTGGCCACGTATTTGATCAGACACGCGTGACCGAATTTTCCCCACAATAAACGCGTGACGATTTCCGTTGATCTCTCAAAATTCAAAACATTTAAAACTCAAACTAATGGTCTCTTTATTTCTGTTTAAAATACCTCTGTCTCTCTCTTTCTCTGTGGAGCCACCTCATTCTCACGCTCTTCTTCACCCTTCAAGGTCCTTTTACCACAGCCACTCACTCTTCCACGACTCACGTGGTGTCATTTTTCTGTCATCTTATCTCATTACTAATTTCAACAATCAGCCACCAGCAGCGGGAATTGAACTGGGTTAGAAAAATCAACCGTAACGATGCAATGAGAAAACTTTTTCTCTTCATACAGTTTTCAATGTATGGCTGGCATCAGCAGTGATGGGAAAATCGTAAAGTGATTTTTCCGCAATTTCCTCTGCACCAAAGTACAAAGGAATTGGAATTTGAGGGGAAAAAACGGAATGAGATACAGAGGGTAGAGCAAATGCAGGAAAGTGTGGAAGAATTTTACCAGAGAATGCATTTATGCAATCAGAATCAAGTTAGACTCAGAGATGATTTTTTGCAGTGAATAGGATGGGGTAAAAAATGAGGAATGCCGTAAATAACGAGACGCCGAAGTTACGGAAAATTCTCTACGTGTCCCTTACCGGAATTCTTTTCCTCTCCGAGTCCGATATTTTCGGTTTTTTCCCGTTGAAATTCCTGGTGCCTGCAGTATATGCATCGTCCGCACCTCTCGCTGGTGCGGCTTAAATTAAGAGACGCTACAATGTTAATGAATGTCCCTGCCAGCTTAAGCGGAAGTGTGTCCCTGCTACCCAGCAATTTATGGAGCATATTCGCTACTAGGGAAAATGCCGAGCGTTACGATAAGAACCCCACGCTCTGGGAACGCCTCGAGGTGTGTACTTTTATTCCCGGAAGTGAAACCACGGGTGTCCCTCCACTGGTGTTACGTGATAACGCCTTATGTCATGCAAATATTTTTTTTTTAATAAGAGTAAACAGTGGGGCAGGCGGAACGGGAAAGCGTTTCATTCCAGTTTTCGTGGGAACCGGAAAATACGGCCAGTGGGGTAGAGTAATTTTTTCGATAGCTCCGTGAAAGCTTTTTTAACGTTAAAATGCACATGCAAATTGACGCAATATTTTTTTTTATATTCTGGAATTTTGTTTGCGTTGGTAGAGGAGACGGGGGTTTCATTCGATTTGGTCGCTGGACGAACAAAAAATCCGACCTACAGTTTTTGCCATTTTTTACAGCTATTTCACTTTTATATCATCAAATGAAGATTTCCCCCCTCTCCTCTTATGCTGTAAACTCAGTTAATATTGTGGTTAAGCTAATGGACGGCACTGACCGTAAGTCATGCAACGAGAGCTTTTATTTTCCGAAATATTCTGTTATGAGTAATGGCTTGAGAAAAAAATTCCTTTTGCCAGAATATTTACTAGCCACAAGTAAATTATTTTAAAAATTTATAAAAGAAACGATACAAATAAATTATCCCAACGAGTTTTTTTTCCATACATTCCGGCAAAGTTTAAAAAAAAGTATAAGAAATATTTTATTTACATTTATATGGATAGGGATTTTATGCAATTTGGTTGCGAAGTAAATTTGTTGTGTATTGTTTTCGCGTTTTACGGTTATTCCATTTTATGTGATCACCCATAAGGTACTTTAGTGTTGTAAATCTGGCCAATATCATGGGTGAACTAATGGGCCTGATATGTGGTTCGTAAACAGATGAGAGATTTCATATTTGAAAAATAATTTGTTGTGAACGCCGAGTATTACGTAAAAATGCTGAAGTTTTATTGAATATTCATGTTAATTATTCATAAAACCGAAAATTATCGCTCTTACGGTAATAACCCCTCATAACCCCCAGAATTTAATTGAATTGCCAGTATTTTTCATTGAAATTGAAAAAAAGAATTTTAAAAAACAAATAGTCGCATCAAAAGCATTATTTCCCGGAATACCGTGCGAAACACCCCCCCCCCCCCCCCCGCCTCCGCCGCACTTCAATCCCCAGAATGCACCATAAGTCACGTCATCACCTAAGTGTTAATTGAGTAGAGTACCTCGAAGCGATTTGTCATTGTTAAGAGAATACCCGATACGTTTTTCCCGAGGGCGGAAGTATTAAACGCCAAAATAGCTGTGCCACCGAGAGGGTGTGAAGAGTTCACGGGAAGAAATACCGCCAGTTCGCTCCCACTTTACAACTTATTAATTACGAAGTCCTCCCCAAGGAATATGAGAGCCGAGACGGGGCCGAATGAAGATGGAGTCGAATTGTTTTTGTGTGGACAAGACACTCTGTAACTGGCACAAGGCCAGAGCCGTTCGTCTTCGTTGTTGTCCGCGTCTACAGCGAACTCTTCCTGCCAATGGCCAGGATTAATGTTCAACCTGTACTCTCACTGGTATTGATCACGAAATATCAGCCCCGCGAGATTTCTCTCTTCATTCTCATTCGGTAAGTAAATGATACCCTCAATGAGTGGGATCACGGACGTAAAAAATTCATTAATCGCTAATCTCGTGAATTTCTCACCGATAAAAGGATTTTTCTATTGTTGAGAGCTTCTGCGTCTCGTTACCCGAAGCATTTGTTGGTTAAGAGTGAACAAATACTGTAGTACAGAAGAATTATTGCGAGACTAGTCGTTATAAATCATCCGGAAGCCTCTTCCACTGAAGTGCAAGAATGAGTTTGCCGTCGAGCTTCTTCGAAAATAGTCCAACGAGGGTGGAATGGGGATACACCCACTTCCGTTGTGTTGTTAAATACTTTGGCAGTTTTGACAGCTCACGACCCGTAAAACGTCGGATTTTTCCGGCTTGTCGTTAAATTTCACAGAAATTCACTGGTGCTTCTCAACGGAGAGAATTTTTTAAAATTCACGTGCCAACAAATTTTCTTAAATAAACAAAAATGGAATTGAAAAATTCTACAAAATGTTCACTTTATCTCACTACATTGTTTACTCTTCAACTGCACGTTTTTACCCCCGAACCAGCCTTCTCTACAATATTAATTGTGAAATCCCTTTCACCTGAGAGTCGCCCCACAACGTAACCGTAAATTTCAGTCCAAAATTTCCATCAATGTCTCATATTTTTCTTTGAAAAAGGTCCATTCTTTTGTGCCTGGGGGATAAGAAAAATCTTTTGAAGTATAGTCTACCCAAAAAGCGATGGATTATCCATCCATTAACTTGAAATATCTCTCCTGACGGTTTACGCGCCCCCAAAAACGAGCGAATCCTTCATAAACTCGTGTCACTCTACCCCGACCCGGAAATACCTGCAATATCCTCCAAAAAAAAAAATAACAGACGCAATTCAGCAGGCAGGTGGTAATTAAAGGGGTGACAGCTCAAAGGGGTAAGATCTCCCATCTGTTGTATACATTAGAGAAATTGTATTTACGATGACTTCCTTCCACTGTCAAAGGGAATCCCTTCAACGCTTTGGCATTAGATTCAAAGAATGTTTCAAGAAAATAAAAATCATTCACGCTCCCTCCTCTCCCCCCTCTCCCCTAGCTTCACCGAACCGCGATAACAACATATTGTATAAAAGTTAACTTTCTCCTCATACCCCCGGAGCATTCGATTTCCCATTGATCTTTATGATCGCTACTACTTCAGCTCGGTAATACGATCTCCATTTCACGTGAGTCTCTTTATCCTCCCTCTCCCACCCCTCCCCCTGGCTCTTTGTAACGAGCTCTCCTCATTGCGCAAAATTTAACGTTACATTTTCACCGCCCGAAGGCTTTTGTTCCCACCAACGTAACCGTTTATCGCTAGTGCTTCATCCTGACGTCTCCGTGGCTCACTCATTTCCGGAAAATAAACCGAAGGCGAGGATATACCGAACGAACTGGCTTCACTGGAAAATAGAATGCCCCTCCTTATTCTCGTCCATCTGTTTCACTCTGTCCCATCCACTTGAGTCCCTCAGTCAACGTCCATCGCATTCACTTCTCATTGTCTCCTCCCACGTCGTCATTTTTGAAATATCTCGAACTTCTCCCGTGAAAATGCCTCACGGGTAACCACCGTTTGAGGTGAATTGAGCGCAAACTAAATACGGAAAAATTGATGTTTAGATTTTAGTAAAAAAAATTGTAATTTCTCTGATTTGTTGTCTTTTAACACGCCACGGGGAAATTGGAGAACATTCTCTTGGTCTTGACGCTTTCAGAAAGCAAAATCCCCACTGACGTAATTGAATCTGAAGGCAGATCAGGGATTGATCCCCTGCCATGTACCTCCTCGAGATTCACGTGATTTGAATTGACAATTCTCGGTGTGCATAACCCTCCGGATGTAATGGAAATCAGCCAGGAGCTGCACCTGACCAAACCATTAAATTCATCAATGTTATCCCATTCCTTCCAGCCACCCCGCTAGTCCCTCGATCCGGGCGCACCCCTTGCTAGACCCCAATGGAGACGAAATTGCCGCATTTCTGGGAAATTAGCTTTCGATATTCCGTTGAAAGACAGTTCTACCAAACTTCCAAAGATTTTAATTGTTGAACTTATCGAAATTAACAAGTAAAATCCATTTTTGGATTTTATTGCATACTTTAATCAATCACAACTCAAATTTGAAATATTCATTTTATTTTCTTTTTTCCAATCACTTTGACACACATAGTCGAGCCCATTTTTATCGCTCACCTATCTTCATCCCTTCACATCCCCCATTTCGAAAAAAATCCCTCTGATAACCCAACAACATCAAGAATAATCCGCCAGTGTTGACGAGTTTTAGTACCGCATAACCAAGAGGAATGAGAATGAGCCCCATCCTCTCAAGAAAGAAATAAAGAAAAAAACTCAGTACATAAAAAAAAGTATATAAAGGAGTGGAGGATCCCCTTGAACTGCACCACCTCAGCCCAAAAAGGTGCCTTGAAGATACAATTTCGAATGAATAAACCTCAAAGAAATGAATTCTCCGATACCCCCGAACGAGGTATTGATTTTCACCCCGGCATTGAATGCCATTGGAAACTAAACGCTCGAGGCGAAATTTTTAGAAGCCATCGGAAATGGAAGGCAAAATCGAAGCACCACAGACTCTGCAATTGTCTGTTCACCTCTGGTTAATTCACCGAGCCGTCACCCTCACTAATTCACTTCATTACCCGCTGCGCCACTGCTAATTGCTCTCCTCGGTGGTACTGTTTTCTTTTTTATTCTCATACAGATTTATGTGCGTCATCGATTGAAATAAAACGACAGCGAGTGCGAGTCAATCGATCTCTGAGATTCTCCAAGCTCCGGGGGATGGTGGGGTAAAATGGAGGGGCGGAAAAAATTTAATGACCATTCTGGCTGATAAATTACAAATATGTTTCCGGACACTACCAAATTTCACATAATATCACTTGATAATTGTCGGCCAACATTAATAACGCCCTTTTCGATCACATACGCACATCCGTGGACCTCCATTTCCCTTCACCCTCCCCCCAACGTTCCTATTCGTCGGAGACAGGAACGAATCCTGAGATTTCTTACATCTATTTTCCGTGTTTTCAAGTTATTCCGCCGAGAAAGGGGGAAGTAATAAAAGCCCGGGAGATCGTAATACGAGCGTAACGCGTGTTATTAAATTCCCGGTTGCCTCATCACGGCCTCCAAACATATCTCATATCCCACTGACTCGCTTTTTCCCGTCCGCAAGTGCCACTCGAAACCATTTTTCCCCCGCCCTGGGCCCTTGATAAACTAACCCGCCGTCTCCCTAAGCAACCGCAAACTGGTGTGTTTGAGGCTGGAATATGTCGGACTAAAAGTGTGTCAACCTTTGATGTTGATATTCAACTTATGACCTCGGGATTCTCCGGTTATTTCTACTGGATGAAATTCATTAAATGACAATGTGAATACTTTAAATGGATAAGAGGTTAAATGACATTGCACTGGCGGCGATGGCCTGGCACTATGGATTTAACACCCGAATAAAATGATTTTTACTGTATTTTCAAAGCTCCGGAACAACTGGAGCCTTCGAAACGACTTAGTTAAATACATCGTATAATTAAAATTTTATATTTCTCTATTAAAACGTTGTTCACAACAGCAATGAATGTCTGACCTCCCTCCAGCTATCGTCGATTTTTTTTGTACACCAACAAATAATAATTTAGAATGAAACAACAACAATTAATAAATATGTGTTTGAAATTTTAAAAAATCATTTTATTCACACGATTTCTAGCGTTTAAAAAAGGCCGACGAAGCTCAGACATTTATTTCTGTTGTATTTATGTCTGAACGTAGAACATAAATTTTTGTTCGGGTGAATCAGCTAATGCATGATCGCATTGAATGACTAGACGAATGTCCAGTAGATAAATTATGGAGACATTGTATAACCCATGCCCTGCCAACATTTTGATGTTTGAAACTGCATGACCACCTGAATGTGCACCCGTAAACGTTCCATCAAGGCTTATTGACATATTCCATTGTGAATAATTACAGCTGTAAATATACAATATCTAAATTATAACTCACTCGCTGCTGTATGGTAATTGTAAGTGCATCGCACAGTTAATCCAACAAGCTTCGCTGCCGTCTGACTAATGAGCCTTTTCTCTACTGCCGCACGTACGCGTCTTTCTCGTTCTCTCCTCCTACTCGTTAATTAACAAAATGAGAAAAAGTTGAATTCTGTTCACTCGTCTGTCTACTTTTATTTCAACGTTTCTGTTCATGAGTTATTTCGACAACTGCGAGAGATCGAAGTGTTAAACGATTCAGAGAAATTCAATATAAAAATTTAAAATACGTTGGGTGCTTGCGCGTGTGATCCTGATGTGAGTGTGAACGATGCAAAGATAACATCGTGCAACTATTATATCCTTGCATCATTGGCTTTATATGATATACCAATAGAGTGACGGTATTTCAGTGAACATTAGTTAATGCATTAATAGTAGAGCAATAATCCGTTGAAAGAATGATTTTGTTATTCGGATAAACTAGTTCATGATAAACGAACAATTTTATTCATGAAAAAAGTCAATAAAAACGTGCAAATACCACTGAAATACTGAATTCAATGAATAATAATTAGCTCACCATTCACACGCTAATCGCTGTCCTTCTCTGTTTGACTCTCCACGGGGGATTTTTTAAATAAAAAAAATCCTCGCGGAACCAGGGACATACTTCAACTGCATAATGTTCATGGTGGCAAGTAGCGTGGTACTCACTGTCCTGGTACTCAACTATCATCACAGGACGGCCGATAATCACGAGATGCAGCAATGGGTAATTGAGCGATTGTTAATTAGCACTAACGAGCAAATACTTCAAATGCGTGTATATATGTATGTATATGTATACATATCCATATATATCTATATTTACTCAGTGGATATACATATATAGATATATATAAACACACACATATATATATATATATAAACAATGAGTGGTCTCTCGGTGGCAGGCGGGGGGTATGTCAAGTGTCAACAGTAATCGGTGGCCCGCGCTGTGGGCGATATTCTTGATATTTGCAGGTGAAAACGGTGCTTTTGCAGTGGCTCCCCTGGCTACTGTGTATGCATAGACCAGGAAAAAAAATTACGCGGAAGACTATTATCATGAGCAACAAGATGAGGGAGATTGAGCGGCATAATAAATCCAGCAAGAGCCTCATAGCCAATGTCGCCGATATGAATGATGATTATCGATGCAGGAGCACCATGTATCCTAGTATGCCGTCTCCGTACGCACGGTATTTATGATCAAGTTCATTAAGGTTGTGTACTAGGTCGATAATTAATTTGTCTCAGATATAATTGGAAAAATTGTCGTAAAATCAAATCCTTCCTGCAATTTTTCACACCATTTACTCGACAATAAAAGAATTGAAAATTTTCCACTCTGAACTCATGGAGCATCGAACCATGAATTATTCTCGAGTGATATTGACAAATCCGTGTACGCAATAACGCGTGTAATTTCCACCTGAATCGTCCCTCAACTCTATCTCATTCGATTTACTCGAGAATTTCCCACACACGTTGTAATATGCAACGGTAGAAATTCAGTCAAGTGAAAATCAATCGTTGCGACGTTCACCACCGATGTCTCGATTTCGTGGTGCACGAGCCATGTATTCTCGATTGGGAATTGGGAAAGATATATAGTTTATCCCCCGCATGTATCCTACCATTGATAGAGATAATCGATTTTAGCGGAGGTGGACACGATACACCTGGCAGGCCATCGACAGTCGATGAAACGGCTGCATCAATGCCACTCAGTGGTACCCAGAGGGAGCTCCAGACGATTCTCAAGGAGCTCCAGTTTATCACTAAGAGAATGAAAAAGGCTGAAGTCGAGGCGGAGATCATCAGCGATTGGAAATTTGCTGCGATGGTCGTTGATAGGTAAATGAATGACCGATATTTACAGACGATTATTAATTTCATCGGTGATGAAACTCTGAATTATCTGTTCCTAGGCTATGCCTGATACTTTTTACGCTGTTCACGGTGATCGCAACAATAACCGTGCTTTTATCAGCGCCACATATAATCGTCCAGTAGTAAACTGCCCAGGCCCAGCCAGCAACAAACCTTTCCGAAGAAGCCTCCTCCTAATACAAGGTAAACTACACTGATGGAAGAATTCGGTTAATGTTGCCCATTGAATTCACTTTATTTTCGTTCCCATCGACATGAACAAAATATATATTCGTTGGACTTAACTATAAAGATTATTAATCCAATAAAATGAATTTCCCAGGCAGTTCACACCACCTTATTCCCATCGGCGATTCACGAATTAAAAATCATTAGCTAAATGTTGTAACTAGTCTGGAATATTTATTTACCATCAAGCGAATTCTTGTGTCAATGTATGGCCCTAAAATACCCTGAAATATCTCGCCCCAATGACGCCAATCACCTCCCCCCTGTCATTTATATTCCAGTAGAAACGAGAGAACGAGTCGTTCGAGTCGAGATAAAGTGGCTGTGAACTAGCGAAGTGGACGAACTAGTTTCACAGAAAAAAAGCTGCGCCGCCCGGGGGGCAAAAGGAAGAAGGGCCAAACTTCCGGCGAGCTAGAGGGAAAAAAAAAAGATCGGGCCAGTAGTTCCGAGAGTGCAACGAGAAACAAAGTACTTGTAACGCGCCTCCACGGCAGTCCCTCCTCTCCAGGAAGAAAAAAAAATCCACTATCGCCCTCTCAACTCCGGGAGTTCCAGGCGCAGGGAGAATATGTAAGACCAAGTGAAAGACGTGTCTCACACGACTCGTTCAATCTCGATTGTGGCAAATGGAGGAAAACTCTTCAACTATATCCAAAAAAAAACCAACAACACTGAAAACACTCAAAAGCAAACTCTCCAACAACTTCCATTTCAACATCTTCCACTTCTCGACGTTATTCTCCGCGACGCGAGAGCATCGGGCCTTCCACTAATTCCGGCAGACATCCACCCGATTTCCACGTGGAGTTGAAGCACTTGGAGAAGTCATACAGGACTGTTACACCGGTACGTCGTGACACGACAGTCACTGAACATTCGCGGTCTCTATGATTTTTCTGACTGGCTAAAATCCCGGAAAACAAATTCCTGGCGGAACTGACTGCCGGAGTTTCCTCACTACCATCGCCTGCAGCGAGTCCTTAACACACTGTAGCCACTGAAATGTTAATGACTCACTGCTGAAGATGCGGAAATAAAACAACGATGCTCAAAGCTCGCGTTGCAGCAAATAATAGAAAAAAACAAATACATATGTGCAAGTTTTTTTTTTCTTACTACCGCCGCGCGCGAATCGAGACAGAAACGATAATCATAAAAGAAATACTATTAAAGAACAAAATCGATGATAGATTATATAACACGTGTAAACATAAACACAAACTGCCAGATCGATTCGCCCGCTCGAGAGTGGTGAAAAAATGGAGGGGAAATGAAAAAATTTTGAGAAATTTCTCATTCCCTTCTCAATGGGAATATTTCTCGTCTAAGATATTAATACTTAATGTGTAATTACGTAGGTGTATAATACGCTATCGAGCGCCGAATTCAGTTTATCTCCGCGTTATGTAAATAATATATTTTAATTCAAAATTATTTGAAATTAGTTGTGAGCGATTTACGAATTTTATCGCAATGAGATTTATTTCACTACGTTTGCGCGCTAAACGGGGATGTGTTTGTTTGGGGGAGAGCCCGTGGGGTAAAAGGTGAATTTTAATCTAAAGTGTTCATATATGTCTGTTAAAATGCGTCGCGTTTCGTCGATAACACGTGCGATCGTCGAGGCTCCTATAATCTTCGTTAAATAACGAAATACTAATTAAATGGAGGGGAAAAGGTCGCAGTAACGATCTCTTTTTTTATTCCTTGCTGAACTGTCGCACGTGACTGGAAAAAAAACTGATAACACACTTTTTATTTCGCGTCTTTCGGGCCCGTTCCCTGATGAAGTGCTGTCAACTCGACTAAAATTCAATTTAGATGTTGTTCTTTTGCTGTTACTTTTATTTTAATTTTATTGCGATGGTTTAACGAGTGGAATCACAGACGAAATGGGAAATATGTTGATGACACATCATCAGAATTTGATGAGCGCCACGGAAAAATGAATACAAAGGGTGTAATTGCGTTTTTGTGTGCTGCGGATTGAGGGTAAATGGCTTTCAGTAATTTAGTTTTTGACGTATACGCCAGGTCATGGAGTTTTAGGGAACTTCGGGGTGTCAGAGAGAGGATTGACAATACAATTATTCGGACTCATTGTTTTCCCAGGCTTTGAGAGGTCTAATACTGCTAGTTAATTCACCCCTGTCCAGAATGCAATTTTTACGGCTGACAGAGACGTTCGTTAGGATTTTGCCGCTTGACAAAGGGAGACAGTTTCATTTGGTGGTTGTAATATATTTTTTTAGAGTCGTTATCAATGTGGAGTAAATGAAAAAGTTATTAGAGATTAAATTAATCCTTCAAAATGTTTTGTTTTTATTGCAAAAAAAATTACTAATGAGATGGATGATGGCGTGGTTAATGAGAAGAGTTTTCATAACTTTGGAAAATTTCCGATAATTGGATAACATATATATTCCGAGCTCCCGAAAAATTATTGTCCTTAGAATATCCTGAATTAATCTATTGAATTTATCCTCTCAGATGAATTGATTTTCTCTACAAATTATGGGACAGTTAAATTCAATTTGTAATCACCAAACGTTCTCCCCTTGAAATTTCGCGGAATAAGTTAAAAGCCCCGTAAATAATCCGCGAATATGTTATTCGAAATTCGGGAAACTTTTGGCAATTGCCTCCGACAATCCTCGATAGTCGTACAGCATCCGACATTTTTATGAAATCTCCAATTGCTCCATTGAATTATATCCCTCCCCCAAGTGCTCCCTCAGCTACTCACCAGTAATAAAAAACGCCCCGTCGAAAGAGAATAAAATACTAGGCGTGGGCCGTCTAATTATGATCTATAGACGTAGACGTCACTGGACCGGGCACCATCCGAAGCTTATAAATTTTCCCGGGGAAGGCCGACGCCAGGATGGAAAGGCTAGTCCCACTTGGACCTCCACGCCGTAATTCATTGTAGAGCGAAGGGAATAAAGCTGTCTCGCTTCCGTCCACCTCTCGCACCCTCACTACCCCTCGTCCGTTGTACCGATGGCCGAGGACACTGCCGGAAGTATTGATACCCATCCGTGCAATTAATTAACCCTGCAATGATTAACTTGTTACATTTTAATGTTCAATGCCATCCATACATCTCGACTGGGGAATTATCGATTGTCACTAGATCTGTTGAATTAAATACACTCACAATCAGTTTGATTAAATTACAATGAATTTCATTACAGAAAATAGAGACGGAAATTGACTTTCAATATGTCAATTTGATAATTCTATTTCATATCTTATTTACTTATGTTTTTCGTATAATTGAGGTGTGCTTAATTATTTTGGGGGTATTTTTAGTCACGTGCGCGTCAGCGGAAATAAAGAGAGATCAATTGGAATTATCAAAGATAATTGAAAGCCTCGACCTCGCACGTTGACAAGAATATAAAGAAACCGTCGAGCGTCGTCTGAGAATGTGTCGAGAATATCAACCTGCTGTCCGCTGTCTCCTATCAACCCCTCTAATCATGCGCTGGGCTTGAAGCTGACATAGCAAATAATAAAAATATAAACTAGAGACTGGATTCTCGTGGGACTGTTCTCCCAATCCTCTTTCAATGCCAATGAGGATCCACCGTAAGGCGAGTGATCGGCGCTCGGATCACCGGGCTGCCATTGTCACTGAAAATAATAATGAACAAATAAAACACCGTTCAAACAACGTTAGAACGTTTAATGAAGTAATGAATAAACCTCAATGATGATGAAGTGTTCCGATAAATAAATGATTTAAAATAGGTATCGAATAAACATATAAATATTGTACACAGTTGATATGATATTTATTAATTTGGTGAAATTGTGTATTTAAATGCGCGATGTGGAAGTGTTGAGGACTTCAGCCTCAGTCTGATTGAGCTGGAGAATGTAAGAATGGTCAATGTTATTCCAGTCATATCCGCGATTGATGATAATTAGGGCGCTCGGTCTCGTGATACTGTCCTCCGATGTGCGTGTGTTTCCGGCATGTATCGCATTCGATGACGATAGGGGGAATGTACAGAAATGAACTCTCGTTTTCCAACCACGAAGCAAACACCTAATTATATTTCGTACTACCGGGGGGCGACGAAAATTGTGTTAAACACTTGCATTCAGCAGTGGTATTCATGTTAATTGGATACACGATAATTCCGCGGAGGGGGGGGGGATATTATTAATACCTTCAATCATATGATCTACTATAATAACTTGATATACTTAAAGGGAAAATATTTTTTTAACTAATTACAGAAATATCCATAGGAGAATTTTTGCAATTTTCAATCATTTTCGCTGAGATGGGGTTGAAAATGTATATTTTCGTCGGCAAAAAATCCCGCGCAGAACAATTAATTCAGTAATGAGATAACATTTATTTACTGCAAAGTGGAGTGAAAATAAAATAACAATTACGGGGGGTGAAGGAGGAGAAGAAGTCTGGGAATGAAAAAAGAGGGAAAATGGACTGAAACGAGCCCTCCGGGAAATTTGCCCAGTCTCCGGGAAATAGTGAGAGCCTCGCCTCGAGGCATTGAGAACTCACGAGTCAACTTTGTCCAAGTCCATTCGTTGAAAACTTCTCCTAGACCATCGAGCATCCTTTTTTCCTCTTCCACTCATTTTATTATTCTATCTCTTCTGCTCGCGCGATCACTTTGATCTACCTTGTGATATAATTTGTGACAATTTGATTGCTAAAAAAATCTCGGATTTTTTCATCTCATCTGCAGTTGAATGACGCTGAAATAATGGAAGTTTCGGAGTCGATTAAAATCGAGTGTTCCAAATTGCTTTTACAGTGCGAATTTTGTGGGACCACCGATGACAATTATTTTCATCCCCAAATGCACTCTCAATTCCCAAATCACTCCGGTCTCATCCATTCCATTGACTGCAAACTCCATAAGCACTACAAATGGAGGTGAAAAAATCGTAATGATGATGGAGTGACGGCACAATCCCAGTAATTGTTTTGTGATTAATTTATTATTAAAACTATCAGAACATACCTTGTCATCATGATTTTTCCAACACATTCGGACTCCATTGGACAGATGATTTTGTTATTATTGTCACATCACTCCAACACCTGGAATTAATGATAAAAATTCAATTATGGATAATATCGACAGCCAAGAAAACCGTAGAAGACACTTGAATTACATTAATTGCATCTCGACCCGACAACTCCGGTTCATCTCATGTGTTCCGTAATGGCAATTATTTTCTACCGCTCCAGCACAAATGCCTTTCTAATTCTTCTAATTACAAAGGTACTTCAATCCATTCGAAATCAAAGCTTTCATTCCCCCTCTTTTCACCAGTGAGAAAGAAAAAGAATGAAAAAAACGCCCACCACTCTTTCGGAATTCCAACCGTTTCTCGTTATCCTCGAATTATTCGAAGCCTCGCAATTACAACTCTCACCAGAGCCCTCTCCCTCCCACTTTTAATTCTAACCAATACTGATTCTGGTAACATCTATCGAATTTCACCCGTTTCGGGCCATTCTTCGTACTATGATCACGTGTAGAAGTATGAAGGGTGAACATATCCAGTTATAACCACCTGGGTCATTTGGAATTCTTCGTGGAACTTCCGAGTCGGTCGAATGGTTCCCTCGTTATCGGAGAATTAATCGTGGGGCGTTTCGTATCACCCCATTACCCCGGGCTTCGATATCGTTCGTGATGTGAATGCAACTACTGTAATGTCTCTTCAATCGTATTGTTGGCGTTCAAGGGGTTTGCGTTTCTTGGAGAATTCGACGCTCGGAGTTTATTTTTCACTCGAGAATTCCCTTGTCAAGGTGTCCTCAAGAATGTCGACATATTGGTGGGAGCAAGTTTGATGGTTTGTTCGGACGAGGCAAATGAGGGCTGTTTTGGAGCACTGAAATTTCCATAAAACCCGAAGCAATCGTTTCGCATTTTCCATAATTCATTAATTATTTCTTCACCTATCGGGGATGAAATTCAAACTCCATTAACCCACCTAACGAGAAAAATGTTCCGGGGGATAGGCACAGCGGGTACATGTGGAGTTTAATTGCCGTCAATTAAGTCACGAGCCAGAGAATAAGGGCTCGAAGGAAGTTGCAGCGATGAGTGCAGATCGCAGGATATGAATACCGGAAATGAAAGGATTGAGGGAGAATGATGGAGCTTTACGGGTGTGATATTTAGCGATGATAAAGAAAGCCTGAAAGGGTTCAGTGGTGTCTCTCAAGTCGGCAAGGCAAACGATGATAAATGAATGGGCCACGGGGAATAAGGAGCCAGAAATATCGAGCCCCTGCGGGCTACCGAAGGCGAATACGCCACTCGGGAGAATGGACTAGGAGCTGTTATAGATGGTATATGGAGAGTCGTTAGTGACACACGGGGTGAAAATAAGATGGAGTTTGAAAAGTTTTTTCAAACTACCGAAGATGATTTCTTGGCTATGTTGGATTGGATTTTCACTTTCCGCGGGTGTTTTATTTTTTATTTTTGTTTCTGGTGGGAAAACGAGCGTTTTGGGATTTTGAGAGGGGAAGATATGGAGAATTTTATTCACACATCATGTGCATGAGTACAGAGGTCTTTAAAAAAATAGAGTACTTGCATGAGACAAGGGAAATTACAACTATAAAAAAACCAGTGCGGGCATTGGAGATCCCGAACACACGCACACAGAGGCAGGTAATTAGATGGAACATCAGGGGGTGAATTGAGACCAGATGTTTCGGAAATTGGGCGTTAAAGTATCGTTAGATGAGTCAAGATAATTAATTAACGAAATTTAAGGGAAATATTGAAGAAACACAATGGAATTGATCTAGGATTATTCGGGCTACGCGTTTGTATGTCCATATTAAAAATCTTTATCTCTACTTCCTAATATTCGCGTCGCGTATTATTAAAGATGAGAAATGCAACAAGTAAATACAATTGATATATTATAGACCGTTATAATGATAGGAGAAAAACTATTGAGTTTTAAAACTGGAGTCATTGAATTTCGTCTATTCGGAAAAATTGATTAGTGGTCCGAGTTCATCGACAATGTCCAGGGACCCTGCCAATTGATAAATGACGGAACTAAATTTCATGTTGTGAAGTTTTACATCGAGACGTCATTGGTTAAAGATCATTCTATCGAATGTACACAATTTTTAGATGAATACTGCGAGTTTAGAGGTACATAAAATTTGTTGAACAAAAAATAATTAATTAATGAGCATTTAAATTGATCGCTGGACGAGACAATTCATTGACATTATTGAATTGGAAGTGAAGCGGAAAAACAAACGCTCGGCAATTTCGTCAAAATTCATTAGTAATTTTTTTTTTAAACAAACCGAGATGAAAGATAGCGTCACAAGTTATATACTCGCAAAGACCAACGAGAACGCGCAAATTTACTTATCCAAATGAGATTCATTAAAAGCAAAAGCCCAAGTAGAATAAAATGTAAAATAAAATAAACATCGTACTACGAGTGACGGAAAAAAAAGGAGGAAGAGGAGAGAGTGTTTGCCAAATAAAAAGCGCGCCACGCAAACAAAGTGGAAGGGGAGGAAACCCATTGGAAGAGAGAAATGAATATTTAGAGGAGGACTGGCATGAACTATCCTGTTCCCAATAGGCTACAGTAATAAAGCTACTATACACGTAATTAAAACATTAGGAATAAGTTTAAATAAATTAAAACTTGTTGGAAAATTTGTCATTGAAAAAATGAATGATAATTCAATTAATCTGGTAGAAATAATATGACACTATTCCTGTCAGTAATTTTTGCCTTCGAAAATCATAAAGAGTTGGAAGTTTATTAGATACCTGATGGCAAATTATTCACGAATAATTCTTTTTTTTTTTCAGTGAAAAATATTTTTCTTCTAATAAATTTTCTTCATCAATTGACCGCATTTTATAATTCGGATAGTTTCGGAATTTGCACAGTTGAACGAGAATTTCAATTGAAATAATGTCAAGTAAGAACAAATGACAGCTTTCAATTATAAATTTTCCAACATGTCAATTGATAAAACCAAAAAAGCCGCGGGGTATGCTCAAAATGTAGTTGCAAATATCGTGTAATTTATTTTATATTGTTTAACATTCTGTGGTACGCTGTGACTGTTTATCGATTGAATCTCCCGTTGTGTCACGTGGACGAGTGAGAGAGACGACAGCATGTGAAAAAAAGCGTTGAGGGAATAAAACGAAAAAAATGTGAGTTCAGACACTTGTGTCGTCTCCTGTGTGCGTCGGAGAATGTTTGTTCACTGGGTGGGTGCGTACGAGGAGGAGAGCATGAGGGATGAAAGGGATAAAAAAAAATAAAGAAAAAAAGAAAATGTCCGAGGGTTGGACGAGAGCGATAAATAGAATGGCCGTCGGGGAGAGTCTGCATGCAAACGAGCGAATGAAAGGAACGAGAGAAAACAAATAACGCGCACCAGAGGGTGGTGAAGTGAAAGGATCCGGGTCCTTTCTTTCTTTCCCTTTTTTTTCGTTCATTATTCCTTTTTTTTGGTGGGCCGATGATGATAGGGCAAAGGAACCATTGGCTACGGCTCGATCGATAGTGTCAAAGGAGTGGGTATCGATAAACAAACGCTATTTCAAATTTTCGAGATTGTTTTTGGTCTCCGATACAAAGAAATCAATTTTCTAAAAAAACATTCCTTTGAAATTGTGATTTATGATTAAATTTGTAATTAATTGAATTTAGTTAATAAAATTAATTATTAGTTTCATAAATATTTCAATCTAGTTGAGAAGAAACTTTTTTTTCATCATCGAACAACTGATCATAATTACCTCTATGAGAATGATTTTTTTTTTCAATATAAATAATCCAAGGGCTTTCCCATACTTTACCGTAAATTTATTACCCATAAAAGTGCCAAGTTTCCATGATTAAATCATTCGGTATTACCGCAGTATTAAATCCGGAAAACTCGCTCTCATCCACCCTCGAGACCCCCTAATAAATGCGTTTATATTTAAAAGAATAAATAACAGGGCAAAGCCAATTGTCCAGATAAAATTTAATACAATAATACGATGAATTTAAAGAATAAAAACACGATGATGAACAAAATAAATAATGTTAAAAGTTAAACTTAATTAACGATAATAGATAAAAAATAAAATCACCGGGTTGTGTGTGGAGGAGAGATGGGCGTCATCGATGCTCAGCTCATCCCCTCCTTGCGCTAGTCGTCTCGTTTCTTTTGAAAAAAAAAGGGTAGAAACTGTATTGAAAAAAAAGATGGCCATAAAAACAAGAAATATCATTAACGGGGGAGCGTGTATACGTCTGAAACGGGAAATTAAACTTCAGTGTTGCGAGCTTCCGGTGGGGAAGGCGCCGATCGATCCTGCATACACATACCAGGTGTCTGTACACTCTTTATAATTTTTATTCCAAGTTTACACAAATTTTATCCAACAAATTTTACTGTATTGATTACGACGAGACGAGGAAAAACAACCATTATTGTATAATAAAGAAGTACATTTATTCTACTTTCTCGTATGACACGCCAAAATGCATGTGAACGTTCAGAACATAAACGTGAGATGGGACGAAAAAAAAAAAGATGGCGAAATAATGTATACTTTGCGCTACGTACTGTTTATTGTTTATTGCCACACACAATGGATGACGTACTTTTTGGAAGAACAGTCACGGGAGGAAAAAAAAAATTTTTTTCCACTGACATTTTTATTCATAACCCCGTAATTCTCATTCTCATATATCCTCCGTTGTGAGTAATTTAACGAGAGAAAAATACACATAGAATAACAAAATGTCAACGATACAATACAGGGAAAAAGTTCAAAGTAATATCGCGCTATTATTTTCCCCCTTACCCTATCAATTTTCCCAAAATTCATGAATATCATTGTCATCAAAATTCCTCACATTTCATGTTGATAACTGACAAACCATTGAGTACGTCATTCTATTAATTATAACGAACGATCGTTGAGCGTTGTCATAATTCGAGAGAAAAAAAATAATAATGACGCGATCAACAGGATCAAGCACACTTATTGTAAAATATCTCCGTACAATTCTATTCATTATTAAAGATTCGAAAAAATTTTATGAAACAAAATGATGAATAACTAAAGATAAATATTATTAAATTATTAAATAAATGAAAATGAAAAAAAAAAAACACGAGGAATTATGGATAATCACTTTTGTATTTTTACGTAAAATTTTAACGTGACCTATGACATAAATAAATATTAATCTGTAAGGTTTTAAAAATGAATGACGGCGAGATGAGCGAAATAAATGATAATTAAATAAATAAAAAAGAATATGAATACTGTTATCATGTAATTTTTCATACGAGGTAGTGAAACAGAGAGAGAGAGAATTTTAATGAATAAAACATTTGAATAACAAATAAAAATTATATAAAAAAATAAATTGATGAATAAATAAAACCACGAGCGAGTGTGTAACAAAGAAGTTTAAAAGTGAATGAGAGGATGACAATGTCATAGTATATTTGCATATGTGCGATGAACGGAGAGAATCGTGGATTTGTATAGAGCAATCCCCTTCCCCCCCTCCCTTATTAAAATAAATCTATGATAAATATTCATAAGAATGTAACGTGAAGAATCCTAAAAATTCACGGGAGAATGATTAATGGAAGAAAACCACCATTAAAAAAATGCCTGCTCCAACGAATGGTTTCAATGTCAATCTGTGGCTAATCATAATAAAGAATATAAACAAATTGTAAACTAATACATAGAGAACTACAGAAAAATCGTTACTACTGCATATGTTCATTTGACGATGCCACGTCAATAGAAATAAACAAATAAAGAAAAAATTAAAAAATAATCGCAATTCATCAATGCCAAGTGGACATAACTCACTGATTTATTTCGGTCGAATACCTGTGTTTTGTACATAAAATGATGAAAAAAAAAAACAAATCCGCCAGTGTGTCATAGTAGTATCGATTAATGTTGCATAGTTATCGGAGAATGTTTTATAGCATTAAAATAAGGAATACAGTTAATATCAACTTATTTCCTTATTTACGAGAGAAAGAAGTGAGAAAAAAGAATTTTTTAAAAACCATCACTGCTGTAGTGAGTAGATTAAAACGATCAATTATCAATATGTGGAGATGAAGTCTGCGTACGAGTGAACGCCTCTAGTCTTTCGTTAGATAACATATATGCAAGTGTAGATAGTGCTTCCAATTGAGATATTTTTTATTGCTATTTTTCACAATCGACACCTGCGTTCGTACAATTTTTTATATTAAAAGAATGACAAAAAAAAAGGTGGAAAAAAATGAAGAACAGGCAAGTGTGCAGGGGCGTACGATCGGTGGGTACCTCACTCGTACGCAATCTTTCCCACGAAACAGAAAAACATAAACTCTCTGTTCCTCTCTGTTTATCTCACTAAGTTGAAAGCACAAAAAAGTGCGTGAAATGCTCTAAGAGAAATGAAAAAGAATAGTTAAACGTTAATCACCTATCGTAGCGCTCGTTCTGAATCTTAAAAGCACCGTCTATCGTAGCGAACCTAGTCTCGTAGACACTCGGCAAATGGTTCGATGAGCTTTGTAGTCATTAATAAACATTAACCGTGAAACAACGTTAATCCATACAAATGAAAGCACCCCATTGCCACTGGAATTCATCCCGGAAATTCAACAATTTTTTTTTGTCCACCTCAGACCTCATCAAGTCTTTCAGCTGCAGTAGCAGAATAAATGAAAAAATAAAGTCGAATAAGTAACGCAAAGCTCGCGAATCGCCGTTCATTAATCGTCGTAAATTCTACGAAATAACAAAAAGCAAAAAAAAAATATCTTTATTCACTCTTTCTCTAGTGTTAGTTTATTGTCTCTGTCTTCGAGGATGTAACTCACCTAGAATTTCTCACGAAAGAAAGGGAGAACGAAAAAGAAGTACTAATTAAACAAAAAGTGAATTGAAATCGTGATTAAGTGTATCATTCCTTCTTCAGTCGTTTCCATCGAACTTTGCCAAAACAAAAAAAGCCAAAATGGGAAATAATGAGCCCTGAAATAAGGGAATATCGCACACTATATAGGGCCTAAGTACTGTCTAAACAATCCAAAGGGAAAATAAATCCAGGTATTGTGCACTCACTTGTCTCAAACGCCTGACAACACTCAAAACTGACAGCTTGTGTAATAATCCATAGTTGTGTACGACAAAGAGATAAAATCTGTGACAACAAAAGTTCTCCTATTGTGTTAAATAATCTTGAAAAATGTTAAACTTCATTTCACCCATCTCTCGACAATGATTATTCGGAATGAAATCGCGGCTTTGTTTCCAAACTGATGAGTAAAAAAAAAAGCAACAAAAACAAAAAATGAAAAACCAATACCTGAATGTATAAATTATTTTTGCAAATAACACGAGTGCGAAGGGGGAGATATAATTACCGTTAAAATATGTTCGATCGCTGTAAAGAGATATTTAATTTTAAAACGATAAATAATAATCGATTGTATCCTCTGGCAGAAAATATATATATTAACCCCTCGATATATCATCTCTGTGTAAAATAATCAACGATTTTAAATGAAAAACAAAAAACGTGGAGAATATAGTGAATTTAACGAGAATTTGCCTGCCTGCGAATTGCCTTTTTTTAAGATGTAAATTAACCAATCCAAGGGGCTCCATCAATTACTGACAAAAAATTGAAATTACTGAGAACAAAGGAGATGGTTGATTCGGACATTCACCATTGGAGGCAATCCAAACAAGAGAAAAATAATAATAATAATAATAATGGTATATTGAAACTGAGGTATTCTCACCCCAGGTGTTGGGCCCGTTGAGGCACCAATTGTACTCTAGTGAACAAATGGAATTTAAAGAAAAAACAAACACAGGCTGACTCGGTAAGTCAGTGGGGGATTTGCCGGGGGAGCTAAAAAAAACTGCTCGAAACGACGCTATACAGCTAAGCATTAATTATAAGTTAAACAAAGATGACACATGACGATTGCGGTGAAATGAAATGTGGTTATGCTACAGACAAATGAACAATGTAATTCCCCTGTAATTACTGATATGAAATACAGAAACATATTAATAATATGGATAATTAATAAAAAACGTATGAAATACGGCGGTTCTTCATTATTCCTGGAGATAATAAATAGGCTTTAATCATTTGTGGCCGACTACTTTGGCAGTATCTACTAGCGAAATAGTGGGGGGATAACTGGAGGAGGTAAATTTCCGACTTTTGTTAAAATTGAATTTATCTTTCGTCAAAATGGAATTTTTCGGTCGGAGGAAGGCCTATTCTGTTTTGAATTACCTTCCGCCTCCGTGGAATGATAGAGAAGCGGGCAAACAAAGTTGTACCAACTTCAGTTACCTACGGTAGGTTTGGCCCATCCGTTCTCTTCGTTTTCAAATGTGGGAACTCTAAATATGCAGGTGATTAGTCCAAATAGTGGTAACTAAGGCTATCAGTAGTATGACCCTCACCCGGTCAGGAGAGTCATGTGGTGAGAATGGCGCAGACAACTGTCAAACACTGTTTCTATGGGCTATTAATTTAAGGATATTGGAAGATTCGACGAAAATGTCTATTAATTTGGATGTAAGACTGAAGCGAGCTAGTAAAATCTATCACGAAGGAGTGAGTAGTTTGATTTTTAATGTTTTTTAACAAGAGGGATAAATATCGCAGATGAATTGACAAATAGGTTATTCAAGGAAACAGTCACTGGATTACTTCTGCTCCAAACGAATTCTGAAGTCAAACATGATGGAATCTCGCTGACAATGGAAGGATCTGTCAACTTGCAGTTGAGTTCTAAAAATGTGGGAATTTTTGAAGCTTTTTACAACTCAGTGAAGGTACCAACTTCTCCTTTATTTTTATAAATATTAAAAATTACTGGCTTCTGTGTCGATATTGCCTCCTCCTCCCATCATTAAACTAATCACCTCCTCAAAATTTAGCCCATCCAACTGGTGCAATATACTCTAGCAGTGGCTCCAGCTGGAAAAATTCCCAGTGGAAAAACTGAAATCCCCTTCGAGCTGCCCCTGAAACCTCGTGGATCGAGAACTCTGCACGAAACTTATCACGGAGTTTTCGTCAATATTCAGTATGTCATACGATGTGACATAAAACGGAGTTTCCTTGCCAAGGACGTTAGCAAGTCCCTAGAATTTATGGTAGAGAATAAATTGGGACTGCCCAAGGAGATTTCAGTGTCGAATAAAACCGTCAACTTCAAGATAATGCCAGAGTCACTACAGAATATTCGGGACCGAGCCAATGTCCCTCGTTTCTGCATCACTGGGAAAATCAATTCGGTCATTTGCAAACTCTCTGAGCCACTCACTGGAGAGGTAGTGATTGAACGTTGTGAGACAACGATCAAGTCTATTGAACTGCAACTAGTGAGGGTGGAAACGTGTGGCTGTGCTGAGGGATACTCTAGGGATGGTGAGGGCTTCTTCCATTGGAGAATATTTTATATCTTCTTTTATTGAAAAACATCACATCATTTTTATTATTCACAGCAACCGAAATCCAGAATATACAGATCGGCGAAGGGAATGTTTGCATTGGTCTGCCGATACCTATTCATATGATATTTCCCAGGTTATTTACCTGCCCAACATTGAGCACAAGTAATTTCAAAATTGGTAAGACCCAGTGACTAAATACTTCCAATCAAAATTTTTGGAACATTGTACAAACGGTCATGCCATTTGGCATAACGTAGTAATCGATTTTGTCCTTGAAGTGCCTTGAATTACCTCAAACTCAATGATAATTATCTTTCAAGGACGTTTTAAATTGAATTCTATGCGGTCCTAATTTTATCTAGAATTTCCAATAAGAATCCTAGTAATATAAAAATAAATTGACACAATTCTCATTTCAGAATTCGAAGTAAATTTGATCGTCGTCTTCGAAGATGATTACCTCGTCACAGAGAATTTTCCGATAATCCTCGGGCGTTACTGAACATCGTTAACGATTTTATAAATTCTAATAAATCTACAGAGATTATTTGTGTAAAAATGTACATTATAAGATTGATATCATTTTCTCCTGCGCTATAAACCATGGGTAATAAAGATACTCATTAAAAAAGGCTTTAAAAACGACCAACGTTTTCCAACAATAAATTCGTCTAAAGGAGAAATGTATCAGTTATTCGAGACCGATTTTTTGAATGAAAAATCTGTAGTATTTTTCAAGACTTCTATTTTGGCTCAATCCAACTGAGACTAATAAAACAACATATCCAAGGACAAATGTCATAAATTTGTTCTGCTTGAACCAGCCGACGATTCCAGTGCTTGCAGTCCTTCTACATAATAATATCACATTTCAGTGAAAACTATTTTTTTTTAAATCCCTTATTTTAAAAAAACATTTCATTTCATGGTCGACTTACTTGAGTGTGCTGAAGTCTTGACTGTAAACCAGGAGATACCGAATTCTCACCAAATCATTATTCTGTACTAAATAATACTTGTTTGGAATTTTATCCCTGACGGACATTGCAAATCCCTTAGGGGTAGCACCGTCTGTAAACAAGAAATCGCCCATTATTCAATGCTAAATCAGAGAAAGCTCAACTCAACTAATTAATAATCTCAATTACTGCTGTCTCCTTTTTTCACGTCTGGATGATTAACAACTTCACACAATGCGATGCAGCTCATCTCGCACCCCAGCATACTTCCTCCCCAGCTATAGCCTACAGGGCTGAACCGCAAACAGACCCCAAGTTCACTCGAAAGATAAATCCCATCTCCAAAGAGTCCAGGCTGAAAAGTTTATTGAATCCATAATAAATTTAGAGAATTATTATTTTATTATATTACTGTCGTTCTAAAGCTGAACTGTGACGAACGAATATTTATGATTGTTGACTGATTACCAGGTATTTAAAGAACTCGTTTACCTGGCTCATGTGTTGCTGAATACCATAATGAATAATGGAATGAAAGTTCTCCAATCTACTTCCATGGTACGCGTAAAAAGTGGAATGACCTTTTATCGATGCTTTCCAGCGATCCTCCTTGGGCGATTGATTTGGAGTTGCCACTTGGAATATTAAATTTGGCCTTGCAACCATCACTTCGGATGGCACTCTGCTCAGTATTGTCTCGTACTTGATAAAATTACATTATTTTCAATGAGAAACTTGTGAACAGGTGTAATGAGGTCGGGTGAACACTGACTAATGCTTTTATGTGAAATAGTTCGTTAATTCAGGTGAAAGTGAAGTTGTCATGATAATAATAAAAGGGAGAAGTGAATATTTTGCTCCGCTATTGGATGAAATGCCCAGCTTACATTTTCTTTCTTAATGGATTTAAGATGAGGATCTCGAAGTGTTATTAACACCCAATAGAGCAATTCAATAGCTTCCCTGTGGTTCTCATACAGCTTTGAATCGTCCAGTCGTTCATAGACGAGGGCCAGCGGTGGGATTCCATCCACAACTTTTCTCTGAATATAAAGAGGGGAATGTGAAAACATTTGTGATAATTTTTTCTTTGAAATCGTCTTGAAAACGAGTATCTTTGTCCATTTATGATTATTCTCACCAATTTCTCAACATCTTTGCATTCGTTCTCGATATAAGCCGCGGGAAATGGCTTCAAACAAGTGTTGTGGCGATAGGTATTGCACGCAGTGACGAACAATGACCACTTGAGATCAGCAGCATGAGGATCATGATCCAAAAGTGTTTTTAATGCCAGGACTTTCTTCTGGAATTCCTCTAATTCCATGGAATTTATCGAAAGCCCATCACTAATCACATTCAATGTCACGTCATTACGGGCATTCGCGTTATCTATTTTCATTTTGTCTTTAAAGCTCTTCTTATCCAACCACTTGCTGTACATCTGGGGACTTCTCTCCAGCCAAGCCATCTTCAGATGTTATTGGGAAAAACCTGGAAGAATGCCTAACGTTGAGCGAGCATTTTTCATCTGTCATTGGGAGAAAACTTGCGAATTGAAATTGGACGAATGATTTAATAACTACGTCATCATCTAAATGCAATTAAACACTTCTGTTACATATAACTGGTGGCTGAAGAGATGACTGTAATTAATCGAACGTCATAACCTCAATTCCTGATGCTTTCGGTAATAAAAAAAAAATCTATTTATGTTTTTAACCAAAATACTTACACATGTGACCTACACGAAATTTATTTACAACATTCATTACCCTCTGATGACCCTTGATCCTCGAATATTCCTGTGCCTGACGTTTAACCCAAACTCCAATTGTTTTTCTCTCCACTTTTCATTTGTCAATTCCCATCACGAACCACCGAAAAGCAAATCCCCCCTCCCCCTCAATCTCCCCAAAACCTCAACCATTCACCTTCAGCAGTAAAAATCCGGTTTTTACAAGTACCTTGTCACAATGTTTACAATTATCCAGAAATCCCCAATGTTTATTGATAACGCGGGATACAAGAAGTCCCTAGCGATAAAAAAATGTCCCCAGACAGGCCAGATGTCACTAGGTTCCACGTAATCTTCAAAAAACCGATTGCAAAGAAACGAAAACAGTGATCACAATTCCATCGTTGATAACTCCAATCACGAGTATCTAATCAGTTAGAAAAACCCCACGTTATCATCATCAATCCCCGGGCGCTTTCATTTTGTTGATGAATGAAAAATTCCACCGCCCACAGCAGCCCAATAACCTCAAATAAAAAAGCAAACCCAATGGACCTTCGGTTTTATGAGCATGTGGCAAAATAAAAAAACGAAAATTCGCAAAGAAGTGGTGTTTTTTGTAACCGTGAATTGGCAGCTATGCTCCTCAATGTCATGCCTCAAGGTAAACTATCGATGACGTCAGTGTACGTCACTTAACAAGTGGGAGTGGATGGATGGATGTCGGCGCACGGTTGTGGTTTTCTGCAAAATCGCCCTCGGTATTTTGTTGGCGACCTAACCACTTCGACGTGATAATGCTACGTGTGTCTTTGAGAGATGAGGGACCGACCAATCACGCACCATAACCCATACACAGAGTTTAAAAGAATATCTCAACGATCTAAACATTGCTCGATGAAATACGATAAACGCGACAGTTGTGTGTGCTAATACAGTGGAAATTTATTGTGATAACAGAAGAAACGATTCTAAATCGCACGTGTGATATTGTTGTTGCTAGAGAGAGAGAGAGAGAGGAGGGAGTGATTATTAAATCGAGATTTTTCACTTGGTACATGGAAAAACACCAAAATACGTGTGCGCATGCCCGCGCCCGCATGACGTCACGAAAATTGTGGTTTTGATCAAACGAAAAAGAAGAAAAAAAAATGTACAAGAAGTAAACGAGGGAGCTGTGCAAGTGTTGTATCTTTTACTCAAAAGTGTCTAATATTGTTATTCAACGTTTCTCATATTGTCCCTGGATTTTTGTTTTCACATATTTTTTTATTACATTTTTTTTTTTGTTATTATTGTGTCGTTACAAATGATATCATCGCGAGTCGATTGTGTTGGAGAACGATGATGGGTGCCTCTCGTGTAATGATTTGACTGTGGTGGTGCTGAGTTCCCCCCTTTTTTTTTATTTTTTCATCTCTAGAGAAGGAAAAGTATAAATAAGATCGAGTGAGAGGGCTGTAGAGTCAAGTGGTTCCAGTGTTGAGTTACCGAGAGAGACAGAACAGTCGTGGACACGAGGGATAAGAAGAGGAGAGTCCCGTGGTGTTGGTGGACGCCGCGGGAATTGTGCCGGTTATTTTTTTTTTGGAGATTAATTTGAGGGAATACGAACGATATTACTGATGAAAAAACATTGTGTGAGTACGTCAATGATTTAAATATTTTATTTGTACATTATAAACTTTTTAACATTCACTCTGGAATGCATCCTGCATTCTCCAGCAGACGGGGTCGTGGGGGAGGGGGGGCATATGACATTGACTGTATTTGGTACCAAAAGTTGAGGACGTTATATTGCACCAGGTTATTGCGATATTTTTATTCCGCCATTGGTGTAAATTAAAACGAGTATTTTTACAGCTCCATGATTTTTCATGACGCTCATTAATTCAGGGTGATCGAGAGAGCATCGAACGAAGGATACGATTGATTTTTTTTTTTCATCGTCAATTATTTGAGCGTAATTAACGTCTCCAGTCCCTGAAACCCGAGAATTTTCCCCATTGACGAGTGGGAGCATCTACATTTTTATCACAAGTGATAAAACCGAATGAAATCCATTATGAAATAGTCATTCCCTTGTTAAAACACTCGGGAAAGAATCCATGAATAATCTCTGATAGTAGATAGCAGAGAATTATCCAATGAATAATAACGAGCGTAAACAAATGTTTGGCCTCTTAAATACCCAGGATGTCGATGACTTTTTTTCGTAAGTCAAAGTACACAGTTTTATTTTTCGTCGCTTGTCCGCGTGGAGATAAAATTCAACGGGCGGAGAGAGCGTTGCAAAAAGGATGAAAGGAGAGAATTGAGAGAAAAAAAAAGGGGCAGAGAATCGCGTGCATACGTCTCACTGGATGAGCTGCATACCACAAGATCTGGCGTTTTCGTCTTCTCCTCTTCTTCGTAGAAAGATCCCTTGCTCGCCTGATACCGCCATCTGCGCGCCAGCCTTTTTGCAATGTGCCTGCATCGGTACTGCAGGGAGCTGCGCTATTTATTATTCTTACTTAATTCAAATTACTGGACAAACGAGTGACACGCACATATGCATCGGTTAGACTGTCTAATAAATCCTTGTAATGCTATTGATGACGAAACAATGAGTAATAAGTATTGTCTGGAGGTGATGGGAATAACCTCGATGTGTTTCAAGCTCAAAGTCGCATTTGCTGATGGGAAATTATGCATTGCAATATCATTTTAGCAGAATGCAAGAAATTGTGGTAAAATATCGTACAAAATAATAACGTGAGAAACATCAATTTGTTGTAAAAGGAATTGTCAGGTCTCGAATTCCTTGAAATGAAAATTTAATCGACAAATTCTAATACACATTGAATAATAAGTACTGCTAAGTGCCGCCGAAGGTGCAAAATAATAATGTGTATTTTTCACATATCATTCGTGTTAAATACACGTGAAAAACAAATATTACGTGTGATGGTTACGTTAACATTATTGACTGAAGCATACGTATGCCCCGAGTGTATTATTTCGTGTGTATCAACGTGAGATTAAAAGGTCATTGGATTAAATTGATAATCACGAAAGTGTAGAAAAATCCCGGGAACATGCAGGCAATCCATTGATGAGAATTGTTCACTCTCGGAGGAAAAAAACATTTACTCCATTTGTTACGTAAAGGCGTCATCAGTATCTCAGGTATTATCCGGCAAATCTGATCTCCGGGAACCTAGACCTACGCAACAGACAGCACAATACTTCTTGCGAGAGGTATCACGAGACCTAGAGAATGACAATGAGCAGTATGTAAAGGGGATGTAGAAAACGTTTGAAAAATATATCTCGATGGGACGACAAATAGTTGGGGTTAACTTTGACCACGACCTCGTCTCATCGTACAAAGAAATATTCAATGTGGGTCCCCGGTTTTATGGTAAATTTTTTACCCAACGTGTGTGACCTAAACGTTGACTCTTTCTATTAACTGGAAAGAAAAAAAAATATATGTACGCGACAGAAATGACAGCTCTACACACCCAGAGGTGTCTCTGTGTTTTTGTCACTTCCTACTTGACAAGGTCTTTCTATAAACACATGGGTATCTTTTGCGCTGGGCTAAAACATTTCCGGAATTGAAACTTTTATTTCGTGCCAACAAGAGGTGACTTTGTTTTTGTCTAAATTGATCCCTCGCCGGGTATTTATACGTACTGGGGGCTTTTTTAGGGGCAATAGGAATTTATTCAACACTATCATCAATGGAGTATCAAATACGTCTGAAGTTCATCGTATTCTCAAAGTCGTCAATAATTTTTAATCATTGACGGCTGATATTGCTATATTGCTATGGGAGGAGGGATTCTAGTCTTATCTAGTACAATGCATTCTTGTTTTGAATTATTATCAATCCGTCGTCCATTGAAGCTCGTCATTGAGAAACACTTATTACTGCCATTCGATGCAGAATTTTTTATGGAAATGGAAAACAATGAGGGTCTCGTCTGTTTCCAAATTATTCTCGGAAATTTGAAAACTCCAATTGCGATTTTCGGGGGTATTTCGAAATCACAAACTCAACAAAAAACAACTCAATAAAAACAGCACCCACTGAGTATTCAAAATAAAATTCCAATAGACCAGGAATGATGAAAAATTTTGAATAAATCCACTGACATGATTTGAATGCATTGAACACGCGCCCAACAAAACAACAAATTCCAGTATGAATTGAGTCACGTAGAGATGATGTCTATACAGTGTTGGGGTTTTAGTCGAGGAGGTCCTGCACGTGGCAATAGGACCACGTGGGGGCCTTTAGCCTGCGTCACCGAACCAACACCGACACCCCATCGTGTATTGATTGAGGGTGGCCATGGTCGTTTCCATGGTAACGTTTCTTTTACCTGTACGACGTGCACGATCATCCAGATATACGAGGTAAAGGTACCAACCCTAGCCCACCCACTGTGTGTGTGTGTATATCAGGGCGCTCAACACCCGCTTGTGACCCCTATTTTACTCACACACTCGGAGGGGGTTAAGGGTTTTTACCTGTGTGCCTTGGTCGGTTCGCATCTCTCTGATAGCTACAAGGCGAGGGGGTTGATGGGGAGATATAGGAGGGAACCACCCACGGATTATCAGCCCACGTACGGGAGTACAGAGAATTTTCCAAGCTAACTAACCCTCCTCCCCTTCTTCACCTCTGTATGCCAGGGGTTATGTAAGTGGTCAAGGAGTAATGGGAATTACAATATCAAGGACGAGTCAAGTGCAACTCTGTGGGGGAATTTAAACAAATCTTATGCGCTCATTAATTTTTCAGACGGAGAGATTTAGTTGAAAAATAGGGTTTAAGTGACTTACACTGCTGGAATATTTTTTCTTATTTCCGGAAAAATGGTGTTTTCGTGTCAGGAAAATATTTCTCTCTGGTAATAGCAGAATTTGGTCATGAGCATTAATGAATCAGTGAAAATAGCTGATGAGATGATTCAAACATAGTTAAGGTATCCACTGGAATAATTTTTAATGTAGGTGGATCAATGACGACTAGTCAACGGGATCTTAGGGAAAGCCAGTTTAGCTCAATGAAATCGATAAATATACCCTGTCTTCTAGAGGCCCAAGTGTCTAGACTCTAGGAAGCAATACAACTATATATTGTTTGGTTTTCACACAGCCATCGTTCTGCCTATAGATAAACGCACGGCACTTGTTCGATCAAGTCAGCGTATTTTATTTTCGCATGCACATACATACACATATATATCCTTAGTTAAACGGTTGGAGGCCTTTTTTTTAATAGTAACTCGAATTATTTTTGTACGGATGGCATATAAATATATTTGTGTTCTAGAAATATTGTTAGAATCACACGAGACTGCATTTTTAGTGCTCACGTGAGGCTAATTCAAGTCGAGAGAATTGAAATCCAAGGAGGTTACTTACCTCACGATAAACAGTTGTATTTTCCTAATTGCAGAGGATTCAACGGTGAGAGGGAATTGTGCCAAAATTATGGAGATGTATTAATCAATAAGGGCTGTAACGATATTACTCCGTCATGATCAAACACAGGCATCAAACCCAAAGGGCACTAAACCCATCAACACACAGTCTCACCCCATCCCTCGATAGGTTCTCACATTCCCTTCCAGTCCCCACTGGAGCCGGCCAAACCACACTCTTGTTACCTCAATGGGGGTGGATTGTAGCCTGTTGCTCCTACATTCCCCCTTACCAACTCTTGCACAACATCCCCTCAACACCACTTTGACACTGAAACTTCTTAATGAGAAATTCTGAGGGGGAATTCACTGAATAACAATTCATCAAAAATATTTGTTGTTATCGTGAGAAAAATTGGAAATGTCCATGTGAAGGAATTACATAAGAATTCGTTCATCCCCACCGCGTCATCCATATCCCCTCAAATCTCCTCCAATCGTTCTATTTTTACGTCCCAATGAAACTATTGAAATCATTTGGTTTTTTCGTTCTATAATTTTGCAGAAAGACGATGCGGAAAATTGCGTTCTCAGGAATAGTTTTTAACAAATGTCGAAAAAACTGTTTAACTCATGTCTTTCTAAACATTCATCGTCAAGTTATCTATCTCAAGCAATAGAAATATCTACCAAGCAATAAAAAATCTGCAAAATATTTTAATGTTTCATCCCAACACGTTTGTCGGCGATTTACATGTGAGAAAAATCAATGTTCTGTACGAAGTTTTTTCTTGCCATTGAATTATTTAGTTGGAAAGATGTGCTGAATCGGAAAAAATATAAAAATGGAAAGGGACTCCCAGGAATCCTCTGCTGCCCCAAAATATGAGAAAGTCCTCATCATTACATACTCTCTGTCATACGCTCGCTGCCCCCGGTCGCCCCAATACCTCCACCTCGCCTAATTTTTGTTCCCCCAGCTCAGAAAAAAAAAACCAACCGAGAAAGCGTAAATGTTTTCCTTAGCCGCTTGGCTTGGATCTAGTCCGATGGTGCGTCTCTCTCTCTCTCTCTCTGGTATCGAGTGAGAGAGGGCTGATTTTTCGTAGACGCTCGGCGTCGCTTGTTGGTAATGAAGGCTGCGGAAAGGGGGGGGTAGGCAAGACGCCGCGGAGGAAGAAGAAACAGAGAATGATGAGAGGGGCGGGTGGGGGAGGCTGGGACGCCGGGCGTCCAGTGGATCGCGCCTTAAAAGGTTCGACGCCGTACGCACCCGACAGCTGCCAGGCCCTCCACCTCCTCGCCCTCCTCCACCAAACAAGGGTGCTGTGTGTGAGCCACCGCTCCCTCCCTTTTCTTTCTTGTGTTGTATTTTCTTTTTTTTTTTTGCGTCCCGCTAACCCCAGCAGACTCTGGGTCCATACTTCATCAAGATTGCGAGGTGTTTTGCACTCTTTCTCTTTTGCCTTGAACGCTCCTGGGTTTTATCCCCATCTCGTCCGGCTGACTCGGCCGCGTGCACACAGGATGGTGTCACATTTCAAGCTTATACGCACCGTCGACGGCTGCACACAAGTCGATGTTACCCGGCGCCTGTGACCCGTGCGTACTACCTATCTCACTCTTTCTCACCAACCCCTGCGTTATTTACCATTTTCTAGGGCTTGCGGTGGACAAATGGGGGGGAAGGGGGGAAGAGAGAGGGCTGTCATGTGCGTGCGACAATAAAGCTGGAGGTGGAGAATGTTGCGTGTATTACACTCGATCAGGCGAACAACTTACAATGCCTCGGATAGTTCAATTTATTATCGTGCTTTCTGGATGACGAACGGGAGGGGAGGAATTCATATTTTATTTAATGATGTCGTCACAAGTGATGCGGTGGAATTGTAATATTTATGGGGGTGATGAATGAGGTTTTGATACACGGACGGTTATGTTATTTCATTAATTTCCGGTGAATATTTCTCCTCGATTGAGATGGAGGGAAAAAATTCGGGAAATCGGGCTTTTGTGATTACTAAATGCAGCCAAGGCGTTTGTTATTTTTTTTTTTAGAAATTATAGAGAAAGTAAACACTTTTTGGGTGAAAAATGGTATAATTTTGCGAAAAAAATTCATTTCCAATTTACATAACGAATAGAGAGCTGAAAGATAATAATGACAATGCGTCTCGAGTGAGTTGAAGGGCAGGGAATAATCGATTATCGTAAGGGCGAAACAATTACGTATGCTATCCTCGTAACAGTGTACGGTAATCCATCTATCATTACAGAGACAGTAGTATTTTGCAGAGGGACTTCCGGCTGATGTAGCTTTGATATTTCTCCTGAAAGTTCCTCATATCCTTTGGAGCCCTGGATTCTCTCAGATTTTCACTCTGAAATCACTTCACCAGTAATAAGGGTGTCCTAGATTCATTACGTCCTCGAGAAACTGGTCAAAACAATGTGCTTGAAGGTCCCTCCTCGGGGACAATGTGCCCCATCTTGCGAGTGAGAGACCTTCAATGGAAATGAATTTAGTATCGATTACGTCATCAATTTGTGTTTCGAGTATGTGCAAGAGACATTTTGAATCATTTTTGCGAAAAATTCAGCTGCCACCACGGCATCATAAATGACCGCGTATTATTTATGGAGTCTTCGGTAGTTTTTTATTCTCGCTACCGAATACCAGAACTCTCACGTGAATTTAATGTATCGAACCTTTTCACTCCGCGTGAAGAAATACCTCGTTTTAGTGAATCCAGCCCCACGCGTACATAACCCGATGGAGAATCTGTGTGTAACATGTGTTTTTCAGCCTCCTACAGAGGCATACGCAACGTCCAGGGGATAAGAGAGCACGTGGGAGAGGCGATGGTTCCTCCGCTGATGCTGTCCCTGTGAAAGACAGTCGCGATGCTTCAACGCTGCATTATCACCACACGCGTAATGGTTTTGTTGGGGGTCATGTGAAACTTGAGACGCACTGGTTGAAATTTTTGGAAATTTCGGGGATAATGTGACAGTGGTTCGTGAGAGACTAATTTTACGGAATGTCTCCGTGCGAGTTTCTAATACTGTCACATTTGATGATTCTAACGAATATTTCTAATTTATAGAAACAAACAATTCAGCTCTTTTCTTGAAAATGGAGAATCACCGTAATGTCCCAACATCACATTATCATTCATGATTCCCTTGAACTTCTGACTCAGATAAACCAATTTCTGTGCTAAACTGATTCCCTCTCCTCCTCCCCTCCCCCCTCCAGCATCAAAGGTATTCATTTGCGACTGTCATTAAGATACGAACGAAAAAAAATAGATAAAATATATGTTATCTCTCTCTCCTCAAAAAATTTGTTCTGTAGTACAGCACTCGAGGAGATTTTTGATAACCAAAACACTCGAGTTGCCGGAGTCGTTTATAAAAGTACATACGCAAGGTGCAGGAACACGATGAGGGGGAAAAATTTCCAAGCGTTCTCTCCCTCTTTCTCTCTCTGGTCAGGAAGCTGGGGCGTCTGGAGGCACTGAGTTGTGCAGCTTGCGACGATAATTGATAGATTTTTCGAGCTCTTGTGTGCGCGCCGCAAGCAGAAAGGGTTCAACTTAGCTAGCAACACTGCTGATGAGAGGGAGAGAACGATCGAGGGGATGTGAGGGGGGGGGGGGAGGGGGTGCGGTGTTGGATGTTTTGGCAGAGTATGAAATCGAAGAAAAAGGAGAGAGTCGAGGAGTGCGAGGGAGAGGAGGATGAAACGATATATGGCACACGTCACCGGGAGCACGTGCTCTGGTTTCTGGCGGCTGCTCCTGCTCAGCCTCACCCCAACACCCAAGATTTGTTCTACTCTCTCCAATTCCTTCTGAACAGTTGAACTATCTTGCTTCAACTCGGCCCCCAGATGATCTAAATTTAGATAGGTTTGGCTTTCGCCGTGTCATAGGACACGCAGCTCTCGCCAGCCAACGAGTTACCAATAATGCGTCGATGCTGATTTCCTACGTCAAGTACTTCAGTTGTTTTCTCACTAGTAATGGTAAATCGAGCTCAATTAGATTCAGTGGAGTATTATTTTTCAGGTAATTTTTTTACTCCGATATAATATGCATCGGTTATCCAGTTACCGCTCGTTCGACCTCTTTGTTCTACCCACGTTCTATTCGCTCCTTTTTTTTTTATCGTTGGTTGATGCATCGTATTGTGAGGATGACACTTCGGAAAAGCGATAGAATCACGTTAAATTACTACTAGATACTATTTATGGTGATACTGCTTGTTATTTAGTCAGTGGAGTTTGTTTCCAAGGGAATTGGTAATTGACAAGAATGATTTTTGGGGGTAGCATTTAATGTATCATTAAAATTGGGCTATGGATACTTTATAGATGACACTACCAACTGAGATATCGCTATACCTTAAAACTGTACTAGCAGTGATATTTAATTCTCATGAAAGAATAATCAACTTTTCTTACCGTCCATATTCCAATTTACCTCATCTCCGATAGCAGACGTCATCGGAATTTACAATTGGCTTTACCTATACTTCTCACGAAAAGAGGACTCTGATGCAGGAGAGAGAGATGATATTGGTACAGATTTATTTTTGGAATGACATCTGAAGTTAACTCGATAGAATAATGTGTCACCGTATGACCCTTTCACACTCAGCATCAAATGAAGCTCATAGAAATTCGGGGGGGTAAAATTGACCCAGTATTTGGACGGAAACAGGAGGGAGGAAAGAACCGGGATCAATGCTGATCCTACGTCACTCAATCATCAAATATTTAAAGCGTCGATCACGGAGTTGCGACTAATCACTCCAATTATGTGAAATCAACAACGACCTATGGCTCGGGGTTGTAATCCATCCAGGGGAGCATGTTGCCCTCCTGGATCGTCACACGTCCTTTGAGGCAGCATGCTCCCTCATCACATAAATTGCCTCCTGTATGAGGAAAATTGATAATTACGTTTCGTGGCTGGGGACACGAGCCCTCCTCTGGGCTGTGCTTGTTTCAACCAGTGCCATGTACATTAGCTCGGCTTCTTGGGTTGAAAATGAGACTGGAGGCAACAGCAGCAGCCGGCCACGGTACGCTGTCAGCTGCCGACAGATTTATCGAGTGGCACGTGCCGATCCCCGAGTCAACCATGTCGTTTTACTTTCCTGTTTGCTTCGGGAGGTACTGGAAGAATTTAAAGCACAGAGCTTTGAAATCCGGATGAATATCAATCACAACCATCGACACAAATTCGTGATACAATTGTCATCTTATTTGATACTGCTGAATGACAATTTAATGATCTTTCAGAAGTTTAATTTTGACATTTTCATGCCAAGAGGTGAAAAACCGACTAGTCATTATTCTCATCCGCTGCAACAGCATGATTTGATAATTCTGTCTATTTTGGAATCATCTTCTTGAGACGTATTCTCTGGTAACCCGTTTAAGAGCACTTCCAAGTATTCGGAGCGAAGTGCATCAGGATCGAGGATGGATTAAGTATTCATCGAAATATCATTCCACCACTGATCCATCATGTTATTCTTCCATCACCATGTGACGATCCTTCGTTCCTCCACTAGCGAACAATATCACTGCATTCCATACCCACATCCAGAGCTCGAGCTTTATAGATCTTCGAGTAATTAGCAGATATATATGTGAATTACATATCCATTCGGGCGACGTAGAAACCCGGGTAGATCAGTAACAATTAAATTACGTCACTTTAGCTCTCGACTGAAATTCACCACTATTGGCCCATCTCGCGGGTTAATTTATACAAAACCATTGGTTGAATACCTCATGAGAGTCATTTCTCCCTCTGGTTTTGGGTTAACCAAGGCATTTGGACTTCATGTACTACGTCTTGCGATATGACATTTCCCTTATCCTCCTTTGACATATATCAAGAGGGCTTTGGCTTCAGTGGTACATTACCCATGAACCATCACACTATTCACCCTATGATAAACGTTTATAATCATCGGAGTTCGACCTCACCAATACTCACGGCTGCATATTCAACACCACTTGCTCATTCCGTATCTGTACATTCGTCATTTTTTATTAACTCGGGAGTGAGACATCTCTTCTGTACATGAGGATGGAGTGCAGATGTGACAGTATCCGACGTTGGGGATTTTCAGGTGTGGCTTTAAATACAGGAGATTTTTCTTTAATTAATGGAGTTAATGGAGGAATGTCATTTGGTATTTCAGAGAAGAAATACCAAATTCAATTACACGATTTCAGTTCTGAGGGTTGGAGATAGGTCATGGTATTTTGATACACAGCGGTTAGAGCTAATGAATTATTCATTCGAATTGCGAAGCTAATGTTCCTGGAATCAAGGGAAAATCGGAAGATCGTTTGGTTGCGGAGAGTCGGTAATACGAAGTTATCAGGTTAACAAATACAATATTGCATATTCATAATAATGGGGGCAGTTAAACAATTGCACGATAGAAAATTGTCGTAATGAGGTGCGGATGCAACGGCCTAACATCGAGGGGTGGAAGGGAGGGTCCCAGTTAGATGGGGGTGATGCTTGTCGATTAATCGAAAAAATCGCTTTTGCCATGACCAACATTGACGAATCGCGGGTCAATGCTTTTGAGGGGACCAAGCTAACTGAACTTTCTCGCGTTTTACCTAGCGCTTGATAAAAATATAGCGTTAAACGACACGGAATTCCAGATAATGGATTCTGTAGTCGGACCAGGGATTGTTAAGACGGGAATTTTGGCATGGAGCCGCTTTAAAATTCAAGAAGTTGGTCGAGAAGTACAGAAGAAGGCGTTGGCGATTACTGTCCTAAAACTCCGACTCTCCGCCTTCGTCTCGCTGTTGGATCACATCGTCTTCGGGTATGAAAACTATAGGCGGAGATTAGTGTGTGTTAGCACTGGGGGAGAGCGCTGATGAGAGCGTTACAAGCGGGGGTTGCGGATGCTTGAGCATTTGTTGGATCCAGAAGGGAGTGGGAGGGGGGAGGGAGGGTGTGTTGTGTGGGGAAAAAGCGTATCGGTGTGGTATTTTGGTTTTGGCTCGGCACGGGCTGCGCGCTTCTGGGAGTGAAGTTCTAAAAACAGCGGAGGTAAGTCCTACAAGAGGCAGGCAGCTGCTCTTTTCATTGCTAACTACTAGTCGCTTGATACCGTATGCGAATACTCCATTGCTACCTTTATATCAACCACCATTCCAAACTCAGAGAATATTTTTCTAAAGATTTTCATTTGAAATTCTGACTTATAGTTTTACTGCACTTGTATATTACCGAGTAATTCATTTTTATAATTTTTTTTTTGGTTTTTTTTTTGACAAAATTATTCAATCCACTGACTCCACTGTTGGAATTATTTTCTATGTATTCTCAATGGTCACGAGATTGAAAATAAATATCATTCACTTGTATTTGTATCACCGCAAAACTATCAAATCCACCATCGCGCACTCAGTCACTTCTTCTTCTTCTTCTGGGCCTCCCTCGAGTGCCGAATGAGAGTATAACCCCGCCGGTTAGCTTCCCCGATTTATTTCTTCACCGCCGAAAATTATTTTTGGTATCTTTTCCTCGGTTTGTTAATACTCCACTGGCCAACAACCACCACTCTATACACACTGACTTACGGGTTTGCTTCTAATACGAAGGCAGGTTCAAATGTGATCGCTACACAACGCTAAAATTGTAACCCCCTCGTTTCACTCCGAACACCACCCCGGTTACGCACCTCTCCATCGGGTGGAGATCATCTCCTTTGGGCTTTTTCCCTCTTGACTAGTCAACAACAGAGTCACATCATAGTTAAGTTGAGGTGTTTAGTGTGGTCACTGCCGTCGATCAAAACGCTTCGATATTTTGAGATTCAACAGTGGACTGTGATTGTCATTAACATGACATCTGAGTTACAGTGAGTCATATGTATTATGTATCGTCAATGGTCACTTCATCGTGACTCGGGGTATGGAAGGGTAGCCACGATGGGGAGGATCACTGCAGTTTATCTTTCACGATTGAATTATTTCTTTACTCACATTTGTAGTCGGAAGTGGCCAATTTGTACCGACAGTCGTGGACGTTCCGGGGTATGACAGGGTGTCCAATGAAATATTCAAATTTTTGCTGTCTCTGTGTGCGTCTCTTCATGTCTTTGGGATACGTTGGAGTGCGTCGCGAGGAAGGAAACCTCATGGCGATTTCGTCAATCCCTTTTTTTTCTCTCTCGAACGATTGATGCTACGATCCGTGACCTGTCAGCATCATCTTCAACCCTTCCCATTGCAAAATGGCTGTCCCGTGAAATCATGGCGGCCGGGTCCTTGGTTAGGTGATAAATTCATTGCCATTTGTGTACCCTGGTTATGCGTGCCATCACGTGTACCTTCACCGATCTGTACAAACATCTCTCTCTTTCCCTCGTTCCCTCGGACGATCGATATCACACACCATTGGCTACTAGGGTTGAAAACATTGTGCGAGTATTGTCAACGGAATTCCACATAAATTAAATTTCCACCGTCGAGATTTCCCACATGTCCACATATTCATCTAGAAACTCATTTGAATTTTCCCTCGGTTTATTTCACGTCTCACTCCCTCCCCCTTTTTTTTTGATTGGCACTTTTTAATGTCACGTGTGAATCAGTGTCGAGGCTGTACACTCGCAACTTCTTCGTCAATTGCCAATTGTTTTGTCCTAATGACAAAAATATATCCCACAAAGTTTTGGCGTTGAGTGCTTTTAATGGATGACAAAACCCATTGAGAGTGCCAATGGGGTATGTGTGCATTGGTAAATTCACTGTTAGCTCCGAAAAGTTGTACAATTATTATTATGAAATACATATGCGCTGGAGTTAAACTGAAATGTTACAGTCATTCTCCCATCGAAACGGGGAAGTTCTTGATATTATGGACGTTATGCGGGGGATTTTAACGGACAACTGAGGCTTTCACTTACCAAAGTATTGACTCAACTCAACGGGGATGTTTTAATACTGAATGAAAAGCGGTCCATTGTCAAGAACATTGTCAGCGTTGTGATGTTTTCAGTGAAATATTCATTCAGTAAAATCCATATATTTATTCCTGGTGAAATCAACAAATTCAGGCGGAATAAGCCCGGATTTTTACGTCGGGAGATAACATTTTTCAGTCTTTTTTGATAAATGTTTGGAGTATCGCTGTGACTCCTTTGAAGCGGGCCAACAATTTCCAAAGCGTTCTAACCTTCTCTCTAAACGCGCCGTGTCAGTTTTTTTTCTCCTTTTTCTCTCTCTTTTCATTTTTTTCTGAGCGTGTGCCAAGTGCGCAAAAGTGCATATTTCGTATGTTAGTCATGGGCCTCGCCCGGAACATGAAACTCCGCCCAACAAAGAAAACGCCTCCTTCGGGGGATTTTTAATCGTGAAAATTTTAGACCAAATGAGGAATTTTGAAAGAAATATTCTCTCCGTGGGATTTAAGAATTATTCTCCGATTATTCTCTCGTCGGATAAAAATGATCGATTGGTCATTTCGAATTACGTAGTCTTCCGTAATTTTTAGTACATATTTTTCTGTCTTGGAGCGACTCCGGAAATTTTTACCCCGAGACAATACACCAATAAAGACTTCAACTAAAATTCATGAGATGAGGTTTAAAGGGCACTTTTTTCAGGACATTTAAATACTTCCTTCGTTTGATATCTCCTCTCCCTCCGGTAACTCGTGGAAGAGACAGGGTGGAACGGAAATCCGGCGGTACGACACAGAGAGTAAAAAAAAAAAGTGTTCGTGTCAGTTCGTGGCGCAAGTTAAAGATGAAAAACCCGAGGATTGGTGGCCACCTGGTATTTTCGTTTAGGTCAAGACGTCGTTTCCTCCATTCACCCTCTTGGGTACGCACGTTCCAAAATCCGTGGGGTTCATCCCTGCATCTCCTCTCGTATCACATGTCGGCAGTTTGACTGCGGATGTTGGGGGTCTCACAAGAGACAAACGCCTTGAGGTCGATACACCCGAGGGAGATGTCCTCAACATAGATCCCAACCAACATTTCAATTTGTCCTCAACGTCTTGGCTCTATCATTTATTCAGACCCTGAGAATGTTGAATTCCAGAGGTTCATTACGTATCCATGTTATCAGAGTGAAATTTCATTAGCCTAAAATCATCTATTCTCGGCTTTCTTCATAACTATTTTTTTTTTGTTCATTTTCCGGGGGAAAATCAATCTTGCGATGATTCAATTTATTCATTTATCCAATGGAGTCGGTAGGATTGAGTTCAATCATCAAATGGAAATTATGGTATTAATTGTGAATAATTTAGACGGAGTCGAGAGGTGAATTATCGTGAAACTGTGCTGGAAATTTTATCTGAATGTTTTCTGAATATTTTAATACTTCTTACGAAAATTTAACATCCATTGGCACTTTTGTAGATGTTATCCGCTCTGATTGAACACTCGCGTACCGTCAGGTTTTCTCGGTAAATTATTCAGATCCAACTAATGGGCACAAAACCCGACGGATCGATATATCGACCTCACCGGGGATCTTGGCATTTTCGTCCTCTCCCGACACGGGATGCTGCACTCCACTATCTCATTCCAATGTAATGCTCGTTCTCTCTGCTCATATTACCCACATCGGAGGTATTCTATTCCGGATATATGGATTTCAAATCTTTACCCCAACCCCTCGCAGCCCAATTTCACCTCATGTCGATCATTCTTCTTCATCCGATAGCCCCATCGGGGCAGGTTACGAATCTATTTCGATGTTTGGGTTTTGATTGACTGGGTCACGCGGTTAACCACCATTATTTGATAATGAAAATGGACTTTCTGCGATTTTCCGATGAAATATTCAGCGTGAGAAAACCGATAGCCCAAGTGGGCTTCGATTTTAATTCAAATTGACGTCAGAATTCAACGTTCCTGTGAATTATTCAAATTATACCAAAAAAACAAATTCCAAATTGGGGATTTTTCATGTTTAAGTCATTTTTTTCATTTATCCATGAAATACTTATGCGAATGAATTATTAGCCTTATGGACTAACAATATTTGAAGTCAAGTAAAATGGGCTTCGGCAGATAAAGAACTTTGGTTCGTCGAAAATTATTTTCAATTACTCCTTTCTTAAATTATCTTTCTTCCATCATAAATTTGTAAGCACTCAATTTTATCTCGAAGGCTAAGAAAACCTTTTGCAACTAACAAAAAAAACACAAGGAAATTGGTAATTAGTCGATTAATCCCCATCGCCGTACTTTCCTCCATTTACAATCCTCTCATTTTTATTACTTTTTGTATGTGTTCTCCTGTTAACCTGCCAACGAAATAAGTGGATATTAACTAAATAGATAAAGAGGTAAACTCCACTTGAATATCTCATCATCGATTGGGTTAATTCTCTCGGTTGATTTTCTTAATATTAAGTTTTGATAACGCTTCGTCAGACTTGAATGGTACATCGTATAAAGGAGTTTCGTAATGGGTTACCTGTCTATCCGTTTCATTTCATAATGTTATAAAGTAAATGACATAATGAAGCTGAGAGAGGTGCGTTCAGCCTCGACTACTCTGTGTACCTCTGCGCAACACCATCATCATTTAATAAATTATGCATATTTTTCGTTTTATTCCGACTCATTTTTCGTTTCTTATTTTCCCGCAATTTTTTTTTGTCCTGGCATTCGCGAAGTTGTTGTTTACTGCATTTTTTACACTCCACAATTACCAAATTTTAGAGGCAGAGAAATCTATTACACCCTCCCACTGAATCTCATGCATGGAAACTCTAAAATTCACGGAAAATTCACTATATTCTATTCCATTTCTAGCACTCTTTATCACCTCGAAATAATCTCACGTTTTAAATTATTAAACTTTGCTGCACACGGGGTAACTCGGTGGATTTAAAATCCAATTCTGTGGAAATCACATGCAGAGATCTATTTCGAATTCAGTCTATAAAATTTAATGGTATCCATTGACTGGAAACAACTGACAGCTTCGGTTTTTATTATAGGAGACTCCTATGCCCATTAATTTTGAGAATTATTCCCATAATTTTTTAGGGTAATTACCCTTCAGAGAGGGAATAAAACTATAAATTTTTTTATTCATCAGTTCGCGATTATGCGGTTGCATCCCTAATTCGTCATCTGCGGAGGCCAATGTACACGGACATTTCTCGACGTGATTGTGAGCGACAGGGGGTGGATAATAAATACCCGTATTATACGCGACTAAGATGCGTCCAGAGGATGATGTCCATCCCCCTTTTTTATCGCGAATGCCCCGTCATTTTTATGAGAAGTAAAATATCCTTAAAACTTGAATACGGAAACTTCGAACTGAGGAATAAATCACCTCGAGTTCATTTGAAATAATTGCCATTATTATCTAAAAAATATCAATTTTGAATTTACTCTGTCATTTTGGGATTGACTAAGTAACGTCGAAACACTCTTTCTCTTTCTCTCTCTCTTCCTCTCCGATCGATTCCCATAAAAAAATTGAAAGGATAAAATTAAACTCCCCAGAATCGAAAGGATAATGATTGAAATATTGATGTTCTCTCCACCTGATTGAAATTGTGATGTCAAAATTGATTCATAAACCCGTCGAATTCAGATTTCAGAGTGAAAATAAAAAAATTGACTGAATATCTCTCTACCTTGTATATCTGTCGCCTGTCGTCTACTGTTTCAATTCAGCCTTTTTTCAGATAAATAAAAATGAGAAGAAAAAAAAATAACGGCAAATGCCACAGTTCACGAAATGACCGAATTCCGTCAAGCGCAGTTAACGATTTTTATTAACTGTCCGACTTGATAATACAAGCCGCGAGCGAATACTGTCAACGTCCATTATTAGCAGCGTAGAATTAAAAACAAATTTCCGGTATAAGTGACAGGTAGGATTAACCGTCCGTTTCGCGTTTAATTTATTTAAAACAACTGATACAATTCCCACCCTAGGAGTAAAAATGAATAAATCAATTGACCGGGGTTGGGAGGAGAATCATTAGCCGGTGAAATCCGATCCTAATGACACTTTAACGAGCTCGAAGAAAAAAAAATTAAATAAAACAACAGCCTCCCGGGAGGAAAAAGACAAAATGGGAGGAAATCAGAGGGGGAGGTTTACCTTTGGCTCGGTAGATCAGTCGGTCTACACGTCGACCAGTATCACTGATCCATCCATTCGTATCGAGGAGGTGCACGTCATCGATATTAATTTCTTTTGTTTTATCTCCTCGGTGTTCACGACAGTTTTTTTTTTAGTTTCCTCTCACCCCAGTGAATTAAATTCCAAGGAAGCGTCTTTTCTCGCGTCAGTGAATATCGGTAGTATTCCTCACTTTAGAGATATAATCAATTTTTTAATTGACAGAGGATGAGGGATTTAATTTTTTATATCTTCATTAAAATTTCATAAGTAATAAATCTATTGGTTCTTTAAAATGATTAGTATTATGGAGTTGTTAAAAGTTGTCTTATTCTGTTATATTTTAAAACACAATCTTACGTTTTAAAACTGAAACATTTTTCCCTGTCTCCGTTAACCCTGGACCCACTCCATATTTTGTCAATAAAATGCCAGACACGAAAGCAATCCTCTTGAAATAATTATTGGCAAGTTTAAATAAATAAGTCAGTAACGAAGTGACCAAGCTGGAGGTATTATTCAATCGTCCGTTTATTTCGGAAGTAAATTGGTCTGAAAGGGAAATATCGTGGTTTTTTTTACAACTGATGAAAACTTAAACAAAAATATCTCTCGACGTTTTCCTGAACTCTTGCATCAACTATTTACTCTTCAATTTTTCCCCTCAAATTTCCTGATTAATAAGGGTAACAACGAGCAACAAACAAAAAATCACTCCTCCATTGAGAAACCCGATTCACGCTAATCAAAAAAAAAAAAAAATCCGAGTATGGAAATGGCACAAGAGCCTCGAAAATCGACTAAAAGCCTAATTGAAAAATCCCCCAACCAATTTGAAAACAGTGATGCAACAGAGCTCAGCTGACAAGGGGTTGAATCTCAAGAGGTGCAGAAGTAGAAGAAGAAGTAAAAAAAAAACATCTATTCGATTCACCCAAGAAAGTCCTCATGTTTTCCTCTTTCCTCCGCATCAACTGGGAAACATGCTCGCGTCACACATACCGTTTTCTCTCCCAGGGGGTGAAAACGAAGAGGCAAAGGAGGGAGAAAACCCCGCAGCCCAAAGAACCGAGAGAGAGACGAGGAGAGAAGAGAGCGAAAAAAAAAAACAACTACATAAAACGATAAAATGTGTGGGTAGTGGAAAGCGTTGGTGTATCGCGCACTCGCGGAGGCAAAACAGACGTTGAGTTGGTACTTGGTGCTTCTGATTGGCCGAGTAACGACTGACGTAAGTCGCTTTATCGACCAATGAGAAACACCGGCGCGGCCTCGTAAGCTTTCCCCCCAAGCTAACTGTTCCCTCCACATGTGTTGGTACATGCACACCATCTATGCTGATGGATGTGTGAGTGTGTGTATGTGTATGTGTTTGTCCGACTTGCCGAAAAGCACTGGTTGAAGCAGGCAGCGAGTCGTCGCGACTGGTACACGACGGCCGGCCGCTGGCTCCTCTCTCGCTAAGAGCCACACGCACGTTGTCATACTTGAAGAGAATCGAGTTTGAGTCTGACGATAAAATAAAGCGTTAATAAATTCACTGAGTAAAATCAACGAGAGGAAAATTCTCGGACTGTCCAGTTGTTTTCACCTTCAACAATCGAGTTTCAGTTTGATAATGTGCTGAACAGGGAAAAAAAAAATTACTTAATCGTTTCGTTTCGAAGTGGATGTTGGTAAATTTGATATTGCGAGGAAAAATCCGGCATTTGAGCCGTCAAGTGGCGAACGAAGGGCGGATTCTCCAGTTTAATTGGAGGAATAAACATATCAGCGGTGATGTTGAGTTGTGGATGGTTTAAGTGAAACAGTGAGATAAAGGTCAGCCACGGTATCACGAGATTTTCCGATTGAAGGGATTTTTTAGAGATTTGAATATCAGTAACTCCCTCTGGAGGGCGAAAAATCTCACCGCCAGTGGAGCGTGTGCACTGTAACAGTGTTGTAGGGGCCGTGAAGTGGATAACACTGGGGGCTTCATCACTTTGAGCGATAAGGAAATTTCTAAGCTCTCGGTGATATACCCGAGACATCAGCTACAGACTCTACCATTGTTTTGATACGTCTTTGTGCACACGTGCCATTTATTTTCTCTCTTGTTTTTGTATGAAGTGTGTGGGGTGTTTTCGGACTAGAACACGTGACTTTTTGTTTTCGCGCTGCCGGGGGTTGGGGGAGAATGGATTTCACTAAGGTTTTTCTAGTTCACTTCTAGTCGATTTTTTTTTGCTCCTGCGTTTCGGTTTATTTACGCCAGCGGAATTGCGGACTTCTGCGGAACACCGCGGGCTTTCGGGGTGATTTTCGGTGACTAACGGCAGAAGATTTAAACGTGGGTGTGCGACAGGATGTGGTGATGGGTTTCCCGATGGTTTGACACTGAATTGTGAATTACGTGTACTCAAGTGCCTGAATTGTATCAGTTTTTTTTTTGTTCGTAATTCTTTGTTTACACTTTCATTGACATTTGTACACCGATTTTTTTATATTCGTGTACACATATGCGAGATCAAGACAACAACTTTGAATTTGGTAAGTTTATATCCCGCGCAGATGTTATTTTTTATTAATCATTGAGAGGGCTGGGTATGTTCACCACACCATTGCAAACCCTTTCTAGTCTTTTCCTTTTTATTTCTCACTGCTCCTGAAGTTGGACACTTTTATTTCGACTCGATTGAGCAATTCGTGTAAACTTGGACGGAAAAAAAAATATAATTGCAGTGCTGGGAGAATTGAGATGTAAAGTTTGCAAATGGTCGCGTAATTGCTCGCATGTGACTTTTGGAAAGTTTGCCGGTGAGGACAGGGCGAGGAGGGGAGGGGGCATTGTCTCCTACTGTCTGGGAAACATTAACCCTCTCCTGGGTGGAAATAAACTTAAACTTTAGTTTTTACTTCAGCTGTCATGACTATCGATTGAAATAGGGCGATTTGATGGGTGGATTTTTCGGGGGGTAATGTGCCTAGGGAATGGAGAAAAATATAAAAATTTACCTACAGAGAAGCCCAACTTGAAGTTACACCGGAAGTGTACGCCACCGTGGTCGGTGAACCCACCCACCACGTTTGCTCTTGTATAATAAACCGAATTCGATCGGTAGTGACACGGAGTTTTACCTTCTGGTCTCTTTCTAACATTACCCCCCCCCCTCTCCACCCGCCGACGGATTTGTCCACTTGTTCATGCAAAATTAAATTTACCGCGACGAGTTTAGAATTCTCAGCTTTTTTCGCATGTGATCATAAATATTAGTAAAATGTGTTTCTCCGAGTCGCGAACTACATGGGAGTAACAACAACACATTTACTTCGGGCATTAAAAATCAACGAATGGTCTGATTGACTTTTTTTTTAAAGACCCTATATTTTCTGAATTCATAAAGAGTATATTAAAATATATATGAGGCATATGAGGGCGAGATGATTGTTTAATAACATTGCTAATAATATTACTAAATCGTCTAAAAAGCTGATGGCACTTTGCTAGAAAGAAAATGATTTTAAATTTGACTAAAAGCTCAATAAAATGCCAGAATTTCCGTAATTGATTTCAATTTCCAAAATTATAAATTTATTCCCGCGTACTCACGTATTTTTCAATCGCAATTTTTCATTGTACTTCTCTCCACGACGATATCTAATTGAATTTAATGGAACAGAAGTGGGAGGAAGCCTGAATTTCCCACGACCTTCGTAACAATTTCGGCGATTTTTAGGCCGTCACGCTAATATCAGATCGATGTGTACACGGATGCTACGTTGGGGTTGGCTTGAAAACTACCGGTGAGGCCACATGCCGTGAGGCTTTCGAGTGTGTGGTAGAGGCCGATATTTGGGTCGCGTGGGGTCTACAATTCTCCCACTCCTCTTGCGATCGAAGCCACACACTGGCCGATTTTAGAGGTCCATAATCAGTTAAACTCCCTGTTTAAGCAAAATACTAGGGCTGGACAATTGTTCCGGGCTTTTAAAAAATGTAAATAACGAATCTGTCAAGCACAGTTCTTTTGTGTTCCGTGACCCTCTGAGCCCGCTCTAACTCCTACACCACCCCCCCCACCCCCACTCCCCCTTCCCCTCACCCATCACCTACTCCTCCACCGCTCCCCTTTTTCCCCCCTTTCGACGTGGGGTGAATGATCAGCAATCCACCATTCAAACGCGCGAAACCGAGCGAAGTGGATAAGGTACGAGCTGTGGTCAGTCGGATCGATTACCTCGGGGCTATACCTATATCTTCCCCCCACCCTCCCCCCCTCCTTTCAGAATGATGCGCCCCATAAGAAGAAAGCAACCGAGCATTACCTTGCCTATAAACTCCTTCACTTGACGGTTTTTTTTTTTTATTCTCCTATCTGTTATTTTCCCTGCGGAGGTCAAGCTTATGTATTTGTCAGGGAATTCAGGGGTGAGTGGGGATTGATAGAGATGGGTCGAGAGGGACGGGGGGTTCACCCCCCCAGGGACTGGCTAATTGCCGCAGTTTTTATTCCACTGGTGCGTTTGGAAGTGTAACGATTATGGAGGTTAAGTGAGCTTGATGATCACGTGAGATTTCTATCGAAATTCTGATAGGGAATGACAATGTTTGTGACAAGGCCGTGGGATTTGTGATCATTCAATAGCTTATTTTTGTCAAAAAAATGTATTTTTATGGAGAGGGAGGATATTTATGAATCGAGAATAATAGCTCTTGAATTTTTTAATAATATGATTGGGGGAATTCAGCGGAATTTCGAATTAAGAATCACTTGTTGAACTAGAATTCTTACTCAATAAGTGCTTCCCGTTTTATTTCATCCCCAACGGTTGACGCGAGTGGGAAAAAATTGTTGGAATGAAAAGGAAAATAAATATACTATTTTTGGTGATAAGGTTTTTGGATTACTTATTACTGAGGAGCTTATTTTGTATGAAAACTATTGTTATAGGGAGGGAAAATATTTATAAATTAAACGTGATGACGCGAGCATTTTTTAATTATCAAATCGAGAGAAGGGGGTTATATTTTAACGAAATTTCGAAAGCCTCGATCCATCGATTCCTCGTTTCCCAATATGAAAATGAATAATAAGAATTACTTGTTGAGCTACATCTTTTATCCAACAAATGCATTCCATTTTAATTCATACCCAGCGGATGACAATGAGTGGAAAAAAAAAATAGTTGAAACAGAGAGGAAAAAAAATTGCACTTTTTTTTCGTTGGAAACAAGCAGAGAGGGAGAGAGAGAGAGGGTGAATACGACAACGCGCCGGGAAAAACGTCGATAAGACGCGCACACGCCGCGAGCGAGAGAGAGCCCAGCCACCCGTGGCTGAATTAAAAGTCGATACGCTCAGTTTTTTTATGTTCCCCACTGTCATTCTTCTCCTTTTTATATTTCCTCCCCTCCCCCTCACCACCGTCATTTTTATTATTTTCTAGTTTTGCAAATGTTCGTGATAACACTGGCCAGTGGACGCTACCTTTCACTCACCTCTATCAGTAGATTTTTTTTCACTGGCATTGGGCTGACTTGCGACCGCGCTGCATCGGTATGGTCATGTGCGTGACGTGTTAACGAGATGTATGTCGATACCGTACTCGGGTATCACTGAAGAATTAAAATGTTGCGTTAATGGCTCGTTACTGTACGTTAAGAGGATTGTACACCATTCGTTATAAACGCATATTAATTAGTCGGGTGGGATTTACACTATTATTTCCACGGAATTATTGACATTAAATGTATCTCCGTGACGTAATAGCCGAATAAATTGAGCTAAAAACTTGATTTTGCTGGGTTTTTAGAATTCTTTTTATTTCTCGACTCCAGAATTTCTGAAAGAAACGCTCACTGGGGATTTATTAATGCTGTAACAACGATAAAATGCATCCAATCGAATTCTATCATGAGAAAGTGGATAATAAAGAAATGAAAATAGAGGAAAAAAGAATACGAATCGAGCGAGAGAGAGAGAGAGAAAATGTATCGAGTAGTTCTGGATAAAACGGGATGGGATTATCATGGGTATAGTTATTATCAAGCTGACCAATACTCAACAGCCAAGACAAGACAGATAATTTCATTCGCGGCACATGCGAGTACGGAATTTTACAAGTAGTGATTACATTTACATTGAAATAAGAAATTAGCTCTTTTTTTCTCACCGAGATTGTCAATCAATTAAGCAAATAAATTCAACGATAAACAAACGCCTATTGATACTGATAATAATGGTTTAACAATTCTCATTGTTTCAGTGTTTTTAACATTCCATCCGGATATTTAAAGCCACTCTCACTGGTCCTCAAGAAGCAGCAACGATGGGTAGAAAAAAGATACAAATTTCTCGTATCACGGACGAGCGGAATCGTCAGGTATTTAAATTAACCGAATCCAGAGAATAATTTTTTTTTAGAAAGTTGAGTATCAACAGAGATTTAATGTAATGCAACCTTCCTCGAACAGGTGACATTCAACAAGCGGAAATTTGGTGTTATGAAGAAAGCTTACGAATTATCAGTACTCTGTGACTGTGAGATTGCACTGATAATATTCAGCTCGAGTAACAAACTCTATCAATATGCCAGCACTGACATGGACAAAGTACTACTCAAGTACACGGAGTACAACGAACCACACGAGTCACTCACCAATAAGAACATTATCGAGGTGAGTTTAATAATCCATTGAATTTTTAATACTCAAATAAACATGTGGACATAGAAAAAAAATCCACGAACTGTGGGCTTGACTCTTCCTTCGACTTGTTGCGATACGTTGAAGATGGTAAAACATACCATAAAGGGACAAAAAAAAAGCGTTAAATTCTTCTCGAGTAGGATAGCTTATGATTTGGATTGAGTAATGACAGTAAAACGTTTCGTCAATGGCTAGCACCAACAGATGTAAATTTCAATAGTATTATAATGCACATTAAGTGATAGTTGAGTGCCCTCGGGCGGTTTGGTCACGTGAACCTGTCTGCTGACACTTGCAGGCGCTCAACAAGAAGGAGCATAAGGGCGCAATGTCACCGGAGAGTCCGGAGCCGGACACTAACGAATACAATCTCACACCACGTACCGAGGCCAAGTACACGAAGATCGACGAGGAGTTTCAGATGATGATGCAGAGGAACCAGCACAATGGGACAAGGGTAAGAACTTTTATTCCACATTTTTTTTTTCTCTCTTTCACGTTTCTCTCGGCTTCTTACCGAATCTAATGGTACGCGCTGTCTGAAGGCCATCGGTCTCTCGTAGATTAGACAAACAGAATGATTAAAGACCATACGATACACACGACAGTGATTTGTGATCGACTATCGATTGATTCAGCCTATCGATTTGTTAACTCACTGTATTTTATGGTGGATGTTCAACAGGGTATGGGACAATCGAATTACACGCTGCCAGTCACTGTACCGGTTAATACTTACGGTGAATCACTGCTTGGATCTAGTCCGCAAATGGCTCATACTAGTATTTCACCGAGACCATCATCATCTGAAACTGATTCAGGTAATAAAATGAGAGCAGGATGGTAGCAAACAAGAGGCAGTAATTTTGAAATGATTATTTCATTACTTCTACATTTTTTATTGATTAAAAAATAAAGCTTCAGGTCTTACCACCCCACCACTCAATTAGTTCTCAAGTTAAAAACAGCGTCCTGATACTCATTTCTTCTCTTCTCATTTGCAGTTTATCCACCAGGTGGAATGCTAGAAATGAGTAACGGCTATCCACCGTCAGCCTCACCCCTGGGTGGCTCACCATCCCCAGGGCCATCACCAGCTCTTGTTGTTGGTGGTAACAAGGGTGCAAATCCGTCCCGCCACTCACCCCAACCGCCTCCACCTCCTCATCCACACAGGGCTAATTTACGAGTCGTTATACCCACTCCACTGTCACAATCGCTCTCTGAAGATACCAGTTACGATGTAAGATTTTTGTCTGTGAGTTAAATTTCATCATTATTTAGAGTACATTAATTCAATATGCATGGAACATTGTATTCGCATTTGCAATCATTCGTCGATGCGATTATATTATTCGTGGCATACAAATACGATCGGTTTAATCGAATGGAGCAATTGTGTTGGGAATAGGGGGGCCACACGCAGACTGCACTCAATACACCGGTTGTTGCGCTACAGACACCATCGGTGGCAGCTGGCTACTCGAGTTTCGGATCATCAGATTATTCCTCAGATCTCGGGAGTCTAACGTGGTCCCATCAGAGGTACGTTGATGACTTGTCAATGTATTCGGCAGCCACCATGTCAAGCATCAGGTAATTCGTCATCTTTATCATATTTCTACATTTATTTCCATTACCTAAACATCTTCAAATATAACAACCGATCATTCTTCCCCAGAACAATCGTATTATTGCGATGGTTTTTTTTTTTATCGCGTATAAAAATAATTATTTGCATTTAAAAAATGTTACTGAGGAGAGGAAAATACTTTTATTGATTTCTAATGAAAACGGATTAATTGTCAAAAACTATCGCAGGAGCTCTTCTCATAAAATAATTTGAAAATTTCCAACTTTTGGTAATCAATTCAACGACCTATTCAATAAGCTGCTGAAAATTGATTCCTTTGGCTATGTAACGCTTCATCACTCCCCGCTCACCCAAGCATTCAACTCAGATGAATGGAATTCCCTCGTCACCATTAACATCAACGTTTCGCGTCATTACCGAAATCTCATTAACACAACTCTCATAAAACCGTGTCAATGCCATTAAAACCCGTACGGATAAATGTAAAGAAAAATATCAATTGGCCCAGTTAAAAGAATATAAAATATGTTGTCCACATATTTTCACTATATTCTTTATCAATTTAGAAAGTATATAGAACTGGCTCAACGAGTACATAATTTTTTTTAATTTTTCCTCGGGTCATATTAAACGCTTGAAATATCCAGACAATTTCCAGAAATCTGAAACGAAAAATTGTCGTTATTTTTACAGTAGCCTTCCTCACTTAGCCGTGTCCAGTAGCACACCGCCGCCATCGACGTCTCCCCTACCGGTGAAAATAAAGAGTGAACCAATCAGTCCACCCCGTGATCCCCTCGGCAATGCTGGTGGTGGTGCTGGAGGTCCAAGTAGTTTGCATCATACAAATTTAACTGTAGGATCTGTAACAACAACCGGACCACCACCACAGCATCACGTAACCCACACAGTACCCCAAACCCTGAATCTCGTGTCTAGCCGGCCAACAAGTAATCCAACCCCAACGCATTCAGGCAGTATAACACCAACAAATTTACCATCGCCGAGTAATGCTGGTAATGTTGACATGAGAACGAGTCATGGTACTGGGGGTAACGGTGGTGGTAGTGGTTCAGACTATGAGAATGGACCGTTGATGAAACGATCTAGGATTACAGAAGGATGGGCTACCTAATGCCGGCCATTTTTAAGGCCCTACTGGTCCTACTCAGCTTCGTCGTACAACGGCTAATAATGAAGGAACAAGAAATAATCATAAATTATATTGTTAGGGTGACAATGAGTTGAGTGACACGAAGGTGGCCGATGGGCTCTGAGGGCTCGTGGAGGGTTCGCCAAGTACGAAGAGTTGTTTTTTTTTCAGCCCTGAGGATCTCCAAAAAATTATTGCAATTGAGACTCTTGATAGTGTTCCAAATGGGAATGATACTCGGGCTTTTATTTTTTTTTTTTACTGGGTCAACTGCAATACGCGGATTTTACAATCTGTTACGTTCTTCGTTCATTGACTTAGCACTTGAGGGGGAGGCTGATCGGGGGATGTTTTTTCGTTCATCGGAACTATGATGAAGATAATTGTGGTGCCATAATGTTGAAATATAACATAAAATATATATAAATCCATATATATTTTCATGTGTATAATAAGAAGTGTTGTTTGTATATATGTCGAGAGAAAAAAAGAGTTCGTAATGGTTTGTCGGTATGGCATATACACTCATCCTACACTACTGCATAGAAATTCCACTCTCTTTTTGTTTTCTAAGTTGCTATTGAACTATCGAGGGGGTCTTTGATTAGAGATAATTGGAGATTAAGTGCCCAGACATTTTTTTTCGTTTTAGTGATATCTTGTTGACGTGACGTATAATTATACCGAGAAACTATGAGAAGTTATATATATTTAAATATAATATTACTGGGAGGATCTGCACCAGGTGTTGGATTCAAAGACCAGAATCTAATGTGTTGGGATTATAACTGTTATATTTTTGTGTGGTAGTCCATCAGCAGCATAATCCGTTGATAATAACTTTACCTCTTTGCAATCATGTGTGACATTTATTTTTAATTCCCTTGTTTCCTCTAATTTTTTTTCATTTTATTAGTTTTTTTTTCAATTATTATTCGGTTCAACTTCCACGAGTAATTGATCTAGTCAAAGAAATTATCAGTACTAAAAAAGAAAATAGAGGGAGAATTAGTGACTAGCTGGATGCATTCAGAGGATTGCGAGAATAAGAGGAAATTTATTATTTTTTGTTTATCAAGCCAAAACGAAGTGGAAGCTTTGTTGAAATTTTTTTCTCCGGAAGTCAATATCTTAATTGTCACAACTTTATTTGTACATTTATTTTTTCCCCACAATTATTGATTTTTTTACTTCATCATGTAATTTTAATTTATCAAGAATGCCTTAACATTTCGGTACTTATGCGCCGATCTGATGAAACTGTTACAGACAATGAAATAGCTGTCGATCTCAGTAATGAATTAAAATAATTACTACAGAAGAATGAACGATTGATTCATCGATAGTTGTTTTTTTTTATTACAATAGTTATAAGCATGCATTTTGAGTGTTTCCCCTCTGTCTTCATTTTTCATTTGACTTCTTTTATTTCCTCTGTTTGCCCCGAGTGAGTTAATTGACGGTATATGTCTGCTGGCACAATGAAATAAAATCAATAAAATTGAGGGAATAAAAACGTTGGTTGCTGTTTCAATAAAAAAATTATCCACGATATTCTGTGAGAATCAGATTTGAAATTTAATATATTAAAGCATGAGGAGAGGAAAAATTTAACGATAGTTGGTTAGATAGGTCATACGTCTAAGTAGCGTTGATTGATAAATAATTAAATTGAGTAAAATTAATGAAATAACCACGTAAACGTAGTATACACACTCACGAAGCGCATATAAATTTAATGAATGTATGTATGTACATAAATATTATATTCGTACATATGAATACATTTTCCACGAGTATTTTGCACGTTTGATATGAAGAAAAAATATAACAAAAACATGATATGAAGTGATGGTTAGAAAATGCAAGCCCCTTGTCCCAATGAAAATTATCATTGAGAGTTTAACTCGCAGGCTTCGGTTGAGAGAATTATACGTAAAAAAATCCCATATAAAAGGGAAAAAATCCTCAAATTACGAGAAATTGTCCTATTTTTTTTACCATTCGAAATTAGAAAGTGTCATCATTCTGATGCATCCTGCCGAGGGATTCTTTCGAAATTACCCACACTTGGAGGAAAGAATAATTAAATAAATGTAATTTAATGTATCCTAATGGAGTACACAGGTATTGAGAACAAAATAGTGCCTGGCACCGTTTGTGGCCCTCTTTTTCGTAATATTAAAAAGAAAAAATCTGGGATATGAAGGGCAAACATACGCGGGAATTTCACAATCCAACGGATGTTATTCCCTTTATTATTCCCATTTTTTAACGAATATTTTGGATCTCCCGGAATCATGCAAATGGAAAAAGAAATTATGAAGGAAAATTAACGAAAAAAAATGACAACATTAAATGGTCAGATTGTAATATCGACTTGATAAGATGATCACAAAGTGCAATCTTTTAGGCAAAAAAAAACACTTTTTTATCGATCTAAAAAGTATAAAAAAATTGTTATTTTTCATAAGGAAGAAATGAAGTTTGATATATTAAAAAGAATATATGTCTCCCCTAGTTGTTTAAAGTGAGTAAAAACATTTTCCTATTGATAAAGACGAAAGAAAATTAATGGTAAATGCTGAAGAACAATTTGAATGACGTTTTATTGAATTCAATTGATATTTTTCCATTGTGAACGAATAACAAATTGTACAATGTTCAATGGTACAACTCGACTCTATGTTGTGCAGTAAAACGAGAATTATCGTTATGTCCACGGGATAAATAAAAAAATCGTTGATTTGGCACGCTATCAACTTATTGGGAATTATATAGTGAGTTGCAGTGAACGTAACGATACTCCTCAACAAATTTTATGCAAAACAAATTCTTTCGAATGCTGTGACTTTTATGGACCACCTTTAACAGCTTTATATAACTAACTATTCAGGTAAAACATTCACTAGAGAATTATAAAAAAAAATGAAACTAAACAGTACCACATACTCCACATGAGACACAATAACAGGCCCCAAAAACTCCCGTTGGCTGCACTAGAAACAAAGACAAAACAATTAATCTAACAACCAGCAAATTATTGTAATGCACAGCACGATAAACCGACACGTCGGTTCTAAACAAGCGTAGTAATGTTAAGATTATTAAAAAGAAAATGATAACAGCATAAATACAATGAAGAAGAATATTTTTTAAAAATTATGATGTATGTACTAGCCACAACTGTTGTCACCGCAGATTAAACCGATAAGTTATTAAGTTTAAATACAGGTTTACAAACTGGACATATCTAAGACGCCAAGTAGCATCAACATGTCTCATATATCCGTGCAATTTAATGGAAAAAAAAAATTGTAACAAAAATCTTCAGAGGGAGAATTATTGCTTCAATATCCAACTAACAGTTATGACCATGTAAATTATAAAAAATCATAGAGAGCTACCTTCTTCTTGTCGTTTGGGGGCTGAACATTTATCCGTATTAAAACACGATGCAGACAAGAGTTTTACTATCAGCATTCTATTGAAGATATTAGAGGATTGTGTCACGACTCAATCATTTATTTGTTTAAAAAAATAAAGTTTATAAACAACCGTTGAATTATTTACGAGTATCGGTGGGAGATTTTATGAGAATAAAAAAAAACGTTGGGCCTGTTTTGTCATTGCTACGAGCAATTTGTTTCCTTCGAATCATTCATTTATCATTTTGATTTTTGTACATAACTATTTTACTTGTCATATCGAATTCATATGGCACATGATTAACAAGAAGATTCGTTATATGTGACTGTGGAGATTCTAATAAAATGTGAACAAAGAAAATTCAGAAAGAAAAATTATGTAAAAACTGCTGCTGCGATTCGTGCGGGCAGTCCAAATAGCCATGAATAATTATTTTTTATTTAAAAGAAGCAACAAATATGGAAAGTAATTCTTATAGTGCCATTGTAACAGACTAATTTAATGGAATATCACCTATTGTTTAAGTAGAATGTTAAGAATAAAAATGGTAAAATTGTAATTGACACAATTGTAACAATTGCGGTGTTGATAAAAAAATACAAAGACTCGGTTTTATGTTTGTAATAATTGTTATAATGTTTGCCAAACATTATATAAAATATATATATATGAAATAATGATTAATTATTGAAATAAGTGTGACACGATAAAAAGAACAAATGTTGGAACTAATTTTTCAGCGATAAAATGTTTGTCAATGAAAGGTTGTCATCCAATTATGCACATCCCAGATGCCACGCAACACAATCGAATAATAAAATATACATGTATGTGTATCCTGGTAAAGATGGAACCAGAAGCAATGGAGGAAAAAGTGATTTATAGTTGATAATACGATGGTGAAATCGTTTTGAATTTAAAATATCTCATTTTGGTGCTCGAATCCCCTCTCCTCCCGCCCCGCCATCATTTTTATTTTTACGTTTCCTTGTTTTCAAATTTTACTGATCCAATATGATTGTTAATCATGCATCTGCCTATTAATCGGTCAGTGAAAGAGAAGAGGAAGGATGGATAATTAATGAGACTTAGTAATTAATTATTGTTATCTCGTAAATGCTCTATGTACATCACGAACACGTAATCGACAATTATCCCCCTCTCCCCCCCCCCCTTCTCCATGAAAAAGAAAAGAAGTGTAAAAAAAATGAGAACATGTAAAACACAAATGCGCAATATGGTTATATTTCAGTGTACCAGCGTAATTGCTAATTATTATTATGATGTCGCCCATAGAATACATTTTACTCGGTTTTTATATTTTGCTGTATTTTATTCCATAATTGTTTATGGAAATGCTGAGAATATCCGGTGAAATCCTGACTTACTTTTTTGCATGAAATAATTCTCCAAAATTTAGCTTCCGCTTGATTGTTAATTTATGGAGTAAATTGTTTCCCACCCCATTGAATCCAAGAGTCAAATTGTTGTATGGAAATACCCCGATCCTCAGTAGAAATGCCTTAACGTCACGTGCCTCAATTTTTAATATTCAAATTATTCACAATTATACGTAAAGACACACCTCTGTTTATCTGTAATATTCTATCTAGTGTTAACGTATGAGAAAAACAAATTATGAAATTCTAATGAAGCGAGGGGAAGATGAAAATGATACTCTGTGTGAAATTGAAACTTATTCTTTGTACTACTCTTGTAAATACATTCTAAAAAATTAATCGTCAATGTTTTGTGTTGACTACTGCTGCTTGAGGTTTTTTTTTAAATCGATGTCATCCACTTGCAGCTCGCTAGACACAGAAAGGTAGGTGAAATAATTTTCCAATAATTGCTTTGTTTTGGATATCGTTTTTTGTTTTTCATTAATTTTATTACACACAAGATTTTTCTTTGAAAACTTACAAATAAATTCATGCCCTCAAAGTGTCGAAAAATAAATGGGGCATACAATTACAAAGACATATATCATTCCATTATTGTAAAATATAAAGAACATTTTTTTATTTTTTCTCGAACGTACGAAAAAATGAGACAGTACACATTTCAGTGGTGCTGCTCTCATGAAGACTTGAAGAGTCCAGGATTACTCTATTTGCCATTATGTCCAAGTGATCTTGATCCAGAATAGACGTTGCTATATATTTTTATATAAATATAATTTGTATCATTTCATCAGCAGTTTCTCCCGATACAAAACTACATGAAAAAAAAATCCTTCCGTCTTCTCACCAGAAATTAAACTCCTAAACCACTTAATTGTTGATTTGTATTTTATTATTAATAATTATCCATGGAAGTGTTATAAGCATTTGACATAAAAAAACATTCGTCCGTATTCCCCCGCCTCTTGTCGTGTACTACTGTCGTGACTCAGGTAAATGCAGATACATTACAATTGTATTATTGTGATAATCTTTCCACCATCGTTGCTTATTTTCATATCTAAATTAATTTTGATTGTGCATTATTGGAAAGAGCTAATTAATAGACGTTATACAAAATTATATGAGTCAGGAAACATCCTGATTGTTTTTCCCTGAAGAGAAAAAATAATAATGTGGAAGTTATTTTCACAGCGACTGAAGAGAAAAAATAATGCAATAATTAACAGCGAATTCCATAAAGATCTTCAAATGCATTTATAACGACTAATAATCAGCATCTATCAAGCGTGAGTTTTATCCTCCTTTTCAATATTCATTTTATCCTTCAGATTAATGAAAAACATTCTCGGTCCTCGGTATTAAATGATAGATTATTCTCATCCTCTAAACGAATTCTCGCAGCATAAAATGCCCCCCTTCCTCCCCTTCGATAATCTTAATAAGCTTAATTAAAACTCTTTTTGTTTTGTTTTTTGAATTTTATAAATCTTGGACTTAACGAATTTTATGGCTTACATAAGGCGACAGCGTTCCTCACCCTGGGGGTCACCCTAGAACATAATAAATGTTATGAATATTTCCCGATGATTTACATTCGATTTTAATCTTTCACCGAAACCCAACATGCTTGAGTTAATGACTTTTAGGCAAGTATAGACGTGAAGGCGTCATTGAAAATCAAATTGACATCATTTTTTTTTCTCATTAGTCACAATGATGCAAGCAGTTCGTCGATAGCGAGAAAGTTCTTACCAGTTTTTTTCTTTTCATATTTTATATCAATCACTTTAGTTTTTCCTACTTTCCATTTTCATTGCCTTTTATTTCATTATTGTAATTGAATGAATTATTTTATTTTCTAAGTTTAGTGAAGCAGTGATGAATAGAAAATGTGCTTAGAACTAAGCAAAAATGAATTAATACATTTTAATAAATGAAAAATTAAATGCACTTGTGAATTCGATGAACACCTAAAGACCTTTTTATATTAATAACTTACATGGGCTGTCCATCAGAGTCGTGGACCCTCTGATTATCGGAAGAAGAGAAATCTTCTCTATGACAGAAGAATTGAACATATTTGAATTTCCCCCCCAACTGATCGATTCAAGTTTCAAAGTTTCTATTTTCGCTTTTTGACATCTAAACTGCTTGTATCCAAACATAATGTTTAACTAACAATTTATGAGGAATCCTTTCTCTCCCACTAACATTTCAAAAATGTACATTCTGCTGGAGTTTTTTTTTTTGTTAGTTAAACATGCTGTACTGAAGACTCAATATTTTAATAATTTTACCATAACCTTTGCTACTTGAAAAATTTGAAAAGAACTGTTTTTTTTATTACCTGTTGGTGGTGAAGATCCTCAGATCCTCGAAACCCCAAGTTTTCCCTGTGTCGAGACATTGAAGTTGTCATTTGCTGCCTCTTTCGTTCAGACATTGCCATTTCCTGCAAAATAGATATTTTCTACTCATAAAAAACTCCGATAACTCTCTCTGCCCCTACCAACCCACTACATTTAAAGATCAATGCATAAATACAAAAGAATTTTGAAAAATAGTACCTCTCCCTCATTATTGAGAAGCGTAGTGGTCATGTTATCCGCAATAAACCATTTCTGCCCCTTCATCACGATATTCGACGGAGGTTCATGAGTCGCTCCAATATCGGACGACCACACGAGAACATTCGCCCCTGGCTCGATCTTAGCAGTCCTGTGGAATTTGAACACAGTCTCCAGGGCTCCAGCTTTTCGAATAAGTTGCCATCCACTCAGAACAATTTCCTAAAGCGATAAAAACAATCCAATCAAATAGTCCAACAAGACACCGAAACAGTCCTAATCTGACATTTAAATTACCTTGGTTCCCTTATTTATCAGTTTAACAAATCTCCCCTGTGGATCAGCCTCATTAATCTCGACATCGCTTCTGGCAGAAGCAACGACACTGTAGTCACTGCTACTGCGTTCCTCGCTCTCCTCAAGAAGCGTGCGCTTGCGTTTGCCACCCCTGACAGGGGTGTGCCTGGATGGTGTGCTCCTACCAGTGGAGACAGCTGTAGCTGGTGACTGGACTGGTGTAATGTTGAGCCTGGCTTCTTCAGACTCCAGGAGTTTCCTGTAAGCTGCAATTTCAAGATCCAGGGCGACCTTGATGTCCATAAGGTCCTGGTACTCCTGCAGCTGTTGCGCCATCTCATCCCTCATCCTACTGAGCTCTGCCTCCAGTGCAGCAAGACCCTCAGCATGTCTGGCACGTTCGCCCTCCCTGATGTTCTCCAAATCTCTGATACGTGCGTTGAGGGAATTATTGGCAGACTCGAGCTCAGAAATGCGCTGATTGAGGCCATCGATGCGTGTCCTTGTCTGCCTGAGCTCCTCAACAGCCAGCGTTGCAGCTCCACTGTTGCGTTGAGCGTGAGACGTTAGATTCTTGATCTTGTTCTCATAAAGGAGCTCGATCTCTTCACGATTGGCTCTCATCTGTCCCTCATACTGGTCACGCAATTCCTGGAGCGATTGCTGGAGTTTTGCTTCATACTGCTCAGCAAGACGTCCATCAATCTCCGATATTTCCACTTGACGACGTGTGCGAGTCTCGGTTAACTCCTGCTGGAAGACTTGATCCTTGAAGCTGATATCTTCACGGAGACTCTGAATGTTATTCTCGAGATCGATACGCTGGAGGGTCTCCTCCTCAAGGTGCTTTCTAGCGTCATCCAACAGCCCCTTCAGCCTCTCCACCTCTTTCTCCAACTCACGTTCACGCTCCTGAAGCTTCTTGCGTTCAGCTTGAGACTGATTATACTGTGACTGAAGGTCATTGCAACGGGTTTCGTAGATCGATGCGTTGCGCTCAGCAACTTGAAGATCCTTTGTTTTCTTGTCCAACCTAGATAATAAAAATTTAACAATTTAATTTGATTGCTTTGCAAATAGAAGAAAATATACAAAAAATTCGGTTGTCCTCTTATGTTTTTCTTCAACAACTTGTTAATATTCCCAATATTCTGGACTTGAAGTCACCGCGGTTGAATGATGTAATGGATAAAAATGCCGGGGTAAACACATTCACACAGTGATCTCGAGAGACATGGGAGTGACCCTGTTTATACAGGCAGCAATAATTCACCTGTCTCTGTGAGACTATCTCACTATCCTTGGCCCACTAGTTGACCGTGCCATTAACAGTAAAAAGAAAACGGCCATTTTTCCCCCATCTAGAATCGATTCGCCAGGACTTTCAGCTCGTCAATCTTCAAATTCGAGTCTACACCCGGAGAATCAAATCTCGGAACCTCGAAAACAACGAGCAACATGAGGAAATACGTGATTTACCCCCATGTGCAAAATGGTAACGTAAATTTGAATGAAAGAGAGGAAAGAATGATGTCTCGTGCTGTCTATTTCCGTCGATTCGGCCCACATCGAGCGTTTATTTCCTACCCACGGTTTCCCGCAATCGTCTTGTCCACGGGCTGAAGGACACAAAGTTTAGGATCGATGATCGCTCGCTAAAAATCGTCAATTTCTAAAGAAAATTATTTGCAGGAGACATTGCGAATTTGAACGTTACGGAACGCGACGCAAAACAGGAGCGATAACATCTTTAACTTAGTAGGGGGTGTAATGTATCATTTGCCATGTGCGTGACGGCAGCGTGTGTTGGAGCCAATGTCATGCCGCAAGTTCAGCATCTTATTCAAGATTTTTTTTTCTCCCTTCTGTTCAACACCCAAGCGCTTAACATAGAGAGACGAAAATCGAATATTTTCCAAAATTCTTCAGCTAAATGTAGTTACAAAATTTTTTGCAAAGATCGAAATAATGATGATGACATTGACGATCCGTCAATGCCACACCTCCATGAATATCGTTATGCTAAAAGCATCCATTTCACTAATTACGAATTGCGCATACAAAGTATTCGCTTTTGCCATTGCCATCCGAGGAATCCTTGATAATCGAAGGTGAAAGAAATTCATTTCACGCACGATCTCTGACATTTTCTTATCCATCACTTTCATTTCTCATGAATGACGAGAAGTGGTGGGATCACTCCAAAAGAGAAATCACCGGAGATCGGGGCAATCGGCAATGCATTCAAAAACAATTCCTCTTATTATCTCCATCGTCTAATTACTTAGTGTTATCTTCTCAATTGCGCGAGTGCAATCCCTTGCAATAGATAGAATGACTCAAGCCAACGTTGATGACGAATTAAACCGCATTGTGGAAATCGTGAGTCTTTCTAAATAAAAATCAAACTAATTATGATACTCCGAGATCCTCATACCTTCTGTAAATTGAAAAAATTATTTAAAAAATTCCAGAAAATTTCTAAATTATGTACTTCTATTGTTATTATTATTATATGATTTTTTTAACGATCGATGCCGATTTCGGACTCAGCTGCTGAGGAAATTGTGGCACCCAAGATAATGATCTCACGTAATAAAAAGCCAGTTATTTATTATTGGATTGGAGCAGACGAGGCTCGGGGCGAATGTCTTTGCATCAGGTAATACAGACCCGGCACTAGGGCTGACATCATCACCACATAGTACGCGTGACGCAACTGCTGGTGTAGTACGGTATGGCTGAATTCAGAATGCCGTGCCCTTCACAGACACACAGGCATCGGTATATTCCACAGCCCACGCATTAAACTGAACCCAGGGGGAAATGTGTGGGGGGGGAGGGGGTTAAGGGCCTATGGAGATAACAGAGTTATGCACAATCATCTGCGACAACGCCAGATGCTACGTTCTCCAGTTAAAACCTCGATGCACTGTACAAATTAATCTTGAATTTTTTTACAATCATCCATTCACAGAATTTTTAGTACATTCAGGTACTGTATTTTTGGGACAATTCGATCGTAAATTGTATTGAACCTTCAGAATATTAATAATTCGTAGAAGTTTCAACAGGCGGGGATGATCCCAGCCCATTCAGGGATTAACCGGCCGGACTTTCCCTTATTTTTCCCCCAATAATTCGACAGAGGCAACTCCAGATAACACAAATTGACCAGATCGTACCTCTACGCGACCGCCCAGACTCGTTAATTCCCATGTAAACATTGCACAAAATACTGGGACGGTTAATACCTCGAGGGAGAGCTGACAAATACGACAATCTGGTTTTATAGAGGTCAGAAACATTAAATAAACATTATCAATAAATTCTTGTTGCTTGATTCACCATTCAGTCACGTTCAGAAATAAAACATGATGATTAATCAAATTCCATAACTATCTAATAACCCAGCGTACGAAAAGTGTGTAACTACCGATGGTCAAGGTTGCAGCCAACAAGTTGAACACAAAAATACCGATCTTCAACTTTTCAGGCCAGAGGACATTCCCAGCCTTCCCCCCTAATGGAGGTTAGCCATAAAGCTGTATGGGGTTGATAATAAATAATAATTACTTGGTTTTGAGATCCTCGTTGTCGTCCCAGAGTCGTTTGGTGTCGATTTCGAGTTTAGCTCTCTCCCTGGCTGTCTCGTCCAGCAATTTTCTGGCATCAGACAACTCATGCTCGTACATAGACTTGATATTAGACACCTCCCTCGTTGTAACCTCCTGGGATGACTGCACTTCCCTCGAGAGCCTTGAATTTTCCGTCTCCAGGTGACGTACTTTTTCAATGTAGCAGGCGAGACGATCATTGAGATTTTGCAAATCCTGTTTCTCCTGTAGACGTGAGTAACGTGTTGGACTAAGTGGGCTTCCTGGACGCCGGCCTATTGGCGTCGAGGTACTTGGCTGAGGCGATTGCACCGAGCTGACGCTCGACGACGCCGCAACCGTCTTTTTACTCGCTTTTGTTGACATTATCGATTATTTTAACACAAAATAAACTGTTCACCGTGACAATATTACCCACAATAATTATTAAACCAAATTATTAATTGGTAGTTCACGTTTACTCAGCGTCACCACCGCCGGATATGTATTTTGTGACGGTTTTTGACTCACTGCTCGCCTTACTGAAACCGAATGGACTGTACTAGCGTCTGCGTGTGCGAGTGATGCGCACGCTTCAGCCTGCTCCCCCCCTCTCCCTCTCGCGATGAGCTCTGTACTGCTGTAGTCAAGCGAGAGTTAGTCAGACGGGAACGGGTTGATCGCCGGTTGTTTAGCAACGCCATCGCGGTGGCCCTTCTCATTGGTGGGATCTCGACAGTTTCATGGGGTTTGAATGGACTGGGCCAATAGGAACAGAGCATAGTCAACGGTTTTGGTTGCGAAATCGACGAAGAGATTCAGGTGCCGGTTTGAATTGAATTTGGGACGATGTTGTTGTTTACAGTTAAAAAAAGTGATGTGTTTGTTCGGTGAAGAATGTGTGCGGCAAGTGGGGGATAACAAGGGCATTTGTTGATAAAAAATGAGGAATTAAATGTGGGGATGGGGAATATTTTCAGTGAGAAGTACCAATGGCGCGAGAGGGGGAGGGACGCTCCTGAAATGCCGGGCAATGAACGCGGGATTCCAAGAATCGACCGCTATAAAGAGAGATTTGCTGTTGCAATTCGTACTAACAATTAAATACATGTTCATGAACTGTGGGATCGTGACGATAGTTCAAGGCTTGGCAGGTTAGTGTGTTTGGAAACAAAAAGTTCAGTGCATGAGACTCCCAGGAGAAGTGTTTGTTTACAGTGAAACGACTGCTTGTGGGGCACGCGATAGGGGGTAGGAGTTGTTTATACCAAAATCTGTGATTAAAATTGATGTGGGGAGATATTGTCGGTGAGAAATACTTGGAGATGGGGAGAAATTCTGAATAAAGGATGTGGAGTTCTAAGAACCGAGAGTTACAGAACGAGACCTATTTGTTGTAATTCGTAAAAACAATTGAAATATATTTTGGGCATTGGGGGATCGTGGTGATGGTTTAGGGTATGTGTTGGAGAGCAAAAGTGTTTGTGCCTGTGTATCAAAGTGTCCAGTGTGAATGAGGCTTCAGGTGTGATATTCCTTCATCGGTGGAGGCGGTGGTGAGTCCTATAAGTTTGTTTACCAGTAGTAGTTGAAGAAAGTAATTTGAAGACGGTGCGTTATTGTCAAATTATTCGAAATAATTACGGCAAGTGCGTATTAATGCTCATTACGTCTATGGGAATAATAATCATATCAATGAGTGGTATGTTAATGGATTTTTACTTAATGTAATTTCCATCTATTAGAGCTCACGATCGATTAGATTATATAATTAAATTCCGATTCTCAACCAAATGGGAACGTCAACCCGCCGGTCGCGTACAAATATTTATTCGAAATTAAAACAATCTGGGAAAAATATCCTCAGATGATTGACATCCTGAGGAGGTGGACTTACCATGTGAGGACTTGGTTCACTCGAAGAATTCACTAGATGAAAATTTTCGATGTTTCCCTCCATTATTATCATCTCCAAATGTTGTTGAGGGAGTAGTAAAGAACGAATTTTTTTAAACATCACAATATGATTTATTTTAACAATCAGCAATAACAAAGGTAGACGTGTTTCATAATTCATATAAACGAAATAATTCTCGAAATATCTAATCTTGAATTTGGATTGCGTTATTATGCTCGATAAAAATATATCTATCGATAAGTGTCCTATAATCCCGACAATTTCTTATCATTGAAAATTGCTGGATTTCAAGTAGAACAGAACAGATCAGAATAGAGCGAAAGAACAATGCCATCTTCCCCATTCGGTTGTTATTACTCAATAATCAATAATGACTTTTAAGGTTTTTTTCTCATTAAAGAATAGTTCGTTATTTCTAATATTAAATATAGACGATTCTTGTATAATATAGAGTTCTTCAATATATAATAATATATAATTCATTTTTGTTTCTATCTGCGAGTGTTCTACATAAATGTTCATGTGTCGAATGACGTGTGAATTAGTTATTCCTCGGTTACAAGTCATCATGTGTAAATTCTCATTTTAAATTCATTGAATTCTTTTTGGTCTTACAGCAGTGATGCTTCAGTCATCTTTGGTTGATGTGCGTATTAAATCGCCTCATACCGATTATGCATATTATTTCTCAATCGTCTGATTGTGGCGCCGATAATTCACATCTCAATTCTGTTCCCTGAGTTGGTATACAACCTTTTCAGTCTTTACCATAGTATACAATTTTATTTATTTGTTTCTTAATAAATTGCCATTTCCCAACAAACACTGCACGTCAGGTTAAACAGTCAATGAATTTTTTATACGTCTCTCACTTTTTAAAGGCATATTCATCAGTATTATTGTACGAGAAATCTCGTTATTTACTTCCAACGAATTGAAAAATTAAATCAAGTCTTTCGGTAACTCCATACGAATTGTCCATCATTGAGTGGACTAATGCCTTTTATAGAAAAGAAATATATTTTTTTTTTCACCATTATATCACTAGTTTGGGAGAACGGAAATTATGTTTGCCATTCGTTGAGTCTTCCATTGGTTAGTTACCAAAGATAATCATAATTTATCAACAGAAAATAATTGCATTCTGCGTTCGACTAAGTTAATAATAATTTTGAGACACCCGGACATACTCAGATTAGTAGAAATGAAGAACAAAAAAAAACATCTTATATCCCAGCAACTGAAGTGAATCTCCCATAAATAATGAATACATATCACCAATGTTCGACACAGAAACAGCTTTCTTTGAAAAAATGATTCTACGTACACCTAGAAGTACATTTAGGAATGATTGATACTGCCAAGATCCTTCGAGAGGAATACGAAGAATTGATTGATAAAAATTGATCATTTTAAAACAATGCGACTATTCTACTAATCGTTGGCAGCACCACCGTGCCTCCTGGGTCGTTTTCCAGTCTTCTGTTTCCTATGAAGATTCTCTTCAGGCTTCTCCCTTCCCTCAGAAAACTCAATAGAGCTGTCGGAGCCACTTGCCTGCTCGAGTTTCCTCTTTCTAGATCTGGTCACAGGCCCACTGCCACTGCTATTACTCTTGCTATTGCTGTTTTGGTCGTCCATATCGTCTTTTTTTCTCCTCTTGGCCTTGGGTGCTTCGAGGGGCTCTCTGACCCTCTCGCTCTCTTGAAGAATACTTCTCGGTGAATTAGAATCAGACGACGAGGACAACGAGCTCAAGTACTCGTTGACCCTGTCCTCCCCAAAGTCAAAGGCATTGGGTTGGGCTGGGGATGCTGAAGTTGTCATAGAAGTCGTGGCACTGGGGGGTCTCAATACTTGAACAGAAGAGGGACTGGAGGAGGTGGTGGAAGCTGAGGAGGAGACGGAAGACGAAGTGGATCGTTTATGGAGTTTTCTTCTCTGCGCCAACTTGGCTCCATCCACGTTTTTGAGCTTGAAAGCATTGGCTCTCTCGTGGATGGCAAAGGTGGACTGACTGTGGAGGGGTTCAATAGGTGTGGTTGAGCTACCGGTCAGCCAACAGTGGCGAACGAGAGCTGCTGCTGTCAGCCTCTGATGTGGATCTGTTGCCAGCAGTGATTTCACTATTTCTTTCCCAGCTGGACTGATGTGCCTCCACTCATCTCCATCAAAGTTAACTTCTCCAGTTCGGATCCTACTTGCTAGATCCAGACCCCCAACCTTGAATGGAGGCTTTCCAGACAAGAGGGAGTACAGGATGGCCCCTAAACTCCAAAGATCACAGCTCTCGTCATAGCCCTGACGGGCTAGGACTTCAGGTGCTGCGTAAGGAAGTGTAAAGCAAGGTGTGTGAAGGGGCTCGCAGGATCTCTTCAATCTGGCAAAGCCAAAGTCCACTACTTTCACTGGAGAATCCGGTCCAGAGTGAGCGTAGACTAAATTCTCAGGCTTCAAATCACGATGGACAACACCACGGGAGTGCATGAATTGAACTACTGATGCCAATTGTTTCATCACTTTTACCGCCTCCTTCTCAGACATTTTTCGATTTGAACGGAGTAGTTCACCCCCGGACAGCAATTCCATGACTATGTACGTGTGAGCACGGTCTTGGTAGACGTCAATTAATTTTACTACGTTTGGATGGCCCTGGCAGGCACGAAGGAGATTCGCCTCTCGGCCACAGTCCACTCGTCTACTAACTATTTTAACGGCGTACTCTTGTTTCGTTTGGCGATGTCTGCAGAGCCGACAGACTGAGAAACTACCATCACCGAGAGCTTCTCTCTTCGAATCAATGTCGTAGTGCTGAAGGAACGTCGACTCCTCGAAACGACTGGCTAGGACTGCTGAGGGTGATGTGGCCTGATGATGACCCTCCGGGACTGAGTCTTTGACTATGTCTTCGGATACTACATTGTCACCGAAGAGGACTGATGGAGCTACGTAGGAATAACCCTGTGAACAGTTTAACGAAAATTTAATTTTCATGGTTCGTGATGCTTCAGACAAGAGAAAGAAAATTATATTTCAATCAACTGAGGTTAATTAATAGGGGTCATGATGTGGGTGGCTTCCATTAATTTCCAAAATTAAAGAGGACATTTGGCATTCATCAGTCTGATGAATTACACATTATTTGAAAGTATAAAAAATCAATTTGAAAATTATGAGAGCCCATTCTGCTGGACTTGCATATAATGTATTTTCATCTGTGTAAATGGGAAAAACGTAATGCAGATACTCACCCGAAATATCTTATCGTAATTGGGTGGTACAACAGCTGGACTATCAGCAGCCACCATTTTTGTGAATTCTTCCGAAAAATTGCTGGTATCAAGTTCATGAGCAATTTGAGGCACAAAGGGTGGTTCAATCTCCCGTTTCTCGAGGGCAGACCAACTGAATGACTTGGGAGCTTTTCTGAAGAACTGATGCTCCTTGAGCTCTTTAGCATCATCAGGCCCACCGCCCAATCTCTGTCTCGGGTCTTTAACCAATAGCTTTGCCAGAAAGTCTTGCACTTCTGGGCTCAAGTGGCTTGGAATTGGTGGATTTGTTTTGAGAATTCTACGTGATATCTCGTGTTGAGTATTTCTTTCTCCTTCTACGGTAAATGGTGAGGCACCTGTGAGAAGCTCGTAAGCCAATACCCCAACGCTCCACCAGTCGACAGCCTGAAATGTTCAGAATAAGTTGAGTGAGAATTGACGAGTGGAAAACTCAGACAAAAGGAGTTATTTCAGGCTACGAGATTTTTCGTTACACAATTCCACTTGGAGAAGAAGTTCCGATAAAAAAAACTTTACGGCACCATCTGGAAATTACATTAATGCCTTTTTTTTTATCCAGAGAACTTGAGTTTCTGTGAAATATATCTTCGTAAAAATCTACTCTACAAATATATCGGAGGAAATTTTTGTTAGAGCTCTTCCTACATCTCATAGTAACTCGTCTTAACAAAAGAAATCTTGACAATTTCCGCTCCTTTAATATCCAACATATCCTTGAAAAACCGTTTTTCAAGTGGAATTGAGTCATCTCGTTTCATCACTTCGGTGAACTGCTTACACCGCATATTTATGTATCTATATACTTGGCAATGTTTTTGCACATTTCTACATCGTAACAATGATATACACATGTCACATTAATTGCAACATAAGCGTGTCATTCACATGATTCGTAAAAATAGTGAAAAAAATTACCAACGAGATAATCAAAATGTACTCACAATATCGTGACCAGCAGAACCGCCTCGGACAACTTCCGGTGCCATGTACTCAATGGTCCCACAAAATGAGTATGCACGTGCATTGTTGTCCCTCTCGTGTGGCAGAAATTCTTTGCTAAGACCGAAGTCCGTGAGTACTATGTGCCCCTCACGATCCAAAAGTATGTTTTCAAGTTTTATGTCACGATAAATAATACCCAACTGTGGACAACAATTTCTAATTAATTTTTTTCATATTGAGTAGAGCCAAAACCATTGATCGAGATGGAAAATGATTTAAGAATCATTGAGACATAATTATTCATACAAACCTTATGTAAATGCTCCAACGCAATTATGATTTCTCCAATGTATATCCGCACTTCATCCTCCGTGAAGTGCTCCCGTTGGTAGAGATGGGTAAATAATTCACCCCCGTTCACGTAATCTGAATTAAAATGAAAATATTTTCAATTTCAATCGGCAAATAGATCAATTCATTTCACTATTACGAGATAAATTATTTTCCGGAAGTTTGACAATTGTTGAAATTCAAGCATTGATTGTTTGTGAATAGAAGTTATTGAAATTCAATAAGAAATTATTCATGGGCATTGGATTGTTTCGGTAGAGTGAATTATTCATAATCATACCTAAAATTAGGTGAAGTTTAGCGTCAGTTTGGAAGGCGTAGTGGAGTGTAACCAAGAATGGACTGTCCCTCACAGCCTCGAGAACTTGTCGTTCGGTTTTAGTGTGCTCTGTTGTCTTTTTCTTTTGAACAATCGTTGCTTTTTTCAATACTTTCATCGCATAAAGACGACCAACATCAGCGCCAATTCTTTTTCTCACGAGGAAGACTTTTCCATAAGCTGTGAGAATAAAAAAAAAAACAATGCATATTGTTAAATGTGAATTAACATTCAAGGATCTCTACATAAATGATAATGATGTTGTTAATTTTCGAGTACTTTACCTCCGGTTCCAAGGACTTTCAGCAGATCAAAGTGCGTCATGTCTACCCTCTGGCCACCACTGTCAGTTAGATTGACTGGAATGAAAAATTATAATCGGTTAGATTTCAAACTGCAAATTTTTTATTACAATTTTTATTGAATATTTCTCACTGCGCAGATGAGACTGTTGGTCTCTTCTACATATTTATTTGCTCATTGGCAGGTGTGCAAGGCGAATCTCCTTGGGGCACGTGCTCAGTTGAACAACAAAAACATCGCACAATTGTTACAGCAAATTTGAATAATCAATTGCGATAATATATGGAAATTGCTGGCGAGAGAATGTATCGAACAAAAAGTTCTTCATATGTTCATGCGTCAAGTGCGTTTCCTAATCAAATTTAGTCATTCGTTTGCAAAATGAATTTATCCCAAAAACAATTGAGATTGAAATTTTTCGAATTATAATTTTTCCTCTTGACATATATTTATGCTTCTTTCAGGGCAATAGCTACACTATAGCATCTGAAAGGAGGAAGTGGGACAATATAAAATGAAATAGCATCAGGTGAAATGAAATGCCCATTAATATGCCCCTGTCTCTCTGTATCCGCGTAAATTTCATCGATCAAGTTTAAAGGAAAAGAAATAGTGTCTCGACGTGATGGGATTCAACCCCTTGTGAACTTTTTCCCGTTAACTCCCTCGCCCCCCTCGATGCTTACATAGCTCTCGTTTGTACGTGGAATATCCGTGTCAAGGTGGTGGAATGGCGCGGCCATGATCACACTTTGGCGTTTACCTATGTTGATACTCCACCACACAAGTACATTTTACTCGTTTAAACGTTAAGACGCAAGAGAGTAGACAAATATATATATATATATATACATTCTGTGAACAGGTGTAATGGTAACTTAGCGACCCAGTTTTATGACTGACTATATACTTTCGTGGCTTCCGTTTCTGTCGCGACGTATCATCGAGTTTAAACGAGGAAAGACAATGAAAACTTTTTCCTTCCTAATTGCTCAAAAACTTTTGCTATTCAGACAAATAGAAAACCCTTCAACTTACTTATTGCCATAAGTATGGGTTTGTCTTGTAGATTGTTTTGTTTATGTAATTTATGCAATTAGTTCTGGAGGAATTGAGATAAATGTGTGGAAATGTTTGTCTCGATATTTTTTGGAGATGATTGTGAGTTGTTACTCATGAGAATGTCGCTGTTTTTCTTCTATTAGAGAATATTTATCAGACACTGACATCTAAGTAGAATTAGCTTATCTATTTCCAAGTCCAAGAAAAATTCCACTTCAAAACTTGAAATTTCTGATAACGAAAAGCATACCCTAATTACTTCAAAATTGCTGCCCCCTCTGAAAATACGGAACTCTTCAATTAAGCATTTGATGGTGAAGTGTTCTGCTTCAATAATTAACTCAATAAGTCCTGACGACATATCTCTAAAAATGAAAAAAAAAATATCGAAAATTTAATGGTGACGGTTTTCTAAATATCATTGGAAGCTGATAAAGCTCATCAAAGTTCAACATCGAAATGAAATTAACTTATCTTCGTCTAAATTCCACTTCCCAATGAGCCGTTGGAGAATTCTGATAATGATATTTCCTTGAAATTTATACTTCACGTTTAAAATCTTTTTCCATTCCCCCCATTATTTTTCGCTCAACTCAATTATCAGTTCGTCTCGTGCTCCCATATTTCTGATTCTTTTTTTTTCTTCCCCTCACAACTGATCTCAAGCATAAAAATAGCCATTCGGAATAAGATTTTTTTTGTCAGCAAAAATTAAACGCACGATCGACGAGGGCGTGAGCTAATTTCGAAATTTTTCTTTCGCAAAGACCATTTGATACGAGGCCGAGGAGGATGGCTAGTGCATTAAGCTGGTTAATACATTTGGCTTTATAAAACCCGGGACTCCTCATCTCCCATCGTCTCTCTGTTTCACTGCTCATCTCCTCCACCCCTCGTCGCTCTCGTCTGACCCCCGCGGAAGTTCCGCTTTTGTACGACCCAGATAACCGGCATTCACTCGCTATTTCGTAACGGGACCGACTTTCTTTCGGTTACCTGAGTCAGACAGCTCGTGCGCGCTCAACACGCTTGTACACTTGCGTATATCTCTCCTTCTCCTCCTCCTCCTTCTCCCCCTTTCCCAATGCATCAACCCCCTCTTCGTGTTTTTTTTTTTATTCAACAGTATTAACCAGGATTTTGTAATTCACTTGTGCGGCTTTAAGTGGGTATTTGGATAGCGTTTATCGTGAGTCGAAGATGTAATTGAATTTTTCGGTTTTCTTCGGTGTTTGGGATGAATTAGGTTGGAAAGAGAAAGGACCGTTAAATCTAAGTAAAAGTGGTTACTGCTTCAACCTCGGTATTTTATTACGATTATTATAAAACACGGAACCTCTTGAGCTATTACAGTTTTAGCTTTCGTTAAATTTATCCATTGCCCACTTATTAATCATGTCGAAATAATGAAAACTATGGAAAGAATGTCATTAAAAATTTAATTGTCATTACAATTGTATTAATAATGAGTTTTATTGTCGTTACCGTCTCTCGGATCATATTAATAATGAATATTCTTATGTTAAACTGAAACCAGGCCGTGACTATTAACCCAGCGATAAATAATTACATCTCAGGCATTAGTAATGACAAAAGACATTTTTTTTTAAATAGAGGTTTAGGTTAGATAGGTAACGGAGAGGGGGATAAAACGTTAAACCCGACAACTGAAAGAATAAAATATTGAACCCTTTGCTATGTTCATTAAATATGTACCACTATTTCCTGACTAGGAATACAGGGGGGGATAAATTTTCATAATTAATGCACCCTTAGCTCGATCCAGACTTCCTTCCGATAGTGTTTTTTTGCACGAAAATGCGGTGCAAACGGTAAACAAAATCAACAAACATATTGCTTTACAGTAAAGAATGTGTGGTTGTTACGATAAAACATCTGCTTACTGAGATTTTCCGAAAAATCCAGTGCATTAAGGGTATTATGGCTCATTACCGGAAGAGCGAATCAACTACAATAAAAATAAACAGTTATTGTCGCTGACAAAACGCAATTTGCTTGTTGATTTTCGTTTATTTTACGATGAATTTCAATGCAACATAAACGCTAAAGTTTATATGTAAATTATTTAAATAGCTAGTCAGAATGAGAACCCCAAAATTCAGGAAACATAAGATAATGATCTTGGAAAGCACGACGGTTTTTGAGAAGGTTTGTCCCAGAGCTGGGGAATCCCGTATAGCGCACGGTTGCAACCCGTCGACCGTTTGTTACGGGGAATACCGTAATAAGTAACGTTTTTCATTTGTCTGTGTTGTAGTACACGGAGCTAAATGACTGGCTCTTATACTCCGTGAAAAGAAAAAAAAAAGGCTTGCACATTCGTTTACCCTTCCAAGACGCCTGATTCAACCGCAGATTTCACCTCGAAAATCTCGGTAAGATTGGTAGTGAGAGAGGCAAATCATCGACGGAGGTTTTCATTAAATGTTGTTTCGCGATTGTATTTCTTCACAATCTGTGAAATTAATTTTTTAGAGTTCTTTCTATTTTTCGAATAATGAGAGGTTCACGATAAATAATTAGGGGTTCCAAATATTGAATGAAATTTTCAAATGACTCCTAGGTCTTGGTGATTTTCCTCCAAAGTAGGTATATATTTCCTCAATTAATCTAATTTAATTACGATAAGAGAATTTTTGAAAAATAGAAAGAAACAGTCGTGTGATGAATTTCCAATCATTCACTCTTAAGAATAAAGGCCATATCCGGCGACGAAGTTCAAGGCGTTCCCCCGTTATTGCCGACATAAACGATGGTACCAGCTGCTAAGAAATGACAGTGTCATTGGACAGACCTCCGAGATAAAACTGACAAGCGATATCGCACATTGAACAACCAGTGTACGACCTCATCGTTTATAAGAAAAGAAAACGTAACTGGAAGGTTCAATAATCACTCAAATGTGAATTTAATGACTTCCATATTCATTTAACTTCTCTGTAAATTATTTCTCTGAACTTTGTGAGTATTATTTACTCATTAATAATTTAAAATGCTTCTTTATCATTCGGGTGTTGTTTGCAAAACAATTACCTTTCCTCTTATTTGCAATTTCCTTTCTTTTTGCCTCTCACTTTCCCCTCCAGAGGACGGCGCAGGAGAGTTTAAAAATAAAACGCTCTTGATACTTTTTCAGTGATTGTCTTATCAAGGACGAATAATAATACCAGACAATCGACGAGTGCATGGATTTATTTAGTGAAAGAAATATATTTTATTTGAATTATTATAACGAGGATTAATCTCAGGGACTTTCACTCACTTGTGGGCTTTTCTTGGGAGTCGTAATCTTATTCAGTGTGATTGGTTTATGCATTCACTTCATTTTTTTTTTCCAATATTCTTATCGGGTTTCCTTGAAACTCGTGCTAAAATTGTTAATCATTGGTTGATAATTCATTCTGCCACTGTTTTCTCTCTTTTGCAATGTGTGAAAAACATTACTTTTGGAATTTGAGTTTGCAGGAATGATCTTCACGGGAATTGTCGAGTTAGCGCGAACGCTAATTTCATGAAAAAACTCAGAAACGTGAACTTAAAAATATTGCTCGATATATATATTTAATATGGAAAAAATGAGGCGAATCGATCTCCATAAATCTGTATTTATTCTCTTTATTATCTTATCAGTAGAGAAATATTTTGATTTTATTCAAGGCAAGGGTGATTAAAAATTGGAGGATGAACAATTTTTGTCGTTCCCTAGGTAATGACAATAAAACACCTAAATTTTACCACGCTCGAGGCTATTCAACCAATCAACACTGTCTTAAAGTCACAATCTGATCGTCAACGGCCAACTTTTCACATCAGTTAACGCGTTAATTGAATAAACTTATTCTTTAAATTTTAAATTCACTGTTTAAAATTCTCGAAAGAGCTCTTGTCGCATTATCATCGAATTTAGGCGCATGATAACTTGAAACGAATTGTTGAATTCCAAAACTGAGGCCCCTAGGCTTGTGATACCGTTACCAATCACCAACGTTCCAAATTCCAAGGTTTTCAAACTACTCCGGTGTTTAACCGTTTTTATCTCTCATTCAATTTTGCTTGTATTTCGCTTTCCGTCAGGTTAAAAAAAAATTGAAATGATCTTTACAAGTATTTTTATCATCTCACCCGTCACTCCATAACTTATGGCGTGAAAAAAGTTGCCGAATTTATTCCTTTACTATGGCCTCTATACAAAAAAAATGACCAGAAAATAATTATTATTTTGTACTATTTTTTTTTCCATATTTTTCGCGTCAATTTCACTTTCTGTCAGTTGTACTGACGTTACGGAGGGTCAATGATGGACGCTGCGCGGGTACCTGCATGTTACGTACCATTTTCAATCGATAAACTTCACGTGTAGTATATTGAAGGCTTTTCCATGCTGTTAAAAAACCAGGCAATGAAATTCTTTTTTAGTCCCAGCACACAAAGACGTCTCATATATTTTTTTTTTCATTCCAAAATAAAATCCCTGGCTGTTAACAAAAGAGAGATGAGTTTTAAGTTTGAAACGTTGAAAATTTTCGGCCATCAAAAATATTCTTCCTGCTTAAATGACTGCTATTTAAAAATTCAAGGCTGAAATACCACAACACGTGGGTGATTACCTTCGAAAGTCTTAATTTTGGTTGCTGTTAAAATTTTATGATAGGATAATTCTTGGACGAAATTCCGCATTATCTTTGCAGGGTATAGGGATTAATAAATTATGCCCAACCTTGCATTATACCTGCAGAAAGGGGACATTTCTTTCGAATAATGACAAAATTACTTCATCGGGGGACAACTCATTCCAACAACTCAGTGAAAGAAAATAATCCACTAAGAATTTGGGGGGATCTCCTCCCATTTACCCTTAGATAGAGTTTAACTCGATAGACCTTTAAGTAAAATCTATTCATTCTCTCCCCTCACCCCTAATTTCCAGTTTTCCCCATGACCGTAAGACCCAATGTCCCTAAAAACGGATATTGCTTTGGATATTCCTGGAGGGAATCCCTCATTAGGGCTGCCCCCCCCCCACTGAGTTTCTTTATGAACATCGAATTGCCGTTGTCGCCAATGGAACAACGTCTGATCTGTTTTTCCAAAAGGTATTTCACAATATTCCAATTGACCAAAATATAATTTATTGGTTTATGAATGTCATACCAATCATCACAGGAGGGATCGAACCAGGGAGACAGGGAAATAACATTCCGGAGTGTCAGTGGGTCGAGAGTCCCCACGTGCTCTTTCTCCTTCACCCGATGGATCGATTCAACACTCGTGCTCTATTTGCTAGTTGTACACGTGGGGGAGTAGGCGATAGGCTAAGGGTAATTCTCAGACAGCAACTGCAGACAGTCTAAACTATCAAAAGTTCATTATGAACCGATAAGCGGATAATTTTCAGGGATTTTAGGCCCCTGAGGATAATTTAGCAGACGACATAGATCTTTTCTAGGAATTTCAATTACTCTTATTCTTAGCCGTAAATATTGACAGGAAGACTGAACGATTTTTCTGTCATAAAAAAAATTGAAAAACTACTAATGAAAGAAATTTCCGTCTCCCAATCCCCATTGAGGAGTTTTGAAAAACCAACGAAATGTCTGATTTTTTTTTACCGAAGTTATGACTGCGCGAGTTTTTTCTCCAAATTTTTTTCCCAGAAATTGAAATATGAAATTCAAATTTATTGAGCAATACAAGTTGATACTGAGCCACCATATGTTGCCACGTGTCAACCGATGCCTCCCCAGAGTCACCCAACTTTCCACGGTATCCAAATATAATTTCAAAGTAACTCAAATAAATTTCCCCATCGTTATTTTATTTTTCTTCGCTTATTATTGCCTTCTGACTGGATTATTCGCCTGTTTATGCAAACGTCCAGTCATATCTCTGACGCCAATTGACGATATTGTATCGTAAAAACGAGAGAGAAAAAAAATAATACGTTTATGAAATGCGGGATAATTAATAAGATTGAGATTTTTGGTGGAGTGGGGGAGGACGAGTACAGTCATTGCTCTCGAAAAAGGCGAAGGAGGTCGAACTCCAAGATATTCAGCCTCGTTAAATGCCTAGAAGGAGAACTTCGTCAGCAATTTCATTTTAGGATCGTCGGTTTCAATGTCCACTATCAATATTTTCTCCTGATTTTTTTTTTTCACTGTTGCTTGAATAAATTGACGAAAGGAATTGATTCGAGAGAACTCGACTTTTGTTGAGTGAAAGTGAGGGGAAAGGATTTTAAGAGTGGGAATATCAAAATGGAAATCGACCTCTGTCTGTGAACCGCGAGTCGAGCTTAATCGGAGAGAATTGATACCCGACGAAGGCATTTAAAATGCCGAACTCTGTTTTCAAATTCAATTGAACTTTCCACACAAAACGAAAGGGGGGAAAAAAAATTCTCACCCTTGAAGGAAAATTGACAAAATTTTATTGATATAAATTAACGTGTCATTAGTAATTATCGTAACTACCTTTGTCCTGGTTTTGCTCATCCTCCGTGGGTTCCGGTGATGCGGGTGAATCGGTGACGTCAAGCTGTCGTATGGCCTTAGAGAGTCCATACGATCCAGAACCCCATTTTCTCTCATCCCCAACAGCATTCTCCTCAAAAACAATCTCCACATCACTACCATCCTCGAAGTAACCGCTCTCGTGCTCCGGATTTTTCATTATTTCGAAAATACTTTTTCGATATCAGAATGAAGACAGTGAATATCCTAGACTAGAAGGTTTGACCTTCCCAAAATCAAATGCTAAGAATCCAGCATTATTTTGCCACTTGTCCACTAATAGATTCACAAATTATTAATCCCCAATAGGATTTTTTTTTTTAATTTCCAATCAGATGTAAAAGTTCAACGGAGGAGAATCGTATTTCTACCTTCTCCCGTCACTCGCGCACTGATTTTTCAATTTTTTAACCACTTGAAAATGTCAACAATGTAATTGGGGAGGAAGAGTTCGATATTTGCGTTGTTTCAATTTCTCAAAATTTACAGATAAACAGAGTGATTATTTGCCACTACATTTGTCTTGTGCGCATGATCACTCACAAACAGAAGGACTAAATCTACTGCGTGCGTTGGGGAACGTTACCCACGTGCCTCGAGACGAGAACGTGATCAAAGTGTCGACACGTGGACGGAACGTTTTGCCTTGAAGCTCACGGTTGATCGGAGCACGAGATTTATTAAATTCCCTCGGGGTTTGAAATAATTTCCAGAAATTATTTCAATTTTACTGACGATACACCTCGGCCACTCAAACACTCGTGTCCTGATGCAAGTCAGTATCTGGTGTTATCCTACTGACACAGTTTAACGGGGACAAGGCCTCTTTTTTCCCTCTCTCGTTGCTCTCCGAGACCTTAAGCACGCACGAAAGTCGTTTTGTCCACGAAATTTAACGTTTCGTAATCCACCGCAATCGACATGGAAGTGGGGAATTTTGACGTACCGATGCAATCTACGGATTTTTTTTTAGTCTTCCGGGGAAGGAAACACAAGGCTTTTATCCACTGGAAAATAATTGTTTTTTTTTGTTTCTCTTCTACACCTCGATCTACCTGATTTCACGGAAATCAAATGCCTCAGGAGTTTTTTTTCGGACTCCCTGTGGACATGCACCTGGGTTAACGCACTCTTAGCACCCCTCAGGCTTTTCGGACGATATCTGATAGCACCAGTGTAATATCAATCTAGCATTACTCTCATGTCCTTTGAAATTATTTATTATCCAGTTGAGTAAAATTATTTTTCCTCACGGCAGCCACCACCCACTAGATTTATTGGAATACGTATGGGAAATTAGGAGGGTCAAACGGGGTTCATTGAATAGTCTTTGGTGTCCGCGCCAGGTGTTACCACGGGATTCACTTTAAACACCTCGTTCGTGCAATTCACCGACACTTTTTCATCCGTAACTTTCACTGTCTTTTACAGATCATTTAATTCACAATTTTTTTTTTCACTGAAAAATTATCTCCTTGATAAATATCTTGTGCGCAGATAATTCCGGTTTTCAATTAATCATTTAAATTTGAAGAAAAAAAAAAAAAATAACAAATATGCTCCGAGAAATTGATGGAGGAAACCGGGGCTTCACCGCTGTTACGTGGAGTCGAGGAGCACGAAGTGGCACGAAGGCTCACTGCCGACCGACTGAATACGCCCCTCACTCTCTCACCTCCCTCGACGCCGTTGTATGGCATTCGTACGATACAGGCCGACAAGCCACCCGACACGACAACGTCGGAGAATAACAGCTGATTTGGAAAACACGGGAATTGTTGGGGTGGGGGAATAAGATTTCAGGAGCGAAGTCGGTGATCATTGGGGCCCCTCTACTGTGGTTGAGAAATCATATTTTTCTGCGGTTTTAATGACCGAGTTGTGATAAGCACTTAGATTTTTTTTTTCACTCGACAAACAACATTGTGATTTATGATGTGTGTTGTCCATGGTTTGTGGAGAATTGTTTTTTTCGGTGAGGAATCAGAAGTTTTTTTTTTTTTAATGTTACCCAGTCATTTGGGGCTAAATATAGGGACAGTCGCTGTTATAAGGGCGAATTTTATTGGATTTCTTTCACATTTAGTTACTCACTCGAAAATGTTCAGGGACAAAGCCGATAATATTGAGCAGCGATGGATATTCTCTCTGAAGTCATTAGCCAGCTCGAGATAACAGGCTGTCTTGATTTTCTTGGAATATTTGTAGTGATTTTTTATTTGCTAAACTAGCATTTTCAATCGGCTAAATAATACCCTCTCATTCCTGCAGAATATACTTCAACATTTATTTATTGGCTGGAGAATGAACATTTTTTTTAGAACACTAAGTCATTTTGCGGACTAAATATAGGAGCACGACTTACGATCGGCAATCCAGTTTTTATTCTACAATTCTTCATAATATATTCTTCATTCTGTTGGAATTGATTATATTTTTTACGCTGTTTTTCATTCACTTACTCCATCGATTTTTTGTTCCAAGTCTTCTTGGAAAAATTAAAAAATACAAGGAGTCTGGAAGAACTTCTAATGACTTTTCAACATTCGGCTATATCTGTCAACGATGTTTCGCATTTAACGGCTTAATTCGATCATTTATTTTCCGTAAATTCTTCGGACAAAATGCAAGTCATTATCTTAAAAGAACAAATGATGCTGTGATTTTAAATCTTCATTTGGGGGCAGTGTGGATGAACGGTGACGTAAACACGATGACTCACGGTGTGTCATGTGCCAAAAGGTGGTTAAAATGAGTGGACAATCAACATCCCGCCCCGAAGGCAAACAATCTTTGAGTTCAACTCGTATTTTTCAATTATTTATATCATCCATGCTATCCTTGACTCTGTGTTATTCTCCATCGGATTAGACTTCCTGCAACGCGATCATTCCAGACATTTTTTTTTTACTAACGATTCTATTAATTCAATAGTGTCCTGGCATTAATGGCTAGTTTTTCCACTGATAATTTATGTATTGCCTATGTTATTGGAAATTACATTGGTTTCTTTATCAATCCGGAATATCGTGACAGCTCTCGGATTTCTCAAATCGTACTTCCATTCAACATGAAGACAACTCGATACTCAAACTACGGTGAAGCATGAAGTTTGATCGATACAGAAGATATAGTTTTTCCTGCGATTAATAAATTTCATGCAATATATTCTACGAAAGTTCTCGAAAGGGACGTAAAAGCATTGAAAACGTTGATGCCAACAAATTCACCGAAAACTTTCTCATGAAAAATTTACGAGTTCCGACAATTTTTCACGGAATATCTATTTAATTATTCGAGTTCCCCGAAATATCTGGATGAATAATTCATTCCCACTCATCTAGACCATACCCAGAATCAGTTTAAATAAAAAAATATCATCCAAATAGTCGACAGAATTCTACAAAACGACGATTATCCCCTCGACGATAATACAATTAATTATTATCGCAAGCGTGAAAATAATACACTGATAAAGAATATCATACGCTCAACTTTAACTTCGATCCATTCTCTCTCGCAGGCACACCTAACCTAGTTAGTCGATAAATAAAAAAAAAAAAAATCCCAAGAAATATAGAAATAAACAATGTGCATCCATACCAAATGTCAAAACGTGTGTGACAGTGGTTTCACTGGTGCTGGTATCGGCCAAAATATTGTCCTCCTGAGACAGTGGTGGCGGTGGTAGGGGTGGTTGCATGATCTTCTCCATCCTCCTCTCAACCCTACCCCTCTGGCTTTTGTGATAAAACCCACAGTGCTTTCTTGTCCCTTAAAATATCTGTCAAAACGTTCGATCACTGACAATCGCCAATCATTTCAATGAATTCACACTCCGCCATGTCCCCACATTTTACGTATTATCGGTGTGTTTACACTTGACATTGAGTAATTTCAGTAGATAAATATCAACGAACTGCGAGACATCCAATTGAAAAACTCGACGTTGTGGTTGAAAAAAAATAACGCCGTCAACCGGAAAAGCTAACAATTCTATTTTCGAATGGCTCCATCTCACAAACGGCATGTGAGCAGCGCACTGGCCTCATGGCAATGTATCTTATTACAGCTCGAATAGTCACATAAATTATAAATTCCATCATCACTAGGATTTTTCGTTACTTTATTTTAATTGTTGGTTGGTTTTTTTCTTTTCACTGCTGTCATTAGCATCCTCTCTCTGTCTCTGATACAAAATGATAGTTGTTTTTTTTTTCTTGCGATCAATCTTGTTAATGCGAATAGTGCGACGCAATCGGTCTTGTGCCTTTGGTAACTGACAACCGGTCGTTGGTCATATCAGGGACGAGGAGATTCGTGGGATTTTCTGTGCGGAGATACTAAGAAAGACCAACTGAGATGTTGCGATGGCGGCGCCACTGGCTCGCGCCGGTGAGTACCGGGTGTTCCTGATATATATAAAAATTCTTAAAAATGAAAATCATTGGACTACTCGCCATGATTTCCAAGAAATTATTTTTTTTTAACAATGTCTGGAGGGTCCGCTAATTTCCCCCAAATTATCTGCACGAATGGCTGCAGTGGTAGGGGATCCACCGAAATTCATAAAAACAAAATTACAGTAGTTATGGATTATTCATGGAACACGAAGAGATGCTCTCTCACGAGTGTTGAACAATGAGGGGGATCGTTTATCGGGATGATATCGGGTACCACATGGTTCTGACATTTTAAAAGGACTCCGACACCCGCTGGGAGACGTAGAATGTCATCGAGAGTACTTGCAAGTTTTATCTTATAGCTAAAAAATCTTCAACCGCATGTGGTAGCACTTGTGAATAAAAATAACACGTGCGATGACAAACGAGAATGACATGATGTGCCTGCATTATCAATCTAGCGAAAGGGAAAGGAACGGGTAGAAAATGTGTCGAAATGAGGAGAGATAATTTAACAGTGGTATTTTATCTCGAGTTGAGCCAGTCACCGAACATATCGTCCAACGCTCTCATTGAACAAAAATTTCAGAGCAAGTGTTCAGAGAAAAAATCATTATGATCTCCGAAGTTCTTCCATTCTGCTCTAAATATTGGTATTACGTAATTCTGGGGATCGTGTCGTGCTGTTTTGCAAACGTGTTGTTTGCTCGTAAAAGAGGGAGAAAATTGGTTGATAACGGGAAAGATAACTTGGAAAAAATATCGAGGGGAGACGATGACTTACCTGCATTACCCAAAGATCTAGTGCATATTCCCTTTGTTTATGAGAGACCGTCCGAGGAGAAATTGAAAAATCGTGCAAATAAATTCTACAAAATTTGCAATGCACGGAGGACCGTCAGGTTCTTCAGTCCTGATCCCGTGCCACTCGGTATTATCCATGACATTATTAGAGCAGCCGGTAAGCATGGAATTTTTTCACCACACGGTATTGCGCTTGAATGATGGAAATAATTTAATTTCACTCGGGTGATTAGGCACTGCACCTAGTGGTGCTCACACCGAGCCATGGACGTTTGTTCTTGTTTCCAATGATAAGATGAAAGGGGACATCAGGGATGTGGTTGAGAGGGAGGAGAGGCTCAATTATTACAAGCGAATGGGTAAAAAATGGACCATTGACTTGACACCACTCAAGACAAATTGGGTTAAGGAGTATCTTACAACAGCTCCATACCTTATTTTGGTTTTCAAACAGACTTATGGGCTTCTGCCTGATGGTAGGAAGAAGATTCATTACTACCACGAAATGAGTGTGGCGATTGCATGTGGCATCCTCCTCACGGCGATCCAGGTATTTAGAGTGAATTTCAGTGATGAAAGGGACAAACCGAAATAAATCGACGTATTTTAGTGTTTCGGTCATATTTTATAATCCAAGCGAGATGGCAGATTTTTTGTCATTACATTTGTTGTAGTGCTCAATGGGCCCCATAAAAAATGTAGTAACAAAAAATTTGCCATCTCTATTAGATTCTAAGATAATCAGTGAAAAGTAGTCAATGATCAAGAGTCATTTATCTCGGGTTCCCTATTCACTGATTTTTACAATTCAGAGTTTGGGGGAATCAGTTGTGAATATTGAGGTTGGCTAATGCAAGACTATTCTCACTTAATTATTCCAAGTATGCCGGACTCGTTACACTGACGTCAACGCCTCTCAACTGTGGACCAGCACTGCGTAGCCTTCTAGGCCGACCCCCTTCTGAAAAACTCTGTCTGTTACTTCCAGTTGGTTATCCAGCTGTCGACGCGACCATTCCAAATCTTCATAGAAAACCACTAGCCGATATTCTTGTTGAGATATGACTGAGAATGATAGATGGCTATATTTTTGTACATTACCTCATTAATGAATAGAGCAGTTAGTAGAAACTAATCATTTATTAGCAATTTGCGTACAATCATTGAAAATAAGCGATATAAAAAATTGAATCCTGAATCACCAGTAATGATCAACTCAAAATACAATCTCATTCGCATGATTAATCGATCAATTAATTTCTAAATTCAGGTGATTTGTTTTAATGTACAATTCCATGTTTCAATCTCGTTTTTTTTTTCATTTGCAACTTAACTTAAGTACACTCCATGTATATAAAATATAAAAATACTGAGCTGAACAACAATTGAAATGAAAAATCATCCGACGTTAGGGGAGAAAAAAAAACATGCATTTACGGCTATCCAGAATTGTTTTCTCGTTATTCTCGGTCTTTCTTCCTCAAATTTTCGTTAAATCATGGTTTCACCTCTTCCTCCATTCGTTTGCATTGATTGGTGTGTTAGAGCTAAACAGTTATCGCACGATATTTTTTTTAAGTGTAAAAGCTTGAATATTATGATACATACAGATGAAGAGACAACCTTCAATCTATGCACGAATGTCAGTTTTTTAATTTTCTCAATTAAATGATTAGTATTATGGCATTCTTGAAGTATTCTTTTTCCATTACTGCGATCTCACATTCATGGAGATTATTCAAAACAGTTTGAGTTTTTCCAATAAAATTAAAACTAGGAAAAAAAAAAACTTTGAAACAGACTCAAGAAAAAATCCGGGTAATTACATTTTCGCTTTCTGTTATCTAGAAGGTATTGTCGTATCTATCGTACATCCAGCTAGTTCTTTTCAGTTTCACTATATTGTCCATACGTTTTTTTACACCATTATGTTTAATATTATTAAATTCATTTCACATTATTTCACGACAAATCTTGAAAGACGTTACAACGGTTTCGATTGATTTGCGAATCAGTCTCCATCTCTGGCTACAATTATAAGTTCTATTACTTTGTTTAATATAGAAAAAGATTTCAGCTGAGCCTGGGGTGTATAATTCATTAAAACTTTCATTCATTTTTTTTCTTTTCAATTCAATGTTTGTTTACGGACAATTATCATTCACTTTGTCTTTTGTTTTTCTTCATTGGATTTCAATTCTCGATTCTACCTAAGGAGCATTGTTCTCTTTTATTTATAAAATTCTTTACAGTATTCAGAATTAATTAGTTACAAGATTAATTATACTTCTGAGATCACCAGCGCCTGAGACGTAATAACCATTAAAATCACGTGTGAAACTGATAACTACTTCGTTACTATTTCGCGTTTCAACTATTTATCTGCAGTATCGTTTAGAAATTTACTATTACCAATGTAAAATGCATCGGGATAATCAATGTAGAAGAAGAAGATGAGAATTCTACGTTAGAAACTATGAGGAGTTGAATTGCTTTTAATTCAAAAAATGAAAAAAATTGTTTATTTTTTTTCAATTGAAAGATGACTCTTGTTCGGATCATACGATCCACCAACAGGTGGTTTCAGGAAACAAGAGTACGTACAAGAGGCCCTTTTTATAACGACGGAAACAGCTGCCACGATTCACTCGAGCGACCATTGTTGAGTATGACCATCAGCACCCATGTTACTTTGTAAATTTTTTTTTTTTTTAATGATTATTTTGTAAGATTCTCTCGGCTTGTGGTTCACTCGCGTCGATGAAACTCGGCAATGCACAGACGACACGACCAGGAACCCTCGGGTGGAGTTGCCAGAGGTGGGGATAGACAATACATATGGTATCCGCGATCACAGTCATCACAGAACAGCAACTGATCCTAATATGATTATCCGGGAGATTAATTTAAATTTGATATTTTGTTTTTTAAATCGGTGGAGGATAGACTCTCATTCAGAAATTACTTGTCTCGATGATCTTTCGATGAGAAAATTATGAGAATTCCCAACTCATCGGTGATATCGAGATGTTAAATTATTGGTCTGTGATTGTCGTAACGATGACAATGGGGAAGAAAAACATAATATTACTAATACTCACGTCATTGTCAGAGGTGCCACATATGGAACAACACTTGCACTCGATACACTGCCACCTGTACTTGCGTACAGAAACGATCATATTTGCAGTAAATTGCAAACAAGTTGGGTGCCCTATAACAAGAACGACACTTGTGTCAAGGAATAAGAAAGCACAGGATGATGGAGCTGGGAGACTTGACGATGGATGCGGCCAGCGGAAAGGTGCCAGGACATTTATCTTGTGCCGAAGAACAGTGAACTCCAAGCTATCGTTTTTTTTTTTTTCATCATTCTCGCGGGCATAAATTTTTATTCAATGAAAATTTTTGAAATTCATTTTTTTTTCCATATCCAAAACATATGATTTTATCATTTCTTTCTAGATAAAATTCTTATATTGTTTTGTTATCACAGACTAAAAAAAATTGAATTCATTAATCCGCGATCAACTCTGTCTTTCACCTTTCCTCAGCACTAAACGTCCGGAATAATGAAACGCTATCATGTTTTTTTTCCGCACAAAGTATTTTTATTTGATGATAAAATTGCTTGCAATTGGTTTTTTTTCTTTTATCCTCTGTCGTATTTTGTTTTATATTTCCTTCTGACGTTTTTGAACATACCGTTATTTAGTGTTTGGAGTAATGAGATGGTAAAAGTAATCAGCAGGGCGTACCTTGGAAAAGTTCACGTTCTTTCTTGCGCAGCACAATATAAACGTCGCAGATCACATTTTTCTTCCGCTTAGTACACGCAAAAATTCATCTCTCTAATTATCTCATGTTCTTATTTTTTTTTTTGTGTCACGTCTCTCACTCACTCATCATACTTAATAACTACCTTTTATTTTAATAAGTAGGTGGTACTTAAATGTTACATTTTCTCCTTCATTTCACGCTAAGCTTCGTGGATATTGCTTAATAAAAATTGCCTAATAACAAGTCTTCATTGATCATCATTTATCGTAACAAGGAGGAACTATTTCCTTTGCATGCCTTCATCTTGTAACTATAACTCTCTTACTCGAGAAAATGAATTATCTACGGCTACTTTTGTTTTGTTGGGAAAAAATTATTGAATCTAACTATTAATGTTCAATTTTTTTTACGATTAATTGGTTCGTTTTGTTCTCACAATTTTCTCCCTTCTCAAATTACTGAGAGTACGACACAATATGCCAGACAAGCTCATCGTTCTATACAAATTTTTAATATTAGTTTCGTTTGTTTTGATTTCCATTACATCAGTGAAATACATTCTATTGGAGATTATCTATTTTCCCATGTACGCATTGGTCTTTTACAATATTCCTGGCAATATTCAAGTACATGAGAAAATATGATAGATTGATATTGGAAGCAAGTTTGTGCTGTTGGAGGCGAAATCATCGATAAATGAATTCTATTGAATTACAATAATATAAAAATTCGTAGAAAACTAATCTACTTCTGAGATGCTTTTACGTGATGAGTTTTCTATTGGGTGCCTCTTGTGACGGTCAACATTGACGAAAACCAATGAATTTTAATAGACTAAATAATAATGCCCACTTATTAATGAAAATATCAAGCATAGGAAGAAATATTTTTTCATCGATTAAATTAGATACACTGTAGTCGAAAAGCTGACAAATCATATCTTCTTCAATGACGTGCTCTAGTGAAACTGTGCAACAGGAATTTTGGACTTCTCAATTGTTAGAATCTTAGAATTAATAAAAAAAAAAAGAAGACGTCAATTTTTAAATGCTAATTTTCATCCACTTGTCGATAGAATTTCAATACAAAGTTTTTCCATTATGATCATATTAAACTTTGTACATACTTCCTTTTGGTTATTTGAGTTCTATAAAAATTTCTATCTTACAACTATTCAATTGTGTTTTAGAGTAAATCACAGTTATCACCGTAGCATTTTGTCCATTTTTCTCGATCTTCCAGAAGATTATTCCCCCACAATTCTTCGTTTTATTTCGATAAAGGAATCACTCGAAATTCCTATTACCCAGATGCGACAGAATTGCACCATTGATAAAGTGATGTTTTGATATTTCTGCTTTGACTAGTGTGTAATGAAAAATCCCAGTGTACGTTCTAAACCTTTTTTTGTTTTTTAATGTATAAAGCTCATGACTTGCTCATTTTGTTCGGTATTGCACGCCTAGAATCCATCAGCAATTGCTGAGAAAAAAATAAATGCTCGCTTCTCAAGCTCATTCTTCACCGAATGAATACTAAAACCAGCATATACTCTTCCCATCAGTGAATTAAAATGAAATTAGAGAAACAAGATTACAAAGCAAATACTTCACGACTGAATGAATAATAAATCCCCGAAGATTGATGAGCACAGCCTTATCGAAGAAAAACGAGAGTTTAAAGAACTGAAGGAAAACGAGACGAGAAGCTCCTGTTGCAAGAACGAAACGAACAATAAGAGTGATAAAAAAAAAAGGCAACGAAAGAAAAGTATTTCTCCGCAGTTGAGTGAGAAAAAAAATTTGAAAATGTCTAACGAAATAATCAACTTTAAAATTCATCAACAAAAAATATTGTATGGAAATTAATTATGATTTGCCCGTCTCGAATACTTGCGCTTCGTTTTTTCCTCAATCTTACCTGAACGACCGCAATCGCTGCATGAGACCAATTCCTCGGAACCACCAGTTTTTTTATTCTCCCTAGCATCACCAAGACAGAAATCACAGTAGGGCGATGGTTGTGGCGTTTTACCGGTCTTCTTATCGATTGTTTGTCCACCAACAGTGGGCCCCATTGGATTACCACCAAGATTACCCGTTAATCCAGTAGCTATACCAACGTCCGGTCTCATTGGTCCTGGTGATGTAACAGCCGATGGTGATCCAACGGTCATCAATTGAAGTTCCTCCTTGGGAGCTGAGACAGTAGGTGAGACTGGTGGAGCGCTCGTCTGAACCGGCGGCAGCTGTTGCTGCTGCGACGGCTGAGGCGGTGCACCGACAGTCGGATTCACATTCGCCACGGGGGAGGGACTCGAGGTACTCGAGGTGGCAGTTGTACTCTGTCGCCCCCGACGTGTACCACCTAATCACAAACCGACCACATACCCATTTGCGCATTTTTTTTTCTCTTGTTCTCCTTACTCGCTTCATCAAACAATCCAACAATCATGCACACCTGGCCATTTTTTTTTCGATATTCCATTGTAATCTCGTGTTATTGAAATTTGTGGAAATATTTTTCTTTTCTTCATGATTTACGCGCTCTCTCGCTCTCAACATTTTTTCTAGGCCAATTCAGATACTCCCCCAATACATTCGTTCTACTGTTTATTATTTCTAGTTGATAAAATTAATTCCATTGAAGAGATGAGTTTAATGGTAATTGCTCAAAGGCGGGATAAATTTCTCGGGCATTGATAGTGCCCCTTATGATGATCAACAATTCCTCTCCAATGAAATCAATTTTTTTAGTATTACAAGCAAGAACGAACTCGTGATACGATGAGAATAATTACTGACAGTTCGACAAATGTGCAACTTTGAAACCAGCATTCCATCACCAATAAAGAAATAACAGTAATTGTTAAATTAAAAATGAAAATTCTCAGAGAATCCCAGATATACCTGGATGATTTTCTAAATTTTTAATGAAAAATAACAAGATGAATAAAGGCATTGCGATGCAGTAATTGTTACCACTTATTACAACGACGCCTATTGTTTCGAAGCATTCAGCATTCGGCGTGCAAATCAAATGAACCATTTTCTAAATATTGCTGTTACATGGAAAAGCAAATGAAGCATATATCAATGTTGTAATACATATGTCTTTCATTATCTTTTATTTCATAATGACTTAGAACATGCTCGCAAACCAGTAATATAAAATAAAAGTATAGTCAACAGAGAATAATTAAATAAAATTGCATACTCGCATTCGAGTTGTTCTAAACGCGCTTCGAGAAAAAGAAATAAAAATAGTTGGGAAATATTTTTTGTCGAGTGGAGGGGAGGGCACTTTGGTAGGCGAATAAATGGCCGAATAGAAAATGAGTAAAACATGAATACACACAGTAGTTGTACATATTGTTTGCATGCCACTGCAAACTAAAAATAAAAATTCTCATCGAAATAATAAGAATAAGGAAACAGAGAAAAAAAAAGTACGCATCATGAGATTGTCTCACAATATTGGCTGTTTATGATCAATGATTGGGTCAAGGTGTTTAACGAATTGCAATTTGCAAATAAGAGAATTCGATTTACTGTGTGAATTTTGTTTTCCAATTATTTGGAACTCATCGAATTCTGCAAACTTAACAGTGTGTAATAAGCCTTTCCAGCAAATGGCAAAATAAAAATCAAATGTCAACGGAAAATGGGGGATGAAAAACCCATAATGAGCGATGCGATAAAAAAAAATATCCAATGCACACGATTGAAACATCTTCCCCGTCAATTATTGTCACTCTGAACCTCTCGCTCAATGCATCCTTACAAAATACTTCATGTAATGGTCAAGTACATGTTAACAAACGACAGAGACTTAATAAATAGCTGAATGGATGAGCAAGAGAAATAGAGAGAGGGAGAGAGAGAGACAGGCAGAGAACAGAAGAAATAATAGTGAAAGAAAAATTATCGGATTTGGACTGAAGACAGAGCAAAAATAAAACAGTTAATAGAAGAGAACCAAGAACGAAGAATGAAGGAAAAATAGACGGGAGTCTTTAGATAAATGATCTTCCATTTGTTTCGTTCAGCGTATTCTTTTTCTTCACTTGTTATAGAAACGTCTTAAAGGAAACTGCGAAAATTGAGCTTGATTTTGGGTCCAACCTGGCTGGTCCGAAGCAGCGGTGTCTGCAACGCTCCGTGATTCAACATCGGCAGGACTGGGACTTAGTTCCTTAGCAGGATCACCAGAGGAAGTAGAGTGGGAATGACCGTAATGGTAGACCAGACCGGGTCTGGTTTTATACCGTGCGCTGCATACTGCAAAAGTGCAAATACTGTTTTCCCCCAAACCATCCAATGCAAAAACAAAAATAACAAAAAAATCATAATTCTCTCATCTTCTTCTGCCTTTATAATTTTTTTCCTATCTTTTTTTTTGTCTCTTTCGTTCCTCATTCAGGATAACTATTATGAGATTAAAATTACAAACAAGAGAGGGTTTAATGAAATTAGGGGGCGGAGGGGGAGGGGAGGATGATAAAACAGCTCTTTGATAGGATAAACATAAATGGAAATTAAAATAGAGGAGTTTTTGCAGTGCAATAGGACATTTTGAGAAGTTAAAATTAAAATAAAGCTCGGTTACTTTTGAGGGGAGCGTTTTATCTGCATAACCATTATATGTTTCTCTGAATTTTCTTTGGTCTTCATGAATACTAACTAAATGGAGATACATCCCTGACCACCTAATAGGTATTTTTAAAAATTAAATAAATAAATAATGTACTCTAATATGTGGACAAGCAGTGAAGGAAAATTCCAGCCCAAAGAAGCAAAACTAATACAATGCAAGGCTTGAGATGCTTTGTAATACATCTACTTTAATCAGCTCGCTACAGAGTGAACCTATCGCATTCTCGTTTTAGTTCATCTTTCTTTATTCATTTAATTTGGTCTTTCCATTGTCTATTTTAATTGTATTTTAATTTCTCATTTCTTCATTGGAAATTTCTCTCTCACTACGTTCAAAGATACTTGGCCCTCGTTAAGCTTGTCGTGAAACGTTATATCGAAATTCTACTTTATCATTTTGCTTGATTTTTACGTTGAACCGCTTAATCATTCAGACCAAATGTCTTGAGACTATTGTAACAAGACTGGGTAGGTTTTCTTGATGATAAAACAAAAATGGCAGGCACATACGAATTATTCTAAGGGCTTTGGTATATCGAGATCTATATTGATTGATATGTATCAAAATCAGGAAAATTATTCAAATGATTCAGTGACTGTCAAAGTCCTTCGAGAATGTCTTTGATATGTGTAAATGCACTTGTTGGTCTAATTTTGTAAAAGCCACAGCTTCTGCACATCTCTCTCAATGGATAGATTTATTTGGCTGCAATCGTTATAACAGGTACAACGCGATGACTCGGCAAAGTTCTTTGGTGGCGAAAAAAATCAAGATCATTAAGCTCGAAGAATAATTACAGCCACCTTTGATGAATTTAAATTCAAGAAGAATAATGAATACAAAAATATGTGCGCGGTTATGAACATTGACAAAGAGTACAAATGAATGAGTAAAACCTAGAGATCCAAAGAGACCTCGTTTTCGGTAGCAATTAATTGCTTCCTCATGATATCCAATTTAAATTCTGCATATACAATAACTCAATAATTTATTTACCTTTATCGAGCTTAACACCTATGAATTAATAATAATAATAATAATCTTTGTGTACCTTGCGCGAGTCAATTAAATAATTGAAGTTTTCAATATAATCATAGAAATATCGATGTTAACAAATTGTCTTTAACGCTGTCAGATGTGATCTTGGAATCGTCGATAATTGTTTCATCGTTTAGTTCGTGGCATAGTGAATTTTAAAAAATCATAAACGTTAAGTGAATAACAATAATTGCAAAAAATGGAACGAGTAAGAAAAAAAAAATTAAATGGGGGAAAAGTTGCTTTCTCTGTTTTTAGGGCTGGGAAGGTCATTTGTAGTTGTATCTGTGGTTAAACTTACGGTCACACACGAATGGCTTGTCAGAATCACCAGCATCGTAGTTGGCTTTTTTTCGTCCTCTCCCACCGCCCTGGAATAACATCACCATTAATCGGTTGTTCAGCATTAAATCGATGATAATCTCATTAGAAATGATAATTACTTTTGTTCTTTTTGGTCCTGGGCTGTCAGTTGCTGGTGGATGACTTCTTGCTGGATGATGTCCACCTCCTCTTGGCCCTCTTCTCCTCTTCCTTTTACTACTATAACTCTCCTCATAATCGTAATCACTATCTTGGTCCCTCTCCTCAAACGCATCCATGTCCAGCATATCTTCTTCATCGTAGTACCAGGCGTCCTTGCTGTGCTCATCTGCGAAATTCATGGTGAAACCTGAATTGAGTGATTAATTATCATGAGATTCAGACAGGGGGACATTTTCAATGCTCGTACCTTTCAAAGCAGCTGATTCTTTGCTGTCATCATTGATACCTGCAACATTTCCATCCACCTCGATTCCATCGTCCAAGTCTCCTCTACCACGTTTTGGATGAAGATAATGCATTAGGTATTGTCTTCGTTTTTTCCGCCATCTTTTACTTGGATATGTATAGATTTGGCCGTGTTGAAGACCCGGGAGACGTTCTCGGGACGACATGAAGAGATTTGAATGATTCTGAGCTACGCCTACGTAAAGTTATAACGCTTTTATTAATTTTTTGAACTTTTGTTATAATTATTATTTATTAGATTAATAGAAAATTAATTAATTAATTTTTTATTTGATTTAATAAAATTAAACAATTAATAGAAAAACAGGAAGAAATTATTTTTGGTATGAAGAAGTACACGTGCAAGTATTATGTTCAGCCTCCCAACCATAAAAATCATATTGGATTTTCATTTAAAAAATTCAATTGTATTTTTTTAGAGACTTCTGCTCTGGAAATTCAACATTAAAAAAAATTACCCGCTACGTTCACACATTTCTACATTATTGATAAGGAATAATTAATAACCGTTAATGTGGCTAATTTTCTCAACTCCCTAATAAAATATAAATACTGAAAAATTCATAAAATAAACTGTACCCGTTTGCGAATCGAGGAAAGGCATTCGTAACCTCCGTTCTCGGCATAATCTGCTATTATACGTGGACGAGTTCTCAATGGCTTCCCTGTACGCCGTGTCATTGAGGAAGCTGTTGGAAAATTTTCACTTACAGTTTGTACACTGATACTGCACTCCACAAATGATAAAGTCAAGTTAACTTACCTTTCAATTTTGTTGAGATTTGCTTCGTTGACGACATTTATGATGGAATGAGATGACGGTATGGCAACCGCCGTCATTTTGTCGTCAAGCGTCTCTCTGAGAAAGGAGTTTCGCCCAATGTTAGGGCGTTCAGGCCTTCAGGGAGCTGCCGGAACGCTCAACTAGGCTATGGAGAAAATAAGGGACTGCTATTCCGAAATGCCGTCAATAGTTGGCCTCGGAAGTGCTCGGGCTTTTTCGTGAATATCCGGTGGATCGAGTGAAGATTCATTTTCACGTTGGGCGAGAAATATTTGAAGGAAAATGAAATAATTTCGGAAACACTCAATGAAATCATGAAATGTCGTATTTGTAGGCTATTTATTACATAAAAAAATAACCTCAAAATATTTTAATCAGTGCCAAAAAAAGTTGAAGAAATGGGAGAGTAGAATCGAATGATCTTCGCTGAGAAATTAATAACAAATTAGGAACTATTTGACGAGAAATTGAAGTGGGAGGAAAATGAAAATGATGAAAATGCTGATGTTGCCGAAATTCCCTATAATCTTTATTCAAATGTGAAAGTACAACTGAAAAAGCTCCTCTGAGAGTTACATTAAATGCAAAACGCAAGGCGACCATCGTCGTGCAGGAACGAAATAAATATTAACTTATTCGTCGACGTGTAGAAAATTCCCATAATTCACTATTCATCCTCTGCAACATAAAGAATTCTATTGGAATTTTTCTTCGCACGCGCGATCCTTGGTTTCCTTGAATTTATGGAATTTCGTGATGAGTTCGCTGATCTCAATTTCCCCATGAACGACGTTATCCCTCGTTCTAACGTTCACTGTTCCAGCAGCCTTCTCTTTCTCTCCAACCACTGAAAGATGAAAAAATTCATTGATAAACAAAATTCATCAATGAAGTGATTTATTACATTCATTAATTTTCTAATAAAAAAGATAATCAAGCTAAGGTCTGAAAGATAATCCTCGGAGCCTTAATCCCCAACAGTGATTTCACTCTATTTAAAGCCCTCACCGAGAATGAAATTGAACTGCGCCAATTGAGCATTCCTGATCTTCTTGTTCATGGTGTCACTGTCATCAATATCAACTTCAGCCATGAACCCAGCATTCCAGAGCTTCTCCTTAACCTGGAATGCATAATCATCCAGTGGAGGTCCAACTGGAATGACCATGACCTGCCTTGGCGACAGCCAGAATGGCCACTTTCCAGCATAGGACTCGGTGAGAATAGCGATCATCCTCTCGACAGACCCAAGAATAGCCCTGTGGATGATAACTGGTCTGGTCTTCTCTCCGTGTTCACTGGAAGTTAAAAGACAACACAAATCGTCACCAGGGATTCAACTCTCATGAACATCACCATAATTATTCCAAGATACTCACTTAACATAGGAGAGGTTGAACCTGATGGGCAATTGGAAGTCCAGCTGAATGGTAGCGCACTGATGTGCCCTCTTGAGCGCATCCATAATAGTGATATCGATCTTCGGCCCATAGAAAGCTCCGTCTCCAGGATTAAGGGTCCAGGGCTGTCCAAAGGCATCGAGACTATCGGAAAGTGCTTTTTCAGCGTTGTTCCATACCTCCAGCTCGCCAAGATACTTATCAGGTCTCGTCGACAAGCACAAATTGAATGTGAAACCGAAGACAGTGTAGACATGTCTCAAGAAGTCCAGTGCAGCCAGCATCTCGTCCTTGATCTGCTCAGTGGTGCAGAATATGTGAGCATCGTCCTGCTGGAACCTCCTGACCCTAGTGAGTCCAGTGAGAGCTCCAGACAATTCATTACGGTGAAGCACCCCAAAATCGGCCATCCTCAGTGGGAGCTCCCTCCATGACCTATTGCGAACGTCAAAAATCATGCAGTGACCAGGGCAGTTCATGGGCTTCAGGGCGAATGTCTCCTTCTCGACGTCAAAGGAAAACATATTTTCAGCATAGTGTTCCCAGTGGCCAGACGTCTGCCACAACTTGCTGTTGTATATGTTAGGAGTTACAACCTCCTGGAAACCCCTCTTCCTGTATTCCGATCTGATCATCTCAACAAGGGTGTTATAAATGTAAGCACCGCGTGGCTGGAAGAAGCAGGAACCTGGTGATAGCTCATGGAAGAAGAAGAGCTCCTGCTCTCGACCAATCTTCCTGTGGTCCCTCTTGGCAGCTTCTTCTTGGAATTTCTCCCACTCTTTCAACTGCTTTGTGTCGGGAAAACTGATTCCATAAATACGTTGGAGACTCTCTGCATTGCAGTTGCCCTCCCAATAGGTCGACGAGTTCTTCGTTACCCTAATGGCCTTGACTTTACCAGTGTTACGAATGTGGGGACCTCTGCAGAGGTCAATCAGAGGACCACATCTGTAGACAGTGGTAGTTGGAGTGGTGACTTTCTCGTTCAGAATCCTCACTTTGAACTCGTTGTACTTGAACATCTCCAAGAGATCCTCTTTCTTCATCTCCAGACGCTCGAACGGTTGCTTTTCCTTCACGATGTTCTTGTACAGAGACTCGAGGTATGGAAAGTCGGTGTTGGAGATTCCCTTGTCACCCAGAAACATATCGTAGTAGAAGCCATTTTCAATTGGAGGTCCGTAGCAGAGACAGCCCCCGTAGACGCGCTCCATTGCTTCACCTAAGATATGCGCTGACGAGTGCCAGAATACTTGTTGACCCTCTGGGTGGTCGAACTTTATGAGTTCCAGTTTGCAGTTGGACTCCAAGGGCCTGTCCAAATCCCACAGCTCGTTGTTCACCTTTGCTATGACCGTATTATCCGCCAAACCCTGACTTATTCCCTTGGCTATGTCGTAGGGGGTTGAACGCCAGGATTGAGCTGGTACTTGCTTCCCATCGGGAAGAGTCACTGTTATCTCATCCGGAATTTTCGCAGCCACTTTCGCGTCGTAATCGGCTTTCAGCTTGTCCCACATGTCCAGACGATCCTAAAATTTTTGTTTTTGGTTGGGAGTTCCATATTTTTTAAAGAGACATGCATTATCTTTCCCTGGAATAGTTAATGTTCCTACCTGGATATAGGTGGGCCATGGCTTCAGTTCAGTTACAGGGCTTTTTTCAGGTACAGATTTCTTATCCTTACCCTTCATTTTAGCCTGAGGTAAAAAAATTAATTATGATTAGAAACTTTTTGAGGTTACGTCAGACTATCGATCCCACGCGCCTAGATGCACAGTGACTCACAGGTCCATTAAAATGTAATTACTGGTAATTTATCGGAAGTTGATTAGTGTATTGTGGTGGAAATTTCGGACTTTTGAGGGGAATGGCAAATATGTAAATATTTGATAACCAACCCAAGCATGTTTCCACTTAACACCGCATTGAGAACAGCCACGGTATCGCAATATGGTCAGCATAGTTACTAATCAAGTGATAATCTACGGGAATTGAATGAGTTTTTTAATTTATAAAAATTTCAAGCATGCCTTTTCGGTTTTTACATTGAGATTTTCAATGCCGGCTGTCACCTCCTCACTCATGATGATGAAACTAGTGTGGACTCGTCGAATGTACTAACGAATACAACGTCATGGAACACTCTAATGCCTTTGGGAAACGCACTCTATTATGCGGCGTACTTTTTTCATCGGGGCATCGTCATCGTTTTTAGAGAGGAAAAATATTCGGTCGCCTTATTGAAGACTGGAACTATTTTTAATTTATGAGATTATTCGATAAATTTCTTTTCCATGGAAAAATGTGAAAATAAATTCATCGATTTTTCCGAGGAGAATCATGCATCAATTGATTATTGTAGCAAATAGTCATTGAGTAAAAAAAAAAAACACGATTAAGGTTGTGAGGTATTGTCTTGTTCAGGAATTATTCCACAAAAAGGAAAAAAATAATGTCGATCCTGCCAGGATTCGAACCTGGAATCTTCTGATCCGTAGTCAGACGCGTTATCCGTTGCGCCACAGGACCTGTTATAATTTCTATGAGTTTTCAAAGAACCGTGTGCTTCATATGCCCATGCTTACGTAAAACAAAGATGGTTCATATTCCAGCCAATCACGGTTCTGATTTTAAATTTTCTGAACCTGTATCGTCACATGCGTTCTCGCCTTGACGTAAAAGATTCTCACATACTTAATCATTATATAGGAAGGAATGAGGAAAAACGAATGACAATTTCAGCAAAAATAAAAATTTAATTAACATCTGAAACTCCGAAGTTAAATTGAAATCGTTCTTCAGTCTGACTCTGCCTAAACAGCTGTGCCACGTTAGTAGCACAGTCTTGACCATTTGATCCCATCTCAGGATTCTCCACTTGACATTCATTGACAGTCAGACCCTTTGCTTTCTTCAAGAATAGAGATTTATTTTCCTTAGGTTTGGGTGTCACGATTTTCACTGTGGAAGAATTTTTATTGTGTTTCTTTTCTTCCTGTAGCATTTTCTCTCGATAATCACCAAAAGTCGTTCTCATTATCTGCCTCTTCTGAACTAAAGGCACATTGTTACTTTTCAGAAGTTTCAAACTCTTCTGTGAGGCTCTGGCTTGTTTGTCCCCTAATTTATTAGACGTCATGCTTAATTCTAATTGCTGGATGCACCAGCATAACTCCAACTCGAATCTATTTTCAGTCTCGATATCCAGTCCACTGGTCGATGGTTCTGAATCTCCAGGAGGTGTTCGGACTTGCTGAGGTACTGGCTTAGGGGTGACTTTTGGAGGAAATCGTTTGCCTCCCTGGAATGATAGAATATATCACGAATGTTATTTTAATTAAATGAACATTGTAGCTGAAAGTAGGAGATGACTTACCGGCTTGAATTTGGGGGGCATGTCTATGAATTATTTTGACTGATTAGTGCCAAAAATATTTTGTTTCCGTTGTCTTAGGAAGTTACTGTCAATTGCCACAGCTGTCCACGTGCTTCCCCATAGGACACAAGACATGAAAGCTCACATAACGGTCGATAATAATGATTCCCGTTGGTATGGGAGATTTCCATTAAAATCTTCTTCGAGGTAACGATAGGTGGCGCCACCAGTAGCTTTAAAGGGCTCAGCAGACGTCAACCTATCAATACAAAATTTAAAAAACCTCCGATTTTCGTTTTAGTATTGACTATGTATTAACGACGATTCAAGAGTGAGAATCAAATAAATACAGTCATGGTTTGTTCTGTTAGTCTCGATTTTTATTACATACACTCGTGCTGGTATAGAAATATCGTAGAAATTCAAAAATTCTTCCAGAATGAAAAAAAGAAAAAATTTCTGGGTAATACATCGAAACTCAGTTTCACATTCTTTCAAATTGTTTTATCTTCAATTTTTTTTCATCACAACTTTATAACGTACATACACAAGTGACTTATCCAATAAGTATAACGGATTTCAATTTTATACAAACATCCAAAATACAGGGATCGTATTACAGTACGATAATAATAAACTCTTGCCATGATGTGTGAAACGAATGAATTCATTTCTATGATTTCTAGGAAATTCAATTAATTTCACTATATTTACAAGGAAAAATCATATCTCATTGTCCTTTGCTCCCTCGCATCAATTTATTTTGCAACTTCTGCATTATACTTTGGTATTGAATGAAAAAAGGAGAATAGTTGTCTTCTTTCGGCTCTCAAGTTCACTTGATTCATGTTGCACTCATTAACGATTGCTTGTAGCATTAATTATATTACAACGTCATTTACCATTCAGGCAATTATCGTATCTACTTTTTTTTTTGTTACTCTCGAATCTCCTTTTTATATCGGTCTTCTCGGGCTTTCACATTTCGAATACATCCCACCATCAATTTACATATTACAATTTTGCGATATCCCATCGACCCCCATGAAAATGATAATTTTCATTGTAATCGTAACTGCAAAATCAGCCATAGTCAATTTTTGATTCATTAATGTGTCGTTTAAATGATAAATTACTCGGTTCGAAGTGTCTACTATATACATCGTAGATTTAAAGGATTAAACTAGGGACTCCCGGTGTCGTGATGCAACGAATCACTGTCACTCTCCAGATAGGTAACGTAGCTGTCTGTACTGTCGGGATGTTGGCCCATGTCGGGCCCGCCGACAGGATGATGTGGGCCAGGTGGTGGTAGTGGCCCGCCACCCACTCCATCATTCATCGGACCACCCAGCATTCCAGGTTGAGGTAACTGAGGCGGTGGACCCCCGTGGATGTCGTAACCATGCATCTGAATCAGTAGAAAATTTCAATGATTAATTCAGATATTGAAAATGATGATGTTCCAACTGTAGAGACACTCATTGTTATGGCGTAGATAGTGATGATGATCTATAAATATTACCTGTGACACCAGATGATGGAACGATGGGGCATTGGGGTCCATTCTTTCCAGATCCGTGTGCAATGCAAAATCAGAGAGGGCTTTCCATGGTGGCTGATAGGCTTGTACCTCGAGTGGAGTCATACCAATGGGGCTCTCATGCCTCACAGGACTGCTGGCAACCATTGGAATACCATGCATACCACCGAAGCCCAGCTTTCTGCCGTCCTGAAAGCCAGAGTACTTCGTAATGTTAGAACTTCCAAGATTCAATCAATAAAATGCACAATAAAAATTCTGCATAAAATACCGCAGCTGAACGGTATGTGCGGATGACTGGGCAGTTAAAGAATATATTTAGATTTTATTAAATAGCGATAACGTGAATTATTTGTTATACCTTTTCCTGCTGCATCTGCTGTTTCATTGCAATTGTCTTTTTCTTGTCTTTGCATCGCTTGTTTTGGAACCAGACTCTTATCACTCGTGGACTGAGACTGGTCATCTCCACTAGTTGTTCCTTCATCAGTGCATCGGGTCTTGGATTAGCAGCGTAGCACGTCCTCAATGTGTGCAACTGCTTCTCGTTCAAGACTGTTCTCACCCTGGTTGGCTTGCCATCAGAGCCACCACCACCCTTGTGGCCGCTCGAGCCCCGTGGACCCACTGTCTTGTGCGATCCACTCTCCGATCCGGAATCTAGGGAAAAAGTGGAGAATTCCAACGTCATTTTATATCCTCAAGAGATTGTTCCTAGAGCCACCGATTTTTTCAACGGTTTATGTTGCATTCCTTCTAATACATCCTAGTTTGCCAAAACTATTTTAAAGCTCTTCCTTATGGGGTGGGACGTAATGTTACGGACAATATCCAGTGAAACTCATTTATTTCATTTACGCTAGTGATTGAACCGGAATACCGTTTGCCAATATATCCAGATGTCCCTCGGTAATGAAATTTCATTTCAATTTTTTTATTCCTGATGACTAGTATTCCATGAATTACTTTCGCATGTCTAAACGACAGCCATAAATGCAAATGAGACGTTGAAGACGCATCTCTTGGCATAACTTTGGTGGAGAACGCAACCAAAAAAGTATAAAACCAGTCGGTTCGAACGATGTCCAGGTATATGTGTGTAGAGTCACCTTGCTCTTTGGCCATAGGCTTGCGTGCAGACTGCGGAAACTTCGTGTTCGACTATTTACCTTCGGTAAAAACAGAAGTGAAGAACAGGATGGTGAAAAAAAAATGGGGAAAGACGAGAATGAGGAGAAGAAAAACGAGAAAAGAGGAGGACAAAATTTCAAGGAGTAAATGAAATCCGGGGAGCTTATCTCTCGTTCTGTGCAGGTCCTAACCAAATAAGAGCTCGAAGGTGAGCTCACGTTTTACGACAAAAAAGGCAAAAAGGTTTAGAGGTCAATATCTGGGGAGAAAATGGGAAAATATTGGGACACGGTTATGAGGGGGTAAAACTACTGCATCGATCTTGCCTCGGGGTCGAGAGGAAGTCACATTAGAGCGGAAGAATTAATGAATATAAATGCTTTTCTCTTTTTTGCTGTCCTACGGTTTTATTTGTTGAGAAAAAAAACAACAGCATATGGATCCGAAGTGGATCCCACTCTTGTAGTTAAATCTCGAGTGGCTTGAGCGCGCGGTGAATTTTGAAAGGAGAACGCACGCGGTATTAGCCTTTGATGTCAAAAGCCGAATGTCGTTGTAGGTATCTCGGTCAAACAGATATACCATAGTGTACAACGTTTCCCTCGGTAAACTTGGATTTTCAAGATATCAATTTCAGTTTGAAGGTAATCTCAACAGTCCCGATAATGATAGATCTATTGATAATTTTTCTGATTTTGTTTGATCATTGATAATGCCAGATTAATCCCTTGAAAAAACATTGCATGGCAAAGAGTCAAGTTATGTGTGAAAACAATTTTTTTTTTCACAAAACCCAAATTAATAAAAAATTAATCTAAATGAGGAAAAAAAATACGTCGAGTTTTAAACTTCGTAAACCAATTTATAGTGAAGGTTTGACAATTTCGCCACATTCTCCGGTGTCAAATTTGCACCAGTGACACGTCATATGATTTTTTCAAACCCCATGACAACTGTCATCCCAATAAAAATGATTCCATTCGAATCTCAGCAAAACCCCAAAAGAGAAAAAATCAACAAAAAGTCTTTTCTGAAAAATAAAGAAGCAAAGTCGCGCGTCCAAGTGTGTTACAGTAGTTGGCAAGTTGGTGTCACATTTGACACCTTCCGTGAGGCCGTAAAGACCCACCACACACAATCTTAATCCCGTGTGCATACAAACGTGATGCACACATGTTTATGAAAATTTGAGATGTCATAAATGAAACGCACACGTGAATACATACGTTTAAATGAGCGTAATAAACACTGGGGGAGGTGAAGGGGGGTAAAAAAAGAAATCTTCGGGCTACTGTATATAGCCGGTACGCGTGCATAAACAATTGGGCCCTCGTGAATTAATGCCTCTTGGAATTTTCAGCGGTATTTCTTTTTTTTTTTCACATGTCCAGTGAACGTCCGAGTTTTGAGACGCGTGGCTGCGATAAGTCCGATTAATCCTGGTGAATAACGGCATAAATATGGGCTTTAAGGGGCACTGGTGGAGGTGCGGATGACAGCGAAGCTTAAGGGCTTCCAATTATCAACACGTAATTACGGATGTGAATATCCTAACTCAACACCCACTGACCCTTTTGTTGTTGCTAGTGGGATTGTAACTACCCTCACCGTGAATTTGTTCACTCGAGTGCAATCCCCTGGTGGGCATAATCCGTGAGCAATTTGACAATGTCAGAGTGCTTCTGTCAACTTCACCAAGCACGTGATAAGGATTTTTATTTATTGACCGGAAAATTGGTGAGTTGAAAGATGACAAAATGACGAAATGTCTTATTTGAAAGGGAAAATCATTGAAAGCCTCGTTACGTGAGGTCAGTAATTAATTATCGTAATTTTTTAGCGTCAATTATACCCATGTAGAAAACTAGAATTACTTGGTTAGTTAGTTGGAGGGCTAGATATTAAATATCTTACCGGAGAGCGACGCATCGTTAGCTCCTAGGTGATGATTATTGTTCGTGAGTGTCGCGTTATTGTTGTTCTCGTTGCCAGCGCTATCAACAGCTCCTGTACAAAATTTTCCACTCTCCAGGATGTCGTGATCGTGCCGGCAGAAGAGACCGTCATGTCGCAGAGCAAATTGATCTCCTGTTTCTAATTTTCGCATACACGCCGAACACCTGAAGCACTCTTTGTGATATATTTTCGTTTTCGCGCGCATCACTAGGTCGTTCTTATTGAACGACTGACTGCATTTGTCACATTTGGTTCCGAATAATCTGTAAAAATGGAATAAATAAGTCTCTTACAACCACAAATATCAAATCGGATAAAGTTAAGGGGATGGTAATCGTTCCACAATTTTTTGGAAATGATTCAAATGAAAATATTCGTTTTCATGTATATATATATACATCAGTGCGGAAATTCACCGGGAATTCTCGGGCAGGAGTTAATCAATTTTTTCAAGTTTTTTTATCTCGAGACGAAGTCGACAAAGAACAACAAACTCCTTCATTTTTCTTCCACCCTCGTTAGATCTTTTTTTTATTTCTCTCCCTGTCAGCCGGATACCAAACGTCCCAGCGTGACGAATCCATTTAAATAAACATTCCCGCACGTCCCTCACTGCTTATTTTCAAAACAATCCCGTTAGATTGTTTATTGGAATTTTCACATTGACGTAATACGCTCATTCATCGTATTCATTCATCGTAAATTTTCGACATTAGAGTTAGTGGATGGGTTCGCTGATTGGAGGATAATCCCCGCAATTTCACTAGTTTGATTGGGAAAAATCTAGTTTTCGAAGAACCGGGATCGATAATTTGGAGCGGAAAATTTGTTTGATGTGTAAAATTGAAATTAGAATTGGGTTTACATTTACCTCGTATAATCACGTTTACAGTAGGTTTTTCCGTCTCTAACGAAGCACGTACACCGTTCGTCCAAAAATTGTTGGCACTCAGCGCACTTGAGACACGCTGCGTGCCACTCAAGATCTGGCGCTACCCTTAAAATCCATTGATCGTGAATCCAGCCGCCGCAGCCAACGCACAACGAATTTTTCACTTCTGAAAAAGAAGTAAACAATAACAAACAATTAGTCTATCAACAGGAAACAGTCCTGTTGTAATTACCATCGTGAATTAAAAAACTATGGAATCCATCGTCTTTTTTTTTCAAATTTTACATTTGACAGAAATTGATATTTTTTTTGTCGATAAAAATAAATAAAAAAATCATAGATCGTTGCCTGGCATTTAAAGTCAAAAGGATGGGCGTGTTCGGGGTAGGCGGCGCAACATCGGGACTTCAGAGAGAGAGAGAGAAAAAGTAACGAGAGAGAGAGGGAGAGGAATTGAACACGGGGAGGCGTTTGACTCCGCCCAGAATCCGAACGGGTTTTCAAGTCTATATCGAATCCAGCGCGCGAGCGCAGTCGTCAGGATTCACATTTATTTTATTTCTCTTTATGCCGATCGACAACACAGAACTATAAATTTTCAAAGGCCGGCGGAATTACTAACGCACGGAAGCAGATATCCAGGCTTACACACAGGAATTAAAATCCTGTTCACGAAAATTGATTGTAATTTTCAGAGGCAAATTTTTTTTTCTGACCTTTTTTTTTTTTATCTCACGTCTTGGAGTTGCGCTGAGTCATTTAATTACAATGATGAAATATTCCCGACAATTTGTGTTAGTTCGGTGATTTTTTCTTCTCGAGAATTGGGCACAATTATATGACCGGTGGAGATGAGTGTTTTTTATTTCTGTTGGTGGAGAAAAAAAATTATAGTCAAATATAACGTGGAGATTTTTTATCTTTGCCAGGGATTATTATTATTGCTTTTATTGGAATGGAAAAAAAGTTATTGTCGTGGATTCTAACGTATGTGTGAGATAGTGAAATAGTGTATCAGAAAATCATCATTAATCACTGAGTCTATGAAGTGAATTTTTCACATCTTTCGGATTATTTACGTCTTTACCGACGTTTTAATGTTCTTATTATTCTTCGAGTTTCGTCACCAGTTAATTGTAATTAAATGCAGCCCATTATTCATTAAGGAATTTCTAGTTTATTGAAGTTATCTTCGCCGAGTGTACGTAATAAAATGAAATTCTATTTGAATAGTGGTTTTTCAACCGCGAGAGGAATGAATCTCGGTACCACCGGCGTTGAGAGAGGTAAACGCGTGAGATTTTTAGGTTCTCTCCTCGTTGCACGTTTTACAAGTCACATCGGCGGGAGGAAACAAGGTGGACTTGCCGCGCGGACACCGGTACACACTCATGAAAAAGGGAAATAAGAAAAAGAGGGAAAAGAGGCCCCGGTGAGTGGATGAGGGAGGGAGTGAGAGGAGATACAGGGAGATAGGATTGGACCGGCAAGGTCGGCGGTGATCAAAGACGCTGGGAGTCGTCCGAGTGTTATGTGCGTCCTTAGGTGTACATTTAGTTTTCACCTCTTTTTTTTTGGACGACAGAGGCCAAATTATCCGAGTAATATAAACAGAACAAATTGAAACTAAATAAATGTTCTATAATGTTCAGATATTTGCGAATAAACTAATTCGTCGGTGAAAAAAAATTATCCGCGAAATTAATCATTTTTTTCCGATAATTGAGACATTTAACGGAACGCGCCTTCAAATTAGCGCAGAAAATACAACAAATTCAGTAAACAAAAATTTCATTCTTTAGAAAATTTGTACTTAGAGATCGCTAATGTACATTCACATTCTCAAGTGCTCACCCAGTGAACTCCACGGTACAAGAAAACCGATAAATTATTAATACCCCTGTTCTAGATAAGAATTGGGACGGGGTTTCGTTTTCCAAAAAAATTTTGCGGGCCCCGTTAGGAACTAATTAACAGTTTGGATCGTTTGAAATGAAGGGTTGACATGCATCCATTTAATTCAATTTACAGACTATTAACCAAGTAATTAGAAGTAAAAAACACTGACATCGATCAATTCTTGTGTTGATAGTCTCGGTAATTTATTCAAATTGTTTAGCAGTAGAGATAGCGATTTTTCTAATTTTTTCTGGATTAACAGACTCAACGACTGGAGCTGTCGGACAGGAGTTACTTTAATTGAATGTCGATACCGTAAGGATTCCCCGTAATATCGATTTGAGACGGTAATAAAATCCAGGACTCGAGCGGTACGTCGAATTGAACACAGATTCTTCCGTAATTAGGGACAACTAATGAGATCAAAATTATTCCAAAAATTCAATTCTTTTATTTCCGTTCAGATTTTTGAAGATCGACCGCAGCCGGAAATAATTTTGATTGCAATATAATGAAATGAAAATAAATAGCAAATCCACATGCATTCGAGGGGTTGCTGGTGAGTCGGCGCCGTGCCGTGTGTCAGGGTTGTCTGCGTTGGCAGTTCAGAGGCGCCGACTCGTTGTTCCACGCGTTCCATCGGTATTTCATTAACACCTCCGCTAATTATTTTCATTTTCATTTTTTATTCCTATTTATTTATTCGCTTGAATCTATCGATACGTAAAACGGCAAAACACGTCTTTGTAGAAAGAAGTCAAGTCAGCGAATTCCGAATTTAACTTTTTTTTATTTTTATCATTTACCGGTTTATTGACTCCAAGAAGATGTTCATGCGGCCCTCCCACTGCGATCAAGATGAGGACAGTATCGCGACACGATCAGGTGATGGGGCCCGATGCCAGCGACTACCGTTGATTCCCAAGATTAAAATCAAAATTTCTTGAATTAACTTCGCATCCTAATTTGTCAAATTGAGATGAATTATTCAAGTTTTTTATTCATCCAATTGCACGAAGTCTTCCTCGACAGCTGAAACAAAAAACCTTTTTCTCCAGCTGTCACAAAAGTCATTTTTTTCGCACTCGCAGGGAAACGCTTGATTCTTCAAAAATCTCAAATACCTCCGATCAAAGGAATTCTAAAGTTCAAAAATCATCTCACAAGCATTGGGACATAATCTATTCCTGGCTCCTAGGACCTAATCTACTCTCCTCGAAAAATAAAACACAGCTTCATAGATAAAGCCAGCGAACGAAATTGAAGAAGATCGAGAAAAAAAAACCAGAGGAAAATGTTCAAAGATTAAAGTCCCAGGGTCCAAACGAGGGCCTCATGTTCGAAAAAAGGAGTATATGACACCCGTGCGAGCAAGGGGGAGAGTGTTTCGAAAACTGCTTCGAAAAACTGACTCACGAATTAGAACCTGCTCTTTGGCGACGTCGGGGCGCCAGTTTCGACGCACAGGAATGCCGGCGTGCTGATAAAAGCCACCATCCAACACCTACATAAATTTTGTCCTCCAGAGGGATAACAGACGGATGAGGGAAAAGGAGGAGTTCATTTGGTCGCTCCTCTTCGTGATACACGTCCTAAACTTAGACATTCGGAGCTACTCTTTATTCATCATTTATTTTTGAAATCGGAGTTCGTCAGGGATTTCAATCACGCGTGTTATCGAGAGAGTCGACGAGTCGGGGGGATAATTCGATGATAAATCATCCCAGGAGGCCAATAAACGGCATCATAAATAGATTTTTTTCTCATTTCATTGTAGTCTCGGCAATTTTTTTTTACTAAACATCGGAAATTTTAGTTTTGAATTTGAGGGGTATCTTTTTGCTTAAACATTTCATGAAAAATCAGGGTAAATCGCACTTTAAAAAGAAGACATCGACCCGGGTCGGCGGCTTGGGGGGGGGGGGGGAAGAGGCATTCTCATGACAATTAACGAAAGAAAATTTCTCTAGTTGATTTTTCTTCTCGTTAAATCCTTGAGAAGAAACTCACTCCCGAAAGTCATCCCATCGTAACTTCGCCAAACAATGATTACCCCAGGAGTAACCAAAGACCGACCCAAGTAATCGTCATTTTATTTTTTATTGCCACTGACAATATTTTGCGGCCAGGCTGGGCCAAACAGTCAATGAATTTGTCGCAATAGGAGACGAAAGACATTTCTCATTTATGGGGCCTTCATCAAAAAGTAAGGGCCGAGTTGTTGACAGAAACCCTGGTGATGTGTAACCTTCCCCCCCCCGCCCCACTATTTCCTCCCGGAAAAAGTTGTGAAGGCGCCGGAGCGGCTGTACCTAAGCTTGTAACACTCCGATTGTAAAACCCCAAGTATCTCGTGTCCTCGGCGGCCCCTGGCGCCAGTACTATTTCGACCATGGAAGTATGGACGACACGGTCAACGGGCCCACCCTCACAATATCTATGATCATTAGTGTCCATGTCTCGTTTCGATAAAAAAGAGCCCTTCAAATGGTATATGATACCTCCGATATTACTGATCAAGTCAGCTCGGGGAAAATCGTAAAACGTTGAACAATAAATCTTCTGGTGAGTTCACCCAAGGAATTGTCATAAATAATTTTTCCTTTCAAGTGACACTGATTTCCGACTAATTACAACGCATGAATATTCACTCCACCGTGCGATATATTTTCAGCTCATTATTTATCACACTCGGCTAATGGAATGACTCCGATTTATTCATACCGATATCACTTCCGAATGGAGGCTTTGTAATTATTTAAAATTAATATTCTCAATATTTCCGTCAGCGTACCCAATACCCCCTAAAAAATGATTACCGATCATTTAATATCATCTGTTCAATATCACTATTTTTTAATGGATTTTTCGTCGTTGGCTTCAAGAATTTTTATCGAAATGAAATAACTCAGGTCATTAAAAAAATTCTATCGATATCCATTCGATTCTATCAGACTGTAATGGGAATCGCCCTTATCACTACTGCCTCCAAAAATGAATAATCATCCGTGTGAATTGAAAATTTTCAAAAATAGAAAATCCATCTGTCAACAAATTGCAGCATTTTTTCCCCTTATCCCCGTTTCCTTCTTATCACTCACTGTCGTCCTCCGTTCAATAATGACCCGACCAAATCACCAAATGCCGTTAGTGGCTCTGTGAAGACAGAAAGCCGTAAGAAAATTGTATTTCGAGTTGAATGAAATTTAAGAGTATTTTGGGGGTGGTATGGGGAAGATAACTTGTCTCCAGTGATGCGGATCTGGGGATGGGAAAAAGGAATGGCAGAAGCCGGAGTAGGCCTAATTCAATTGCAGGCCGCCGCTCCGCAAACACTCATGATAATTCAATCGAGGCTGTGCACCCCAGCGTCCACACGAGGGAAAGGGGAGTCTTTTTTCCTCGTCTAGTGGCACCCGCGCCACCACTGCATCTCCCCCTTTCTCTCTTTCTCTCTCTCTCATTCTTTTTCATGCATTATACGCTTGGATCATTGCCGACGGGCTTCAATGATGTTTGTGTGTGTATTTTGTGCGCCACAGCGAGGCATAAAGGGCGAGGGGGGATGCGTTAAAGTATCTCGTAATCCAGCGATGAGAACATCTGCAGTAATCGGGTAATGATGAGGACAGTGCAGCGGGGAAATAATGAAAAAATTGAGTATGACGATGGTTAATTTATTGAGCGTGAAGGGAAATTAAAGTTGATTATTTCTTGCTAGGGAAATCAGTGATTGATTGCGATGTTCGATCGGTAAATCGATCGGTAGCTGCAACTTGCTCATTATTTATCTGCCGTTGTTGGTAGCTCGTGTACCACTGGCTTCTTTAATAACCCCAATTTTTATTGCAAAGAATTACAATTTAAAAAATCCGCTGATGTTTAATTCGCACACGTGAACGGGAATTTAAATTGATAATTTCTTCCAGACCGATTAATTATCCATTGAAATTATCGGTCTGGGGATTACAATCTCAATGCAACTTGTTAATGTTTTTTTTTCTTTCAAGCTGTTGGCTGGTGAGATTAATTCATGATTCCTTCCTTCGTGATTGGAAATTTCGTTATCACATTCATTTCTACCACGTACGGTGATTCACAGAGTTGCCGCGATTTTTAAAATGATCGGACAGTGAGAGAAATCGGGGCACGATGGCTTCAACTACTTCAATTCTTCCCGGAGGTGTCAACATATAAAATTTCTGAATCGAACATTGTGGCAGTCGGAATACGTAACAGTTTACAGTTTTTTACTACTCGATAAATACGTTAGAACTGTTAAAGTGATTTTAGAGTCAATGTTAGCGGTTAATTTATATTACTTGTCCGAAAACAGTTGTTCTTCTATTGATAAAGTTATGTGGTGTCAGAAAATTTAAAAAATTGACAGTGGCTGAATCTCCTGTCACATTTCCCCAATGTTAATCACTGGATAGTTGTGGGATATCGACTTGAACGACAGGTCGTAAATTTCAACTCGTGTGTCAGTTCAATTTCACAATTCAATTTCAACCTAAATTTCACCTCTAAAATCTAATGGAGAGCTGTGGAGCGGAGAGAGCTGTGGGTAGGGAAATTTTTCAGGAAAATTCTAGCGCGTGTACCGAAAAAATCACCATCCAGTGGGTGGAGAAAATTCTAGGGTGTTAACGATCTACTTCTAGAGATTTCTGGTAAAATTCCTGCCGAAATGATCGAGGATCTCCGGTCTTCTCGTCTTGTGGCAACAACGCTAGTATTTTCCTCAAAGATTTGTTCTCAGATGCTAATTAACCTAATGAAAAAGTCTCATGAATTTCGATCAATCGATTGATTATCGATGTACTTACTTTGTGAAATAGGGTCAACAGGTTCATCCTGCACCTTAATCGGTGATATTTTGACACTTCTGGGTGGGCCCTGAAGGCCAATGTGTCCGGGCCCTCCGATCGGACCCGTTCTCTGCATTACGCTGGAGCCCCCTATTTTGGGTCGCTGCAACGACGCCGAGCGTCGATCCTTGTTACGTCTTATCGTCCAAGTATTTGAATCCTCAGTGTTAAATATCACTTCACATTAACTTGAAATGAAACCTCAAGTTTCTCTTTCATTTTTCCATTTAACTCCCAAAATTTCACCGCTAAATATCTGTACAGATTTTTAAATCGAACCTCGTTCGATGTGTCGTTCGTTATCGCAATGCGTCAAGCTCGCGCTCGATAAAATCATCGTTGAGTGAAATCATCATCCTTGGATCGATAAATTTATCGATTTCGCGGTCGAGCTGTCAACCCCGGGCGGCCATAATCCATCGAATCCCCTTGTTCACCTCCACATGATTTTCCACTTCAAGAGCCACAACAACAATTTTTTTAATTTCAAACCGGCGAATGGTCAACCGTTGGTTTTAATCCGTTTAGGTCGATCCTGTTCGATACCTATCGATCGCCGGTGTCACAGGAGAACCACTGAAAATGTCGCACAACTTGAATTTTTTAAATAACAACAATAAATAGATCATTGAGAGGGCATTTAGGGGTGAAAATAATACCCGAAGTAGTCATATGTCTTGTATTGAGCAACCCCGACGATGTTGACGACGCGGGGCCCCGAGAGGCACTGACTATTGCTTGGTTTTTTCCCCTTGAACACCACCCGTCTCTCTCACTCGTGCGTTTTCCCCTCCACCAACGGCTGAGGCTCTCTACCCTTCACAGTTACAATATTTGAGCCCCTCTCACTCTCCCGAGGGGAAGAAGAGATTTGGGCTTCCCCTCGACAACCGGCTACCTCCACGCCTCCTCTGTATCCCATTGGATCCTACGCCAGATACGCCAACAAAATGGCCGACACCCTAATCGATTCCCACCACCACCTTCATCCACCTCCACAGTCCACCTACAACTCTGTACGTTGGTAACGCACAGTTTTTTTGCTCTCGTTACGCCAGTATCAATTTTTATAAATTTTTTTTTTTCACCCCCGAGATCGATTTCCGGATTTTCCTGGGGACCATGTTGTTGGGGAATCGTCCGGGAATTTTTGGGAGTTATCCACGATCTCCGAAAGGGTTTAATTATTTAGGCTGATGGGGTCTGGAGATCTGAGGACGGTACGACATTAGTTTTTCGCATTGTTTCATGGGATTCCAGATCATTTCAGGGGATAACATTTAGTGAAAATTGAGACAATACTTCAATGAAGATGTTTATCCATTCAAACTGATAAAAATATTTATTTTTCTCACTCTCAACAATTTTCATCCATTTTTGTCACATGTCAACGGTAAATTTTTTACTGCAGCTGCACCCAATTTTGAGATAAAATCGACTGACAGATTTAAAATGTTCGGAGAGGTAAGAAGAACCACGCACGCTTGACTAAAAAATCCCTAATCCGGCGAGAAAGCGCACACCTTTTTTCAGTAAACGTAATCGCTAACTAAAATGTGCCTCGGCCAAACCGAGCGCACTTAAACCCCAAACTGCTCTTTTTTTTTTTCAGAATATTCACGCCTCAACTGAACTACTATGTTCTTGTTCTTTCCCGAATAGTCTAGTCGTGTGACACTCCCCAGTGATTTTCAATGGGGATGTATGGAATCTCGAAGTATTTGGATGGGAAAAAATTGATGCAAGAAGTGAAGATGCTACCGGAGAAAGGCTCTCATGGGGAGAAAAAAAATCAGCCGACAAAGATATCAGGAGCTTCCAGATGCTCACGATGAAGTGCCTCCGGATCCTGGTACTTGAGCTCCAGCGGAAAGAATCAGCGACTGAAATTTCTGTCTCGATGAGAGCATTTTCAAGGGGGAAAACAATCGTCTTTCCAGTTAATTCCGGCACCTAATTAGTTGCAAGCTCATTAATTGCGAAACATTTGGCTAATTATTTGAGGTTTTTGGCCTAATCCTAGGGGAATCCCCCAGCACTCCATTCTTCGTACAATACTTACACAAGGATTTTTCAAAAAATAATACATATGACGTATCCACGTGTCTTCTGTGAGATGGCAACCTCCGAGATTGGGCCCCAGGTATCTTCAGTATCCACTGGTCTGCATTGAACAGTGCGTGCACCCGAGAAAATATCAGCGGTTGATTTCAGGTAGACTTACCTTGCCCCCCGCTTTACCAAGGGTGAAAGACAGGAGATAATCTTGAGACTATTACGTGAAGGTAGAGCGAAACGTCAAGATATTCCCCAACTTGTCCTGTTTGTCAAAAATTTTTAGTGGCAGAAATAAGGTCGAAGGTAGGACTGAAGGATAATCCGTACACCTGTGTTATCCTAATCCAACAGGACGTCTTCAACTCAGGCTTCCGCTCCGATTCGCCTACGAAACGGATGATACGGATCTCCGAGGCGTTGGGTATGCATACACCCTCACGATAAGAATGACCTTCTCATTCCACACAGTAATAGAGGCCCACAACACCGATAACCTCCCCCTAATGAGCCTTTTCTCCAATTTTTTTCGCTCCATCTTCCGTGACGATGTGACGGCAATTTCACGGTTTGTGCGGCCGATTGAGACAGGTAAGCTCGTAAATTACCCATCCACCGTCAAACGGACCAGTCAACCCACAATGTTTTGATCTGCGTGTGCGTCCTATGAAAATATCACCCCCAGTGAAAGAAGGATTGAGTCAAAATTGCCGAATAATTTGCAGTGTCAAATTTTTCGTGATTTTTTCTCACCGCTAAACCCGGATCTCAACTCGAAAAGCCTTTTAGCAAAAATTTACCTTTTTTTTTTTCATCCAAATATACGAGTTCCGTTTGAAGATGAAAAAGATGTAATGGATACTATGTGTTTTGATGGCGCCAGTCTTTACGATCTCAGTGTGGGTATCCGTCGGGGACAGTTCCTACCTAAGTACCTTCAAAAGAATTTTTACAGCGTTTCAACTTTTTTCCCTGGTGCATCACCATTTACGTAACGCACAAGCTGACATTTTCTTAGCATTACTCATCAACCGGGACAGGAGTCGTAAATAAGAGTTAAATATCAGAGTGTGTCATATCAGAAAATCCTTCTGATTTCTCTCGTATCTGTCCGCTCACTCCGCGAGATTAAAGACCTACACTGATTCTGCTCGCACACGAGCCCATTCAGATATGATTATCGTCAGGGGGGAAAGTGTCCCAGGGATCGGACAAGTTGAACTTCAAAATCATATCCGTTGATAATTCCGGAGTGTCTATTATCCTCCGCTAAAACTGAAAAGAAGAAAAAATAAATAAATAACCGATTTGCAGGATCTCTCCTCGTCTTACTCCAACATGCTATGGTACCTCTGATGGTAAGGTTGGCTTCGTGTGTGGAATACTAAAAGGGATATTCTCACGAAGGCATCTCCTCTGTGTCTGTTGAAAATCGGTCCAATGTGTATTAAAAGCGACCAAAGCGTGCGCGGCGTTGGCGGCGCACTCTGCACTCCGGTTGCGCCGTTATCTCGGCACCATCTCGCTGGGCTAAAAGCTTCTCCCCATCAACCTCCTCACAACGTTTCTGCCCCCCCTTCACCCTCCAGTCCGCGTCTCGTTCTTCTTGTCTCTCTCTCGCGTTGGTCCATTCTCATCGGCTCTGTCTCGAGCTGTATTTTCCATCTCTCTCCGTCTCTTTGAGCTTCGTTTTTCAACTTTTTCGTCTGTTCACGACCAAACGACACACCAACCTCTTTTACACTCATTTCTGGACGTTCTTGATATGAAATTCCCCCGCCCCAACATCTTGGGATATTCCAATTGTCTTTCCAGGGAAGAGGAACTCGTTTTTATGCATTTGCAATGACAACGCTTAACATGATGTTTAGGTTGTTACCGATTCGCTCCGGTTTTCTTCTTCTTTTTATGGAGTCCAACGCTCCGGAATTTTTCATATTTAAAGATATGAGTTTTAATGATATTCGTCATTTTGTTTTGTTGGTTTGACGGTCGTGGAGCGACACGTCAATGTAGCGAGAATGACTCAGAATAAAATCAAAATTCGTTTGAAGTTAATAACATCGTGGTTGGAGACTAGGTTTGGACGATCATCATGATTTTTTTCTGTCAGTTGTATATTTATTTTCAAGGGGTGTCAGCCAAGCCCGGGAAAGGCCCCGAGGATCGATACCGCACGTCCGCGCAAGTCTACGAGACAGGCATTGGTCTCCATTTCCACGTGTTCTGGAAAATAAAAAAAGAATTCTATTACGTTTCTCTTTTGGTGGAGAAAAAAGGAATTATCGGGGAAAGTGCGAGTGCAAGGGGGGAAGGGTAATTCTGTATTTGAAGGGGAGAATGAGGAATTTTTGTCTGTCGATGCAGTTTAACTTTTGTAGATAGCAATACAATGATTATTGGGGGATGACAGGTCTGACTTTGTTGACAAGTGATTTATTTGAAATTGTCACAATTATTCATTTACAGGGCTATCGTAATCGATATGTTATGTTTGCTATTTATCATTTGATGCACTGGAAACGTTCCTTGAGTGACAGTTGCAGAAAAAATGAAATTCATGGAATGTTTCTCGGTGTGTGATTGACAGACAATCAACAGAAGAAATTCTCGAGTAATAACCGACTCCGAACACAAAACGCATCGCAACATCTCTCAATTCTCTCACTCCCTAGAGGACCAATGAACAAATATAAAAAGTCGGCGATCTTTTGATCTGTGCGGAGGTGTCTCTGGACCCACGAGCCACAAGACACACCTGCATTCTCAGGCATCCGCCAGAGGGATGTGTCAGGAGTTACAACGTGTCTATTTACAATGGGCCTGGGGTGGGCTCTCCTTCAAAAGATGTATCAAACTGCCCAGTGAATGAATTCTTCAGTCAAAGATTTACAGATTATCACCTGCGGAATTTCTTTTCATCCACAGTCTTAATGTGACGTTTTCCGTTTGATATTCCGAATAATCCCTTCAGTGGTATTAGGTTAAATTTTTTCCTTTGTGAGGGACGAAATAATGGAATTGCATCAAATATAGGTGAACTAAAAACATTGAATTCATTTTAGTTAATTGAAATGCTTCTAATTGTTTTTTTTTTAATTTTTTCACTTATTGGGGCTTAAATTGGGCAATTGCATAGATTAAATTATGCCGATGGGGTAAATTCTAATTCCTTTGGGCGCATTAATAATGTCAGTCGGAAATAATTTTCATGAATTTAGAATGAAACCTCCATTATCCTAGACTAATGGAAACTTGGAGTTTGATAATGGCTCGTTCCAGCAATTTCCGTTCGTTTGATTTCCGATGGAGATATTTTAGGGGTTTCAGTTGAAATACCCCATCATTGCAAATTTTACGTATTACAAATATAATCTAAGCTTATGGATTATCATCCAAAAGCTTAGATATTTATTAAAATAATAATCCACATTTTATCGCAGTTAATTCCTCACGAAGAAATTTAATTTTTCATACGATGAAAAATGGTAAAATCCATTTAATTATTGTTAAGGAAAACGTACAATTTATTTTTCGTTCGTCTTAACATTTTATTGATCTCGAAGTGTAAAAAATTCCTCGCGTCATTGGAGTGTCGGGTTTAGACTGAAAAACAAAAGGTAAAAGAGCTCTTTTAGATCCGGTAGCTGATTTGGACACGCATTGAGTCGCTCAACCCAGCAGGCCCCTGTCATTATGAAAAAGCCGATTGAGGCCATTTAAGTAACTATTCAGTGTGGTGTGTCATCGGTGGAGGGCCCAAATTTGATTGGCTGCTATTAAATAATATGACGGCTTCATACTTTTACTGTTTTATTTGGAGCGGAGAAGGAATGATTGAATTATGAAAACTGCTTTCGAGTCGCGAGAGAAAGGCTTTCCTTCTGTGCACCATTATTTCAATCGTTCCTTTTTAGGAATCGAACGAACGATACAGATTGTACTTCCTTAATTTAGCAATCCATTTCTGCTCTGTTAATGACACCACCCAGACGTTTCAATCGCCCAACATTGAAGAGAGAAAAATACTTTCATTCCGAAATTAGAATATTGAGACTAATTTGAAAGTCTTCAATTGGAATTTATTTTTTGTGGAGAATAAATAAGTGAACATTTATAGATCGAGTTAATTCCGGCACGGGGAGTCAATCTTTTCTGCCAATTATTTTTTCGGTGGAAGGGAGACAACAATTTTCAAATTTGCCTGAATTTTAAATCATTTCCCGAAAAACTAGTCAAATATTTGATTTTTCAGTGACAAGATTTTGTAAAATACAACAAATTAAAAATGCGATAATATTTGTCGATGTAGAATATGTCAAATTCGGACACAACAGCGTAAATTTTGAATGTTTACAATTTGGTGATGGCAAAATAAACTCTCAATTCCAGACAAACCAAAATACTTCTCACCCCTTGTAAATATCTCCCACACCCTCGCACTAAAAAAAAAATAACGCACGGATGCGTCGGATAATTTAAATAAATGGGTAAAAGTGGCGTGGCTGAAGTCAATGCGTACATCGCGTGCAACAGTGACTAATTGACCGCAGAGCTATAGCAGACGATATAACGTAACGTAGAAAATAAGGGAGAGAGAGAGGATGACCAGTGGGCACGGAAAGGGGATGGCCTAGTTGATGGCCGATATATCTGGAACGTGCCAGGGACACGCGAATCCCAGTAATCACCAAAATCGCTCTGAATTTTTACCTTTTTACCTCTCACTCCTTTCTCTCATTATTCCCTGATTATTTACGCATAAATTTGCATTACCCATATCTCTGTTTCTCCTGCCTTATTAGTTATGGGATGGGCAGCAAGTTTATTATCAGTGGCGTTACTGTTTTTATTTTTAAGGTGGCACGTGCCGGCAGTAGTTTATCTACTATCGCTGTACCAACTGTTAATATTTATGGAGTATACTATTTGTTGTGTATTAGCGAATGGGTAGAGGACAGGGAGATAAGTCTACTCGTGATATTGTCGTCATAGTATATCAGACACGTCGTCAATGACCAGCAGAAGTGCGACAATGATTTAAAAAAATATATTTTTCGTTACGAGACGAGAATTTTTCAAGAAAAATGACGTAACTTTTCGTTATTCTGCAGCAAAATACAATTGTCGGGAGTTTTACGGAACTTCCGGGGAATTTTTCTCAAAAGTTCCCTAATTTTTGGCTGAATCGACTCTGTAAAAATGACGATACTGTTGCGGAAAATTTTCCAGTCCGTAATTTTCGATTCCGTAATCGGTGAGCGAATTGCAACTTCCGTAATTTTAACGGAATATTTCTCGGCGTGCGTTATCATTGATTGCTTCTTTATTTTTTATGCTATATGGCTTCATTATAAAGGTGATTAGATTCTCCGACAAAATAAATTAAAATTCCATTTATTAACAATTTCCCTGCCTTTAGTTTTAAAAATTTTTATCAAAAATCAGTTCTCTTGCAATAGCTTCGATAAAATACATGATTTCCGGAAAAACTGTTGATAGATTCCCACCGCTAGTTTATTGTTATTTCGGGTAACTCTGTTACTCGTAAAGCTATCAATGGAGCATCTCCATAACCCCGAAGCCTGAGTGGAAACATCATAAAAGTGTGACGGGTGCATAAAAAACAAGAGAAAAAATAATTTAGTGGCACAGAGGGCACGTGAGTTGTTCAACAGCTGGCCACCTCGACCATATGGCCCTCGGGCTCGGTCTTCTCGGGCTCTCTCACCCCCTGTCCCTCTCGCAAACCACCCCCGCGTGTGTGCATCCGATAAGAGATTATGACAGCGATAAGTGCGAGTCTCATTTCAGTTTCTATTAAAAAATGTCCCCAGTGTTTGGGTGCTTCCTGGTTTCTGTCAATACTCACCAAACAAATCTTCGGGCTTTTTTCCCTTTCAATGAATTCAGACGACTAATTTCATTGTACAAATAAGGTCGGTATACTCTATTCGGAAGTGATCGATTTGATTGAAAATTTGAAAAATAAATATCTACGAACTGAACAAATAAAGAAAAACTTCTGGCGCTCACTCGATTAAAACCGACGTCTGTGATTAATGAAAGTAATAAATAATTGAATGAACTGGCCGATGCGTTTTAATCACAATCGGAAGGTCCACTTGAATTTACAGATTCGGCTTTTGTATCTTCGGGGAACATAAATATTTTCCAGTACAATGGTTAAAATAGACTTGAGATCTCTCCCCTTTGCTCTTTTCGCCGAGTGGTCACGTGAGACCCCGAGTGACCGCTCTTTTCTTCTTCAGTACACACAGTAGAACACCACCGGAAGCTGATTTTAGTCTTTTCCGGGCACGCGCCGTAGCACGGCAATTAATTCACTTATGGGAATTCCCTCGTTTGGTCTCATTTTGCGGCAGAAAAAAAAAATTACAACTTTTTATCGAGGCAAGGTGGCTGTGATCACTTGTTTGGAGGACTTTCGAGGCGGAATAGCCCTCGTGGGGGTTCGCTGCACTGCACGTCAAACGTGACTGTGAAGAAATGGGGGATTTTGACGCTCCAGAAGGGGCTGGACAAAACAACGGACTTTTATATTTCGCGGAGACGCCGCGGCCACGTGACCCCTTACGCACCGTGGAAATTCATTGTCAGTGACACGTGACTTGCAATCAACTCAACATTGTTGGGCTACTGATTCGGTGCGTATTCCGGGTGGAGTGTCAAGCCAATATAAATGGCTGAACATTTTTAAAATTTCAATCAAGTGTTTTTCAGGCGCCTTATTCCACGAGGCATCAGAAAAAAAATTAATAATCGTTTTTGTCATCGGAGATATAATTCTGGCTATAACTGGACTCTTATAGCTTGTAGAGACTTAATATAATTCTTAAAAATTTGAGAATCACTTCTATAGAACATTTAAATAGCTCTCGAACTGTATTTTTGTGTTCGCGCATTTTCCTCGTGGAAAAATTCCTGAGAATTTTGAAAAATTTCCCAACTTTTTTTCTCACTCAGTCAATCCGCGGTTGAGTAACTTCCGAGATAGGGAGGTAACTGTCAAATGACGCGTGCCGATTACAGTGCAAGCCACGCGTTGTCTAATTGACGGTGCCATGACGTCACGTGTCGCCACACGGATACGGATGTAACCCCGTCGATAAAGCCCGATGGAAGCCCGGGGTAGTTCCTCAATCCAGCCCATAAACACATCCCACTTTCTCCACACTCTTGTACTGACATATTTTCGTGGCCGCAATGTTTTTTCAATAGAATAAGTTATCGCACACACACAATCTGCGTGTGTCGTTTTTTTTTTTGTTCATTTTTTCTCTCTATCGTGTTTGTGTTGATGTTGCGGGGCTATTTCCGGCGGTGCGCGTGCATTGTGAATAATTAGGCGATTGTTCCCTTTTACCGCGAAAACCGGAACTTTAGTATCAATATTTTTATCGTACGCCCATCGACCCGTTGCGCGTGCGGTGGGTTTTTATGCGCTTTTCCTTCCGGTCTTGGGATTTTCATTTTGCTGGGATTCATAACAGCATCATTTGTCAATGTGTCGAATAAATATGATCGATAAAACGATACTGATTATTTACAACCGATTATTCTTTCTTATAGTTCTATTTGCATTGAATGTTGTAATCAAGTTCATGAAAAATTTGAAAATACATTTAATTCAATTTTTGAATGAATAAATTCCCAACTTTATGTTAAATTAATCTTCAGTTCAATTACCTGCGCATGTAATTAGGTGAACATTCGGAACGATTTCACAACATACAAAACCAGAAATAATAATTTCTGTTGTTTATCTGTTTATTTGCTGTTCCATTATATGAGGAATCTCCCCCCGAAAAAATCCCACGCTATTACCCGAAAAACTCTTCACCCATGGCAACTGATACATCTTACCCATACCCGCTGCACCACTATTATTAACCGTGCACTCATGACACAGCCACCCCCGCACTCAGAGTTCCCATCGGGTTCGCCGCAAACCCCAACGAAAATTGAGACTATTGTCATTGATATCCACTGCGGACTGATTTGTCCAGAGATATCGGGAAAAATCACATGACCTTTCCGTTAGTTTTTCCATTCCCGGAAAACTTATTTCCGGAATCTGCAATGATTTGGGAGTAAAAATCGTCAACTTTCCCGAATGAAATTAATATTCGAAAAGTCCTTTTTGTACGCGCCAAAGTGCTTCCAGTCAGCTTTGATTAACGTCGAAAAGTGAATTCACTTATTTCCCCGAAAGCTCTCGCTGCGACTATGTCCGAAGAGAGAATACGTACGTCACAGAGAGGGAGATATCAAAGTAAGGGTAAAGCCGAAGTGAGTGAGTAGCCCCCGATGAAAGTGAGAGAGAGAGAGAGAGAGAGAGAGAGGAAAGGGGAGACTGCTCGTGGTAATGAATTCGATTTGAGCGTTTCGCAAAAGCGCAACGAGATGCATCGCGGCGTTCAGAGAACCCCAGCCCAAAGGGGGGTAGGGGGGTGGGGGTGGGGGACGAAGAGGAATAAAGGTGAAGCTGAGGGTGGACCTCTCATACACAGCGATACCGTAATTCCAAGCACTTAGTTGAGAGTAGTGGAGGAGTGGGTGAGACGACGGTGCGCTCACAGTCCCCTTTCATTATTATTCTTGGGCCTACATACGTAATGTAATAATCGCTCGTGTATACAGGCCATATGGCTCCTTGGATTCAATGTAACAAGTGTGTATAGAGGGCTGAACTCAATGGGGGAGAGTTGGCTCGTGGATTCTGATTAAATCAGCATTAGAGGTGAAAAGGGACACTGAGCACGTTTTCACGACAATGACACCAAATGTCGAGTTGAGAAAATTCGAGTGGATTTAATCATTCTAACTGGGACCTGATGCCAATGAATTGTGCAAACAGAACGGAACAAGTGCCAGATCACTTGCCAGTTCCTCCCAGAATTGATCGATTCAGTGGTGGGTTATAAGGAAGATCAATTGTTTTCATCGTTTCACAGAATTAATTTTCCCAGCGGATGAAAAATTGGTCGTTAGGGGTTCGAACAGGTGATAAAAAAAAATGTAAATTGTCTTTGGAGTTTGGGGGTATTGCGTCCTCTTGTGGGTATGTGTGGGCCCTACTTTGGGGAAATAAACTCACCCGCAAATGCTAATCAGGCAAATATTTGTCCCAAACTGCGTGTACCAATGCGAGCCAGCGATTTTCGAGACTGTTATCTCTCCAATCCCCTCACGATTAAATCATAAATATTGATTGAGATTCCCAGTGCGTTTATTCGAACGTCAAGGAGAAGCGAGAGTTGAGTGTAATGCGCCGCGTGCCAAGCGGATCGCCGTTTTTCGTCCCGTGGGAGTGTCTGGCCACCCCATGGCTAACCCAACTGGGCCAGGACTCACGCGCTGCTTCGTATATTTGCCCACGATGATTGCGGTTAATTACGAACGCCCAAACGTGGAAGAGGAAACAAACGAGTGAATCCTCGGGGATATCATGTCAGATGTGTAAATAGAAAAATTTTAAACTGACAGCCTATTGAAAAATCATTTTATTGAATAATGAGCTTATCAATGAAAATCAAACAAATAATTTCATTAATTTTCGAATTGAATAATTGACATTCAGCTCGTCACGAATTATTTTAAATGTTGAATACGCACACACCTCTAATAATTTCCCAGACCGGCGTGCGCCCCGTCAATGATGCCTCTAAATATACGACCCCCCGCAGAAGAGACAATCAGTCAGCTGATCACTGGGCCCTGACTGTGTCCACATTGTCCCCATCGAGGGGGGGAGGGGGGCGCCGGGAATGAGTGAAACGTATATAATACACTAACTTACGAATCGTCTTTGCTGTCACATGACCACCACACATATTCGCATCCTTTGTTTTTTTTTTTATTCTGGGGGGCTCTGGGGGCGCGAGAGCTATGAAATAAAATAACACGTACTCCGATGTGTACAACCCCCTTTCCACCAGTGTCCATCGAGCGCAACGCCATACATCTGGTGACTCTCTCCCCATAAGGATATTTTCCCTGCAATTTTCGGATGCTCACTTATTCCCTTTTTATTTTAAAAAATTCATGACGGAAAAAAAAATCAGGAAATCAGATCATATTTTTTGCACACGTTTTTTCATTCTTCTCTCGAGGTGACGTGGATATATTCTCTTTTTACTGCAGAGTGTATGTACGATTGAGGGAAAAAAAAATGAGAGTGAAGGAGGGAGAGCGGTGAGAGCGAGAGAATGATATTTTCTCTCCCCCTCGGCGCTGGTGAAACCCTCCTCCCGTGACCGGCGCGACACAGATATGCTTTTAGTGGCGTAAGGTGGAGATCTATTGCGAAAATGGGGGATGGAAAGTGGAAATATATTCGGTGAGAAGGAGAGAAAGATATTTTTCCCGCGTGTACGTAAATGCTTGTGTGGAGCACTCACGATCTTTAAGAGGGGAAAGAGGATATTTTTTATCCCTATATCCCCTTTGAAGAACTCAGAAGAAAGCATTCGGAGATTTCTCATCCTGATCTGTGGAGTACTTACCTCACACTGTCTCCGGTAATTTCCTTCCCACCGCTGTGCATGTATATTCCTAAAAATTAATTGGGCTGACAATTTCGAGTTGTTCTACTTGAAATATTGTAATTTCCTCGGAATGTTCATCACAATTGAAATTCTCACAGTTGAAATTGTCCCTTCCGAGTTGTTTCTGAACGACAAAGAGCACTCGTGACCATCCGAAACAGCAATCGATGTCATTTCAAATGATAAGGAGAAAAATTGAGTAGACTTCCTTCGGAATCGGGGAGGGAAATCGCTCAAGTTTAAACCCAAACTGCCGGATATGTATTCCAAGACCCCCTCCCCGCCCCTCAGGATAATGGTGATGGGTCGTCTGGGTGAAAAAGGGAGAAACTGGTGAGGGAATGAGAGGGACTCCCTTCGACAAATTAACACGACACAGGGTGGCTCTAGCATCTATTGTCCCGGGCACTCACGTTCCTTTTCCATTTCGTTTCTTCACGATTTAGAGAATAAAAAAAAAGGGATGAGGGGAAATTCTTCGATGTAAAAATTGTCATTTGCCTGCGTTGCGATTCATCGATTTGGAAAAAATGCTTCCGGTTTTCATAGGGGAGCCAGTACTCCCCCTGTAAAAATTCAAAATCTCTTCTTCCCATTGCGATGCAAAAGACTTTTATCGAAACGAAAATTGGGGCGACAATTACTCATGAAATTGATTGACAATTTTTGCGATTAGTCAGTAATTGACAATAGTTTTCGGTATAAACTTCTCTCCACGCAAATAGAAGAGGCAAAAAAGTAACCAGCGACTGAGACTTCGTGATACCGGTTGAGGAAACGGTGCGGAGGGCTGGTAGAATCCAACCGGAAGCTTTTATTGTTTTACAAGTTTACTGCAAGGAGGACAGGGCAGAGGAGACGGGAGAAAAACGACCTCCTGGGTCTCTCTCCGACGGTGATTCGATTGCGCTTGCCGTTGGCCAACCGCACCAATGTGACTCCTCGCCTTTCCCGTTTTTACGAGGTCGACCCTCGTTACTCGCCGGCAGATGCCTTCCGGAAGCCCGCGGAATACTTGGTCACGTTTTTTTCTAACGTGACATTTCCTGATGGAGAGCATTCGGAATTTAGGATAGATAAGGATGACTTCAGCGACGAGGAATTTGGGACCATATACCGAAAAATAAATCGGAGAGGTAGAAATCGGACTGGGGAATGTAATTCGAAGATTTTTATTTTTTTTATTCCAGTGGGAAATAAAAATGATAAATAATAATGTATCGACGGGATTTTCACGTAAAAATGTCATTCAAGAGTGAGGGGCGTATTTAATATTTTCTCTCTTCATCATTGTCAATGGACGCTTGACCCTTTGTCTCCGGCATTTAATTTCACTGGCAGAGTATTCCCCGTCCTCCCCGGGTACCTCCCACGTAATTCACGGGTGCAGAGAAGCTCTCTATTGCCATCGAGTCTTTTCATAAGCCTCCTTCTTTCTTCAATGGTGACAATGCTTAGACATTGGAATAGAGTTCAAGAGAGAGAGAGAAAGAGAGAGCGTGTTGGTGCAGAGAAAACCATGGATGCCCAACAATGCGACAGCAATCATGGGCCGCACCCCTGCCAGCGGGACACGCACTGTTTTCTTTTTTTTACCCATGTATACGCGAACGCTTTCTTCCACCTCTTGACTCCATTTTTTTCCTTCTTCATTATTACTTTCTATTCAGTAGATTTTTTTCCCGGGATTGGGAGATATTACATTGGTATTGAAATGTTACGGCGGGTAGGAATGGGATGATAAAATATTTTGCTGATGGTGATTTTTCGGTGGAATGAAAATATTGTGGAATATCCAGCGAGGAAAATTTATTTTAAAAACATGGAAAATCCAAAGTGCCCCAGAGATTCCCCCAGTCTTGCCTAGTTCTCTCAAATTTTCGGCTCCTAATTTGTTTTATTTTTGGAAAATCAACAACAACATGAAGGAGCGAGGGTCACGCGTCTCCAACTCCCATGAGACACCATCTCAGCAATTAAGTCAGCAATATTATTCAACTGAATAGAAGAAAAAGTCAAAATGAGATGTAAACACTGTGCATCTGCACAAAATGACATCTAAAAGTTGATGCATTCTCACATTAATTCACAGGGGACCTTCACCGAGGGGGGCAGGGGGGATGAGGGAGGGAATGATGTTTGCCTGAGGATAGATGCTTCGGTTACGCGGGGGATGAACTGCAAACAACGATCGGGTTTCGGTGGCTGGGGCGCGGGGGCCTCGAGTGTGTTCTCGGAGGCCCTTTAGCCCCAGCGGTCTGGGTATACGCCAAATGGCGTAGATGTGTTTTGAGTAAGAGGAGTCACGGGAGAAACCATCGGGGCCCTTTCTGAAGATACTCCCGACGGGGTAAAGGGTACAGAGAGTTGGGGTAGCAGATCCTGTTTCACGTTTATGAAACCAGTCGCTGTTTGAGTCCTACGTTGAAGTTGAAAAATTGTTGACAAAATACGGTTGGATAATAGGTACTTCAAATAAGTAAATTGAAAATTTTACGACCCCGATGGGTTCAGTTATCGTTGGCTGTTGCTACATTAATTGAAAATCCAATGTAATTAGTTGCCATCGTATTAATCCCAGTTTTTGCAGCGGCTCCTCATTTGTCACCTCCCACAACAAACATTTTTCATTCTTCATTGGGATAAATAAGGTAATTGGCCAATGAAAGATTGACAAAAAATCTCAAAACATAAATTCATCCGAAACTAATCGACTAAACGAATGCGCTGACGTGCGGACGGCTCCTCTCCGTAACTGAGTAGTCGAGTGAGCTGCCCCGAAAAAAAACGAAGACAGAAAAGACAAACATGAATGTACATACACGCGCCGCAAACATTTTGGATGACGTACGAGGCACAACGGAGATATTTTTTTTATATTCTCTGAACGTTTTAGCCAGTCCCCGCGCACACTTTTCCAGGGTATGTTATCTATGGACGCACTTAATACAGCTGCTCCACAGCTCTCTCACTCTTTCTCTATCTTTAGTACCTAAAGCTCCTTCCCTTTCCTCGAAAATGCCACTTGGAGTGACTGCATAATATATGTCACGAGCTCACCTAACGTATCCATATACCTACCGACCTCTCATACTCCCTCAGGCTTCTTCGACTGTTAAACTCAACGAAGATTCATTTTTGTCAGGCCATTACCACTTAGAGTACATCTTAAATTTTTATTTTCTCAGCGGATGAAAGAAATTATGTAAAAGTGTGAGGGCTTGTTTTTCATCCGAGGGCAAGTGGTGTAAAATTGGAAACAAAAGCGATAATCACGTGGCTCAGAAGTGTTTCACTTCCTTTGTGGATATTTTTCCGTTAATTGCAGTTGTAAATTGGGACAATTAAATTTCTTTTTTTTTCTATTCTCAGAAGATAATAATTCTTCTGTAAAAGGCCTCGTATGAGAATTTTTTACAGAACCCATCTCGCGGCCAAAGCCCACTGGCAACTCTCCATTACCTCATCCCTAAGAAATCTTCGAGTTTCCCTCATTTCTCTCTATTTTCTCAGCTCATTACAACAGTAAATTGTGACGATTGAAGTAGCGATATAAAACTCATCGTGACGACTCGACTTGCAAAGTCTTTTTTTATGCCAGTAGGTATGCCAATGGGGGTGCCATATCCATTACGCTTATTACAGAGCACGCCGACTGGTTATCCCTCCCTCTCTTTCTATGTACAAACTCCCCCTCACATTCTCCCCTCGTTCAACTCTCCACCCACCCTTTTACGTGGATGAGCATCGATCGACAGAGTCCAGTGGACTGCCGATAATGCCCACTGTTCGTTCCGATCTCTCTTTTCTTCCACCAGGTAACCCAATATCGGTTTTTTAGCAAACAAAAATTGTGCAAATTGAAGCAAACTTTTTTTTAGGTATTCGAGACTCATATTTCTATAAATGAAAGGATATGGCTTTCAAAAAGCTTTGAAATTATATGCGTGGAGGTTTGTCTAATGGAAGAGTAAAATAATACGTCAGTTTTAGGGAAAAAGCACATTTATTTGTTCTCCTCGCTGACTAGTCTCTCCAATTTTCTTGAAAACCCCTGTGTTTACAGAGAAGGGGGTATAAATAGTATTTATTAATATTTCTATCTTGTTTACACTATTGTTAAGTCACGGTTGCGACAGAGAACTTTACTCCGATAATAATCCAGAACTGGATAGGTTTAGCTGCTGTGGAGAGATAAATAACAATTTCCAGGGGAAATTGAAATCTTCATAAAGCTGTGAAGTACTTCCACGGAAATAAAGTCTTTTTCGTATACAAATAATTGCCGAAAAATAAGACCAATAATTCCAAAAATATATAAAATTAAATCCGCGAATCTCAAGAAATCACTGACTACCTAATTAATTCATTACTTATGCATACAAAAATATCATTTCATGATTGAGATGGACATTACATGGACTCGACAAAAATTTGTCATTTCTAGATTGAGATATTTATAGTTTCTTATTTCTGATTATTCGTTCAATTTGCCAAAGTGCATCCACATATGGGCAAATATCTAAGAACGAACAAATCGATGATTTCTAATACCCAAATGACATTACTCCATCAGAAAAGAACATCTCACCTGATAACGTCGGAGTTATTAGAGTGAAAACTGCGAATAATTGGGCCAAGTAAGACATTTATGACTCTCACCGTGGCCTCACGTCGTTATAATTATCATGATTTTTATTAAGTGAATGTATGATTCAATAATACTACGGGTAGAAATTGCATTGGCAGGACATTGCACCATACGCTGCAACTTTTGTTGCGCTGAAAATTACTAGTGCTATCGATTCGATTAAATTATTAATAAATTAGGATTTAATAAACACTCACACTTCCGTGAGCTTACCGAGATAATTTCGCTTTTACAAATCATCTCCGATCTTTAACAAAAAAAAAAACAAACTAATAAAAGCTAAAACAGAACAGTGAAAAATAAGTTAAATAGAAATCACATTCAGACGGTAACTCATATCAATTGTAGGAAACGATGATGAAGAATTATCTCGAGATATGACATGTGCATTATTTGGCAAGCTTGCTCCTGGCCTGGAGACGCATTGGAATTTATTTACAAGATGAGTCCTTCAGAAGACGGATTAGTGGATGCTGCTGGCCTTCTTCCGATTTTTTGTATTCCTCCAGAAGCTAGATATACGTTTAATACAATAGATTAAGTATATCGTTGACGTGTGGATATGTTTAACGGATAAAAAATAAATCTCAGTACTCACTTGATACGACATTTCGCACGATAGGACAGCAGTGGCCTCCGGATTTTCGTGCGTAGCAGCAAGTAGTGTTGGAAGGGTAAATGGTGCTAGTTTGGGATCACCATAAAAGGGAAAGGGCAATGTACAGAGATGCTGAAGTACACTTGGGCCAGCGCCCGCAGTTTGTAGAACCAACTGCAACGAACAACACAAAAGGAATTACCATATAGCTAAATAAGATCGTGGGAATTGCTCATGGACCCAGGTGTCACGGAAATGTTCTCGATGTATAATACACGAACTGAAAGTCACGTCACCTGCTGAGAACAAGTGTTTCGATGAGAAGTTACTGACATGTCTTCCCCTTTCTATCCACCTGCAGCTCAATACCCGCATAGTCTGGCATCATTGACCAGTGATAATGAGAATAAACGCACAAGAATCCCTGACAACTGTAAACAAACGCCCCAAAAATATAAAAGAACGGGGCCATTCTTTTTCAACGTGAATACTTTTTTCAATTTCTTCTTGTGTTAAAAAGGGGAGTACGAAATGAGAACAGTGTTGACTTCAGCCCAGATCTTTGTTTATCCAATCCACAAAAACTCGTCTGTATGCTAATGCCAATCGGATTTGCAAAACTACACGTGTATAATTTATCAAAACAATTCTAAATGGTTTAACATCTGGAGAAGAATAATCATAACTGAGAAAACAATTGTATAATAAATTCACCATTCCATACACCATTTTTCGATTAATTTTTACTTTAATTTCATGAACGTCTTGAGATGAAAAAAAAATTTACAAGTGACAATAAACAATGCCCGTGCATTGAAAAAAAAATCTCGTGAATATCCATTTATCTCACACGGTATGACAAAGTGTCAAGGGAGAGAGGACGCCGGTGAGGCGCCAGAAGGAGCCCTTCAGAGATCTCTCAAATTCACTCGTGTGGGCAAATGTACAAAATTGAGAGAAAGAGAGAGATAAAAAAATCCCAAGTGAGCATAGAGAAGGAGAGAATGAACAAGCTGTTAGACACAACACACTCAGACACTTGGACCTCCCATCAATATACTTTCCAGCGGCCGAAAAACTACCGTTAAGATATATATTTCATTAATTTCCAGCGTGCTTTTCCATCCACGCCACTTACCGAGATCTCTCTTATCCTCTAGCTCTCTTTCTCCCACTAATGCTCTTCAGTGAGAAGTCCAATTGTGGCACGCGCCGAAATATACACGCTGAGTGCATCACATGACGTCCAACACATTCGTCACTTCTCGTTTGAAGCTAGAGGAGATACCGCACTTTATATCCCCGTATTTCAACTTTTTCCACTCTCAGTTATTTACGAGCTGATTGCTCCATGAATTTGTCTCAATTCCTAAATGGAACTATTGGTATTCGTCACTTTAAAAAAAATCCCTCGTCAACCCCAGAGCATTACCCACATTTTTCCACCACCATAATGCCTGGTTTTATTTTCGAGAGCTGATAATAACGAGTGAAAAATATTCTACAACCATTAGCCGTTTTTTTTTTTCGTGACATTCCAGCGATATCGAGACGACTCACGGTGGGGAGGAGACTTTTAAAATAATCTGGAGAAGCCTCTGGTATGAGCATACCTGATTGTCGATGTTATTGACGGCGAAGTAGCCAAGGACACTGAAGAGCTCGGAGAGTATCGTGATAGCTGTTGGTGATGTCTGGGCGGATTGACTGTCCGTGGAATCGGCTAGGGGCTCTCTTTGGAATCTTGTGATCAAATGACTTGCTATTAATCTCCATTGTAGATTGGTGCCTTCTGCGCCTAATAAATTCTAGATGGAATGAAAATCAAGAGAGGTTTGTGAGATTGAGTGGTCGTTTCATTTGGTAAAAAATATGTTATAAGAATTTCTGGAAATTCGAATAATCGCATCTTCAAAACGAAAGATAAATGTAATGAAAACCCGGAAAAATACACGACGAGAAATATTCCGTAAAAATTACGGAACTGGAAGTTCGCTTACCGATTACGGAATCGACTGGGGAATTTTACGCGACGGTATCGAAATTTTTTACAGTCAATTCAGCGAAAAATTACGGAACTTTCAGGAAAAATTCTGGCGCAGTTCCGTAAAATTCCGGACAATCGTATTTCGCTCCAGATCTACGGAAAAGATATGGAATTTCTCTTGAATATTTCCCTCCGTGTCGCAACGTCTTCGTGAAACGATCACACGATTCAATTACTCCGAAAGATAATGTTCGCCAGCAAAGAGACTAGCTAATGAATTCCTCGGTCTGGATGGCAAAAATATTTCGAGTCTTTTATCCAGTGGATATATCTACGAGTAACTCAACAAGGGATAATCGAGTGATCTCCCGCGGGATTCTCCATGGGAGGCAGTTTGGATCCCGTCGGGAAACATGGGGGCCCGCAAAATCCACTCCCCTGGTTCACTTATGTTACTTTGGGCTACCGTGGATACGCTGAAGGTGCCGGTTTCGATTCAATTCGTGGTCTGATCGCCGCAACCGCCTGTCAGAGCTCACTCCCTTTTCCCTGCCCCTCCCCAAGCCCTTCTCTCTTTACATCTCCAGCTGGGTTTATGTCTCTATCGAGTGCTCAAAAACCCCTGCGGGTTAATGGACAAAAAAAAATTCGAGGAGGCGCGTCTCAATATGGTAGAGACGATTATATTGATAGATGATTTTTTCTTTGTGATTGAAAATAATCGGTTTGCTTTTTTTTTATGTTACTCACGGGGAATAAATTTTTCTCGGTAATTTTTGCGGTAATCAAAACTACGAAATTTGGAGTCTAAAATCTCCCTCCAAATTCCTGGGATATTATACTAAATGATAAAATGAAAAAATCCTGAGCTATCAAAAATTTTAACGAAGTTGATAAAATGCCTCACTTTTTGCATTTCGATGGAACACGTAATGCGAAACGAAAATGAAAGACTGGACGAAATAACAAATCAATCAAAGTCCCCCGTTGGCAAAAAGGGTTGGCCTCTTTTCGTCACTCCGATCGAGTTAGCCCTTTTCGTTGGTAATTGAATCCAAAGTCCACCGAACGTAATTATTACCTGCAGTGTTTGTAGATCAACATGGCCTATAGTTCTCAGGAGTTTGAGCCCCCGCAAAGCGAGTAGCCTCCCATAAGATGTAAAGTGACTCTGGCCAGGGGTGGGTGAAGAGCACTTCTGATGCGCCAGTGCGAATGTTGCATAGAGACAGCCAACACTACCAGCAGCTTCGCTTGACTGGAGACAGCCCAGTAAGTGCGAATCTACTGTTGTCTGTTCTGTGTCGTGAGTGGAATTGGAATTCCCGTGGGTACGTTTGGAATGGATACAGAGGCGGTGCAGAAGGTCATAGGAGGCCAGAAGAAGCTGAGACTCGTGCTCCATATCTAGGAAGAAATCTGTCTCGATGAGGGCCTGATTGTGACGAGATATTCGATCGATTAAGCCTCCAGTTACGAGAAATCTGCAAAAAATAGTTTACCAAATAAATAATCATTTTTTATCAATCGGAAATTTATTTTAAAACATATAATTCAGACGAATGACGTCTGTTTTATTTATACACTGTCATTATTATTTATTTATTCATAATAGATATGGAAAAATATGTTTCATATTCTCTCCTGTCTCATCCGAATATTAACCTCTGGAGACAATTTAAAATTAATGGTAAAAATAACTCCACAGTGAATTTCCATTAAAATCAAAAACAATTGATGATGAAATATCAATCAATATCGTGGGATAGTTTACGCTGGTCCTCGTCAGAGAGATGATTAGACGCGACAGTTGGTCGCGTCGTTGCACTTGCGTTGTCCCCGATAGGGTGTATTATATATTCCTCTCGACAATGCGCGTATACACACCAACCCCCAACCCACCCCCTTTTTCCACCAGAAAAGGAAGGCGAGATAGTATATACAGTATAAACCGAGAGAGCATTGATGTCACAGTTGAAAGAGGGAGACGAAAAGCAAAAGAGAGAGATAACGGCTGCTGCGATAATACACACTGACAGTACGCGCATCGTTCCCCTCGGGGGTTCTCCATTGGGGTCGCTCGACCCTGGACCTCTCTTGAGCCGATGCCCAGAGTCACTGGATACCAGCCGATGTTGGCTGAACTGAGACGGCAAATGTCCTGGGCCGGCTGAAATAAGGGGGTAAAGCGGGAGTGAAGGGGAGTTGGAAAAAGAAAACATATACAATCCAGTGGAATGAGCATCCAGGGGTGGAGGATCCACTGATGTTGAGGGGGGTTGCAAGCTCTCTACACAGAATTACCCACTGATGTTATAATCCTCTCGTGTTACGCCGTCACACATGCTCTGTTGTAAGCAATAGGGTTTTTTTTTCCCTTTTGTCTCGGGAGTACTTGACAACTACTCCTTTACCTAACGTTTGTTGGCGGAGTCGACGACACTGACCCGTTCACTTTCAATCAGCCTCCGGCGGGCTTAACCCTTTAATTTCTAGTTGGGCGGGGGATGACATTAACGATGATTAACTGATTCCCGAAGTGATCGTAGGACGTTCGACAGGGGGTAGGGGTGATATCGAAGAAAAAAAAAATTATTTAAAGTTCAGGAACACGAAATATTTAATAAACATTACGGATCTGAGCTTCGTCTATTGATTAGCGATTTTGCAACCGTGTCCCTGAAAATGAATCACCGAAAAAATCTCCGAGAATGACGAAAGAGTTGCGATTGGTTCAGCTCAGATCGTATGTTATTGGAAGAAATCACTGATGGAATTATTCACCATGCGAGTGGGGGTCACTTGATGACCCCATCCCGACTGAAACGAATCGGTTCCGACCGACTGGAATATTACAACGTACGACATGACACGCACATACACATTCACATCCCAACCCCAATATATTTCTGAATATTATTCATGTTATTGTACAGCTCGAAGAAGGGAAAACAGCTAATCTCGTGCTCAGGGTTTTTCGGTCTGTACGTGTACCCAGAGTTTATCGGCAAGGGTGGGGATAAAAATGAATGATAATCCGGGTGAATTCACCGAGGTGCATTTTATTAGAGAATTTACTCGGGAGGAGAAGCAATTGTCGTGAGTAGTGTCAATGGTAATCTTATTCTGTGGGGATTAGGTGAAATCATGACGATTAAATCTCGCCTCGTGAAATATTTTCAATGATTATTATTGATGGGACAAATGCGGAATGACAAATAGGGTTTTCTAAAACTGAATTGCGGTGATTTTTTTCGATATTGAGTTCAATTTGATTGTCAGGAGTCTCTTCATAAAGTTCACTGCATTTAATTTCAGAAAAATCAAGATAAATCCTATCCATTGAATTAAATTTACATACAATTTAAATTTAATTTACTAAATGAAAAAAAAAACAAAACAAAATCAATTTTATAGCAGAGTAAACCAATTGGTACCAACTGAAAAAATCACAATTATTACGTTCGTTTAAGGCGTGAAAAAATTAAACTCCGTCGTCGAATAGAAAAAGAATAATTTTTTATTAACTCTGCTAGTCCACTTCGAGTCCACTCATTGACCAAAAAAAAATTCAAACCACCCCAGATATTCATCTTACGTTCAATCCACTAATGAAAGGTTTTTTTATTAGTTTTTCATCAATCAGAACGTCGGAAATCCGTGACGGTAGTGACAGGTTCTCCCACACCCGTCGTTTGTCCTGCGATACCCCTGGCCAAGTATTACCCGAATCATTCTAGTGGAAGGCCAGAGTCACTGTTGAGAATGAATAAAAAGAGAGGGAGAGAGAAAAAGAATTATTGAAGACGGAAAAGTGGAAGAGAGAGGGCGGGTGATTTCGGCCCGTGACGCGAAAAGATATGCACCCCAGCTCTCTGCTGGGACCATAGGGGCGCTATGAAATAATCATATGGTTAGCTAATGGCGAAGTATGATGGGGAGGATTGCTAGACCGGGCGTGTACACCCTTCGATCAGATGTAATAAATAAATCCAATGTATTTGGGGACCCCCACAAAACATTCAATGATCGATCGTAATCTTCGCGGCGAAAAGAAGAAAGTTTTGCTAATGTTTTTCACGTCCATAATGTTTATCAAGATTTTCAATAATATATTGTTTGAAACATTCATTCTTGCTTAAAACATTGAAAATTGAGGAGCCATTAATTTTTTACTTTGGACTTTTTCCGGAAGCTTGGAAAAGTGACGGTGACTTGAATGACCATGGAGATGACGGTGGAAGCTCATCAGTCCCAGAATGAGTGCTTTTTGTCAGCTCCAGCCGCCGATATCGATTGTTCCAACGGAAATAAGAGAGTTCTCCCAGTGCCACGGCTCTCCTCCCCAATCCATGACACACTTGTTACAATATTTACAGAGTCTCCTCTTACCGTTTTCCTCCCCCTCTCATCCCTTCGCTCCAACCCCAGTGACAAGTGTCCCTTCCCCAGCGTCATCCGCAGACTCTTTTTTCATTCATTTTTTTTCCACTCGAAAGAAAACATTTCTTTCTCGTTCAATTCGGTATCAATGTATTCTCATGAATTCATTGATTCATTTTGGCGATTGTTATCCGATTTTCTGGCGATTCTTACACCCAGTTTTTTGGGAAATTACGGAGTGAGTGAATTTAATTTTTAAGGACTTGTGAACCATGGTTGTTTCAAGTCGAAGCTTAATCTTAACGTACACTCTAAAAAATAGCTCTAATTTTCACACATATTTATCATACACATGCCCTCCAATTTTTTTTTGTCATTGAGTCTAAACTGATGCCAATGTCCTATAATTTTTGTGTGTATTGTTGTGTATTTTTGTGTAATTTTTGTGTATCGAAGTGCATAATTTGAGAAAGTCACTGTAAAATTGGCATCTTGTACACAAAAAATAATGGAGACTCTAAATTTCTTCAACAAGTCCACTATTTCTCACATTCTCTTACACAATTTTCGATTTATATACTTTGAATCGTCGATGACCAATGTTATGGGACAAATGCATTAAAAATGACGACCTAATGAAGAGGATCTGACTGACATGTTGCACCAGAATTAGAGTACCACACCGCATAATTACTGAACATCAGTCGAAAATTATTATCACGTATACAAGTTACCTGACCCTCATTTCCCTGACAAGTCCCATAATTATCGCGCACAGTATCTTAATGTTTCACTTTCTGACTTTGAATTATCGGTGGATAATAAGAAAGGACATGCCCATTTGAAATAATTTTCGGAGCAACAATGATGCATCAAAATTTGAGTGAACAGGTCCTTGAAAAATTCATCCAATAGTTGTTAAAATTCATGCAGTAGATTTGAATCAGGAGGTAATATAATTTTCGAGGACAGTGAAATGAAACAAACTTCCTCAACATGTACACTAAAATCCCTCAGATTTTCTTTTCAGTGTATCTTTGTTTGATTTTTTTACATGTTTTTTCTTGGCTCGAGCGACCCAACAGGGCAAAAATTTACCCCTAAAATACACCCAACAGGATATTCGAAAGGTGTCTGGGTAGCTCGTCGAATTGGTAATGTATTATAATCCCTTCGGTACGCTTTTTCTCTCTCTCCCTCTCTCCTTCTCTCTCTTCAATCGCACTTCATCCAGCATTGGAGATTCAACCGGGGGCCACGAGCAACGACGCTCCAGGATATTGCTACTCCGCACTCGTTGACGCGTAATGCATTCGCGCCGGGATTTTCGTGAGAGTGGTGAGGGGGTAGCATTGGCCCCCAAGACACATATTCACATACACAGGGCTTCGAATTTGCCGGGGGTGAGGAGGAGGTGATGACTGTATACCATAAACGCGAGTTTGCACTCTGGGATTGTAAATAACAGCGAATCGACTAACTCTAGATGAATGAATCAACATTTTGCAGGACTATAGATTTATTCGTTGGGATTTGACGCTGCGCTGTTAACATTTTTTTTATTTAATGGAAAACATGATATTAATTCTCGTGAGAGGATTAGCGAATAGGATTTACTGGAAAAATGACAGTAAAAATTTATATTTTTAGTAAAATTGAAGGGAAATCGTGTATTCCCCGTCGGAGTGGGAAATACAATTTCAAAAATTCAATTGATTCAATTGATTAATGATGGAGCCTCGAATGCAACCCCTCATTGTTAGTAATTTTAACAGAGATCTGGGGAAAAAAATTCAAAGCACTTGAATATCCTTAAATAGTGTAGAGAGTGTCAAATGCAGGGCTTGATTCCCGTGTGGGTGAGCAATCCTGGGAACTTTTGCAGGCCGATTGTATTCTTCCTATCCCCATTTTCAATGAGCAACGCCTGATCAAACACTTAACAGTGGTGCACAGCTTTACTTGCCGGAGAAATTTCTCAACAAAAGTTTTATGAAAGGGGGAAGATCTTGGGTGAACGGATTTGTTGGACGAAGAAGAACAAATATGGTCTGAATTATCAACGTTACTAAAAACATTCAGAAAGCTCCACATCTTTCTTCATTAAAATGCAAAAAATCATCACCTGAAATTTCTTTTGTAATAAAACTTGATTAAGTGTCACGAGAAAATTTTACCTCGCACCCCATTTTCTCTTTCAAATCAAAGTAATTTTACTTCTCCGAGAAGGATTTCTTGTCGATTTCCAGCTTCGTTCGCAGTGGAAATTGAACATTGGCTGGCCATTTCAGTTTTTTTTTCTCTCAGTTCCATGAAAATCCGTAAACTATTCCCCCATTGCAAATCATCAGCATTTTACTTTCCAAAATCAACGATAAACTTAATGACACGTGTTTCGTGGCAGTTTCCAATACTCAAATAAAAGCAAAAGGTAGAGAGACCAGAAGACGCGCGTTGAAGAAAGGGGACGACTAAAAAAAAACACACACACATACACACATCTCGACGGGGGTGAATGAGCGAGGCGGGTTGGGTACGTAATCTGCTAATGGACTCTCGCTCCATCCCGAATTCACCCTCACTTCGGAACTACTCTCCCCTGACCCTCCTCCATATCGTCCAATAACTTCCTTCTCTCTTGGTACTCCACCATCGTCACATTTTCTAAACAAAAACTTTCAATCCACGGATTAAAATGTAATTGTCAAATCGTGAGAGGAAAGAATGCACCGTAAAAAAGGTGACAACATGTGCATATAAGTAATTAGTTATGGTTGTTGTATTTTTTTTTTCTCATTAAATTCTCATCATCAGTGACGCATCATACGGCGGTTGTAATTTGCCCCGTAATGCTTGTCTAACCCACGATCACGTCATAGAGACCTCGGGGGTCTACTCAATGAGGGCAGATGCTCTTTGAACATCAGCTGGCCCCTTTTAATGTCTAACTGGTGCTGTTCGGGTGTCGGGACCGTGATTCACTCCTTCAAGTGTATTTTTTCTCTATTAGGAGGACAAAGGGGGGAGGAGTAAAATCAATCATGCATCTGTAAAGTAAAAATCAAAATAATCGGCAATTACACGCACTTCTTAGCGCACTCCACATGGAAGTCATGCGCACATGAAGATATCACAAATTTATTTTAAATGCGCTGTCTAATAAACGTAAGATTGTTTGAAGGGGCGTTTGAGCCCAATTGATCCTGTATTAATCGAAATCTTAGTCCCTTGATGAAGAAAACGTACCGTAAGACACAGTTGACATAAATAATCAGTTGATACTCTCAACCCCAAGCGGGAAAAATGTATTCGATGGTGGATTAAGGACCAGCACGTTTTCATCAACTTGTTTTTAAATAGGAAAAAATTACACGCTGATCCAATTAGTGCGGAATTAAATGGGTACAATAGGCATTAAAATGCTCAAGTAGAATGATAAAAATAAAACAATTATTAAATTTAAAATACGAAAACTTTTACAAGCTATAAATTAAGTCATCCAGCTAGTAACGGCTAGAAAGACAAACGTCGACATTTTCATTGTAAAATCAATGAAAAAATCGACAGACTAGTTAATCGGAACCACCCTCTTGAGTGTTCACTCGACTAGTTGAGTTCGCTGCTTTCATTATCATTTTCTTATCGCATTCACCAACGCACGTGTTATTTTATGAACCAACTAGAGTGCCACTCTACGCCAAATGCACTCCAAAGGTTTGGTGTTCTCCGGATAATCTTTGTGGCAGTATAAAATACAGTAAAAATGGCAACGAATAGAAAATACAAATGCTCTCTCATTTTCCTCTATTTTTTGATCTGATACACAACGAAGCGTAACGCAATCGATGCTAAGTAAAAGCCGTGACTGGTCGCTTTGCATCGATCAGGAAATTAATCATAATACATCAACCCCTAGACGTGATATCGTCAGCAGTATAAAAAAGAGCGAATGAAAATGGGAATGTGGGGGACGAAAAAGTGGAGTGAGACAGCAGGAAATGACGAGAAAAACTGAGAAATTTATAAAATAGAACCCGGAACATGGCGCAAGGGTTTCAACGACTGGTAGATCTTGGCAGGAGGAAGTTGACCCAGGTGTATCTCGTTTTGACGGTAGAATCGACTTCTGCCAGTTACGAACAGATCGGGGGGCGTCAAAATTTAGGACAAGACGAGTCAGTATTATGTTACTGACGGGTCACCTCGTGGTGGTCTTTCAGCCACCTCGGTGGTCCTCAGACAGCTCTGAGTGATGGTTTCGCGTCAAAATAATTTGACAAAAATAGAATCCTAATTGAAGGTGGTGAAATTACGAGATCTCTCCCTAGAAAAAAAAATATTTGTCATTTCATTCTGCCAACTTACCCTATGATGTCGTTCATGCGAGACTGTAGAGCGACTTTATCGAACGGCACTTCTGAGATTAGAGTGCAGAGCAATTGCAGCACTGCTGTGGTTACGCTACCATTACCATTTGTTGTTGCTGATGTCTCCTGGGCTTGAAATGAGTCTTCCAAAATCACTACCGCCTGGAAAAAAAACACGATCGTTTTTTTTTCTGGTAATCGATGGTATCTACTAAGGAGGGAAGAATAGCGTAGCTCACTGAGGAAGATTTTCCTGAGAAAATTTTTGAATGATGTTGAATCACGCGGTAATTTGGTCAGTAAGAATTAATTAAATGAATGTGGAGTCAATCGGTTGAAAAGATGCCGGAGAAAATTTCATTTTACGTAAAATCAGAAATACACGGAGGGTCAGAACTGGCGAATTGAATCTCTTCGCAGGATAATCGTACTTAATGACCCATGCAAATTCATTGCAATATTGCCTGTACGAGGACAGGCACGATCGAGCACATAGAAAAATATGTAAAAGTAACGAAAAAAATCGCTCTGCCTGTACTAGATTGAAAACAGGATCTGCATCTCATTCCAGATGTCCCAAAAATTCAATGACAAAATTTACTCTATAAATTGTCACCGCCGTGTGCGACGCAACAATGACTGACGGATAATGGTACAAGTCACATTCTTTTCAAACAACCACCGCGTAGCCTCCATTTGTCTCAACTCTTCAAGTACTAGTGCATGACGAGTGCGATCACGTAGTTAGCGAGTTGGAGTGCGCGAATAGGTCTCGTTGAGAGCAACGAGACAAAAGATTAGGTCGATAGTTGTGGTGGCACTCTTACAGTCGAAAGACCACCGGGAAAAGAAATTTATATGCGACGGAACAAAACGGGGAAGAAAAAAAAAATATGAAAGTACATCGACGATACTTTGAGTCCCTATTCCCCCGTATCCCGAGTACTATCCGAGGAGTGAAATGCCTCTGTGCGTTTCGATGCCAGCTAAAAGCTCCTCTCTTGTCGCTAATGCATTTGCGGGGTGGGGTACCGAGGGAGGAAAAGGGGGCGAGAGAAAAAATTGGGGACAGAGTGCGGAGAAAGGAGAGAAAAAAAAAATAAAAATCTTCCCCTCTACCCACAAGTGAGTAATTGTTGTCTCGCTTTTTGTCACGATCTGACTGATTTGTGAGTGTACTTGGAGATTAATTGTTCGATTGAGTACGAGGAAACAATAAACAGAAGATGGATGGAGTAATGGAGTGGGTGAAAATCCGAAGTAGATCATAAATAGATTTTTTTTTTCAGTGATAAAATCAAGTTTGTCCGCTTAGAGCTCTTAATCCGTATTTTGACAGAGTGACGGGAATGTCAGACGTCGCGTCTTATGCAGATGGGGATTGGAAATGAACGACAGAGTAATCTCTTTGTCTATCTTGGGTATTAGCCCGGTGAGATACACTTCGTTTTTTTTTCTCTGTATTTTTTTTCTTGTCTTTATTATACTGGAGGTGATCCCACAGGGGTGATTACACTTCAAGGAAACTCCGAGTTTCAGCCTGATAGGCTGCTGGCGCCATCTAGATAGCGATTTGAAGATCTCCAAGGGGTTCAGCGAGTATGTTATTCACTGCTGATAATCCTTGCTGAAGATTAGACTTAAATCTTTTATTTTATTTTTTCGTTTTTTTAAAAATTAATCACCTGGCATCGGTCGACAATATTAATGACAACGTAGCGCTCTCTTTCTCCCTCCCTACTATTCCCTTTCCGTTTTACATTTTTTAGTACAATTACTCCCTCCCCCTTCATGCAATCCCTAACATTAAAAAATCATTATGGACTCACCTCAAACCTCTGCAAAAGAAGATCCAGTATCACGAGAATTTTATTGCTAAGTACAATGGCCTCAATACTATCTGGATGATCATTAAGAGCAAGTTTGTAGACTCTGCAAATCGAAACAATGCTCCTGAAAACAAAAATGAATCAGTTAGTTGTAAACAATAAAAACTCAAAAAAATTCCACCGTTAATTTTTAAATGACTCACTTATTGGGTAAGCCCTGGACATTACTCTGGACACTGACCCCCAGTTGTAGTAAATTTGTAAGAGTCTCGAAGCCCCCGAGTGCCTTAAAAACCTCTGGATCCTGAGGACAGATCTTATTGAAGGCTCTCCCAATTTCCCCCACACAGCGTTCGAGGCCTGCCACCGCCACATTAGCCCAACTGTTCTTCGAATGACTGCAGACAAGCCTGTCTAGCTCCTTTAAGTTTCTCCTGAATTTAGCTTTATTACTTGACTCAAATTGCCCAGAATCCTCCTGAGAGTTCTCCCACTCCTGTCCCCTAGCGGTCATCTTCTGCTTGAGCTTTCTAGAGCGTCTCTTCAACCCCTTCTGCCTCTCCTTAGCAGCTTTATCGTCCCCTACAGTCACCCCGATAGCCATATCTCTTATTTGGGTGATATTGAACCTCTGGAGGTCATCCCTAGACGCTTCCCTCCCGTCATGCATCTTCCTCACGAGCTCTAGATGACCTTTCCCCTTCAGATGACTCAGTAGACTCAGTTCATTTGGTATTTGGGTGCCACACAGAGAGCATTGCTTGGGTGCTGGATATGACTTCAAAGTGGGGGGTATTTCTTCATTCCGCAGAATGGAAGACTCGACTGCCCTCTGTCTGATGTGCTCGATATTCTCGACGTGCCTCCTAGCAGACTCCTGTTGCTTCTGAGCTATTTTCTTCTGCAGTTCCTCCTGATTAGCCAGCTGAGCGGCATGAAGAGCACTCAGCCTCTCCTCTCTGTCCCTCGCCTTCTCCCTGGCCAACTCCTGACGCTCCTTTTCCCTCTCCAGTTGCATCTTCCCCACCCTCTCCTCCCTTTCCCTCCTAGCCTGCCTCATCTTCTGAATCCTCAGTTGTCTTTCAGCCTCCAACGCCCTTCGCCGCTCTTCAGCGGCAGCCTCCTTCGCCGCTTTTTCTTCCTGTCGTCTCTGGCGCTCCTCTTGAATCCCCTGAAGTCGCTCCTCCTGCTCCTGACAAAGAGCCATGAAATCGTGACGTTTGTTCTGTGCCTCGAGTTCATTTATGAAAGCTATCTCCTTTAATTTGGAGTCCTCGTCGTGTGCTTTCCTCACAACCTCCAACAAATGTTGACTTCTATTCTCCTCAGCTCGCTTCAGCTTCATCTCCATTCGGACTCGTTTATCCTCGGTCAACTGATTCTTCGCTCTCTTGACATCCTCCACTTTGTTCAACAGCTCCCTAAGCCGTTGTGATTTCTCCAACAGCAACTTCTGGCGTTTGTGTTCAGCACACGCCTGTTTAGCTTGGTATCTCCTCAGAGCCTCTGGCAACGATCGCTTCCTAGACGGTGACGACAGCTTCTGGTGTAGCTCCAAAGCTCTCCCAGGATGTCGCGCCACCAGGGCCTTCAACTGGGCCAGAGTATCTACCCGTTCTGCCCAGGACATGCCCTCCAACATATTTTCGTAACGATCCTCCAAGCTGATGTCATCGATAGCTTCGTCCTGGAGAATCTCCTCACGCTCCTCGATCTCAAGCACCATCTCACCATCAGTCTCATCTGTCTCTGTATCGATATCAATTTCCGTTGACTCTAACTCCTGTATTTGACGCTGTAAAGACGCTTCCTCGTCTGAAAGCTGTTGAGATCTCTGAGAATCCGCCTCCTCTGTCTTTCGTTCCTCTTCGAGAATTATTCTCTCCCTCTCCGCCTGAGCCGCCATGAACAACTGGATTTTTTTCTCCAGCAGATCAGCTTCATTCTTAAATACAGCTGCTATCATCGAGGTTGAGTTTGTATCGCCGACGTGGGGCAGCAGATTCCCCTTCGTCAAGTCATCTTCCTGAGGATTTGCTTGACTTCTACATTTTGCGTCGGCTTTTTCCACTTCGATATCGATTGCCAGAATTTCTCCATGCTCTGATTTATTGTCGATTGTTATTTCATATGAACTCTTCTTGTTTCGATCGCTGGAACTCTCGATGGCCAGCGCTGGGAGGGAAGTGGCTGTCGTCGGCCGATGGAATCTCGTGGACATGTTTAAACTATGAGAACTGCCTCGTCGACACCTGGATCTTACTGTTTGCCAGCCATCAGGGTCTTCCGAAGACCTCTTCGATTTTGCTGAACTCTTCGTGAGCACCTCCACCGAGCCCCTGATATCACGGGACTCTTGGGGCTGTGGATTCGCTCTGAATTCACCCTGACGTCTTCTCACCATCACGGACGATCCAGGGCGGGCCTTATTGACACTCGACATCTCCCTAGCACTCAAAGTCGTCTTACTCCGCACCATCCTGGGAGTTTCTAAGTGTTGCGATGCATTGGTAGCTCTGGGGGTTCTCGTCAGAGTTGAATAACTGGGACGAGCTGATGATGATGGTGGCCTCGATGCCCTCGATCCTGCCTTCGACGGGTATTTGTTCGATTGCTCGTTATTATCTGATCTAAGTATCTCAGATAATGTACCATTCGCCTTGTTCTTCACCCTCTCCATCTCAGAGATGCTGTTGGAGGGGCGTCTCAAGTCGATATTACTGTTCTTCATATCTGCATTCTCCCTGTTCTCCTTGTTAATACTATTTTTGGCATCACGGTGATTAATGTCACTCTTTCGAGTTATTGAGACACTGGTGTTTGCTCTGGGGGTCGGTGGAGGTCTGCCCGATGTTTTGGAGAGTGTAGACTTTTCTCTGGTTGTGAATTTCTCAGGATCTCTGCTGCAGCTTCCAGTCTTGTCCTTCATGTGCTTGTTGGGATCCTTCCTCGACACGTTTCTATTGTCCTTCATTCGTTTGTGCTCCGAGGGATTTAGAACTTCTCTCTTTATCTCCACTCCAGAAATTCTGTTCTCCATTATCGTGTCTTCTGGACTTCTGCAAGTGGGACTCATCCTCTGTGATGGACTCGAGCATTTTGGATTCCACATTCGACAGGGTGAGGTCTTACGCACCTCCCAGGCGAGGGGGGTTCTTCTCAGGGGTGGAGGGGAATTCTCGTAGGCCCATTTCACTTTGAACCACTCTATGAGGTTGTGGAAGTCTCTTGTGTAGTTTTCAAGAACTAAAATAACTTCTTTGCATTCCGATATGTTCTCGTCCTCCTCGCATGTCTGGTAGATACCGTCCACTGCTCGCTGGAGATTCCCGAAGAGAAATGCCCAGTAACGGGCTTGAAGTTCGGATTTTTTGTCACGTCCGGTAGATGCTGATCGCACTCGAGTTGTACTCTTTATTGCTCTTTTTATCGAAGAGCTTGGAACTCGGGGGATACTTGGGGGCTTTCGTGTCACTCTCTCTGGTGTTGTCGTACCCATTGGAACGTTGAAAGCCACCAGGTTTCGCGCTGCTCTTCCCTCTTCCTGGATCAGTAGTCGAACGTCAGCCATTATTTATTTATTCCTGGAAATTATGATCCTCGGGGTTATTTTCATAGTTGTGACATTAATAATAGAATATCGATGCTAGGCGAACAATGTACATCTGATTGTCATTGGTCCTCGAAATACAATCACTAAATGTCAAGCACCTGTACATACATAACCTCAAGAGGATCGTCCACAAAATTATAATATTTTCCAATAGATAACACATGCCATAACTCGATTCTTTCTACAACCTAATGATGCTCAGACGATTGGCCAAACGTCACGAAATGACAATTAGATGAATCTTGTTTGCATTGTTGCCCAACATTCCTGGATATTTTGTAAATAATGCAAACAATTACTTTAAGAATTGGTATTGCACTCAAAGAGCCTGACAATGTTAAAAACTTCTCCGCAATGTAAATTGACAAAATGAATGATAAAATGAATCAGCCTATTCCAAGGTTTAAAAAAAATAACACAGAAAAATTGAAACGCCATCAACTTTGTGTCAACGTTTTGACCACTGGCAAAAGCCATTGACAGCCCACGCAAAATGACGAATAAATTTTCTCATAAAAATCAACACATCCCATTAATGGTAGAATATCTTCCTGGGATTACGTACGTGAATCATAATTTAATGGTGAATCACGTGGGCCTAATAAATAAGTCCACTGGGGTGACAACAATATCGTTGCACGCCTGTTGTGATCGATCGGATGACATCTCAAACAGAACAAGATACGAACAAAACTCAACCTGACATTTCTCCGCAATTTCTTTATTTCCCACCGCAATGTATTTACCCGAGGAGGGGTTACAAATGGAAAAACTAACTAATTTACGTGATTGTACATCATTAGTACCTCATTGTACATGTATTAATTTTGTTTGAAGCTCCGTGGATAATTAATAATCATCATTTTAATATTGCCGATGATATGGGCCGTAAAAAAATGAAAAATCAACTCTTTTAATTGAACTGTAGCTAGTTTCGTAGAAAATCGTTTGTAGATCACGAATATGAAGGTTTGCTCATTTGTGCAGACCCCAGTCATCGAATACAATCGATTAAAAATTGAGATTACTCCCCAACTCCAATTTATTACCCGGCGCCTAATGAGCAGGTGAATTTTTGGGGAATTCACCCAGCCCCGCCAGAATCGATGGTCGCGTCTCTCAACGTCGGGGTCCGTACTAACATGAAAAACCATCGAACGTCTAAGCTCAGTAAAAACGGGTACAAACATCGTACAAACAACAGATTAGTTGTTTTTTCGTAAACCATCACCAGTCAGTTCTCTACGTACGAACAATTATCTACGGGACTACAAACAAACTGATGCATGTACAATCATGTACGAATGATGTCGAATCATGTACATTAGTTAGTGTCTTCCAGTAAAATGAGAACGAAAAACAATTGTCCCCATTTGTTGGTCACACTGAGTGTCCATCTCTGTCGGTCCCTTACTCCTCCAGACTGAAAAAAATAGGAAGTAGAAAAACAATGCTTGAATGTGTCACAAAAATCGACAGTTAGAGGAACGATGATCTCTTTCGTTAGCTTGTAAAATCAAAAAAGTGATCGTGATTGAAGGAAATTAATTAAAAATAGTCGACCAAAGTGAGACAGACGATTCGCAGCGCTATCAGGCGGATGAGTCGTGCGGCGACTCGTTTCGCCGTTCACATTTCACACACCGAAATTAGATTATAGGATTTATAAAAAAAAATTCTCCGAGTACTGCACGATATCCCTGGAGATAGATAAATCAACTGCAGTACCTGGGCCTCGAGATTATTCCAGCACCCATAACACAGTGGTTAAATAGTTATTTATTTTTATTTGTGGTAATCAATCGTCCGTTGGAGACGCATCAGAGCTTGAAAACCGTCGACTTGGAGGTTTTTACAAGTGAGAGAAAAGACGATCAACGACACAATACTCTGGGAGTACACGATAGTGCCGTGCCAAGACGTTACCCGGGTTCCCATTCGACGCGGGGGCATTTATTTGTCGGTTATATAGACACGTACGTACAGAAATTAATCACTCAGTAATTTTAATCGTCAATACTTGTCTAGTAACTGTATTCAATCGCCTAAAACTGTTTTCAACCAATTGGTTCCCCGGCTGCAAACCGAGAGGCTTTTGCCTGCACGATTGTTCGGCGTTCTTGGTCATCTCAGTAATAGCCTTTTTTTTTCTCTCTTTGTTTGTCAAAGATTGAAGAAATACCGCAAATATTGCTGTCTAGTCGATTTTTTTTTGACGCTTGACCTTTTATTGGGAATTCAAGGGCTTCACAAGGACATAAGTTTTTATTGATTGATTTTTAAAAAATAAGTACGAGGAATTAGGGCTTATTTTTCTCCTTCTTTGGTGGTAAGGTCATACCCCCACTTCGTTGTTTCTCGGATCATTTATTTTTCTTGACTTGACTTTTCATTTTTATACCATTCGTGGCTCACGGTTTTTGCCCCATTTTTTTTTCTCTTTGTTCTACTCGGCCTGTCAATGTCAGTGGTTGAATGAACGGTGAAGTGGTCTTCAGGATGATGGTTAACTTCTTGCTTGAGATTATTCAGATAGTTGGACAATATGTTGAAGTATTTAGAACTACTTGGTGAATTCATGTGGGTTTTTCGTTTTGTAGAATATTCAATGAAATAATGGCTGCGTTGCCAAGGCGGATTATCAAAGAAACACAGAGACTGATGCAAGAGCCTGTACCTGGAATCAGTGCTGTACCAGATGACACAAATGCTAGATATTTTCACGTTATTGTGACTGGACCCGAGGACTCGCCATTTGAGGGTGGCTTGTTTAAGCTCGAATTGTTCCTACCTGAAGATTATCCAATGTCAGCACCAAAAGTTAGATTTATCACGAAAATCTATCATCCTAATATTGACAGGTAATTCAGGAAGGTGAAACGATTCACCATTTGTAATTCCATCTATGATACAAATCTCAGTGATGAAGTGGTGGAGTGGTTTGAGAAAATTCTCTCTATGTAAAAATAGTTGGATATTCTCTTACCGTTTTACCTCGTCACCAGACTCATTCCATTTTCCATTAGCCATGCTGATGCATAAATATTATTCAATGTTTAGACTGGGAAGAATCTGTTTGGACATTCTTAAAGACAAATGGAGTCCAGCACTTCAAATAAGAACGGTATTGCTATCAATACAGGCACTTCTGAGTGCCCCAAATCCGGATGATCCATTGGCGAACGATGTCGCTGAATTATGGAAAGTCAATGAGAGCGAGGCGATACGTAATGCCAAAGAATGGACTCGTAGATACGCTATGGACAACTGATCTCAGCCGAGTTTCATAAGTCAGCTAATGCGTTGCCCAGTCCACTCAGATACTTCGAATTATAATCCTCCTGGCACACTGGCGACGTTCCGTACACCCGTGTCCACAATTTTTCTATGCAAATAATAAAGTAACAACAATAATAATAAAACACAGTTTTTTGTAAAGAGTTTAAAGAAAAAAAAGAACAAAAATTGGTACAATTTGGGTCTGTATTTTTACGTGTGCCTGGGGAGTTTAAGAATATTTCGCACCGTTCAAAAATGAAAGATAAATGCTAAAAAATTAATTCGTTGAAATTCATTAAAATCTCGGTCTTATCAATGAGACTGTTGATTACCTTGTGGATAGAATTTAAGATTGAAATTTCATTGAATTTATTTACCTAGTTTCACTAAAAATACATATAATTAACTCGAAGTGGTTTCATGGAATGAATTTAGATTTACGAGATGAAGGTAATCCGGAGAATTTAATTGGAATAGTTTCCGTCATTTTTATTTTTTCCCATCAAATCCTGAAAATGTAGATAATTAATCAGATGGTGAAGAGTTAGTGGCCCTAACGTGCTGTGCAATAAGGCGCCCATTTCACCCGTCCGAATAACTGAAACATCGGATTGATATCACAACTCAACGCATTTGGTCCATTGGAACCTGATTCCATGTGGTGTACAGTATTAAGGATATAAAGTGAAACAGAAAAACATTCATATGTGCTTATCAATGTACCCAGAAAATTACGAAGAAAAAAAAACAAGCGGAATTCAATACTAATGTGACTGTCTGTTTAATTTCCTGTTTATTCTCATTGATTTTCCTTGTGTGCAATTGGGATTTGCTCGTCAAATCTCAATACTCAATTCATCTTCATTTACTCTTCAGATTGTACATAGATGGTAAATATAGCCTGACATCCTTTGATAGATATATATTTTTTAATTATTATTTTAAAAGTCAAGTTCAAATATCTGAGATCGATGGTGTAGTATCAATTCGATAGTTACCACAATGGATTGTAATTCAAAGGATGAGTTTTTTTTTTAATTAGCACTTATGAGAACGCCTCACACGACGTTGTATTTATACAAACATGAAAAAAACATTGATAAAGTATATAAAAAAAAAATAAATGTCATTTGTACTAGATAAATTTGTATTAGAGTAAATAGTGGTGGCTTTTCTTTCGCAAATACCGTACGATTCATCTCAGATGGACGCTCCTTCCGTTAGCTCAATTATCAGCAAATCGAGGAAAAATAAAAGATATCATTGATGAAATAAAAAAGTAGATGTTTTTGAATTCAAAATTACAGTTTATTGTTATCTTTGTGTGGACTAGTATAATAGTTATTACCATATACACATTCAATAGCTCACTGATAATTTAACTTATATTATATACCACTCACAAACATTGATAAAGATAGTCGTGATGATTTTTTTAAATATATTTTTTTTGTCAATTATATTTCACTTTTTTTCAGCGTGCCTCTTCACGACTCGCAAGCTACAGCGCGCAAGCTCTAGCATCATAATAGGATTAATTTCTTAATTTATATCATCTTTTGTCCCTCTCAATTATTTATAACGTTCAATTTATATCGAGTCACTGCCCAAACATCCTTTACTCGCAATTCCCATTAGCTTTTTGGAGAAAAACAAAAATTAATTCCAACAAAACATGCCTCTAAACACATTTTACATATAATTAGTTCAAATACAGTACAAGTTAAATTTCTTGTTAATTATTTCTTCCATATTACATCCTCCATGTCTTAATCTCTGTCCCTAGCAATTATTAACAGCCGACGATTATTTATTTATTTTTCTTCTTCTAAGATGGAGTAATGAATATTGGAGTAGAGTAGCTCAGAACTCCCATATTCAATCGCCACCGTATCAACATGATGTCGTAAAAAAATGATTTATTCTTTTTCTAGACATATATATTCGCTTCATTATTATTTTCTCGTCTTAATAATTATCTCAAAAAAGAGGAGAGCTATTCGAAAGAAATTGAAAAAGAGAAGGTACTCGTTATCTACATGGTAAAATTTTTTTTTTCGACACTGAAGACGAAAATTGAATGATAGTTACTTGGCTCTCACAATTTATAGGGATTCGAGAGGATGATTCAAGCGATGAAATTATAATATCGTGACATTGAGGAGAGCGAATATCGTAGATCGGCTAGGGTTTTATTTTTCAAGCAGGTCTCGATGCACTCAATAATACAGCGAAGCATAATCATTTATCATTTCTAACTCCCTCTCGTGACATCGTGGATTCAATGTTAACAACAAAAGCTTATAAATCATTCTCAGAAGTTCAGTCCGGGTGGCTAAAACAGTCGAGTATTATCATTTTTCTCCTATTCCTCCTCGTTCTTTACTTTAAACTGAAGACTATAATATACTTTGCCCTTACGTTTTAATGACTAGATAAGTTTTTTGAACTTGTTAGCCACCCACCTATACAATATCTTTGTTCCCGTATTAAATAATCTGATCTATTCCAATTCTCATCGAGGATATGAATTAAAAATGGCTACATTATTCCCTCCATTATCTCTCAATCAACAGTCCTTGCTATATTTGCTGAGAATAATTTGTTGAAATGAAGATTTGATATTGTGTTCTTTCTCAAATTCCATGATCGATTTCAATCTACGTGAGCGTTATTCATCGAAATGAGCACCACCAGACGGTGAGGACTATTATTCTCCCCATCTAATCGAATTCGAATGCTTTTGCTCAATATTTCAGTCTGTCGAGTACTAATCAGATGCAAAAAAATGCTTCTTGCCAATTTATGACTCTCCCTACAGTTGATAAGTATTCTGTGGTGATTAAGTATTACGAGCTTTCAAGTGAAATGGAAGCTCAGTGGCAATAAAATGAAGAAAGGGTAAGAACACATTTGTAGGATAGAGATGTCCGTCTTTGTCTTAATAATTCTGTGGTTTATCATAATTTATGGCATGCTCCTCTAAATATCACGTTATTTGTCATGAGGCATACAAATTCAAAATTACATATTAGATACACATGTCTTTTAATACGAATTCATCTGTTTTTTTTTTTCAGTAAAAATTAACAGACTTGGGCACCACCATTTTCTGTTTTTTATCTTCAAGCAAACTTTCTTAGCTTACGCAGAAGGTAGAGGAATGTATAGATCCATCATTTTCTTTAAATTGAGTTTTCGAGGACTGGGAATAGAGTCATTCTGTTTAGAAATACTTGGACTACATAGTTTTGTCATTAAATACGTAATATACAAGATTTCTTTTGTTATATTATCTTTTAGCCCTGCTCAAGAACTTGAAATGAGCTTTTTTGTGCTATTTATAATAGTGTGCATTGAATTTATCTATCATCTTCCTTGGCGTATTGATTTTTTGAAATCCACCAATGTGAATTCCTACAGCAGTTTTAATGTTTCAAATCTCTCAATCGGACTCACCTTTGCAGTTGAATAATAAATATCTTTGCAAAGCATTCTTTCTTAATCGATGAATTGAGCCAAACTGAGCATTAACCCTAATTTACATTTAAAAACTAGCGTCACAAGCCTAACGATCCAACACTAAAAATGTTCATTCTCCAAATATTCCAAAAAACTGCCATAGAAAATCCCATTTACGTCCTGATAAAATGTATTTATACTTTATTTATATTTCATATTTATATATTTATAGATAGACTTTTTCTATGATAATCATTATATAAATTATGCTTCAGATTAAATACTTAGTTAACGTCGTTTCATCATCATCTTTTTTTGTATTATATCGTACGGTTTAGGGTCTTAGGATCACTCGAATATTCATCATTTGGAACAAACCTTTCTTCCTTGGGGGTGGGGCGGGGGGGATGTAGCAGCGGATGGCAGATTGTATTGTCTGTTCACTACGTTTAAATGGCCAGGTTACTGACTGTTTACTCCATTAACACGTTTATTTTCTTTTTTATTATACTTTTTTCCTCCTTTTTTGTTTTATATGTACACTGGGGACTCTTGACCTGTCAGTAACCTGAACATTGATGTGGGCATTGTCTTCATGAGAATCTGAAATCAAAATATTATAAAAATGTTCAGGAATTCTCACCATGATCATCGGATTGAAATGAATTCGAAAATTTTCGTCGAATTTTCGTGCGGTTTGTTTTCCTCGAGATATTGGACGAATTGCTGTCGAATTTTGAAGTAAACTTATTGATTACTCACCTCGCCAACCGACGTAGCCAGAAGATTGACAATCTTCTCGTGGGGTACCGCGACAACACTCTGATTGTTGATTTCGATAATCCTATGGCCAACTCGTACACCACCCCTCTCAGCAATTCCTCCCCTCAACAAACTACATATCACACCGTTCTGTACACTAAAACCAAGCTGATACTTAGTGTCTGGCCTTTTTATTTTGACCTCAACCACTGGTGCACAAGGTACCACAGTGAGTTTAACAACTGTCTGATTCTTAGAGTTTTTTATATACGTCTGACACGTGGACAGTGGAAGGCCAACCAGTGATACACCATTGATAGCTATGATCTGATCACCAATGTTCAATTGTCCGCATCGTGCAGCAGCTCCAGCGGGTGCCAAATTAGCGATAACAACTGTTGGCAACATTGAACCCCATCCAGATTCAACAATAACAACACCCAATATTTCACCTTTGGCTTTGGGTACAACAACTTCCTTCTGCATCTCCTTTTTGGCGAACATCTGGAGTTCATCGCCAAATATTTCCTGGGAATTGAGCACCTCCTGGTAGTCCATTTCCTTAACGAAACTGTGATCTTCTATTCCATTGGCTTTAAGAAATTCCATATAAGCTACTTGAAATGCCTGACCAATACTCTGTGCGATAAACTGTGCCTCTTCACTCTCAAATACATGGCATATCATCTTTGGTGTTCTATTTATCTTGGGTGCTTCTTCCATTTCGTGGGGGACGAATCGTCTGCGAGCCATGAGAACCACGAGATCACCAATATCAGCTATATATGATATTGTTCTCAATGCATGGTCCATCATAATTTCCTTAAGATCAGTGTTCAGGACCATAATTTTTTCAGTTGATATGAAGAGATCCACCTCGGTGCTGGGCTGAGTTTCACCGTCTGGTGCCTGCAATATATTTTTTTTCTCCATCAAGAAAATTCCTCTTTTCACTCTACGGGGAACGCGATAAAATTAATCAATTTACTCACCAGTGCCTAAATCAATAGAAGCAGCATGTAAGCGAGTTATGAGTTAGTACGGAGGCTTCAATGTGTATTAGATGAACCTTTTTATCAACTAGTTGATTTATCAGTTCAGAGGAATTATGAATTAATGATAAAATTATTTATAAATTAATCAACTAAATTATAGTAACATAACTAAACTTATTAATAGTGCACAGTGATGATTGATGATCTTCGAGGAAAAATTATGATCATTTTTTATTCACTTTTTGAATGGTTATTTGTACCTCCAATTGTTCAATCTTCATTCCAATTTCCGTTAAACGAGTATAATTTTTTCTCCGCGCTGCAAACCATTTTCTATCGGTGTATACAGATCCTCCATGTCTGTCGTTGTTGAAAAAAAATTACTACAACTGGACAATTCACGTAGGGGCTTGACTGAAGCAGCTCTATCATAATTCATAAAAAACCGTAATGCAGAGAACTTCGATCAATTGAATTAATAACGGAATAGCATTCAGTTACAACACCAAAGCGTAACGAGGGTGCAGTCATAAAAATTCATCATCAAACCGGGATAAATAATCAGATAACTCTAGATATATCAATGTAAAATCAACACAGGGTTCACTGTATAGCGACTGAAATCGGTTTGCAGCATAAAACATAGTGAAATGGGCATAAACGATAAATAATCGATAGAATAATGGAAAGGCATGCTAAACCAAAGAATAACGATTCAAACAAGCAGTTGGGGGTTTGGGAGAAAATAGGAGAGAAAAAGACGAGACTCGAAGCCACGACAGTGTAAAATAAATATCAATTATTGGAAGGTAATTGAAAAATTTTCCTGTTCTTTGAAAAAATTCATCAATTCTCTCAAACATTCTGATTTTTTTTTTGTTTTTAAAAGGGGAGTGAGGGGCGGACCTTGATTTTAGTGACAGCCTCCTCGACCATGTGCTTCTTAAGGCGTTTACGCCGTTTTCTTCCCCCTTCCTCTTCCACCTCGACCGAACCGAGAAAATGTAGCCTGAAAACGGTGGTAGGGCCAAGCTGTTGGCCGCCGATTGGGACAGCCAGTTTATTTCTCTCCTTTTGGTTGTCCAAAGTATGTTGTTGTTCTGGCTGTACCCCACCGGCGACACTTCCTATGAGCTCCTCACTCGAGTCACAATCTTCATCTTCAATGCTCCCTTGCGATGCAACACTGCAGCGCCCATAGCCATGCTGGCCCGGACCATAGTTTAATAGAGTTGACTGCATTTGAACTGGCTCGTCCTTGATCGTTATTGTCAATCGTCAGTTGTTGATGTATGGGGCGTTGATATCGCGCGAAGGGCCAAACAGAACAAACAAACAGAAAGGCTCGGCTAGTTGTCAACAATGCCAATAGCAAACCACCAAAGGGAGCCAATTAGCTAATGCTCTTGTCATCATTTCCCATGGATTTTATATTTTTCATTTACTTTGGAAATCTGAGTCACTTTCTCGCATTGGGATTCAAAAAATTGTTCATCCGATTTTTTTTTTTTTGGAGATAGACTACTGAATGTGGGTGGCAAATTCAAGCAAGCCGACATTGTTACTCAAATTTTCTGATTTAATTTTCAAATGTTATTCAAAGGGGATGGATTAAAGTCTTTGATTGCCACTGGAACTCAACGAGAAGCAATCAAAGACACATTCAGGAACAGCTGGGGGATTTTTTCAGGTACGTGACACACATTTCGAGATTTAGAAACTTTCTGGATACAGGATGAGGATGAGGGGGGAGGGGGGTTGAGTGCAAGCTTGGACGTGGTACTCTCACAATCGAAACTTTTCCAATTATTGATTTTAGTCAGTCTTTAAAAGAAGAAAAAGGAGCCAAAAAGTTGTCAATTTGTCTAGATTACATTCACCTTTGTGATTAAAAAACTAGATTGAGTGAATTTTTTTTTTCCTCGTAATTACTTGGCGTCACTCCACGTTCTGATAATAATTGAAAAATCTGGTTTTCTTGAAAAATATCTGATTATTAATATTAAACAGCTCCTGGCATAATGCAAATCAAATTCAAAATTGAAATTCAACAATAATGCTCTTGCACAAAAGCTACCAATGATTTTTCAAATTTACTCCATCATCCAAAGCAAAATAAATAATCAATGTAAACATTCAAACTTGGCTTCTGTCTCTCATGCCTATCTAATTTCTCTCAAATTTAAAATAACGAATTGAGAAAAAAAAGGAGTGTGTGTGTGCGTATTTCAATGCTTGGTGGTAACTTTCAATGCCAAATAAACTACGAGAAGAAGCCTAACTTATAAACTGACAAGCAGATGATTTTTCAACACCAATTAATAGTAATCAAGTCAAACGAGCGACACATCCAACAGACACATAACTCAAATGACATTAAAATAATTAATAACACATTTACACTGACAAGATGACAGTGTTCGGTGGTCGGGTGGTGTTTACAATATTTTTTTTAATCGTGATGTGAGGAAGGGGGTCGCTACACTGAAACATTCAGGCCTCTTTGCATAACGGCCATTGCACAATTAATCATGTATCCGTTGACGAATTAACTCCATTGATAGTCACAAATGAGCCAGCGATTTAAACTTCAAATCCATTAATGAATTATTCACTCAGCGTGGCTCCGTATTGTCTCATTGTTCAGAAACTTCAGCTAATGCACTAACTAAAGAAACTAATTGAGTTAATCTTAATCTAAGAAAAATTATCAAGGAGCTTTCAATGAATAAACTATAACACTGAGATGATGCATCACCCCTAAACACTGTCCAAATCACGGTAATTCCAATTAAAAAGTTCTCCACTGTGAAGGCAAAGTTTTCCCCAAAGAACTTTATAATTGCTACAGTAAATATAAATATCGATGAGTTTCTGATTTGAAAATACTAGTCACTCGATATGATTTCCCACCGACAAACCTTTATTATCTCAAACTAGTATATACTTCATCTCATGATTAAAACATAAATAGTAAATAGTTATAGAAGCATTCGTAGCATGCCACGGTTTATGCTCTTCCCTAATATTAATTTCACCCATGATGAAAAAAAAAAATCATTCGCGATAACAAAAAATATTCATATATACAACAATAATTTTTAATATTCAGCGAGGTTACCCTGACTGAATGTTTATCCATGAAACGACCATAAAATTAATAATACGGAGATACAAACTACGTTTTTTATCCATCGATTGTGAATTTAGCCTCTTGATTGATATTAACTACAGATATCCCACTGAGAGTCATCAGAAATTATTAAAAATGATTATACATTTTCCCCATTGAGATTGAATAAATTATTTCGTCATAAAGTTTATGGCCAGTGACATACCTTTATCCTGGATACAGCCTCCTCCGCCTGACACATCCTTGTGGACTTGGTGGGCTGGCCTTCGCAGACGAGTTGTGTTGAGCCTAGGTACCTCGCACGAAAAAGAACACCCTCGATGAGCACTGACGGATCGTCCAGGAGGCCTGCAAGTGGCACAGAAACACGTGTTTTACCCTCAATATCACTGACATCCTTAATAAGGGTTCCAAATGTTATGACGTAGTCTGTGGATGCGCGAAACAGTTTAATCGCGCTTTCAGGGTCGGGTATGGCAATGGGGCACTCCACGTCATTCATCACGAAAGGTTTTCAATGAACTCAACAAATACGAGGAAAATTTTGTCTTATCGATGGTATGCTGAAGATACTATTTGTTAACTATCTAAACTTTCATATCTGTGTCGAAACTAATCACTTTATGATGAGGAGTTGATAAAAATGTCAATTCGTCGCCTCATGGCTGTTAACACTGTTGACATAGAACAGCGAAAGAGCTATTGTAATCAACTCATCGAGTTTAGAAGCCAAATAAAAGCGGGAATTGCGTTACTCGAGTGGGAGACTAGTTTCAGTGTATTCCGGCTTAACGAGTTGCATTAATTTAGGCATCAATGTGGTATCATGTCAGTGAGAATATCTTTTTTTTCATACATGCGTGATTTATGACGTAAGGAGTGAGGATAAGTGATCGTTAGTAGCATTGGACGGATTTTTCTTATTGATTGAGAATCCATTTGCGGCGTTTCTCTAGGCCAAATCGATTGAACTGAAATTAAAGTTTGCACGTCCCCTTATCGGAAACCTAATCCATGTGGAAATTCAAATGTTTGAGTGGACTAAGGATTTCCAGATTAACGTGCGGAATATTTTTCAGTCTAGGAATTCGATTCGCTACTAAATACAAGTCACGTTTAAGAATCGAGAAGGAATTTAGGAGACTGTATTTATCAGTAATAGCTATTTTTGCGGCGAATCAATGTAGATGTTTAAGAATGATAACGCTATTCCCGTACGGTAATGTGTGTTTATAATATTTTTATAAATCAGGGCAAACCTGTAGGTTCAAATGCTTGAGTGATAAAAAATACTAAAGAGAATTATCGTATTGAGTAAATACTCACCAGATGTTCAAGACGATTCAGATAAAATGTCCAAAGGCGTAGGCGTTAATTTGGAGAATAAAAAATGGAAAAAATTAGCTTGTATTATGGATGGAAGTTAGATCAATAGGAAAACACCATGCATTTCAGGGAATACGGGAAGGGAAATTGAAAAATTACCTTCTTTGTTCCTACTCTTTTTTTTCCCATCTTTGTCCTGAAATAAACATTAAATTCATTGACATTTTTCAATTAATTGCTCTCTAATTACTACAGTTATTAGTTATTAGGAATGAAAAATATGCCACGTGCAGATATAGTAAAATATTCGTAGAAGAGGAAATATAGAGTCTCATGCAGAGGACTGTGCAACGCGCGGTGAAACAGATATGTGATATCAAGGGTGGAATTAGTAGAGAGAAGAGAATACTCGTCTTTAGTTTACAATGGACGCAAAGTAATCATCAGTTTGTCGATGTATTTGACTTGCGTGAGTCCATTCAGACTCGAAGCAGTGAGTTATCGTGAAAAATAAATCGATGTATCTGAATGAGAAACACGTGATTCAAGAGAATATTCTTTAAAAAATGTCGCATATTACTTTTTTTTTTAATAAGTTCATTTAAAAACACGTTGTCATTTATTTTGTGATTCTGCAGTACGTGTTCCTCACTAAGGACATGAACAAAATATAAGCCGAAGTCGAAACTAAACTAATTGGTAAATAATTAACCAGTGGTATGAAATAATCGTATAAACATCGATGGAGAAAAATAAAAAAAGAAATCTAATAAAAATTGGAAAGTGCAAACGTTCTGGGCACCTTTTTCACCTTTCCGCTGGACTCCTTGAGGCTCTGGGTGGGCGAGGGAGAATTTTTAACCGGGGTCTTCTGGGGACTCGTCGTTATTTTCGTGGGTGATGTTGTGTCACGCTCATTCGAGGGCGATTGAATAACCGTTACAATAGGTGGTGGAGACATTGAGGATGAGGTTGAGGGTAGGGGTTCAGGTGGAGTTAAAGCCTCTAATGGAGCTACACTCAAGGTTTTTGGTGGGGTTTGCTTTGGTGTTACGACTTTCGTACTCATTGATGGTAGCATTGTCCTAGTTTTAGGCTTCCGCCACCCCTGCATCAACATCAAATGACCATAAATAATTATTAATTCCGTGTTAAACAGCGATATCACTGGCACGAAACTACGTGCGTGTTACGAGGGAAAGTATGTGCGCCCAATCACCAAAAGAATTTTAGTCACAAAAGAGTAATGAATTGTCAGTTGTTCTCATTATATTTCATGATACATACCTTGTCATCGTAAAATCCCTGATCATCAGTTCTCTGTTGTCCCAGGAGTCGGTCAGTTTCGAGATCAGTGTCGGCCTCCTCCTCGTCGACAACTTCCTCCACCTCAACCTCATTCTCATCCTCAACTCTGCGAGCCTCAGAGTCCTCACTGTTGCTCTCTGTGCACATCCGCCGCCTGCCATCCAACATACTAAAATTTAGTTAGATATTTGAGGATTTAATTTCGTATTGAAATGAAAAAAATGCATAAGTAGGTGTTCAAATTATTGACACCAATGAATCATCGACGGAGCGAGGGAATTCTTGATGGTGGGAACAATGACAAAGGGGGTAAATAAAAATGGCTTCATATCACACTCAACCAGCCTCATAAAAAAAAAAGAAAAGAACTCATGATTTAAAATCATTACCTTGGAATCCAGATAGGTGAGACATTGGGCTCAGGTGGTTCCTCCGAGGGCGATTTAACCGGTAATGTCTTGGTCTTTTGCAGAGCCATTCTAATATCCTTGATGGCAGCCTCCACTTCTCCCCCAATTTCAAGGCTCATTGTCTGTCTGCCCTGTGGTGCCGGTGGTGGCGGTGTCCCTAATGGATCCAGACCGTCAAGATGGAGTTCATTCGTCTCGTAGGAATTTTCTTTCTGTGCTATAAATAAATCTGGTGACGTTGCTTTGAGTGTCTGCAGTATATCTTTCGTAACATTTAGAGAACTGTCCTTTCCAGTCTCGACATCACTTCCCATAATGTCATTTCTCGTTCTCTGAATAATTTCCTTCTCAATTTCATTGATCTGCCTTTTCATGAGCATAACCGTGGGATTATTATTATCAGTATCACTGGCATGTCCACTTGACAGGCCATCCTCGAGCACTGGCATACTGGTGTATATTCTCAATGAGTCAGAGTTGTTACCTAGATCACCGACAGAGCCCAGTAGGCCACTGGCTGGTAATAATTCATTATCCATCATCATCAGGGACATTTCACTGTCTAAATCTCCACAATTGCTGTCGCAGTCTGTTGTCTCTGGGCTTAGGGTAAAATTACGTGAGTGGCCAACTTGGAGGCCAACTTCAGTTTCACCAAGATCACCACTGCTACCTGTACCCACTGAGAGGTCTAAAAAATTGTTCTCGTGCTCTGTTGCCTGAGAGGGGAAGACAATGGAAAATTATTCAGATGATTCGATCCTTCAGGAAAAGTTTCTCGTGTAATGGAGGATAACTTACAGATTGTGGATAATCAGATCGCTGTTTCTTAGGTGATTCGTGGACCATAACCTCTTCGGTGCTCGGTAATCCACTGGCTAGACGTTGTCCAACGTAAGAACTTCCTCCCTGACGTCGAAGTTCGTAGTCCAGGTCCTTAAGAACAAAAGGGTAATAATTTAGTTTTGTAAAAATTTAACAACTCAGCAACTCAATCAGCAAAGTTGAGGACAAGATTCTGATTGAATTTACCTGGAAGGGGAATGTCTCCCCATTGTTTTCTTTCTCCTCATTGGGTGGTGGACACTTGAAGAACTCCTCCAGGACTTTACGTGTCTCCGAAAATTCGTAGAGATAATCAAAAGTACTGCCACCAGGTGTTACCAGACTGGACAAATTGTCAGAGCTTAAAAATGATGGCTTCAGGAAATCCTCCTCTTCCTCCTCCTCCTCTGGCTCTGGTGTTTGCGATTGTAGCTCAGGTTGGGGTGCCTCTTCTATAGTTGGTGATACCACTAGAGTACTACTTATCTCGTTCTGTGGACTCGAAGTTTCAACTAATATTTCAGTCGTATCTTCTTTCGCATTTGAAAGATAATCAGTCTCCTTGTCCTTCTGATTTGGCGTTGTTGGTAATATTCGCTGGGGAAAGCCTGGCCTTGGTGTCATGTACATCGATGGCGATGACAATAAACTCGGTAATCGTGAATTTTCACGTACACCGTAACGACGCGGACTACCGGAATACTGGGCTATCGGTAATTCACCAATTACTCTCGCAACTTTGTGATTACGTTCTGGTGATGGTGAATTTGCCTCACAGTCACTCGCTGGTGTTATTACCTGGCAAAGTGGGTGGATATATTAGGGAAGATAGCTCGAGTGTAATGCAAGTGAGTTACATTTTTGCATACATTAAATTTAAAGGCTATGTTTTTGAATTTAAATGAGGGTGCTAACGACTGTCGTATGTATTTTCCGGCAGCTGCAACAGTTATGTAAAGTCCAGAATCGTGCAGATGTTTACTGGTGTAAATAAAAGAGGAATGAAGCCATTTCACATGAGAAGAACGAGCGAGAAGAGTATCTCAGTTAATGGCCGGGAAAAAACTTTTGTGAAATTTCAATATTTCTCGGGAGTGGAGAGAGTTTCCTAATTTTTCAAACTCGGTAGAGAAATATTACTGGGTGTCTGCATTTTTCACAACTGCGGAGAGCTCTCGAACTAGTCTTCAACTTATTTTCCAGGAAAAAAAAAAAGCCTTTGAAGTTGGCAGAATGTCCTCAGGAGAATGGAGAGTGATTTTGATCGTCTCTTACCTTAAAAAAGTCTGAAGTATTTCTAGGATAAGTTGATGTGGGACTTGGAGTACTCCCAACGCTGGATTCCAACGGCTCCGATGAAATCCTCCGGCCTTCGTCCTGCTCCGAGTTCAAACAGGTATTGTTAACCTGCTGTGTATTTGTCGTACCCAAATCCAGTCTCAAGCTCTGCCAATTGTCGTCGATATCGTCGAATACAACGACTTCACCGTCACTTACGATAGCCATGCTTCTGGCTGGTGTTGTGTTATTCGACTGATAATCTACACAATTCTTCGGCAATCCATAATCCAAATCGGTAATACTCTTCGGCACTGTGTACTCTACATTATTACTATTTAGAACCGAGTCATAGTTTATAATACGATTGCTTCGTGCAGCCTTTGGTGAATCATAATCAAGAATTGATTTTGTTGCGTTACGTCGTACTGAGTGCACTTCGGATGAGAATACTGTCTCTGTTACCTCACGATTTGAACGTTGTCTTCGTGCCTCGCCACACCTTAAATTAAAATTCATGGGATGTTGAGGGGTGCAAGGTAATGTCAATATTGAGGTAGATCGAGGACCGTCACACCTGAATTTTAATAATCACACCGGTGTAAACATTACCTGCTTCGGAGTTCCCAAACACTCTGCCTGTTGGGTGATTTACTATTCTTCTTGACAGTCAACTTATTATCTGTCTGCGAATCATCATTAGGCACGGACTTTGATGAGGTCAAAAAACGAGGCTTCCTAGCAGCAACTTTACCTCTGCTCTGAGAAAATACTTCCCTTCCACCAGCAATTTCGATGATCCTAATGCCACAGAACAAAGTCGTTCATTACCTCATGACAGAAGTCAGAATCCAGTGGAAGGTATTGTCCTGACACAACGGCTACAGTATTCAAATGACTTAATACGTTTGAGCTGGTACTCTTTTTTGTCAATCCCCCCTTTTGCTTTGTTTTTAACCACTTGTTAAACATCGCGATGAATGATCATTCCGACACTAACCTCCAAACTGCGTGGCCGTTTCAATAAATAATGTAAATTTCAATTATGAAAGGCTTTTTTTCAGCAATGTTTACATTCAAAAAGGAGCGAAAATTACGTATTTTGGTTAAGATTAAATCACAGATTGTTGATATGGCTGCGCTCACTCTTCATTCAGGCGGGACTAGGGAGAGAGAGAGAGGAGAAATTGGAGTCTATTCAGCCGCTTGATTGCGCTGCAATCGACTTCCGTTTCATTCTCACTTTACTCGCGATTTGAAATTTATGTATTTCTTCTATTCACCTCGAGAGAAAAAAAAAATCCCTCTTGGGTGCGAGTGGAGAGGAGATACCTTGAACTTATGGATCAGTTTTACATGCAAAAATTGTTCTAGCTCAAGATTGATTCTCCACTTATTCTGCGCAGCAACGTTTGTTCATAACAATTCCCACAACAATTTTTATATCAATTTCTTTCTCTTATAAATTATGACAGTGTTTTTGTCGCTAAAATTTTACCGGTTTTATCTGACAGTACAGTAAATTGTCGTGTTCAATCGTTTTTCTCACCGAGAATCACGTAATTTGTAACTCCTGTCTCCCTTGGCCGAGGTGAGAATGTAAACGGGTCCCTCTTCCGGACCACTGTCGTCATCCTGCTGCGACTGTCCCTGATGATCGCTTCCCCCGATACTCCCATAATTCTGTGCATCCTCACTCCTACCAGACGCTGACGACGAGGAACTGGAAGACGTTTGCTTGGCAGAGGTAACAGTTTGCTGATTGACCTGTAACTGCTGATTCTGACCCGTCTGACCCTCGAAGCCCGGCATCACGCCAGCCGTCCTACGGGACAGCGAACCTGTTTTTTTCCTTCGACTCGTCGCTCGTTTTCTACACCTACGGACGCAACTTGGTATACTATACTAAAAGACTCAAAATGAACTGAGGAGTTGTTACAAATCAAATCAATAAATTAAAATTCATTCAGTTGTAATTTCTGCAGGGAGATCCCCTTTTCCCAGAGTTCAATTTATCAAAGAAAGCAATTGATGGGAGAGGCGGGACATGACTGGGGTTTTTATTTCTTTCCGTAATATAAAATACAAAAACCATTTTCCCAGAGTTGGAACATCTTGAAAGCTTCAAATGGGGTCATTCTAATCATGAGATTCTAAAGCTTGTCGAAAATAAATTTTCAATTCTTTTAAAAAAGAAGAAAAGAAAAGTAGTTCATTATGATCTGGCTATTCTCTACGATGAAACAATTTTTTTCCCTTCGGTTTGTCGATTTGTCACCCTATCGTACCCCAGCCTCCCCAATTATTCTACATGACAGCAGAATCTTCCTGCAGCAGGAAAATATCTAAAAAAAACCGTGAACAGGTTGAAAGTCTATCTATATATTTCGTTAGTGAGGGTAACACCGTGCAACAGGAGCTCCAAATGAAAGCTCTCTTTCCTTCATGTATATTTTCCTTCTCCACAGCAAAATGGGAACGAGGAAGCTAGGGCAGATGTGGATCGATGTTGGTTGCTCCAATTTTCCAACAGAGGGTGGAGGAATTTGCGGAAATTAACGTGCGTCCATAAACACAAGCCTTGGATAAACGAAAATGAAAAAAAAAATTCAAACTTTCAGAATGAAATGAGACAAATAATTAGAAAAAAGTAAGCACAGAATTTCTCTTGCCCAAGTTGCATCCTCCAATTACGTTAAAACAGCATTTAAATTGCTTTGCAATTCTTCGTTTAATTAGACTCTGTCATTCAGTAAATTTGGAGCTTTGATTTTGTCACTTGCCTGTCGGTGGTGTCGTGCTCCAGATCTATCATGTCGTCAGCTGGATATCCACCGCTACCAGTGGCAATACTTGCTGGCGACGACGTGGAGGACGACAGCGTACACGTATACGTTGCTGACTCCTGTTTCTGTACGTTATTACGACGTTCATGCGGCTGATGCTGATTCAACTGATGCTGCGTATCTGTTGTCCCCAACTGCTGGGGATTACCAGCTCTAGGCCGGCATTTTGGAAACAAGCGATTCAAATCAGCGTTCTCCAATATCAGACTTGTCATCGCCAACTCGTTAACATTTTCTCTGACCCGGTTTCCATTATCTGCAATTGTTTTTTTCGAATACTAAAAAAAATACTAAATAAAATTGTTGTGTAATTACAGGGAATTTCAAACATAGACATTTTGTCATATGCGGAGAACTCTGTCCCCAAATTTTGAGAAATTCATTAACGAAAACGTTAACTAGCTATTCAAATTTAGCTCAATCATCACGAGCGCTTGTCATGGAGCCACTAGTTATAGAAGTTGGTTATCTAGAGTTGGGAAATTTGGAAATGAATTATAGGGGTGAGAATCAATTCATCTGTTGATATAATCATCAGGGGGATTGTTAAGCCCCGGATTTGCTGAAAACATGCCTGCATAACGGGATTGTCACCAGGTCGACTCATTCGTGTGGAAATTTCCACTTCTGAATTGCCTAAGCCCAGATGAAAATCCGTCGAATGCCGCACCCTCATTTGTGACGAAAAAAAAAAAAAATATGTGGGCAATCTATCTGGAATCTGTCTGGACTAATGACAGGTGAGACATAGAAAAAACATCGGCCTTTCCAATATCCGGAAGAGCTCTAAAAGTTTAAGTGTCCTGATAAGCATCTTCGATACTAACTCGATAAACTATCAGCGATACCGCCAATTATCCTATCAGGATTGACTCTAATTGCCATGAACATGATCGAGAAAGTAATCAAGGAACTTCTCGGTTCCCTCAGACCTTTGCCCCGTGAAAACTTGGCCGAACACGGGGGAAAGTCCCTGAATGTTTTTCCTCACTATCAGATACACGAGTTCAGACAATATGACGACAACTCGGTGGCAATATTCCCACCGACAATTCTCCCATTCCCCTTGACTTGGAGTTTCAAGCATATACTTTGAGGAAACTGGGAAGTTTCGGTGGTGCCAGGGCACTAGACTCCTTCAAGCCCTGTATTTCACGCGTCGAGACGTCAACACGGTCTCCACTTGGATTTGGGAAAATGAAATTAGTAATTGCCGGTTCTCAGGGAGGGAGCAGATGAACCGTGAAATCAAAGCCAGCGAGGGGTGAGATATCTTGAATTGAGAGTTGTTTCAAGAACTTTTTCATCGTTGAGTGAAGGGTTAAATTAGAATTCTGTTAATAATCATTCCACGAGAAAGAAAATTATTAATTCTCCCAAAGCTAGAATCAGCAGATTTCAAAGGATTCCACTGATGCTAATGAATATTTGGGTGGAGTTTACCCAAGGGACACACGATTGGAACAGTGAACCACTCTGGGATTGCTGATGTGTCAACCCATTTCCCACGTACAGACGATTTTCAAATTGAATGATTGCCTCCACCACCGTCAAACCCACACCCAAAGCCTCGGTTTTTTTTCACCTCGATTCCATTGTATTGATCATTAATTTCTAATGAGTCCGCTGAAATGCAAACAACCAGTTGTCTCTCATTTCCATTCAACATTATCAGAATGCAAGCAGTGAATTAATGATGAGCATTGGGAATCGAAGAACGTCGGGCTCCCAATTGGGAAATCTTGTCGTTTTAACAGTGAGGGGCAATCGTTATGGGTAAAGCGGAAAAGGCAGTTGATCGATCTCTGGAGGGGTCCCTGAGGAGTTCGAGACTGAAAACCAAGTGGGGGCGTCAGGTGGCCAGCAAAACCATGCCATTTCGTCTGCAACCGAACGTGATACACTATCCCACTGTCTCGGGGTATTAAATATCCAATCCAATACGCCCCATCCATTCTACCGCAGGTCCATTAACAGGGAAAACTAAATTATGAAATTCAAAATATTTTCATGAGTATTGAGGGACTTATGGTGTCTGTAAAATCAAAAAATGTGGATCAGTTGACAGTGTTTGGGCAGATCACGAATTATTAATTTTTTTCGCAAAGTTATTTTGATTATTCAAACGTTCAGAAGGGAATTTAGAAAATAATACTGCGGGGGTTGGCCAGGCGGCACGTCACCGTGGTATGGTTGGTGATAGGGCGGTGGGTGGTGGGTACAGTAGGTTGATAACGTAGGGTTGGCTTTATACGTACAGAGAAACGGAATCAATAGGGGGTCACTGGCATCAACAGATACAATCGGCACATTTCGAGTGCCGCACGAGGGCCTCAAGTGTCTGACTCCCTCTGTACCCACTCCACTTATCCAGAAACACACGAAGGACGCATATTCAATTGTACTCGAGTGGACTTGGTTGCCTTCTCCAATACTCGACAATACCCTCTCCCCGATTTTTCTTTTTCTCGGATTTTCTCACCTGCCGAGATCCTTAAAGGCCGCAGTTGCGAGATTCGGAGTGGGAAAAAGAACTAGCGCCGGCGCGAAAAACCAACTCGTTAATTTCTCACCCACTTGAGTCGAGCAGTTTTCCACTCACGTGTTTTTTCAACAATTTTTTTTTTTATCCCTTTTTCACACCTTTATGTTACCCGCGTGTTGACCGAGCAAAAGCTTTCCAGCGGCTTTCTGTGGATTTAGAGAGTATCAAGTCCCTTTTTTGTTTTCCCCGAGATCTTTCTCCGCCGCATTGTATTGAGAATTTATCGGGGGACGAGAAACTGGTAAATCCTCTCGCATTTTATTTCAATTACCCAAAGCGACCACAACTGCATCAGCACGACGGCCGGGGGTTGATCTCGGATTTTTTTTTCAGAAGGAGGAAAGTAACTTTCGCCAAAATTGAATTTAGAGCCCGGGCGATTTTTTCCCCGAATTTGTACGACGAAAAATATTCCGTAAAAATTACGAAACTCACAGTTCCCTCACTGATTATGGAATCGGCTGCCAAAAATTACGAAACTTTCCGGAAAAATTGCACTCCAGAATTACGGAAAAGATACGCAATTTTTTTTTGAATATTTCTATTCATAAACAACAAACCCCCGAGGGTGATGGAGGGGAGGGGTGAAATTGTTATTTTATGTAGAAAAATCTATCGCGATCCCTTACACCACATGGCGCACTCAATCTCCTGAGCGAGATTATGCGCATGTTTTTTTTTTAACCAGAAATGATTGAGTCATTGTCACATATTTTCCGCTTTCCCCCGAGTGTCCGGCATCTCCAACGAGAGCTTGAACGCGTGCCAGAAGCAAAGTGTCGGTGGAAAATGTGGCTACACAATCCATTTTCCGACAGAGATACTCGAGTGCTAGTTGCGAGAGACAGAGAGATGGAGTATGCGAAGCACCCTCTTTACACCCCTCTTCATCCCCCCCTATCCACCCTTTCCAATTCTGCGTGTGTGTTTGTTGGAAGCACCATCGTGCCACTCGAAAAAGCCCATGGAAGTGCAAGGGAGAAACACACGAGACTCACACCTATCTACCTCCCCCTTCGCCCTTCCCTCTTTATCGCTCTTTATGCACCCCCTGCTCGCTATCTCCTATCCCCCCGGAAATGTACGCAGTGGAATTCGCCGTCGAACTAAGGGCGAAGCCAGACGGTTTAAAGAGAAAAAAGGAGAATGAAAGTTTAGAAAAAAAAGGGAAGAAAAAATCGAGGGAATAAGGTGTCTCATGTGGCCACGGGACGCGAGACACAAGTCGATCGATCGATTCTCCTCTATCGCCTGTCTGCCTGTCGTTGCTTTTATTATATATGTACCACCACATGGTATATGTATATCCATTTCTCTGCATACAGTTTGAACATTTTGAGAGAAATGGAATTGTGGCACAGTAGTCATATGTCACAGTCGCATTATTCATTAATTTTTTTTTTAAATAATCATTGTACCTCGAGACGGGGGCAAAAAAAGTTTAAATAAAAAATAAGCGAGCTCGTCATACTGATGACTGCACGCTGGCTCGAGCATTTGCCCCCAGGATTTCCAATAATTTCCGAGATATTTCTAGTTTAATCGATGGAGCTTCATTTAATGGGAACAATTATAAACGGATGTGGGTGGAATTTTTCCATTCCGCTGGAAGGAGAGAGACAATATTTACGAATCACCGAAGAAGTTATCAAGGTTCATTTCAGTACTTTCTATCTTGACAATTTATCCGACCCCCGCCGCATTGAGGGCATCTCATTTCCAATTAAGATTTCATGAAACTCGTGCATGCAATCCTGATTTTTCCCTTTTTCTATAATTCTTCTATTTTTAGTGCACCCCCCACAGTAGATATTCAACGGAGGGGCAAAACGGGTACTTGAGGATTTGTTAAATAATGAAACACCAAGGGATTGATGACAAAATAATTGTTTTTTTCTTGTAATTTCTTAGTTGTCCTATTTCTGTGCGAATTATCAGTTCTGTAAGTTCATTAAATTATTTATTACTGTACGCCTATGCAAATAAATAATAATTCATGAAATTGTCGACCATCTCCATCTGAAAGGCGAAAAAAAATCCGAAGCGTATAAATGGTGCAATAAAAATTGTGGAAGATACGTAATTTTTATCGAATACTCCACTCTACTCTGCACTGTCCTGGAAATTATCAGTCAACAGCTCGTGAAATTTCCTTTTTTCCAGCAGTGCATCCCCATTATCGAGAATTTTTCTGAAAATACCTCGAACCCGAGCATTTCGGAATTTTCCCCCCTCCACCCCTCCTACTCCTCTTCCACCCCTTCCAGAATTTCTGACCTCAGTGCCATCAAGCTTTATATACCCGTAGCGCTCTCCTCCCCCGGCGGGGGGATGGTACGTTACAACCCGAGATCTGGGGAGGTTTTACCAAGCCACTCTCTGATATTGCATTTGCAAAGCGTTCATCGCGTCGACGCGCATTAGACAGGACCGCATTTCATGGAGACGTTGATCGGACGAACTAGAACAAGGAGTTGAGAGACAAGAGGATGTAGGAAGGTACTGACTGCCCAATGGATATCGACTTTAGATTGCCCGACCCGTAACACATTCTCCGATCATTTTTATCCTTTTTTTTATCCCGCGGGATTCGCGTGTCAAGGATGCAAAAAAAAAGCAACAATACTCGCGTATGAAATTCCAGAAGTTACGAAGAACTCCTATCACGGTCTCCGGGTATTTTTTACCACACAGAACGTCGAAAAAAAAATTGTTTTATCCCCCTTTCACGCATGAGAAATCACGGTGAATATATATTTCTCGGGGTGATTTTTTTTCACATCATAAAAGAGTTAGAGCCCCTCTGGCATGGAATTAAAATAAAAACGTTTGGCATTTGCTCACGATTAATGTGAAGAAAACCTCATTGCCTCATTGTAGTGACATTGGGAATATTACTTGTAATAATCTGGAAGCTTTCAAAAAGGAGAAAAAATATTCATTTATATTGATGAAGTCAAATGGGTTGGGGAATGAGTTTGAAACACCTAAAAACAGTATCTCGTGGTTGGCATGTACATAGAAACGTGAGGGTAATACATATATAAAACCGTATACACTCTGGGGCTTGCTTTTTATATCGATTTTCTTCGGGGTAAGCGAAATGCCTGTTTCTCTGCGGCAGGTGCGATGAGAATACGAGCGAGACGGAGAACTACCGGTGAAGGCTTATGGTGTTTACAGGAGTGAGATGGACTGAGAGAAGGGCGAACGAAAGACCCGTAGGGTGGTAGGGAGGGGGTGGGGGAGAGGACTTATCATATGAAAACCAAAGTCTCCCCTAACTAATAGCAGAAGAAGGAAGATAATGGTAGCTGAGGGGGAGGCACATGAGTCACTGAAGAAATGGTAGACAGGAAGAGGACGAGATGGGGAAGGCTAAGCGGATTTTCCCGTGGATGGACACGTCATCATGATTACTCGATAAGCTTATTGGGAATTGAATGACTACAAAATGAAACGATTTCAGTCATTTGTTGAATGGAATTGCAAAACCAAAATCATTGGAGAGAGTATATTCGAGTGGACGAGGCAAAATAAGGGCTCGTCCTGTTCTGACACTGCAAAGTGACGTCGGGGTACGTGAAAAGGGATGTATTAGGTGTACTTGTTATTTAGAAAAATGTGTTAGAATGGGGTTGATGTGAAGGCAGGGTTATTTCATCGACGAGGCGGCGTAGTGGCAGTACGTCGGCCTCAAGCAAAACCCCACCGAATCGATCCAACACACAACAATTTCCTTTTTTCGTTGACGAATGAATTTCATGAGGCGATTTATAAGGGCGGTATTCGATGTCAAAAGCGTTCATTGGTGCGTCTACTTGGTTGTACAACCCCGTATAATGAGCAGTCACGAGCCCCCAGGAGCTGACGAAATGCTCCGGAGAAGGGAACAAAAAATATGGAGTTGATAAAATAATGGGAAACTAGTACGGTTCCTCCTGACCTTTTTCAACTCCTCCAGTGGTTTCAACAGATTTGCACTGGGTTTTTTTCGCACTTTTTTTTCACTCACTGAACACTCGGGACTCTGATAATTTATGATTGTCGGATCGTTTTTTTACACCGTGACTTTATGAGGAAATCTCTCGGTTCTACGGTTCACTGACGAGGGAGAGAATACGACCAACTCGTTTCCGCGATTGTAACGCGGGTGGTGGTAGCAGAGAGTGGCCCCCTGACCGGTCTGCACAGATGGCGCGCGTGCTTGGGGATGAAAGCACAACCCCCTCTTCTCAATTACTTCAATGGTTTTGCAGTTTTTCGTCGTGTCACTAGGGAATATAATTAATGCTTTTCTCTTACCTCTTATAAAATAATTATTTTCCTACTTTTGGGATTATTTTTTCTTTTTATGAAGTCCATTTTTTGATTTTTTTGACGTGACAACGTCTTAAATTAGGTTGCGGCTGGGAGTCACTTATGAAAAAGTGTAACGCCCGGTAACGTTACGATGAGTCACCGAACGAGAGAGAGGCCCGCCGAATGCCTTGCGTCTCTCTCCCACTCAACTATGATCGGTCTGCCGCGCATTGAATCGGCGCATGCTTGTCTCTGTCTTTGTCTTTCTCGAACGTTCTTGGCGTTGGAAAAACAAGAAAGCGTCATAATACAAGTTTTGTTTTTTGTTTTTTGGCTTTATGATATGTGTAGTGTATGTTTGTGTGTAGAAATTTTCATATGAATTAGGTAGCCAAAACGAAACAGAGAGCTGCGGTCGGCTTTAAAAACGATATGCGAATATGATGAATTGAAATACTTTTTGGTTAGTAAATTATTTTCTTTTGTTTTTAATAAAAGAAATGTTTATTTTTTATAATAAAAGAAATGTTTATATTTTATAATAAAGGATATGTTTATTGTTTATAATGTCACATTTGATAATGTGTTCATAGAAATCGCACAGGTACCTAGATGGTGTTGAAATTACTTCTATTTTCCTAAACCATAAGTTTCAATAAATGTTAAAACATCGCCCGTGAGTTCTAACACTCATTGGTTTTTTTTTTATTTTACAAATTTTAATTAATTTCAAATTTATTTAGCAAAAATTTGAACCTTCGATCTGAATAAATGTTTTGATTTTCGAATTGATTCTTTAAAATTACAAATATTAAGAAAAAGTGGCAGATATAAGAAAACTTGATTTAAACTTGATTTAGAAGACGTTGTCACGTAAAATCTTCGCCCGTAAAACCGACTTTACAGGCAACAATTTTTTTCTGTAGCGATACGGGTCACTAATCGAACATGGCGCATTTCACGGAGATAATCGATTATGTCATAGTCATAATCGATCATTTGACAATCGATGATCGATTGGTGAAAAGTGAAAAAAATATAGTAATAAAGATAGAGTATGATAGAGTAATCTTGACATTATTGAAAGAGATTTGCATTTCCAGCCTCCGGAAGTCAATATCTCCGAGGCGGGAATTTTGACTGAATGAAAACTGAGATGACATCAAATGAATAATTATGATTTTTATTACTTTTTCATTTATAAAAAACGTATTGCCTGTAACAAATATTTATTGTGATTCCCTCTGCGTTAATGCTGGCGATGATCCACGATTTATTTACTTTTTAACAACCTGAATGACGTCCTCATCATGCATGGTGTGTTGGATACCCACCCTCTGAGGTGAATATTTGGTACTTGTTCCCTGAATATTTCAAAGCAAGCAAATAAATTAGATCGATAATGAGGTAATTGGGCATTAATTAATTCATTCTTGTTATTGAAGAAAAGCAGAATTACCCAGACAAGTCCATATTTAAATTGAGCAGCCAGCGTTCGATGTATCGTATGGCAAACATGTTCCACAGTGACACCTCTTCTTAGAATCAAACCATCGTCAAAGTCTGGAGGCTGTCCTGGCTTCTTCGTGTACACTCTGATGAGGGATAGATACTCCCACAGAGTCTCCAACAAAAAGTCCAAATTCAACTTCATATTACAACTGAAACATTTACAAAAAAAATAAAAAAATACTGTTATTGAACAATGGCTGATTGTTCAAATAATTAAACAGTTGGATTTACCTAACTACAACACTGTTAGGCTGCCTGGCAATCCTATCGACTTCTTCAATAGAAATCTGATCAATTTTATTGTAAACGTAGAGACAAGGCAGATATACTCTATTAGCATTAATGACATCTATCAATTCATCAGCAGTGCAATCCTCCCTGAACAAAACTTCAGCGTTAAAAATTTTGTACTCATGCAGAATCATCTGCACCATTTTCTCGTCGACTTTGGTAAGTAGACAAGTTGAATTGAACGACAGACCACCGCCCTTCTTTATCTTAAAATAAATGTTTGGCTTTTGCTTGTTAAGCCTAATCCCCACAGACTCCAACTCTTTCTCCAATAATTGTCTCTGGACATCTTGCTTAGTTGCATCCAGCATCATTAGGACTAGGTCAGCTGTTCTGGCTACAGCTATCACCTGTCTACCCCGACCTTTGCCCTGGAGAAAAAAAAATCAGCTTCAAAAAAAGGAAAATGAATGTCTGCCCGAGATTAAAAGAGTGAAAGTAAAAATTTGTCAACTGCCAGCTCTCTTTTCAAAGTTAAAAAGGACGGTTTAGTAATGGGAATCGTATCATTGACTCTGCAGATATTCGTGGATTTGTGTAGACATTTTTTCGTTTTGTTGAAATTCTGTCATACCTGTGCTGCTCCCTCAATAATTCCAGGCAAATCCAGCAGCTGGATATTAGCTCCCTTATACTCAATGACTCCAGGGATACATGTCAACGTCGTGAACTCGTAGGAGGCAGCCTCAGATTCTGTATGAGTTAGTGTTGACAGCAAAGTGGATTTTCCCACTGATGGGAATCCAATTAATGCTACTCTAGCATCCCCCGACTTCAACACATCAAATCCTTCACCCTTTTCGGATTTCTTAGAGGGCTCAAGAAGCTGTGACCTGTATTTGGCTAATTTTGCTTTGAGCAATCCCAAATGATACTCCGTAGCTGGATAAAAAGAGAGTGCATTAATTCTCATGTTTTGCAACAGATGTAGACGGACAAATTAACCTAAAAATCCACTGACCTTTATTTTTCTGTGTCCTCGCAATCTCCTTCTCAATCTCCGATATTTTCTCTAAAATTCCCATGACTGATTCTCAAATAATTTAATCTAGACCCCCAAGATAAATTTAAAACAATAAATTATTGAGTTTTAGTCTCATGAAATGTGTACGCGACCACTTAGGTTGTTCCCTAGGGTAAAAATTAAATGCCGGGTGGCTCCATGATTCCCTAGACTAGAGGATTTTTACCCGAAAGGTTTATCACCCTATACGGATTGTTGACGAAACACAAGCACGGACCTGCATCACAAATTTCCGTGTACCATCCACGCACACATCAGTCAGTCTAAAAAAAGTTTTTTTCGAGACACATCTCCCAGCTTTCATTTCACTGTTTACAAACACTTTTGGAAGAGCCAGAGTAACAAGAGTCTCCCAAGGTAGGTGCACGTGATAAGTCCACCCACAGACTCCTAGAGTTACTGAAAAATTTAACACAATTATTGTTATTTCAACTGTTGTTGAGAAACAACACATTCCCAACAAATGTATTTTTAGCCAATGTCATAACGTCGAATTGCAGGTGAGCTAATGTGAAGGTGTAACCAAGAGAATGGCATCGAATGATCAATGGCCTCCTGTGGCCCCAGTAGGCAAACATTCGATTAAAAATCGTTCCACCACGAACACGAAAAAACCAACAAAGGAAATTCAGCAACAGGTGCTATCAGGTCTAAACGAAATGTTCGAAAATACATTAGAATCAGACGTAATTCTCTCAGTGGCGAATAGTTGTGATTGGGAGCTTGACTCCTGCATCGATTCCCTCATCGTCCTCTCCTCCACAGTAGAATCACAGAACAAAGCGTCCCAGGAACAAGGGGCATTCGTCTTAGTCTCTCGCGACCCAGGGAACCAGGCAGAGCCATCCCCTCAAGAAATCGGGGCAGACTACTTAAAAATGGATAAAACGGAGCTACAAAAGCAGAAGCAAGAGTTGAAAAAATTTGAGAAAATAAAAAAAACATCTAAAAATCGTATGGGCTCCTTCAGAGGTAACATATCAAAACTGGACTCCAATTACAGAGAAAAACTGCCATCAGCGACTTTCGATTCAATTTGGAATCCACCGATGCTTCAAAGCAAGTCAGACGAGAAAAATTGGAACGATTCGGATTTAATGAACAACGCCCTCTTTACCCTCCCTCAGATGTCTCAATCATCAAATCCATGGATCCAGGGTCCCAACATTCCGCATCACCCCCCATCAGAGACAAATTCAATAGCTAGTCAAAGTAAACCGAAGAAAGAGTCTGAACTATGTGGCCTGAAGGTGCAATATCGAACAGCAGGTATGGAAAATTCATCAGACGATGACGATGCTGATGTTGTCATTGAAGAGGAGCTCAACTGCACCATCCCTACGTCAATACCAGTCAATGTTTCCCAACTGTTGTCATCGTCGATTCAAGCCCCAGCTCAGGTTGCCACTAGCTACAAAACCGAGCTCACCACGACGCCATCACCTCCAAGTACTCCCAAAAGATCAATTCATCAGGCTACAGTTGACAGAATAAAACGGGCCATACTAAGTGGTGATAAAATCATGGTCTTGTTAAGAGGTCTGCCAGGCAGTGGAAAGTCCTTCCTAGCTCGAAGTCTAGTGTCAACAACCACCGGAGATAATCCCGCAAAATATATCTTCAGTGCTGATGACTACTTCGTAGCTCTGGGCCGTGGAATCTACATGTACGACCCTAAACGACTGTCTGATGCTCACACTATAACTCAGAATAGGGCCCACGAAGCTTTGAGTCAGGGAAAAACTCCAGTTATAATTGATAATACAAATACTCAAGCTTGGGAGATGCGTCCATATGCTGCTATGGCTGTCGAATTCGGATACATTGTTGAGGTGCTGGAGCCTGACACACCCTGGGCCAATAAAATCAAGGAATTAGCACAGAAAAATACTCATGGGGTACCAAAGGATAAGATTGAACAAATGCTTATGCGGTTTGAGCCTGGTGTCACGGGGGATAAGCTCCTGACGATGTACTCACTGTGGTATGCACCTGGAGCTGACCCTCGAGAGGTGAAAATTCCAGAGAGGAGTCGGAATGCCGCTGAGGAGTTGTCTGTCAGCGTAGAGCCCTCGATAGCCCCAGCTCACATTACCAATCATCTAGGAGAGCCTGGAGAACATGAGCAGCCAGAAGAGCAAACGAAAACGATGGAGAGGGAAGATCGAGCAGAGTCTCCTCGAAATAACGAACATAAACCTTCACCAGGGGAGACATATTGTCTACAAGTGTTGCCGGCCATTGGATCAGAGAGGAAGAATAGCGTGGTATTTACGGACGTGGGTGTTGCTTCAGATTCTGTGAAGGAAGAAATGGGTCATAATGATGAGAATGTGGCCCACTATTCAGAGATGCAGGAGCAGGACGAAGAGTTCGGTAAAAAAAGCAAGAGAAATGGAGAGAGTCCTGGAAGTGAGTCCAAGGGGGAGGAAAATGGGGTGAGATCAGCTGTTCATAATTTCCTCAGTGAATTGACACAGGGGTACAATAGCACCTCTGCTGGATTTCAACGAGCTGAACAGAGACAGTCCACCGTAATTATTACAGAGCTGTTTGAGGAACAGGAGATAGATAATGTGGCTGATATTGCTGCTAGTCTTCTCGAGGGCACCACTATGGAGGATATTGATTTATGCAATGAAAATGAGAGTGCTGAGAGAGATTATTCTATATTCGTTAAATCATGTGAACATGAAGTACTGATGGAGGACGAGAAAATAGAGAACAGTTCAGGTGAGGATAAGGACATGAGTTTCATAGATGCAGAGAATTTATCGGACATCGAGACTGCGGAAGAATCGACAGAACCTCAAGCGCAATCCACTCTGGGGACCATCTTCAATATCATAAAGACGTCGATCTTAGGAAATACCCAGGATGAGGAACAGTTGACAAACAATGAAGTAGAAGAGGGAAAGGAGTTGAAAGAATTTTCGTTAATGGAGGATGTCAAAATATCGAATGATAAATCCGAATCAGTTTCCGTCGATGATGTCAACGTGTTTGAAAGTCCCGTAGCTGAGATAAGAGCTGCCATTGACAGTATAGATAATGATGTACTGATGGAAGGGACAAAGCGCAGTGATAAAAATCATGACTCAGAATTCTACGCAGTCGCGGATGAAACGTTGAAGGCCATCAAGATGTTGAGCATAGAGGAGGCGAATATTTTTTCTGCTGAATTCGTAGATTCAAAAAAAATTGTCGACGAAATGGTGGAAAAAAATGTAGTGCTACCACCTGCTGATACATCTATGAAAAATCCGGAGTCTGTGAAGTCAGGAGAACCCGCTGAAGAATCTGAAATAATCGATAATGTAAATAGAATCACGTGGAAAGAGTCTCCATTTCCAGTGGACGATCTGTTACTTCCGAAAGTAAATCCAGTAGAAGAGGCAAATGTTCACAATGTCCAGAAGCAGGATGTCTCCACCAACACTTCATACTATGATTTCAATGTCTCGTACTTTGGAGGCACCTCAGAACCGATTTACAGAGTTATTTCAGCGTTTAATAGACCGATAAACGAAGCTGTTCCTAATCCCAGGCCGGAGCGGCCACCGGTAAAATTAATGCTGGATAAAAGCTCAATGACTGGAGATATATTCTCCAGAGAAGGTAATCCAGAAATCGATGATGATGAGGCAAAGAAGGACCGGTTTCCTGAGTTGATGGAGCTGTTTCCACACATTCCGAGGGACTATCTCGTGGAGATCTATGAAAAAGTCAATGAGGATTTGGACTGGGCAGTGGAGTTACTCCTCGAGGGCGGTACTGAGAATATTGTCCTGAAAACGACTGAGGAAAATTCTGGATCAGATGAACCTTCAACAGTTGAGCAAGAGGATAATAATCCTTCGATGATGCCTGAACCTGTTCAGTCCTTCTCGCCAAATCTTCGAAGGTCTTCACAATGTTTAGAATCTGATTATTTGAAAAATGAGGGATCAGAGGACACAGAACGGGAACAAGAACGGCAAAAATACGCGGAGTTCTCAATAAATGAAGACATAATGGCGAGGACTTTAGAAATGAAAGAACCATCGGCCGATGTGTCTGACGATGCAGCGTCAACATCGACCGCTTCAATAAGTCGCATGGAATCCACCGAAGACGAAAAAAGTTCTGAGAGTGACGATCTAGTTGAATTAAACCTCGGATTTGACTGCATAAGAGGTCTTGAACAGACATTGGGAATTCAAAATTTTCACATCCCCGAGAATTTTTCACCAGTAATTCAGGTAAAGAAATCAATCGCCGAGGAGTTGTACGCTAATTGGATCGAGAGCTTCTGCCAGCAGGCCAATGCAAGGCACGAACAACTGGACGAAATGATGGCGAAAGATGCTGAGCTGGCGCGATCATTAGAACGTAAAATGGAGCTCGAAGGGGCGACTGCTTCCGAAAATTCTTCCGAGCCTAATTTAGAGCAAATAATGGATATGGAGCTGGCTCTAGCTAAATACAAGAATGAATTGAAGTCAATAATATCCCGAGAGACACCTGATGATTTGGCAGCAAGACTGTCTCGTCAGATGCTCAATGAAGCACTGCCGGGTCTTGATCCTGACGCTTTCAATGAAATTTTAAAAGTTACCAACGGTAATTTCAAGCAGGCTTTTGAAATCATTGAAGCGAATACGGGAAGAGCCATTGTTCCGTGTGATACGCTTAAGAAGCAGAAGATCTTGATGGATGAAGTGAAGGAGGAGGATAAAAATCTCCGAGAAAAACCACCACCCATGATTATTGTCAGAGCTAGAGGGAAAAATGATAGACTTGGGTACAATACTGCTCTGGCGCATGCTAGAAACTCCCGGGAGGAAGCCCAAAGACAATTGTCATTGCAGATTCAGAATTATAACAAGGCTGCTGAGGCGTACAAAAAGGGCTGTCCTGGAGTGGCCGCTTACTACTCTCAAGTGGCTCGATTGCATACCAGAAATATTGACGCTGCTCATGCAGCAGCTGCCAGTGCTTTTGTCGAGGCCCAATCTTGGGACAGCGAGGAAAGTCTTGATCTACATAATTTATTCGTCTCCGAGGCACTCACCGCCTTGGACGAATTTCTCGAGTACCACTTAGATAAACTCATGAGGAACAATAAACGTTCCTCGACGATATATATTGTAACTGGTAGAGGGGCCAGGAGTAATAGGGGAACGAGTAAAATAAAACCTGCTGTATCGCAGAAGCTCAATAGTAGAAATATCAAGTAAGTTTGTCTATTATTTCATTTGCAATTCTCATCGATTGTCATCGATCTCACATCAATTTTATCTTCTCCGTTGATTTCAGATTCACTGAAGATAATCCAGGCTGCCTAAAGGTCACATTATACAGGAAAAATGGTACAACTTATTTAAAAAATTGATAAAGTAACGCACAAATTTTAGATCACAGTGTCTGGTCAATATTTCAACCGTAAGTGAAGCCTATGCAAAGTGTGACGATATTTTTCATATATTTTGGGACGTATGATGAAAAAAAAAGCCGTACGCAACGACGTCGTTCAGACAGATAAGTTTTTCTTATGAATTTAGATTTACAAATACAGATGGAATATATTTTACTAACATCGTAACATAAGCTATCCGTAATAATTATTTTACTTAGATTAGCCAGAAGACACTGTAAGACCATGGATTTTCAGTTTTGTTATACTTTTCACGTAAATTTCGTTGTCCGCAAGACCTTGTTATTATACTAATGAGACGTTACTATTATGCTCCCTTATCACAGTGGGAATGAACAATTTTTGTTTATCACGTTTGCTATCCAAAATCATGATTATTTTATTTTTGTTAATTACACCATAGGAAGTGATTATTTGTTAAGTCAACCTGAACCTGAAAATTTTCCAAAAGCCACAGTCCATGTTCTGTGCCATATTACTAAAAATCGCAAGAAGAAATTGAAAGCATATTGTGTTCGTTTTTCCTTTATGAATTTTTCAGTTCCAAAAATATAGAATTAATGTAAAAAAAAATTCACTCTACAGACACGATCATTTAGCCCTCCCACGTTTGTCTCCAGTTATTTTATTTTTTCCCTCTATTCTCCCAACTGGAGACTCGTGCTTGGGTATTTTCTTGGCCGGGCTCTTGATATTTGGGGATCTAATATGAACGAGCGGCCGGTTAGCTTCTGTTATTGTCGTTAAACGAGTACTCCTCTTTCCTCCTCCACTTTTAATCTCATGCGTTGATGCAACCGAGGAATTTGAGAGCCTGCGCTTAATCTCTGGCTTCCGTACAATTTCGGGGAACCTGTGTTGCAAAGCATGTTCTCCGGTAATAATTGGTGCATAATTACTTTCATGTTTTATTAAAAAAAAATCGTTGCCTGAACCTGGTGATCTCCTTCGAAGGCTTCTGTTCGACATTTGTACTGACGATATTTCCCCTTAGGTGATAATGAGACACAAGTGATTGGTTACTTCTCGGAGCAAACATCCTGACTGAATCCCCAGTCCCCTCTACCCTCCTCGTACTGTTGTATTTGATAATTGGTAATCTCGTGCTCAAGGTCGATCTCGGAGAGGCACTGGTCCTCTCTGTCCTAGTGGAGTAGACGTTCCTCCTCCACAGATTATGTCTCTGTCTGGTCCCAGCGATGGAGGCCGTGCTGTCGCCTCTTTCAGAGATTGCTATTTTCGAGGTATTTGATTTACCAGAGACATTCGGCCTAGCGTTTGGACTGGAGGCCACTATCCTGGGGACTTTGGAATTACTCGAGACTTCCTCAAGAAATTTTTGTCCCCGGGCATTCACGGGCTGCGTTAATGATTATTAAATAATTATCAACAGTAAAATTATAAAACTAAAAATACTGAGAAACAGTACTTTGCATTTGCGATGTTTCTCAGATGTAATGTAGCTCAAAAGCATTGGATTCCTCCACTGAGTGCCTTCTGGGGAGGTAGATGAGGATGGGAAAGAGACTGCTTGCTTTGGGGAATCGTATTCTCTGATTTAAATAATAGGGAAATAAATTATCATTTTCAATCGATTCTGCTACGGAAATCACCTCAAATCATTGAAGTAACGATTCTCCAGCAATCTTTTGACATTGCTCCTGTTCTCGGGATCGTAGATCAACATCATCTTCATGAGTTCTCTTCCAGAGTCAGTGACGTGAGGAATGAGAGCCGAGAAACCAGTCCCAGCTTTGGTGGGGAAGAAATACTCGCAATTTTTTGATTTACTGAGAGCGAATTTTTTTATTCAGTTTTTGCTTTTAAAAAATCGTACTTTCACGAATATTTTAAGGGCAAATATTTTACTTTCGCACGTTCTAATATGGGAGTTGAAACTTACTGCCGACGAAATTTCGCCACTATTCGTGCATGCGGTGTGCCTAAGACCCCGTGGATCTTCGCAATCTGATCGATCTCGTTAGAACCTGGGAACAGGGGTTTCAATGTCAAAAGCTCGTAGTACACGCATCCTAGAGCCCAGACATCCATTTTAGGGCCGTAAAAGCCAGTGGTCAGTAGACATTCTGGAGACCTGTACCACCTGGTGGATATGTACTCGGTGTAGGGAGGTCTACTGTAGATTCCACGAACTGAACCTAAATCCGCGAGTTTCACTACTTCTCCCTATCGTCAGAGATTACGAACACATTATTTACTAAAATTCCATTTCCAGTTTAAAATGCACTGGTGTTGCATCCGTAGCTTCTATGAAATGAACTAGTCCACGTAAACGCAATCTCTCCCTCCAATTCAACATCACTGTACATTTTTTATGGCATATTGAGCAAAGTCGAGAGCCTGCATTTCTTTAAATTAAAAAAAAGTACTCAAACCTTGACGAGAATATTTTCAGGTTTGATGTCCCTGTGGAAGATGCCGTACTTGTGCAGGTGATCTAAGCCCTTCAACAGCTGATAAACATACGATTTAACTTTCAACTCCATCATGACTCGCCTGTAATTAAACCAATCCTACATGAATAGAACGGCAGGGGAAAAGGCCTAGTGAATTTTACCCTTTTCGAGACTTTATCAGGTCGTATAGACTCATGTCCATGAGCTCAAAGATCAGAGTGGCTTTTCCGGGCAATGGATCGCTAAACAAATCAAGAGATGTATAATCGCTCTAGGTATTGAATCCACTTGCCAATTTGATTGTGCTACTCTTACTAGTGCGATTCAATCATGTAAAGTATATTGGGATGCCGACTGATCTTCCTCATGGCAATCACCTCAGGGCTGTCCACGATCTCGTTGAGGCTAGAGTCAGTGAGATTAATTGAAAAACTAAATTAAAGCGGAATGGATCAATGCTCACGACTGATAAATCCTCTTTAATCTCTTGCCAGCGTAAAATATTCCAGTGACTTTATCCTGGCACTTCAGAACCTCCGAGAATGACCCTTCACCGATTTTTTGAACAACTTTATACTCTAGAATTGGGATATTATCAGACTATGAATTTTAAATTTCTCCGACAGATCGTGGGTGTCTTAAAATACGACTGACTTTTTGAAAATGTCGTAGACATGTTTTCATTACAAATGATTAGCTGAAAGTTTGAAGGTTTAAAGTTGCCGGATGCTTCGAGGGGCAACGATACGTTTGAGGCCCATCGGCATCATTTTGGGACAGTACTTCAGATTACTCAGAGTGAAAGTTTATAGTAAAAATCGCCAATACCACGTAATATCGAATTCTGCTGTTTTAAACAGATACATTCACGCACAAGATAATAGTAACGTTAAAAAATGATAATTTTTCATCGACTGTAATTGAATTATCAATCACCTTGTGCAATGTTCTACATATTTATTCTCGTCATTAAATGGTTACAGTATCTATCATCTTTCTTATAATAAATGTTATTAGAATAATAGCGTCAAAGTACTTTTTCTTCTTAAAAACAATTCCCGAATATTCAATGAGACTTGTTCTTTTTTTCTCTCGTTACCAAAAGCTCTTTGTAATGCTTTTTATCTCAACACTATTATCATTCAGCCACTCTTCTCTAAACAACAACACTTGAGTGTCAATGACTTGAAATTTATCAAACGAAGAATATTTAAATCGACAAATCGATCGATCAATACAAATGTTTCTATTTCAATCGTCTGAAAACATTCGAGAAAATGTGAAATGACAAGTCTACCAGTCGCAAAAAGGCAGTTACAGGGCGAACAATTCTGGCCTGTTCTCACCTCAACTTCTTCATATGTCTCTTATTCTTAAACTGACGAAACGTGAAAAATGTCAGGAGATATTGTGCCAGGAATGTTGCACTAACGAGAAATTAATCATAATCCAGATGTGCTTCGACACGAAAATTACCAGCACCAGATAAAAATCATTGATACAATTTTTTTTTCATCAACAATTGAGGGCCACGTACCATCCCACAGGACAATAGAAGGTCAATGATTTTTTTCCTCGATCATTCCTAGTCCTGCAAAGAAGATGAACTCAACTCACAAAATCTGGAAATAAAACTTAGATTACATCTTTCCCTCCAGCTTAACGAATCATAACATCGTTGAATTCTCTAATTTTATTACAAATTGTCATAGATATTAATTCGGTGATTAATTATTGAGGTACTTTGGACCCCGGAGTGGTGTGAAATGGTCTCCGTGGCTCTCAATTGAAGAATAAAAAATCACTAAATTTTCAACTATCTCTTAATGTTCTCTCTCATCTCAGTTGATAAATGTAATTTGTGATTGAACAGTACCTTGCACTTGTCACTCAGTTTGAGCGCAAGCGCGTGTTTTCCAACGCTGCTGCGAGACGTGCAAGTCAACGTGCGTGCGTGAACACAGGAACCAGAGTTGTTATTCGAATCTTCCACCGTCTACTTATTTTTTTCATTCAATAATCTTATTTTTTCCGGAATAACTTGATAATTTGCTTCACCTGAGCACTAATTTTTTTTTTTTCAACTACTCTACCTCAAACTGTAATCACTATTGAAAAATAAATGGTAGGGTAAATTGCTTTCTCGTGAAATTTGTTTTAACGTTATAAAAAAAAAACTGGAATGACAACGCCATTTACTTTTGGTGAAAAACAATACGTAGAAAATATTTATTTTTCGGTATTGGTTTTTTTTTTTCATAGAAATTGAGCAATGATCTGCACAATATCAATTCATTCAGTTGTATCTGTTTTTTTTCCATTTCTAGAAAAATATAAAATTATGTACAATTCAATAAATTATTAGAGAATCATTCCCTTTATATTTTTTGTTATCTAGGTACAATACTCTCGCTGTATCGTACCCGCCGCAGCATTCTGATAGCAAATTAACGTTGTCAAAATAATCATTCGAATATTTAAATAAAGTGATTCAATTTAAAAAATATATATCTATATATTTACACGTTTCACCGGAGGAAACGATGACTCCGATCAATCATCTCTAAGCCAAAAATTACGGTTGTCCTTCCATGGTTTTTCATTGACAAATCTATCGAAAACTATGGCATAATCCTCCCCCCCTCCCCCAGAACCAATCTACCTTCTGTTATAAATACCGTATGTACATTTAATGGAAATTAGGTCCTGTGTTCACTATCACAGCAATGTTTTTGTTTCTTTTAAGCAGCAGTAGTTATTACCAAGTTTATCAAAAATTTTGACTTTCCACAATTGCGTACTACTCAAGAAAGAGTAAACAAAAAAAGAAAAATTAAAGAGACAGACAGAAGAAGAATATTCTAATTGAGATTCACTGGACTCACAGTATCCCCCACCACTCCGAAAAAAGCCAGCACAAGTCTCCAAAGAGCAAAAAAAAAAAACCTTTCTCATCACTTTGATCCTTAGTTAACTAGCCTTTTCAATGTCCCGTATGTACATCTCAATTAATGCCTCCGGATATTCAATTTACATATTCAGGGGTTTGAGAGATCTCCAGAGAAAGTCTCAATACTTTGGTCACTCTCATCCTTGAATTATCTCATCAATCGGGCAATTGAAAGATCTTTTAGAGCTGTTACAAAGCTTCTGCTTCTGCGTTTGTTGGTTCTTCAGCGATATTATTTTGTTCACAGATATCACTGGACTCTGGTGCTTCCGTTGTCTCCACATTATCAGTACTCATTATTGGCTCTTCACTTAACATATTTTCACAAAATTCCGGCTTGTCAACGTTCTCTTCCACCTCATTAACACGCTCTTCGAACTGCTCCTGGACATTTTCATTTACTGTTACAGAATTATCTTCGTAAGAAGCCTCCTGATGATCCTCACTGGGCCTGACGTCATCCTCCATTTGGACAGTTTCATGTACGACAGGTTTTTCTGATTGTTCCTCGAACTCTGGCAGCGCTAGTTCATCAACTGCAGCTGCTGGAGCAACTGGCTCATCCCAGTTCTCGCCAGGTTCATTATCTTTTGTGTTCTCTCGAGGCTCGCTATCACCAGGTGGCCCCTCAGGCTGCTCCTGTGAAGGACTTGCATTGCCCCATCTTGACTTTCTGTCCCTGGACTTTCTCTCCCTGTCTCTACTATCTCTGTCCCTGTCCTGGTGCTTGTGGCCTTTTGGAGTGTCTCTGCTAGAATGGTTATCCCTTGCTAGATCGTCTCCCTCAATGCCATTGTTGGCGTCCATCCAGGGGCCATTTTCGCCCCTCCAGGGACCACCATCTGGCATGTGAGGACCTCTGAAGGGACCGAGGGGTCCACGACCCTCGTCAAATGATCTGAAGAAGGCTTCGCCTTCCCTGGGATCGAATGGAGGCCCTCGAGGGCCGAACTGACGCATCCCTGGCCGGATGGGGCCTCGTGGGCCCATGCCACGGGGGTGGAACATTGGGGGACCTGAACAGAAAGTTTATTATTGCAGAAATAATTCACAAATAAAATAAAATTTTAAAAACTTCTTATAAGCCCCAACTGCACTTGACTGATTGACTGATCCCTTAATTTGTTTATCTCTTTAGTTAATCATAAATATCGCAGAATATCTTACCATGTGGACCCCCTCTATTTCCCATTCCAGGTCGTGGTCCAAAAGGTTCAGCAACCATCGGTCCTCTAGGCCCCCTAGTGTTCATCATAGGGCCGAATCCAGGCTCCATATGACCGAAGAACTCTCGCCTTCTCATATCGAAATCCGGATGATCAGGATGCAATCGAGGGTCGAACCCATCAGCCATCCTGGGCTCGAAGCCCTCCCTCTGGCGTCTTTCAAATTCAAATCTCTCTGCCTCATACTCATCCACAGGCATGCGTCGCATTTCCGGCCTGTCAAACTCTTCCCTTGGATGTAATCGCAGATCAAAGTCATCAGGACGAGGTCCATTGTGCCCCAGACGTCCATCAAAGTCCTCCGGGAATCTTCCAGGCATCATTCTAGGATCTGGAAAATCATCCAGTGGGCCTCTCCCACCCCGCGGTGGAAATACTCGATCACGATCATTTCTGGGGAATTCACGAATGTCCTGGGGACCCCTGAACTCAGCCCTGGGCCCGAATTCCCGATCACCAGGGGTTGGAGGGAATTTAGGGAGATCCAACAGCGATGGAGGACCATCTCCAGGCCTGCGAACATTCAGAGGCTCCTCAAATGGTGGAGGGCGTTCCATGCTTCGATCATTTCGCTCCATACTCCGATCATTTCTCTCTCTAGCTCGATCCATCCTGTCGTCCATTGGAAGAGTTCCATCAGCCAATTGTCTCAACCTATCAGCCAGACTGAGTTTATCTTTTTTAACCCCCATATCTGGCTCCTGTAAGAGCCCTGGCATGGGACCATCGTGAGGTCTCAACGAATCACGATCTCTTCTCTCATCCCTCCTGTCATCTCTATCTCTCTCCCTTCGACGATCTCTCCCTCTGTCTCTACCTCTACCCCTGTCCCTTCCACCATCTCTGTCCCTGTCACGATCACTCCTCTCTCGCCTCTCCCTATCCCTTTCTCGATCACGATCCCTGAAATCTCTGTCATTATGATCAGCATTCCTGTCACCAAGAGGACCTTTTCCCATCACTGCAAGCAATTGATCACTCAAATTGGGCTTGTCTTTTGGCGGATTGGTATTCTGCGGCATTACATCCTCCATCTCCACGTCCATGTCGTCGGAGTGCTGTGCCTGCATCGGTATTTGTAGAGGAGGTGGTGGAGGGCCCACTCCGAAGGCTTGCCGAAGCATTGGAAGATTTGGGAGATTTGTGTCACCTGGGGTTGATGCAGATAATCCTGAAAATCATGGACATTATTTTTATTAGTGTCTGATGAATGATGAGATTCACTACTCGAATAATTATCTCTAAAATTACCAGTGGTGCTTGATTTGTCTGATGGAGCAGCTGGTGCTGCAGGCGCTGGCAATGGAATCTGGGTGAGGAGACCTACGCCTACGCCAGTACCAAATGGTGAATTAACTGGTGGTGTCAGCATCGATTGCATGATTCCAGGGGGTCCCAGCAGACTCTGCATGTTGGGAGGTGGTACTCCAATTGGAACATTCGGCATTAGTCCATGAGCCATTGACAGCCCCATAGCTCCCAGCATACGTGGTACACCTGTTATAGGGAAGCCTGGAGGCATCATGGACAGCTGGGCACTTGTTGGTGGTAGGAGGCCAGTGGAGGCAGTTGCTCTGATTGGAGGCGGCTGGCTGGTATCAACGATAGTCTGTTGGGAACTTGAAATAGGAGGCAGAACGCTCACAATTCCATCAGCTAAGGTTGGAATTTGTGCACCACTCATTGGGATTGATACACTCTGGTTTCCTTCATGACCTGAAGAGTGCTTCAATTTGCCTGCAGAGAAAGGAAAAAAAATTGGTTGAAAAATTTCAAGAATAGTTCCGAGATATCTGTTCCAGATTTGCTTGACCAAAAGCAACAGTTGAATATTACAATTGGCTCAAAAATCTAAATTTACTCTCGCAAATTCGTTCCAACTACAATTACGTATACACTGTAGTTAAATTGAGCTTGCAAAACAAACTCATGAAATTAATTATTACCAATTAATCTGGGTGGCAAAGTATCTTCATCAATCATTCCCCCTTCTTCAAGTAGCTCGAGATCATGTTCATTGACGCTGTTGAGTTTGTTCCAGGGTATGTAGCTGACTCCCAGCTCCACTTCCCAGTAGTCTTTCCATTCCTTTCCCTTGACACCTTTGCCAGGTGCCCAAGCCAACTGAAATACAACCTCAATTATAATTACAAAATTCTAAAACAGATTAAGTTCCTAAATTATGAACAAAACTAAAAAAACAACTCACAGTAATAGCTTTTCCCTGCATCTTATGATTCTTCAGCTTGGTCAAAGCCCGATAAGCGTCTTGTCTCCGATTCATGCATATGAAAGCACACCCTCGAGGCGAGATGAGGTCAATACTGACGATATCCCCAAGCTCACCAAAAGTATCAGACAGTTCTTCCTGATGAACGAGCTTCGATAAGTGCCCAACCCATAAAGTAGTGCTGCAGACACTCATTTTTTCCCTGATAATTGGAGGTAGTCCTCGCTTCCTTCGTTCCCTCTGCTTCTCCCTCTCTTCCTCGCTGATCTTTTCTCTACTGTCATCCCTCTTTCGATCCCTGGACCTTGATCTTCTGCGTCTGGATCGACTCCTGGACCTGGATTTCCTGTCTCTATCTCTATCTCTGTCCCGCCCTCGATCACTTCGATGCCTGGGAGACCTCGATCTACTGTGCCTTCGGAATCTGTCAGGAGATCTACTCTGGGACCTCACAGAATCCAAATTAACAATCTCAACGCTGCTGGAGTCACGCCTAGCGGTGGAGCCCTGATAGTCCTGCGAGTCTTGACGATCGTCCAACAGAGGACTTTTCTGATGGATCGACTGCCTCATGCCACCCGCTGGTTGAGACATAAACGCCGGAGGATAGCCTGGCGGGGGCTGACTCATGTCCTGCATAACCCCAGGAGGGTTGTAAACGTGTCCGCTGGGTTTGATAACGTCAGATGGCTTCAATTCACATTCAGAAGCGAATGGGAGATTGGGGACTGTCTGAGCAAGATGTTTGTCGAACTCATCTTCCTGCTGCTTCATCTGCTGGAGTTTTCTCATCTTCTCCTCCATCTCGTGTTGTGTTGAGGATGTACCTCCCTGCATCGTCTGCTGAAGGGTCTGCAACTGCCGAAGTACCTCGGGATTTGTCAGTAGTAATCCCAGGCTCTCTAGACTACCACTGCCACTAGTAGTGTGCTGCCCTGCAGTCGTTGCTGCTGCTGGTGAACTTGCCACAATTACGTCATCGTCCTCTTCCTCTCCATAATCAAAATCGAGAAGTTTTTTGTCGAACTTCACTGAACTCTGGGCCTCGCTCGTGGCTTCCTGCTTCTTCAGGAGCAGCTGTTGAAGATGCTGGAGTTGATCAAGAAACGATACATCCACCTGATTCCCACCAGCTTGTCCAAGTATTTGTTTAGCGTTGACCATGTTGGCAGTTTCTAGCTTTGTCTGGGCTAACCAAGCTGGGTCTATGGTCTGTTTGGCTTTAGCTCCTGGCGAACTCCTGGATATCATGCCAAAGTTACCCAAGTTGTTCGATTGATTCAGGGCTCCATTGGAGCTGATCGACTGCTCCTTGTGGATCGGGTGATTGGGGTCTGCCAGGTCAAACAAGGGTTGGATGACCTCTGGGGGAAATACTGCATTCTTCTGCCAGAGATTCAACACTCGAATCACCTTGCTCTTATCCTCTGGGGGACACTTCAGCAGATTCAGGAATGTCGTCTGCATGTTCTTGGCGAAACGAGGGGCAAACACGTCCTTCTCAACACCAAATTGATGCCTCGATTGGCGCACGATGGAGTCTATCACGTAGAGACCAGGAACTTTATACTCTGGCTTACACTGGGAGAAATAAAAATTCAATTACCGAGTTTTAATTTCACTTCTTACATTTTTGATGCAATTGTTTTCAAACTTACCTTCTGGATGAATTTCTCGACACTCTGAACAACGTGTTTGTAAAATTTGATGGCTTTTATAGCACCCCTTGTTAGAGAATTCATTTTTGCCTTTGATATCGGGGGCTTCACCTCATAGAGAGCCGAGAGCTGAAACAAAAAAAATTTCATCGTCATAACAGGAAGATGAACAGAACATTAATTGAATTTTTGGACGTTCATGGGGAGCACGGCATGGAATAGTCTCGCAATTGAATCAAGCTCAATTGGGAGAGTCAGAGCTGCGTGTTGGTAAACATTTTTCAGCATTTACTATGCAAAATTTCCGTGATCGTTGAAAGGATTGTTGGGCCTTGAAAAATCTCTAGGGATTCGACCAAGAATCGTCAGTAAATGATACTTTAACTGAAGAGGGAGGGTTTACCCGAATACAATGACCTCCAAAATAATCACGTATCTCTGGAGAACAAGTAAATAATTACGTACCTCAGCATTGAATGCTTTAACAGCGTCCATTGTTGCTTGTATCATCAACCCGTATAGTCCACTAATATTCAATTAAATTCCTACAAGATTTTGACGACTAATCCACTATTATTTTCACGAGTAATCGCCATTTCTTATCGTCAACGCAACTACCGCAGCCAAAAAGGACCATGCCATTCAAGATGGCAGACATCATTTCCCAGTATGCATCGCGGATACACAGCGTTATGACGTCACAAGTCGTTGTACGACTTTCAACTGTTAATTTTCAACCACTGTTTACTATCGACGTAATAAATTGATGATTGTTTTATATATATATATTTCATAACAATTATAATTGCTAGGGGCAAAGATCTTCGACGAGACACTTATTCTTTCTTCAAGAGAAATAGCCACACGGAGAAGAGGTTGCCACGCAACTGGCGCCACGAAGGGGCACCGGTTGGAACTACACCTCCAGATTATTTTCATTTTTTTTATCTGTTATCAGAAATTATCTTAACCTGCTTCTTGAATTTTTATAATTGTTGGAGAATTTGTTGCTAATTAATTAAATTTGTGAGGATTATAGAGATGGTTTTCAATTTTTTTTTGCTTCTATGAACGATTATTCGTTGTTGTGGGAATCATGGAGAATTGAAAGTTCATTGGAAGTCCACGAGGAGAACACACTGTGTAATGTTTTGTGAATAAAGTTGAGAAGCACCAAGTACTAATTTAAAAACAATAAACAATGAAGACTATGATGTTGAAGAGAGTGGATGGAATGATCTGTCGCTGTTTCTATATTTTGAGGATGAATCATACAAAAACAAACGCCCAATATCGCACCAACGATCGCAATATTATGGATAAAGAGAAGCAAATCCATCCTTATCGTAAAATTCATCCTTGGAAGACGAAAAGTGGATTTTCTGAGAGTCTTGCTGACTCTGTCATTTATAACAAAGGTATAGTTCGAACACAAAATTTACTTGAATAAAAAAAATATTATTCTCTGTAAAAAATATTACTCATCTACTCGCTCAATAATTTATTTACCATTACTAAACCAGATATAAATTGTTATTATCGATGAATCTCTTTTACTTTGCAGATGGATTGGTGGCAATCAACAAACCTTATGGAATCTCATCGAGGACTCCAGTAGGCGATGAAATACCAGTGAATAAACTCCCAAGTAGAATCCCTGGTGAAGTTAATTACACTGTCAAGGATGCCTTACCAGCTATTGCGAAAAGATTGGGCTACGAGTCCCTCAGCATTATCAAAACACCTGAGAAGTAATTGGAAGCCTTCGCCAAATTGCATTGACAAGAGCTTAGAAAATGATTGCGAATTATTTTACAGGTTCACTAGTGGAGTTGTTCTACTAGGAACTTCTGAAAAAATCCATAAAGAGGTGGAAAAGTCCATGAGGATAGCACAGGGTGCACGAATATTGCCTCGAACGTTCTGGGCTGTTACTAGAGATGTTCCTAGGCTATTAGAGGGAGAAAGCAGGGTGGCGATGGAGTTAGGTCGGTTTATGGGCAGGAAACCTGTGGTGCGTTGGTTAATTCATTAATTTTTAATGACCATCTGATCTTACACAAGAAGTCTACGAGTTTGGATAATTATAAATTTAATTAAAACTCATTTGCAGCCACTGATTATCAACAAATGGAGCAACAACGCACATGAACGAGGGGACATAAAAATTCTGAACGTCCAGTACAAGGTTCTCTGCCATGGTACTTACAATTTATCATCACTACTTGAAATAAAATCATCGACAACAATGTGGCACGCTGTTCGCCTCTTCGCAGCCATTGTTCTTTACGCCCCGGTTCTAGGGGACGCTATATACGGCTCGAGGATTCAGGACATCATGAAGAAGAAGGTAATTGTGAGTCCTGCGGTCGATGCGGCTCACGCACCCCCAAAAATTAACCCTGACCTGCTGACTCTTCTCAAGATTGGGAAGAACAAAGATTCGATGATCCCAGTGCATATGCATCACCGAGAAATGTATCTCCCTTCGTTCCTGAGGAAGGGCAACGATGTTGTTATTACAGCACCTCTTCATCCTGAATTTCTCTGGACTTGTAGGCAATGCGAATTTAATGAAGATATTTGGGAGAATCTTCCGAGCAATGAGGCGAGTGAACATAGGTCCCTTGAAAAACGTACCAATGAGACATGAATAAACAAAAAAATTTCAAGATTGTATTTTATTTCCTGGGTTTATTTCTGTAATTTTGGGATGGAGAAGGCCTTAGGGAATTACACTCATTTATTTTTTTATTCTGACTATCACGATGAGGTGGGTTGAATTAAATTAATAAATGAAGCTATCCATTAATTGATAATATTTGGCTGTCTTTATTTATTTAGAGTTCTCAGATGAAAATAATACATTGGTATTGTAAATTCAGTGGGACAGAATGGAGCAGCCCTTGAGGATTCTCCTCATGATGATTTTTCTTCCAGCGAGAGTAGACATTCGCTTTGCATACCCATGAGTTTTAATCCTTTTAGTTTCCTTTGGTCTTGGCCAGTTGTTCCTTACCTGGTGCAAGAATGGCATCGTTCCCCATCTGCCTCCAGCTATTTCGTATGGTGTCAGGGGTAGTTTCACCGGTGGCTTCATACACAATGATCTCGTGGGCAGAACCATCGACCGACTGCAATAGTCAAAGTATTTCGAATATCAAAAAAATTAATTTCCCGAGAGTATGACTGGTGGGGGATTTCTTACTGAACCGTCTGAAGAACTGTTGACATCAATCGTCCGAACATGGCATCAATCAATTTTAATGTATTGCGATGTTTTGTAAGTTTTATTTCAACCGAAGTGAAACTTGGTTATGTTGACCTATGCTCACGTTGGGTGATGCTTGTCGATTAATCGAAATCGTTGACTTCAATGTCCGCACATCGATATTTCCAAAAATCGATTAAATGATACTCGATTTTTTAAATTACGAAATTTTTCTTTTTTGTTAAAGTTTCGATAAAAACAATTCAGACTGTTATCAATTATCCCGCGACCCTGTCGATTGATCATCTTAATTAATATTAAAAGAGGAATAAAATTTTGCAACAAGAATGTAATGGAATACACTGCGACATAATGTAATAGTCTATAGAAAAATTGAAAAACCAAAAATAAAAATTAGATAAATAAATGTAAGTGAAGCCATAAACATTATCACAAATTTACAGCAACAGGTGAAAAAATAAAATAAGGAATGGAACAGGTTGTAGAAATTCAACTCATCATTTATTTTCTTACTTAAATATAATTATCATCAATGCGTTTGAAAGTTCATATGATAATCCATTTGACAAAAACTTTGTTACTTATTTCCACAAATTACCCGCACTCTTCACTAAATAGATAACCAGAACTATCTCCGTTATTACTCATAAATATCATTTTTCATATCTTCGATTAAAGCATGATTGACACTTGGAACAATAGAAGAACCACTTTAGTCATTCAACGTCACTCATTACTCCTGGCCACGTCGACATTTGATTGTATGCCATTGATGTCTACGCAGTATTCATGTACCCTGGGATAATGTGCACAAAATAAAGTAATTAATCGGTGAACATTTATAGAATCTCTCGCATCACTGCATTGAATTGATGGATGAAGAACTGACGTTCTCTTATAGTACAAGGATTGGTCCTTTTCACAATATATTACTCAAATTCTCGATATGCTCTAACGTAATATTGACTTCATTTCTTGTAGTTTATTATTTTTTAATTCTTCATTGAGTTTAAAAGCGTTGAATTACTCTACATTGACCCGCATGAATGAATTGTAATTTTTCCTAAGGCTACATTATCTAATAATTCGCTCGTACCATCACTAGTTCACCTTCCCTCCACTCATCAATGAACAGTTCACATGAAATATAAATAACTTTTCAATAAATATACACGTGATAAATAAACAAATGTAAACATTGGACCCAAGTTGTGGAAGTGTAATAATTATCCAATAATCTACTAGTCTGTTTTTAATAATAATCAATCGAATTAAAATTCGATTTTACACGATGTGACAGTAACAATAGACTAATTTTTGCAAAATAATAAACAAAAAAAAATCCGTTATCATCGTAATTTCAACTACATTTTCTCCACCTGGTTGAGAAGGGTCCCACAATAGTCTCAAAAACTGGAAATTTCATTTCACCCAGATGATGGTGTTATGCATTCATGCATTATTCGTCTCGACATGCCTTCTGCTGACAACAATATCATTCCCATCAACACCAGTCACTCTTGTTGCTTTTCAGGCACTGGCAATAACGTGACATCTCACAATACCAGTGCGAGATGCTCGTATACCATTAACATTCTGTACAGCATTGCTTCACATTCACTAACAAATGTCTCGTGGATTCATTGAAGAAATAGACTCTATTCGTTAACTATGTATCACCTTTAAGTTATATTCGAGTGCCCTACAGTGTAAATCTGGGTACTTCATTCGTAATGAAAGAAGTCATGTACACTTTTATATTTATATGTGGGAGTGGGTGTGGGCGATTTTTTTCTAAATATTTTTCTATCGAGAAAAATCTTGAGAGTTTAAAATGTTTATTTTCCTGTAACAGAACGTTTATTATTTTTTTCAGATTTTTGAAATAATTCTTCGATTATCGATAGTTTTTAAAACATCGCCCACTCCTATGTACGATTTTCGCAGGCCAGATTGACATTTTCAGCGACGTTTTATTTTATTTGGATGGCAAAGCAGTGGAATTAAGTGAGTCCTGTCAATTCACATTGATTTTTTAATGGATATTTTTTCAAACGAAAAGGAGACTCCCGAAAGTTGGAAAAATATTAAAATGCTCCAGAAAGAAAAAAACTGGAAAATAAATCGGTACTATCGGGGAATATGATAACCGGAAATGAAAAGAGACAACGATCCAGCAAATGACGAATCTGTCACAGCATTTTTTTTGGCTTTCGACGTGTCCCCTGAGAAACAAGTTTTTCATGTTGCTTTGATACTATCAGATTGACCCCAATGATCGTCAGCACTTTATCGATGATTAATTCTCGAGGATGACCCCATCGACGAAAGGTCCTCTTTCCTCCGGTCAATTAATCATGCTAAAAGCCTAAAAAAAAATTCGTGACATCACAATGATTTGAGCTTTCTGACGTGACATCCTAATGCAGACCTTTTCGATCATTCCTGATGTATTGCCTGCTTACCATTCTACGGAATAAAGAATAGGTATTTAATGATGTCCAGGCTGGATCGCTTGCAATGTAAAAACGACTCATTTTACTCCACTGGGTACCAGCCAATTCGATACCCGGAATTTCAACACACAAATTTAACAAATGCATTTGCCACATCCGCTCAAAAACTATGAAATATCGAATTTGTTTGTATTTGATGTGATGTTAACTCTCCTGGTTAAATTTCCATGTAATCCAGCCCCCGAATTTATATCCGATCAGTAACTACACATTTTTTACAGTCGCTTCGCAGGCTCAGACGTAGTTAGGCCTTGAGGTGCAGCAGAGGAATCTGAAGCGTCCGCTGAAGTAATTTGGATTTCCGGGTCTAGTGTCCCACCTGTTGGCCTTTCGGGCCCCATTGTTCTTCGTACCCGAGGCGCACGTGTCCTGCAGTGCTATTGTTTTCTCTGAAAAAAATAAAAAAATGAAAATATCAAGGGAAACTGCGTTGTGACTCAGTGGATGAAGCTTCAGAGGAGATGGATCCATTATTCAGAGCCTTTCAAATGAGGACCCAAGTTTACCTATGTCAGCCTCGGATTGCGGCATGAATTCTTGGAGTTCGGCAACGAGAGCGCTTATCTCAGCAGAATCCTTGCGTATACTGCAGAGCTCCTCCTCGTTGAAATTCGGGGTAATCGGCTTGCAGAGGAGAATCGATGATATAACGTTACCAATGTTTGATGGTCCAGATTTACTCGCTGCAATAATAACTGGGTGATAAGCGCCAGTTGATTCTTATAGTTTCACGGGGATTAGAGATAATATTTGAGGTGACAAGGGCGCAGAGAGGAATCGGACGCATGTGCGAAACGTGGGGTAATGAAGTAAAAAAATTTAATTTAATTTAATTTAATTTAATTTAATTTAAATTTTAAGTAGGAAAAATATATTCTAGATTATCTATAATCCTCAATACTTTTGTTCCACCAGCCTCACTCCTCCAGTTAATACTCACCATAATATCCAGACATATCCATGGGCACGATGCGAATGAGATTTTTGCACTTGTACAGCTCCCTCAGGAACAACTGTGATACAAAGAACAGCAGCACCAAATTGGGACTGTCCGCCGGAATTCCCAAGTCCATTGCACTGTTGAGACAATTATCCAGATAAGCAAGGTACTGAGACTAAAAACCCCGTGGACTTGAATACTCTAATTAACAAAATAAGAAAGCTCTTTGACCTTCGCAAATAGCCCCAGGTGCTAGGGGAAAGGATCTCGGTCATTCTTCACGTACATGTTATGTATATTTGCAAATTTTACTGACGTAATTTTTCAACTACTTCCGCAGCTTTTTTAGCCTGCTTATTTCATTTGTACTATTCATTTTGTATGCGTTAGAGGGATGCAGAGAGGAAGGAGGGGAAGCCTTGTCCTACATTAAAAGTACACTCCTCGTTGCATCAACTCTCGAGGTGTGCACATATTCTCGTTTCGCATGAGAGTACTTCCTGTGAGTGAGCTTTCGTGACCGTTGGCTAGTGAGAAAAAACTTCATCTCCAGATTTTTTTTTTCCCCCTTCAATAATTAATTTTTTTTTCACTTCGGCCTCTAGGCAGAGTCGGATGTTTCAAACCGCTCGGTGCCCCCGGGGGTGGGGAAGGGAGGGATTAAAGTAGCAGACGATGAAAAATGGAAAGCTCTTCAGAGGCTCAGTCTGACTTTGTGCATATGTTTCTTCATTGAAAGAAATAAGTTGAGTTTGAAAATTTCATTGCAATGCTGGTTTAATAATGCAATTAGGTTTCCAACATAAAAGAAGTAATTCTCTCCTTGATCTGGAGATTTTCTCATGTTGAAATGGGAAATTTGCTGGTTGAGGAGATGTAGTTTGTAGAGAATTTTGATGGGAAATAAAAAATTAATGCTTGAATTTAGGCGAAAGTGGGTAATTATTCTCCATCATAAAGTCTGTAATTCTGGACTCGTTTGAATTTTAGGGGTTGTTGTGCGCTCCGTGCCTCTGGGAGTGAAGACATTATTTTTTTTTCAATTATAATTTAAAAACGTGTGAAGAGGAAATTGCAATTTCCATGGAGATATTGGTAGTCGCGCTGAATAAAATTGGATTCTATTTGACGCAGCTCTCGAATTTGTCAACGCGTTTTTTTCTTGCGAAACTTCTTCAATCCAACTTTCCATTTGTCATGACAAAAAAAAATATCGAGATTGAGTTGCATTTTTTATGTTGAGTTGGTCTACTCCTTCTTTTTCCCACATCTCCATCAAAATTCTTTCACTTTTATTTTCACTTTCAGACTGAAAACAGGGGAAAGACGCAAAGTGGCTGAAAGTTAGGTGGAAAAGTCACGTGTGTATGTGTATGTATATACGTTGGCAACACCACTGAACCGGAATGAACTGGATGAAGACTACAAGCCCTCAAGTTTAAATAAAGTTCTTCTATCCGTTTCGTTGGTAAAGGCAATGCGAAATGTGACACAGAGCATCCATTTGGCCGAGTCTCAGCGGAGAGATGCTGTGGGGCGTTGAAAATGCATTAGATTCACCTCGTTATCGCTCGTATAAAATAAACAGAAATAGAGAGAGCGTAAATAGTAGAGTGAAAAGAAGAAGAAAAAAAATGAGGTGAAAGATTATTGCATTAAAAGGACTTTTCAGATGCTCTATCTATATTTAGAGATATTGAGAGAAAAAAAAAACAAAATAAACCTGTCTGAAATAATCCTGTTGTAGTGTCTCAGTAAATATTTGTCATAAAATATGATTAATGTTTACGCCGTTGAAAAAAAAAACCACCCGAATAAATACGGTAGCCTCGAGGAGAAACATTGAAATGGTGGATCGTCACGCAGATTAAACCTAAAAATACTTTACAAAAGGATTTTAAAAAAACTGAAAATTACTGGAGGCAAATCCCAGTGCACTGGCATTCACTGCATACCATGAATTGACGATTCTGTCCAGGTTTTACCATTCCCAGTTGTAATAAACGTGGATGGAAAGCGTGAGAGAACAATTTTCGCCGGTTCGATCGCATCGACAATGTCCCCCACGTTGATTCTGCCCACTGATAACCCTTATTATCCCGTGGGGCCACAGCTGGAGATTTTCCACTGGAGCGCAGTACGTGAAAAGAGTCCATATCCTCCCATCGTGAAATATCTATGTGCAATGCGACCTGGAGGAACTGAGCCCACTGCTGTTACAAGAGACCACGGGGCAGACTGTATTGTGCCTCGTTCTCCCTCGAGGATTTCCCGCGCGTCTGTTCCGTTGCTTCATTATTTTTTCGTTTGCTACTACTCCTGGAGGCCATGGGCCCTTTGTTTCGACTCTGATATCCTTCGTTAATGGTGGTTTCAGGGTGAATGGAGAGGAAATATGAGTGCCGATTCATCAGTAGGTGTTTTGGGGAGATGTTTGTCGTGATTTGTGCGAGAAAAAATCGATAGAAAAAAATTGAAATTTGGGGAACAATTTAGGTGTGATTTTTAAGTCAATAACTTCGATTTATATTCAGACAGTAATTGTGCTTAATTCATTATTGATATTAATTCATGAAAAAATGCGATAACTAATTTTGAATGATGAGATTCCTTGGAATTCTTGGAGTTGGATTGTTAGAAAATAAATTAACTTTAGTTTTAAATTCATTATTATTAAACAATGATGAGGTGATGAGGCTCACTTCCATTTTATAATTGACATATTTTTATTTTTCATTTTCAATCAACTTTTTTTACCAATGAGAAGTCATTCGAAAAAGTCGACCCGGAGAAGAATTTCTCGAAAATATTCAGCGGATTGATAACACATTTTCCATTCTCTGAATGGAAATTCAAACGAAGAATGGAAAAAAATAAAATAAAATGACTGAGGAGCGTCAAGAGTGAGCTTGGAAACGTCAGTCATTTGAATATCATAAACAACAAGTATATGAAACCCGTGGAATTTTATTCACGAGATGCAAATTATGGAAATCCATTTTGTGCTTTCTTTCAGAGTAAAAAGAATCGAAAAAAAAAAGACTGGAAACCCAGAGAATATCCGTTTTGCTGTTCACTCGACATTGAACAGGATATATAGGTCGAGGTGATGGGTGTTTTGGTTTGACTGATACCTCGTCTGTGGACATACATGCTGGTCGCGTAGTCAAGGGCTGCAATAAAGGCAGTACGCACGTGTAATACAGGAGTGAAGCACCCACGTGGCGATGGGAGTACAGTTGACTTCGGGGATCGATAGGTGCGTGAATTTTATGTTACAACAGTTATTATGGCTCAGGGTAGCCGTGTCCAGTGGTGGAGTGGGTGTTTCGAATAGCCAACGAGCCCTGTAACGTCATAGTAGGTCTAGGGAGGCTATTGTATTCGGAAATTTTCAAGTATCGAATTTCGATATTCCGGGGGCTGACGAACTTTAATAAACATTTCGTTGGTCTCTAGGGGACGTTTGGATAATCAGGCTGTTGGTATGACACTCATTGGGGATTTTTTTCCGAGTGAAATGTCAATGCCATGCACTGAGGGTGGACATGAAGATTAATTTTCCACACGGAGAAAAAAATTTAATAATTTTTATACTGTGATTGCGATAAAAATTATTGTGCTGCCTTACAATTTTGGCGCAAACTGCAGGCCTGAGGAAATTTAATATGCGGTCTAGAAAAATTTCTGTTTCGACTTAGGGAAACTTCTATTTGGGCCTCGTAAAAATTCAAAGTCTCATGCGACATTTCCCATGACGAAGTCCAACGTCGTACCAATCACAATGAATTATCGAAAAATTGTTGTATGGCACAGTAAAAAATGAAGGAAGATACAATAAAATAAACTGACCTTGACAGGAATTTTTTAAAGATTTTTATCAATTTTTCAGTTACCCTTAAATAAAAAATGATAGACCTTGTAATTTTATAGTGATGTTTAGTAAATTTTACGAAGCCACATATCATTAATTACCAAACTTATTACAAAATTTACGGTATTGATAGGAATTTTTATGTGTGAGTAAAATACATTCGAGGTTTCTAGCATGTTCCACCTCAATTCTAGTGCCCCGCACAGTAATTTCCACCGACTTTTCTCTCGGTGTGGAAATATTCTAGTGATTCTATTTAATATTCCAACTGTCAGCCATGAATAAGTTATCTGAGATTAAACGCAAAAAAAAAAAAATTAAATAGTTTTTCAAAAATTGAAAAATCATACGGAAAAGATTTATACTTCACATATATTTTTATTTTCCGAAGGAGACTTTACGACCATTTAAATCCAAGTTTCATATTTTGTAATGTCATATCGACCCTTGAAGGGCTGTCGCTGAGCCGTATCCTCCGACATAAATTAAAATTTGATTTCTTTATTAATTTTTTGTGTCTAAACAGACTTCCATGTCGCGCTGCCACCACATTAATGCCCATTTTTTCATCCCCCATCCCCATCGCAACGATTTTTTTCTCTTCAAAAATTCATGTTATTAGGATGAAAACGATAATTTTCTTTATCTGATCACCGGATAATTGTAAATGCCAAGTCATTCACCCCACAAATAACACAACCCATCAAACTAAATATATTTCTCCGTTCCCACAACCCTCACCAGTTCACTGAAATGGAGTAATAAATTTTTCAAAAAAATAGTTTTCCTCCCTATGCTATGCATAACAAGCACATAATCGTATCGGAAAAAGCGATAGGTAGACATGCAATTGAGCCTCACGCTTGCAACTCCCCGAACAACCACCGGGAATCATAAAATTTTCACGATGCCATGCAATATTGCATATATTAAAAAAACCCGAAGAAGTGGCAAATAAGGCCGAGGCAAAGGGTGAAAAAAAAAAATCAGGGGAGAAAATAATTGCGAGAATTGTTAACAACGATAAACAGCTTCGCGATACCAAATCCATTCAAGATATGCCGCGAGCGCTTGAGGAATGATTTAGTTTCGAGAAAAGAGCCTTCATTACTTCCCCCACCCCCTTAACCATTCTTTCCTCTTCAATTTTATTCCGTCAAGAGCGGTGGCAGTGGGGAGGAGTGAAAGGGGGTAAGAGTGACACGAGTCACCGGACAACATTAAACATTCAGATTTTCATTAAGGCAAGCAAACCGCCGTCACGACCTTTTCTGACAGCCGTTTCCCATGGGATTTTTTTACAATTTTTGAGAAAGTTTTTTTCGTCGTTTATGGAAATCGACGAGAGATAAATTGCAATATTTTTTTGACTGAACTTCTCAAATAATTACTGGAAAAAATGACAATTGAGACTAGAATTTTATTTTCAATTTTTATCCGGGGGAAAAGTTTGAATCAAGTTACCGAAAAAATTGTTAAATAAACTTCAGTACTTCTCGGGGATTGTGTTGGGATTTTTATAGTGATGCGGGGGTTAAAGAAAAACATAACTCTTATTTACCTTCGCATTTGCGGTAGCACCAGCTGGGAAGTGTTCTTACAAGCCTCGACACAGTTTCGCCGGAGTTTCCGTACACGTTCACGCAACTCGGGACCATCTCTTGCCTGTCCGATGTTGATCAGAAGGTCCCGAAATTGCGCCACTTGACTGTTGATCTCCTGTATCTGCTGTAACACAAAACAATACATCCGGGCTTCGGTTACAACGACGTAACTTGGAAATTTAATGACTTGAAATCCAATGCTCATTAATTAGGAACGATGGGTCCTTGATTAATCAACTACATTTGTATCGGGGGTAGCGAAACTAATGGCGCACAAACATTCGCTTTTGTTGAATTGGCGGTTTTTACGCTCGATAAATTCTCAACAATTACACTTTATTGGTAATTACTTCAATCCTAAATTGAATGACTCAATTTTAAAAGTTTAAAAAATCAAAGGTGAAGATGTGAAGATCGTTTCTCTCAACATTTCAATACAGAAGGCAACGAGCAAAGCAGGAGAATCATTTTTCAATTAAATACAGTTTAAATGTATTTTTCAATTCAGGTGTAAAATCAGGTTAATGAGTTTCCCCTTCTGTTCTTTCGAGTCCTCCGCTCTCGGAAAATTTTGAAAAAACCAAAATTTTCGTGACATTTACCAATCCAATATGTTTGTCATCATGTAATCTGCTGGTTGATGGTGTCGGGGACTGCGTCATTATCCCTGACTGTTCTCAAAGGCCCTCCCCGCGGCACACGAACCAGAGATACGTAGAACAATTGACCAGCATATTATCTCGGCGCGTGCCGTCGTAACACATCATCCCACAGCAGCCGAGTCCGATACTCGTCCATCGACAAAACCGTCACTGGTACGTCATTGGCATTAATAGAACCAATTGCCTGTGCAATTAGTATCAATTCACGTAATTCACATCTCATTGCACGACAGTGGGAAGGGATGAATAATCCTACAAAGGAGGGAGAGTGGCACTCAGGTTGTAGCCATCACTGGCAGCTCCCGGCGTTTGCATTACCCTTGCAACTAGTTATCTCTCTTATAACCAGTGAATGTGGCCTAATTAAACGAATGCCTTCACCCCCTGGCTCAGTATCAATCCACGATTAACACAATTATGCACGTGAATGACGGTTATAAACAGTCGTATTAATGAGTGAAAGTTTTGCCGACATTTGCCAAGGACTCGAGGCCCGGATTTACACTCAACGAGCGATTGTTCCTCATATTAAATTCCCTATTTCATCTCAATCCTCCGGCCGACTCTTGTCTCCGACACTTTGGATTTTAATCAAACTCCCGAGTGTCTCCTTCAGGGAGACTCGTTAACCGTTCCATTTTCAAACAACTTGTCAAAGTTGAGATTAAACGAGAACAGGGGATTAATTCATTTTTAATGGAATTGGCGGTAACAGCGGTTTTTTTTTTTTAGATTAGTTGTCAGTCTCCTCGATTGATGAATAGTTATTGGGATTTAAAGGGCAAACTTTTTTTCCCTGTCTTTGGGTAATTTTCATTGGTGACTCAGTTGTATTGTCATCACCCGCACCGCGTGGATTCGCAAGACTAAATGTCGGGAAACGCGCGCGTTACACCGGGCTTGGATCGTGGGACCATTCGCTCATTTGGACCTGCGCGACGGGCTGACGCGTGCGAGTACTGTACTACTGGGCCATTTGGAATGGGTTTTCGGGGCTTTTTTAAGGAGTTCGGGGGTGAATAATACAGTTGTGTTGTGGTTTTACTAGGGGAGATTGAGATTGGAGGGGATTTTTCCAGATACTGCGGTTGATTTACTTTGAAATAATTTATATTGTTAAAAGCCCCGTGAAATTGTTTTTGTACAGTGCCATTTTCATTATTATTTTTATTTCGGGACTGTAATAAATGGATAAATAACATATAAATTAGTTCAATGGTGGAATTGTTTTGCAATTTTAATAGCCAGGAATTTATTGAAATAAAATTTAACGACTTTGTGATTTTATGGAAAAATTAAATTTAGTAATTATTCATTTTGTTCCCTCGCATTAATTTCACTCTGGGGATATTTTTTTAGTTAACAGCACTAAATAACTTTTTCTGAAGATCCGAGAAAATGAAGTTTTCATTGTTCGGTGAATAAACTTTCGGAATCCGGAGGAAAAGATAAATCTTCACAACTCCACCTCAACTTTTCTTATACGAGAATGGCTCATAATGAATTCAATTCATGTTGGGGTTTGATATAGTTGATTCGTGATATTGTTAAGGAGTTCGAGATGAGTGATATACAGTACCTGAGTGCCTCCACGAGGGGGATCAAGATCTCTAATCCGAGTTGAAAGGAAACCTGTTGGTGGATATTGTTCGGAATAACTCATTTGGCAGATCCTGCCAAAAAATATAACCATTTCTCGTTCGTAAATGGATATTTGAAAAAAAAAATCCTCGTGCAAGAGTCATGAGGAAAACTCCAGTCGGAATAAGCAAAGTGACTGTTATGTAAAATAAAATATATAAGGCTGCACAGAAATACAGAAGAGAACGACTCAAGGGGAGGGAGAGCACTTTTACGAGCTGGTACAACCTGAACAGGTGGAATAAAACCAGTGAAAGGGCTTCCGTAAACGAGGGGGAACTTGGAAAAGCCTATTTTACTCCCTTTACTGTGTTAGAACTCACTGTCGCTTTGTTACTTTTTCACTCAACCAACCGATCCCCTTCCCCAACATCCCCTGCCTCTCGTTTTCATGCGCTATTTCGTCTTGATGGGGTGTATTTTGTTTGGCGACTACGCGCAACAAGCCACAATCGCGGATAAAAATGTTTATCCTCATTATTTTTTGTCACTCTCTCTACTTCGTACTGCTTTTTTTTTTTTATTCACTCTCTCTTCGCGGGTTTGACGGGAATTTTTACGGTGGATTAGCGCTGGCTTGTTTCCACATTTGCAAACCACACAGTTAAGAATGTTTTGTGGAATTTTAATGAGAACACTTTTTCAACGAATTTCCACAGTATCTCCGCCATGATACGTCACACTTTGATGTGAAAATTAATAGAGAATAAAAAATCCAGTGTAATTAAATTGATTTTGAATATTTGAGGCAAATGATATCGACTGTTTATCGTTATTTAAAAGTTTTTGTGAACAAATGCTGTTGAAAAAATTTTTTTCCGCGAATGTCTATCGTTCGGAAATGAAAATTCGACACCACTTTAGAAAAATACTGTCTAGACTTTCCACGTGATTTCACGCTTTCTTTTTCAACACTACAGTTAGACTCCAGCGTGATATTTGATGCCTTTGAGACATGGGATATACCCACCCTCCAGTAGCATCAGTATCTCAATGGGCGAACTAAAGGGCCGAGAAGTGAGGGGAAAAAGCATTGAGACCGATTCTGATAAATAAACGTCGGGGACATTATTCCCAGTCATGCGGCATCGAAAAAACAAGGGAGTTTGGACTCCAGTCATTTGAGATGAGGTTTTTTTTCATGAGAAAGGACATCTCGCGGGCATTTCGGGGTTTTACTGTCATTTATTCACCGACGAAGGACACACCTTGATTTATTCCACTCGAATTTTGCGGCGGATCAACGAAATTGTGAGGGGAAATTGAACAAATCTAAATATCATGATTCGGCGGTTTTTGAGGATTAAATAATAGTCTTCATTTTATTTAAGATAAATTTATAAAGCTGACAAATGTTATTTTCTTGTCCATTATTTCAATAAGTAGCTGAAAGTAATTGAATGTGATGGATACTTATATTTCACCCCTTATTTTATGAATGAATGAACGAACGTGCAGCAATTTATCTTTATTTAGTGAATGAGGGACAAATGAGAGCTCGCGATCCCACATTTCTTCATCCCTTGAACATAAAAGATGGACTTCCTGATATTTCATCCTAGCAATCTTAATATGTAATGATTTTTCTACGAGGGGAGGAGTCTGGAGAGGAATAATCGTAACTCGATGCAAATGGAATTTTTTTTCAAATTTTTTTGACACCTAAAATCTGGCGCAATTTTTACTGAATATTTTTTTCCATGTGCTCCTCACGGAGGAAGCAATAGGTCAAGTGATTTCAATTAAATCGAAATAATTCTCATAATTTTGCAAAACCAATCAATCGCGAATAGTCGATAAACCCGAAAGGCATTCTTTCCACCGCACTTGAATTATTCCGAACAACTCAGAACGTAAATTTCAATAATCACGGAATTTATATCCACCATTGTTCCCCTCGACCACTCATTTCGCTCTATTTTGCAATAAAAAATTATCTTACTCCCTTCCTGCATAACCCATTGAATATTTCACACTGGATTGAATAGAGAGTGAATTCCCAGATTGACCATTTTCGATTTTCTCCCATTGTTTCATTGAAACTGTGGAGTACAGTTGGAACCTGAATTTCTCGTATCAAACTCACCCCCGCCCGAGTCCTTTACTCGTCGTGGCTCGGCAAAGTGCGAGCTTCATCCGAGTCTGCCCTTCAACGGCGACAGAGCCCTCATCGATTGAGGAAGCAGTTCGTACTTGTGACACGATTATAATTGCTATTGTCTCAAAAATTACCATTCACCTACACCTGCGCTACTCTATTAACCGATGACCCACAAAAACATTTCCATCAGCAGGCGACAGGCTTTTCTATCCTCGCCACTCTGACAGAATGTTTTCGTTTAATCTTAGTAATTGAATTGAACGTAAATAACAACAGCATGAAAAAGTACAACATAAAACCAACAGACCTGAACGGAGTTAAAGTTGACGCACCAGCAGCTTATTGACTCCCACACTCATGGGAAAATTCAATAAAAATTATCACATGCACGGAGAGATAAATTCTTGAAACATGACGTGCCTGTTCTGTAATCTGTCAGTCAAACCAATATTCGGTTGAAATTGCGGAATAGTTATGCACTTTTTCAGTGAACTTTCAGGAAAAGTCGAGAACGTTTGGAACGTTCAGTGAAAAAATGCGTAACTGTTCTATAATTTTGACTGAATGCTCTGTTCACTGACTTTTTCTCTCCATGTAGGGAGATATTTTATAATTTCACACAAAATCAGAGAAATTACACCGTGAGAAAAATCTGACAACTTTTCTAATGTCATTCCCATAAAAATTACTATGTTGCCTTACAATCTCGGAGCAAACTACAGGCCTGATAAAAATACTATGCCGCATAGTAACATTTCTTTATCGGATTAAAATTCAACGTCTAATGCAATATTGCCCATATAAAATAAACTGACCTTGATAGGAATTTTTAAAAATTTCTATCAATTTTTCATTTATCCTCAAATAAAAAATAATAGACCTTCAAAGTTTATAGTACTGTTTAGTAAATTTTACAAAGTCACATATCATTAATTACAAAATTTATTACACAGTTTACGGCATTGATAGGAATTGTTATGTGTGAGTAAAAGACATTTCATTGCACCTCGATTCTAGCGCCCCGCACAGTAATTTTCCAGACTTTTCTCTCTGTATATGCTCTATCAGCTCTAGAATGCAGAATATGATATTGTATATTATATTATTTTTTATATTATATAAATATAACGTTTATGGAAACCCAAAACGTTTAAACACTGATAGACTTCAGCATCGACTAAGGCTCTTTGTACTTGTGACCCGATTATAATTACGATTATTTCAACAATCATCGATCGAAAAGACAAATCCACCGGAAAACAATTCAATCACCGTGCAGCTACGTCCTTTCATCATCCCCACTGTGTTGGCATGCTTTCATTTCATCTTAGTAATTAAATTACACGTAAATAACAACTGCATGAGAAAGTTCAACCCCGTAAAAACAACAGACGTTAACAGAGTTATTGTTGAAGCCCCATCAACTTATAGACTCCGAGTTTTAACAAACTCGTTTATTCACATCATGCGAAAATAACACTATAATTAAATTAATTACTCGCGTCAGTGTTCAATTAACCCGGCTCAAAATGCACAGCCGTAAAACATTTTGAGTAATTATGGTTGCGATACTGCGGCCCATTGGCGTACCGAAATTACCCCTCGTATGAAACACTCGCCGACTGATGGAGCATCAATATAATCAATTTTACGAGACAATGTATCATTTCTGTCGTGTCGATGCTGTCGAGGAATCGACAGTGAGAGGATAAAAATTTATCACTCCGCGAGACCTTGAGAGTAAAACTGGGTGAAAAAGGGGATGAAGAAGAACTGTAAATGTCAAGATTGATAGCAACGTCGGGACTGATATGACGTCGATATTTTTTAATGAAAAAAAACAAACGTGAGATTGCAACTTCTCACGTCCAAATTCCCCGTAAATTTTTTTTTTCACGCATATTTATTTTCCAGATGTTTGTTTGCACACAGTTATTGGCTGTAACTCATTGGGTTTTAACACCTGAGCCGGGGATGGGGTAACTCAGTCAGGAAATTAGTCGTTGCTGTCGACAACGATAAAAACCAGTGGAACGAGATAACTCGGTGCTGTTAAAACGAGACGTAAAAATTGTGATGCGCTGGGAATAAAAAAGAATTGAATGAGAGTGCACAGTAAAGCAGGACTCCATTTGATGTCTTTGTGTGTATTCCCAGGTGGAGTTTTACGGAAACTGCTGCCTTGACCGAGGACAATAGAGAGAAGCTGAAGGATCGCGAAGACAAAGATTCTACCGTTCTCCAAGGTCTCATTCAAAATATCTTCCTCATTAACTCAAAATGACGAACTTGGTAATTTTCACTTGATGGAATTCGATTAGCAGTGTCTTGGAAATTATGGGAGCGAAACAGGTGGTTTTTTTTTAATGAAGGGTTTAATTTTCCTGTGTTTGATGAGGCTGTTGGTGATCATTGTTTCAATAGATTTGAGGACTCAATAATAGTCTACATATTTTCGATTATTTTTTGACGACAGATGTGGAAGTATTAAAAAATAATATTTTAAATACAATACTCAATATTGTTTATCAAGAGTGAGGTGTTTAGTTAATGAACGAGTGGATGTTTGGGAAGTCTTGGTGACTCCGAATTTGATTGTTATTTTGATGTGACGCAGTTGGATAACAGAACATATGATATAAGGAGATGACTGTTCTCCTTTGTGTTCTTTGTGACTGATCTAAGTATTACTCTTTTAACTATTGAACTCATAGTTAAGTTCTCGACTGCTCTCGAAGAGGAAAGACCTACAATAAATTGATGTGAGATGGATGAAATAGTGAAGAGTTAATGTTTTGTTCTTTCGTATAATTTCGTATAATTGAGCGAATGTTAAAATTTATTTCGGCGCTAAGTTTTCAGTTTATATTATGTGTGTGTTTCTAGCATAAAAAATGTGAGTGCAGAAGGAGACGTGTGTGCGAGATATGACAGTTTTATTACGATCATTTTTAGGGTTTTTGAGGATTTTCTGTACCTCATAACGGTGGCCTTTGCCCGGCCATATTGCCTCGTCCTTAGGACAGGCTTGCATTGGTGTAGACTGATTGAGAAAATTGATCTAAAAAAATAAGGAAAATAAGTGCGTTTTCGGGTCTGGAAAATCGGGATGAGTGCACTTGCGACTTGACTAGTCGCGCGTGAGAATGCTCTTCCTCTTTTACATTTTATTGCAAATGGGATAATAGTTAAATGATCAGAACTGTAAATTCCATTTTAACGCTTTCATTTTATACGCTGGAAAGGCACAACCGCTCTGCCTCGTTTTCTTAAAGAAACTAATTAAAAAACTAAAGGAATACAACACCCTGGACCTGATGTCTCTCATGCACCTCTGTATACATTTAAGAAAACAGAGCATACACATCACCCCCAAACTTCCCAGAATTTTCTCTCATAAAAATATTTTCTACTCTCAAGTGGAAACACCAGAATAAAAGAAATACTAATCGTCCAAAGACCTATTCGTTCTATTTGAAAATTAATTTTTGATAAACATTCGAAATGTAAACTCCAATACATTTTTTATAAATTAAACTGTAGCCTATTTGCAATAAATTTAGTTACCTCTTTAAAATAAATAAATCCTATTCCTTTATAATTTTGATCCTACATTGATTGCTCTGAAACCAATTTCACTTACTGCTTTCCAATCCTGTACCGCATATTCCAACAAAAGACAAAAAATTGTACCTTCCAACTCTAAAAAGCCCGTCAACGTGAGCAGTAAAATGAGTTGCCACTGCATCGATGGACGATTAACGAAGGAATCTGGATCAATCAAGCGATAGTCGCCCGCTGGGCGAGAAGACTCTCCATTCCATTGGTTCAGAATTCCAGCAATATTTGAAGGAGCGTCACGCGCGATTTCCGGAGCATCGTTTATGCTCAAGCCCGCAATACACGAGCGACTCGATTATAAGAGACCATTCTCCTTCTTCCCCGACGACGAGCTCTCGTACCACCCCATTGCCCTTCCCTCCCTCTTCACCTCAACGCCCTGCAGGTACCAAGCATTCACCACTCGACTGATATCGCTGGAGAATTATGCCCGAGGGTGAGGGATGAAATGAGAGCGACATATCGAGGCCTGCGTTATTTCTTTCATTAGAAATGTCCGCGCGTATCTTTGACTCATGATTTTCAATTTTCATTCGGGATATTTTATTGAAAAATTATAAGTCGGAAATTTGAATTGTTTTTTCATTGAGAAAATTTTTGTCACAAAATATATTAAGTGTATACATGTATAAATATATATAATATATGATATATATTCTATATACATAAATATTCATATATATTTATGTGGACATTTATGTAGAGATGTATACAATATAGAATATATCTCATATATTTATGTATATGTATAGAATATATTGTATATTCTATATGTATATTGTATAGATGTATACAATAGATTCTATATCGTATACATCTCATGTACATATATATTTTTATTATTGAAAATTATGTAAAGAAATGTATATTCTCGCAGAAAAATATATAAACATTTCTGTGGAAAATTAAATAACATAAAATACAATAAAGTGCGTTAAGATTGTAATTCTCATTTCATGGACAGGATATAACGCGGCGGCATATATCGCTGACAAAAAACCTTTCACCAATTTTTTTACAGCTTATTACACCGAAGGGCCAAACTCCCAGTGCCTTTCACATATGAAACTCTCGCACAGTGCCCTCCCCGTTTGATAGATATGGCTTGGACGACCAGTGCATTTTACGATGGGGCATATAATATGGAGCACGTGGAAACATACGAGGAGATAGGAGTGCGGAAGTGATGTCGTGAAAGAGTTCTGCCGGGGATATCACATGCTCCTCCGGAGTATTATCACGCAGGGGGGAGAGAGAACAAGCACACGCGCGCACCCCACCGCCGGAGTTTATTCCTGCGATGGATGGAGTTGGCAAACGCCGGGGGACATTGATTAACCATCAATCCTCGGATGCTAAAATGCTCTGGGAGCCAACGCCGGTGGACTTTTTGCAGCTCCTTTTGGCCGTGGTGAGACTGTCTGGGGTGTCTCATGCGGTTTGATATTATCACTTAATGGAGTCATCTGAAGAGACGAGACGTGATCTCCTGAGTGGTAATACCTTAAATGGGGGATAAGGGCAAAGGTCAAGTTTTAGGGGAGGACGAGGACGATTCAAGGGTGGCTCTGATGGTTTCGCGTATGTTATCATCATTTATTCAATTTTTTGGGAATAAAATTCTCGTGAGGGGGTTGAACTTTCTGTTTTGGGCTTTCGCTCGGGGAATTGCGAGATATTTCGGATAGTGGAGATGATGATTGAAATTGAGATTGTGTTCGGGAGTCTCTTTGTTGGTTGTTGCGGATGCAATCCCTTTGAAGGGGTGAAACAGGGATTTTTCAACCGTTTGGAAGATTCTGAATTCTTTATCCGAAATCACTCCCTAGGGATAGCGTTTGTGCGCTTCACAGATGATGATTGAGATCAGGTAGGGAATTCCTTTTCGGGGGGGAATTCGTTTGAAGGGGTTTAGCATAAATGGAAATGAATTTCGGGAACGAAATCTCTTTGATAGTCACATAATTTCTTCCGCAACTTTTCAATTATGCAAAAATGTTGAAATTCCGAGATATACATTATCAAAAATTCGGAGATAAAATTGATGCTATGAAAGTCCTCATTTAAATTCCAGCCGCAGATTTGTCAGAGGAATCTCATTTCCCTGAACTTCTACGAATGAATTCCACCCGAGATGTTCCGCTGAACACGAGGTGAATTAGAAAATATAATAGTCCTATACGAGAACTGAAAATCATCCAAATCATCCCTATAATGAATTGCCTTTAATATTTATCATTTAATTTTTTTTAAATTATTATATTACAGACTTTATTTTCAATTTCCCGGAAAAAAATAAACGCCAAAATATTTCCAAATGTTCACAGTTACTTAGCCTCAATTTTGCTCTGTGAAACCAGCCGTATCACCCAGATGTTATCATTTCCAAGGAGCACGTCTGAAGCATTACCAGGTCGATCGTCCGAATCATTGGTATTATACTTCAGAGGGAAAAACAGGGAGAAAAGAGCGAAGATTAAAGGCCAGATTTCGGGTTCGCCAGTTTTCTCTCATTTATTTCACCCTCCTCCTCCCCGCCCGTCGAAACGATCTTTCGTTTATCAAGTGTATAGAAAGGGAACAAGCGAGAGAGTCAGAAGGAAAAAAAAACTACTGCACAACGGAGGTTATTCGTTATCAGACGAATGCAATCGATATGTCCCCCGTGATATTGCGCTGCTCGGGGATTCCCCACATCCTCCACAACTCCGCGCACGATATCGCGTAAGGCAGTGTTACCTCTCGGTGCACCGGCTCATGCATAGATACCGAGCACTTCAGCATGTGAGAAAAACCTTTCGTACGCAAATTTTTCCTTCAAGCGACCCCTGATCGCTCGGAAATGCGAGGAGTCATATCTTCGGTTGGGCGAATAAAATTATGATTGTGGGCGGGGGTGGGTGGAGGGAAGGGGGGAAATATCAATTTTTATAGGATAACTATATCGGGATCTGACATATTCTGATATGAGAAAAAGTGGAGTATATACACGAAATAATTCTATAGAATTTTTTATAACATTTTTTTATAGAATTTTTGACAGAATTTTCGCGATAAATTTTCCACGACATGTGATACTTTACATCAAAGAAAATTTTATTGGGGAGAGCGAAGCCCTGAAATTAAAGAATCATCCCTTGCCCCTTGGTCCCTTCGCTCGTTATTTTTTTTTCTGTGATATGAGCGAGAGAAAAGCCCCGGGGAGCCACAACTGAGGGCATATTGAATAATTACCGACTTAAACGTTGGCTCACCCCACCCATGTGGGTGTACATACTATCCCCGAGAAATGTTGAATTATTCTAACGTGAAAACATGGGATAATACGTTATAACGCATGCTGCATGGCTCAACTGGGGCTTAATCTTTAACTCGGTGGGTCAGTGAAAGACTGCAGGTGAGATTATTCATATTTTAATTATTGGTGGGCGGGAGGGAGGGGGCTTTTTTTTATTGCAGTGTTTTCCCTGCATATATCTGCTAATAAACAAATTAATTAACTGACAAATAAATTAAAAAATAGTTGTGATTATGTGGCACGTATCACTTGGATTCCGACGAAAATGGCCCGACTATAATTGATTTGTACCCCTGAAATGTGCCATTAGTTTTGTAAAAATCATTGACACATTCAAGAGAAATCAATTTTTTTTTCCGCAGAATTTCTTTTCGAGTACTCTCGGACTGTCCCAGAAAATCACTCTCCCGACGTTTACCCCAGATTAAATTCACGGATACACCCCCGAGTTTACTGCCCCACTCTCATTCTAGTAAAAAAAAAAGTACGTTGTGTATCTGAGGAGTTTGAAATCCTCAGGATGCAATGGTGCAAACCGAGTCTGCTGGCGGCATTCACCTCGATCGTCGTAGTCCACGGACCATATCAAGCCCCAAACCCACCCCTAGATCCATGTGTACCAACGGCATGCGCGCGTGATGTTGCAACGTGCCACGGGATTTGTCCCTGACCCGCTCTTTCTCTCTCTCTCTCGTTCACCCCCTCAACGCTGGGTGTTACATGCTCGAGTGACTTGTATGGACTGGTAAGTGTGTGAGCCAGTGGTATTGGCCAGAAAAAAAGACCAGTGAATTTATCCAACATTGAAAAATCCAAACTGCAGCCGCAGTTTATTCCCATCGCTTTGGCTGCTTTTTGTTTCGTTTCGCTCGACTTGCTAACACCGCGTCTATAACGTCCCTCCCCGTCCTGCCCCCCTCCCCCCGCCCCTTTGTTGATGATGAAATGGTTTGGAATTCTACGGAGGATGAACTAAAAAGAGGGAGAGAAAGTGGAAGATCAGTCTCGAATGTGCCCCGAGGCATATTTAATTTTTTTTCCACAATTTTTTCACTCGCTCCATTTTTCATTATTCTCTTTCAATTTCTATTCTCATCCACAAAGAGTGAATTGGATTTTGTGGAGTAGATGAGGTGATATCTTCAATTCAATAAATTTCCATTTACAAATTAATCGACGAGGGTTTTAAACTAATCGAGAATAATCAATTTGCAATTCCTAATCCTCCGTTTCTCGAAAAAATAAATAAATAAATGGAATCTGTTAGTTCTGGGAGAAAAAAAAAGAATAAAAATGTGACATCGATTAATTGGTCCTTTGGGCATCAGAAATCGATGTTTTTCGATTAATCGACAACCATCGGCCACCCCCAACTCTCCCCGCACTAATTCATGTTCGATTGCAGGAGGAAAGGGATTGGAGGGACGCTGGGGGGTGGGTTTTCCCTCGATAGTGTGTGTTTCCTCGGATATTTCAAGCTCCTGTTTAGATAGGGCATCATTTCGATCAACTATAACACCCTCTGTCCTCATCTTCGACTCGTTTACCATGATTGATCGCTCGGTTGAGGAGTTCGCTGAGCAACTCGAGATATGGAAAGAACAAATGCCCAAACTTTTCGGGTCCCGTGATATACGTTGGCCCTAGATACCAATTTTTTTTTCGCCCACAAGTTTCGCGAATTCTCTCGAGTTGTCCGACAACTTTGGATGCCGATGAGGAGAACCGTTGGTACGTGCCACAGACAACGAAATATGATTTTCCTGACTTTGAAAGTTCTTTTTGTTCCCATATTGTTTTACTTTTGCGCACACGCTGGCGAATTTATTGGAGTTGGAGAATCTTTTCGTACATAAATCACGGATAGTATTTACAGATTTTTGTCCCCAATATTTGGCTAATGAAAAGTGTGAATCGTCGAACAATAATTTTTATTACAAAAAATATAAGACCCGCAATATTTTTTTGCCAGTGAAATCGCTCATCAATCTAAACGAGTGATATTATTTCTACAATCGAAACAATAAAATTAACACATAAATTTCGTCTTTGAGTTCCGATGAGAAAAAGAATTGATACGTGACACAGACAACGAAATATCTGTCCTCCCGACTTCGAAAGTTTGCTTTAGTTTCAGATTGTTTTATTTTTTAACACATACTGGCGGATTTATTGGAGTTTGAGAGTCATTGTTTTCAGATGAATGCGGGAAAATATCTGCAAACTTTTGGACTCACCGTTCGGGGAATACAGAATAGAACTTCTCTAATAACATATTTTTCACTCGAATATTATATGCAAATGATTATCTCCGAGATTTTACGGAATATCGTAAAAAATATTGCCCGGATAATCCACTTGAAAAAATCTACTGTCAAGTAATGTTTATTGATAAATAAAGATAGAATACTCACATATGCTGGATCAGCTTTAGCCGATAGTGCAGATGCACGCCGATGATGAAACCTACAGATGCTGCTACTTCGTCTTGAAACTGGTGTCTTCGTCGTCTCCATTCCCCTCGAGCGGGCATTTTTTAGTTACCCCCTCGCCAGTCAGTAAACCTTTCTACTCTCATCCGTCACTGCCTCGGGTTTCCACTCTAACCCGAGTGTGTCACGATACGTTGCCACTCGACGAACCTCACATTTCCTTTTTTCCTTCCTCCGGCTCTCCTCTTTTATTCCCCGGCCCTCCAGCCCTCCCTGAAAAACACCGGAGGACTCGAGTTCAGCGCAAGAAGAAACTGTAAGAGGAGATAAAACTACCGAAATAGTCCAAAAGGATCGGGACTAACCCCCTTTGATTTTTTTGAGGAAAATCGACTTTCGCAAAATCGGATTTCTCAGCCGGTTTTCCGAAGGGGAATGTCAGTCGTGAGGTTTTCCGCAGAAGAATTACTTTTTTTGTATTTTTCCCAGAAGAATTACTTTCCATGTACCTTCATAAACAACCTTTCCCCAAAAATTTCATTTCCCCTTCACTTCAATCTTCAAACCTCACCTCCCTTACGGTTCACTGTTTTTATCGCTGAGGCGCTTCTTCCTCACGCGTTTGCCCGACCCGTCGACCCCTTGGACCTTTGGGCCTTCTCCTTCAGACACCGAGGACCTACTCTGCTCCCTCGTAACACAATTTCTCCGATGAAATCATTCCCTTCAATTTGTAAATACCTCATCATCATTTCTGAATCTATCAGACACCGAGAACCCCCTCTTCTCCCTCTTAACACAATTTCTCGAATGAAATCATCCCCTTCAATTTGTAAATCCCCAATTATCACTCCTCAATCTATCCCTTCCCCTTTTCTAAATTTTCCTAAACATTTCGACTGTTTCCCAATAGTTGAAAATCCAAGCTCATAGACAACAGTTTTAAATTGACAATATTCGCGGTTTCCTATCTGATTACTTCCTAAATTTTATTTTTGCATTACTATTAGTTGAGTGAAAATTTCATGTGTGATTATAAATGTAAATTCACTAAATAGTGAGTTGTGTTTTCAATTTAATTCCAAAGACTTTTCGCCCTTCGAACAGTCGACCTTTGATAATCATTTCACCCAGCAAACCGCCAGGGAACGGCCTTTGCCGCTTTCGTGGGCCCTCTGAATGCCAACACAACTCTCAGATGCGAAAGAAACGCAGAAAAAATATATATTATCTCTCTCACAAAGAATTACCTATTTCGTTCATTCAATAAGAAAAACTAATTCAATTTCACCCACATATGTTGCCCCCGCCCCCAACTTCTTCCCTGAAATTCGCTGGGTAAACCTTTGAAACTTCTCGTGATACCGAGATATTCCCAGCATTATCACAACCCCCCAACTCCCATTTCTCCAGGCAAAGTAAGAAGGAGAGAAGAAACAATTAAACTTGGATATCGAGCAAGTAACCGGCAGCAAATTACCCGGTACCACAGTAAGACTTAATCACCCTAATTAGCCAAATTACATCTCAAAATGATATTGATTCTGGAAAATTGTCAGTGGTGCAAAGCCTATTGTTGATGAATCACGGGAGTGCTCAACCTGGTCCCGCGGATATTACATCGAGTCACGCGACCATCGGTATAAATATTAGTGAGAAGATAAGTAAATATTTATATTTATAAATATAAATATTTACTTGTATTTCTATTTTTGCGGATAGTTTTGCTTTAAGTACTACCTAAATACAGTCCAGTCCAGTTTCTTCCCCTTATTATAAAGCCAGCGCGTTAGATATTTTTTTAGGGGAATAGCAAATTTCAAAAAAATATTAACATTTACCTCGCAAAATGATAAAACTTAAGAATGACTGGGCACTAATTCTCCCCCGTCTAAACCTGAAATGACGCTTTCATTCTAACAGATTGACGGCCATCAATTACCGGAAATTTGTGCCATAAAGCTGCCCTCAAATCGAACCCCTAGTTAAAAGACAATTTGCTGTGGGATTATCTGTTGAAAAAAACATAACAAAAATTGTTCTTTGTCGGTCAACAGGATCATTACCGGCTGAAATAAAACATGAGTGGTTCCCTGTTAATGGACTATACGGCTCAAGACTGCCTCCAGAATATTTCCCCGCCGAATGAAGTAAATCTAGTGAAAATTATGTCTGACGTAACGTACGACTTTTCCCTTCCTTCAGAGAATGTCTATTCCCTCAATAAAAAAATGGTGACATTGTCAAAAATACATTTGAATTATTCTGCATAAATATTAATCACCTTAGGATAGTGATATTCATTATTATTGATAAAATATTCAGTATGAAATTTATTCTTTATCACTGAACACCACAGCCAGAAATAAACATGACTAGCCCTTCGTTAATGAAGTGTACGTCCAAGCCCTTCTTCAGTGAATATTTTCCAATAAATGGAGAAAACCTTTAATGGACATCCCGGCTGACGCAACATCCGACTATACCCCTTCATTCAAAAATTCTTTTGCATTAATTATTCGTTTTTAGGCGCGTGAAATCGATCATCAATAACCGAACAAAAAACACTCAACAATAATAGCACAATATAAAGTAATGATGGAGCTGAACTCTCGCATAAAGAATATTTTGGGGCAAATAGAACCGAATAGCAAACTCTCATCAGTAAAATCTGTCACCGCTGACGACAATGATCATTTTCCCCCCCATCGTAAACAACTCTTAATAGGGTTCGGGCGCACCCCACACGTTCTCTTAATACCCGTTCCTCCACTGAAATGAAAATGAATCAATAAGTATTATTCTCGCACCTTGAACTAGTTCGTGACATTCGTCCCTGTTTTCGTGTTTTTAATGTCAAATACGTGTACCAGCATTTTCTCCACTGGAGAAAGGAGAACATTAAAAGTACAGTATGTGAAACATGAAATATTGTGAATAACTCAGAATCAGAATTTCATTACTTCTAAGTGATAAAGTGCAAGTTATTAACAGTCAACGGGAACTAAAATAAAAAAAGAGCGAAGTGTCGGCTGCACAGAAGAACTGAATCGAGCCACTCACAAATCATTGGACAAAGTGAAGATCGAAATAACCTTTCATCACGGAAAATCCCTGATGCTCCACGCTATAATGACCATTTTCTCTCATCGTAAACAACCCTCAACAGGGATTATGACACACCCCAACTCTGTGAGTACGTTTTTATCCAAAAAAGACAGTAGATGAATAAATTCCATGAAAATCGAAAGTCTATCCTGATGAAACTATTGCAATTATATCCCGACCGAACAACAGTTCAAAATTCCAAAGAAAAACTAAAAGTGACATTTACCAATCACTCCCTAATAAACCCGAAATACAATCGAAACAAATACCCTGAACTCTCCTAATTCCCAATGTTTACTTTCCGCGTTAAAGAGGTAATTAAAATTCCCCGGAGTCTCCCAAAAATCCCAAAACTCAATTTCCCCTGTGGCGAATAACAGGATTAAAAACTACGAACTAGAGCAACCCTCGTTCGCTCCTCCTCTCCTTACCCACCCACCCCCACCCTCCGCGAACATAGAGAGTCCGTTTAATTAGAGAAACAATCTCACTCACCCAATGAGAAAAGCCGGGCACCCGTATCCAGTCCAGGTAGTTCTCCACAGTCCGAAAAACTATTTAAAAAAAAAAAAAAAAACTAAAATGCAAAACGACCAGGAGACGAACTCAAATTTTCGAGAATGGACACGCCCAAGCGATCACGTGCTAAGCCCGTCTCCACGGAAGTTGACTGGTAGTAAGTTAGTACGTAATGGAGAGTGGGTGAGAGTAAAGGGGGTGGGGGGAGGGGACAGGACGATGATAAGAAAGATAGGAATTGGAGGGGATGAGACGGCGCGTTCGTGGCGTTTTGCCAGGACAGGTGATGCGTGTCGCGCGGTGGCTCAGTGATATCAGCTGATTATTCGATATCTAATTGGACTGAGATTCACCCCTGAAACTGATCGCGAGAACTACCCGATCGGTGTGACAGACAATTACTTAAAAAAATAAATAAACAAATAAAATCACGGGAGAAACGACGAAGCGAGAGGAAGAAGCGGTCGTAACTGTCTAGCGTGTATCGACTGACTGAGAGGCAGCTGAGGGTGGAAGCAGGAGGGTGACTCTCTCTCGTCAGCTGGTGCAGTTTCCCATCCCCCCTCGGTGGATCCCACTCACCTCTCTCTCCCTCGCTCTTTCACTTTTTTTTTTCCACCCTCTTCACTCCCTTGTTTCGTGCTTCCTCATTTCCCCGCGCTCATCAGCCCCTGGTGTTGCTCTTCGTACACAGAAGCATTTTCCAATCCCCTGACCCCACCGTCGGCGCTCCCCGGGCGGAGGAAGTGAAGACCGCAGGCAGTTTTCATAAAACGGCCCACTTTCACTCGGCACCCGAGTCCGAGTTATAATCAAACCACTGGACGCTCTACCGGACATTCGTCTTCCTATTCATCCCCGCTGCGATGAAGTCAGCATCTCCACCCTCCCGCCCCGGTATCGCTTGGAGTGCAGGCATATTTACCGGGCCCGTCGGTACCCCACCCGTGTACTCATGCGGAAATGAGATTTTTCCTCACTTTGAATTTTTTCGTCACTCGCAAGTGAGAGAAAAAAAAATCTCGAGAGAGACAAATAACTCTCTAAGGCTCATCCCAAATATAATGAACGTTTTCATTTGACATTAAATTCAACCCCACAAAATCGAGAATTAAGATGAACTTGTGACTGAAATTGCAAGGAATATCTGACAGCCGAGGGACAGAGGGTAGAGAAAAAATAACCAGATGGGAAAAAAGAATGAGAGGATCGGCTGAGAGCGACACTGACGAAGGTAACTGCCGAGTGGTAGAGGGATGAACAGATGAAGCTCTGTGTGGGTCAGAGTTTTTATTTGTGTTGGGAGGGGGAGGGGGGGGGGGGGTCTTGGATATAGAAAGAAAAAAAAGTCGCCCAGCAGTCCTCTCGACTCCTCTTTCATTCTTCTCCTTTTTTTTAGACTCATTTTTGTGAATTTTTCCACCTCGCTTCTCTTTCACTCCTCTCCATGTGTCCTGGGGCAGTCTGACGCCTGTGTAGTTCGGGGAAAAAAAGGAGAAAGGACTTGGGTCTTGTCAGCCCGAGATTTCCGAGGGCCGACGCTTTTTGCTAGTGAAGTAAAAATGTAAGTTTATGCGCATACAATATCAATTTGAAGGTATTTTTTTCTGGAGAAGTACAGCCTCACGAAAAATTCTCAAATTTCTAAGCAAATAAATTTGATTATTGAATATTTCTCCTTTCAGATGCAACGAGACAGGGAAAACCGCTTGGGAAAATATTCGAATGTATTTACATGGTATAATGCGAGATTTCGAATGCATCCCAATGGACGTCCCTCACATACCCCGAATATATTTCGTTCCAGATCTGCGAGAATTTTGTTCTTCCACCGGGGAGAAAAATGATGCGTTTATATTGGTGAATTACGGAGACTGAAAAATTCTCGAGATGCTCGGTACACGTTTCAGCGAATTCGAGAGGGAGAATTCTTTTATCCGTGGTTACTCTTGTGTAGAAATATTCCCTTCGCCGCGATGCAAAGCTCAAGTAGAATGCGCTGAGTTAGGTCGGACACACTGCCACTGGATAAAATAGATAGTGTACACCTTCACTCCCATCCTCAGACTGTGTTGGCTTTCCAGTTTATTTTCTAACGATTTTGCAATTTTTTTTCCCTTTTTTTGTTTCATCCTTTCCTCGTGAGTTCAGCTATTTCCTCCGGGTAAATCCCCACTCCCCTGACTTTGTGCACTTTGATCCCAGGGAGGTCCACAAATCCCGCCACGAGCTGCATTTTGTAGGGTGAGTTCGCCACAAAACCCTTCGCTGAACAGAATAAAGACCTTAATAACATTTCTCATGGTTTTTGACGTTTTACGGCGCTAGGAGTGAACACATAAAAATAAAACCGAGAAATTCAGGAGTTTTTGGGGGATTCAGTGGAAGTAGTACATCGACTTAATCGAATTGCGAATAATTCTGATTTATCTGGCTGAATTCTTGAACCTTTTTATCCTCGAACGATCCCCACAACATTAATGATGCTCTACTGCTAATTAAATTGGTTCATTATGAAACTAGAATGAATATTTCAGTTGTCATGAAATACCTCGGATTACATTGGACTAAAAAAAATATCAACTCGATCGTACAAGCACACAAGACTTTACTTCACCGTCGAGTTTATGTTTGTCGACAAATACGTGAGTGCGATGCAATGCTAAAATGCAAATACCCGACTGACGAGTTGAATTCAAAGAGCGTGGAATTTTGAGGACCTCATGAGGAGGGAAATCGACTCGTCTAGTTGAGTTGATTTTGGGAAGCTCGTGGGAGCTGATTGTCAAGGGAGTTTGAAGTGGATCCCATGCCCGACGTGTGATAATCCGTGAGTGTAATTGATGATTTGTTTTCGGGGGAATCATTATGTCAAAAGTCAATTCAAGCCTTCGGGGATCATATTCGATGATCTTGTTCACGGATTTTCGAATTAATTCGATGTTGTGTTGTGTCGAGGATAAAGTCTCTCGGGGGTGGGTTTATTTACGGTACCGGGAGACTCCTTTCTTGGCGATGATGTATTAAATAACGAGAGCATAAAGGTGGTTTGACCTTTTCTGTATTATCCCGGCGACACTTTAATAAATTACTTGTGCATTTTGTAGTTGAGTCTTGAGATGTTCGAAGCCGATTGCCGATTCAAGATATATTTGAAATTATTTTGCGGAGTCCCGTCCACCCCGATCTATCCGCAAAATAATCTTCAACATTTTTCGCGCTGATCTCCAGCCCTTCCACCACCGGATTTTCTTCTCCTCTAAATCCCGGAGGTTTATGTTCTTCGGTGTAAGATCACTTTCAGACTCGAAGCTATAACTAATCTCAAGCGAAAACGCCCAGCAGTTCGTGACCCCAAGTGTTTCCCACACCGAGTTGAAGTGGCCTTTGTACACCAAGACCTAAACTGGACGTTCTTTTCACCCCCCCCCCCCCCACACACATACCCATCGCTCTCTGTCAGCCTTTCAACTTGTACACTTGCTCCATATATTCTCCCATCAATAACGCAATTGACGAACAATTGGAGCGACACTCTTGAATGTACCTCCTCGTCAACTCTCATTGTAGGTCAAGAAAACAAAGAGGAGGAGGGGAAGGGAAGGGGGAGAGGAGCGGCACCTGAAAATGATAAAGGATGATAACGAGATCGCTATCGCTTACTGCATCGAGAGCTTCGCATTAAAAATGGAGCACGAGGGAAACGCCCAGGTGGTGTGGGGTGTATATCAACCGGTGAGTATCATTTCAGCAATATTCTCTCAGGGAAGATGGGGGCTCTTCCTTCTGACTGAATAATATCTTTCGACCCTTTTCGAAGATTTTTTTAGGGAAAATCCAACCGGGTGGGATTACCCCTGTGTATTCCCACGGTGAAATATCATATATTTTATTATGTGGGTGGATGGGTCTGCGAAAGAGAGAAATAATTCCAGAATTTTTGAGATTTCAATTTTTTCAATTTTTTTTTTAGATAAGTAATGTTTGGTCAATTTTGTTATTTTGTTTTGTTTTGGCGAAGACAGTACATGGGGAGAAAAGTCTGTGAAAAATTACTGCGTCGGGCGATTGAATCGAGGGGCAATGAAATGTGTTTTACTCACACATAAAAATTCCTATTAATACCGTAAATTTTGTAATTAATAATATGTGGCTTCGTAAAATTTATTAAACAGCATAAATGAAAAATTGATAGAAATCTTTTAAAAATTCCTATCAAGGTCATTTTCTTTTATTGTACCTTCTTTCATTTTTTCCTGTGCCGCACAACAATTTTTCGATAACTCATTGTGATTCGTTAAAGATGAGCGCCGAATGTAGCCGATTGTTACCGACGTTGGACTTCGTCATGGGAAATGTTGCATCAGACTTTGAATTTTTACGAGACCCAGATAGAAATTTCCCCAACTCGATTAGGAAATTTTCCTAAGGGACATAGTAATTTTTCTCGAGCCTACAGCTTTCGCCAAAATTGTAACGCAGCACAGTAATTTTTAGCGTAATCACACCATAAAAATTGTTAGATTTATCTCTCCGTGTAAAGCGAACCATTCACAGGCGCGATTTCAAACTAAAAATGTTTATTCGTAGCGTTCGACACTGAAGAGGTGATGAGAAGCCCAGGAGTAATTCTTATCAGCGTCTATTCGTGTTAACGGTCCTTTGGAAAATATCCAAGGGCACTTGGCCCCACATACCCGTCAACCCTTGAGCTCCCATTACGATGTAAAAGTGATGGATTCAAATTTACGAGAATTACATGGTAATCCCCCCATAAAGATATCTCCATCATCAGCTCTAGCTTTGAAAATCTGGCTTAATCATGAAAGACGAGACACAATTCTCCATCGACTTCTCCATCAAATTTCCAACGCCACCAGGCTTGAGTGATGGCTGGGGATTGATGCAGTGGCCGCAAAGTTGATGGTACCAGTCTAGAGGAAGCCCCGCGCTCAGATTAAATTTGCATTCCGTAGTTTTCCCACTGAAAATTTGGAATTGCTGAGACCATATCACCGAGGCCCTCAACTATCGTTTTTTAAATAATGTTAGAGAAGGTATCTTTAAAAAATTAAGGTGTCATATTGTATTTGTCGTCGATAGACAATAATTTTATTAATTTTTTTACCTGGGAGCAGCGTAAAGTATATACATATGTTTATTGATCAGCCAGTGGGTTTGAATTGTTTGTACAGCCGTGACGTACGACTACCCGGTTCAATTCAACATTCTGTGGCTTCTGTACTCAGTAATCGGGGGAGCCGGGATAACTTCGGCGATGTCACGACAATCAACTTGACGCCGCACCCATCCATTTACCCAGAATCTATAAATATATTTGCATAATTTTTACGCGCCTCGGTGAACGAGAAAATTTCAACCGCCCAAGTTTTTCGCTACGCGGAGAGAAATATTCAAGAAAAATGACGTATATTTTCCGTAATTCTGGAGTAAAATACTGGTGTCAGGACTTTTACGGAACTGTTGACAATTTTTTCCGAAAGTTCCGTAATTTTTGGCTGAATCGATTGTGAAAAATTACAATACTGTCGCGTAAAATTTCCCAATTGGTGCCGTAATCGATGAGCGAACTGCCAGAAATATTCCGTAATTTTTACTTACTGAACTTTCGATAATTAATATTTCTTGTCTGTAGATCCAAGAAGATTAGATTGAAGTTTGAAGTAAATTCATCCAACTTCCTGAAAATCCAATTGGAAAACTTACTGAATTTAGATAATCAATATGTTTTTCTTTTTTTTTTTCGTAATTTTTTCCGTAATTTTTACGGAATATTTCTCGGCGTGTACCTTCCCATCTTACTCGACAACCGAGCGAATATCTCCTCCATTTATTATTCCATTTTTCGTCTTAATTGGATTCGCCCGATCACTGACAAATGTTTATTTCATGAAGTTGATGACTTATGGATTTCGTCTAGTTCATTAAAAAAGTTGTTGATTCATGACCAGGTTATTGTGGGTCTGAAAAAAACTTATCTTTACAGCCGTCACCTTTGACTCACCCCCCTCAGGTAATTCGTGATAAGAAAGTTTTATCAAAATGACATTTAAGCCCCGAATAAATTCTGAATCATAATTTCCAGATTTTTATTTCACCAAAAATATATAACTCTCGTTTATGGGAATCTTTCGTGTCTGCGTGCACGCATCTTGACCCCAACAATACCCCAAAAAAAGCCTTTTCATTCGTCAAAGAAGGTCAAGGACTCATTGTCCCGAGCCCTCCAATTCCCCGTTAACGCATTATTATCAACGTCCAGAGCCACACACACTCAGTCACGATTTATGCCCAACGGCATTGGAGGTGTCAAGTGCTTGATGGTACCATGCATTTACGTTTCTCGAAATTCCCCCATTTTGCATCCCAACCCGTAGTTTAATTATTCATGTTTGCTGTGGAATCGAGTGTCACACTTAACTACGTATCACGATGAAAGTAATTAACTCGTCGCTCCCCTTCCCCCTGACACTGAGAACGTCTTCCGAGCAAATGACCGTCTTCATGCATCTGCACGACCTCCGAGGTGATCCCAACTTCCGATTGTACCGGGGGACAAAAAACGAATTGACGAAGGAAAAAAAAATGAGGGACAATGACAAATGCCCGGTTCAATTAGTTCCAATTAAACCGAACAAATTTCATCGAGTTTCTTTTTTCCCTCGTTTAATCTAGACATTTTTTTTACTCACTCACTTGGCTGTATCCGGGGAAGTGCGATGAATGGCGGAGGCCGGGGGGTCATAAGACAGTTTGCTGATTACGTCGTTTTTAATGCGAACTTCTAATAGGATTACATCGGGATGAGGGGAATAGAGTCTTTTCAGGGAAATATTAGGCCTGACGGCGGACGGCGACCGGTACTGAAGCCTTACGATTAATCTTTATTCATGGAACATAAGAAAATCCACCGAGACTTGGTCATCAATAGCCCTTTATTGGGAATTCAACGATCTTCTAGGCACTGGAGCGTACACATGAAATTCATTTTTTTCATTGTACACGAGAAGAGAAAAGTCTATGAAAAATTACTGTGCGGAGCACTAGAATCGAGGTGCAATGGAGTGGCTTACTCACACATAAAAATTCCTATTAATACCGTAAATGTTGCAATAAATGTGGTAATGAATGATATGTCATTGTTTATTTAAGATTAAATAAAAAATTCATAGAAATCTTTTAAAAATTTCTATCAAGGTCAGTTTATTTTATTGTATCTTCCTTCGTTTTTTACTGTGCCACACAGCAATTTTTCGATAACTCATTGTAATTGGTTAAGGATGAACGCCGAATGTCGCCGATTATTGCCGACGTTAGACTTCGTCATATTTTGAATTTTTACGAGACCAATATAGAATTTTCCCCAAGTCTATAAATAAATTTTACTATGCGACATAGTAATTTTTCTCAGGCCTGCAGGCTGCCCCAAAATGATAAGGTAGCACAGTAGTTCTCATCGAAATTACACTATAAAAATTGTTAGATTATTCCCTGTAAAGTTTTATTTTTCTTTCTATTCCTAGAAACTAAAAATGTCGCTAAAAACAACAGTACCGAGTGACAAAGTCTAAGTGACGAATGCCGCTAGTTATGTTCGTAATTACCTCCCCACTTCTCATTATTTTCATTCCCCATCGATTCGCCGGTCCTCCAGTACAAGTTCCTTCCCCAGCTCGACCCTCACTCCAAATAATTTCCAATATTTCATGTGTCGCAAATGAGTGGATGAAAAAAAATTCATTAATCGGATATTCAGACTGCGCAACAGCGTAGCAATTAAATTTCCCTGGGTAAAGGCGTCACATTTTTCCTTTCTCTCTCTTTCTCTCTCAGGCGCGAGTGTCGAGTGGAATTGGATATTAATATATGGAAACTCGTGTACCAGTTTTGATTGGGGATTCGTTAAAAACAAGAATTCTAGCGGTGGCCATCGGTGGGTGAATATGTATGTCCGGAATTTCGAGTAATTCCGGATTTATAGCTCTCCCTCTCTGCGACATGTGGAATGGAGAAGCGGAGGTGATGGTAAAATCCACGATTCGACAATCGATCATTGAGTCATCGTTGATCCAATATAGAAAATCCCCTCTCGCTATTTCTTCTCTCATTCTCTTTTGTTCTCAATGTTCGTTATCGTTTCTTCTGTGTCACGCTCCAATGAACAGACATATCCATCACCCTTTGAGCATATTACCGATAATCGTCGCAGACAGCGCGATTTATGCTCACAAAGGACATCCAGAAAGGTAAATATTACCATACGGACAACAAAGTGCAATAAAAGTCACCAGAAATTCCGGAAGTTTTTCCCAATGATCTCACCCCAATTATTATTGCAAATGGCATTTCGTTCTGTGCACTCGGTAGAGGTGAAATTATTTTATTACGGAGTTACGACGCAGTTAAGTAGTAGCCAGAGGTAAATTCATAGATTTATGCTTTTTATCATCAGTCATTAAAGCCCCCGGGAACGATGGGAGTAATGTGGAGTGGATGGGCCTGCGTCCAATGAGCAGAATAATACGATAAATAATGCAATTTCACCGCAACTACAATTGTCATTACTCGTGAATGCACCAGACCTCTGACCAAATGCAACCAATTTATCGTTTATCGTTCGTATTTTTGAAATATCAGGTGGATTTTTTCATCCGCTCAAAACATTTTCATTTCTATCTTTATATTTTCTCATTATCTTATTAGTAAACTCTGATAGATCAATGAATACAAAAGCGTACGGCGAGAAATATTACGGAATATTTCTCATAATTTTTGTGGAGATAAAGTCATTTCCGTTTTCCGGATAAAGAAATTTCCGTAAAAATTCCAGAATATTTCTGGCAGTTCGCTCACCGATTACGGAATCGACTGAGAAATTTTACACGACAATATCGTAATTTTTCACAGTCGATTCAGCCAAAAATTACGGAACTTTCAGGAAAAATTCCATGACAGTTCCGTAAAATTCCCGATAAATCGTATTTCGCTCCAGAATTACGGAAAAGCCGTAATTTTTCTTGAATATTTATCTCCGCGTGGCTAATGAAATTTTACCAATATTCTTCTACACTTCTTATTGAAGCACTGCCATTGCCCCACTCCTTCTACAATCGAAGATATAATAATAGCCCGCGTGCACCGGAATTCAAGATTGGATTAACGTCTGAATGGGGATAACTCGATGAATGACTCTATAGGAGTTTCGTGTCGGTGCGTAAATTGAGCAAATTACAGAAGAATGGCCTTTCGGTGTTAGCTTGGGCACGGAGATCCCCGCAATGCCCCTATATACATGCCGATTTAACCCACCCAGAGGCTCTCACCACGACACCACCCGCACACCATCAGAAATTACTTGGAATGTCAGCGGCAACTGCATTTTAATTTTCAATATAAATTTTGATTAAATTACGGGTCAAACGACTGCTTTCGCTGTTCGTTGTTAATATGTTTATTGATCGAGTAATTAAAAAATCCATAATCTAATTAATACAAAATGTCTTCCCATGTATTTTCCAGGCGAAACTCCATCACTTCGGAATATCGCAATGCAAGAAGAGTCTCTCGGGCGAGAAGATCCACCAAGTGATGGCCCGATTGAATGATGAATCAGTGATTTCGAGGGGATATGAGAGTCACTGAGTTGCGCAGTGGACAACTGGTGGTAATTACATCCCGAGGATGAATGTACTCGACGATGTATTAGAAAGTAAGAGGGCACCCGGGGGAGCACGCCTCGGTGGGCCCTTGTCGTGGCATCAAGCGCCCAGTTAGTCTCTGAGAAGTTGTGCATTTCACTCGACGTCGTTCCTCGCATTTACCCTTGAACCTTTTCTCGAGCCCGACGGTCCGTCTGCATAACCACTAAATCATATTCCACCCTAATCTAGCAGTTTACAACCTTCCATTCTCCCTTGAGAATAAGTTCTCTCAAGTGCCATTATCAAGTTTGCGGAATGAAAATGTCGTCTCGGTGGTACAGTGCTCTTGTGTTTGGTAAGAAACTCTCCAGTGACAGATCTTTAAAAATTCTTTATTACGGTGCAGTGGATTTGTCCTCAAATCATGCGAATTAAGTTCTTTAGAATTTTTTTTTGTGTTAATCTACTGGACTTAATGAGTGCGTGCAGATTACCCGGGGGAGGTTTTACCCACTAGCCGACTTGCCCTTTAACACGCAACGTAATTTTTGCAGTGGTATACTCGTGATCGTATCGATAAATGAGGTCTTGGGAGGAAGGGTGAGGTATTCATGAGAGAAGGGTGACTGTAAAAATAGAAATTCATTTGCTTTTGCATTTTTCTTGGTGGAGTCGAAGAAATAAGACGACGAAGGCAGTGAGAAATCAGGTTATAAACTCCCTCAGCTCATTGTCCAATGTCATATTTCCATGTCATGTGTCCTGCATGAGCCCTCGCAGAGCCTAAAAAATCGCTATAAAATTATTATTCCACGGATGTGCCCGGCGTACCCTCTAATCCACCGGGGAAATCTCATTTAGTACTTAGCACGAGCATTCGCAAAAGCAGGCGGTACGAAATAGAACGACTAAAAAGAAACACCTGTATAAACTCGCGATAATCAAATAGAATCGATCATGCAGCGTGTGGTAACAGCAGCGATACCACATTCGCGTGGTGAAGAAAAGTGGCCCGTTCAATTTTTAATCCAACTCGCACGGGAAAAACGTTTGCTCTCTCCAATTTTCAGTCCACAGCGCTGTTCAATTTCACTGGATTCGTCGGGAAATTAAAACAGCAAAAAAATATGTAGCCAGCCACCCCTCCCCTCTCTCTCACTCTCTCGACACTATATCGATACTGACATATCGCTGAGCAATCCACTAAAAAATGTTTTTTAATTGGAAACAAACGGTTTTCGTGAAAATCAATGTGAACTTTACGGTGACACATTTTTTTCTTTTATTTCGTTTTCATTTTTATTATTCCATGTAATCCCCTCATTTGAAATTCGAATTTTGCGGGGGAGAATTTTAATGAAGCCTCGTTTCCTTTACAAAGTTCTCTCCCCTATTCCCATTCACCCTCACCCCGCCCGGGGAGATTCTCATGATTTTCGATGTTCTTGAGGAGGTAAAGGAGCGAGAGAATCACAGGGAGATTGGTTTCTTGATTTTACGAATGCAGGAGCTTCCAGTTGCTAATACTCCCATAATTGGGCCGCTTAATCCCGACTAAAAGTCCCGAGGGCCAACAAAGGACGGCTTGGCCACTTTATTGGATTTATTGCCTCCCAGCGACTGACTCGACTCGTCTAAACGACTCCTCAGGATTTCATTAACTTTATGGAAAAACGTCATTACCGCAGTGTCCTGATTTTTTCGTGGCATTTTTTTTTGCTTCAAGGTGTTTGGATCTCATTCTCCTGGAGCTTCAACAGTGCCCAAACTACTGTGAGGACTTATCAGAATAAAACAGTGGTCCTGCCCTGCCACGTTGACAGTCTTGGTAAGTACTCGCATGAGATTCATGAATAAACCACTTCTACGGAAACAATTCATCAACTGAAACCTGTAATTAAGTTAGAAATATTTTTTCCTGTGAATTATGAAAATATTAGAAATATTAGAACCATTAATTGTTCTTGCGACTGAATTTCAATAAATAATTCGTCGAGTTATCAAAAACTAAAATTTCGAATTCGAGGATTCACAAGATTTGTTATGCATTATCATAACGTCCTTGACGCACGGAGATCTTTATCTTTTTTTATTTGTAATATTCGACTTCTCGGTGTTTCTTCTATCGCCCATTTTTTCCCTCGTGGAGGCTTCACGCGTCAATTCCCCGTGGGAAATGAAAGTTCTCGGGGAAGGGTCCGACGACTCAAGGGGGCAGTTTCGTTTGGCCTCGATGTAGGCCGAAACGTCCTAGACTATTTGCATTTCATTCGTTATTTCTCTCCAATCGTTTCCACAAACGGCAGTACTGAAGAGAATGGACTCCGGTGAGAGATCTTCGGGGGATCGTTCATTTCAGTGTCGAATTTTTTCATTCATTTTTTACGGTGGTACGGAATAGAAATATCGTAGGGGGCAGATCGAGAAAGCTCTGTGGACTCAAAAAGTCCAATAAAATTGTTGTCCGTCACATAATTTTTCCGTTTCATGCCGTAATTTTTGTCTGTCAGTCGTGAAGAATCAGGAGCCAAGTGATAAATCAGGAATATATTTATCATAATGTTTTTTGCAGGTGTCCCTACGACAGTCAGATGGTGGAAAGACGACCGCCAGTTAGCTGACAGTGGTGACCCAAACTTCGTCCTCCCCGCGAGAATGAAGATGTGGGACAACATGAGTCTAGAAATATCGCAAGTGCAGCCGGAGGATTCGGGTGAATACGTGTGCCAAGCGACCAGGCCATCATCCTGGGGGCACGTCACTCAGGTCCACGCTATCGAAGTCATGTGTGAGTTGATACCCCACCCCAGAATTGAGTGCCAATGATGGATGATATGTATATCCCCTCGAAAGTTGTGGTCCACGCTCCCACGAGGATGAAATTCGAGACAAGATCGTCAGGAATTTTCATCTGGCAATATCTCCCATGGAATTCCAATTTTTTTTTTCTTCATTTTGCATTGGTCTCCTGTGAACCTTGACATCTTGAGGAGACTCCGAAATGCCTCCCGGGGGGAAAATTTCTCATAGTTTCACTTCGGCATTTAATTTTATGTCTCGATAGATCCCCCGACGGTCCACTCGGTACCAGAAGCCGGCGAACTGGAGGTGAATCTCGGAGAGGAGGTGGAAATCGCCTGTATCGCTAAAGGAGTACCTTATCCCAGCATCTCATGGCGGATGAAGGTGAAAAATCGATTGATGAGCCATTGATTGATTTCTACTTTTGCCAAACGTTCCAGAGACCCCACCCCCTGATTTTTAGAACCTCAATTGGAATTTCCCTAATGCCTTCATTTTTCACAGGACGAGGAGATGAAGCTCTTGGACGAGAGATCAAAATTGAGGTTTCAAGCGGACAATCGAAGCCTGTCCGGTCGCTACACCTGCGTTGCAGACAATGGGGTGGGTGATCCGGCTACTGCCACCATAGACCTTCGCATTCGTTGTGAGTGTAATATTGGCACATGCCATTTCAATCGTCTCCCACAAAATTTCCTTTGAAATAATAATTTCCATTGATTTGTCCTTCACCCTCATCAATTCCTCGAATTTAAATCTGCGATTCGATGTGGCCCCGCGCCAGTTAAGCCTGAGGTTGACTCAACACGTGGACCCAGGCCAGCCAATTAGCTAGCCAGGAAGCAATCATGCAAAACCACGTGTAAGTGTACACAGTGGGAGAAATTTGCAATTACAAATTCTATCTTCGCATAGCCACTGTTTGATGAATGTCATTAATCAAATCCATGGAGAGGTGTAGGTACTTTTGTCAAGGGCGGGGAATGCAGTGAGAATTGAACAGAGAGGAGACTATTAAATTGTGTAATTAATGAAATATTATTCATGATTTTGATTATGAGGTATCAATTATTTAATTTATTCCTCATCACATAACATCATCGCGTAATTATCAGTATTAAAAAAATGCTCACCTCCCATTTTCCATAATTACCAGGGCATAATTGCCCGAGCAATTGAGCACCTCATTGATGAAAATCTTAATGGAACCCCGGTAGATAACTAAAACTACATCCCCTCAATGTTAATGGCTCCCCCCTTCCACAGACAAACCGGAGATTGAGCCGAAGAAGAGCTGGATCCACGCCTCTCCTGGGATTAGAATTCAGTTGGACTGTAAGGTCAGTGCATGGCCGGAGGCCCTCGTCGATTGGTACTTCGAGGGTGAGAAGATTCTCTTCTCATCGAGAATTGTCAAGCACACAGCGGATCAAGTGCACAGTCTCATCATCAGAAACGTGAGATCCGCCGACTATGGCTATTACCAGTGCAAAGCCTCCAATAATCTCGGAGTGACCGAAGCTGCTATTGAGGTATCTGGTATTGCCAATGCCGCTGTGTTCAAGGAGTCCAATATCATATCGCGAAATGCTTACAATTTCATCTGGGAGGTGGACAGCTACAGTCCAATCATCGAGTACCAATTCTGGTTTCGCAAGTATTGGGTTCGTTTCGCCGTTCACCCGATATTTTCATTCTTTTATTTGCGTTGTAAAATGAGATGGAGTTGAAAATTTGATATGAGTCGGTTGACAAAATCCCGGGCGAGTGTTTTGATACATAAAAAAAATTATCATAATGAGAAAATAATAAGTAGAGAATTTTACCTTACTGAGCTAATTTTTCAAGTCTTTTTGTTCAATTTTAACTAATCGATGTCAATGAGTTGCCGTAGAAAATATGTTAATTGATGGAATTCTAACAGTCCGTAATGACAAACAAATGCAATGAAGTTCCATAATGATAAAATAATAATTACGACTTCATATTGCTTCAACTTCTACAAAAATGAAAGTATTCTTTAATCTTCTTTGACACATACATCATCCAAAGAAGAAGTAAAAAAAAAAAGTATTAAACTTTTTTATCATCAGCCTTCGGAGCGCCGTGACTGGCACAAGCTCTTCATTCCAAGCGGCAGTGAAGCGATTGGACCACTCCATTCTAAGTCTTTTAATCTCACGGGCTTAGCCCCAGCTACATACTACGAGGCACTCGTTCTAGCTAGAAATCGCTATGGGTGGAGTAAACCCTCGAAGGTACTGAGATTTGCTACTGAGGGTGCACGTAAGTACTCACAATGACTTTTACAAATTTTGAAATTCATCTACCTCGGATCACCAGGATCCATTGTGTTGTTATCTACTCTCTTTTCTTTGACAGCTCCCCACAAGGAACATTATAAGGTCGAGGAGGTGTACGAGGAGTCAGCGCCAGGTAATTGAATAGAAATCTAAATTCAGTCCCACACGAGACTTTTGAAAAATTGGATAAAAAAAATATAGAACGCAAATATTAGTGTAATTCATTAGTTTTTCAGCATTATTCATTAAATTAAAATGCATTTTTATCATGCATTTCTCCTAACAAATCGACTGGAATTATTTTTCAGCTGTCGTCCTGGGCAGTCCTGCACTCCAACAATCACCATCTGAACCCAGTGGTGCGGATATCATTGTCACAACCTTCATACCAAGTCTGATTATCTCTATCTACGCCCTAATTGACCTAACTCTCACGTAATCCCGAATTACCGATGGAATCTGATCAATATAAATATTCCTTAGTCTTTTGATAATTCACTCGCCCAAACTGAGTGTTATTTATTACAACTGAAAAAAATTGTACAGTAGTTAATAAGTCAATACGAGTGGTAATTAAGAATATGTGGAACTGCAGATATCACTCTGTTCCATTCTTTTTTTTTTATTGTATACACTTTGTGCGTGTGAGGACAGACTAACAAGAGAAAATAATATTAAATGACATATGACTTTGTTAATTCCATTGTCAGTCATTGTGCCTCCCCTTCTCCTAGTGAAAAATGCAATTTTTTCAAATGACGATTTAGTACTGATGAATTCCCTCATGAGAAAATTTATTCTAAAAAATATATAATTCAAATAAATTATATATTTTTAAAAATATAAGCCACGCACTCTACTCCTCGAGATTAAATCAACAGATGACTAAAAATCAGCCTCCAGGAGTTTGTATAGAAATGCATTCAATGGATTGTCCTGTGAGATAATGAAAAAAAAATGATAATAAATTTACGATTTGTTCTGTTGGTTTGTGATTTTTCTTATTCATCGACTGCATGACTTCCATTTTTGTAAATTGTTGCAATCTTTTACAATTATTATTACCTTATTACAATAATAATAGTACATTACAAATCATATCAGACAGATTCACGCCAACGATCGTAGTATGAAAGAAAAAAGGATATAATTCATTGCAATTGTATCTTTATTTCATTGAATGTTCTGCTGTCATCAATCAACCTCGCTTTGTTTTTCATGTTAAATGTGAAAAAGCCCTCGATCACTGTTGGCCTCCTTCGACATCATCATGACTAATAATACGTTCAGCGCGAAATATCTAATAATCAGTTTTTTTGTTTCTTTAAATTCATTACTTTAAGTGAAAAATTGTGTAAAAAGATGAACCTCCGAACGCGATGTGTCACGAGCATTTTCGGTCTGCTCAGGGAAGGGAGATGTACCCGTTCGAATCCACGCTTTCATTTTTTTTTTATTTTTTTACTCATTTTTTTCTTCTTTTGTCGTTTTTTTTTCTTGTAGTAGTAGCTTTTGAGGGGAGGATGTTCCCGGAATATTTTTAATTCCTGTCGGTGGCACGGAGTTTCTCCTCGACAGCCTCCTCAGAGGCCTCCGAGAGATCCGTCGCCTGTATGTACTTCTGTACACCGACGAGGGACTTCTTGAGCGCGTCGAATGAGCTTGAGTACAACATCTTCTTCTTGACTTTTGCTGTGTCGGGACACCACGACATCAGGAACAATTTCTGTTTCTTGGAAGCCTGGAAAGCACAGATCATTGAATAACTAATTATTGGATTCACAAATTCTAAACGCAAGTTTACAAATTCAGAGTACCAGAAAAACTGCCAACATTTCAAAATCAGGTAATTACCTCGGAGGTGCCTTGACATTGATGAGTGTACTCGAAATCAAAAAGTCCATAACGGCATTCGCCAGTACCCCCCTTCTGCAGATCCTCGAGGAAATTTTCGTAAACGGCATCGCGGGGTCCAATTACCTCTACATCAATCTGCTTCTCGTCCTTGATGTAAAAGATGACGTACCGATGTTTCTTGTCCTTCTTAATTTCATCATATGTTGTCTTGCAGATGTCAGCTACAGTAACTCCGGATGCCTAAAAGTAACAGATGGAATTATCAATTCTTAATATTAAATATCTGTTTTTTTAGAGAAGCTCAGTTCTCGTTGCTCTTCTTTCAATAAAAATTGCGCCTAATATTCATTTATTCATCAATGATGACGATATGTCATCCCAGACAAGAATTTGTTTCCCCTTGACGGTGGATTCTTTAACCCTTCCACCCTTGAACCGTTCCAGAATTGGAAATTCCATTGGTGAATAATCAACTCAGTTATCAAAATCGAGGTCAAAGTCAGCTTCGATTAATCTTTCTTCACAACTGCTCGCGGATTTTCCTCCCGAAAATGGTGAGCCAACGACCCTGATATCCCGGTTTAATCAGCGCTCCATAAACCCAAGTAGTTTTTACTCCGGTTTTCTATCTTGTTCCCGGATAGACGGGAGGACAGCGGTCGAGGTACACCTCCGGAACGCGTGTGCCACGTGTCCAAGTGCGCCGATGGATAAGTTTAGAATTGGATCGGACTGCCCTCCCTTTTAGCATTGCTTATTCGCGCGTGGGAAGAATTTTATTTTCGTGAGTCCCCCCGCCCTCACCGCGGTACCGCAAAACAGGGGATGGCATCACCACTGATACCCTAGTCTAGTCACGCCAGGAGCACATCGATGCCAATGGACAACTCCATCAATTAATCTCGAGTCAGAGAGATAGAGAACTCATTAATTTGCCGATTCAATCGCTGCTCAACATTTTTTCTTAATGAAAATTCATACTGATTGAAATATTCAGTAATAAATACAAAATACTTCAGTATCAGATCATAATCATAAACGTCTAATTATTTTAATCCCACATTCCTGTCCATTAACGAAAAGACAACCTCACCATCAATTAAATTCCAATTCATGATTTAATTAAAAAGGTGGGTAATTTCTCTCTCATTAGAAACCGAATATTTCCCCCAAATTACATAACATTACATACGTTTACAAATTTTTTAAATGAAAACTCGGTCATGCTAAAAATCTCATAGAGCTACATCACAAATAGGCTCCCATCCAACTCTCAAATGCTCCTCAGGAATCATCATACTCTCTCCCTCAATATTTTGTCCGGAACGTTGGACTCACCTCGTCATTAAAGAGTTTGGGAAAATCCCCGAAGCTAGCATCGATAAGCGCCTCATCGATCAGCGCGATAATCGATGAAAATAAAATTTATCCTCCTCCCTCTCACCCTGACGACAAAATCCCAATCTCAATACGTCAACGTCCAAGCGTTGAGGAACAGAAGATAAACCCCTACCACCTAATTCTCACTTGTATTTTCATTTACTCCAAGTTGAGGCTCATTTATATCCGTCTGAAGCTTAAAATAGAGAACAGGATTTCCCTACTGTGGTTTACTGTACGAGTGGCCAAACAAAAAGGTTGAAAGAGACCGAGTGTGCATGTATGTGAGTTTTGTTACTTTTGTGTTATGGGACGCGCGCACGCTACGAGAAAATGGGGTAGAGGGGTGGGTTGGTTGGTTGGTTGAAATACATTTTAGAGTGGTTTAGTCTATTTGAATAAGGTCTGGGTTAGAAATAATGCTTGCCACGACTAGTTTCTCAACTGAGACCACTGGAGATGTAATTTAACGAGATTTTTCCCATGAGCATCGCCAGACAACGTGCAAGACCTGTGGTGATAAGTTATGTCGCCAATATCGATGGAATAAGTTATTTGCCAACGTAATGTTTCTTTGCAGAATAAAAATCCAATACAAATTTACCTCTCGAAGATATTACTTCGACATGAGTCAGTCTAATTACGAGTTGGATGCGAAATACTTCTGCGTCAACAATCACTCATTTTCCCTGAACATTTCAATGGCTTCGGTGATAATATTATGAATGTTCTTGTAGACGAATAATTATAATATTTATCCTCTTGGCAAGTAGATGGAAAGAACAATTTGTAGATCAAGAACAAATGAAAAAAATATTTTTCTCAACAACTGAGGATTATCTCGTCAACATCAACATTAGAACTCACTCTTGCCAAGTTAATATTTTCTTAAGAGAAGAAGTTAGACTCACAGATGTATCACCAAGGCTTATTATTCCTAGATGATTCAACCCAAGTTCTGTGGATAATAATTCTGAACAATGTGAAGCTGAACCAAGCGAAATATTCCCTAGGGTGTGCAAATCATTTTCAGGGCGTGTGTGAATTTTATTGGTCTTCCAAAATTCCAAATCATGTTCCTCCTGATCTTATAAATAACTAGAAAATGAAATAGCGAATAATTTTTAATAGGAATGAATCTCAAGGAAGTTCATGGGCCTCCTTTCGCCACATCATAATTCTGCAGTCAACTCTCTCGAAAAAAAAAATTTCTCTCCCAGTGAATGAACCCGTGAACATCATTTATTTCCTCGTACGCAACTCCTGCATAACGTGACGCGCGCACGCAACGACAATGGGGTGGAGGGCTTGTTTGAGATAAATTCACAAGAAGGAGCGAGAGGATTTTCGAGGTGGGATGCGACAGAGAGCCCCGTACGGTCGATCGATATGTGCCTCGTCAATGGGGGATGACTGAGGGCGGGAGCGAGGGCTCCCTCTGGCCCACGATAAAACTACCAAGGTCAGGCAGATGAATTCCTATCGAGGGCATTCGTTCCTCCGAAATTCAAGAAGAATAATCTCAAGATGAATGTCCCCTATAGATCCTCTGTGACCCTGCGCAACGGCCGGTGGCTACTGGTAGTTGACGATTGCCGGAATACTGACAACTAACGGTCAGACCTTGAGAATCACTGGCCATTGAATTCACCGTATCTCTCTCACTCCCGGCACTAGTCATTTGCCATAGAAATTTCAGTCCATGCAACTGTCTGGGGATTATGACTGATTGAATGAATCGGCATTGGTGTGAAAACTGCGGGTGATTATCGGTAATTATTTGTCGTTATCGAGACCGTACCAAGAGGGAGAGAATCAGTATCCTTCAGCAAAATGGGCATAATATCGTGAGCAATGAGTAAAATGCAACTTCTGAAATGAAGAAAAAATCCTGGTAAAAAATTATCTCTAGGTGCTGCCGTAAAAATTATGTACTCGCACTTTATTACTTTCTCTGTTGAATTTTTCATGAACTCGGAATTCAACAGGATAAAGTACAGTAGAAGGAAAAAAAAATATGCACAAAATTGTGAAATTACAAATTTCTGCTCTAAAAAAGGAAAAAAAATCAATAAATCAGGTACTTTTGCCTCCGTCAGAAACACGTGTACATCGGGATCTCCACCTCAATTTTTTTTGGCAATGCTCTCCGTCATGGATCGCCTCATCGGCATACGTTCCTGTCATATCAATCGATAAATCCATCACTACCATGAGCCGCACTTCAAAAGCAAAGAAAAGTTATCTCCACATGGAGATACCCTTCTCGATAATATAGTGCAGCACAACTGAACTGAATCCAGTCCTCGTGCCCAGCCAAAACATTTCCATTGTCATCTAACATTGATCAAGACATCGACAATTTGTTGGCATGCTATTTTCGTCCAGGACAATATTTATAAACTCTAAAATTCCGAAATTCTTCATGCAAATCTTTAGAAACGAGTTTTTTTTCCGGCAGCTGCTTTTGGTACAACTGTAACCATCTCGGATGATAACCCGAGGTAAAAAAAAAAATGTGAAACGTTATAAACGCCATTGAGATGTGTCGTCTCGTCAGTGAAAAGCCCCCGACGACGGAGGAAAAAAAAAGCGAGAGAGTGTATAAATATTCGTCGGGTATCGGATGGAGGAGTCCGAAAAGAGCCGGCGAAGAAGAGTCATGAGACTGAGACAGACGCAAATGAAACAGAACGAGACAGAGTCTTTCACCGTTGGATTATCCATGGGTGGGAACGAGACAGAGATACTCAGAGACGGAGAGAGAGAGAGAGTTGGAGCGGGTGTACCCCCTTGAATTGGCCACGTAATGCCGGCAACTGAAATATAATTCTAACCAGGAGAGTGCAACGATGCATCGAGTCTTGATATTCCAGTTCTCATAACTGAATTATCACGAGGCCTGCGAGATTATTCGAAAAAATACAGCACGAGATATCGTGGATACGGCGGTTTCACAGCTAGAGGAAGTGAGACAGAATGACGATTAAACCGAATATGGTGGGGCCGGACAGAGAGAGAGAGAGAGGGAGAGGGAAGGAGAGAGAGAGTAAGAGAGACGGAGGGACGCGTAATCGCGATCTGTCAATCGTTGAAATTTTTTTTTTTTTATCGATGCATTGAAAGAAATGATTCATGCCCGTTAGTTTCCTGGAAAGGACGAACACGGCACTCCCTTGACAACGACGTTGTTTCACGATTGAAGCAGTGACGAGTGAAGCATGAAAATTCGAGTCGGCTGTGTGACTCACGTATCCCCCAAAAAAACGTGCAATTGTCCGTGAAAATGGAGTCAAATCGTTTGCAGGAGTATTTCGAAGATGAGAAAAAAAAAATGTGCTATCGAGTCGCCAGTGCCGGGATACAGAAATGGCGACTGGCGCGTCCGCCTCCTCTTCTCGCCATAACCACAAAGTTGTTGCGTGCCGGGAGGCCACGAACGAATTATTTCCCCTTGCTCCCCGCTACCGATTTTTAAAGTCAATCACATAATTCGCATTCTGTCAATTCACACCGCACATTAGTTCGATTAATTGATCATATTTACCATTTTTAATAGCAGTCAAAGCCAAAGGGAGAAACGAGTAAACAAGCACTACCAACACTTCCCACTGGTAATCTCTCGACTGTGGTAGAACTGGATACCTTCGGGTTTTCTGTGTCCAGTTGGGGGTCGCGTACACCAACGACGAGGAAGGGAGGATCCTCGAGCGTACAGGCCTTTCTGCTGGCGCACAGTTTTACTGTTAATGCTGTATCACTACGCGTGCGCGCGCATGTGTATAGGCCTTATACCATTGGTCGTTTCCACTGGTTTACCACTACCGCCGGTTATTCACGGATTTACATTTAATTTTTATCCGGAAACATTTGCCAATTGCATAGGATTTTTTTTTCGCGAAAAAAATTAATGACCTCATATTCGTCAGGGAAATTTATCACATGAGATTTTTTTGAGATTATGAACGTGAAAATTAACATTTCGAGAGATGCCGGTATGGACTAATTTTTAGGCGTAGGCAGACGTCACGCGGCCCAACCGGTGGATTTATATAAACGCTATTTTTGAACGGTACAATCCCTTCGACAGGAACATTCAGCTAAATTAGTCATTTTAATTCGATCATTCGGGAATATGCTGCCGAGAATTTATGAATTTCTCGCCGCTCTTTCATGCCAGTTTCATGCACCGGGTGATTGAATTCTCTTGCCTCCGAAAATCCAGGGAATTAGGCGAAATTAGTCATCATGCATGACGTGCCAGTAGTGTCTCGACCAATGGGGTATCGGGACGTGGGGAAATTGCCTTATATGGGCAGTGGCATGCACACCCGACTGAAAGAGAGAGAGAAAGATGGATTATTTCCTCGGTACAATTCGACTATTCACGAAGCAAGACGCGCGCGCACACACAAATGGATCGAAGTGCCACTGTTTTCAGGCACTTTTTTTTAATTCATTGCTCACGAGCTTATTGTCTTCATTGGGGGTTGATGAGGATTTTTGATGCTATGAGGGGGTTCATTGACTGGTCTGGTCGTCAACTGTTTCGATTTAATTTAATTTTCATTTTATTACTTGAAATAAATACTTGCTTTTCATTTTTCAATGCCAATAAGAATTCTTTATTTTCAATCATAAATTACAATTGATAAAATTCAGAGGCGATTTACCCTCACCCTCTATTACTTACCCAAGTCCTCCATGAATACAACTAAAATTATTTTCCCTAATTATCGTTTAATTTAAATATCATTTGATTGACAAGGATTTCTTATTCACTGTAAAATCAATTGAGTCTTTGATGTTCCATGAGTCAAATTTAATGCCATAATACAGATGCGTTATCATCGATACATAATTTTCAGTATTTTTTTTAAACCTAAATTCCATGAACTCAGCTCCATTCTCTTATACGTTCAGATTATTTACATGCTCCCTCTATTTACAAGCGTCTCGCCTTCAACTTTCGTCGTTCACCATTATTATTAAAAATTATACTTACACAGCTCTTCTAGCTTAACAATTAATGGACTTGTCTGGTGCCACTGCACTTAATACTGTCCTTCAAAATCTCACCAATGCTCCACAATTTAAGTAGCTCAAACTAAAAAAAGTTAAATAAAACTAACTCACACGGTAAACTCAAAATTTTTTGTATTACAATATACAAGAATGTTTATCTCGCTGTTTACGAAGTATACCTAGGTAATAAAAGACAGCAGTAGAATGCCAGGCGCACGTATTATTTCTACATTACGCGTAGAAATTCCAATATCAACTCTCAGACTATTCATTCATTCAGTCATATTCTATTTATTCGATATTGTATTTTGTTTATAAACGCTGGAGGTCAGCCAGGTCGTAGAATATTCAAACTATTGAGCGAGAAATTTTTAAGAACAAATCTAGAGTAAAAGATGGGCCTCAACGTGAGGATGTCTCTTGGCTCGCACTCATCAATGTCAGTGCATCATAAACACAATTCATAACATGTACACGATGCACTTTTGGCGAAGAGACAAGCTAAATTTCCAGGAGAGTGCAGCCCACTCACTGATTGAGTAATTTAAAAATAAATGAGATAAACACGACGATAATGATACACGTGAGGGCGAAATCCAGATGATTTCACTAGTTCCCTCTTGCGACTGAAGGAGCTTGTGGCCAGTGTTGCCTTCTTTCATCTTCTCACGAAGATGCACTGGAATATTAATTCCTCTTGATACACCTGTCGTCCAGGCGTTTTGCGACAATACAGTTTCATCATACTGACAACTGCTATTAAATGTACGGGGATTACATTTTTTTTCGTCATACGCTTGTGCTCGTTTTTTGGGGAGGGAGTGTTAGATGAGGCCACGTTTTTTCTTGTAGTCCTCTAGGTTCAGCGATCTACGGGGACCAGTGTCTTTTATATTGCTCACGGGCTTTGGTAGAACACTCACAGGATTACCTGTAACATAATTAAATTAATAATTAGTGTGGTTCGTGAAATTATTCAGGTGGGAGGGATGAGTTGGTATTTTTTTTATAATTTCAAGGGAAGATTAATTTCCCGGCATTCTTTACTAAGGGTACTTACTTGGAATAGGTACTTCCAAATCTATCGTAATATCAAAATTGTGAGCATTGAAGAGATCCTCAGTGCTTTGTTTCTTGGGCACCTCCTGACCATTCTCCTTATCAATTCCAACGATATCCCCCAGAATGGGTGCACTAGCTTTATCATTAACTATTACAGGTGCAGTCTCCTCCTCCTCAGGTTTATACACCATTCTGGGTTTAGTGCTTCGCCTGGTGAATGGATCATCAATCTTCTTGCCCTTGTTGGCCTTAAACTCCTCCATGATGGCCTTTTCCGCCTCCTCGACATTCTTCTTCCTATTCCTGTCGTTGATGTAAGATATACTGGAGATTGTGGCAGTGCGCATTTTGTCCAATTCCGATGCCCTCTCCTCGAGTTCAGACAGTTCCAAATTGAGTCTCGTAGCTGTACTGTCATCCCCTCTGCAGTTGGCAGCATCCCTCTCCCTCATGAGCTGGGCTTTCTTCATTGCGTAATTCCAGGGAGTCGCCTTAAATCTCCCCTTCTCCTGGACAATCTTCTCGATGTCCTCCTCCTTGAACTCGTACACAAGAGCCTCTTTGATGTCCTTCAGCTTGTGCTCAATCTCATCAGATGTTGGCATGGATATTCCCTGGAGTGCACAGGCCTCCTTCCACTTGAAGAATTCAGAATCCGTGAATTCCTGATTTGAAACGAACTCAAGCCTAAAGACTCTTTCTTGCGCCCCATGTCTGAGCTTTAAACCCTTATTAGTCCGGGTATTTCCAAGCTGATAGATCTTTCCGGTCTCGCAAACACCGCTGATCTCGGCGACTCTGTAGACAGGCTTGCCATTATTATTGCCAATGCCAATTCTCACAAAACAGCCCTGAACGACTCTATCGAAAAAGGGGAGGTGCACGAACCTCTCCATTTTATGTCGTGACAGGCGAACTTTATTCAATTCATCTCTGGTGTTCACGTATAGTGGCTTCTTAGGTTTTGTCTTGGCAGATGCAACAGACTTTTTATCATTATCTGAATCAGAGTCACGACTGTCGCTGGATGATGATCGACGTGCTGAAGTTGTCTTGGGGGCCTCCTCTTCAGGTTCACTGTCAGATGATCCACTATCATCCGAGTAGATATCAGAGGCCTTCAGTTTGGTCTTGCTGCCTCCCTTGTGATCGTCATCCAGCTCTTCCTCGTCGTCCTTGGACTGAGCCTGCTGTTGCTCGATTCTCGCCTTCTCTTTCTCCTCTCGCTCCTTCCTCTCCTCTCTGCGAGCCTTCAACAGTGCCATTGCGTTGGACTTTTTATCCTGCTTCTCTTCAATCGTCTTTTTGCGGTCCTTGGACCGCTCCTTGGGATCTGGTGCTCTCTCGTACTTCTTCTCATCCTGACTCTTCTCCTTCTTCTTCGACTCCTTCTGCTTGCGCTGCTCTTGCTTCCTCACCATTCGCAGCTTCTTCTCAATCTCAAATCTCTTTTTCATGGCTTCACGCTGCTCAACTCTTTTGTAAATCTCCTGCTCTCGTTCCTTTTCAGTCATTTCTGCCAGTCTCGCTCGATCCTCAGCGTCCCCCATCAGATCATCGTCGTAGCCATCGTTGAATTCTTCCTGGCTTGAATCTGAACCACTCTGATCAGAGTCTGAAACTTCCCCTGGGTAAGAAAAAAAAATTTTTTTGTTTTCATTAAGTTCTGAAATAACACTAGAAATGTCGGTTAGGCCACTTAACTCTCAACTGCCTTTTAATGATTTCCTTTACAGAATTATTTCTTGGATTTTTATATTTTAGTTTTGAAGAAAATTCACGTACCTTCTTCAGGTTCGGACACCTTAGAGGGTTCATCTTCACTACCACTCTCTTCAGAACTGGATTTCGTCACTTTCCTCTTCGTTCGCTTGCTCGGCTGCTTCTTCTTCTTTGATTTCCCTGGTTTAACAGACCAATCATCATCTGACTCGGTGGTGGCCGAGTCCACCGTTTTCGAATCCTTACTGTTGCTACCTTCGTTCGTCTGGACGTCATCCTGACCCTTGGACTTCCTCTTCTTCGCGAGGGATAAAAAGTCCTGAAGAAGATCATATATTGCAATTGCACCATTTAATTAATTCTAGGCCACAATATGAACGCAGAATCTTCGAATGATTTCCAATGGTGTGGAATTTTTCTGATTTTACTGAAGTAAAGGGGAGAATTGAGATGAATTTGGGAGTTTCACAGAGACCGAAGCCAAGAAACCACGTTGACACTAGCATCATTTTAATCGTTCCACGGTCTAGGACTGCCCTTCAGGGGTTACAGCTACATATATGTAATATTTCAGCAATATGTTAATCAATATTTATGAGGACGATTGAATAAGAATCTTCTGCTGATTTTTAGAATGACAAAAACAAGATGAAAATGACGCGTGACTGAAAAATCCCTCATTGTTTTGTTTCACAGAATAATTGAGGTTAGTTGCTTACATTTTCCAAATCGCTCCCGCTGTCCGATTCACTCTCACCACTATCCGAGTGGATAAGCGCTTGATTCTTCCTTTTCGGCATTTTAATAATGACTTCACTTCAACAAATTGATTATTACTGCCGTAGAAATTGCAACGAAATCCGAGAGACTAGGAGATCTTGGGCAGAGAGACCAATGTTGTCACTTGTGCCCCTGGCGACGGTGGCGGTCCCCAAGAAATTCACGAGCACTGTTGGACAAAGGGAACGCGGAACATTATGGAATGAAACGGAAGACAGAACAAATCGTATTTTTCAAGTATCAATAACTAAGAATCGGTATAATGGTATAATGGAATAACTTTGTCTTCAGCTCAAATGTATTTTTTCAGATTTGAAAATGGAACTGGATTTCTCCATGTGGTGTCATTACTTCAAGAGGTATTTATCATGAAAGGAAACTACCGTGAAGTGAACTTCAAAATGTAAATTCAATATGGCGACAATGTAATGCTCTTAAGGGCCATCACACAAACAATTCCGGAAGCTCACAAGATGCAAGCGTAGCGAATAGGCCAATCAGGGATGGGTATTTCCCCCCACCATTTGCGCCTGTAAATGCACTAAGTCACGTAGGAGCGTTCCGTAAGGGTGAATTTGTTACGGCATACTTTTTAAGACAACCAATCAGAGAGTTTGCCGGTTTGTTTTAAATGAGGACGCTTGGAGAGGTTATGTGTTTGAAAAAATGAGTGATGACGGTCAATATTTTAATAACTCTCATTATAAATAAAAACGATGTCAATAAAATTATTGACTTTACTTGCTATCAAATTTTTTTCTTCACAGATAAAAATTGTTAACAAAATCGAATTAACACTTCCCGGTTTCAGGTTAAGATGGACAAACAAAAACTGGGGAGGGGTTCCTCGTTCAGGATTGGTCGAAGCTTAAGTTTTACGCTACGTGTGTAGAAGTTACTCTACAGTTTACGTTTACGCTTGCGTCTTACGAGCTTACGGAACTGTGTGTGTGATGGCCTTCACACACATAGGACCAATAATTCCATCTCATCCGGTCAACCAAAGAGGATAGACCAAAGTAGAGGCTCAGTCAAAGAGGATAGACCAAAGTAGAGGCTCAGTTCTGGGGGTTTGACTGACGCCAGTTTCTCCACGTTACCGACACGATTTCACCCCCGAGGAGACGGGGCGCCACGAGTCCTACTGGGGTATCTGCATATCGGCCAAGCGGGGGGGCTCCGTTCGTACTTGTTCAACTGTACAAATGATCAACTGTACACAGAATTTTCAAACGGTGAGAGCACCGTTTGAAAATTCTAAAATTCTAAAAAGCTAGGCTGTACATGTGGCGCTGGGTCCACATGTACAGCCTAGCTTTTTCTCTCGACAGTTGAATCCCTTCACGGTGGTACTCTCACCGTCTGAAAATTTTGTCTACAGTTGATCATTTGTACAGTTGAACAAGTACGAACGGAGCCCCCCCGCTTGGCCGATATGCAGATACCCCAGTAGGACTCGTGGCGCCCCGTCTCCTCGGGGGTGAAATCGTGTCGGTAACGTGGAGAAACTGGCGTCAGTCAAACCCCCAGAACTGAGCCTCTACTTTGGTCTATCCTCTTTGCGGTCAACGTCGTGATAACAATTCATATATAGATAGCTGAAAGGTAATTGTTTTTCGCTACATGAAATCATTAAATCGTTTGTACTGAGTTTGTACTCCTTTGTACTGTATTCAAAATGTTTTGTTAGTTTCCCATTGTTTTTTAAATGAATAATGGGAGTAATGACCGCTGTATGCCTCATTTTCCTCTGTAACCAGTAATTATACAGATAAATTAATGAACTACTAATGATTCTCTATCGATATGGAGTGAAACTATTGAAAAATATCAATTTTGATTAATCTGTCGACCAACCTCATGTTGGATTTTTAATAATTTATTTAAAAATAAATGAGACATTAACAAAACATTCTGAGCTAACTACAAACGGATACAAACCTAGTACAAACGATAGAACCATTTAATTTTGTGAAAATCCATCATTTGGTGGCTACCTATACCTATGTACGAATGTGAAAACACAAGTATTCGACCGAGAGCTGTCAAATGCCTGGCGATAACACCGAACGTGCCAGCATTTCAAATAAACATTCCAATCCGGAGCTTTCTGTATTTACGCTAATCGATCGATTACCCTCACCGAACGTATAAAAGTGATGTCTAATTCCATACATCGTAATTCTTCATGTAAACACTCGTGTAATTGTCGAAGATCGAGATAACTGGGAAGATCGCAGTGTAGTTTGTCACCGAACGTTAATAATTTCCTTTAATCACGAGCCAAGCACGTGAAGCCTTGTTAAGTCATTGCTGTTCTCGTCCTGATCTTGATGGATCCCTGGATCCCTTGATCCTGCCATGATGACTCCGATGAGCGAGGACGGTGGTCCGCTGAGGGAGTGGGCACCACTGACAAGCCTACTTCAGCAGATACCGGTGAAGCTGCAAAACGGAATATTCACGCAGGACATCAACTTCACGTGCATCTCAGTGCTACCTGAGTTCCTGGCAATTGGTACAAATTGCGGACTGGTTTACTGGTATAATCGTGAGACAGGTGACCTCCAGAGGTTGAGATGCGAGAACACCTACTCCAGCATCACGTGCCTGCGGGTAATCTCGACGGTGGACTATATGGTAGCAGCTGGTAACAGTCAAGGGGTAGTCACAGTATTCCAGATTCCGAAGAATCTCCCGGAGTCGCTGCCCGAGAGCCTGCGACCCAAGCAGAAGAAACAGGTGGAGAGGTATAACATTGGGGGGATCCACAAGAGCCCAGTGAGTTCAGTGGAGTGGTCGAAAAATGGGATGAAATTGTTCAGTGGTGATCAGGATGGCCTTGTTGTCCTCACGGAGATTGACTTTTATATGCACCTGTCCAAGTCCTCCGAATTGTTGAACGAAAAATACGCTGTGGTACAGCTGAGCTATCAGCAGGGGCTTCTGCTGGTGTCCACCCTTTTCAGGACAATTTTAGTTAACAGTAATCAGGAGAGGAAGGTGTTTCAGGTGGGCCAGAAGGAGAGAAAGTCGCTGGGAAAGTTGGGGGCAGTTTTTGCTGCTCGTCAAGCACACGTTCAGGAACCAGTGATTTACGCCAGTCGACCTGGACTGAGACTCTGGCAGGCCGACAAGACCGGGACTGTCATCAAGACACTCATCTTCAAGGAGGCCGTTCAAACGACTAATACCGATGTCGGCCTGTTAAATCCTGCGCCTGAGATGTTCAAGAAGAAACGGGGAGAGCCCAGTTTTGGGGCATTGATTCCCTTCTGCGACGATTTATTCGTTACATTCAACGATGATATCATTTATGTGATAAATCCTGTGACGATAGCTATCACTTCGGTTGTCAATGAACTCAGGAAGGTCACTGATGTGTCCTGCACGAAAGACGAGGTGTTTGTCCTCGAGGGAACGAGGAACATCTTGAGGATCGCCTATCATCCTGAGATAAGCAACGTCGAGAGTCCTGAGGAGACGAAGGACACTCTGACATTCGCAGAGTTCAGTAAACCTGTTACTGCCGGGATTCTTGGGCTCACTTCGAAGATCAAAGAGAATTCCCTAGTCCCAAGCCTCCCATTTTACAAGATTAGTTCCAGCAACATCATTCAGGAGATTAGTGCTCTACCTTCGAGAGGGGGAGTCGATCCAAATCCTATAGTCAATGGAGAAGAAGCCACGGAGATGCCTCCAATTGTCCCGCTAACCATTGACACACCTTTGGTCACTGATATTGATATTGAAGTAGAGCAGAATGCTAACTCTGGGAAGAGAGACGAGGGAAAGGTCGACAGAAGGCAAATTTTCCAGAAAATTGGAGAACAAGAATTTGAGGAAGTTGTCTTCACACCTGAAAGAAAACACAAGAGGGTGGGGAAGAGCAGGATTAATGGGAACAATGGGGAGGACAGTTTTTTGAAGTATTGCAAAGATGTTCAAGAGACTCATTCGTCTCTTTTAACACTGACTATTGATGATGATTGTATTCTCAGGGGGGAGAGGAATCTCGAGAGCATTCAGAAGGATGTCGAGAACAAGGAGAAGCTACTTGCTGATGTCCTCAATTTTGATCTGTCTGAGTACATGACGAGCAGCAGGAATTTCTCGGATGATATTCTTTCCAATGGGAATGGATGCGCACTTGACACGATACCATACGTCAATTGTAACGAGTCGACTGCTGATTCTGCAGTTTTAGGGATTGACGAGGCGGATGACTCGGGAGATGAGGACGAAAGCTATAGGACTGAACTGAAGAAACTGGAGACACTGGGGGAGTGCAGTAAACAGCTCTTGCTTATGGGAAAAAAGAACTTGGTTGGAGCTGGAGAGAATAAGGTGGAGATGAATGGTGGAGAGGAGCTTAATCATTCCAGGGAACTGGAGATCCGTTTCAATGGTAATTTTGTGTAGCAAACAATTACCAATTTTTAATATTAAACTAAAATATTTCAATTAAAATATTTAATTTTTATCGACGAAGAATTGACCGTTTTATGATTTTGTAATATTTTTAATGTTGTGTTTGTTTCAGTTCTTTCGAAAGAATTCGTATCTTCAGCGATATGTGATGAAGCTGATGACTGGGTCGTCGTGTCATCACAGGATTAAAATCGTAATCAAGACCAGAGAGTAAATTTCATTTTGACAATTAATCAATTCAATTGAAGATTATGTTATTTAATTGTACAATATTTATTCGGTATAATAATATATTTTATTTATTTGGTTGGGGGAGAATCGAGATAATGGACTTTTCTATCTACTTAAATGTTGAGCACATTGAAGAAATATCGCCATTCGTTAAAAATTTAATGACTTGCCGATATGTCAAACGAATGAAGATACGATTTTAACTCGCATTCTCCCCCTCTCTCCCATAGGATAAACCGTAGTCATAAAAACCCGGTCTAAGTATAATTATGTTTTATCTGCTTCAGATATTGTTTCAGATTAAGTACAAGATTAATTTTTATGCTAGTCTTCACTGAATTTTTTTATGCCACACGAAACGAGCCAATAATTTTGAGGCACAGGAGAGATAAATTGAAATATACTGCAAACGTTGTTATAAATCGTCTGTTATTTACACGATTAATGTACATTATTTATCATTTTTTATTTTTACTTCGATTGATGATACCTGCAGCCTCTAGGACTAGGCGTGCTGCATTGTTGATGTGTCGGAAACGATCTGGCCCGAGGTGGATTCCTCCGTACCATCGTGACACTACCACTAGAACGTCTTTGGCATCAAGAATTTGCAGAAGGTGAAGCAGTCTACCCCCAGCCTGGTTCTCACCGTCATCCTCACAGTCTTGGAGGTAGTTGGTTGTTTTCTCCTGCTGGAGTCTGTAGGCGTACATGTTGTGTGTTGCTTGTTCCACCTTCCTATTTTCCATGAGTTTCTTGAGAACTAATCTGTTGGCAAAAGATATTAGAGAATATTTCAGCGAGTCAGTAAATGCTTTTCTGTTGTCCATTTTAGATGGGATTTCATACATTTTGCTAGCGACTATGATAAGATCATCTTATTGCATCTTATTAATGGAATATCGAACTCACTTTATTTGAGCAACTGATGTTACTCTAGCAGTATGTCCCTGGAAGAAGCTCTTTCTGTCAACAACAACCTCACCATGATAAATTTCAGGACATGTTTCTTCCACAGGAGCAGGTGTCAAGTTTGTGTCGAGATCATTCTCCTCTTTACATTCTTCAACATCTTCATGAGATTCGCCCTCTTTTTGGTTATTTAAATTCTGCAATTCTTCACGTATTCTCTCCACCCACTGGTAGATAACATTTTGACCTACGTAATCCCTGAAAAATAATAAACTTATTACAAAACATCATAACCAATCAAGCATAATTATTAATTCACTAGAAACTCATAGTAGCAAATATTTAGTCACTACGCTACGTTCTTAGAAACCAATTTAATATTTCAGATCAGTAATCAAGTCCACTACAAAAAAATTTTTTACAAATAAAAATCATCTAATAAATAAGTCTAAAACCTACAAGTATACCTCGTCCAGTATCCGACATATCCGGCTCTTCTGCTCTTGCCTCAAATGTGGTGCAGATACTTCATAGACAGGTGGCACAGACGATGGATAATCAATAGGCAACTTCAGATAAAGTTTAACATTACAACCGCCCTCCCCGATGTTGATGCTATACGCGCGGTTCTCCTCGTCCTCGATGACGAGTTCATCTCCGTAGATAGCCACAAGTGCCTCTATCTCATCAGCCTATTAACAAGAAACAAAAATAGAAGAACCTCCTAGCAAACAGCAAACACAAAAACATTAACTCGCTCACTCACTTGTTGAGCAAGATTATCCATGATACCTCGTGTCCCCCGGTATTCAATCAATTGTGGTGCGTCAGCTGTCGATGTCACGTCTCCAATCGCATTGACAATAGCGACTTTGTACATTTTCCTCCAGAACGGATATCCTCATAATATGCAAGTGTTCAAAACTTGCAATAGAACAGGAAGTGATCGACTGTACTTCGATAAAAGATGTCTGTCGGGAGAATCGAATGATTCGAGATGAATGAATGGATTTTGTCATTGGGGTCCAAGGAATAGTTTGTAATCGAGTGGAGTAATTAAGGGCGGATTACGCACTATTCCAAATAATTAAAGAGCAACCGTAGCTGTGTGAGAACCGTGCATGGACGTCACGTTTGCACACGTCATCTGAACAGCGCCCTCTGGTCCTGTTCAACTCCTCTCTGTACGGTGGGATATGTCGAATATACGCTGGCGTAAATCAACAGCTTATTAGGTTAATAAATAGCTCATTGCCGAGACAATCGGTGCATCAAGATGGTGAGTAACGTGGATTATCTATTGTATTTGAGTATTGAAGGATTATTAAGTCGTGGAGGACGACTAGAGGAACTTGGGAGCACGTCCCCTGCCCTGAGACTGCGGATGTCATCAGACCGACTAACTTTCCAGACTTTTAAATATCCTTGTCAATTGCAGTTTTTTAAGAAATTAATGATTGATTTCTAGGTACTTATTGCGAGTGCAGTATGCACCAAGGCTGGAAAAAGTGAGTAGACAGGTTTGGTAGGGGCTACATGACACATAACCAAGACTGGGAATTTATGGGATTTTTATTTTTCACAGCAATTATCTCTCGTCAATTTGTCGAGATGACGAAGGCGAGGATAGAGGGTCTCTTGGCAGCATTTCCCAAATTAATGAGCACCGGGAAACAGCATACATTTGTCGAGACTGAATCTGTTAGGTATGTGTACCAGCCAATGGAGAAATTGTACATGCTACTGATTACCACCAAGGCCAGTAATATCCTCGAGGATTTGGAAACTCTCAGATTATTCGCCAGAGTCGTAAGTAGTTTTCAATTGTGGGATATTCTGGGGCTTGTGGTGTATGAGCAATTTATTTTATCATGTTCTTCCATTGAGATTCATTTCGTTAACTACTTTATTAACATCTTACAATTTAAGTGGCACACAAATTTATTGTAAATCAATCCATTGGGTGGAGAAATGAAAAAGTACTCCTCTACTAGATTCCAGAATACTGCAAGTCTATGGACGAGTCCGAGATCTCAGACCACGCATTTGAATTAATATTCGCGTTTGACGAGATAGTGGCCCTCGGCTACAGGGAAAATGTTAATCTCGCCCAGATTCGAACATTCGTGGAGATGGACTCTCATGAGGAGCGTGTGTTCAACGCCGTTCGTTATACCCAAGAGCGTGAGGCAAAGAATAAGATGAGGGAGAAGGCAAAGGAGCTGCAGAGGCAGAAGTTAGAGGCAAATAAGAAGGGAGGAATGAAGTCTTCGGGCTTCGCCGGGGGTTATGGCAACAACAGTGGAGGCTTCAACTCCAGTCCAACAGTGGGTGACTCGGCGAATTTCGTGCCTGAACCTGTGAAGGCCAACTACACTCCATCAGCTAAACCAACATCTGCTGGGCCTGGGGCTATGAAACTAGGTGGCAAAATTCGAGATATAGATTCATTCGTGGACCAGTTGAAAGAGGAAGGTGAGAATGTCGTGACGAATGTCAAGGTTCTGGATGCGAAGGTAGCACCAACGTCGCAACAGATCATCCACACAGAGCCTGTGCATTTAAGACAAGAGGAAAAGCTGAATGTAAGAGTGGGAAGGGACGGTGGAGTGCAGCAGTTTGAGCTACATGGACTCGTCACACTGAATATTTCTGACGAACAGTGGGGAAGGATACGTGTTCAATTGGAGAACGAAGACACCAGGGGAGTCCAGCTTCAGACACATCCCAATGTTGACAAGGATTTGTTCAGGATGAAGGGACAGATTGGACTGAAAGTACCGACTAAACCATTCCCTCTTAACACCGATGTTGGAGTGCTCAAGTGGAGGCTTCAATCACAGGATGAGTCGGCTCTACCTATTTCTAGTGAGTTTATAATTATCAAAATTTACTTGATTTTTTTTAAAACGGATCTGAAGCTTCCTATTGCCGAACTTACAAAATAATTAGGTAACTTTTCTAATCTTTCCCTTAATCAAGAACGCACCAAATAATATGCGGTTTTAATGCTGAATCTTTCCAGAATGTAGTAGAATAACTAATTGTCAAAATTAAATTTTCATCAATGCCATTATTTTTCAGTAAACTGCTGGCCCTCAGAAAATGGTGAAAACGGATGTGACGTTAATATCGAATACGAGTTAGATCATGCGGAGCTGGAGTTAAATGATGTTAAGATCAACATTCCACTGCCCATGGGTTGTACTCCAGTCGTGAGCGAGTGCGATGGAGAGTACAGTCACGAGGCCAGAAGAAATCAGCTGGTTTGGTCGCTACCACTCGTTGATGCATCCTCTAAATCTGGCTCCATGGAGTTCTCAGCGCCGTCCTCGACACCCTCAGACTTTTTCCCACTTCACGTGGCATTCACGTCAAAAACTTCATACGCCAAAATTAAAGTAAATAAGTCTCTACTGAATGCGTTCATTCTAGTTCTCATGCGGATCTCTAATTGACATTTTTATTCTTCAGGTGGTGGATGTCCAATTAGTTGACGATGGAAGCCCCGTTAAACATTCTGTCGACACTGTATTCCTTACGGACAACTACGAAGTGGCATAATCATTCTATTTTGTATCTATAAACCATGTTAACGTAGGTGACGATGATGGGGCGCAGGAAATGATGAATTTTACGGAAAAAAAAATATTTCTTTATCAGAACGTCAGTATATTATTGTTTTAAAGTAAAATGATCCTGGATACAATGGTCTGGGAATTTGTACGGTTTCGTAATGCCACGTTTGGCAAAAATCCATGGAAACTATTGTGAATAATTAACTGGTATTTAGAATGTAAGAAATAATAGAATAAAATGATAATCATGTTACTGCGGCTACGAGTCATGGGATTCAGTGCACACGTGACTGTTATTACTGCGAAAATAGTATTAAGATCTGTTTTTTTTTTCACATCTCCCCTCTGTTCCTTCGAGGACCATCATTTTTTAAACTTTAGGATTATGTTTCGATGTATACAAAATATATGTAGATATAAAGCTTATTTGTTTAATTATTAAAAACAGAATTAAATCAACAAATATGTACATGTACTGTCTTGGAGACATTATTATAGAACGACGAGTTTTATGGAGCAATTCTCCTGTTTTAGTTGTAAAAAAAGTTGAATCAGTTTTTATCGACGGATCGGCATCCTAAGGAAGAATTACCTGTCCAGAGTCAAGAAAAAATTATTATAGAATCCAGTGTTGAATCAAATAATTTTCTATCACAGCTTTGGCTGAAACAGAAATATAAATTTCATAAAAACCTTCAATTCATTCAAAATAAGTATAAACTCACCTGTATGAGATTTATTCAAGATAGCAGCATGATAGGCACTGATGTTGTGAGCATTTCGATGAGTCAAATCAGCCTTTCTGGTCAGGAGTTCGGAGCACACGTGGGGGTGATCTCCATAGGCTGCATAAATTAATGGAGTGTTTCCCTCCTAGCCCATTAAACGACATAAAATCACGAATATTCCATCCAGGATCATTAGTAATTGACAATTAGGACGACTTACGTCATCAGTGGCGTCAACATCCGCCCCTTGGTTAAGCAGTAGTTTGACGAGATCGTGTTGCCCCGAGGATGCTGCCAGGTGTAATGCTGTCTCTCCATTGAGCCCTTGATAATTCTTATCAGCTCCAGCCTTGAGTAGCATTCTAGCACTACCCAATTGTCCATAAGTCGCTGCCCACATCAAAGCTGTTAAACCATTCTCATCTGGTGCATTAATTTTCCCGGATTGTAAATTCACAGTTGTTAATTCACCCTGTCCAGCTAGTGTGTGAAAGGTGATGTCACCTCCAGTGTATAGCTGGGGTATTTCAGTCTTCGTGTTGCCTCTTTGGAGATTTGTTAGGAGGGTGGGGGGCTGTAGACATTCAATTTATTCTCTTGATGATTCCATCTAATTAATTATTGACTATTCAACACTAATGACCGAGGGTAAGCCCTTAACTTGAATCATTAGGAAAATAATTCTTGGACATTGAGTGAAAGGGAATCGAAACCACTTTGTCGACCTAAACTTTTAGAACTGTTTTTCCTACCATAACGATTACTTTTTAATAAGGAAACTAAATTGTTAATTTGTATGAGAAATATTAAATAACAATAATCACGTACTTTGTAAGGTTGGAACGCACTTGTTCTCGTCGCATCCTGCCATGCACCAGGTGCCCAGTGCCATTTATTCTCGATTGGTTCGGATTTGCAATCAATGTTTACATTCTCTGGCTTACAAATAAGTGGTCTGGGCCTGATGGATCCCTCGGTTCCCTCCCGTGACCTAATGGGACTGTCATCGACGAACTCCAGGGTCTCGTTGACTGAATCAACCCCCTCTTCCTTCAGAATCAGCTGTGTATGGAGTTCTGCACTCATTATTGAGCCTTAATAATCCAAGTCGATTCCTCTTCTAATACTTTTTCTATTTTATTCAATGAAATTCATTGATTGCGTACACTATCCCGTCATTGATTGTATTCTCCCCACCACAAAACCATTTGATCCCCCCCTTAGCCCTTACGACTGTTGCCGCCATTGTTGACAATTACCAATTGAAAAATACTCAAAAAAAACAAGAATTCGATATTTTGATTCGATAAATAAATAATTCCACCGAGTAAATGTACTTCAATCATTGAATTATTCTTAAAAAACAATTGGAATTGACTAGTTCGGAATTGTTAGTTTGACACGTGACCAATGTAAATAAATAATCATCTCCGGGACGGTCATGAATACAACTCAATAAAAAATCAATAAAAAAAAAGTTTGTACTGAAAGGTATTGGAAGAGTTGGACCAAAAAAATTCTAAAAGTTCGCTAGAGTTTGGTGGAATCATTGACAATAATAACCTCAAAAATGGAGGGATACACCTTACAACTGGACCCAAGGACCGACAAATACCTGACACTTCATCTGTTCACAAACGTCAAGAATGCCAATGAAATTAAGCAGAAAGTTCAAACTGGAAAGCTTCAATGTTGCATTCTCAAGGCCAGTATGATTGTCGATTCATTCCAGGTGGTAGTGGCTGCCAACAAGGCTGTCCTCCGAATGCACTCTGGATCCATGATAACGAGGGGTGTATTCACCGAGATTCTCTACGCCATTTCCTCGTCGACAAATATTTCCCAGTCTTTGATGAGATTCGGGATTGACGGTAGAGACAGAAATATTGTGGTGGCTCTTTTACACGGAGAGAATGAAGGAGAGGAGCTGGAGAACGAGGTTCTGGGACAGATTGACGGAGAGAGGACACCGATCGCCAGGTTAAGGGAATTCGCGGACGTGGGACTTATCAGGAAGACTTATAAAATTGACGAGGAGGAGTTGAAGGTATCTAGTCTTCAAGATTCTATCGTCAGTAGGATAGGGGGTGACTATCCAGTATCTTTGAAATGATTCTTGTAACAAGGATAAATAAATAGAGTCGACGATTGAATCTCATTATGTCTTTTATTAATTACCAAATGAATCATGTTGATGCCGATGAGAAGAATAATTCACCCGGACACGATGATATTACAACCCAGAGTACCCAAAAACCACACCAGTTATTATCCCATCAGAACTGGATAAATTATCTATTAAATTCACTCGCACCATCATCTTAAGGAGTTGTGAGGAGGGGGGGGGGGGGCGGGGGATTATGAAATATCCTTCATAATTTTATCCATTTCTCTCGCTCCTGTATCACAGTTATCACTTGTTTTCTTTTTTAAAAATTCTATGAATAAAAGTTGATTGGATTCAGGTGCCATTCACATATCATTTACTTTATCGTTTTATTATTTTTTTTTTCTTAAATATTCAGTTGTAATCAGTCGTAGCTCGGATGTACGTAAAAACTGTAATAACCAAATCTTCAGCGCTCGTTTCAGAGGAGCATCCTAGAAATCACAAGGATTTTTTGCTGTTTTTTGTCACAAGTATAATTTCAACCAAAAAAGGCTCAAAAAAGAAAAACAGGGTGCAGTAACTTAGTCGCCTTTAGGGCGAACTCTCTACAGTGTCTGGGCTTTATTTTCTATATAAATAAGGCAGAGTAAAAAAACGTTGCATTCACTGTGCTACATGCACTACATCCTGTCAAGCAAAGGAAAAAAAGTTCAGTTAAAATTTATCCAAATGTTCTGAAATGAAAATTGATACATAAATTTCAAGGAAAATCTGTTGATGTACTTCAAAATTTTGGCTCTTTGCATGTCTATTTGAATTTTCCGGATTTCCACGAACTTTTATTGAATAGTTGGACTAAAATTGACGGTTGTCGTTTGCAGAAAAATTTGCCTCCTCAAAATACTTGTGAAACAATATGGACAATTATTTTTACTAGTCAGAGTCACGAAACGAATGAACAATAATTCACAAAATAATAATTAGAGTTAATTAATTAATTAATTATTAGAGTTAATTATCCATAACATACCTGGGCAAACTGCACATTTCGCAGGTACCAATCTCAGCTGGATTCAAAAATGTGCAGTGTGGACACGTCCAAAGTGGCTGATTGGAGGATGCATTGACATTAGTGTCCACACCAACGCCCAGTCCACCACTGGTAGTGGTCAGTGATCCCCTGGATCTCGATCCACTTGCAGGAAAGCCAGTTCGTTGTGAGGACATCGGCGATGAGTTAGTGGTGGCAACCATCAGCTGATCAATAGTTGCCCAGTGTTCGCTCTTCGCCCACTCCATTGCTTTCTCTCTGTCATTGGTTCTGATTGCCTTGAGTAACTCCGGCATGTGCTCCATCATGGGGAGCATGTCCATCGTGGCGATAAATAAGAGCAAGTGAAAATCAGAAATAGCCTCCATGAATTGAGCTGAGTTAAACTGATGCATGTAGGTGCACAGTGAATTGAACTCCTGGATCTGATCGTCCACCAATCTGCAAGAAAAATTATGAAAAAAATCTATCTGTTGGAATTCAATTCAATCCTTTTGTTTTTTTGCTCTTTGAACACGATTGAATCACTTACCTATTTTCAACTGGAAACGGGTTGATGTTTTCACTAACGTAGAATGTGTATTGGGGCGTCAGGGGTGTGGATGCCGGCACATCAACCAGTAAGTACTCAACTGGGAGTGGTCTAGCTAATCTCGACACTTCATTCCCATATGAATCTTTCTCCTGCAACAGATCGTAAAACAATAAATCGAAATACATGCGGCTGTCATTAACCCGAGGGATTTTAATTTCCCGCGGCGCTTCATAATGTGTTATCGATTAACTTCCAAGCCATTCACTGTGAAACGCAGAAGCGCCGGGAGATGTGAGCAGAGAAGTCCGGTTTTCCGGGAATTATTCCCCAGCTAAATTGAACCATTAGAAATAGGAAAATTACAGAATAATAAGAACAGATGGCTGCAATGCAAGGAGCTAACGCCAATTATTAATTTTAAAATTCCCGCCGAGATCGATCAACGTTCCCCCACCGCTGATCAATCACTGTCAAAAATCCCTGGCCCGTTGAAATCAAATGAAAAAAATCCCAGAATCAATATCCAGTGATGATAAGCGATATTTCCCCCATCGCGGTGCCTCCATTGGTTGAAGATAAATTGGCGGCATGTACCCGGGTTCGTTGATACGATAAAATGGCGTTCTCCGAAGCGGCTAGAAAACAGTGAGGGAAAGGAGTGCAAGCAACAGCCTTTCGTGGAGAGGGTCGAATCCCCGCGGGAGGCGGTGGAAGTGTTACATCGCGGGGCACGATAGTCGGCAGCGCCAGCGCGTTGTGGTGTGTCGGTCGGTAGTGGTCGTCGGCTCGGGATTTGCCCCCTCGCCGCCATGCCAGTGGTTAGTGTAGTCAACCAAACATCATGATGTGGCAATACGTTAGCGCTGGTTGAATTCAATAATAATAAAAAAAAAATCCTGATAAAATCAGATTAAAAGAAAAAAAAATCAGCCCCGACACCAGTGCCCTCCCGAGACCTGGGTCAACCCCAAAATTGTGATTAATCAGCTGCCCGTGTCACAGTGGTGTTCGTGATTTTTAACAAAATAAAGTCAGTTTACGTGAAATATTGTGAATTGACAAAACACCGACTGTTGTTCGTGCATGCCCTCAGTCCGGCTGTACATGACCCTGAATAAACTACAAAAAATTAGTCCCACATTCTCGTAAACATACTGTGTATGCTCGCCGGTGATGGGACAATGTCACATGGAGCGGATTATCGTCAATTCATGACGAGATAAAAACCAACGAAAAACCTGGTAAACTGCGAAGAGCCAGTGGAAGGTGCGGGCGGGAACATCCTCTCCTCTCGCACCTCACTGAATTGCCATCACCCCACGACTGGAGATCATCTGCCTCCCAGTCATCGTACCCATCACGACACGGTACGGCTTCATCATTTTTTTTTTTTAACATCCGGAGGAATTGGGATTCGCAATAAATGCGCGGGAATTCGCGAAAGGTGATGTGTGATACCACTCCTCGAGGCGTAACACGGCTACCGGCAACCTCTCCCTCCTCTTCGCCCTCGAGACTCTCCCGTGCATGTGGGTTATTTGTACTGCTGTGTGTTGTCGGGCAAAAGCGCGGGTAATCCGTAGGTTGCATTAAATTTTTACACACCAAGGTGATATTCACGGAGTTTAGTGATCCATTACCGGTAAAATTACTTCAATTAATTTTTTATAGATGAAAATCAATATTTATAGTTGAATTTTATGCTTTTAATATTTTTACCGTTCTCAGCTGGATCGGGGGCGTTTTAATGATGGAATTGAAACCGAGGGATGAATACTCTTTCTTCGGGGAAACCGTTAATGATTCACGCTCGCTCGATAATTGACTCGCCCTCCCTCATTAGCCGGTAATCTCGCCCCCAATTAACGAGAATTTTTCGTCCATTTCCTATTCAGTCGTGAAAGAATATGAAATTCAGTCGCCCTCGATAGTCTCTCATCGCTCCTGCGATTAAAAATTTTTTAATATTTCTTTTTTCTCTCAACTGTGTGCCTGCGAACCGCCCCCTTTCCATTCCCCTTGACGGCATGCACATCCGCCCGCTGATAAAGCACTGGGCGTTTTGGCGGGCTTTCAAACGCACGCGCATACATAACGTCATCGAGAATTTTTTTTTTATCGTTCGATCGGGTGAAATGTAAAAAAGCCAGAATTGAGATTACCGACCCTGTTGCATAATCTCATTGACGTGGATCTAATTCAACAGATGCTGGATCCAAGTGTACTCACAGACCTTGAGGAATTGACTCTGTGTGGTTACTGCAAGTTAAAGTACAACGACGACGATCAATGCCCGAAATACTTGAGTTGTAAGCACTACTTTTGCTTGCGCTGCATTGAGAATAATTTACTCAAGGGACGTGAATTATTCTGCGCACACTGTTGGAAGAGAACTGAACTCGGTGATCAGGGACCTGATGCATTACCGACAAATTCACCACTATTGGCACTGGCCAATCATTTTTCCTACCTCAAGAGAAGTAGTAATGGCACAACTGTTAAGCCAGTGGAGAAAGAGAGAAAGGTAATTTATTGTAGTCAGAGTTTTACGATTGAAATTACCCGGAAAAGTGTCTTAAAATGCCCAGTAACTAGTAATTATAGAAAAATTACGTGCGTTGCAGTCCATGCATGAGAAAAAAAATTATTATTTTTCATCGACAATTTAATTTTCTCAATTAAATATCTATTTTGTATAAGTGGAATATGTTTATTATCGTCAATAAATAAATTTATCAATTTTCCATTTGATCTGAGGACACGTATTTTATCGCGGATGGACTATTTCCATTACCGAAATTACGCTTTAAAAAAGATAATTAATTAATCTGAGAAAATCTGCATTACATCAAAGCAAACACGACAAAGTGTGAATCCATACTGCTGTCATAAGCGGATTATTATGTAAGCTAGAGTCCTGAGTTTGAGATGTGGACAGTCTAGTCGATCTAAACTGTTAAAACACTTGATTGCATATTATGAGGTACGATTCCCTCATTTATCGTGTTTTCCCAATGATTCTAGAGCGAAAATTGCCACACACATGGTATGCCCCTTGCCCTCTGGTGCACAACGTGTTGCGCATCACTGTGCCGAGCCTGCGCGACACCACAGGATCATCCTGGCCATCAGATCAAGACTCAAACGGATGCCAAAGATCAACTCATCTCCGATGTTAGTATTTTCAATATTGTCGTGACTAATGCCTGACATTCACCGTCTTTTTCTCCGAAATTTTATTGATTTGTACTGAGTCGTTGTGTGGTCTATTATTAAACCAAAAAACAGTCCATGGATATGAAGATTCATTAATAAAGAGCTAATCATCGTAAATTTAAATAAAGCCCTCGGGTTACCCCAGCAATAATTCATTTTCCATCGTTAATATCCCAGTCAATAAAACATGAATATCATTAGGTCTACGAAATTTTGCCCATAACATGTGATTATAGGAAAATATCAAAATATTTATCCAAACAACGAAAATATGTCATTAACGGCCATCATTGAATTTTTCATTCATCCACCATAAATGTTTGATTTTCCAAAAGAATCCGGGGAACCCCTATTTAGTTGTATCCAAATAAGAAACGTAAAAACAAATACTGAATTTTTCAGGAAACACATGTCACCCGAATAATCGTTAAAGTTGAATAATTAATTTCCCTAAAGGTTCAGCTGGAACTAGTAACAATGGGAAAGTTATCAGCGGAGATTCAGCGTCTTGCGATGCAGCAACGAGACTTTTTGATAAAAGTTCTAGAAGCGTGCGTAACCCTGAAGACTCACGTGGAGACGGACCTTCAAAATGGCTGGACCCATCTCCCAGAGATATCAGACGCCCGAGAGATTCTGGGAAAAGCAAAAGCAAGTCTCCAAGTGAGTGACAATCCCTCCGACGTCTACACCCTTCACGCCCAACTAGCCATGGAAAAGCAACGACTTCAATCGAAGTACCAGGAGATGATGTTGCAGTGTCAATTGGACGATTTAATCGGAAATTCAGGTGTAGTCTTCGATTTTGCTTTACTAAAACAGGCCCTGGCAGGAATTCACTCGGGTGAACAGATCCTTCCGCCGGGTGGAAATGGAAGAGCCCCGAATCACGTAGCAGCAGCTCAAAATCCCATTTTATTTCTCGCTAATTACTGCATGTCACAGCTGTACTCTCGTCACGTTGTCAGCAAGCAGCACATTCAGAATGGTTCGATAGACTATCATCACGTGAATATGATGCCTCCGAATTCTATACAAATTCATCCCGTTTCCCTGCCACCTCAACCTCAAACCGCCCAATTACTGATTCAGCCTGGCTCACCTTCGTTAACAACTGTGCCAGTTCCCAATTCAATACTTCAACCACAAAACGCATACATTCAGGATACAAGCCCAGGAAGCGGGAGCAATGGCCCACCACTAGTGTCAGTTCTCTCACCCACTCAGATAAACAACAACAACATCACCCTGAGGGCTCCTCCCAACCCCTACCCCATGTACTATTTCAATATCGAAGTGAATGGCTCGCCCCATGGGAGAATTGTCATCGAGGTACGACCAGATGTTGCACCAAAAATGGCCAAGAACTTCAGTGTTCTAGCAACTGGTGAAATTGGTGTTGGCTACAAGGGCTGCTCTATCTTCCAGTGCTGGGAGGGTGAGTCCATTATCACTGGAGATTTTGAGCTTAATAATGGAAGGGGTGGAAGAAGTATCTTCGAGGATGGTTACTTCATGCCAGATGACACGAAATTTCCAGCTGTCAGAGGGGCTGTTGGTATGCGAAGAACCCAGAAGCGTCACGATAACATGGGAATGGTTGGCTCACAGTTTAGAATTATTCTCCAGGAGATGAGGGGCTTCACTGGTATATTTGGGCATGTTGTCGAGGGGCTTGAGTTAATTGAGAAAATTTCCACTTACGGCGATCAGACTGGTAAGCCAACCAAGAACATTTTAATCACAAAGTGTGGTAAATTGTAACGTTCAATTTGTTGTTGTGATTCACACGTTATGCCGATGATCTCTGTGAGCTTTCTTTGTGAGGATTAGTGATGTTTATGGGTGGAATTGGAGTTAGGGGAAGCAGAATGCATTGTTTGTGGTGATAATATTGGGATTTAGGGTCAGAGTGTTACGGTGAAATTGTCATTGACATGTGGCTAAGATTTATGGAATGTTGAAATCTATTTTTAAACATTGAGAATTTATGAGAAAAGACTATGAACGTGCGAATATTATATTTAAAAACTGTATTTTGCTAATAACAAGGGAATTTTGATGGGTGCAGTACTCCAGGGAGAATTATTTTAGATGATAATTATTGATCGACACAATATGTACCTCAGAATCGATCGTATATCGATTTCTAAACTTTTAGATGTATAATAATCGTGTTATTCGAATTTATATATTTTTTTTTGTTTTCCGCGTGAACAACATGAAGTGTATTACTGGATTATTTTTATGACGAGTGTAACAACAATTACGTAGCATTGTTCGATACGATGAGGCATGTTTAAAGCAATCAACAAAATTGGGAGTAATCATGGATGATTCGAGGTTTTAAAAAGCACGATGAATTCGTGTCTAGCACAAAAACGAATATATCGATAAATATAAAATATATTTTTAGTCGGAGGACTCTACATGTGTGTTGAAAAATGCTGGATGGCTCCTCAGCATCAGCAAATGGATGTGAATAATCTTATACGTGTAGCTTGCTTAAAGAATTTATCCAGCAATGGGTAATCTATGACTGATATAAGTAGATCATTGATTTTTCGTTTTATTGATGTGGTATTAATCAATGGATTATTACCCACAAAACGAAGCAAAAGAGAATTGGAGCACATGAGAGTGTGTCACTCAACTAATCCCTGTCTCCCACAGATCAATGAAAGAATACGAGAAACTGAAATTAATAATTAATCTCGTCCTTGCTCCTCTTTTTTGCTTCGCCCAGCAACGGTCGAGGCCCATAGTTATTTTAATTTTATTCGATATTAGATGATTCTCAACTGTGCAAATGTCCGAGGCCTAATTGAGCGTGGAATGCGATAATTTACCTCGTTTATATCCGACCAACGCGGAATGCACTAATTTCACGTGGAAATTAACGCTGAAATTTTGTCATCGTATGATGTATTGAGCTTTTGGGGATTTCCCATCAAAACTCAAACAAAAATTAAACGTAAAGCCTACAATTTCCGACAGACTTAAGTTTTTTTCTACTGGCAGAAATGAAAATTGTATCGATCCTCAAAAAAATTGTAATTTTTCGTTCAATTTTTAGTAGACCTGCTACCATATTGTCGCAACTCCTATAAACGCCAGTGCTTCAAAGGATTTAAGGACCGCAACTCCGTGGTAAATGTGTGAATTTAGAGAAGAGGAAGAATATGTTATATCTGCGTATAATTGACATTGCAATAAATATTGTATGGAAAAAAATGTTTTGAATTGTGGAACAAACGAGGGAAAATATTTTAAAGTCTCTGGGAAACCGTTTGTTATATTATAAGATAAAAATGTAACCACGAATACTCGCGCGTTCATTGAAAAATGAAAATATAAATATTACATGTACGTGGCATTACTGTATACAAAATGATAAAATCCATAACAGGACAGTAAAAGTCCAGTACAAAGTACATAAAAAGTATTCACACGAGTACCGAAAAATACATAGTAACCGTTTCAATTTTCAGGCCACGTCGTCTACAATGCCTTCTACGAGGATAAACCTCACTCTATATTGAACTTGAAAGTTCCAAAGCAAATTTGTTGATTAAATGGTAAATGTATTTAATGTGCGACGAACAACAAATGAAAACGACGAAAAATAATCGACAAAAAATAACTAACGAAGAAAAACGAGATCGCTGGCTACACATAAGAAAGAATGAGGAGATGATAAAGCGTGTGTCGTGATTAGAATATTAAGAAAAATAAAAAAAATGTGAAATTTATTCCAAAGCGAGCAAGACGATATGTGCTAGTATATTTTTCGAGCTCCGACATATAGCACCAGCGCCAAAAAAAATTAATATCGAGATGAATATATTACGATCCCACTGGGAATGGCGTGTTCTCCCACCTGTATATAGATATATTTTTATGAACGAGACGAGGTAATGTGTAGCTTATACAAAACTAGACAGATACATTGGAACAACGGCTAGTCCTCGTCCTCACAAAACGAAAAAAGAAAAAAAAACTGCAGCAAACCACTAACGAAAATAACGAAAATACCGTAATGAAACGATTAGTTTGTCTGCATTTTCCATTGCTATTGTGTTAATTATTTCGATCATTATGTTATTTTGTTAAGGGACCTATCCGTACTTCCGTTGATATTTTCTGCGCATGAGATAATCTTATTACTCGATGTACTTGAAAAGAAACCGGTCGATTTGGTTCATAAACTACTTGATTTCGTTCAGCATTGAGTCTTTTTTATTTAATCCTAAACACTCTTCGAACCCACATGAAAGATGAATTTTTATTTTCCTTACCTTGTAGTAAACATCTGGGACGTACTGCTTATCCGTGGACTCGATCACGTAGCCTAGCTCGGGGGCGTCTTTCGTTGGCACAAAACAGCCGTCTCGGACGAGAGCCATGCACTGGTTGGAGACCTGATAACCCTCCATGTGTACTTGGTTCTTGTCGTCACCTGGAAATCAATTTCAAAAGGTAATATTCAATTAATAAATGAGCTCATTTAAGCGATATAAGTGTTACCTGTTACGCAGACAGTAACGAATTTTGATCCAAATGAACCACTCGGTGAAAATCGACAGGGATTGGGATGTTGATTCTGATAATGCCCAGCCATGATGCATTCTTGAGCAGTGAGGAAATGGCTGTCAATATTCCTAACGTGTTTGACAGTACCCTTCTTGACATCATCAGCGATCAGGTCAGTAAAAATCCAGCCAACTCTCCTCAGATCTAGTTTGCGGGCAACTTCATCGACAAGAGAGTCCCTATCGTCCGGGAGAAGTACAATCGAGTCTCTCGTGCTCTCCTGGGGTGGCTCATAAATGGCTGCCACCACGGCTCTTATGCCAAGTGGTACATCCGAATGAATCTCATATCTACCGTAGAGATATCCCAGACGTTGGTGACCAGTGCTTCGCCAGTAGTTGAGAAAACGCTCGACTAAACTTGCGTTCTCGAAAACGACGTTGTCAATATGACGATAAGGCTGACGATTGAGAGTTATCGCATTGGGCTGACATTTGCTGCAGATACCGCGGGGCCAGGGTGGATGGTCCTTGCAGCCTCTCTTTATGCGACAGCTTATGTCCTCTAATTGTAGGAACTTTCCTCTGGAAAAGGGATCGGGGTTGATCGTTCCATTCGTAGAAATCAGAGCTTATTTGTATTGGCTTACATTGCTACTCTAAATATTCTGGAGTTTTATAAAATCGAATTGTCGAAGCAGCAAGAACAACATAAAATAAATAAAAAGTATTTATAATTGTTCAATAAGAATTATGGATTTTTAATCAGGAATTTTTTAATTTTCAATTGTAAAATTAGGTTTTAGAGACACCAGGACTATGTAAAGCTAAACATCAATAGATTATTTGGTTCTTAATTACCTATCTACTCCGGCAGTGAGTTTCCTGAGATAAGCGTGAAAAGACAAATGTTTGACATTCTGTTCCTTTAAATAAGCCTCGTCAAAGGGTTCCAGCGGTGAGCAGTGAACGCAGCATCCATTAGCTCCATGCCTGCATCTGAAATCCCAAAAAAAAACTCATAAAAACCCCATCGATTTCCTGAAATTTCCATTAAGTCTCCAAAACGCACAATTTTTCGTCACGTTTTCGTTGAATTTTTCCATCCATTTTCCAAAGTTGCTGATCCACTTCATCCTCGTCAACATTAGCCAGGGGTCGGGCTGTTACCATGGCTCGTCCACTGGTGCTCCGACTAGTGGTGGGCGTTACTTCCATTGGTGTTACATCAGCTGGAAGGAATAAAAGAGTCAGCCGGTGACAAATTGTTGAAGTTAAAAAAATACGCACTGCTTCCAGTGGACTTGTGAGCAGAGGTGTTGCTAGACGAACTATTCCACAGAAAAGCACCATTGAGAGGGGCCAAGTAGAGCATATCTCCATGGCCGAGACCACAGGCTGCTATCGATTTGCTTTTTGATGAGAATATTTCGTTCTTGTGATTTCTCTCCTTGTAGAGGCTGAAGCCAAAGCTGGTGAGTTGAAATGTTTCGTGCACCTGGAATGAACAGTTGAAAATCATCTTGATGGTTAAATAATAATTTCAAATTCAACAAAATAATGAGACAAATTAATGGGCCCAATCACCCCCGTCCTCCAGCAACCGTCAGTTCTGAATCCTCAAATTTTTACTAATTGCATTGTAGAATTACCTTTTCGAAGAGCTGGGAGAGACTATCAGTGGGACTGACGTCAATCCTTTTTGTTCCCTCTGGCGACTGGACCCTGAGTACCTGCAACAGTCATGTATCCTCATGAATCCCCCGAAAGTCTCCAAAACATCCCTCAAACCCCAGATAAACCGATTAAACTGAATAAACCGAGTGTAGTGGCGTCCATAACGCGCTAGCTACATATCGCCTACGTTTCTACAGCAACGGTAGTCATTCCAGTCTAGACGCGTGTCCACCACTGGTAAACATAGTTTCAAAGCTCCCTACGTAATGTTTCAATGTCATAGTAAGTAATGGAAAATTTTCCCGATCGAGAATGCGTATGGTGGAGATCGCGGATATATCGATAAATAATAAACCCGATGATTATTGAACTTACAATTTCTCTTGATTTTGACATTTCGCCGGTGGCTGTGAAGCATCAGCTGTTCGGATACCTGTCCCGCTTGTCTGGTGATCACCAAAAGCTCCAACAAAATGTATATAAAGTCCCTAGAAGGTTGTCTTACACGTGAAGAAAAAAAAATTAACCAAACAAGCACAATGAAAATTTATGCCGAGTCAACTCCTGGGCGACCTAACCTACAAATGAGTTGACGTTATGAGTCAATTATTTTGGCTAGATTGAGTTAATTTTTCGATTTTTTTCATACACTCCCGCGAGACATTCAATGGTATCTCACCATTTGTATTATTGGAACAAAATGTGCAGTGATAAATGTGGATTGTTAATTAATTCAACGTCACGATAATCCTGAGTTTTCTCGTACAACGATAACACCAGGACGTTTCTTTCTGTCACGTTACGCCGTTTCGCTTGACGCACACAGTCGCAACTGCACGCCACTGCGGGAACTAGGGGTGAAGTCTGTGTGACACCACTACAGGGATAGGGGGACCGAGTGAGTAAGCGAAATGAATAGAGAGCTTGAGAATCTTTGAGGGCTTTTTGTGTCTCGCCCGGGCGATCTTTGCCGTATTCAATTCGTTCGAGAACTAGGCGCAAGCCTTTTTGCGTTGTTGTTCTCTTATTTTTTGATGATTAATTATTATCTTCGGGGTCTCCGGGAACTGGCAAGCGGGTCAGAGCTATCGACTAATGAATTTAGAGAATAAGTACTTATTTTCCATCAATTTTTTACAGAATTTTTTATTGTTTGGACTTGTTTTTCCCAGAAAGTGAATGGTATTTTTGACTATTGATTTTTGGAAGCCCTTAGGTTTTTTATTCCGATTTTGGCTTCGACTGAAAATCTTTTCATTCGATATTTGATCATCAATTTGTTAGGATTCCAAAGCTTTAGAACTCCATGCCCGGAGCAACCGGAAGTTTGTCTAATTAAACATTTGCAGAGCTTGACTATTTCTCATAATTAAATTTCGCTTGACCCCCTTGGCGACGTCTCTGCATTATTGCATCTCTAGATGTACCTTCTTAAATCACTTCCCCAGGTCGAGCATAAGTTGACCCTCTTTTCCAACGAGTGGTCCTCTTAATATTTCGTTAAAACTTCTACGTGCCAAGATGTTGCTACCGCCCTCTCCATTTTTCAATCCATCCTCTTTCCACATCTTACCTTCTTCCTACTTGGACTTGTTGGGTCTCTCACTCGGAATTGTCCACACCGCTCACTAGCTCACTAGTAGTTGTGAAATTCTCAGTCGTGGACGCGTGGTGGATGCATTTGCCAGGCAGTTGCCCACCCAGCGACATTGCCGAGGATATTTTACCCCGTTCCAGGTGCCACTTCCGGTGCTTTGTGAGGAAATTTCACTCAAATAATTCGTGATTAAGTGACCGTATTTGCGAATAAATTGTGAACTAGTCTAACTTTTTTCGCTGCCTCCTCATCTGTGACACCTCCAGGTACGTCAGAAAAGCCCTTCAACCCCTAGAGTCAATCATTTGAATTGTCAACCGGAAGTTGAAAGCACTGATTTACCCGCCTTCACTCAATAAACTTAACGATGCAGATAACGTCGATCACTGCTCGATCAATTCAGCTCCCGTCACCCAGACAACATCTTTTTTTTTGCTTCCAAATGCTCACTGAGGCCAATGATCGACAGAGTAGCTTCACCCCACATGACTCACCCCAACGTTAATCACTCATTAGTATATTCGATCCGCATGTGCCAACCGGCAACCACTTGAATTGTCTCAATTAAAGTTTTGTATTTTACGCAATCATGTACCGGTTCGTACCGCAGGTTCATCAAGAAAAATTCGTGAGTATTAAGGAAAGGAAAAATTAAAAAGGACAGTTGGCAGAATGCCAGTTGCCAAATAAAGCATTAGGCCTTTTAATTATGCAGTAATCTCTGTGCTTGCTCGAGTTAATTATTCATCAGAACTTCGACTCTTTAGTGTGAGTCCAAAGGAGAATCCCAACTGGAATTAAAGGGTTCGATATTAATTTGACACTTGCAATGCCATAGGAACGATATTCTACTGGTGTTTACTATTTATAACCAATGAAAAAATGTATTATTTATGCATCACTGATTAACTTCTTTCTGTAATTTTCCTGGTGATTTCAGATAAGCACAATGGAAGACGCTGACGAGATGGGGACAAAAGTAGAATTATTCGTCTACGACCTGACCAAGGGAATGGCAGCGATGATGTCGCAGATTTTAATAGGTGAACGTCACTGAAATTCAACATATTCTTTCGAAAAATAACTGGAAACGTCAAACGAGTGTCTACCAATATCCTCTGGACTTTATTCGTAAAAATAAATCAATTCCTGCGGAGGTGGATTCCTCTCAGATATTTTAGCGACTTTTTCAAGCCGGCATTTTCGAGTACTATCAGAGTATTCGAGCGTCACTCTGTGACAGTGCCAAATGCAGTCACTCTACCAATATAAATTGGGCGAAAATTCGGAGTTCTCTATTTTCGTGTCTTTTGTCTGAACGGCGTGTTAATAATAAACTGTGAAATATCTTGTCGCGATATACAACGCGATGATTCGATATTTTATTCCAGGGTAATAACGACACTGGGGCTCTTTAACAGGCTCTTTAAGACGAGGTAAATAGACAATTTACCCACAACGCAATGAATTATTTATATGCGAAAAAGCTTGGCATGCAGAATTGCGGAAGCTCGTGGCACGGAAATCACACGGTTGATACGTAAAAATAATTCCCATATTCAACGGTCAATTTAACACGCGAACAGTATAAAAGGAATTAATATGGAATCTCGAGGTATTTTGAGAGATTACGTGCTGTTGCAGTCGGGTTTTTGATGGCCATCCTTGAGACTCATTAATGTGATTTCTCACTCGGAGGATCTCGGAGGTTCCTGACCCCTCGCAGCTGGGGCACCCCAAGATACGGACTAAATTGGCTTAACGAGAAAACCGTAGCCAGAATAGAATACTCAACCCCATGCGACGGTGTCAAGAATGAAAAGGAATATTAAAGAAATGGGATTAGTGACTCACGGAAGTATTTTCTATTTTTGAAAAATGTGGGTCAAATGTTCGGCTTTTGCATAATGCCGAATTTTGCTGAGCGTTGCTCGAGCTTCGGGGGAATGTAAATTGTTGATGTTTGATGGCTATTGTCGATTTTCAAGGTGGAAGCCTCGAGATTGTTTATCAGTGGGTTTACGACTCACGAAATTGTGGTGAAATTTTCTAAATATTTTTTAGAAAGGCTGATTTGTCAGAGTTGAGCTGTTTCTTTTTCAGAAATCATTTCAGAAAATTGAATACTGCAGGGGATGAAGTAGTAAATGAGAAATTTTTCCGAGTATTTGTAAATGTCTTCTGAGTCACAATAAATTAATAATCAATGAATTCCCAAAAATATTCAATAATTCGTTGAAATTTTTCCTCAGGTCGTCACCTGGACGGTATTTGGCATACAGCGATAGTCGCCTACGGTCGTGAGTACTTCTTCGGCCCCTCGGGAATTCAGAGTGTCAGACCCGTAAGTAGAACCACCTAAAAATTCCCCCAAATTGATCAAGTTTAACGACCGCAGAGGTGTTGACATCCTGAGACACGTGAAGATGGAATAAAAACACATCCACACGTTCTTTCAATCTTCCAACTCGTCTCCCTCTAATTCCCAACCCCTCGTTCCTCCGTTTCCCTCTTCTCCCTCAATTTTGTCCCCCAGTACAAGACGGTAATGTCAGTGGCATCACCGGCCATACGATACTCTCTCGGTCAGACGGTGTTGTACTAAATTTGGTCTGGGTGATTTCTAAATATAATTCACACCACCCAGCTCGGGTGGTACACTCACGCTCTTCTCATACTCATCTTGGGCGTAACGTCTTAGGGTTTAGAAAAGCCTGCCGGTAAGTCCCATCAAAGTTGTACAGTTATCCTCACATTGAACCCCGAACTCTCCTTGTTGGTGTCCACTGGCTGGCCATCAAGTGTTTATCATAACTCAGTTGTCTTGTGGTTAATGTCCTGTCACGCCGCATAACTACCAGATTAAACCGACAAATGTCAGCATTTTCATCAGTGAAGTGCCAGTTCAGAATAAATTTCTCTTCCGGAATTACGTGAATTTTCGCTCCTACGTACGTTGGAAAGTATATTTGGTAGACTTTCTTTTTCAACACTCATTATTTATTATTCTCAAAAATTGAGGAACGGTAATGTCTTTCCGGACGAAAATAAATTGCTTAGAAAAATAAATTCAGGAAACTGCGACTCGCGCTTTCCAGCTTTAACTTATACCGGACTCCTTCGCGATGATTCTCTAGAGAACAATTTTCCTCAATGATATGAAACTTTTTATTTTCAGGGTGGAACTGTCCTCGGGGAACCAGAACGAGTTGAGAAGCTCGGTGATACATTTCTGCCATACTCAGTGTTTTTGGAGTATATCAACGGTCTTGGTACATCTAAATTTGCGTGAGTCAAGTTTTTTCACACGATAATTCGGGTAGTGCTTTGATTTTTTTCATTACTGCAGATAAGCATTAAAATATTGGACTCGTAATCCTCAATAACTATTAATATTTTTTTTTTTTTTTTTTATTTATTTTCCTTTAATGTTACAACGCATTTCCGCTGTTTTACATCTCCTCCCGCCTAGCCTTTCTCCTCTCTTCCTCCACTTTTGTTTTTCCCTTCCCCTGCGGTGCCATGGGACCGACTTTTTCCCAACTGTACTGCATTTGCACAGGAGTAGAGGGAAACCATGGAAAACCTCTACCGTACAGTCGGCCGATAGTGCAGGGTCCCAGTGTACCCTTCCGTCACACTGACACGAAGGGTACAACTGGGTCTCCACACCCGTGCCTTCCGCACAGTAATTTTTGAGCGAGCGAACGGTGTTCCTAAACGGTCACCCATCCAAGTAGTATCCCAGTGGAACGCTGCTTAGCCTGGATGATCGCCGGAGCAACACCACACTCGCCCAACCATTACAGTCGGTTTCAATAACTATTAATATATTTGTTATATTAATATATAACGAATTATATTTACGGATTATATTTTTCGTTGAAAAAAATTAAACTCAAAACCCGAATTCCTCTGCGATGACACCTACACAATCTCGAAATGAACTATGAAACATTAATTTCCTCAGAACTGGCTCGTACAATCTTCTACGGTTAAATTGTAACAGTTTCTCGGACGAGGTGAGCAGTTTTCTCGTGGGCAGTGGTATTCCAAAATACATTTTGGATTTGCCAGAGGAAATTCTCAAGACGTGAGTAGACACTGCGACGTTGTTCACATGTTTATTCAAAAATTATTAATAAATATTTTCTCATGCAGACCGGTGGGGCAGGCATTAGCACCACTCATTGAATCTTTGGCGAGTCAATCCAGCGCTGGTTTTACGGTTGGACAGAGATTCGTTGAACCTAGGATACAGCGGGAAGCATCACCTGAGTACCAGTTGCTCAATAGTGAAATTGAAGAGGCGAGATTAAATTCAATTGCGTTGGAGGAGAGGCGCAACGTATTGAACGAGAAATTAGCTAAGAAGGAGCGTAAGAAGAAAAAGAAGAAGAAGGAGAAAAAAGATAAGGTGTTGAGGGAGCTCAGTGGTAGTGAAAGTAATAGTACTGGTACTAGTAATTGTGCAACTATGGCAGACAGTGAGGGTTAGTAGAATTTTTTTCTGGTAATAATTACAAAGGAAATAATAGCAAAGTTTTCAATTTTCGAGGAAAAATGGGTTTTTTGTTAATTAGGAAATAATAGAGATAGTATTAATGAGAGCAGAATAGAAAGATGAAAAAGGCGGTGGAAACATAAAGATGTTCCTAAATTAATTAATTACACTGTAAACAAATATAGTAGCCGAAATGCAACCAACAAATGGTGACATGGGAGCTGAAATGCTGCCCTCAGAGCGAGCCCTTGAGATGGAAGCAGCGGAGAGGCGGGAAATTGAAGAGAGAAAACGACAGAGAGATCCCCCAATTGTATTCAAAGATCTGTTGGACGTTGTTGCTGAGTTCGAGGCACTTGTTGGTCTGCTAGAAGGGAAATTGAATGAAACTGAACAGACTAATCTCGAAGAGCTGCGTCAGTACGTCCTGGAGAATGAAGGGTCCTGGGCGCTGGGAGATAATTTCCTCAACTTTGTTGGTAAGTATTTACGATACTTCTGCGTATTTTCCCTGCACACATGCTTGACTTTTACTCTGCTCACCCTCAGGACGAATCCTTTATGATAAGTCACTGGAAAGCGCTGCAAGGGTGAGGCTACTTAACATCCTCAGTGCAGCAGCTCTGAAAGACGATGTAATTCTCCTGTTGCATCAGGACAGGAGGGAACACATAATCATGAACTTCGCATATGATATCGACCGTCATCCAGTTGAAGAGCAACTTCCTCTTGCACAATTCGTAAGTCCACATCTATGTGACTTTATAAAATTCCCATACCTCTGAATTACTGAATCAAAATTCAGTGAACTATTTGTTATTGTCTAGATGGCAAATATGTTCGAGAACCTCAGCAGTTCAGAATGGCTCCTCTACATTTCGGAATGGCAGCACAACAACCAAGGAATCAGTAACATCAGAGTAACGACAAAAGTGTCAGTGCACTCCCTCCTCTCAGACTGCCCCGACCTCCAGGCGCGTGGCACCGCGATAATCCACAACCTCGCCTGCAAGGAGGTAAAAACTGTGGTCTGTATCCTTCTGGCTTTTCGTCTAACTTATTCCACAACTGATGACAAATAAAATGTAACTCGCGTTCTCCCATCTGACTTGCATTAAATCGTCACCGATAACAGAACGATGTCTAACGTTATCCAAACAGAAGTGCTGCCTTCCGAGTCGTATCATTAACGTCTATGTATTCAAAAAAACGAAAATAAGAACAACAGATAAGAATGTTTACATTGTCGCTGAATGTACAAATGCTTGTTGATTATGTTGATGACATGCAAAAAAAATATGTAGGAAGGGTGGAATGGATTTTTCTGTAGGGATTGGATATATTTTTTCAGAAAATGAACAAAAACAAAGCCCTCCGGCAACTATTACCCAAAGGCAGCGCTTCTAAGGTACCTATCCCAGTTACTTTTCCCCTTCTATTCGTGACTGCGAGGTGAGTCGACGTTAGACAACCATCACTCATCATTCGGTGTTTGGAGGAACCTCTGAAAATCCGTCATCTGATTTTTTTTTTCATTTTCTGTTGTCATCCTAGATTACTTCATACGTCTTCTCAATTCGTTGGGTAAATCATGCAATGTTTTTTCCCTTACTTCATCAGGTGTTTGACGACGTAGCAGTGGAACTGACAATGGCCCTCCTCCAGTACTTCAACGGCAATCCCCCAGAGGAGCAGCTCTTTGCCTGCATGAAAGCGTTGGCCCGTTTCACCCAAATTAGCGGACAAGAGGTGCCCCAGCTCATCCAAATGATCGGACCTGAGCCCAACAAATTTCGAGGTATATCGCAACGAATCGATGACATGATCGATCAAGTCAACAAGAAACTTCGTTGATTTGCTCTCGTGAATGGTTTTTTTATAGGATTTTTATTGATTATTTATTTAATACCGAGTTAATGGGCTCATAATAATTCTTCCTGTTTTGACATTTTTTAATTATAATTTTTACGAGAGAGAAATTTGAAATTTTGGGTGAACGACAGTGTTTGGGAATAATCTGGGGTGATATTATCTGTGCCACGTACATGTTAGAGTACTTTGTTGTAATCGATCGTTATGAATAATGTACAGAGGATATAACAATTTTATGGTAATATATTATTTGGTAGAAATAAATATATGAGAATAGAGGTTTTGCTGCACTATTACCCCGCACTCACTGAGAGGTCATTTTTCCATTTGATGCTGAATGATGAGAGGTGGGATGAGATGTGATGAATAGTGTGTAATTGAAGCATATGAGGTGATTCTAGGCTTCAACTGTTCGTAAATGTTTCTAACAAGGTCTTGCATAGAGCTGAGGGGTTTATTGCCTCCATTTTATGGATAAGTCTGTACATCGTCATGGTCGAGGCTTCTGGTCTTTCATAGGAAGGTGTCAGGAATTTTCTTATCACTCGCTGTATCAACGCAACTCCTGCTAATGTGCTTATAATTTCCATTGTGTTATTTACATCAGGCTCATGGAGATAATGAGAATGGGTTTATTTGTAATCGTTGTTTGATATTTAATCGTGTGTGTGCCAGTACTACGTTGCTACCGCATTGTGCGAGTACATCGTGATATTGTCGTTAAATCGTAAGTGACCATAATCAGTTAAAAATCCCAGTGCAGATCTCAACAATCGAGATGAAATATTGAGAGAAAATAGTGAAAAAGTGATAAAAGTACAGCAGGTCATTATCACGACACAAGGAAATTTGCTCAACTTGTGAATAAAAAATTATCACTTGGCAATTTTTTATCTCTCCTGGTAGATGACGAGATGTTAACATAATTCTTCATTGATAACGATTGCGATTCACTTTCTTATTCACTTGATGAATACATCGGTACAAGTAGGATTGATTTGAAGAGTGAAAATAAAGCCGACCAGAGATGGAAAATGGGGAGAGCAAGGAGACAATGCGGAAGAAGAATGCAAAATTCTTCATAAATAAGTATGTTCCAATAACGAGATGGCTGCCGAAATACTCACGATTTTACGCAATTTCTGATTTCATCGCGGGAATTACTCTGGGACTCACTATGATACCTCAGAGTATTGCTTATGCCGGACTGGCCCATCTAACTCCGCAAGTACGAACAAGATAATATTTTCTATGTATTCATTATCGAGGTGTACGAATAATGAATGAATTGAATTAAATAGTGAAACTTCATTCAGAATTGGAATTAAATATTGATTTTTTTAGTTTATTCATATGTGCGAATAATTCCAATTTGTCCAAACTGGAGAGAAAATCGACTTTTGTCAGATTCCAATTTTTTCGCGAAGTGAAACTTTATTTTATTTAAAATCACTCCTAGCGGCTAATGACACTCTCACAAGGTCGCAACTGTTTACAGTCGGGATTGAATGATTCGAATTCAATTCATTATAAATTACTCTAAATGGGAAATATTCACACACCTCTAATTCATTGTATGCGGAAGGAGAAAAAAGTTAAAAAACATATTCAGATTATTTCGATAATATCATAAAATCAAAATGATTTTTTCATTTAGTATGGTTTATATTCTTCATTCATCGGTGGATTCGTCTACATTTTTTTCGGAACAATCAAAGAAGTCTCCATCGGCGCAACCTCCTTGATGGCCCTCGTTACCGCCGAATTCACCAGTACAAAAAATCCGGATTTTGCGGTGCTACTCTGTTTTTTAGCCGGATGTGCTGAACTTTGCATGGGAATTTTCAATTTAGGCAGGTGTTTGAAAATAATTTTACTAACGATTACTGTACAGCTGGAACCGAAGGTAAACTACGGACTGGCACTCCTACTTTTCATTTTACACTGTTAAAAAATTTTAGCTCAAACTTCCACCGGACTTAGACTTCCCATCACATTATTTTCTTGAAGATAAGGTCTTTTGTGAAAAAAACACGCCTAAAAGAAATTGTCCATCTTTCAGGTTTTCTAGTCGATTTTATATCGATACCAGTAACGTCTGGCTTCACCTCAGCCACATCAATTATAATCGTTATTTCTCAACTCCCCGGATTAGTCGGTGTTAAGATTAAATCAGAGAGCATCATACATACTTTAGTACAGCTGTACGAAAAACGTTGGCTAATACGATGGAACGATACTGCACTGGGTATCACCTGTATCTTATTTCTCTTGGCATTCCGAGTGAGTTTCATCGCACAAATTAATGTCCCCGCTTCCAAGCGTCCTTATCATTACGATAAAGCGTAAAATACTTCTATTTTTAGAAATTGAAGGACATACCGTGCGATGCGATCAAGCGTCGAAACCAATCAGCCGGAATTTTGCTGGAGAAAACCCTTTGGTTTCTCTCGATCTCTCGTAATGCACTGATCGTTGTGATCACATCTACTATCACCTTCAGGTATCATCAGGATGGAGAGTATATATTTAACACTGCTGCCACTGTGAGACCAGGTCTTCCTGAATTTTCCCCACCTCCTTTTTCCACTCAGCATGAAAATGTCACGTATTCATTCTACGAAATGTGCTCCCATCTCGGCTCAGGGATTATTATGGTTCCACTCATTGCTGTTCTGGCTAATGTTGCTATTGCAAAAGCGTTTGGTAAGTTTAAATATATTAATTACCAGCACATTCAGAGGACAATTATTGAGGCTATGAAATTCTATGAATCAAGCTAATTACCCCTAAAGTTTATTCTAAACTTTTCCTCGAACGTCTGCGGGAGATTAATCTTGAATTTCAGTGCGAGATGGTCCGGTCGAGGCAACGCAGGAAATGCTCACCCTGGGTGTGTGTAACATAGCAGGAAGTTTCTTCAGATCGATGCCAACTTGTGGAGCCTTCACCAGAAGTGCTGTGGGCAGTGCCAGTGGCATACAGACCCCCATGGCTGGCCTTTACTCTGGAATTATGACCCTTCTAGCCCTCAGTTTCCTTACACCTTATTTCGGATTTATTCCCAGATCCACGTTGTCAGCTGTTCTCATCGCCGCTGTTATTTTTCTCATCGACGTGAAGATCATGAAGGTCTTGTGGAGGGGCAACAGTGAGTGGATGAAGTTGTCAGATCCATAAATTGAATTATTTGCATTATATTCTGTCTTTTTCTATTAGAAAAAGACCTATTCATCGCTGTGGGAACATTCATCATCAGTATTTTGTTGAACGTGGAGACTGGATTGTTGTTTGGTACTGTTGTCAATGCTCTGTTCCTGCTTTATCTGTCTGCAAGACCAACGGTTGAGATTCATTCCAGAAAGGTAAAAACACAACGAGAGAGTATAGGAAAAAATATAAGGGCGTCTAAAGCCCTCTTTAAGGATATTTTATGAAGAAGATGAGAACTGTCTTATAATCGTGGCTATCGATTTTTCCTGTTGCATTTCAGACAGTTCTAGATGACAAATATGTCCTCGTTAAACCAGAAATAGGCCTGTTCTACCCCGCAGTATCGTTCTTGACGACGAAAATAATCAAAGTAGCGTATCGCGAGGCACGAGGAATTTACCCAGTTGTTGTAGACTTTGAGAGGCTTCAGGGTATAGATTATACCGCCACCAAAGGGATTGAAAATCTCATCAACGCATTTGAGGGAAAATCTCAACAGCTGATATTTCTCCACGTCAGCCCTTACGTGGTTAATTCAATCGAGAATTTCGGGATGACGAAGAAAATCTACTTCATCGATTGCGAGGATCATCTCCTAAACGTTTTTGCCAGTGAGTCGACAGAAATCGACGTGGTGCATGAATCACCATGTAAATTTTACGATTTATTTACCATGTTGAATATGTCTCATCGTAGTTTTCCATTTGTTGTTAATACTATCCAGCTGGCTTCGTTGTCGTCCCTTCAATGGAATTAATAGTTTTTTTATTATTTTTGCCACAGGTTTAAAGAGAAATAGAAAAGAAGAGGAGACAATAGTGGTGACCTTCAAGGAACTCCTTGAAAAATCAGAAAGCAAAGAGCCTGAACCCCATCCCGAGGTGGAAGCCCTCCTACCGAATCCAAACTCCACCTTAAGAGCTATTGATTCGTCGAATCGATGAGAAATCTGTCCCCCAGAAACAAAAGAGCTTTAGAACAATCAGAAATCGTTTCATCAATCGAATGCCACCTACTTCGTGGTAATGCCTTAACGTCAGGCACGTTCACCATCGTAGTTCCCGCGCTACCTGTACGTAATTTGGCGGTTGAAGCTACTCCATAAGCGTTCGCAATCTCTCCTATGATCAACGGCCGCAAGACAACAGTCAGTGCCATAAAAATTATATCATCATCATCCCTTATAATCTCTGCCTCTCTATGTTCACATTTTCTACTAACCAGTAATTACACAAATAAATCACTGAACTATCAACGATTCTCTATCGATATGGAGCGAACCTATTAAAAAATATCATCTTTTACTAATCTGTCGGCCAAACGGCTGTTGGATTTTTTATTTTTTATTTAGTAATAAATCAAAAAGTAACGAACCATTTTAAGCTTAATACAAAGAGGTACAAACTTAGTACAAATGATAGAATCATCTGTGGGCTATCTACATACTAATTACTCATGAATGGACTCCATGTCTCCATTAATCGTGCATCTAATGAGCGATTATCAAATGATCGATTGCCGTTTCAGTGTATCTTTGGAAGGTTTTATTCAATTCTAAAAATAAGGTAGAAATGGAATTATAAATCATTATGGGTAACAGTTTAAATTTTTTCTACGTAGTTTGAGGGAAAGAGGCCAGTTTTCCCATTCATTCTACCGTGCCACCAACCGCCTTCATCTGAAAGACAACGTATGAATTAAATGATTAAGTAATGAGTTTAAGTATTATAAACGAATAATTGCCAGTACTGCCAAATTCCGTGAAAACATACGTCTTAGGGATTTCCTTATTTTTCGAAATGAAAAAATAAGTGCCTCAAAATTATTCAGATCACTCCATTTTTCTCCTCGTAAGTATCAAATCATCTTCATAATGAACTGATCAAGCAGAAATTTAGGCAATTAAGGAACCCATTTCCCGTTAATACAAAATTATGTTTAACATAACTCACGTTCTTTTAATACTTCAATGACATCCCCCTCCTTCAACGCCAATTCATCCAAGTCTTGCGGACTGTAATCATAGAGAGCTCTGACTCTAGGAAGATTGGAGATTGAAGGTGGCCTAGGTGGTGCTCGTTGAGGTTGAGATCCCTTATTTTTACCGCAATGCATTTGAAGGGCAGCAGCTAGCCGGTGATTGGGATCATCTATATCAATGACTCCTGCAGACAATCGATTATCACTATTTCTGTTCTCCGTCTTCTGATTGGTGGCGAATGGATGGACCATCGGTTGATTTGGTGGCGCTGGATCTGAAGGTGGGGGAGGAGCTCTCAGGAGACCCACTCTTGGCGCTCCCGAGGGATTCACCAGTATTTTACCTAGGGATGCTGATAGTCCAGCGACTTTGTTATTATTGTTGTTGATATTGTTAAGTGTGGGTCGAACGTTTGGTCGATTAGGTGGCAGTTGGGGTCTGGAACTCATCGGTGCAGCATGAACGGTACTTTGGACACCTGAGAGTGTCCTTGGTGCTGGTCTTGGTTCGCTGGGCATTGAGGGCCTTGTGGGTCTCGAATTCTGGTTTATTACGGATGAATTATTCTGGAGAGATGGTGCAGGCCGATGATTCACAGGTCTAAAGATGGAAATAAATCAATTATTACAGACAAATGGACGAATTTTTTAACATATTAATTTACAAATCGAACAATCTGTTTTTTCCAACGATAGGGTACTATGCAGGAGTTATGAAAAAATTTAAAATTTCAGAAATTACCTTGTTGCACTCCTCTGTTCTGCAGCTCTGCTTGGTCTCGAATTAGCGGGTAAACCGGGTCCAATAGTCACAGTCAGAATTTTTCCACTCGAGTTCAAAACTTCCTCATCCCCCCAGCCAGTTTGCGTAAACTTGACCTGACGAGTGCCGCCTCCGCCCCAGCCCTCCTTCTTAACTTTAAACTCCAAATTGTTGCTGAACCTGATATTAAGTGGATGCCCCACAATTTCCAGATACTTTTTGCTGAGTACAGATAGAAATTCCGTCTTAAACATAACTTGTAGAAGACTTGCATAGTCCTCCTTGACATGAATGATGACAAAATCGTCTTGCAGAGTGCTCAGAGAAATATGACTGATCTGCTCGAACACCAGCTTCCTCTTGATAATCTCCTCCAAAACCCTCTGGCCCCTGGCAAATCGCCCCTTCCCCGACTTGCCCGGCTTCTCCGCTCGCCCAATCAAATACAAACAATTCCCCGTCACCACCAGATCTCTCCGGCACATCTTGAATCTTCTATCATACTTCCTCACAACTTCAGCGAAGAGAACTTTCTCCCTTCTCCCAAGAAGACTCATGAGTCCGGGCCTTCCATCGAGGCCGATATAATCCCCAACGAAATTCCTCTCCAGACTCGGTTTGCGTCTCTGCTTATGTCGATACATTATGTCAGCAGCTGCCTGTTTCTCACTGTCCTGTCTCTTCCTGGCGAAGAACTTCTTGAAGGCCTTCTGAATAATTCTCGCGTAAAAATTGAATTTTCTGTCTCTAGCCTCCTCCAGCATGAATATACTCTCCGGAGCTTTGATGAAGACCTTGGTGGTACCCAATTGATACTGATTCTCGTCAATGTGAATGCTCGACATGATCCACTGAACCCCTCTTCTCTCATCTCCAGACCAGATGGGCCAGGTTTCACGCGTCAAAATGGCGTATCTATGCAAAAATTTGGCGAATGATCTTCTATAAGCAAAACCCGCTCTCCTAACTCTTATGTTCTCCTTCAAGCCCAGATACTCGACCTGGTGCTTCACCCGCATCTGATCCCAGTCACGCGCCTTCTTCGTTTCGTTTGGCTTTATGCAACGAATGTAGTGCGGAGTGCACTTCATGAGTTGTGCAACAAGTCTACTTGCCTGACTCCTGATTTTACTTCCTGCTGTTGTCGGTTTTTTAAGAGTCTTTGTTTTTTTTGCGTCGTCCTCCGGGGGATACAGGGACTGGATGAGGGGATTGGTGCTGCTTCTCATCAACTCGATTAAATCCGTGAAGAGGACATCCCGGTTCTTGTCGCAGAATCCGTCAACCGAGTAGGCCACCTGTCCGGCGTAATGGAGAATAGCGAAGCCATCGCTTGTTCCGAGAAAGTGAGGGTGGGTGTTGGAGGCTGCGGAGAGCTTCTTCTGTAGGTCAGAGTCCGCTGAACCTGTGCCACTGTGGAGGGTCGCACAGATGTCGTCTAGGATCAAGAAGATACCGGGGGGACGTTTGCCTTCGAGAAGGTCAACAACTATCGCGTTATTGAAGTAGTCAATTGGCGTCCATTTGATGTTCTCTGCTATGTACTCTTCCTAATTGATTGATTAGAGAGATTAGTGGGATGCTGCGGTGGTTGAGGTCATTAGGGATTTTTTAAGTGCAATTCACAGGTGGATGGCATTGCTCGAGAATTTATGAATTTATCCACTTCGAGAATTACATAACAAGTTAGTAACTATTGGTTGCGTAACCGAAGTTTTTAGATGAGTTGGAAAAATTAATCAGCCGTTTTCAATGAACTTTGAATCAAATAGAAATATAAAGTACATATGTTTTTTCCAGAAGTTCACAATTCATTTCCTCATGTTCAAGGGTTGATTTTTCTACTAAATTGAGTGAAAAAAAAATTTCAGAAATAACTATTTAATTTTTCTAATAGAAGTGACGTTTTAGAGAATATTTGTTTTTATTTTTTCTTCGACTAGGCTACGAAAAAATTATAAAATAGTAAGGACCGACTTGAATCCTTTTGTAGCCTAAATTTTCATGCTTTTAAGGTCCTAATTATTCCATATTCTCACCTGTTCTGCTTTCAACGTCAACTCAATAAATATCTGTTGCAATTTTTCGTTGACGAAGTTAATGCAGAACTGTTCAAATCCATTGGTTTCAAATATTTCAAATCCGTATATATCGAGAATAGCTATTTCAAACGAGTCTCCAGTTGTCTGCATGGCTGAATTGACACGTTTCACTAAGTAATCAAACAACCTGGCATAAATATCTTTGGCTAGTGCATCACGCGTATAAAGTGCCTGTGGTACATTGAGTGTTACATCAACACTCTCCGACTGACTGCCCCATTTGGACTCGAATTCCCTCGATGTCAATTTATGGGAGAGACGATCCGCAGAAATGCCGAGTAGAGACGATGGGAATTCAAGTGCTGGAGTAAAAAGAAAATGAAAATTTGTTATTTACAACGTTGAACGCAATTTACAGGGCAAATACCTGCCTCTTCGGTCAGCAATTTGGGAGTAATTTCCGTTCTCCCGGAATTTAATGCTGCCTATGTGGAGGATACCAGAGACTATCCTCAGGAGGTTTGATACCTCGGTTTCTACAATTCCCATAACACTCAAGGCTGCAAAATAATTGTTTGTTTGATCCTTTGTTTCATTAATGAGGGCATGGGGACGTGGAATGATTCATAGATATGAATATAAATAGATTTGTTATCCTGAAAGTTGATAAAATTTGGTGTTCATCCATGTTTGAATTATTACCTTTCAAGGTCTCTTGAAATTCTTTAGCATCGGATCCACCCACACGATCAGCTTGCCGGAGGGCAGTGCCGTCCCAGTTCATCAGGTAATCGCAGTTATCAAGCTCTTGTCGGAGTCCTAACTCCGCTGATAACACAAATGAAAAGATAAGATAAAAATATTCGTCTAATACTCAACGATGAAAAAAATTTTGTCATCTTACTGATGGCTAAATAAATCCACTTTCATTTGTGAAAAAAAATAGAACTAACAGACCATTAAAGATTTATCTGTAATTCCTTAGGATTGAAAATTTCTCATGCCAATCAATCATGCGTATATCCTATTCAATCAGCTCGTGTTTCGCCGTATAATTGATTTTTTATAATGGAATTTCTACCGCCAGAGGAGAATACGAAGAAATCCAGGACGCGAACATTTTTTTTTTAGTTCGTTGAGAATTAAAAGAGAATTGCAGCACGTGTCGTCAGGGGAGAATGACCCTGATGGTAGGGCCCCCCTACTTACATTTCATCTGCTCATTTGCGCCAGATGCCAGCTGATAAAAAATGTGGAAGTTTCTTTCGCCAATGTTGTGCCTAACTACTCGAGATTTTTCCAAGAGGAAGTTTGTGATTTTACCGCCAATCGGCTGTCCACCATCTCCAAACTGCATTTCTACGTATTTGCCCTTAAATAATAAATGCATTTTTTAGTTATGAATTTGCTAGGTAAATAGTCAAGTGGTTAAAACAATCACATTTGCGCAACAACTTGTGTAAAATATTTAGAATTAATTATTGAAGTTTTTATTTTTTTTTTAACATGTGAATTTTGAAACAACTAAAATTACTCCGAAACTACAGAAAAAAAATAATTTTTTTCCCAAACTTTTTATCCATAAATAGGACGCCATAACACTAATGTTGAACTTTTAAATCAAAATATTCATGGAAACATGCGATTATTCACGTGGTTTCCGGTGACCCACGACTGTCCCCCTGAATTCATTCATAAACTCACAAATCGGCTGCTGTTATTGTTCCTGATGGTCTTAGCATTGCCAAATGCCTCAAGCAGTGGGTTGGACTCCAGGATAATGTCCTTGACTCTCTGTACGCGTTCACCACCACCGCTTACCCTCGATACATAAGCCATTATGTACTTGGCTGCAACCGTCTTGCCGGCGCCTGACTCGCCACTGTTTCATCGTAGCGGTGATGAATCAGAACAGAACGAGTTGAAAAAAAAAATTCAATACAAAAATAATCACAGAGACAAAGAGTGCATTTTTGAACCACACGTATGACAAACCTTATTATGACGCACTGGCTCTCTACGTCTATCAGCATGTTGCGATACATGTCATCCGCTAGACCATAGATGTGAGGTGGATTTTCATACGGAGCCTGAGCAATTAAAAAATAATGTACACAGTTAATACCTCAATATTTTCCCGTAATTATTGCACGAATGAAATTTAATTACTCACCGCACCCTGGTAAATCTGCACCTCCTTCTCCCCAAAATAGGGCATCTGTTTGAACGGATTTATCGATACCAAAACAGGTCCGATGCACGTCTACATGTTGAATAGAAAATTTACATTGAGGAAAATATAATCTCAGGTTCATTAAATCGTTATGCAACAGCTCAATGGGTTTTACGTAATGTGCTGCATCTACCAGGCGTACAATGGCCCCCAGGGGTCACTAGACTTTCAGCTAATGCACCTGAGATGAACACTTGAGCGTGAGAAATTCTCATCCTCTCAATTTCCTACGGTTGAAAGTAGCAACGATGGGGGCTGTTGAATCATATTAATTTTTATTATCAAAGGATACGAATATGTAGTCATCCATATACCGCTTCCGTAGATTATCCATAATTGCCTCCTCGGTGATCTTTGGAAGAAGGACCATGTCATCAACTCCCGACACTTTGACATTCTGACTTTGCCAGTGATGCTGCACCTAATGACGCAAGTTGTAAAGAGAAGTTGTTACAAGTTTGAGTTATTAGTACAGTGGTGAGTCGGTGAAACGAGATAGATAATTCCCGTCTCACTTTGGCTTTCGTTCATGTCGCGATATTAAAGGGAGTGGTAATTTTCTCTTTTATTTTTGCGGTTATATCTGTTGTAATTTGAAGTGAAAATATCAACTGAGGGAACAGTGAAGAAATGCCATTTTCATTTCTTCAGATATATTTTCCCAGCGGAAAAGATAATTGCGACTGGAGAGACAAATGTATATTTTTTTTTTTAAACAACGGATGTAAGAACTGAATAGACTCTATTGACTTATTCTTTCGATGATTCATTGTCCTGAGTCATTGGGCTTTTTACTATCAGTTTTTGAGATTGTTAAATCTCCTTAAGAATTTACTCGAAGAGAAAAGTGAGTACGACAAAAGGTGTCTGCACAAAAATTTCCTTATCTCCTTTGGTTTTGAAGATACTCATCGAGCACTATTTTGTCTCGTGGTCTAATACACTGTGCCATCGATTCAATGTATATCTTATCGAAACTCCGAGACGTCATAGAAATTCGAAGGACTGAAAGGGGAAATTATTTAAAAAAAAAAACGGATTTCGCCGAGATTGAAAACTCATCGTTTGCATTTTATTTTCTCGGTGTTTCTTATGAATATCTCTGACTCAACCGGAAATACGGGAGTTCTTGTCTATAAAATTTGCAGAGTGAAATGACATCCGCAAAAAAGGCTCCACGAGCATTTCATATCTCTTCTTCGGAGATATTCATCACAAAGTAAAACCAAACATTGTGATATGAAAATTGATAGAGCTCGTGAACTGATAGAACACCTGATTTATCCTTAACAAACTTGGTCAGCTGTCAGCAGATTGGCACAAAAAATATTTATTTTATTACAAATGGGAGAGTTATAATGATTCAAACGTGTGAATATTATTTATTCTCTTTTATTTTATACGCTCGAAAGGTACAACCTCTCCGGTTCCTTTCCTCAGACTAACTAACTAAAAAGACTAAAGGGTCACCACACCCTGGACCTGATAACTCACATTAACACTGGGCCCACCCCTACACCTCCTATTTAGACCCACGAAAACAGCATACCCATCATACCCCAAACTTCTCAGAATTTTCACCCATAAAAATGTTTTCCAATCTCCACTGGAAACACGAGAAGAAAATAAATACCAATCGTACAAAGACCTATTCAATCTAACTGTAAATTAATTTTTGATAAATAGTTTGAAATATAAACTCCGATAGATTTTATATTCATTAAAAGTTGACAAATTATGGATTAATCCAGGAGGTATTCCATGTAAACCAAATTTTCTGTTAAAAATTGATAAAGTCTCATTCCGATAGTCTAAATATTGGTGAAACCATAAAACAAAAGGCACGCATTCATAATAAATGAATTCCTGGACGTGTAAAACGTCATTTCATTCCTACAGAATTTCCCCTGTACCATTGTTACAGCTATGGAACGTAAAATCTCAGTTGCCATCTGTAATTTGACCTCAGCTCTAATTTAAACGGGAATGGGAGTGTCGCGTCCGTCTGGCAAGTGCTTCCGCTCCATGTAAATGCCTCGGAACGAGTCCAGTAATTTTTCATTCCCTTTGTAAATGTGCATTCGACGTTTTACACACGCGTTGATGTCAAATCTTATTGTTTGTATGAGCGGTAAAAAAAATAAGTGAGAGAGGGAAAATGAAGAGAGAGTAAGAGATATACTTCCGTTTACGGTTTCGTTCGTTGGCTGTTGACGATAGTGGGCTATTCGCCGGTGTATAACGGTACATAAATGTTTTGAAACGAGAAATTGCTTATGTACATGTATTCCATTGTCGGAGGGCCCAGGGACACCGATGACTTTATTTGGTTTAATGTTGGGATTCAGCCTTGTCGGGGACGAAGGAAGAATGGATTTCCACAAGTGATTCATTCGAGATTAAGGTCGACACTTTCTTGATAGGATCGAGGCTACGCTCTTCCTTTCGTTGTAGAATTCCAGATATTTAGGGAAATTTGTCGAGTGCTGATTAAATAATTATCCAAGAATTTATGTTCTCCGAGCGATACAGAGAACTCGTGCTCTGTGGCCTCCAGGCACTGGCATATTATCCTGAAGAAATTGACAAATTGTTGGAGAACTGGAGGAAGAATGCGACCGAATACTAGACAACTTATTCATCAAGTGAAATATCAATGTTTTATAAAAATAGGTCATCTAGCGAAAATAAATCATCTGTTAAACGACAATCACACTTTATGTGCATATACTCAGATGAAAGATGAAGAGATTCTCGAACAACTCTTGTTCGGCCCAAAGAATTGTTTTTAGTTGAACTGAATTTGAAAGTCCTAGTCATGAATAATTACTGTGCACTCAACAGAATCCAACTATTCAACAGGCCAAGACGATATTTTTTAGGGTATGAAGATATTTTATGACGGAAAATTTATCGAGATTGGAAGTTTTAAAAAATATGAAGAAATATAACGAATATTAATGCCGAGGATTTTAATTATCCAGGATTCCCTTCACCTACTGTACATTTATTTTTCCGATGAGTCACGGCAATTTTTCGCCTCTTTTCCTGGTACATGTTTTCATTATTTGCTGACAAGTATTCTCGCGTCATTCATCGTACCAAAACCGTGTAATCCAATCAATGCCGACATGGTATTATTAATATGGGCCACAGAGAGGCTCATCAATGCACGTGGCCGCACAGAAAGAATAATTTAATTATTCATGGACATTGTAACTTTGGAAAACAATTGAAATAACTACGTGAAGTTATTCCTCGTGCTGGAGTTCGCATTTCAAACTTCCATTACTTTACCCAGAATAGAGGGAACGGAAAACCAATTTTTCAAGTTTCCGAGGGAGAGAGAGAGAGAAGCGTTTGCCGGCAGAAGCTCATCCAGATAATGAGACTTTTTCTTCTGTGTACACTAAGAAACGAAAATTGTCATCCGTTTCACATCGGTGAGCTCCAGTTGTCTCTTCCATGGCTTCATGCTGTCTACACTCGACCAACATCTACGATTGCCCGACAAACAGAAAATTCCCCTGAACAGAACAACATTACCTGGTGGATATACAGTGACACTTGTCATATCTTATCAGACCCGATACACCTCAATTTGCACTTGTTTGAATGGATCGCAATAAAAATGAGTGGAAATTCAAGAATTGGAATCGATTGAGAGACATCTACAGAGGTTCGATCCTCTATTTTTTCATCCTTGGACGGATAACAGCGAGAGTCACGCGATGAGATTCTCCAAAACTATCTCACTTCACAACAGGTAGTTAAGGTTTTCTACTATTAGCCAATTCGAATGTACAACGTGGAGAAACGAAAGGGACCGGTTTAATTATCGAACTGCAATTTTTAAGAGTTATTAAAGAACGAGCAGTCGCACCAAAAAATTGCTGGTGGGAAAAATCAAAATTCTGGTATGGGAAAGTGGACTAATTATTTATAACTTGTAATTACAGTCGTCCATTCATCATTTTTGTTTCAGCCTTCAAGAGCTTTTCAGGAGGAAGGTGAATGAGTGAGTGAGGAATGAATGATAAATGCATTAGGGACTGAATGAAAATTCAGATTATTTAAACGCTGGATTAAAGCACAGGAAAGTGCTTAATCTGAGGAATTTTTGACCTAAATGTCAGGTGATTGAGCGATTGCCCTCGGGGGTTTACTTTTCAAGGAATTAATACTTCATCACTACTTAATTTCTCATTATTCAAATCACAACAATTAAATATCAAAACGTGTAACCGAAAGCTGAGGGTTAATTAGTAAAAATAGAATAGAAACTTTAGAAATGAGGATGACAATAATTATTGACTTAGACTTCAATTGAATTCATTGATGACTTTGATTGTGATTCCCCAGCTTCATTAATGTCTACTATTTATTATGAATAATTGTCTCGTTGCACATCAAAGAATTTTGAGAATAGGGAATGATTTCTAATTGATCTGGAAAATCACGAATTCGGCCAGTTGAATCTTACAAAGACTCATTAACAGATAACCGGCAACTCCACATAAAAATGATAAACTTTGGAATAATCAATCTATCAAAAAATAAACCTCAATTCTACTAATTTAAGTTTCATTATTGTTTCCAATTTCCATCATCTTAATCATTGATATCCCCTGAAGAGTCAAATGGAATTGAAGATAAAGAAATTGGAACAGCAGGTCTTAATAAATTGTCTAATGTTGGAAAATAAAATGCGACATTGAACATGAAAACCATTTCTTCTAGTTGTGGATAAATGGTACCAGCATGAATGGTATGACGTGAAAACTTACCATTGTGAAAGTGTTCCGAACCAACTCAAAACAAAAACACTAAACTGTTATCACTGAAATCACTTCACGTGTTTGTAAAATCAATACGGCGTCCCCGGAAAAATGTGTTGTAACATTGTGATGAGTATTGACTAAATGCGCATCCCGGCACAGTATAAATCCGACTGAAGTGTCTCCCGGTGTTGTGAGTAATTCGTATGACGTGATACTCCTCATACGGATAAACGAATGACTCAGAGAAGATGTTAGAGGAGTGTAGCAAGCGCCGCGCCGCGCCACCGACTGATCGTGAGTGAGACCAAGTGCCACTGGCCGTGTGGCCGTTGTGCCAGTCCCCACGAGAAAACGTGTTATTTCTATTTCCCTCTTTTTTCAATTTTTATTCACTCATTCACATTCAGCACGAACACGCGGGCGCGACCGCCGAGCGCCCACATTTCATGAGGGACATTTCTCATTGCGAGGACGAGGATGAGGATGATGTCGAAACACTGTGAGAGATTATTGTACCAGGGGCTTGATGAAATTTCTGGATGTATTTGACGTTAATGTTTGGAAATTGTCAGGGGGATTCGGGCTCCATCGATTTTCCCGAGACACCAGGTAGTTGCGGGGGTCGATGAACCTTCGGGGTTGAAGGCAATTTGACCTAATTACGTTGTCAATGTCAGGTGGTCCATTGTCACTGCGATGCACACGGTCATTGGTAAGTTTACATTTTATTGAAAATTGAAATAATGCGTTAGTTGCATTGGATAATTTTTTTCGTTAATTATTTTTGTTTGATTATAGATTTTGAAATTGATTAATATTTTTTTTAATTGAATATTACTTTTTTCTTTCCCCAGATGGATTATTGTCCTCGAGGACGTCGTTGGAACGAACCCCATTTGCCAAACATTATGGAGATTATCCGGAACCCCTTGAATTGGTTTTTATTGGTAATTTTACAATTAGCAATAAGACAACTGTATTGTTAGAACAAGCATGAAAAATCGGGGGCAGTGGCAAAATTGTCGTATTATTTTTCTTGGATTAGAGATCTTGGAAGTAATAAAATCTCTCGTCAATTGAACTTGTTTCTCTCACCAGAATGTTTATTGCCTTAAACGAACAAAACTCTATTCTATGACGACAATAAATGCATTCAAAGTTTGTTGAAATGAGAATAAAATAATCAATAAGAAATGGGGATGTCGATCGCGTGGCGATTGACGGCCACTTGACCCAATTGAGTTGGACACATCAGGTGGTCCATTGACGTGATTTCCCCACTTGATTATTTTGTTTCCATTATTATTGTTTTTTCTCCCGATGAAGGGAAGTGGAATGTTTAATCGATTGAGTCGAGAGCGAACATCACAGCTGCTGCGGAAGTTTTTAATGGTTTCATTCCGAGTAAACAGCGCTGGCGGAGATCAAAGACTCCTGTCGGCGGCTGTGACGCAGACTAATCAAGTCATGTTGGGGAGCTTTGGGGGCAATTAATGTGCTTGCACTTCGTTGTTGATGGAGAAATACAATCTTCCTGCCTTCGTAGCAGATCTTTGTTTATAGGTCACCGATAATAGAATCTTCGAGACCTGATAGCACAATGAATTAAGGACAGGAACCAGCAGAGCTTTTTGCTGAACCAGAAAGATCTTCGGAATAATTTTGGAATGATTTTTTATAGGATTTCTGTAAGGTATTCCAAAGGCAGATATTTTTTCACGTGAATAATGAGGGACGATATTCCAGTAATTATCATAAATTCACAGTCTCATCTATTGAGAGAACTCGACGGTTGCGTCACGCGAATGGGGAAATGGGGGGAGTCTCGTACGAGAGAACTATTTTTTTAGAAATTGCGTAGGTCATGCTATTGGAGATGTGATTTGTCATTTGCCTTTCAAATCCACAGGACCATGAAGTTGATTATTTTTCCGAATAATTTAAAACATTCCTGGGGGACGGAAGAAGGTGTCAGGAAACAAATTGACGGAATTGTCAAACGCGGATTCGGCTATAATCAGAAAAGAATAATTGGAAAAATAAATGACTGGTGAAATGTGAAATAAATACAGACACGAGTGATTTTTATTAACTCCTCTGTTATCGTTGGATATTTTTTGTTTTATCTCCCATTTTAAATAATCAAATTCAATTTACAGTGATCATTCGTGCCGCACATATTTACTTTCTTTTATTTGAATTGTTTATAATGTTCTCTTTATTTACAATTTGTCGTCAGGCAAAATTAAATATCTTGTTAACGCAGGGATTATTCGTTCAGCGAACTAATGAATAATGGATAAAACGGCAATTGAGTTTTTGAAAAAGTGCAAATTTATTTCGATCGTGCAGAGATGATCTTTACAAGGTGATCTCTTTGATTTGTTGTATTATTATTAAGTGTCTGAGGAATTATTAGGTGATTTATGGTAACATCTTGAAGAGATCATCCTCTGATATCGCAATTCTATCATTCTTTCGGTTTTTCTTCTTAATTCACTTGAGTTCTTTCAATTTCGGCTTTTTCATTTTTTTTATTTAATTTTTCTTCCATCTGCTAAGTCTCTTGTCACTCATACTCACTGGATAACTCTCTCTGTTTTACCAAGAATAATTCCATTGAATTAAAAAAATAGTTGAGTTGATCATTCAATTTATAAAACAAAAATGATGAAATCATTCTCCGTCTATTCTCTTCACAATTATACTTAATAAACCTGTTGCATTTTCAAATAAATAAAGTAAATATCAGCACTTCGAGAATTATCCAGCAAGTGCGAGCCCCTAATCATTTTAATTTAACCCTAGCAATTCGTTTACAATCAATAAGACGACTAGATCCCTAGAATAAGCGTACAAAAGTTCAAGAGCAATACAAAGATTATCTCATTAGTTTCTTTTGATTACAGACCTTGGAACTAATTGACCCTAGTCTGGCCACTGTATGAGAGAATCACCTCAAGACGTTGGATTTCTTTAATTGCCTTGACTGGCTGCCTGCACAAAATTGAAATAAAATTCAATTTGTCAGTCGAAATATTTAAAAAATTAAGGAAATTTTATGACACCATATTTTACATAAATAACGACTGCAAATACAATTTTCGCGAAATTTTTTCTCATTTGATACAAGCAGAAAAACAATTTTCCATGGCCGGAAGAACCAAAATGAAATTGTCCACTGCGCATTGTTGTCACAGCCTGTCAAATTGCGCGCGGTCAGTATAGAGTGAATTCGGCAACATTGGAGACTAATTAACGCAACGGCGAATGCCTGCGGAGGTGACCAAAAGCCACAGGATCGCGTACAGTAATCAGACTAGGGTTAAATCCCTCCTCAATTAAACATTACTGTCTATTTCCTCTCACCAGACTGTTTATTATCATCAAAGAACAAAACTGGATTCTGCGGACACAATAGGTGCGTTCAATAATTTTTTTTTTTGAAAATGAATTACAAAATAATTGTTAATAAATACTTGGCGCATTGATCGCGCGGAGATTAATGATTGTTTGTCAATTATCATTGTCATGGCGTGGTGTTAAGTCTCTCAATAATCAAAAAACAATATCCATCAATTGAAAACGAGGATCCATTACCATTGACTAATTATGTGATATGTAAGCTAAAAGCATTTACCAACCTAGATTCGGAAAAAATCCTTTCACTTCATCTACAATTGTATGTTTTTTTTTTGTCATCTTTATTAGCACTAGAAAGGCGCTGACTCTCTTGCACATACAGGTATTATAGACAATTCCTGTCACCTTTTGTTATTCCGTCTCTTCTCACTTGGAGAACGTCACTGGAGAAATCAATAGTAAAAATGAACATTCACCATGATCCTTCTACATATGATTTTGTATCACGACATATTTCTCTTTTAAATCCCCTAAAAGCACATTTTAGTCTTAATTCTTAAAGGAGATCCTCTCTCCTTTGAATTATCGTTCTCTCATGTACGGAAAAATTTCATAGAAAACTTTGATAGAATCTAGAGAATATTCTAGACGGATTCTGCAGCTTTACCATTCCCTTTCTGACATAAGAGATACCATAAAAACGATGTTATAAAAAAATTAGTAGACTTTCATTTTTATTCAAGTTTTTCTGTCGAGACATCTTTCAGAGGAATTCCTCCGGATGATTTTTTTTGGAGATTCTGTCCGTTCAATTTTTTTTTCTCTTTTCAGCAAAAAAGCGTTAAAAATCAAGCTACAGAATTTCTACAGACAACACCTCAAAAGAAATATTCTATTGATATTTTTGCAGAATGTTCTCCATTGCAAACTTTCATTTATTTTTCAACCATGCAAATAAGTTGCGGAATGTTTCAATAGAATCGACTAAAAAACATAAACAGTTTTTCTATGAAATATTTACGTACATGCCAGGGAATGAAGAAAAGAACATTTCACAATGTTCAAATGGATTGTAACTAATATTGCACAATTTCTCACATTTCTAATTCCATTGATCATGAAAATTTGATATTCAATTTTTCCTCTCTCGTGGAATCCCCTTAAAGCAATAAATAACAATGATCAACTAATCTGGGGTCAACACAATCCCTTCTAAACACCCGTAATTACAATATACAATAAATTTCAAAACCTAAGAATGGTTGAGATTAGTTAATCGTCTCACAGCGATAAACGCTATCCAAATTTACCAATGTATCTCTCTAAATTCACATATAAGCACACACAACTCTCAATCCTCGCTCAAACAAATTAGATAATATTGCAATTGACATCCGTTTTATTTTATACAATTTATATTGATTCTCCATTCGACTGCATTATGGGCAGGAACACTTGCGGAAATTCCTACGCGATTTAAAGTAATATTTCCAAGTACTTTATTCTGGATGCATCGCTAGGTCATGCATTAATGCAAAAAACAAAATTAAAGACTCTCGTCTCATTGTTAAGATATTTTCTTTCCTTTCTTTCAGTATCATTTCGACTCATTCAAGATTAAATTAACAACGGATATTCGTCTTTTTTATTGCACTTTTAGCCAAGAACACGCGGGACGCTCGAAAAATTCTAGAATAGCGTAGGCACTTTTAGGAAATATTCATGGCTATTCCGATCAGTCGCAAGATCTCAAAATCGTGAGAAAAGTTTATGAGAAAAAATGAAGGGCATTTTAGTCTGATATATAAAACAGCAAAAGCAATTGGGAGAATTCTTCATTCCAAATGTAATGCATAAATTAAGCCATTTCGATTGCAATACTTCGTGACATCTCGTCGTCGTCTCCAGAGATTTAATTTCCATCTTATCATTTCACCGGAGTACAGAATTGGGTTGACTCTTTCAACTCAGAAAGTATAATAATCCTCGCTCGGTTTCGCGTATGCGTGTAAAATTTTAAAGGAGACTTTTATCTCTCATGATCTTGCGACACTTTTTCGCACAGCAAAGACACGAATTTTTTTTTAGCACGACAAAGATTATGATTCTTGTTATTCCTCCGCTACTCAATCTCACACTTATTCAACATTTTTTTTATCCACCTATATTTTACTACACCAAAAAACAAGATGAATTGCTTTATTTATTTTTTTTTTCGTTGAAATGGGAGAAGAGTCACTTCTACCTTTCGTTTGCTTTATTTTGTGTTTGTTTTGTCTTCTAGAATCTAACCAGTTACACCTATAGATGCATAGGTACAATATCTCTTGCTTCTCATGATAAAATATTTGACTCTGTCTAGGTATTACATTTTTCGTTTTATACTTTTTGTTGCATCCCCTCATATCTTCGCCAGCTTTTTCAATACCAACTGTTTAGGAAGTAGTTCTCACAGGACTGCCTTTACAACTTTGTTTTTTTTTTGTTCATAAAATCTAGCCATTGGAGATAGGCCTCGCATAAAATAAAGATAAAAAAAATTCACATGCCTCCGGAGCTCGGAAGTTTACCCGGCAATAACAATTTGCTGCGACTCTCCTTGGCTTTCATCTTGGCACTGTTCAATTGTTATATAGAAAAAAGTTTGATAGAAAAACTTGGCGAAATTCACTCTGATAAATTATATTGAATTTTTGTGATAATTCCATTCGTAATTGCAATTTTCTGATGTTATTTGTTGCATTGTTTTTTTCTACCTTTCTATTCTGTATTTCTTATAAGACAATTTAAGAAAAAGACTGAACACTTTGTACAAAATGCATAAATAAATAAATAAATCATAAACTCATAAGTTTCCATGCCCAAAATATCAACGTGTCGTGAACTTCATTCCCAGAAAATCCTCTGTTGAAAAATAAAATTCAAGGAATAGAAGATAGACTTTCACCGACTCGAAAGAAGAAAGTAAATTGTCGAAATTTACAGTGCCAATAAAATTCAATACAATACATCAGACAAACGGCGGGTTTTCTCTATGAAATTTTTTCAACCGTATTATTACGAAAAACATGTTAAAAGCCGAAAATAAACTACCAAAGTATCGTAATTTTGTACTTGAGTGTAATAAGGAGATAAGTGGAATTCCCTGGTCAATTCAATAGAACCTCTCATCCTAAAGAAAAGTCAATCATCTCTCCTCGAACCTCATCACACAAAATTCACCTCGAATAAGCAACTACGAGCAATGAAAGAATGTCTCGTAATCGGCCAATCGGATAATCAGAATAGGCCAAGTTTGGTCCTCAAAAATTCCCTTATGGGCACATAGTACTGGCTCTTGAATGCAACCATTTCCGGTGTTTTACGTAAACTGTCAAATATACTCGAGTCTGTCTCGAACACGAGTACAATAACGATAAACATGATAGTGACAGTAAGTACAAATGCTGACACGAACATACGTACAATACGTATACCCCTGAGTGTTTTAGCCCTCCCAATCATCGTTCTACTACCAACTGGTTGGAGACATAATTTTGTATTCTGTAGTTTCTGCATTTTGGGTACAGGTGTTACAGATCTACTATGTGTTTTTCCAATACCATCGACAAGTTGGCTCTCGGAGGACGAGTGATCAAACGAATCCCTGAAGAAGTAGTCATTCGTGTCTGCATCACCCGGTGGTCCTCCCACTGTAACAGATAACAAAAAAAAAAACAAAAGACCAGAAATAAATACTTGAATGATGGGTAGTCACTAGAAACAAACATAAACTCCTTCCACTTCACTTGTTATTCCAGCATATTGTGTTACGAAACATATTGTTTCACCGATCAATACAATATTTCGGATCAACGAATCGAGATTCGAGTCTCCACCCTCGGCTGAACAATAGCCATTTTTTCACCAATAGATTCATCAGCAATTCTACCTTTTACCCGAGTGAACACAAAGGGGAGTGATGAATTAATTGAAAATTGTACTGAAGTACTGGAACACTACGGGATAATGCAGTCATGCAAGCACTTGTTAAACGATAATGAAGAGTAAATGATACCAGAAAAAGCGTTGAATGCAGTGGAAGCGAATTGAGGGGCTAGGATGTCTGAGCGCAAATGAATTCATAAATAAGAGGCTGGAAAATAGGGCAACCTACCTCGCAGTGAGTTAGTTCTGTTCATTTCCTTCGAGTTGTAACTCTTACCTGTCGTATCGTGTCCATTTTTGGTGTTGCTATCGTCACTTATCATGCTCGTGGCTCCACGTACATTAGTTGATACAGCAGCAGCAGCAGCTGATGCCATTGCCAGTGCAAATGCCATTGGTCGAGTTATGGATCTTCCTGATGATGGATTTCCGTTGACAGCTGGTTTTACACTCAACTCTGGGCATTCGTTTTTCATTGTCGAGGCAATTTTTGACACTTCTGGTGCATCGCACACATCCAATGAGCTTACCTGCACCTCCACCAATGGACTTGGAGACTTTGGTGTTGGCACAGTGCTGGATGTATCAATTTTTGTCTCACTAGCCTGTCCAATAGTCGTTGTGTAGGTTTTTATTTCGGGTATTGTGCTCACTGGCTTGATCACATGATTCGTGGGCTTCACAGGGGTTCTTGATGTCTTTATTATCAATGCCGTAGATCTCACAACCTTGGGACTCTTTTCCAGTGAATTAATCTTTTGCCGAATGACACTATCTATACTTTGGCCTATCAATTCATCCGATCCAATGACTATTTTTTGACTGTACAGGGGCTGTGGACGGCCGTACGTGCTCTTTGAAAATTTCACTTTTTTCATTTGATTTGAGGTGGTGATGGTGTAGTGGGCACTCGCATGCGTTTTTTCATTTTCGTCTAATGCTAAAAGAAAGAAAAATCAAATAAAGAAAAAATTGAAAATAAAGGAAATTATAGAGGGTCTTGGACAGGGGGGAAATAATATTATAAGAAGCCAACATGAAGCATAACAACACGCAGTTGACATGAACAACATAACAATTGAATTGAGTGGTAGATCGGGTTTTGTTGCCCGAGATCGTAAAGTTTATGGCACATTCCTTTAAGCTCTTTGTTATTTACATGGGGGCTCAGCTGTATTGCCATTGCTTCCGGCTTGAAATCAATAATCTCGTACATGTACTTTTCATAATGAGACATGGGATGCAGTGAAAGTTGAAAGTTGTCTCGATCACGCCAGAAACTCGATATCGACTTTATAACTCTTTGTTTTTTTTTTTTGGGATAATGCATTGGATTTCGAATTGAACAGTCATGGGAAAAAATTGCATTGTCACGTAGAGTGGAGACATGTGGGGGAGAATATTGGGAATTGTCTCCCGGATGTAGTGCGGGCGGAAAGCCATCACCCCCGGAAGTTGTTTATCCGATGCAGACTGAATGCAGTGAGACGTGGAGAGAGATAGAGGATTTCTTGATGATATCGAGGGAGTTCCCTCTGCCATTTCGTTGAGGAATGATGAAGGACTTTTTTGAGAATTTCGAAGGAATTGTGGAGGCTTCCGACGGAAAATGGTACTGTGCAACTGGAGACAAGGAAATTGTTTCGTGCAGAGCGTTTCGAGCCGGAAATTTAACCAGGATTTTTATTGCTTTCTTGTTTATCGATATTTACTTACAGTCTTCAAAGGTCGTTATTTCGGATTTTTATTTTGATGAAATATCTTGATTTTTTTGGCTCTCAATTTTCTCTGGAGGATTAAACTACGCTATTTCTTGAACAAACTAGGGGAATCGGTTTCTCGCGATTTCGTAGGAATATTTTTCAACTGTTGAATAGCATTTTTTTAGAATGTTAGAAAGAATGGCGGTGGTTTCACGCGGAAAGTCGTAATTTTTAAATCTTATCTCAAGATTTAATCTTTTTTTTAGAGTTTATGACCATTTCCATGACTTCCGGGCAGCTGAAGAAGTTGTGAATTTCATAGCTTCAGAACTGAAAATTTCCCTGGGGCTTTTTATTGCTCTCTGTTTACTACTATTTACTCGAAGCCGTTGGAGACTCAACTTTTTATAAATATCTCGGAATTTTTTGTGATTTATTCTATGGATTCCGTCACTATATCAACAGAATTCTCTCTCCGTTATGTCAGAAAAGTTTATGAAATGATAAAAGAGAACGTTTTTTCATTAAAAAATGAACTGCAGAGGTTTCCGACGAAAAGTGGCGTTAGCAGCGTCTTTTACTCACTATTTCCGAAGATTTAGGAAGAGCGATTCTTTCTTTCGTGGCGTTTACGACCGGAAATTATTCCGGCTGTTTATAGTGTTCCTTTTTCACTGGTATTTACCCGTCATCCTTCGAGGACAGCAGCAGTGAAGTGGGAGGACAGGATATGTCAACAGAATTTCGCCTCAAATTTGCAATAAATATTCGATTTACGTCTTCTCAGGCCATTACATTGGAAAATTCCCCCCTAAAATTGTGGTATTTACAAACCGATCTACTCTGTGCTCCCACTTCACCATTCAAGAAACAATTACTAAATAACAATATTCGTAAAAAGTAAAAATTGCACATAACACATAATGAACGAGAAGGCACACGATTATAGTAAGAGTGCTCTCTATGTACAACCAATAACTGAGAAAAGACAAAGACTTTGTAAATATGACTGACCATTGTTCCTTTTGGCAAAAATTTCTTGGTCCTCGGATACAGTCTCGAGAAGTGGTAATGTATTGTCGGGACAGTAGGGTGAGCTCAGTGGTACCCCAGTACCAGGGCCTGTCGAGCCTGATTCAGACATACCAGCACCGTCAAGACCCGCACTATGACAGCTTCGGGGTAAGCTCGAATATCCTAGATAAATATTACCTAATTAACAATTCATTCATGCAAACTAACACATTTGTATCTAACAAACCAATGGTAGTGAGTAAATCTAAATAATCTTGTGATTATAAATCGTCTCAGTATAAAATTTCTATTATTTTAATTTTAATAAAAATGAGTAATTAATGTAACATGTGCAAGAGCCATTCTCCTTGACTAAGGAAACACTGAGTAGAAAAATTGTCAAGATTATGAGAGGAAAAACAATGAAGCTCGGGGTTGTCTCATCTTACTTGTTATCTCGTATTGTTATTACTCTTGTGGATAATGAGAGAAAATATTCACTTACGAATTTCAATGAGATCTTGGCTGGGTGTACTCGGTGTTGCCGGTACACTACTTGCTTTTCTCCTGAGTCCTGTTGTCTGACACCGTTGTACCGGTGTGTCTCCCTTGCTACGCAACGATGACGCCTCCGCAGAGCCCGCCGAGGCTGCGGCAGCCGTTTCCTCGAGTACTTCACGCTCTGTTCTACCGGTGTATTTGAATTTTGTGCCCCATGAGAATATTGAACCTCCACTAACTACCGGAGCATCTGAGGCTCTCGGTAAACTGCGTCATAAAAATATCAACATTATCTTATAATTGCTTTTTTATGTACACTTTGTGGTCTTTCATTCGGTTGCATTGTATTCCTTCAACTTTGACTGTTGGAGTAATTAAATGTAATTTGAAAAACCGGAAAAGTTTCATGGGGTTGTGAATTCATAGGTTTTTTCATTCTCTTCTTCACAATGAAGACTTTTATATGTTTCATCCGTTCGGCTTCCATTAGAAGTTGATTTATGGAAAACGTGGTGAGATTTTCAATTTATTTCTAGATATTTTTTCAATATTTATGCACCAGTGTGGGTTTGTTCGCCTCCACCAATATTATTTCCTGCTCTCTTTAAATATATATCAACTCTGAATTTTTCCGTTTCCATTTATATTCATGCAAAATAAAGTGTTAGAATTATTATATCTCTCTGACAATTGGTGCGTATATATCGACTGATTTCAATAATTTGTTTTTAAATATAATCTTCATGATTTATTGAAGAGATTTATAGAGCTTCTAACATAGGAGGTAATGGATTTTTCAATGACCAGCGGAGAAGAAAAAACAATTCACCTCCACTAACAACCGGAACTTCTGAAGCACTCAGTGAACAGCATCATAAAAACAACAATATTATCTCATCACGTTCTTCACCTTGCACATTTATTTTTCAATTTTTTTATTCACCTTTTATGCTGTCATTATTTCCACAATTTCAAGTTAATTTCCTGGCGATCGTTGCACCGGAAGTGGTTGCACTTCATTCAATATCCCAATTGATCTCTCACAGAAAATCACAAAACTTTTTCAACTTCTCGTGAAAGTGGAATTTGCTCTATTGAGCTTCTCTATCGACTTATTTTCAACTTAAATAGAAATTGATGGAGGTACCGGGTACGGACAAACAAGCTTAAGGAGATAGCTAGCTGGAGTTTGAAGCGTGATCAGAGCACTTACGTGAAAAACAACATTTGCTCGATTGCACATCTCCATATATGGCGGCAGTTTGATCCAGTTGGGCACTTGAAGCCGACGGTATGTTTTTTCTGTAAAATGCGAGGTCCTTTACTCCTACCTTTAAACTACGGGGTATTCAGCTAAATGGTGCGGATGAATATACTTTAAAACGTGTATTCTTATCTCAGTGGAGTATTAAATCAGTTTAAAACTTGAAGAATTTTCACTGAAGAAGAAAATACGGAATAAAGGAGGAAATTAGAGAAAAGTTATTTTCAACTTCCTTCTCGTTACACTTGACTTCACGCTTTATCAGTAACGTTACATCTCGTCTTTAGTCGAAATATAATTCTCTCAAGATGAAATGAACGAAAAATTTCATTGAAAAAGTTTGTAAATGGGAGCAAGAACGTTTTTTTGATAATTGTATGAGTATTTAAGGAATTATAGTCACTAAATCCGCTCCTTTACTGCCCTTTTTCTCCGTCCAAAATATGCAATAAAAATTGTTCTACTAAATGTGTAGCGATTGCATCATTCAACGCAACTTTTTCTATTGAACCACTTTCTGCAGTAATTTCTAAGAAAATGACACGAATTCTCCAACTTTGTTTTCTTTACTTGTCCTCTCTTTTTATTAAAAAACAACGAAACGAGAAGAGAATGAGAATTTAAGCCGCGGAATTCAGTAGCAAATCGATAAAACGATTCAAGTCCGTTTAGCCCATAATTTTTTTAGGGAGGTCTCCGGATCTAAACGAGATCACGAAAGAGCCCATTCAGTATTGCGATTAAGGTTTTAACAAAAATACTATCACTATATTTTGCCTTATTGATTGGTAAGAGGGCACTAGCTAAAATCGAGTTGAACCGGTTGATCGCTTTATTAGTGAAATTGTACAAAAAATATTTTAATAGACGAAGTTATCAAGATGGATTGAATTGGCCGAATTGTGACATCAGTTTTTTCGTAGGTGAAAGAATAATAAAAACTACATGAACCCACAAAATGTAAATTTCAACACTAGCAGCGTATGAATCCCTGAGAAGTACATTTTCTCCGGATTTTCACATGGATTACGGTACACGTTAACTCGAAAAAGGTATCTCGATGTGCTCAGCGAAGCATCGAGGTGCCTCATACGAGAACCCGTCAATACACTGGACTGATACACACGTCTCTCTACTCACCTTCGTCCTCAAGTCCTGAGTGATATCCAGTTGGTGTGAGAATAAGTGGAAAAAAGAAACATACGACCGAGTAATAAGTGGATTACTCTGACACTGGTGGGAGCTCAGAGGGAGGAAAGGGGGTTCAAGTCTATGTAATCGTATCAGTGGCATTGGGAAAAAGATGGTATACTGCGCTTCGTTCATTTTTACCCAATGTTTTTACCATTTTCTTCTCAGTCTCGATCATGTGACCGTAATGTGATTTTCTCGTAATGAAAAGCCACAGACAAAACCCCTTTTCGGATTAAATTGAAGGACGTAAGTTAATGCGTCAGCGAGCTCCCTACCCTGACATTTTTTCAGTCAGGTTCAAGGGCTCATTGCTGTGGACGATCGCGAAGGGAAAATATAAACGGGAGATTCATATATTGCGTCACACTATCGAGGATAATAATTGCTGGTGCTGTAAAGTTATCGGATTTTTTTTTAATTTTTAATCGACGAAATGACTACTGGGAACTTGTTCTCGTTCTAGATTTCCTATTGGCATTGCATTCCATACCAGACTATAGAAGTGGATAGAATATTCTCAAAAATATTTTGCCTATGGAATTGAAAATTACTTGTGTGAACTCACCTCGTGTATAGTCAAATGAACAATGAACATTTTTCCCTCGTAATTAATTTTTTGAACTTCCGACCATCGAAAATGATTGGTTTTTCTTGAGCCCTGGAACGTCAGAATTCCATGATGATTAATTCCTAGGTAAAGTTGAGTTCCTTTGTGATCCTGGGAAAACAATAAAAATTTTTTTCATGAGGATTTGATCGACTGAAAAGAAAGTATTTTTCGTTATATATTTTTGCATTAAATACGTCACTGATTTTTAGAAGTTAGTTAGCATCAACGTAATTAAAACAAAACAATTCTTCTAACAACCCCCACCCGCATTGATTTTTACCGGATATCTGGCAATAGTTTCCGGAGAATTAGAGATTTGTCTCCAACAATGAATGACATTTGTTTAAAAATCTGTGACGGATTTTTGAAAATGAATCCTTCCATTTGAACTTTTTACCTTGACAGGATGTGGATCAATGGCATACGTGTCAAGTTGAGCAGCGAGCCTGAGAAAATGTATCTCTGCCTGCTCCGCTGTAAACGTTTTAAGTTGCGTCTGATGTAGCTCCATAGCTTTTTCCTCAATGCTCTCCGTCTGCTTCAACAATAGCTTGTACTCGGACATGTAGTTACCAACATGAATCTCCGGATCGTATTCCCCGAGTTCGTCTAATTAACGTCAAAAGTACCCCCAAATTGGATATTTCGGTTAGCGAAGGGCTTTCATTTGAGTGAAGTAAGGAGATAACGAGACGGTATGATGAAGATTTAACGACAATCAGTAACCTCATAGCATGAAATTCACCTCTCTCTCTTTACTGTACTCAATTGCTTGGAACAATTACCCAACTAATGTCATTGCTTCGTAACTCACTGTGAAGTATGCAGGCTGCCAGCAGCGCTGCCTCACCAGGACTGCAGCACAATCTGCCATGCAGTAGATCCCTCTTCAATTGCTGATAAATCTGATATCTCGTGATCTCTTCCTTGAGCCTCAGGGGATCGGGCGGATAAAATTTAACACGAAAACTGAACAGAATTGGCTCCATATCTGCAATGTAAGTAGCGTGCAGGGTTATAATCAGTCAGGTTGAAATTTATCGTTTTGATAATGCTATTAATACGGGAGAAAATGCCAAGGGGTGAAACAATGCATTTCTTCGAAACTACATTTATAAAAAAAAAATATGCTGATGTTTTTGCAAAGCAAAGGAGAGCGTGGAATTTGAATAACTGTGTGAGGATTCAATGTCAATCGTTATATTTTGGGATAATTTATTCATTCATTAAATTTCATTTTTCACAGAGAATTCTGTGATGTTTCAGAATTTTTCAGCGACATGAAGATGAGAATCCCTGAATTTATTTAAATTTATGATTTTTTCATGAGTATTCGGTGTCAAATCACTTTGAATGTTCAATGAAATCGAAAATTTCATGATTTTTCTTCGTCTAAATCGCAGTCTTCAACAATAAAGAGAAAAAAAATAATTTTGAGTGGATTTTGACGAAATTATTCTCGAAATAGTGAGCTTTGGTGATGCGATGAAAAGAAATTTAAATAGATAAAAATTCACGAAGGAATAATTCTCTTCTCCAGACGTTTCCGACTGAATAGAGCGATTTCAATGTTCAATATTTGCAGGCCGATGGGTCCTATTCAAATGAATCCTCTTTCATTGTGAAGCTCAAAAAATCAGACAATAAAACCAAAAAATCTACAGTTCACTTCGCCGATCTTGAATTATTGAACATGGTAATAATTCTTTGTACAATGGTGATACTGATGAAGGATGGAAGAATTAAAAATGATAAGAGAATTTCCGCAAAAGCACAATGACTACAGATGATGTGAGACAATAAACAAAGGCAATAAATAGCCAGATATGAAGATATGAACTTTATTCTCCAATTGCTTCCGATAAAATATAACTTTTTATTTGTTTAGTTGCTGGAGAGCAAGTGATAAAACTCCCACGAATTCCGTTATATTGTGGAGCATAAAAGATTATCCTGAAGGTGAAGAAACATACTGTAGCCTTCTTTCATAATAGCACAATAAGTCTACTGAAGGTTTCTATCTTCCAGACAATGAGAATAAGCGAATAAAAAATATAAGACCATTTTTACAAAAGAATAGTGAACAGCGACAGATTCATAAAGGCATCAGAATCAATAAACTGTGATGAATAAAGAGATGAACTTTTACCTGCAATTGCGTTCAATAAAATAAAACTATTTAATTCTTCAATTGTCATGAATCAGAACATACAACTCCTACGAATTCTCTTTCATGATGAAGCACAAAAGATTATTTTAAAAGTTTAAAAAAATCGTAGTCTCCTTTTATAAAAGGTACTGAAAGTCTATTGAGGCTTTCTAGCTTCCTGACAGTGAGTATGAATGAATAAATAATCATAGAAGGATTTCTGCAAATGAAATAGTGAATGTCGACGAAGTGCTACAAGAAATGAAATAATGATGTACCTAGAAATGCACTTTCTCCTCCGACTCCTTTCGACACAATATTAAGACTATTCAATTTTTTTATTCTTAGGAATAGCACTGCCACGTGTTTCGTTTTATAATGAAACTCAAAAGATTTTCGTAAAAGTAGAAAAAGTAATATTCTTGTCGTACGATATCAAGTTATTGAAAACTGACAAGAGTCTTTTGCGTTGTGCTTTCATCTTTCTTTTCCTCTTATCATAATGGTGAAATGATACTGTTGAAGTCCTCAATACCTGTTCCATAGGAAAATGGAGAAAGCGAGCTGTCACGAGAAGATGCGCAAGAGGATTCCAGAAATAGCAAACATCAAGCAGGCGAGAAACAAAAATTCAACGATTAAATATCCATGAACTCGTGAACTTTCTCCTGCAATGCCTTTGAACAAACTGGACTAAAGCCTTTCACATTTAAGATAATGATGAGAGCCAGAGAAAACTCCAAACAAATTTACGTTAAATGAAGTTAAAAAAATAATTGCAAAACGTGAGGAGAAATTATATCTCAGTCTACTATTCTCATTGAATTGTCAGAAGAGTCCTAACGTTATATAGAATAGAAAAGGTGGATTGAAGTATTTTCCGTCTGCGATAATGACGTGAAAAAAAATATGAAGTCTCCGCAGAAATTCCACGAAAGAACTTCAGAAATACCGAGATGACAAAAAAATTCAATAGATAAAAATCCACAAGACATTTTCTCCTTTTCAATCGGCTGAACATTCTGCAATCTTCAACGACTTATTCAACTCCCTGATACACGAGGCGAATGTCTCGAGACGATTTATCATACAGAAAATGGGTAACGTCGTCCTCTCGAATTTCATGCCCAGGGTGAAGGGATTCGTGAAGGAAGTATGAGTGGGAGCAAGTTAAATGGAGAGAGGGGTAGCTTCTGAAAGTTTGATATCGCATCGACCGTCGGCTGGCGCGATGCCGTCCTCCATGAAAAAATATGTTCCTGGTAAGTTGAAAAGAAATAGTGGTGGAGTGTGCGCGCCTTAGGCCCACCACTATGTCCAGCCCCACACGTTTCACTTGCTCCGATGATTATTGTCGCTTTTTTTTCTTCTCTCCATCTTACTCTATTTCACCCCCTATTGCAAGCTATATTACCATTGAGACCTTGTGACTACTGCTCCACTGCAAGTTATTATAGGAGTGCATTGTCGTGCTTCCAATCAATAAGATGAAAGTGCTTGTTAAATGGATGTATATACCTTTTACTTGCTTGATCGCTGCTTTAGCCAGGTCCAGCCAATGCTAAAAATAACACAGTTTTAATCAAATTTTTTTAATTGAAAAATTTGTTTTTCCACCGTTAATTCAGTAAACGATAGCAGCGCTAGCTCAATTCAATCAACGAAACTTCGTTCAGAATATTCTGATGGAGCAGCCCGTGGCATGAAATGAGTTTTTTTTTTTAATTGAGGTTTTCTAAACTCATTTCATCGCAATAATAAAGAAGGGAGAGAAAAGAGTAGTCAACGAATGGATGGAAATGAAGAGACGTCGTACCGAATTCGGAGGCATCGAGTGCATTGGAATTAACATTTGTAATTCATAGATTTAATGTATATTTGAGTGTTTTCTCAGGATGGAATAAATATTTCAAACCGAGGCGAGATTCTTCATTAATGTATTGGAAAGTACCTACCTCGGAAGCTTGAGAGTTAATATCTCAATGGAGATGTTAATACCAAGTACGCTTAAGTAATCGAGGAAGTGTAATTAAAAAAGCTCCGCTGGGATAATATTGAATAATGTTTAATTATGTGGACCTTTACCCATCAGTTTTAATCCAATTTATGGTTATTAGTTATGGTGCATTCAACTGGCCCTAATTGGTCGCAATTACATAGACTTCAAATGGTATTTGATTTGAAAAAATACAGAAATAGAGATCCGGGAAAATTAATTTGATTGCTGAACGTACCAATTGTCAACATAACAGTCCGCCCCATAAATTGGATTATTACTAATTACTAGGACTAAAAATAAACACACTTTTCGATCCCTTCTGATGGATTTTCTCGATTTTGAAATCATAAAGTTGGGCATAAATACTAGGACGTTAAGAGATAATTAATGACAATCTGCCCATAAATAGTTTTCAACTCAGACTCAATTTCATCTCATTGGAATTGCTATTTGTTTTAAAAAAATCTCCGGAAACTTCACTACCAATTATACGCGAACCCAGTGGTCTTGATTCATTGCAATTATGGATAATTCAACATGTGTAAAAACTACGAAACAGTTACGCATTTTTTTCATTGAACTTTCCATACTTTTTCTTGAACATTCTGGACTTTTTCCTGAAAGCTCACTGCCAAAGTGCGTAACTGTTTCGTAATTTTTACCGAACATGGTTCTGATTGGCAGATTACGGAACCGGCACATAATTGTTAAAGAATTTTTCTCTCCGTGTGGAATAAAATTTGTATGAAATTAATTTCTGCGTCAAACCCAATCAATAATTAATAATTTCATCTAGTTAATGGAATAAACGAATGAAAAGGTTGATTAGACGCAATTAGGGAAGCTGAATCAATCCTGGGCGCTGAAAAAAAAGATATTTGGATCGATGGTGTTGCATTTATCCTGGATCAGTAATTAGTTAATCTGCCGACGCTAAGGGCCACAACATGATAATATGTACACCGAAGAAAATAATTTGGACTCTTCATTTCCACTTCATCCCGATTCTACTGAATCTATTCTGAGTAGCAGTATTGTTACTATCAGTCTGTTCGTTTTGATTCAATGTTATTCTCATTCACCCCACTCAACTCAAATGAATTCCCTCTCGGTTACTCGGGTAAAAGTTTTCCACTCACCCTTTGCCTGCACTGGTCCGCGTAACGAAGCCCAAAGTAATCCGTCTCGATGATGTTGAGCTGTTTGCACACATACTCGAATATGTACCTTCCTTTGTGCTGGGGCTGGAAAGAAAAATAAAAATAAAATGAAAAGAAGTACGTGGGAAATGAAATTAAGAGGCGTAAAATTGCAAGCTCCAGATGCGGCCAGAGATGGAGAAAATAAGAGTAAGTAGGTTAATACCACTGAAAATTAACGAAATTGTGAACACTCCATTCTAGATAAATTAATGACGATTCAGAATCAAATTTCTCTTTGAAATAATATTTTTTTTAATATTTTCAGAATTTTAATTGTTTAACCCAACATGTGTTTACGAAAGGAAATTTTAGGCAAAAATTACATCTCCAGCAGGCGAAACGAGGGACGAAGGTAATAATAAAAATAATTGTTTTTCTTCAAGTACAAAAAAATGTCTTTTTGTGTACATTCAGTTGGTTCCTTTTCTACTTGCAAGTCTCATATTGCACTCACTTTTGGGATTTGTATGACTGACTTCCCATCTAATGACACATTACTTATAATCCATAATTTCTTAGAGTGAATATCACAGAGGAAATACCGCAGTGTCTGGCCCACTGGCTGTCACTGTCACTACTCTCCTGTAGGAGCAGTTAGTCGAGGGACGAACGTCAGTTTTATCAAAAAACTTACCCTCCCAAGTCTAATTTTTCCAACAAATTTGATCTGAAAAGTGGCTGATCGTCGTTTCGTCCCACGTTTCGCCCTCAAACCGTCGAATATTTATTCTAAATTTCTTTTCGTGTACCTCAAAATTTGAAAAAAATAGTTCCACTTCTCACTGGTTAGACTCCTATGTCTTATTAAAATGTCTACAAATGGCGAACTTTAGTGAGATAACGTAACAGTACATTACGATGGAAGCGAAAAAAAATTGCCGCTGATGAGTACGAGGCTTAGCCTTCGGCTCGTCTGTAATCATATACGTCAGGAAGTGCATTTTTCATGTATGTCGTACCGCATTTTATGGTATTGGTGAAAAACTGTTATTTTTATTTGCATTCGCTAAAAACTTTTACACTGATAAAAAAAATTAGTTCTCCTGAAAATATATTTATTCTGCTGAAAAATATCAAGATAACTCCGTACAATCATATTAGACAAGTGTGGGTAATGTATAGTTTGATACGGAATCGGATCGGAATATTTTAATTGGCAATTACTCGAGAAAATATGTATTTACATACCATAACCGAATTTTCGAGTGAAAATAATAATTTTTTCGTTGCAAAAAATTTTATACAGGCAAATATTTATTTTTACGGCAAAGTTTTTTCACACTAAATAAATAAAAAAACAGCGAATAAATAAATTTCCTTCCTCAAAGGTTTCCGGCAAAATAAAGCCACTTCAAACGGGAGAAGTCGGTTAACACGGCTGAAGAACATGGAAAAAATAAAACTTATATTCCAGACGAATTATTATGAATTAAAATGCATCTCTATAATTCCAAGGACGCGGAAGCACACACATTGCGGAAAAAATTAAATGATCCCGGGTCACAGCGTGACCGTGTACTTCGTCTTTTCAATTTTAATCACTCTAATTATTCCAGGAAAAATACTCGCTTATTCACGATAAAAAAAAAGTATCGTTAAACGCAACGAAATGGTTCGAAAAAAAAAAGAAAACGCTGAAAAATAAACTCCGGGGCGTGTTTGTAACTCTTCAACATTCATAAATTTTCCATTTTTCGTATCAGAAGCTGTCTCTTTTTCAATACGTGACTGTGCACCACTTCCGTCTGCCGATAAAAATGCAGACAAGTGTGAAAAAGAGTTTTAAAAAAATTGTAGGAAATAAAAGTGACGAGTTTTTGTTTCGATTGAGTCTCTCTGTCATCATCAATAAATACCTCGCCATAAAGTTGTCCACAATGTTGATAGCAACAAGGGGGCGGGAAAGGGGGAGCCTTACGATTGTGTATGTATGAGCTTTTTTTAATGGGCGATCGACGCACGCACGTTAATAAACGAACAGGGAGGCCAAGGAGACCTAGAGTCTGACACAATTGGACGAAAAGGGATGGCTCACTGTCGTGACTCCAAAAGGGTATATTCTCCGTTGTCATCCATATGCATGTTCACTGGTACATGCATATGTATTTCTACCACACGGCCATAGACCTTGATTCTATTCCCTCACTGGGAATTCACCATTTATGTATAATGTGTGGGTTTCCATTTTTCCCACCCCCTGTGCCGTCACCATTCGGACATGTCCTACACCCTGACCTTTTTCCGAAGCACTGGTGGAGCATTTCACGTGAATGGAGATTTTTGAAAAGTTTCCCTTGTTCCTCACAAATTTATTCGAAAAGTTTTCACGAGTCGGGTTAATCAGCCTGTGGAATAGAGGAAGTTAATTTGTCACCACGAAATTTCTGTTTTATTGTGGAGACATTTTCGTGGGAAAGGCTATGGTTCAACGTGTCCGAGTACTTTGGATACTATCCTCTACTTTGCCAATTACCAGTTACTTTGGTTATTCTAAGTGCAATACTAATAACACAGTTTATCCACGACTTTTGTTAATTCATTCTCCAGTGGTCTAATTTTACTGATTGGAAATCCACAGATCCATAGGACAATCCGAACAAAGCTTTGAGCGCCACTGGAATATCCTCCACTGTTTCTGCAATAATTGATTTTAATTGAGCGGTGGATCCCATTGTCGTATGCTTATGCTCAATTAATTCATAGAGACATTTCCTTTGAGTGTTCGGACAATTCCCTTAAACGAATCCAGTAATGACAATGGGATATACTATTTCCTCCACTAATACCCTATGATCTCCAGCTCACACTGAATAATCAAAGGAAAATAGTCAGACAATGCCATTTCCAAATAAATTTTACCAAATCTATCAAATTTCATGGTGTAACAATATACTGAACGTGCGGTGAAATGTACCTTAATTTAATTCTCATCGATACGACTGGTGATCGTGACACCGAAATGAGGTGATTGAGAGAAAACCTTGAAATTGGAAATAATGAAAAATGGTCACCATTTATGAAAGACTTTATGAATGTCCCTGTATGGCAATACTGCGATAAAAATAACAAAAAGAACGAAAAACGTATAATGGTGCTCTCTCATGGCTCATAAAAAAATATTTCAACGCCCAGAATAATTCCAACTGGATAAACAACGCAACTGAAATCAATATTTATGGATGAAATTTTAAGCTCTGGTATTTTTCCATATGAGGTGTCTTTCCCGTGAAATCGATGAGCCCTCGTCAATTCTAATTTGTAATTTATTGTACCAACAAAACTACTGCAGAAGGTCTCTCCGATATCATCGAGGACTTTCAATTAACATCTCATAAAGAGGAGAACGTAGATGATCCCACCCTCAATACCTATATAGTCCCAATTTTAATCAACTTCGAATCTCTCGGGCCATCCAGAGTTCCACGTGTAACAATGTGGGTGTCGCTGATGGACAGGCGAATCTCATTATTAGTGATCCACAGCTCTGGGTATTATTATGTGCACGCACATACCCCATTAATTATTTACAAACTAGATATTTTGGAGAGGTAGAGTTACTTGGTGACAATATTGTCACCAGCGTGAAACAACTCTTCAATTATTCGGAGATAATATTCCTATCGAGTGTTAGATCCTCTTGGCACTCGATTAGAGGGAATTATGTACTGATTATTTATCGATGTCGTAATTTCAAGAGAATTAAGTTTCCTCATGTTGTACGAATGCAGATGTTCCAACACAAGAATCGCTAAACGACTGTTGCAGCTGAAAAGTTTTTAATATGCGATTATTCTTTCTCGTTTCAGGAATCTGACTACGGAAAATAAATCAAATTATTTATTTATTGCTGGACCAAGGGAGCCACACTAATTTGATATAAAAGTCGTAATTAACTTGAATCAATTCAATTAGCAGCGTGAATATTTCGATTAATTGAAATGGTTGGAAAATATAGAGTAATTATTCCTGTTGATTTTTTTAATAAATTGAGGTCTGTCATGTTGGACTAATATTGGAGGGGTCCTCTGCACTAAAAAATACTAAGCTATCCCCAGTGATAATATTTTATATTCCAAGCGAGACAGACCTTTTTCAGATAACGAAAAATATAGCGTGTGGCACAGGCATGTGAAAATTGAATAAGAAACTTTGAATATAATTTAGGAAATTCCATTAGTCTTTTCAGATAAATTAAAAACTGTTGATTCATTATGACATAAAAGAAGTATTCTATGCTATTGGTGTTCCACCCTAAGTCGAGACAGATATCTGGTAGATGTAGCATTATTTAATGATGGTATTGTCGTTTTTATGCAAATAAATGTTTAATTACTTGGAGACTCTGTTGAAATTTCAAGAGAATTGAGTTCCTTCTTCTTGAATGAATAGAAATATTTCAAAGCACATAGGAAACGATAAGGATAACCAATCCCCCTTCAACATTTCGCCCCTTGAGGAGACCATTATAGCCTTTCAGCGGGTAGGGTAACTAGCATCATTTTGGGGGTTATTTACACGAATGAAGAAGAGATCATCAATAGATAAGTGTAAAATAGGGCTTTTTATATGGGTGTCCTACACTGGAAAAATAGTAAATTATCCACAGTCATACTATTTTATATCCTAAGGGAGAACGATCGAAGTAGCTTTTGGAGAATATCAAATAGTGAACAGGGGTGCATTCGTCATTTGAGTACTTTATGCGGATTATATTGGTCGTAAATATATAATAGTTTAATGGATGTGAAGCAAACTAACTATTCTATGCTATTGGCCTTCACCTACAGCTTAATGGATTTTGTTAATATTTATTGGGGATGCGTCAATTTAGCTGGTCATATTTCTAGGTGCACGCACATTCACTATTACTTATTTATAAAATAACTATTTCAACTGGACAGCGTTAGTTAGTGGTGATATATATTGGTGGTGCTGCTTCCATGAAACAATATCTCAATTATTTGGAGATTATTGTTTTGTGGTGAATTGTTTAGTCATGTTCAAATTTCATGAGAATTGAGTTCCTTCATGTCAGACGAACGCGGATGTTTTCATCCGCAAGAAACGATGGGGAGAAAATCAATCCTTGCTTAATGTATTTCACCCCTTTTGGAGAGTATTAAAGCTGACTCGGCCCGGGGGATAACTAGCCTAATTTTGGGGCTCATTTACACGAATAAACTATAGATCATCGATAGATAAGGGTAAAATAACGGTGTAGGGGTGATGTACCCTGGAAAAATTCTAAATTACCCATAGTCATACTAGTTTATGATGAAAGGGAAAAAGAGGGAAATATCTTTAGGGAAAGTTAGAATACAGTGGACTGCCCTTACAATATTTTGTTTGGATTGTACACGTATGAAAAATTCAATAGAAAACACCATAGGTTACGGTCGTTTGCACGAAACAACTCTTCAATTATTCGGAGATGAGATTATTACAGATCGTTAAATCCTCTCAGAACGTGACTAGAGGAAATTATTCATAAATTATTCATTCATGTTTGCATTATAATTATTACCCAATTTGAATTTCGCATTATTGAACGAGTTTTAACTACGAAAGATACCGAAATCCTGCAAAATCCTGCTTGTCAAGTATTTCAGAAATTTTATTCAGAATTTCAAGGAAAATTTTCCGTCAACGCCGGAGGGGATTGAATTTTGTTATGTATTCGCAATGCGTACCGTAATACTTCTTTTTAGATAGTTGCAGTAGATGACGCAACACTTGAGACACGAAAAAAGTTCCTGAAGTTATACAAAAATAATACGTGAACCAGACGGATTGTCACGTTACACATTGATCCTTGTTGGCTCACTTCAAAGCGAGCCAATCTTCACGTCACCATTTCCGGGGGGCCGGGGTCACCGAGGCCACGTCAATATATATTAAAATCCCTCTAATCCAATGAGGAAATTCACCAAAACACCACAAAAACACTTGGCTCAAACATTGATGGATCTTGAGGGATTTAAATAGAATTTCAACTCAATTCAGAATCTTATCGAATGCGGAATTTCAGTGCTTGGGTTGTCTCGATGGCTTCCAAAGGACCAATATATTCTGTTGAGACTGGTTTGTAGTACATATTTGTACTGGAAGGGTAATAGTCGAATAGACTCGTTAAACACTTGTCTTTTGATGAATATAATCGTCCTTGGAGAGTATCGCGGTAATTGTAGTAAATATTTTCACTTTAAAGAATAATATTCGAATAAATTTAAGGTACACTTGTCTTGCATGAATGTAATTGTCCTTGGAATGTAGTGAGGTGTTTTAACAATAATTATGGTAAATTAAGAACAGTTATAATTTGAATAATATATAGATGTGTGCGGATGTGCACTCGCCCTCGTTCCTAAGCGAACTGACTCGATCTCCATCCCGTCATGGAGATCGTCAACGCTGCATTCGTTATTTGTTTAGACGAAAATCTCGCCCAGCGTCGCCAAAGGTATCCAACACCTCACGCTTGTGTATGGGATAGCTCGGGTGGTCCAGGCGGACACAGCCGTCTTTGTTTCGACTCGAAGGAAAAAACCTCTCTTGACAACCCGGAAATATTTCCCCCACAGCTTGGTATGTGTGAACAAAAATTAATGGTCTGTTCATAGCTGTTTTCAGTCCAGTCGGTATTTTATAGTTTTTCTCAGAACAGTACTGAAATGTTTGCAATAATTTCAATAAACAAAAACAGAGAGGAATGAATAAACAAGGGACTTTTGTCAAATGGGTCGAGAGTGTGAAGACTTTGATCAGTAAGAGTCAGTTTATCTGGCGACATCACAGGAGAAAGATAGACCTTCTGCGTGTGATAAATAAAGGATTAAAGTTAATTGTCAAATCGTTTTGATATTATTTAAGGATCAGTGTCCATAATGCAATATATTTGTATAACAACGATTGCATCAGACAGCTTGAGCGTTAGTCGGCGGAAAATCAGTTGATGAAGTGGAAAACAACTTTGACTTTGAAGGTAGATAACACACTGATTATCTGCAATCGCCAATGTTTCGAGGTCGGCGAGAATTGGGGAAATCGATAAATCCGTAGAATTATATTGTACAGCAATGACGAGTATTAAAAAGAGTTGCAACGTTGGAAGGGCATAAGCACTCGAATATCCTCGACCAGTAAATGACTCTCGACAAATTCGAATTCAAATTCAGTGTGTCTCTCATTGGAGTTTATATTTCAAACTGTTTATCAAAAATTAACTTATGATTAAATTAAATAGATCTTTGTACGATTTGTATTTTTTTCATTCTCATTTTTCCCTTGAAATCAGAAAGCATTGTTATGGGTGAAAATTCTGAGAAGTTTGGGGTATTGTGTGTATGCCCTGTTTTGTTGGGTCCAAACAGAAGTGCATGACTGGGACCACTCTTAATTTGAGTCATCAGGTCCAGGGTGTCGAAACCCTTCTATCACTTTAATTAGTTCCTCTAAGGCAACGAACCAGAGACACTGTGCCTCCCCGAACGTATAAATAAAAGTACTTAAAATACTTAATTACATATTTTGAATCATTTAAAATTACCCTATTACCAGTATCGCTTCCTGAGTGTTCAAAAAATAGTCAAATTTCAAGTATTTCACACCCAAAAAAAATTGCCTCCTCGGGGGAATTTTCCGCAGTTAAAGGAGGTCTATAAACATACGGAAGGGGCCAATCAGTGGTTTTAGAGTGGACCTCTCGTTGACGTTAACGCGATTGTGATCGAGTGCAGCAATTCTGGCACAGTGGAAAAACCATTGGACTAAAACGACTGCGATGAGTGTCGGAGTGTAGCGTTGAGTGGAGGAGCCTTGAGGGATGAAAAAGCTAGGAAATGCACAGAGTGTGAGAGGCACCAGAAAGATGTCAGTGAGTGTGTGAAGGGTCGCGGGGGAGGAAGAGGAGAGTGAGAGAGGTGGAGGGGGGAGGGGTGAAAGTTTCATCCCCTTTGGGATGAGATCGCAGGGTCGCTCGAGAATTGTGCCAAAAATAAAAGCCTTGTCCCACATTCCCAGGAGCGGCCACTGACGAAAGTGTGGATAGAGGATAGGGGACGAGTGTAACGCAGGGGAAAAAAATAACATAAAATAACAAATCCACAGAGCCTTTCTGTCGATACAATAAATTGGGCCGCTCTTAGCCCTTTGTACTGTACGGTTTTTCATCTAGCTGCTCCTTTGATCGATTCGTCCAGATTTACCGGTAATAAATGTGAGCAATTTTCGCCGATAATGAACTTAAATTGTCCCCGAATTGAATGAGACAGCGAAAAGGCCGAGGGATAAATAAAATACTGAGTTGAAGAGAACAAGTTGTAACATTGACGTGAAGTGCTTCCGACGAAGGGTAAAAAAAATTACCTACAACTGAAAAGTCATGATAGACATGGAAAAAAAAAATTTCAGCATTTCATGGGCTTCCGTATTTTATCCCCCACTTTTCTCATCGAGATATGTGTAATGCATAGCCTGTCAAGTGCAGAGAAACTGCCGATTCTACCCAACGTACATCAAATATGATCGTAGAGGGATGAAGAATGGAAAGAATTTATCGGTGAATTTTATGGTAGGCACATTCGCCCGGTGAATACAGTTGAAATAAATGGTGTTAAGAGAAATTTTTACGATGCAAATCACACTGCTGGTGTGGCTGTCCAACAGGGGTTTTTCCACTTCCCTCTGGAATTTCGTACTTTTCGTTATGATCGTTCGAAACGATCTATCAGTCCCGGAACTGGTAGAGATGGTAAAAAATTATCCACCAACTTCTAACGGCCAAAAATATGGTATGAATTGCATAAATGAAAAACTCTTTACCTGAAAGTCACAGTGGATAATTTCGGCGTCGTCGAGCAATTGAATAGTGGCGCGATGCACCACAGTAACGTCGTTTTTACTGCCAAACTTCAACATTTCTGCCCTCAAATCGTCACCCGAATTATCCCCCCGGCCCTCATCCCTCACTCCCCCACAGCACCACACACTTGATCACAATAATATAAACAACAAGAGGCAATTGACTTGGCATAAATAAACAAGTTTGAAAATAACTTGAAATTATTGAAAAGGAGGGATACTCGGGGGTCTAGTGTTATGCTGAGGACGGTGTACGGTGGGAGGGGGTGGAAGTTACCGCCTGTCAGGCCCGTTGGTTTGACAACGAGGACACGCGACCGGGCCACTGTGTTACTCTCCAAAGCCCAGGGTATCGACTATCGACGTGACTACGGATTGCTCGTACGAATAAACCCGACGATGCATAGTCCGAGGAAAACACTAAACCAATTCTCTTTCACTCGTGTGTACTTTCCAAGGTAATTTTGTCATTGGTGATGTATCATTGAATTGATTTTTTTTATTGTCCCTGTACTTCTATTGTCACTGAAAGTACTTTCCTCGTGATACATCACCGGGACTCATTATGTGTGTGTGTATTTTTTTTTTCTCAACCCGGAGAGACCACTGTCTGCCTCATTTACCGATCCAGCTCACTCTCACGTACCCCCGTGTGTTGGAAGAGCCACTCACGATTTACTCCGTTTTGCGCCGCTGCTGCGCCGTACTTTCTCAGGCGCCGTCTCCGAGTACTTTGTCCACCAATCCACGTATATGCTCGGCTATGTACATGTGCACGAGGTGGTTTCGTAGTTCCTGGTACTACCGCGGCGCTGTTTCCATTGTTGCGGTTCTAAAAATGAAGAGATTATGATTTTTATTCGGGCGATGTCAAAGCTGTGTTTGGATTCGTCTTCGGGGATGTCACGGGGTGGGGGGTCGCGCTTTCGGGGGCGACTAAGTGCGCATCGCTTTTTTTATTCGAAACTTCCCGAGGGGTTAATCGCAGTTTTTTTTAATTATACGCCGCGGTCTTTGAAGGGTAATTCAGGAAGTCGGTGCAGTTGACGCTTTTTATTTGTTCGGGGATTTTTTATCATTTTAGAATGTAACAAGTTGTAACATTTTTTGATGCATTGTGGTGGTGGTTTGGTATTTAAGTAATGTGTGAAGGATTTTTTTTAGTAGAAGCATCTGGATAGAGAATTCCTCGAAACTTTGCTAAACTTTCGAGTAAATAGTTGATTGATGGTTCCCAAGGCTTTATCAGCGGAAAAATACAATTGAAATGGTCGAATAATTTCTGAGTCTGCAGATTATTTTTTAGTACTTCAACTTCGTGTAAGAACTTGATACCTGTTGATTTAAATGCCCATTTGATTCGTATTGCCAGCACCTTTTATTGATTTGAACTACTTCGTTGCAAGTGTCCTCAACAATATTTCAAAATTAATAGTTCTCTTGAAATTCTTTTCTTAAGTTCATGCGGCAATTAAAAGACGGAAAATTCAGATGACTGCGTTTATATAAAAATCGCAAATACTTCATGCGCCTATGTTTTTGCAAGCTCAGTTGCACCTGTTCAAGTTCTAGAATAATTTCGGAGATTCAAGTCATCATTTAACGTTTCAATCAAAGGAAATTCCTGTTCCCATTAACGATTGCTGGACGGATCTCACACCCCTTGAAATACTTTCCGCAAAAGTGCTACTTGACAACAATGTTTGACCGACAATATTATCCCCCCCATCGTTATCATCACCGTTATCATTATCATCATAAAATAATCCCCCCAGGATCCTCCCCATCTCTGCGACTTTATCAGCAATCGGGAATGCACCTTCCGAGCAAGTCCAACAATTCCCTGAACTTTCCACACGACCTTGAGAAAATCCTTGATAAGATGGCGTTACCAGTTGGATAACAGTTAGAAAACAATCGGAGATAACGCAAGATCGGCGGGTAAGTGGGAGCGTTAAAGATAATTCGAAGAGGGTGGCGGGACCATCGTTAACGTTGATGGTGTATTAGTTTGGTATGTTGGTGGGGGTAGGGATCGAGGCAACTAGGGGGCATTGAACAAAGGTCGAGCTGCGCGGGTTTCGTGTGGTGAGGGCCAGCCGAGTTAAAATCTCCTCAACATCCCAGGGGCAAAGGAGCCGAGTGGCGGCGCATTCGCGATTCAAACATGGCAGCGGCTACCAGCGTTGTCGTACTCGACAGGGGCAACAATACCACCTGCACGATCAACTTACACGGTGTGTGCGCGTTATATTTATTTCAATTATATATTACCTGACATAACAGTGTTAATTGCGTGACTGACGTCATCAATTTATTGTATTTATTTTCACTTCTATTCCATTCGCATTTGCTAATAAGTGTTTCGGTGATTCAGACCCTTGAACTTTGACTTGAATTTTTTTTTGTCGCCAAGTCATTTATTATTTATTTCGTCCGGTTGGATACGGAACGCGTTGGGAGTCATTACAAATACTGGTTTTGTGTTTTTAATCCGGTGTTGAGTGAAAAGAATGGAGAGCGCGGGATTGTCCGGCAAAAGCACGTGGATCCGGACGTAAACTTTTAAATTCACTTATCAATGGTTTTTTTTTTTCGCGTTATCAATGTAATAGTCGCAGGCGATCGTGGAAGTTATGGTAGTAAGGCCAATCGTTATTGGGAGGAGACGATCGTTTGGGATAAACTGCTATGATTGGCTCGGTTGGACGACAGATATAAATACGGGAAAAAATATCTCGCGCGTTTACCCGCTACAGTTTATGTGCATACATTTGTCTATGCGCATGACGATACGGTGGAATTGCAAACTAGTACAACGTTCGAAGTTTTTTATCTGTTTTTTTTCTACTTGCGCAGTAAAAAATTGTTTTTTTTTCTTCTCGTGAAACATGAGCTGATGGTGAATTTGAATTTTACTTTTTTGGGGCTTTGTTGCAGGCGCCACGGTGGTCTCTTGGAGGGTGAACAATCAGGAACAGCTGTTCGTCAGGTGAGTGAATATTCAAATGTCAGAATGTGAATGAAATGCTCATGATGCGAGTGAAGATCTATTGAAATTCTTCGGGGAAAAAGTTAGTCAAGTGATGAGAATGTTGAAGAACTTTGATGTGGTGGAAATAAAAATTCACCAGGTCTGAAGTTTTAAGATTAATTTTAAAAACCACTCGTTGTTGGGGGTGAGTCAGAGGGGGGCGTAGAGTGTGGAAGAATTGCATCCGAGGGAAACGTAAATGGTAGTAAAACTATGATTGAAGTGGAAAAAAAAAGGGAAAAAAACTATCAGGCAAAGCGAGAAACGCTAGTTGCCGTTAACGGCTATTCTTTTTCTCTGCATACCCATCACTACACATCTCCCCTCCCAGGGTTTGAGAATACACATGTGCCGGGCCAAGTTTCCCATCTCATTCACATGCGTGTAGAGTATACAGAAACTCTACAAAACCCCTACCTCTCGTTTCTTTTTCTTTACGCTCAAACAATGCAGAAAAAGATCAGAAATTCAGAGGCTCTTTATTACCATTACAATCAAACATGGTTATAAAAACATCAGTGGAATAAATTTTTATGCCCCTTTTTCTTGAACCCTTTGAATTAACCATCAATGTTGGGATTAACACTGTGAGAATTTGCCGAGTCGTTTTGATTTTAGTTTTATGGATGGGGTGACTGCTCGAATGGATTATTCGCACGCCCTTATGAGTGGTATTTATTCTTAATTGAATAGATATGTTCATATCTTGCGAAGAAGACTGAAGATCACATAAGGACGTGACGAATATCAGATCATCTAAAAATTAGTGATTTCGGACTATTTATTGACGTTTTTGTCTTCCCCTTTCTGGCATTAATTACAAAAGGATTTATTGCTCCTTTACACGCATTTCAATAACATTCCCAGCAATTTGTTAGACTTGAGTACACCCTATTGAGTCAACTGAATGGTTTGGAGATTACATTCTTTACGTAAATGCAAAGTTGAGTCTAAATAACATACAAACATCAACGCATTAAGTTCCAGCACTTTACGACCGACCAATCTCTCCGCCGAAACCTAAATTAAAAACCTCGCCACCTAATTTGAATGCCTCTCTGTGATGAAAATCCCTTCGAAAAAAGCGATTCTGTCCCGGACGTAATCACGAAGTGATCCGTTTGTTTTTTTTTCTTCTTTGAGCCCTCAGTAGAAAAAAAAAAGGGACACAGAGACATCGGCGACAGGCAAGCGATTTATCTCAACAAAAAGGGGTAGCTCAGAATGAAAGACGAATTCAAAGGACACCTACACACTCACCCCATGCCGCCCCTTCAGCTCGATAAAATCCCGATAAATTTCCAACTGAGACAAACCAAACGAAATCGAATGATTTCAGTTGAAAGTAAATAAAATGTTTATTGCATTTGAATTTGACGCGGCCCTTTTTAATTAAATGGAATTCTCGTTCGTTTGAGCTATGTTTTACGTCTGAGTTTTTTTTTTTTTATTGTGTTATGTACGTGTGTTGAGGGAGGAAGGGATGAGTGAGATGGAGCACTAATGATGCAGCACAGAGAGCGCCTGGCGTCCGTCGTATTCGTCGTCGGGCGTCTCTGGTTTTTGTCGGTGTCGGGAGGCGAGAGCTCAGAAACTCACTTGAGACTCTTGAAACTGTAGGATTTTCGCCAGGGGCAACTGAAAACGTATCCTGAATATTTCATACAGCATAATTTTTGGGTATGACTACAAGAAAGTGGGGAAATTACGGCATTCTCGGTGTACTGATTAAATTCATGAAAAATCAACCCAAAATGTGAAAAAGGCGTTTCTATGGAAGTTGCACGAATATGAGAACTCAGGAGAAAGAGTTTTGTACAAAATGGTAACAAAAATATTTCTTTCTTTCAACTTGAAGAGAACGGAAAAGTAATTAAAAATCAAGGAACTGAGGGAAACACGTGCAATGCGAGAGACCAGTTTAGAATTCTATTTAAACTCTTATTTATATTGCGTGTAAAAATTGTCGGCCACGCCTGTAATAAACTTGGAAAATTATTTTTCTATTGTTTAAGTAGTAATGGAACCTTTTACATGTGGTACAGGTTAAAATCTTTCGCGTACCGACAACAATCAATTTTTGAAAAACACGAACTTCGGGTACTGTACTATAAGGTGATTTGAGGTTTTGTAATTAAATTAAAAGTAGAAATTATGAAAATTTAAGCTGTTGAACGAACGTAAAAAATCGAGAAAATCTCTTACGTAAAATTTCAATAAAAATATTCATTTCAAACGCAATAATTTTAGACGACATAAAACTGAACGCAATTCTTCTATTATATATGAACTGTTATACAACCTTTGCTTAGCTATTGAGAACAATGAAGCCAGTGCACGGAAAGAAATAGTCAGCGAAAATTATGTATCTTCCGTAATTCCGAAACCAAATGCGGTTGTAGGAAATTTTACACACTTGTCACATAATTTCATTCCATAAATTTATACGTGAATGGTCTGTGGAAAATTACGATACCGTCGTTTAAATTATCTCAGTTGATTCCTGATACGATGAAAGAACTCTGAGTTCCGTAACTTTTACTGAATTGTTTTTCGTGCATTGAAAATCACATAAGCATTCTCTCTAAATCTTGATACAAATATGATCTGTTTCATTCGGAATGATTATTGTAATCATTACGCATTGTGTACCTCAACTTTTGTTTATATTCTTTAAAATTAATAGTTATGGACGTTGAAAGTATTTTAAAATTCCCCACATGCAGGGGGTGCCATTAAAAATTAATTCTGCCGGTCGTTGAAAAATTAATTGAATTTACGAAGTCATCGTTCAGAACGAAAATGAATCAAGAAACATTTTCCAATACAAATGACAACAACAATGGCGTGGGAACCTTTATAGTCACAACTGCGTCAAAACAATTTGAAGAGTGAAAACATGGAGAGCGAAATAACAGACGGATTTCTCAAATAAATTGCGGTAAATCAAGTCAAACGACAATTAAATCTCGAGTCAATGGAGATATAATTTTTGGATAATTTTGGATTTATCGCACTGAGATATATCCTTGAGGAATGAGGTGCGTTGTCCGACGTTGAGAAATAAAGGGGGCGCCGGAGGGAAGATCGGGGAGAGTGAAGAGGAGAATGGAGGGAGCGACCCAAGGAGTCCTGCAGTTGAAAGGGAATGCTGTAGAATGCCGGCAAAAAGCGCTCCAGCCACCGGGATCATTAGTCTACGGTCTCTCTCTCTGTCTCTCTCTCTCGAAGCTTATAGCCCAACGTACACCAATGCTATACCGGGTGGAACGTCGTACGATGTTTGAATGTAGGAATTTGAGTGGTCATGGAGTGATGGGAATATCGAGGGATGCTTCTGACTTTTGGTGGTTGATCGATTTCGCGGAAATGCCAACACGTGGAGTACACGTGGGAACGTTTTCGGCTTGCTGGAACTCTTCGGCACAACCACTTGGGCGGTGGAATCGGCCAACACGTGCTATACATATTTCAAAGATAAATATTATTCTTGGAGCTGTGGAAATGATGGAGCGAGGTTTCACTTGATAAACGGGATATTGTCCGCACTCAGTGGCGATGTGGAATGTTGAAAATTTACACTTGAAATTTATAGTTACAACTCTTGGCGGTTTTAACGATGACTATTTTGCATAAGGGTTTCAAATTTAATGGCTCTAAAGTACAAATTATTTTCAATGGTGTTGGAAATTTTATGGACAGTTGACCATCGATTTTTAGGGTAGTGGCACTGAATGAGTGATTGAAAAATTAAAATTTCAGATTTCAAATGTAAATTACATTCAACTTGCAATGAAATCGAAAATTTCATTATTTTTCTGATGACTCCTGAAGTGGAATTGACTCGCTTTACTACTTCACTGTTAGAATCATTTTTCGATCTGTTCAAACCTCATTATTCATGTTACCTCCCCCCATGCCCCTCCACAGACAGACACTCACACACGAAATCCTCGGGTCCATGTTTACTAAGTCATCCCACTCCGAGATTATATATCACTATGACGTGCGGTAATCTGCAACGGACGTGCTAAACTAAATGAACAAGGAGGAAAAAATAAATACATTGACCCCACTTTGGATTTCTCGAGTGAGATGGAATTACAGCTGGTAACGATAAAAAAGAAAACCACTGGAACAAAAATATGAGAGATGAGAGGGCATTGTCAAGGGAGGCTAACGCCTCGCGGCGATAACGAAACTAACGAGGTGATTTGGAGTCGGCTTATTGCTGAGAGTACGTTGTACATTTTTGTGCCTAACACCGTCGGTTAAAACTATGAGTGGGTTGAACAGACGTTGAATTCCACTGGAATGATGAAATCTTTGTTTTCAACGGAGATTTTCGATTTATAAGTTAAATTCTTCATTTCATGAGAACTATCCATTCCTTTTATGTGACTGCCCTATTTTTTATGGAAAAAACAGAATCCTTCAACCTGATAAATTATGTAAATGATTCTCGCAATGTTCTTAAATAACAAAAAACCCTGATAGTGTAGAAATTCATTAAAGATATCGATACTTCAACTTTTCTGAAGATATCGTCAGTTTTTTCATCAATTTATCACATCGTCGACTGCAACGATTGGTTATTACAGAAGTGAATTCGAACATCAAAGTGGCAGTCAAATTTCCGCATAATTTCCTGCGCAATTAGTATTTACGCGAAGGAAACATCAATTCGTTAGTAAACTAACTACGTCCATGAGATACTGATGAGCTTTGATAAAAACTTTCTCTGTTGTTCGCAACGAAATTCACCCCATCGATATACTTTTCTTTCCATGTGTAAAACTTTTCACTTACGTTCAATATTCTCACTTTTAATTAGGTCTAAACTAATTAAAGTTTGACGTTGCGCTCAATTAATCACGAAATTAATAAAAAGTACAGGTAAATTATGGATGTGGAGTGCGGTTTTACAAAGTTTCAGCCCTCTCGCTCCGAGATACGGGTGGGAGGGTGAAATAAGGGTAGGTCTGTATAAATAGGGTACTAACCTACGTCCATTCCATTGTTTCTTGCTGACTTTGGTTAAACAAAGTTTCGCGGTGACTTTGGGGAACAGGGGATGCTGCGGATCAGCTTCCAAAGGGGGAGAAAACGGAGGACAAGCGTTGTAGAGAGGGACAGAGAGTTGAGGTTCAAGCTGGGGTATAGCAGCAGTCCAGAGCCCGGCTAATCGCAAAAACCGCTGGCTACCAACTATACCCATCTCTCTCATCTGTGCGCTTTCAACGTACCGGGTGGCTGTGTCGTGAACATGAACACTTTTACATCGTTCTCCATTTAGCCCCCTTGCACCTCTTGCGCTGCACTTGATCCCTTTGTTGTTATTTTCATGGTATGGATATCTGCACAAACACACGAAAAACAATGAGTAGAAGATTATTGAAATTATTCGCGGTTGAAGAAATATGTTCGTGAAGTTAGCGAAGCTATTCCTCTTGGAGATGCTTATTTTTGCAGTGGTAACTTCCAACCTGGCGTTCACATGTGTGCAATCTGTTGTTTTCAGAAAGGATAACAGTAAAAAAAAGAAAGATGAATTGGTATTGGGGTGGACGAATTGATAGGATGAGCACACTTCTTCGTGGCTTCTTAATAATTACCTCAATTCGATAATAATTAAGGGATCATGGTGGCCATCAGATTGTCTTTTGTGATTCACCTGAATCGTCTCAGGTTTTCCATCAGCCAGCACAAAAGAATTACTAAGCCATTGAGTACATTTATTGTGAAAGATCCATTAGGTATTCGGGTATCGCGACAGAATTTCACTCCCAGGAAGCAATAAAAGTTGACAGAATGTAACTACCCTGTTAGTTGCCTGCATAACCCTCACGCAGCCGTACATGGAGAGAAATAATTTTCGCTTATGAAATTATACTGAGCGATATGGTAATTTTTCCTGAATAGGTAAAAGAGAACCCGATGACCAAACAGTTGGATAATTTCTAACGAACTTTTCTCTTCGTGTATTACCACGAAAAATTACCACTTTCAATAGAATCATCTGTGGTGGAGTATAGAAATGTATGAGGATGGCTCCGGCGATGCGGAGATCCGGTGTGATTTTTACGGGATGATGGGGTTGAGGGACGAGCGAGGGAGATTGGAGAACTCGAGAATTGCCCGGTAGCCGTGAAATCGGGAATGAAGGAATCTTCGAATTAAAAGTTTTCTTGTATCTTTTCTACTTCACTGTCTCAATGTTGGAAGTCCAAGGCTGTCGGTTTCGAAAATTCAATCTACAAAACTTGAACCATTCGATAAAAGTGAAGAGCGTAATTTTCCAATTGAAAATCCTTCTGATGACTACGTTTGTCTAGATTAATTGAACATTAATTAATATAATCCAGAGTCAACTAATTTCAGAACAAAACATGTGTGTTCCAAAGTAATCAAAGGATTCGAGTCCGAAAACCGTAGGGCACAAAGTACACAAATGAAAGGTTTCCCAACCGAACTGCGATAGCCAATACGAATCAAATAAAATTACCAATACATCTCCAATATGTTGAACACGTAAACGCGTAATGCTCGTTACAAGATATACCATGCACGAAGAAAACCAAGTATACACATGACGACGGATGGTGGAGGATGAGGAACAAACTGGAAGGGGAAGGAGGTGGTTGGGAACTCTGCGATGCCCACAAAAAGCACACCAGACAGCGGCGATAGTTTTTGTTGGGCGTCAGCCGCGTTCCCTACCATCACCGCACCACCGCCTGCAGCTTCGCGCTACATCGCTCTCCCCCTATTCTGCAGAGAATGAGAGAGACAAACAATCCCTGGTAGTTGTCCTTCTCACTCACCCTTTGGTCCCTTCGATGGTTTTTTATTCACGTAGGATACTGATCGTGAGGCAGGATCGATCGATGGGATTAAACCAAACTCACCGTGATCTTCCTTCGTCTCTTCTCCTTACACTTTTTCTATCAAACAACAGAATGCTACGGTCTGTCGAAACCCTTCGGCTACTGGTGAAAAATGCTGAGTAACGAGATGATTCGTAAAAGTCGTTTACACAATTTTTGTACTCAACATGGACTTTCTCATTTTAGGAACTAGCGCCACTGCGGCCAGAGGCAATCGTGGCGTTGGTGTCTCTCCAGCCTATTGTCTTCCACTAATCGATTATCGCATCAGTGATTATGACTATGAGATAATCGATTATCTCCATGAATCCATCATTCTCGTTTAGAGACGAGTTATATACTATTCTGCATTCCCAGGAATGGAAATTAATAATGAAGTATTAGATACACAAAAAAATAAGTATGAAGCCACAAGGTGTTCCACTTCAGTTGCATAAATTTGCTTATCAGAAATTATCGAAATAATTGCTATGCAATCTATACGAATGCAAGATGTCAACAGTATTGGAATACTTCCTCAAACAAATACTCATAGCACCCATTTCATAAAATTGTTTCATGGGTGTACATAAAGGAAATTGATACAGCTCTACGTGTTTGGGATTACCCAGGACATTATGAGATGAAATCTGTCAATGATTGCAAAATAGAAATTAATTCTATAAAACTAGAAATTATTTCACAGTAATTGACAACAGTACTAGATAATTTGTGGCGTCACAAGGTACCTTTTTTGGATGAAAAAATGAAAAATCAGATGGTTGAAAACGTATCACATTTCTTACGCACGAATTCACCCTCTTAAATCTAAAACCAACTACATTTTCCCTCATCGATGTAATAGTTTAATAAAAAAAACGATATAAAATTAATCGATACGGAATACACCCATTGAACCATAAAATTCTTTTAGGCTATGTCGTAAAATAGTTGGTTACCGAGAATTGCCTAGTTCTTTTGCATCCGTTACACGTTATAATATACCTGTATATTTCACCGGAGAATAGAAGAGGAGAATGTGTGCTCATCAGGAGAAAACAGGGACAGCAAAAAACGGTTTGAAGGTAGGAAAAAGAGATGAGTCGAAACGCGCGCTCTGGAGACGAATGCGAGAGAGTTACCCCGCTCCCTTTGCCCCCTTTTCTTCTTTTTTTTTCACCCTACCCCCCCCCCCCCTTCTTTTCTGTGTGAAGGTGGAATGAGGGAATGGGAGTAGAGAAAGCGTAGAGATACAAAAAAACCAGTGGTGGAAGAATGAAAGAGAAGAAATGGAGAAGAAAGAGAGAGGAGAGTGATGGAAGGTTGAAATAAACTCATCGGAGGGACAACAGGATACACTTTGTTTTCGGGCATTGTCTACCACCGAGATCCCCTTCTTTCATTTTACCTGAGTGTTTAAGGAGGTGAATTCAATATCGATTATGTTGTACATTGGCCAGTTATGTTTGTACATTACTCATGTTCGGCAATTCTCTTGGCATTTTTTTTTTCTCTCAACTTACTTTTTTGTTGTTGTCATGTTTCAGTAAGCAAGCGGTGTTCGACGGGAAGAAGGCCATTAGAGGTGGAATTCCATTTGTCTTTCGTAAGTAGAGGAAGCGAACCGAGACACGCGATATCTCAATATTATTTTTGTTTATCATCTTGTAAATTATTTTCTCTTATCAAGTGGGTACTTGGGTTTTGCTGGGACTTATTCAAGTTTCATGCAACGAGTGGCTACTTATTGAGGGCTTGAGTGTAACAGCTGCTAATAATGAATCGTATTCATGTTAATTGTCGACTGTTCAAAATGTTGAGAATTGTTGAACATTCCCGGTGATTAGAGGTCTTTGTTCGTAACAAAATTTGTCTGCAGAATCTGTAAGGTCTTTCATTGTGAAACGCGAATATATTACGTGTAATGTAAATTAGTATCTTATTACATCAATAAATGATACTTGATATTTATCAGATGAATAAATTCCATTCGATTTGGTTCATGTGGACTTGATTGACTTCAATCACAAAGAATGCAGGAGAAAAGAGTTGAGAATCGGTTTGAGCTTCGAACAAATCATAAATCAAACATGAAATGAAGGTTCATTTGGATTCCATTGAATTAAACGTATTTGTATAGTAAAAAAGTAAACGATCCTATGCAACTAATAACAATTTTAATGAATTTCGATGTTTGGCACGATATTTAGCACAATTTGGAGCATGGACTTTCGGTCCAGGTCATGGTTTCGCCCGTATTATGCGCTGGAACGTGGAAAAAGCACCAGAACGAATGCCAAGTGGCGATGTCGAAGCAATATTTTCAATAATGGACAACGAGTTCACTCGTTCAATGTGGAATTATCCATTTCGTTTAACCTACAGGCTGATACTACGTGAAAAAGAATTACACTTTAATATCGGTGTTTATAATCCGAGCAAAGAGCACACATTCAGCTTCAATATTTTACTACACACGTACTTCAAGGTCCCCGACGTAAGGAGATGTCAGATAACTGGTCTTCACGGTTGCACTTTCATCGACAAGGTATTTCTATTGAAAATAAATCATCACTGACTAATGTTTTTCTTTCCCTGGCGTCAGTTATGACGTAAATTACTGTATGATTAATTAATCACTTCATCTGGGGGACTTATTAAGCGCATAATTATTGCAGACGAGAGACAATCAGATATTCCAAGAGGGCCTGGATGTCGTTACTGTACGAGAGTGGACTGATAGAATTTATCAGAACACTCAGCCGGAGCATATTATTACCAATGTCGTTTCTGGACGGAAAATGCGGGTGCAAAAGTACAATTTTCCGGATACTGTTGTTTGGAATCCGTGGCAGGAGAAGGCCAGGGATATTCCGGATTTTGGGGATGATGAGTTTCCTAATATGATTTGCGTTGAGAGCGGACACGTCAGTAGCCCCGTTATACTTCTTCCGGGCACGGCTTTCGAGGCTAGTCAAATTTTGCAGGTATGGTATCACTACTTAATTGTTAATTGACAAGTTTCTATATGTCATTCGTGTAGGTAGCAATGGATATTGGAATTTTCCATTGGTAATTACATCATGAATCAATGATGAATTAATTAGTAGGAAATTAAAATGAAGAGTTAAATCATTGTTTTCTCTATTCCGTTAATTGAATAATGCAATTGTCTTTACGTGAATAATATTGATTTTAGGTCATGTGAGTAGAGGGTGGACTAGGAGGCAACTCTCGTGACTCTGGTTCAAGCCACTCACATCCAGTTGTTTCATCGCCCGCTCGTCCTCGCGCAACAGTCGGCTGGCCAGCCAGTCCCCCAAACTGGCTGTACGTCCAGCCACCGGTGCAACCACCGACGCAAAATCATCATCACCACCATCATCATCATCAATCCCGTCACTACGCCCACTGCATCACACAATCCTGCTCCATATGTTCCCTCAATCTTTAGTTAAGCAAGCGTCGGTGGCCTCCATTTCATCGTTATTACTACTTTATTCCCCAATTATTCATAGCTCGTACATTCCTCAATAATTCTTCTCACAAACTACTTCCTCCAACGCCAGTCGCATTTCTGGTTTCCTTTAGCTTGCGGAAATATCTCGTCTTTCCGGAGAATTTCCGGAAAATATCTCTTGTGATCATTTAATATTTTCATAAAGTTTTGTTTTACTCGTTCAGATAAAGCAATGGTGCTATCATACCGGAAAATTAGTAGTTTTTAAGCTCCAACGCAATAATTTACAGTGAAGATTGGCGATTTGCATTTTTTTTCAGTTGTACAAATAATTCAATATGGAAGTTGGATAAAAACATTGAAGGTTATTTTTTTTGATTGACAAGATGTGCTGAATGAATAGACGCTGTAGCTCATTAAGAATTTTGTTAGCGAACACCATCGATTAAAACAGATACATAATTGTCTAAATTTTTGAGTCTGATAACTTCGCTGGTACGATTTTTATCGGTGACTTTTATCAGATATTATTATTAAAAAATGTCATGCAAACGCCAACTGAATTAGACCAATAGGAATAAAAATATCCTGCTGTTGCCTTGTCTCTCGCAATAGTCAGTAGATTGCAATTCGTAAAGCCCTCCAAGATCCGTTAGAAACATAAATGTTATTTTAAGCCGCTATAAAAGAGTGTCTGAAAATTGAGAGATTCGCATGGTGCTTAACTATAACGCCGATTATTGACATTCCTCGTTAAATTCTGAAGAAATAGATCACGATTATTTGCCAATCGAATGCTCAAACACTCGACCAATTTCGTTCTAAATACTATCTCGCTCTGTATAATTGACAGTGAAAATATTTTGATGATTTCAATCTGCGCATTGTTATTGTTGTAAGGAATACAATACGACTGACAGTATACGAAGAAAGATGGAAGAAATGTATGAAAAAAAAATCATGTGTATACGAATGAGAAACTCTTGCCATTTGAATGTAATGTTGAAATCTTGATTAATCAAGTGAATAAAATTCAGACATCGAGTTCCAGTGGCTTGTTAGCAACGTAAATTAAGAACACTGCTTTCTGAATTTCTATGACAAATTTAGAAAAAAAATTGAAACGTATTTTTTGAATTTTATTTTCGTAGAGTCTGGATTATACTTGTAAATAGATTGTTTAAAATTCATTTGGACGACATGTGTTCATTTGCATCATCTCCTCACTCGTTTCAAAAAGCGAAATCAAAAGGGGATTGAAGGGATTAAAAAAGTGCAAGGGTTTGTGACGAGCCATTTGAATTTAATCGCGTAGTGAATCCAGTTATACTGTATTAGAGATAAAGATCTTTGGTCTGTGTTAATCGATTTAAACTACCATGAGAAATAATACGAATATTTATATCTCAAAATTTGAATATTTTCTTTCCCACTTTTTTTTCATTGTGTATGTGATGGCTAAAGAGAATTACGAGAAATTATGATACTTGAAATTCATTTGTCAAGGGACGAAATTGAGAATGTACTCTTGTTTTTCTTTTGGGAAAGTGCAATAAAATTATTGGAAAATCTGAACGTATTTTATTCTTTCATCACCTGGGAATTCCAGAGTCTCGTTAAAAAATGATGGTTTTTAAAAATTTATGTCAAGAGTTTGGATTGAACAATCTCGAGAAATAGTAGAAATATTTATAACTTGCGTTTTTACTAAGACTAAGAAGAATACTGAGGAATTATGCAATTGCCAATTCAGTAAACAAGGCGCGAAATTGAAATGCAGTAAAATTATCGGTGTTTTATCAGCTGGTTGAATCAATAAGAATATAACTGGTATGAAAGTTTGTGAAGAATTTATTACACAAAGGAAAAGATAGGATGGTTCGTAATAATTAAATACACGACGATCTTTTATTTTTTATCTTTTTCAATTTTAGAAAGTTACTTTCTCTAAGTTTTAAAAATTACCATAATTAATCTACTGTCTTAACCCTAATTTACAACTTTTCGACTTGTTTTATTAATGATCGTAATGATTCATCGCCCCACCATTCACGCGAGTAATGATATAATTACTTTTGTTAATATAAATTGCCTATTTATTTTAGAGTGAGCATCAAATATTAAATAACGTCCAATGGTCATGTGGTTCTAGTCCAAGTTAAAGACATACAAGATTTCGACGTAAAGAAGAAATTCAAACAATTGCTGTAACAAAGTTTCTAATTTTCTTCTATTCGGTGTATGTGTCAATGGATTTTTTTATTCGATTCTCCATGGGTTTTCAACGCGATTTGTTTCCTCGGTTTTTTTACTTTTCGTATATCTTGGTGTTATTATTGTTACATTTTTGGATATATTAGAGTCATTACCGAACCCCTTGCTGCTTCATATTGCCTTGTTCATCCTGCGTTTTTTTAAGTTGCTTCTCTCTCATTCTCTCAGCATCACTGAAAGGTGAACAAACAGAAATGTTATTGTGTGTTGAATAAATCGGACGTCAAAGCAGACATCTTTCCAGATTAATTTAAGATCGTGATAAGAGCGTTGATAGAACATAATAAAAGATTGCAATCTGTTGATAACAGCTATCAACACCTTATAAGTAACTTAAAAAAGCGAAAATCATGATATTCGTTAGATAAATGAAATTTTCTAAGTATAGGTTTACCGTTGTTTTCGTTGTTCCAGTGTCAATCCCTTATTACTATCTTGTTCTCCAGCTGCTTTCTTCTGAGTCTTCTTTAAATTCTTAGCACGAGCTAAGTCTCGCTGATTTCCACCTATGAAAATTAATGCAGAGAGTAAATATTATGTTGAATTAACATTTTCCAGATGTAATCTGAATCTATCTATCCATGGAAATGTGGTTTCCTAGCCAGCTACATTTACACCATGAAATTTCCTTAACAATTTGGCTAGGATTTACTACATCATACACACACCTGACTAAATATAGTCCGTGCTTAAAATAAAAGGTCTTTCCACTCGAAAGTAGCTCTCGACGATAGTTAGATAGATTCTGAATCGGATTTTTCACAAGTTATAAACAACCTACGACATAATATAAGGGATAAAAAATTAAGAGCAATTCGTTTAGAACATCGAGGCAGAGGTTATTTTCGAGGATTTTTGGGACGAGTGGTATTGGAACGAAAGTTCTGGACGAGAAGTATAGGTACGTTTTAACACGTATACAAGTCGTAAATATGGAGGTCATCGAAAGTAAAAATGTCCTATTAGCTTCAGAAATATTGAAAACCAAGCAAGTAAAGAAGAGTGAGCAAAAGAGATCGTTGTCAGACGGCAATAATAGTAGATGTGATGAACACGATGAAGCGGACTACGACAGTAGGAAAAACGATAGGTGACGTCGTTTGGTGCTTAAAAAATCAACGCCGGCGATTAAATCACGATAAATTGACCGAAAAATCACTGAATTTCACTAAACACTTACGGGTCATGTTTTTTATTTCAGCCTTGACCTCCGACCAACAAGTACTTAAAAATTTAACAGGTAAAAATGTATTTTCACCTCTGGACTCCACACGACCAACAACTCCGAGGTGGTCTATGGACGTTGACTCTCTGCATGTGTAATCGTTTTGGTTTTACAAACACCCATCGACTTCGTGTAAAACGATGCTCACAGAGAAGCAATCGGAGAGAGACGAGGAGTCATCAACCAATGAGATCTCATAAAACTGAAAATACCCCAGTTTTCTTTGATTATTTTTGTGGGTACTAGGTGGCAGCATTTTCGAAGCATTTTGGCGGAAATGGGAAATATTTTGAAATGTTGAATGATTTCTCTAACTGTGACTGACGACTTAATTCCTATGAAAAAATTTTGCAAGAGGAAAACAAATTCTATGCTCAAATTTATTTATTTGAACGTACGTTTGCACATTCTCATTCGAATTAAAAAAATATAAATTTTAGATTTGAAAAGTGAAGTCAATTTAATGAAGAAAATATGGCCACAGGTGTCCTTTTAATAAAATCATCAAAAAATAAAGTTTCAATTTCTTAAGTTTCGTATTTATTGGGAAAATAACTTTCCAATGTAAAAAAACATTTCTGCTTCATTTATTCATCTCCGTACAGACAAAATTCTCATACCACGTTAAATCTATCCTTAATTAAATCGACAAATGGATACCGGAATGAAACATAATTCTCCATAACTGAGTACTCGAACTCCTCGCACAACCATAATTATAAATCTCAATTGTCTTGTATTGTTTGATGGCTTCAATAAGACAACATCAATTACAAATCGTCTAATCACTGAAATGGAAGTTGGCGATTGAAGTGGAGTGAAAATTCACTCAGAAGGCAATGAAACTTGGCATTCGTTCAGTTACAAATTAACTTCCGGAAATCAACAGTAAAATAAAAAAATATGAAAAACCTAAGGAAAGACGATGATTTTTACAACTCGTCACTTGGGGCCTTGACAGATTTTCCCTTGCGGTCATAACCCTTGAGAGGTTCGGTCGCATGTTTGGCGATGTACTTGACGAAGTCCTCGAGCTCCCTGCCACCTTCGTACTTAACTGGTGAGTCTTTCGCGTTCTTGGGGATCCAATAGAGTGTTGGGAAGCCTCGAACTTCGAACGTTGACGGCACGTCATTAGCTGTTGCGTCCATCTTGGCAATTATCACGTCCTCTTTGGCGAGTTTGTCACCAAGTTCATCGAAGACAGGTGCCAATTTCTTGCAGTGTCCACACCACGGGGCATAGAACTCGATGAGTACATCAGATTCAGCATTTGAGATAAGTTCCTCAAAGTTTTTGCCAACTGCAACTTTAACGCTGCCAGAGTTATCCTCTGGGATGGGCTCAGACTTGAGGAAAGGCTCTAATTTTTCATCTAGGAAGTCCTTGACAAATTGTTCTAAAGTTTCAACGGAGAATTCTTTCTGGAGGACGAATTTCTGATTCTTAGTGTTGCGTGCCAGAACAACGGGTTTGTCTCCCTTCACAAAATCAATTCCAAAGTCATTCAATTCGTGCTGGAAGTCGTCTTTATTTGAAATGGCGAATGTGACATCCAAGTAGTCCCTTCCTACTTTGATTACTCTATTTCTCCAGTAATTGGTGCCCTTGGGATTCTTAACGTAGTCCACCGCGTAGTAGGCGACCACAAGGGGATTTTCGAATTGGTCAGCATTCTCCCTGGTGCGTATGCCAACTAGACCGAAGTAGTGGTTCTTTATAAAGTTAGTGATATCCGCAACGGAATCAGCACCCTCGTACTTCACGGTGTCGTCTTCAAATTTATTGCGAAGAACTGCTGGACGATAGAGAACGATGTGATTGGTCAGACCCTCTATCAGGAGAGATTTTTCAGAGGTATGAGCGAAGCGAGCCTTCTCGCGGAGCTTATTTGCGACTGTGTGGAAGGCCTTGGCGCGAGGAGAATCGGCGTTCTCGAAGTAACCAATGATTGACACTTCATCGGTAGTCAGGAAGGCTTTTTTACAGCTTTCACCTTTCAGTTCCTTCGATGCTGGGCCGACTTGAGACTGAAATAAATAATTTCGTTAATTATCATGAAATAGCTATCGATTGAATTTGCAATTAGTGATATTTGTTGTTTTCTCACTCAACCAGCAAGGCGTGGTCTCAATAACCGACTTTTGTACTTTTAATAACCATAAAAACTCGGTTAGCTTGCATGGAATTATATTTTACACAATTGAATATAAAAATATAAGAATTACTCGTTGATTTACACCACAGAGACGTGCGGTTCCTGAAACAGAAAAATATGGAACAAATTCCCTAAAAATTCATTTGAAATATGGCCTTCTCGTAATCCTTAGCTCCTCCACAGGATTACTCTGATTGTACCTGCTCTATAAAAAAAAATCTAGTGCAAAATAACTTATACACAAAACAAAATTCTGAAATTCCGTACGAGAATTACTCGCAACGTCATCTATTGTCAATGAATTCTCTTCATTGTAAGATAATAATGAAAAATACTCACTCGCATGTACTTGGCAATACCGCTAGCCTCCCTAGGTCCATTGTATTCACTGACCATCTCTGATTTCGAGAAGATCTTCAAGGTTGGGTAGCCACTGACTCCGTACTTGGTGCAAGTTTCTTTACCTGCTTCAGTGCAGTCCACTTTGGCCAAAGTTATTGGAGGATCATTTCCCGTGAGTTCTTCCGCAGCCTTTGCGTACTCTGGCTTGAGCCTCTTGCAGTGACCACACCTGAAAACACATCAGATTAACCTCCGTTTCGAAGCCGGTCTTGAAAGCTTTCAATGAGAGAGCATTCAATGTGTTTTCAAAGTTAATAGACTAACCCATACGAATCTCTTCAACGAGTTATACTAGTCCTCAAAAAATCGACTGAAAATGCTAAGGATATGGTGAGGTAACTGGAGCCTTCTTAATTTCTGAGTATTTATTACCATTAATGTATCCGAAACAAAGGGAACGATTGACGTGAACTGGGTCTCGTTTTGAAGTCGGAAAATATACCCTCAGAATGAAAAAAAAAGGCAATTTTTAACTCTGTCAGTTTGGCGTTATTGACGATTGAAGAAGTCGGTTGGGCACCTTCTTCCTCGCCCTTAGGTATCGAATTGATAATAACTTACCAGGGTGCGTAGAACATGACAAGTGTGTGCTCATGTCGATCCAGTTCACTCGTAAAATCGTCATCCCCGAGCTCCAGGACGTCATCCTCACCAGCGTAAACGCCGATAGCCAAAAAGCAAAGTAAAAAGTACTTAGTCAACATTTTCGGGCTGACGAGTTTCACTCGAATGTTGGCCGGTTGATACGATCAACCCAAGTGGTTCCCAATAGACGTCTTCGCCGCACTTTTCTTGGTCGGAACTCTTTGTCTGAATCACACGCCTATCTCTCTTCTAATCGTAGGACACGTTTTCAAAAGAGACTCCACCAATCCGGGGCCAGAAACGTGGCTCTTGACGCAGAAAACAACGAGCGAAGTCTTATGTTTGTGCTGTCGGCTTTTCATTGGCTGAAAAATTTGTCTAGAGGGATTCAGATGTCCCTAGTCCCTAGGGGATTCCAGTATGGCTGCCGTGATCGCCATGGCGAAGGAGATACAAATACCCACAAATACAGAGGGTATTTTACAAATACCCTCTTTGACTGTTATGTCCCGAGTTGGTGGTTGGCTCCAAAGAGGACGCACTAAAGTAGAGGCTCAGTTCTGGGGGTTTGAGTGACGCCAGGCACTCCACGTTACCGACGTAGTTTCACCCCACAGGAAACGGGGCGCCACGAGTACTACTGACGTGAATGACGGGGAGTGAGAGAGAGAGAGAGAGGGGGAACGATATTTCTCTCTCGCTCATTGGCAATTACAAAACAGTCCTTTCAGGGGGGGCAGGGCGGTTCGCGTTTTTCTCGGCTCCTGAGCCTCCTAGAGCAAAACGGGCCCGGACCCACACCGGGATCACACCGTTTTTCGCCCGTATCTTTAGAAATACCATAGCTAGGGCAATTTGGCTGGCGCCATTGGATTCGTGAGACGATTTCCGATTTTTCTAGGGGTCCGGGAATTTCCTAAAGTCGATTTTTTCGTTTATCGCGTTTTTTTCGGCTCCCGCGCCTGTAGCAGCGAGACTGCTACTGACCCCTGGACCCCCGCTGTTGGTCTGTCAGAGAACCCTTCTGCATTAGTACATAAAAAAAGGGGGAGATATTTTTTCCACCACCCGTAGATAAGGGTTCATTTAACCGATTCACCAACTGTACCCATGGAATTCAAACAATAACAAAGAATTCCCTACTGCCTCGAGAATTCTGTTCTCCAAAAGATTGTCAAGAATCATTGGGTTGTTGAATAAACAAAGTCATTTAGTTCGTAATAATTTTATCCATACAAAATAGTAAAACAGAGAAAGAAGAAAAATGGAGATTCTTTCAGCAATTACTTCATGAAAATTGAAAATTCCTCCGTGAGCAATCCGTTTTTGATAAGAGAATAGAAAAAGTTCACAAAAATTGAGTGTATGGAATCGTCAAGGACTATCCTCAATTAATAACAACTTCACACACTTCAATGACTTTCTATAGCTGCATACCAGCTCTCTAAGGCCCGTAGTTCATCAGAATCGCTGCACTCCCCACAGGTCATTATAGCGGGGTGGTGACTCAGAAGGGTTTCTTTTATTTTGTTCCATGATGATTCCGTGCAGGAGAGCATTGGAGCCATCTGGTCAATCAGCCAGTTGACATTAAGTCGTTCCTGCTTTTCTACATCTGCTAGCCAATCTTCAACCATGTCATCAAAAACGGCTGACGCCTTGTCCATATAGACATCCGTGAATTCAGTGCTCATTAATTTTCTGTAGGCTGCATCCAACATGACTTCTATGACTTTTTGTTTCTGTAAACGCCGAATAAAAATTATTCATCGTTTCGCATATCAGTTGAATATCTAATCAATACGACTTCTCAAATATTATATTCTTTTTGAGGCTTATGTAGCGCCAAAAAGTTATTCTATTAACAATTAATTCACTCGAGGAAAGCATGTATTTCATTCATAGCATTACTTCATTTTCATACGAGGGGGCCTCGCCCCGCGTTACTTTGCCCGTTAACTGCGGAGGGGCTTGCCCCCTCCCCCTCCCGGCCCCGCAAATGACCTCAACGAGTGAGACTGCGAGGGATTCATTTACAGCCCTAAATAAGAAGGCATCGTCTTCTTATTGTAAAAAGAATAAATATCGAAATTATCGATATCTCGAAAGTCTATTACGTTTATTCCTGATTGGCTGAGTCCTCTGAGGTCGCTAATTTGAATTTAGGGCTCATTGAGTTTAACAATCTTCAGTCAGGATTTGTATAATTACAGTATGCAATAGCGTGTGTTCCAACTTGTCCATTCCTATACAATCGATTATACCGATATAACAATCGATTATCTCGAAATAGTAATCAATTACATCGACACATAATCGATTATAATCGATTATATATCAATTATGTAATGGTCATAATCGATCTTTTTTTCGAATCGAATTGTTTTCTTTATAATTCTTATTCTCGTCGAATTATTTAATTTCGATCAAAAAGCGGAATCAATTTCTGCATTTTCTGTCTAATCGTAATTCTCTTTGAATGATTATGAATGCCTACTGAAGTTTAGGCGGTATTTCTGGTTAATTTGGAGGTTTCTGGAGAGAGAATTTCTGTGGCATCCGATAGCCCAGTTGGCAAGAGTGTCCGGCGCGATTTTGGGTGACCCGGGTTCGATTTCTGGCTGGATAACAGCGAAAATTTTTCCTCTCTAACTCCAATTCTCTTTGATTTTTTTTGCGTGGTGACGTTAGTTAAGTTAGGTAATGTAAAAAAGACAGAACACCTGAAATTGATTAATCGAAAATGGTGGACGTAATCGAAACATGGCAGGGGACATTGGAGGCGACATAGAAAATAGGTGGCAAATAGGAGGCCGCCCATGGAACTATTAACAACAATATCATTTGTTTACCGTCAGATATTCGTCCATAACAATGGTGTGATACTTGGTGTAGTTCTTCCTAATAGTCTGGTAGCACTCATCTACATCGGCAGTTACCTCCTTCTGAATTCTTTTTATTATCCTGTCCGTTAAATTACGGCATCGATCGATCTGTTCCCCTGAACAGCTTCCCATTAGTATTTCGTTCTTAACAAGTGAAAATTAGAAAATTAGACGTAGTTTCGCATCTAGGCACACGAAGCGCAGGAAAAGGGGATGGGAAAGTTGAAAATGGAGATCTTAACATGCTGAGGTTTTGCAAAATCAACATTTCCATTGTAGTCGAAGATTAAAGTCTGAATTTTTTGTCATAAGATCTGAAATATGAAGTCATTTTTTGACACCTCGTACAACATAATCTACTCGTTGTGAAACAAATTCTATTATTTATTTATAAGAAAGAAATTTGGACAAATATCAATAGTTTCCGACATTTAATTTAGATTATGCTGACTACGATTTTTTCCAACTGTACTCATGCAATTGGCGACTTGAAATATGCAAAAATTGAGTGTCCGGTCGGTAAAATACCGACCTGAGAGTAGAGCTACCTTAAAGAAGAGTATTAAGTATTTGAAAAAAATTACCTGATAGTATCCGTTGACACTTGCGACTCGCAAAGCCATTTGTTCATTGATGTTTTTATGTACGAGGGCAAGAAGAGACCAAATTATCCCGCTATTAGTCTTGAGATTATTTATACCAGAGGCCAGAGTGTCTCTGAAGGTGGTTTCTATATCTTCAATATTCTCCTCCTCGACCTGAAATTTCAATCAAGAATCCAGAGATCATATGGAGAGACCCTATGATCTCTGCAATCACGTTTTGTTTACTTGCAAACGAAGAGTCCGAATTTGTAAACGAAAACATTTGATACTTGATTTTTTGATACTTCGTAAACAGATTTGTTGATAAACAAGAAATCTTGAAAAAATGTTATTTTCCGAAATTTAATGTGCATAATACTGACTATGATTTTTCTCAAATCGATAATCGATTAGTGAACAAGCAAAAGCATAATCGGTATCAATACCGCATCCGCGTTGGCGCTAATTTAAAGAGACTCACGTCATAGTCGTCGTCGTCGATAGCTGGGGGATCAAGCTCGACTGGTTCCATCTCATAGTTATCTATAGAAGATGAAAGAGACTCCAACCTATGGATATTTTTCCTGATATTTTCTAGCCCCTCGACGATGCAGGCTTTGAAATCGCTTAGATTGTCATCAGTATCATTCACCGGGTTCTGGAACTTCAATTGAAATTTTTTATGGCTGAGGTACTGCGATGAACAATTTTTTTTCGTGCGCAGCAAAATTTCAAAATAGCGTCAAAACAAAAAACAACAAAAGTTTCGTGCAAAAACAATGTTACTAATTTTTCAAATTTCTTTTTTTTATTTTTATGTGGCTCATAGTTTCGGAGAAAATGATTATTTTATCGAGTGATTTACTTGGGGGTAGAATTCAGCAAAAATTACGGATCTCACGTAATCCAATCTCATAATAATTTGCTATAAATGTAAATTTATTAAAAACTTATATAACAAGGAGAAAATCTTGAAAAAGAATATCAATAATTTTTAAAATTTAATTTAGATAACGGCGACTGTACATTTTTTTGAATTTTTACTCATGCAGTTAGTACAAAAGCAGAGTAGCCGACCGATAAAATACCGACCTGAGGGTGGAGCTGCTTTAATAAATAATCAAGTATTTGAAAAAAAAACATACGTCACCGTTATTTTTATCACCGACGAGATTCGCCTCCAGTTGTAGAATGCTATTTTCATCTATAGACGATAAAAGCTGCTTAATGCTGTCTGCCTTTTCCTTTAGATCTCGTAAACCCTTGATGATGGTGACTAAATCGCCTCTAGCTTCTTTACGGTTATGTCCCTGGATCTGCAATTGTAATCGAGGATCGAGCTTTTTTTCGAGTATTCGCAAAGCGAATTAAGGTGTCTGAAATTTTGTGTACTATTCAATGACCCATGGTACACGGAGAAAAAAATTTAATTCAATGAAGAGAGCAACACGATTACGAAATGTAATCGATTACACAGGATTACGGCCAAATGTCCTCGATCAAGATGATAGTCATCATCGTTGAGCAAAACACGTGATTACGTTACGTTTCCTAAGAACGTGATTATATTGTCGTTTCGAAAAATCGTGATTACATGATCACACTGATTACATTGATTACAAGCGAACGTGTGTAATCATTGAAATGATGAAGAAATATTTTCAACATGAATTCTACTGCTTCAATCATTGATAAATTCTCAGCATAATAATTTATTTATTCATTAATTAATTTGATAAGTTCATTATTTTGCTGAATACATAGGAATCAGAAAACAGAGCAACGAAATATTGGAAAATATTTTTTTCTATCGCTTAACAAAAACCAACAAATCAATGCGCATATGCCACATAAGTGATGGACAAGTAAACAATCTCAGGACCGTCAGTAGCTAAAATTTTATCAAAGAAAATTGGGAGCAGAGTTTATAGGGGTACAGTCATAATAATAATCAGCGAATGCGAAAACATGGATTCCAACAAAAAACTTGATGAGTAAAAAAAAAATGGATATTTTCCAAAAAAACGGAAAAACTACTGAACCGATCTGTTCCAAAATCTAATCAACATTGAGGTACGGGAAGACTTATCGATCCCGTCATTAATCACTGCGAGTGCACCATTCCTTATTGAGAAATGGTTAATGAAAATTCCGGAACATTCATTAAAATGGTAAAAATAAAGATTGTAGAAACCTTGAGACGTGAAGTTATGATGAAAACTTTTTTTTATTGTTTTAAGTGCTCAAATCTACATGATTTATTTATACTGTCATTTGACTTACTCTAGGTAACAAATTGCAATGAAGGTGAGTTACTATATATATTGTCCTGTCTTTATAATGAATTTGTGTATGTTTCCGAGAAGTTTTGAGTTTGTTGATTTTAACACGAGAGAAATTAAGTTGTCAGTGGGTATTTCCAGTCACTATAATCCTGTCAAGAGTATTGACCTCTCATTGGTGAGGTTGGAGCAGAACCAAAGGCTGTGCTCGATGTCTTGTGTTTCCTGTCCGCAAGGACAATGATGCAAACTTGAGATTCGATTTTCGGAGGGTTTACTGTAACTTTCCTTTATCGGGACGTTACAAATTGGTAAATGTACCACTCACCTGAAAGATGACCGCTACGATCACGAACAGTAGTGTACGGGTTGACATCTTGTCTTGCATTAAAATTTTGGAAATGATTTTCGGAATTATTATAGGGAAACTCTCTCTCCCCACAAGTCCTTTTCCACAGTTTCCACATGTGCCACTTGCGTATGTGAGTGCGATTAGATAAATTGGCGATAGATGAAAAAGGAATGGCCACATCAGTTGCTCATAATTATTTTCATTCAGATAACGCACGAAGGGAAATATTCAATGATAATCACCTGTTTGTTTTTGCGATCTCGGAGAAACACGGAACCGTAAAAAAATTTATAAAACTGTCACGTAATTTTTCAATGGTTTGTGTGAAATCACGATTCGATAAATTTGAGATTCATAATTTTTACTGAACATATATTTTGTATCAAATCAGCGTATTAATTTTTTATTTATGCATTTAAACTTATTGGTTTACTCTGCTTCAAAAACAGATTTTTTTAAACAAAAATATGCACGAAATGCCGTCTCATTTCTTCAACATTCAGTAGTCTTCAATATCATTAAATATCTAATTGACATGAGGTTAAAAACGAGTAAATTAACAAAACAATCTTTACTTTTAAAGTTTGCAAAAAATCGCGAATTTTGTAAGGTAAAAAATAGCCTTCACTTTGCAGTTCATTAATAAATTGTTAACGATACTGTTCATAGAGTGCATAGTGCCAGAACGCATGGTAAATCACGGTATTATTATTAAGAAAATTAATGTATTATTAATCACCCAATCACTCAATTTATAAAAATTATATCGATATTTCTCCAGGAGAGTAATTATGAGAGTATAACTCTCTCCAGAGACAATACTGTTTGCCACACCAGTTAGAAAACACTAAAATAAACTTTGCAAATATGCTATGCTGTATAAACTTGTAAAGTTTCGCGCATTAATAAAATAAAAGAAAATAGATATTTTTAAAAATACTCCAGTGGAAGATAAGTTAACTCATCTCAGTTAAGCCCTTCGTTATAGAATTTAGAAATGTGAAAAATTATTGATTCCATTCGCTTATTGAACTATAGATTCCATTGCGTCTATATCTAAATGAACATAATTAGAATCACATCGACGTGTCCAGTCCTTTATTATCTATCGCTACTTCATCTAATCGCAGTCACATCCAAGTGTTGTAATGGGAAAATCGTGGAATAAGACTAGTGGGGGGAGAGCGTTTCCCTATAATAATTCCGAAAATCATTTCCAAAATCATAATGCAAGACAAGATGTCAACCCGTACACTACTGTTCGTGATCGTAGCGGTCATCTTTCAGGTGAGTGGTACATTTACCAATCTGTCACGTCCCGATAAAGGACAGTTACAGTAAACACTCCGAAAATCGAATCTCAAGTTTGCATCATTGTCCTTGCGGACAGGAAACACAAGACATCGAGCACAGCCTTTGGTTCTTCCCCAACCTCACCAATGAGAGGTCAATACTCTTGACAGGATTATAGTGACTGGAAATACCCACTGACAACTTAATTTCTCTCGTGTTAAAATCAACAAACTCAAAACTACTCGGAAACATACACAAATTCATTATAAAGACAAGACAAAATATATAGTAACTCACCTTCATTGCAATTCGTTACCTAGACTAAGTCAAATGACAGTATAAATAAATCATGTAGATTTGAGCACTTAAAACAATAAAAAAAAAAGTTTTCATTATAACTTCACGTCTCGAGATTTCTACAATCTTTATTTTTACCATTTTAACGAATATTCCGGAAATTTTCATTAACGATTTCTCAATAAGAAATGGTGCACTCGCAGTGATTAATGACGGGATCGATCAGTCTTCCTGTATCTCAATGTTGATTAGATTTTGGAACAGATCGGTTGAGTGGTTTTTCCGTTTTTTTGGAAAATATCCAAATTTTTTGGGCTCATCAAGTTTTTTGTTGGAATCTATGTTTTCGCATTCGCCGATTATGATTATGACTGTGCTTCTATAAACTCTGCTCCCATTTTTTTTGGTAAAATTTTAGTCAGACGTCCTCCCCCTTTCTCATAGAAATTTTCCGGGATTTTTCGTAATAATTTCTTATCAACGTAATCATTACCGTTATTTCAACTGCGGCGGTGAGTTCTTACAATGTAAATTCAACATTCCTTCCAAACAGCCCAATGGAAAATTCCTAGGCTAATTTTTTTGGAACCCCCTCTCTTTGCGACTGACGGTCCTGCGGTTGTTTACTTGTTCATCACTTATTCGGCATATGCGCATTGATTTGTTGGTCTTTGTTAAGCGATAGAAAAAAATATTATCTAATGTTTCATCGCTCTGTTTTCTGATTCCTATGGATTTCGTAAAATAATTAATGTTGGCAATTAATGAATGGATGAATGAATCGTTAATCTGAGATCTTATTATCGATGGAAAAAGTGGAATTCATGTGAGAAATATTTCTTAGTTATTTTAATGATTACAAATTTTCGCTGCTAATCAGTGTTATCAGTGGTGTTATGTTATAACGATTTCTCGGAACGATAATGTATTTAGATTGTTTGGAAAGGTAATGTAATCACCTTTTTTCGGAATGATAATGACTGTCATCATGTCTTTAAAGCAAATGATCTACAATTGAAATTTACAATGTTCCTATGTACATTTGTGAAGTATTATGACCAGATGTTCTTGACCATGATGAACAAATGCCGCAATTTGTGCAATTGATGCTTTCAAGTATTAATTGCACAAATAAAATCACAAAATTAAAAATCGTGTTTCCCCATGCGTTAAAAAAAAAAAATTTACCAAACAAAATTCTGAAACCATAAGTCGATTTTCGACTAATTTAAAAAAAAAAAACCGTTGATGCACAAATAAAATCATAAAAATCCAAATCAAGTGCTCACATATTTTGCTTTAATAGAAAAAATTAATTTTCTCAAAAAAAAATCTGAAATCATAATTCGATTTTCGAGTGATTGAAAAAAACTCAATTATCGATTTAATTTCCAGATCGAGGCGAGTAATGCGAGCTCAAATATATCTGACCTCAACACGACGGTTGCCGACAGTCTAAATGATCTCCAGAGCTTTGTCAACTGGATCGAGGTCCATTTGAACGAATCACAACCCGACGACATCGCACAATTGGAAAGGAGGCTCAGAGTTGTCAAAAACTATTACGACGTAAGTTTTTTTCAGAAAATTTTTACCGCACTTATTGCATAATGGTACATTACGATACGGCCAGACAAAGGCAAATGCTATGATCCCGCGAGTCTAAAATCACTTTTCCGCGAGTATCGAACACCATTTCACGACACAATGTGTGGTAAGTGGAATTTTGCGCATGCAGAGCGTGCGTAAAATCTCACTTTCCATACGGTGTTGAGAAAATTACTTTTTTACGTTCCATTGCTTGCACCTCGTGTTCCTAAATTGGGAACAACATCTAATTGTCGAATTTGAATTTGTTAAGGCGCAAATTAGCCAAGGAAATTGTTCAGCGGAGAAGACCGAGCGATGCTCTAACATCACCAATAAAATAGTCGAAACATTTAAGAAGAAGTACATCATCGAGGTAAATGAGTGCTACGACAGTGGTGCCAGGCTCTATAAGAACTTTACCGACCACTTTATGAGCCAACATCTGCAGGTAAATAAATGATGTTGTTGATTCTAGATAATAATAATGAAGTATAGAGGGTAGCAATAATAAAAAAAGTATGAGTGGAAATGAGCATAATTGAGAGCCAATGAACAGTGAGAAATGAGTAGCAGATTTTAGCCTTCAACTGTCGAGAGTTTCGATTCGACTCGATAAATGTTTAGGTCATAAATGTCAACGCTCTTAAATCGCGATCGCCTTTGACGGGCCTTATTCCCGCAAATTATTTTATGAGAAAGTAAATGTATCGATCAGCAGCACAATTGAAAATTTATTATAAAAAAACAAAATTACATATAAAAGTATGTGACTGCTCTTATTAATAGTAACTCTCAATTAACTACCTCATATGGCGTGACTTACGACTCTCGTAGTTGAAGAACAAACAGCCAATGGGCTCTTCTTTACCGACAACACGCGTCAAATCAACTCAACATGCATGAATATCGATTATTTGCATAAATCGATTAGAATCAATCTTCAAAATTTGATAAATTGAGTCGTTGTTCGGACGCACTCTGAAATTTCGAACGCATATGACGTAAAAACAATCGATTCTCGAATGTCGAAATGGGATAATTCCTAAATACCGCGGTTGCGACTGAAGTGATGTGGGAGAATATCCCTCTTCCGTGAAAATAAAATAAAACTATAAGTAAATAAAATGCTCTTCCCGAGTCAGTTAATTGGTAAAATAATTTATCTTTCGTGGTCCATCTACCTCAAGAAGATCGAATAAGATATTTGAGAAGTGATAGTCATTAGATATTTAACTGATAGACCAAACGATGAATAATTTTTTTTCCGGTGTTTACAGAAACAAAACGCCTTCAAGATCCTAATTAAGGAAATGGACGCAGACTGTTCCACGGATAAAAACGTACATGAATGTATTGAGTCCTGGGATTTGAATACCCAGCTTGCAAATTGGAAAGCCGAAATATTAGCGGAGAGGCAGAATAATATTGTGTGGGCTAATCAGCAGTTGGGTTCAATTAACTTATGCGTGCGATCATCATTGAGAAAAATGAACGAAGGCTTTGAGTATTATCAACCGCTTGTAATGACCTGCGTGAAGTGCTACGACATTGTTGAAGTGGAAAATGAGGAAAACTCGTTATAAATTACACACATTTCAGTGAAGTATCTGAAATTATTATTAAAAAATTGAAGACACGAGGATTTTACACTTAAAATTTTTGTCAACATTTTTTATTGTTTTACGGGGAGAGTTAGATCTCCTCAATCGCCTAACGGACTCTGAGGGTTAAAGGTTCTCAGAGTACATTGGGGGACTCGGAGCATTTAACCGTCCCCGAAGTAATCCTCGCGATCCTTACCCCACCCCCGAATGGGTCTTCTGACGACGGACCCTTCCCCAAATATTGAAAATATTCTTCATAACTGATGAGAAAAATTTAAAGTTAATAATAACTAAAAAGAAAATATGTGTTGGGAATCGAACAGGGATCGAATGCGGAGTAAGTTCCGCCTGTAGGTGCATTGCTATGATGAGATTCTGTTTATTCATCATTGTTCTAGCAGAAGTGCTTGCTCCGTTCGGTCATAATTGACAAAGAATAATGACACCAAAAAATAATATATAGCTGAAAAACATAAAACAATGCATCTATGTATGACGAAGAGAGTGACAAGAATCAACCTACGTGCAATCGATTTTAGAAACTTCCCGGACCCGTAGAAAGATCGGAAATCATCTCACGAATCCAATGGCGCCAGCCAAAATGTCCTAGCTATGATATTTCCAAAGATATGGAGGAAAAACGGTGTGAACCCAAATCCGGGCCCTTTTTGCTCTAGGAGGCCCAGGAGCCGAGAGAAACGCGAACCTCCCTGCCCCCCCCCCTGAAAGGACTGTTTTGAAAATGCCAATGAGCGAGAGAGAAATATCTTTCTCCCTCTCCCTCTCTCTCTCACTCACTCTCCGTCATTCACGTCAGTAGTACTCGTGGCGCCCCGTTTCCCGTGGGGTGAAACTACGTCGGTAACGTGGAGTGCCTGGCGTCGCTCAAACTCCCAGAACTGAGCCTGGGAGGGCTCCGTTTGTACTTGTTCAACTGTACAAATGATTAAGTGTACAGAGAATTTTCAAACGGTGAAAGCATCACTGTGCAGGGATTCAACTGTCGAGAGAAAAAACTATCAATCTCTACCTTGTCCACGCTGTTTAAGCCACCCTGCGCCGCCTGTACAGATGTGGTTATGCCTAGTTTTTTCTCTCGACAGTTGAATCCCTGTACAATGGTGCTCTCACCGTTTGAAAATTCTCTGTACAGTTGATCATTTGTACAGTTGAACAAGTACGAACGGAGCCCCCCCGACTTGAGAATCCTTCCTCTATCATACTTAACTGGTGGCTCGGCGAGCAATTTGATTGTATTCGATGATTGGGGTAACTACAAACGAGTAAACCCCTATAATCATTATCTTCAAACGATTTCCTACAAAACTAGTTACAGTTCAAGTGAACAAGTTGATTTTTCATTTTTTTTCTGGCCAACATCATTGTCAAAATATCATTATTAATTATGATAATTATCCACGAACCTACAACGGAAATATATGTACAATATTGTACTAACAATGTACAATCAAGTGCATTAGTCATTTTTTCCATGTGCAACCCCCCGCCGGCTAAGCATGTTAGGGTACAAATTCCTGTTGGCAATCGTCATCACTGTTTTACCGAGTGAAAAATGACAATAGAAAATCGGGTGCTTGACATATTTGACAATCGTTGAGGATCATCATTCATTGTTTCGCGAGATTATTCGATGAGCATGTGGATTTTACGTGGAATCAACTCCATTTGATTCTTTTGGTGACAGTGCCCCTCGGCTGAAGGGAATCCAGGTATTTCGTACTTTATTTATGCTTATTGAGTTATTTGTTTGCTATATTTAATTGTTTGACTTTCGGAGGATACCTGGACGCGTATTGATTCCGTTTGTCAACTCTTGGACTCCCAGGTAAAATCTCGGGAACACCCCAGATGTTATGGTACGTGGTTTTATCACAGTTAGCGGATATAACCACAACAAACAAAACTGCCACCCCAAACATTTTACTAATTTTGACGTCATCCATAAACTGAAAACTATGGGATGAATATTGCGTTTCACATTGAATTCCTTTGTATTCAATTATTTATCATTACTTCAATTTGAGGAGATATCTGTCAATATTGATTTGATTTTTTAATCCTCGGTTTGTTATTCCAGATGTAGACAACACCCTAGACCTCTTTTATCTGTCAAACCTGTACTTCTATATTATTTTGTCATTTCTGCTGGTTATTTTCGCTGAGAGAAATCATTTTGAAAAACTTCTTCAAGAACGAAATGACTGAGGAGGGGACTTTTTCTTTTTTCTCACATTTATTTAGTTATTTGTAGGGAGTCGTATGGTAGTTATTGGGGTGCAAGAGCAGACGAGAGTATTGATTCGAATTTTTTAATATCGCTTATTGAAGTTCGTGTGTTTAGCTTGTTTCTTTATTTTGGGGAATTTGTCAAGGTTCATGAGTCAAAATGCTCCAAGCAACAATTCAAGATTATATGAGTTTCTATAAATACATTGGAGTTGTACAGACCAATGAATTCCAGTGTGGTATTACGAGTTTCTGGTGTTTATTCAAGTCAAATCCATTTTTGCACATATGTCATTCAAATATTTATAGCTGTTATTTACGATGGGGTCCTCTGTTTTCTCACTAAAAATACTCCAAAACAAACAAAACAATTTTGAAGGAGAGGTAGAGGCAAAACGGAAATTGTCAAAATTAAATCAAATATGGTCAGACATGAGATCTTCAGTTTTTTATTAAATCCGTCATCCGACACAAATGAGCGACAAAAAATAGAGCGATGGATTGGAGGAAAAACTGCTGACTGAATGATGAATAAATAAATAATGTGATTTGTAAATACATAAGGCAGGTTTTTGCGCTGACAAAAATCGATTATCTCTTTCATTGAGGAGGTCTCTCTGTCCGAGTTAGAATATCTTCACGAATCTGTGATTCAATCGGTGTAAAGAATATCATAAATGGACTTCGGAAAATGATCACTGACAAAGGCTTGGAGCCTCTCCTTGCGAGTTACTGGAGTGTATCGTTTCATTGGAAATGTCTTGACAACACCGTCTGTCAGTGCTCTGAGAACACGTGTCAAATCAGCTTCTGGTCCTTTCGTATATTTCTCCAATGCCAGTAATTCCTTCTGGAATAATTCCTCACCATACTCTTTGCGCGTCTGCGGATCCAGTTGTACCCACATGTCTCTCGCCTGGTTTAGGATTGTAATGTTGTCTTTTAACCACGTGTTACCTGATACGTAGTCACCTGTTTCAATTATTACAACGTCCACTCCCCAGCGTCGCATTTCCAGGCGTAGACACGAGCTCCAAGCCTCCAGAGCAGCCTGAAATTATGATAAAGCACATTTTAGAGAACATGTGGCTTGTGAATTTAATAATGCGAGTTTTCAAGCTCCTAAGGATATCTAAATATTTTCCATAGCTGGGCGCAGTCGCAGAAACTTATATTTTAATTTTATTATTCATTGAATATTCAAGATTTATCAGTAAATACTTGAAATTGTTTCAGATTTCGAAAATCTTATTTATTGAGATGCAACAATAGAGATGAGTGCCTTGAAACCGTTGACTTGGCGTTTCTTTATCGAATGTTGACGACCCCTTGAACCCCCGAGAAAGTGGAATTCTATTTTCATGGAAAGTACGACGCTTTTTGTTGGTGATTACCATAAACTGAGCTCGATTGATAAATTTATTTGGGAGTTGTAAACATTGGGAGTAAAGTGAAAACTTCTCTCTTTGCCAGCGCTCTTCTACGTAGAAATTCGAATTAGTTGTGAAATTTCAAAACCGCTAGAAGATCAGTCATTTCCTATGGGACATAAACTTTCGCAAGATCTAAGTTGATTTATGTAGTTTCATAAGTTCTTCACTGGAACAGTGCTTTTGATGGAAAAGATGTCTTTGTGAATCCCTTGTCATACGTCAATTTGACGAAACCCTGAATACTCTTATCCATTAAAAAATTCAGCATAAAATGGATTCAATTTCTTTTGCATCGTCACTTCCTTATGGCACGATCATTTGGGTTAATTCCTTCATTGGAAATAATTTTCAGGTGAAAGCGTAATACCCAATAGCCACTGTTAAGCATTGAATATAGCAATAGTTTGTTTTATTCCTCCACCGATGGGTTGGCCACCGAATACGTCATTTAATTGTCGTATTTACCATGGGATATTTTCCCATAATTTTCATGTTGCATTGAACATTAACTGTTTCATTGTTCGCCCTTATGGTCCCATTTTGTTCCACGAAACTGTGAATCTCGTGAAAATCTACAGTCAGGGGATCGTGACGTATTTTATGATCGAGTTGATATGAAAGCTTAATAAAAAGTTTACCCCATTTGCGCATTGAATTCCACGAACAGCACTGGGTATTCTGGCCAGAATACTCGATACAAGGACGATGCGACCCCGGCAGCGTCTCACAAGCGGCAGGAATACCTGCAATAGATCAATTTCATGATAGAAAAAAAAAATTCTCGTGAATTGGAAAAATACCGATAATGCAATATCTATCATATTGCTGTCATTCTTGAAATTTTTTTCTTACTCACTTGAGTCAGTCGTGCAACACCCGTAAAATTGATATCACCGCTTTTCTTCACAACAGACAGCGGTACCCACTCGCATTCACCTAGTGCAACCCACGCGTTGGCATGCACGAGTCCCCATAAACCTGGTTTTTATTGAAGAATTTTTATTACACTCACCACCAAATAATTCACATTTTATGCTTCTGTTGGTGATCAATTATTTAATAGATTACCTGGTGCACCATCCGGAAGATTTTCGTTGACGTATAGAAATGTAGAGTGTATGTCCAATTCGCTTGTCACGTCGAGCTGAAGGACGTGAAGCCTCCCGGAACCTGCCTCTTTTAAACTCTGAACTTTTTCTTCGCTCTCTGATGCATTTTGAAAGCCCGCGAATACTGTGAAACCCTAGGACAATTCTCTATTTGAGAATTTTTTAATTGACAATTCAGGAAAAAGGGGACAGCTATGGAAAATGTTTTTCTGTTTTTTTTCATATTCAATGATTTATTCATAAAATAATTCTTTCAATTAAATGAAATGAAAAAATTGTTTTAGAAATTCGGCGGATCTCAATTGTTATCATTTTTCAGCTACGACAAGAATCAAATATTTACAATGACTTTCACATAAATTTTAAACATACTTTCTCGTAAACTAAGAATTTCGAAATTCACGGGTGAAATCGCTCCAAATTATTGATTTGAGAATATAATTTCCTCTGCGAAATTCAGGGAAACAGAATGGCGGAAATTTGATACTGGCAATTAGAGTTGAATATTACCAGTTCGTCCAGACGTTTGGCGAGTGCATATCCCACCCTGGAATCACAGCCAGTGATGAGGATGGCTTTGCCAGCAGCAGTAACCTGGTATCCATTTGAATTAATATCAAGTTCTAAACCGCAATGTATATTAAAGGGGAAATTAGAGTTTGCCATGGATAATGAGGCGTCAAGCCCTCGTCACAAGTGAGTTCAAGTTCGAAGAAGGTCACGGGGTGATACATGTCGATATACCGATGCCCGTTAAAAAAGCGGATTAATTGCATTCTGGGTTTTATGAACTTCCACGTGTTCTTCAGTATTACCCCGTCAGGACCAAACAATCAATTGCGAATTTTTCATTCATGGGTAGATGGGGATGACCTTTATGTAACCTTGAACGGAGGCCACGTGTGGAATTTAATTAACCGAATAGGATAAATTCGCACATCAAACGGTTCACCAATTTTAACAGCCGAACATGTTCAATTGTGCCTGTGTCCATTACAATGAGCGCGGCTTTTCACTAAATGCAATTAGACGAGATGGACGAAGGTTGCTTTTATCACTTGTGCGTAATATAAAAAGTTGTGCAGACATTGCGTGTTATTATTGCGCAGATCAGCGGGAGAAAAGTGATTTTTCCAGAATTTGTCTCTACGTGCGCTATCGTTAAAAAAACAATGCGCCCTGGTAGAAAGCCCCTCAATAGAGTTACATATAAAGAATAGAAATGTGTGCTGATGACAACTAGATTTTGCAATTTTATTGGGAGCATGGAAAACTACATTCAAGGGAATTTTGGCTGACATTCGGAATTGAACTTGCTTTTTATTAGCGAATTCTAAAAATAATTCTACTGAATTACATCTTTCATATTTGTAAAACCCACGAATTTCGATAACCCGATGGTCAAATTTCACTGGCAAAATTGAAAAACGTATTCAATTAAAGTTTCAATCAACTTGGAAATTTAAACCTCTTATATTCATGAGTGTGGGCATGATATTAGAGAGAAATTGAATTGTCAAAGAATCAATTGACGTTTCTGGTATCAAAATTCTGTGACATTGCATATAAACGGTTCATTGGATGTGAGAAAATTATGCTTGAAACCCGTGGTCAAATGGTCGATCACAGCCGACAGTAAAGAGAAATAAATAGAAGATTTTTCATTCACCGATAGCTTTAAATAACCTTTTCCTATCTTGCACAGAGGCACGGACCGAGTGTAATTAATCCAATAGGTATATTAAACCATCGAGCCATGGGCCAGTTCAACAAATTGAAAAGTTCACATTTCATTCATATTGATAGAGGAGGGTTTTTGGCAGAACACATGGTATTGTCCTGAGGCTATCATAGAACGAATTGTTAACAATATAAAATTGCTGGAACAGTTACATGACCTGTGTCACGGTGGATTTTTAATTGGATTTAGACTTGAATAATGGATTCCATGTATAACCAGACTTAGAGAAAATTAATTTTTTTAACCAGAAGAAAAGTATTTACTGAATTATTGAGGAGAGGAGGTAATAATTCGAGGGGAATTTGCATATGCGCGGAAATTGCAAATAATATTTACATTTACAGAGAATATGGTATTGCACATTAAACAGGAAAATTTGGGTATTAACTGATCGGTCGTTCAACCACTTTCAATGTTTGAGTTTCATCTATTCAACCGAACCACTTTTTCGATCCAGTAAAATTGCCTGACTTGACCGCAGGGCTAAAATAAAATGAATTTTTAACACGAGGGAAAAAGTCCACAATTCCCTTTGTTCTTCACTTTCAAGTAACTCCGGACCCTAGGGTTGAAGTTGAATGAATTTTGAATGGAGAAAATTAGGAAAAATCTACAGTCCACTCAACTTCCCTCGGTCGATTCGAACGCATCCAAAAGTTCATTGTAATTTAAATACTTGAATGACAATTTGTTAGGTTTGCACTGCAAATTTATGTGACATATAATTCTCTATCCGATTTCATTATCAGAAAATTGAATTTTTCCATATACAAAAAGTGAAGAGGTGTACATTTTTCCCGGAACGTTGAACGATACGTCGGATGGAATTAAAAATCAATGAAGAGCGGCAGATGAAATTCACAATCACATGTATAATCTCATTACCTAATTCTACGGTATAATTCGGCTTTCAAATAATAAATCAACTCAGCAAACTGAGAATTTAACTTTTATCCGTATTTGTTCCCATTCCTATTTGTTCGAGAGAGTTTTCATCTGAATTATTTGAGTAGAATTAATTCTTAATGGGATAAAATTACAAGTCATTTTGAATGTGTTTATATTTTTCAGAAAGCAAAATCTAATTGAGGATTAAGTAACAATCTCCAAGCGTTTGACGTTATTTTGAAGATATCCAACGGTTTATGGATTCTATAACACATTAAATTGAATCAAAAATCAATTGCAAAAGTTACAATTCGCAGTTATTCCCCTAATGAACTGGTAAAACGGTTTAATTCCGTTTAAAATGGGTGCCCTAATTCTTAGTCGAGTATTCCAGGAATATCTCCGGATCCAAAAAAGCTGGAGACATTTTCGTAATAACGTTTTTGGTACCAATGAATTCATTCCACAAGATCGGCGCTGACAAAAATCATGTCTTCCCCCTCAGATTTCAAGATATTCCATGAAAATGTAGCAGAACTCAAACTTATTTAAATAGCTTTAAATACTTCTCTTCTAATTTGCATTTGCATCATTAAATTCAGCAGTAAATTTAGCAATCGATCATTCTAATTCGATGAAAACAGTTTGGAACCAATCATCATTCCCTGTGTTACTCCCATCAACATGAATGTAAATTAAATTTTTGCACAATGTGGAATGAAGAAAAATTCATTAAACCAATTCATTAAACTTTTCTCCATCTCGTAATGTCACACAGAATGTCATTCGTTGCAGGTCTATGCCACGTGAATTATTCAACCGTTGCTCTAAATTTATCCTGCTGTAACTAAAGGTTCACTCAGGAGGGCTGGTACCACTGCGGGAATCTCTACTCCCCGGAAAATTCTCTGAATTATGAATATGCCTACCTTGAGATTGTGATAGAATAACGTCAAACCAATGGAGAGAGACAAGAAGAGGAGAAAAAGTAGAAAACTCGATGCCTGGGATATGCCAAGTGTATTGAATATTGTCGCCAAAATAACAGCAATAGCGTGGGAAAATGCTATCGGCAATATACACCTCTCCAAGAGTTCCCACGTCTGACTATCGTCGGGTTCTTCACTCGTTTTCAAAGGCATTCTTCAATTCACCAGAAGAACAATTCAATTCGTTTCGTTGTGTTTAACTCAAATAATGATTTATCACTTCGATAATTCGATTGGTCGTTTGAGACATTCGCCGATTTACAACGTGATCAAACTATAATCACGTCTTAGCTAGGACTGAGCTAACTTTAAACTGGAAATAGTCTCTCATATTGAATGCCGTGTACCTAAATATAACTGCAGGGATGAGTCTTTAAATTTTGGTATCCCCTGGTCTACGTCGAGATTACCCAATTGTTCAAATGGCACCAACTATGATATCATTTCCAATCTGAAAAACGAACCATTTTAAAATGTTAGTCTTGTGATAATTTCCGTTTAGATTCTTATTTTCCAGGTTTTCCTGTTCATTTTGATACATAAATTGTATCAATATCACTGACACGTTGAGAAATAGGCAAAACTTTAACGCAAATGCATTTTCCTGCTCTCCCTTCATTTAATTTTAAACTTGAAGAAGAAATAATAAAGATTCATGGGCACCTGAATCGAGTCTAATTAATTTACGATCCTAACCGTAATGCAAAGATAGTGTGAATGAGGACAATAATCGATAATCCAATACCACATGCGTTTAAATCCGCGGTCTCAGGGAATGATAAAAAAAAATATCAAAAAGATAAACAGATACAGTCAGCTCTCTTAATTAATCATATTTGTCAATTATAAACCACCAGTCAACCGCTGAATAATTTGCAAACCTGACAAATCCTTTTTTACTTAATTAAAAAACATTCAAGATGAATCTTTTGATGCGAACAACCAACAACGCATTAATATCATCCAATTACTATGTAAACCACGATAACTACAGAGCAAGTGCAATATCAATTGAACCCAACCACCAATAGCTCAATCTGAGGGTGGGTGACGAGGTGTTAGCAAATTACAAAATGGGATCATTAGAAGAATAACTCGTCGAGTCGAGTGGAGGAGGACAATAACGAGAGCGGTTATTAAAACTACCCTTGAGCAGTTACAGTCCCCTCGTCCACCCTCACTACTCTCTAAATTGATGATGCACAACGGATCCCCACCATGGACTCCCTAAATATAAAATGAAGAGGAGTAAATTGGGGCTGCAATTGAACTGAGAGGCTAAAACTGCTCCAGTCATGGATTCAAAAACTGGAAAAATAAAAATAAACTCAAGATATAAAGAAGCACAGTGAGGGGGGGAGGAGGGTAGGAATGAAACACAGGAGTGGGGTAGGTTATTGATTTTGCAGAGGGTGGAGTTTGTGTTGGGGTAGGGGTAGAGGATTCTTCTAGTAGTGGGGGCAGGTGGTGGCTATGTGCTATATATGCGCGTCGTCGAGTCTGCCGTGGGTATAAATAGGAAGGGTGGTTGCACCATTGACCCAGTGCTAGTTGGATTATTGCACGACTGGGTGGGTGGTCGGTAGTCCTCACTCCGAACACTGCACTCTGACACAAAGTTTATCCGTCTGATGATTTTTTTTCTTCTCGAATTAGTTTGTAAACAAACTGATGATTGGTGAGGGGATTTTATTGTACGGTTCAGGGAGCATTGACGGGAGATCGTTAGAAATTGTCTCGAAACATTCACTAAGATTTTTGGAGTTTGTGGAAGAAGTTGTTTGGCCGGAGTAGAGTTCAATTGTAGACACTGCCCACATTAGAGTTTACAAAACATTTTAAATTATTTCGTATTTGACTGGAGAATTTGGTTCACTTGGGCTGATTGTTCGAATGAGGATTCAGTGGTTCTGAAGTATTGAATAAGTGGTTGGACGACATTTGTGTCAACGAACTCTGAGAAGAACTGAGGGAGGAAGTCCTTGCGCCCTCCTTTCCTCGTGCGTTGGGGATTTAGCTGTAAGTTAAGTTGTAATGGTTGAAGGTAGAGAAATAATAATGAGGAGAATCTAGAGCATTGGATGGATCTTGAGTATTTACCTGTTTGTGTAAAAACGTAATTAACCCTTGACCTAAAATTTTAAAAGTTTGAATTGACTTTTTCATCAGGGTAAACATGTCGGAGTGCGCAGCGGTGATTCCATCACCGGGAAATCCATACAAAATTGTTGACTGCAGCAGGGAAAAGAGGAAAGGAATTACTGCCTCTTCACTGGAGAATCTCACCAACGTGGCTAGAAGTAGATTGGCACTGCCCTCAAATGCTGATCTCACTATTGTATTGGAACAAGATGGTAAGTCTTCTATTTTGCTACTTTGAGGTGCACCACTGCAATGTTAATTCAACGTTTGAAATTCATTGAGCGTGCTTGGAATATGAATGGAGTTGGGGTGAAGGTGAAATTGGAAACAGCGAGAGGGGTTGATTGAATTTTCACATAAAAGGATTTCATAATGATCGGTAAATCTATTGGGCTTTTATCTCGGATACAAATGGAATTAGAAAAAAAAAATAACATGCTCTTTGTCGGGCTAATAGATCCTTTTTTGAATATTGCCCGGCAAAATAGGCTATTTCAAGTAATATACTGTTGCATACAGCTGATAATCACAATTAAATGGGCAATTAAACGACACTATTATAGAGGTTACTCCGTTATTTTTTTGTAACACAAAAATTTTTTTTTCGCCTGCAAATAACCAACGGAGAAAACTAACTAATCCGCAAATTCCTGACATGAAAGTAACAGTAAATAATTAGCTATTTCGGTGGTGCTCCTTGCAATAAGTTATTAAGGCGAATATTTAACATTTAGAAAGACGTTCAAAAGCTCAAATTAAATAATAGAAATGCGGAAGTTATTTTCAAAAACAAAAGTAAAAACATGGGTAATTACTCAAAAAAGTGGTGATATTTTTCAGGCACCGAGGTGGATGACGAGGAGTATTTTGCAACACTCGAGAGAAACACAAGCCTAATGGTACTCCAGGGAGATGAAAAGTGGGCAGCTCCAGGCAGCAGTAAGACTGCCTCACGTTACATAGTCGTTGACAATGTTGATAACGCTGGTAGAACGATCGATGAGGCGGTACAACGTTATCGAAGCCCAGTTGAGCCACTGGTATCAACACTACACGGTGATCCATCACACATTTCCCTTCTCGGTGGTAATGATCTCGAGTTACTAAGTGATATGAATCCAGACAGTCTAGCGGATATAGTACCAGACAGACTGTTCCTGGAGCAGTTGAAGGAGGCATCAGGACGATTTTTGGCGGAAAAACGACAGGCACAAGAGTCAATGGCACTCCTTCAGATGTACGCACCTGGAGGTGAAATGGAGCGAGCGTAGGCCATGTGGGGGGTGGGCGCCCTCACACTGGCCAACATGTATCGCGTCCGACGTCGATTCTTCTACAGGGGACGACAGTTGCAGCAAACACTGATTCTCTTTTGGAATTGAGCCCATTTTGTTTTAATTAACGACTGAATACACTGGGGATTATAGTTCGCCGATGAAAAGAAAGTCAGTCTGGAGATTCAGTCGTCAATTGATTCCATGGATTTTGTGTCTTCAGGAAAGGTAAAGATAAATATTGTTATTGATCTGTTTGCTATGGAATTTAGGATGCACGAGGCTAAATGGTTAAATGTAAATTGTGAGTGAATATTTGTACCATGTAACCAACCAGTTATCTATATTAACTAATTGTCGAGTCGAGTGTAAAAACGACTCTGTTAGGTGTTCGATGAAAAAGTCTCTAATTCTAAGAAAGTCGTTCAGAGAAAAATTTCATTTGTACGTCGCAAACTTGTTAAAATTCTCCTCGAAAAAAAATGAATTTATGCTCACATAGTGATTAAAACTACTCCAAAAACGATCCAACAGATTCACTTGGAATTTTTCTCTGAATGAGATAAATCAGTAGTTAGTCTGTTTTCAGTAATTTTTAGAAAAAAAAGATTTTCTTCTTGATTATTAAAAAAATCGCTATGACCGCCCGAGTCACAGTAACGCACCCCACGGAATTGTATAATTGATGCTCAGTATGACAAACAAATGTAGTGTTTAAATAATCGATAAATGGTACGTTAGTTGTATAACTATTTCAGATATAATCGTTTGAACAGAGAAACAAGGATTGTAAATGTACTTCGGAGAATAGGGTAACGTTATAAATCGTTTGGGTAATACCAATCGGTGACAGATGGTGTGGCTGTGTCAGTTCTAATACGAAACCAGAGGAAAAAACTAGAAAAACCGCCGAATCCCTTGAACTATCATGAACAAAAATTAAATGAAAGAGAAATCGAGACAGCTTCGTACGTAGGTTAATACTCGATAAAAATTGACTATTTTTTTGTGTTGAACTGACGTGCAAGGGAATGTTTAAAGACTGAATTTATAGAGAAAAAAGTACCACCATTAAATCCATCTAGATCACCAATTCACGAGTACACAAGAAAATTGTGAAATAAAACAGTAGGATATTAATTCCATACCACGTGACACCAGATATCAATCCTTTGATACTAAGCGGAGTTGAGTATTTGTTAGGTAAGAGTAACGATAATAAAGATAACAATCCACTAGAGCAGGTAATTTAAAATCAAATTGATTAATTGAGTAAGGATAAGGGAAAAATAGTTTTAGGGGCTTCTATAAAGACTGTATGCTCGCGTCCTGCCCCCAATCCTCATCAGCTGTAATTCTGCATCAATAAGATTTTTTAGAGGACTCAAATCCAGTGATAAGGTTCTAATTATACAAATTAAAATGAAAAATATTGTACAAAGTAAATTATATGAGTCAATAATTCTGCGAATCCCACTGAGGCCCCCTAAGCAACATTATCTCGATGTGATTTTCATTTCTACTCGTAATAATACGTCGATTAAACGATTTAATAATGATACTATTGTTATATAGTGATGAGGAGATAAGGCGAAAGTACGTGAAATATATATATTGATTGGAGTCTGGCAATTTCAAATTGAACAAAATGAAGATAACGAGCCTCTATTTTACTTGATTGCTCACTCTGCCCCAATAATTGGGAAAGTAGGAGAGAATTTTTACGATCAATGGGGTATTTGTATGAGTTAATTGTGCAGAGAATTGTTGGAGTAAAATGGGTCATCAGTCATTGAATTGAGACTTTTCAACTTTCCGACAATACATGTCCAATATTGTTTCTTATTTTTCTGACTATTTGAACAAATCTTGTCTGGGAAAAATGAACTGATCGCCTTATTTCACTTACTATTTATCGCAGAGCTACTAAAATACTATTTCAAAGGAAACGGATAATCCCAGGAGAGTAAAATAAATGGAATAAATATACAAAGATAGAATTTAAAGTAGGATAATATAAAAAATAACTGAAAGAAGCGATGCAACGACCAGTAGCAAGGTATTGGTATCGAAACAATGCCAGTAATTCATTAAACCGAAACAACAAGAAATTTATTTCGCCCACAGGTTAACCAAGAATGGTAAAGTAAACTTCTAAAAGGTTTTGAATAATTCAGAAATATGAAAGAACAGCAGCTGAGTCGGTATTTACGATACGTGCTGTTAGTCAATATCTATCGAATAGCCTACTGCCATCAAACGTGAAACAAGAAAAAAAAAATTCAACAAAGACGAACAAAAAATGCTCAACAACTCCTGAGATAATCGACGAATGTTTTTTTCTTATTCAAGGCCATTTTGACTGTGAGTCCAACATCTACTGGCTAACAGCCGTCTTAAAATCGTACAATTTTAATAAATAAATAAGTAAACTGAAAATTATTGAATGTCAAATTAAATGTTTCAAAAAGTCGTTATCGAGGAAGTTTTCATATTTTTTTTATGCTCCGGAAATTTCAACTTTATATGGCTTTCATCTAAACATTGATTTATTTATTCCTTTTTGTGTTGAAAACATAGAACAATAATTGGATAACGCAATTGAACTGTTACGCATTTACAATGAAATTAGTTTAGAGTGAAAATAAATGAATTTGTTCGAGCGATAGTCTATGTTTTAATGGTATTCAAGAAGTTTCCATCGATTATTTGGAAAAGCACACTGGACGCTTCATTCCATCTGGCAGATGCATTTCTCAGTTGGCATGCAGCTTCCTGAACTGTCAATTCACTTTTCACCAACTGTTTATTGATTCCAGTGAGCTCTTGAATGCCAGTGGTAATAGTGTTATCAGCCAGACAAAGTATATTTCTCCTGAGTGACTCATTGCACTCGTCTGATCAGCCAAAAACGCAAAACCACATTAATATTATTATTACCAATTGTGATAAATTCATTTGATAATGAACGACTTAACTTTCTAATTTTTACATTGATTTCTAGTGTTTTAAGAATAGAAGAATCTCTTCTGATATTTAATACAACTAAAATAGAGAATAAATGAGTTAATATATTAAATATGATAGTTTAATATTGAATGCAAAGGAACTAAATATAGTAAGTGTCTTAATTACGAAATACGTAACAACAATTTTCTCTGATATACTAATATATTCCAGTTCATTATTACTGTCATTGATTTGATCTTGTAATGATTGCAATCAATAAAGGAACATAATATGCAATGATTATTTATTACGAACGGCTGGGGCAAAATGACCATTCTAAGTTGCCCATTTTATCATGAAACATTACCTCATTTCTTTGATATATCATTAACATTTTCACGATAAGCCCCCATTTTACCTCATTATATCTTTTATATAACTTACGTAATTTATGGTGGAGTAAACTGTTGTACTTTATAAACTTTCTGTCATTCCCTGATCCCACGTTCACATAAGGAGGACAAGCGGTTACATCTATTGCCACACTTGCACTGCTCAAACTACCCCCATCTGCAAAATTCAAAATTGAAGAATAAATAGATAATGAATAAGTGAATAAATTATTATCCATGAAATGAAGGTCATACCGTCGTCAGACTCGGTAGCTTCTCCAGATATTATTGTTCCAGATGCATTAGGGAGATACTTGAAAGCCAAACCCTTGAATTGTCAAATACTTCATGACTTTTCTATTAAATTTTTTAGAAGTAAAATGGAGTAAATGGACCTGAAGAAGCAGCTGGGTTCTTAGAGATGTTTTATTACCGTTTTTATATCCAGGTTATCCTCGTCGGATTCTGGAGCCTCTCCAGCCACTACCACAGCTTTTTTATCCATTTTAAAAGAGGTTTTCGTGTATATTACATGGCTCTCGTGAGTAAAAATAGGAGAAGCCGATGTTGAGGGCAACCAAAATAGTTGGAAGGGATTTTTTTCCTCCACCAAGTTGGTTTCAGAGAGAATCCTTCATCACTGACCAATTCTACGTCTTCAGCTGATCATTAAGGTTATGTTATGATGCATTCGAGCTGTCGAAATGCTTCGTAAGGTGGGGAGATACGATAGGGACTCTTTATTGATTTTTGTAGGAAAATATCGTCAGTTGGAACATTTTTGTATCGAAAGGGTAAGAAGAAGTACGTGGATTTTGTCCAGTTATCTTGGAATATTTAGTAAAGGGAGGAAATCGACGTAATTTTTATGAAGAACTCTTGTGCAACTCACTCCGTTCTACAAAAAAATTTCAAGGAAAATTTCTCTATCTCATTTAATTTATGATTTATTGATTGAAAGCTGAGGTGTGGTCAAATGTACGTACCTTGTTTAACCCCTTCACAGCTTAATTTCATTCATTCATTAATATTTTGAGGATTGAGGTGTAAAAATGACTATGCAAATATTGATGAGTATTTTGGTCTCCTTAAAAGAATGTATGCAAGTTTATATCGCAAATCTTCGAAAATAAACAGAAATTGTATCTCTATTAATTTAATAACAAATGTTTATAAATTTTCGTTGATTTTTTACATAAATCCCTGACATAGCAAAATAGACTCACTCCCAAAATTTCTACTAGATGAAAATTGTAACGCTGAATACAATTCATCCCCTGAGAATATCGAGCTCTTCAGGTGTGACATGCATTCGTAAATCTTTCTCTTTGATAACATCCTGAATTTGTGTGAGAAGTTGAGGCGCAATCTCGGCAGCGTCAATGTAAATGCATCTAGCCCAGGGACATGATGCCACACTCTCATGATAAATTTCCTCCCCGCTCTTCTCACAGAGATTGTGTTCTCGTAGTAACAGCATGTACAGTCTCCATATCAAAGGGCAGCATCGAATTTCAGGTATTCTGTAAGAGAAGAGTTTAAATTAATTGTATTAATTAGTCTGTTGGATCAAAGATTATCCACAGTTACGTACTTCGAGAGCCTTTTGTGGAAGTGTAGTAATTTGTTGAGTGCTGCAGTTTTAGCTATGTCATCATTTTGACAGACCTTGGAATTGAGACGTGCTCTGCCTGATAGACATGTGGAGATGGCCGGCCAAACTCGTGTTGTTGAGGTTGATGGTCGAACCCACCAGTTCGGAAGTTCACTCTGCAAAACAAATTATTTTCCTTTTTTATTTTAACGCCCAACATCTAGACATATTCATCAATATTTTAAGAACATGTGGATCCATGGCGTCCAATGAGGTGGAAGCAATGATTTAGATCTTCAAGGTTTAATCTCTCATTTGAGAGATCAAATTATATTGTGGAGTGAGCACTAAACGCTAATATTTTCTCATCAAATTCCTATCCTCGAACGTAAAAGAGCAATTAAAAAAACGAAATTAATTGTCAAATGGAACAATTTCCCATCATACCTCGAAAGCAGAAGACACTGACAACATATAGAAATTGTCAGGAAATTTGTTCAAAGCGATATCCAAGCTCGCCTTCAAATCTTTCACTCTCCTCCCGCTGTGTTCGCCCACCATCTGCTTGAATATTAATTCCCCCTCGTAAAAGATTTCCTAAAAAAACAAAAGCTGAACAATCAAGGTTCCCTATTTTCATCCGTTGCACACTTACCTCTAAATATCGATTTGTCCTTGACCTCTCGATACACCTGTCGAATACCCTGTCAATTTCTTCGAAATCCCTCCCACCAATGTACAGAAAGTAAACATAACACATGACTGCATCACAATAGAAATTAGGTTGAAAATATTCGCCTAATCCAGCATCAAGGATATCTGGAGCGTTAATAAATTCCTCGTACGAATCCCGCAAATACTCCTCAGTCCTACACATTTGTTCTGCTTCAGACGTTCCAGAAGACATTTGTGCGAAAATTTTCATGATCCTCGTCTTATTATTCACATCCCAATTCCTCGTCTCCAATAGACACTCCAGAAGTGTTCTATAAAGATTCAAGACACATTTCTGTTCATCGACATTTTTAATACCTAATATCACATTTCCCCGGCTCTCGATAGCAGTCTCCAGAATACTCATACAGTTCTCCCACCTCCCCATCTCTCTCTCAATGACAGCATATTCCCTATAAAAATCCAAGTTATTTCTGTTCTCCTCTTTCTTCAAAAACTCTTTAAGAATCCCCTTCAACTTTTTAAGACTTTTCTCATTTCTGATCCCCTGGGATTTCTGAACTCCCACTAAACTCCTCTCGAATCTCATCCACCAGACATAGATCTGATTCTTTTCCTTCAAGTTCAACTTCTCAGCGATAATTCGAAATGCATCCCGAATGAAATCCACAAAGCCCTCCTGGGCAGGATGGTACCTCAAACACTGAGGTCCACTCGTTATTCCCGCCTCAATCAACCCTTTCAATAAACAAATTCTCTCCTGATGTCCAGCCACTTCACCCACACAAGGGTACAACATAGGCAAAAGGCTTTCAGCAGAATCAACTCCCCAATTGCACTCGGTCATTCCCAGTTCACTTAGAATCACGTGTCTCGTTGGCAAAAGTGGAACTTTAAGTGCCAGAAGTGCGAGTATACTGAGCCTAAAATTAGATCCGGTTGATAACAACGGATGGACAAATTCGGTGACGTCTTCGGGGGAGATAAACCTGTGAGAATCACCAATTAACTCCACATCCTCTTTCTGGATAGTCATCCAGTGGCAATTCTCCCTGAGTAGTTCCACTCGAAGCCATAATTGATTTAGAGGCAATTGTGACGTCAGAATGACCTCCTCCATTCCAATTAGCTTCTTCTCGTCGATCGAATCCTTGAAATTCCGGGAATCCCTAGGGATCCCCAGGTTCAGGGTCAAGAGCATCCTCAGGGCCTCCCACATCTGCTCCCAGAGACCGGCATGCCTCAAGAATATCAGACACTGGTACAACATTTGGAGTAAATTACTGTCGTATAATTGTGGAGTGGATCTGGACCACAAATGCAGACTTGCGAAGCATTTCGAATATAAAGCGAGGACTTTTGGGGCTGTACAGAGGGCAATTGATGACCTCGTGGCAGTTATCAGGGCTTGCCAGAGTATCAGGTTGCCTGGATCCTTCGAGATGAGATGCTCCACCTGAGAGGAATATTGATCTGCTGGGGATAATTCACTCAGAAAGTTGAGTTTGTATTTCAAGAGAAGGGGAGAATTCGGATTGCTCTCCAACGCCCTCTCCGTTATCGCCAATTTCCTCTGGTATTTTACCGTCTCCAATTTCATGCTGTGAGGGCACATCTCGAAATTCTGATCTCGATCCTCGAAGTTTATGTATTCGACCCAGAGGTCGACGTTTTGAGGGTCTTCTAGTAGTTGTTCATTGAATTCCTTAATCTTCTGCCTTGTTTCCTCTTCTTTGGTTTGCTGCAGACTGTTGAGGAACTCTTGTGACACCTGGGGATCATTCTGGGGAGTCGGACGCTCGGCCTTGAATTTTTTTGACGATTTTTTAGCTGAATCAGCAATTAACGCGAAATATCGATGCAACAGTTGTTTTTTCTTGTACTTGACAGAGGCGAGGCCCAGGGTTTTGCAGGAAGAACTGTAGAGGGGCCTTGCTCGTGAACAGAGGGTGTCCACCCTCAAGTTGCCCTTGTCTCGAACTCTATCATCGAAGTACACGTTATCAACCACTAGTTCGTATTTAATTTTCGATTTTGTTTCTTTACTCGACTTGCGTTTCTTCGATTTTCTGCGTTTCTTTGGCGGAGGAGGTGAGTAACGATGAGTCTCCTCGATGTCAGAATTCACAGATATCACGGGCGGTGCCTTTTCCCCGGGAGTTTCCAAGAACTCGTCATTTGAGGAATCAGAGGACGGGGATATAACTGGAGACCCTGGGATTATCTCCGCCTGAAAGCTCGAGTTCTTCAACCAAATTGCGTCATTCCGACTGTCGACAATTTCAACCTCCGATGATTGAGAGGGAGTAGTGGTTTCGTAAGCCGGAAACAACGACATGTCGATGATTAATAATTAGTTATTGTCTAATTGGAAACCTGAGTCACTCCTTTAGCGAAATCCAATTTCATGACTGTGGGTTTATTTACGTACTGTCATATTGAGGACGTTTTTAACCTCAATACAACCTTCAGAACAACATATTAACGATTATTTTTCACTGTTACTGGTAACTGATGAAATCTTTCATGCACAACACTTTATTTCGAGGACTCCATTCACCAGTGCACTGGAATTGATTGTTTTCCTTAAGAATCTAATCAAGTTCTGTATTTATGTTATTTATTTACATCAATACATGCCGACGCCATTTTTATTTTGAAAATAAGTTTGTACGACGGGTGCATGATGGCGCTGTAGTGGCGCCTCACCCCCCGCCGTCATCCAACGAATCCCGTTCGCTTGCGCCCTAGACGCCGGTAAGCCGGTTCAAATTAACGGAACTGAGAGAACAAAGAAACGAACAAAGAAAGGCCGGTGGTGAACGGTGGAAAATTTTTATTTTCGTGTTTTTTTTGGTAAAGTGCTGGTGAAGTAGACCGTATTTAGAGATCACATGAAGAACGAATCTTAGCGAGAACGTTGAAGGAAAGACGAGTCGTTGTCCACGCGAACAACAGGAATGTCGGAAAAATTGGATCCGGCACGTTCACCATGGGCTTTGCCTCAAATCAACAAATCAAATGAACACAGGAGAAAGCTGTTAACAATGGGTTTTGTCGAGAATGTGGAGGGTTATGTACTCGAGTGTAAACAAAGTGAAGCTCGTTAGAATGAGTCCAGGTAAATAAAGAAAAATACATCGACATAGTCAGAAAACAACACTTGAAGATGGCTAGTCGGTCATTTTGTTTACCGGTGTAGTGTGTTGTCGAAAGCAAAAATTCAGATCAGTTTGAAATTTTATTCTTATTGTTGATACGTAGAGTTGAAAAGGATTCATGCAATACTATTAATGAACTGAAGCCCAAGAAAAATCAAAGAAGAAAAAAAATTAATTATAAACAAGCATTAACAATTCATCTGTCCACTCTACATTTATGGGATATTTTCGCGTTTCCTCCCTCGATAAAAAAAAGAACGACAGAATGAAATAACGTATATACTATCGGATGTCTAGGAGAACAGATGGAAAAAAGCGATTGTTAAAAATTCGTCAAATGATTGTTTTCGATTTTCACGAATCGTTTTTCGATTTTTTTTCCATTATTTACATTGATTACACTTTTCTATTTGCAATTCACTTAGGCTATTTAGACGCCTTTGTACAGCTATCTATAGAATTTTAACACTATTGCATTTTTCTATAAGATGATGATCCATGGATCGACGCCAGGGTTATATTGAAACTGGGAAAATAAGGAAGAGCAACGTTTCAAAAGGATATCAACTTTTAAGTGAAGGATTTTTTTTGTTGAAATTGAGGACAAACTGGCAGACAAATCAAGGTACGATCATCTGGAGGTGGAACTGCTTTCGTGTGTTGGTTGGTCTCCTAATCAAATGTTGATTGCTTCCAAAATCTGAATACGTTAAAAGTGTCTCAGTTGAGTGTGTAGAGAATGTCAAGTAGTTCAGATACGTCGATGAATACAGGCTAACTGAAGAGAGTGACATTCTTATTGTGAATATGTGAAGTGGAAAAGTGCATAAGTACGTCCCCTGATGTCAACAGATCACTGCTCGTGACCCCATTACTTCAGAATATTTACACATCAAATAGTGTCGCTGAGGCTGCTGCGTAACAGATGTTCCTTACCCATCATTGTTGTTTAATTTCAGGATTCAAGGTCAGAAACATTAATTTATTATTCATATATTCATGCATAATTTATTCACTGGAATATTACACTCAACGGCTACATGAATAGTGCGGCTTTACTGTTGAAACAGCAGGGAATCCTGGGGAAATCTATTTCAGCAATTGAGACCTATCAGAAAAATCACACAACTTACAGAATTGATTTCACTGCTGTTCTTTGATTCACCACAGAGTATATCTTTAATTCAATAATTAATTTCACAATAGGTCATAGAAAATAGATTAATGTACATTCACACTCGTAAGAGATACATTTGGGTTCATAATGCCACTGACATCTTAAAATAGCTGAGACATTTCAGGTTAATTTTGTGGAGATCCATTCAGAATTTGACCTAGGTAATGGGAAGAAATTATATCCCCATTGAAAAGTGACGGAATTAACATGGAATGTCCCATTCTCATCATGGAATTCACACCTTGAGTAATTAAAAATGTCAGGAATTATTGAAAACTCCAGATGAGACAAATTTCAATGGACATTCATTCCGCAATTCCATGTTCACGAGATAAATGCTGCTCTAGTTCCATAAGATTTTTCAATATATTTCTTTGAAAGGAGTACATCGAATACTCTCCCTTGAACGTTTTTCACGGAGGGTATGCTATTCAAAAATAAACTATTATAGGTATAGACTGTTGAGTGCATCCCTACATTGAAATTAGATTAGAACAAAAAATATTGAAGAAAATTGCGTCAATCAATGTGTCAATTATCGACAACCTATTCTGTTTTTTATCTTGATTGCGGGTATGAGGAAAATATGTAAAAAGAGGTCAAGACTGACGTGAGGCGTTGATGAAATGATTCGTTTTACACTGGAGTTTTTCACTGGAAGCTCGAGAATTTTAATTAATCTACCATGAGGATTTTCAAGAGGTAGCATCGAATCATCCACTCACAGGCGTACATACGTAGGTGTTTTTTTTTTCTTGAGAATTTATTGTATAAAAGAACGCCTCGTTCATTCTCATTTTATCAAAAATACTTGGCTCATGAATGACAATAATTTGGATTACTTTCTTCATTGATGAAAAAATGATTGTGAAAAATTCCAGACAATCTCGTGGAGACCTGAATTTTTCATATCGAAGGGGATTCTCGTGAATCGAATATTATTCGTGACTTTGACATTAAAAATTCATTCTTGCGACTGACAGGATCAAATAATGCGTAATCAAGTTGAAGTTCAATGAAGTTTCAGAAAACGTAGGAGAATCATAAACCCCCCATCCCCAATTAATTTTCAATTATAAAATGTCACAGGATTTCGTAATTGAAAATTAATTAGTTTAGGAAAAAATTCATTAAAACTGTGGCAAATAAAAGCTGAAAAATTCCAGTAATTTTTTAAATACACCATAATCCCATTGTTATTCAACTGAAATTTCAGTATTTTTTCTCACTCAAATGGCCTTGATTATCGCCTTCCTGAAAATTAATATTAAATAGCCCATGGAATTTTAAAATAATTCAAACAGTGTAGGAGATTTTGGTCAGGTACATTCTCCTCACTTTAATCATTAAAACCTGCGTGACATAAGCTCATGGTAAACCACCAGTGCTGTTTATTTCCGTGACACTGGGCATTAAAATAATTTAGAAACTGCGGTTCTTCTGGGTCTGGCTCGGGTAACGTAATGATATTATTTTGTACGCATTTTGTGTACACTTCAAAACTAGGACAAGATTCATTGTGCGTTTTTGTCCCAGCTGCATGCGCCGGGATTCGAAATCGCGAATAATAGTAGGGAGATACTGGACATTATTTTTTTTTTATCATCGTATTTTCACTGCCTCGTATTTCGCAACAGGCCTTTGCACTTGATGAAATGGTCCAATCTATATCGCAGCTTCGATATATTAATTGTCGTTTGCAGTAAATTAATTACGATTAACAATCAACATTATACGTGCAATTATTTGTTGATAATAGAGAGTTAATCTACACAATTACAACAGAGTCGTATTTCACTCGTTTAAAATTGCAAGTTGTTTTTCCGACTACTGGAAAATCGTCAACATTATTAACGATAAACATTGTGCATCGAGGACACTATTTTTAAATGCTTGACGTTCACCAAACAACGATAATTATGGTTTTCTGCCTTTCAATTCTCTTTTCCAGACTGTGGCCGGAAAAACATAATTTCGCGCTTTCCAGCACCTGCGTCTGAAAAAATGTAGTTCAAGCTACACCGTAGAAGACTTATCACCCTCCCCCACGTGCTTGTCATCTTCGTCTACAGCTCCGAGGTCAACTCTGCACGTGGGAGAGGATGATATGCTTTCCATGACTAGACTTGAAATGTACTATTTACGGACTGGATGGATTGTAGTTATCAGCAACCTCGCACTGTTAAGAAAATTACATTGAACTTAATTAACAACGAATTTTCGATGATCGTTTTATATTATTTGTATGGTAGCTATTGAATTTCAATATCTCATTTATTATTTACGGTACATTAATTACGATTCATGATAGACATCGTTGGGACGTTTCATCTTCGGGTGTGGCTCCGGGAGGAGTACTTGACGATAATTATAAAATAATTACTCGATTGAAATTTCAAGTTTCTTTTTGGTCTCTGTCTGTACAGTGAAGACAATATTCAAACGTTTAATGACCTTACAGACTCTAGGGGCTAGGTAGACGGAGGTTATTAAGAAGTTCGTAAAATCTTGAAAGTTTTAACAAACTTAATGATAAATTTTAGACAATCTTTTTTTATTAGTTAATAGTTCATTTGCTTCCTCGTTTATCTCTTTAAGTGTTCCTGTACATATTCATTGTCACTAATGGTAAATTATTTACGATTGACAACAAACAAAATTGGTGACTGAGACAGAGAGAGAGAGAGAGAGAGAGAGAGAGAGAGAGAGAGAGAGAGAGAGAGCGAGAGAGTAATTGAAGGTCATAATTTGCTGGCAACAGAATTTGCTGTAGAGCACAGTGAGTTTCATTGCACTTGTTTAATATTTTCAATTTCTCACGCATTAATTGTCCGCCCTGCTAACAATAAAAATACCCACCGGGAACAATATTTAACTGTTTTACTTTACATGAAGAGGGAAAATTTTTTTTTGGTCTTTTCCGTTACACGTTATGGGGTAAATAGACCGAAGCAATGAATGAAATTCCTGGCACTGGTAAAAATTTACTCTTGAAATTCAAACGAAAAACTTTGAAGCTTTTGCCAACGACTAATTAACGAGTAACTCCCATATATAACTCTCTTATATTGATATTGACGAAATAGTAGATTACTAGAACATCCAAAGGACATTAGTGACATGATTTTTATGACAATTAGAATAATTGGAACTTTGATTAAATTCCAAATTTATCTATTTTATTATTTCAAAAAAATGTAACAGTGCGAAGAGACGTTTAGTATTCCATAAAAATTGATTTGTGCATATTTGGGCAATGACTGGTCGGTAATGGGGTGCATTCATGATTACCGTACAGGCAATTTGGGACAATTATCGTCCTGAAATGACGGAAATTATTGGTACAGTTTCCACTTTTCTAAGATGAAGAAAAATGAGAAAAAAAAATATGACTTAGTTCACTACAACCCCGGTATTTTCACATGGACCCCACCCCGAATCCCCCAATTCTCGACGAAAAGATCAAACTTTTGCATAAAACTGCAAAAAAAATCGACCACTGTTCTCGTGTTGGTTTCCACGGGAACCCTTAATAACTATTTAAAGCTAGAACCGAAGTGCATCGATTGTTCAACACCTGTCTCGCATAGTAGCTAAAATCTTAAACATTTACTTAAGAGCAATTGCAAGAATTAAGAAGATAAATGTGCTCATAGCCAGGGGAATTCGCTCATCAGCACCAGCAACGATGACCGGTAACTCCGGCATTGTGCCATTCTCGTGATACTGATAGCTCAAGTATCGAATAAACAATCGCGCTATCCTGTAATTAACCTGCCTGGGATCGACTTTATTATGCATAAAATTGTGAAGTGCATTAGCAGTGCACCAGAGATACCCATTATCATCGATGGCAAAGGTATCGGGCCACTGCATCTTGGCGTGATTTCTATCGACAATTCTCTGGCCAGTTGTGAAGGAAAGGTCTCTCGTCGAGTCCCATTGAGCCACAGCGTCATCAGCGAGAAGACCAAAATAAAGTGTTCCATTTGCTGACATCATCATTCCATCACTTTGAGAACTTTTTCTCCCAACTTCCTGAATGTATCTGTCAACATCGATGCCTTCTTCTTTCAGTCCAATGGTATTCACTGAGTAAAGATGATACGACGACAGGGGACAGTAGTAGACGTATCTTTCCAGGGCGTCGAGTTGTGAAAGAGCGATACCATCGATGGGAATGCCCTTGATCACTCTCTCATCGCCGATGAAGAAGTCCTCAGCTTCGGTCTGTTTTTTCATGGAGTCGTGTCTAACTTTCCAGGATCTGTTCTTCTCCAGGGAATACACAATGATGCCCGGATCACGATCGTTTGTATCGGAGATATAGGCGTATCCTCCACCAGTGCTGTCAAGGACAATGTCATTCAGGTAGGATTCGTTGTGGGGAGTGACACTCTCTGGGAATGGAATACTCCGTAAGACAGCTCCGTTGTTATTCAGGTCCAGGATAACCAGACGAGGACTGCATCGTGCTTTGGGCTCGGTGGTCATTGTTGCAGTTCTTCCGGTGTCCAAGACCCACATGCGCCCCATGGGATCAATCTCCATACTCTGGACAAACTGGAACGCCCGGCAGTCCCCCACTGTTTGCATTTCCCAGGTTGGATATGCTTGAAGTTTTGGTGGTATATTCTTCATTATCAATTCTGAGGGTATCACCCCCAGAGTTACGGGAATCCCTGGCTTCCATCTGGGCACTGTGAGGTACATCATACCTTTCCATACCTTGATTCCAGCGATAGCGTTGTTCACTGGGGTGTATTCGTTTCTGTCCATCACTTGGGTTCTTATTTCATCCGAGGGCCAGGCTATATCCACCACATTCCAGTGGAACCTCTCCTCGAAGAGGTTCCCCGCGGCTGTTGCTATCGTTAGGTACGTGACCAACAATTCCGCCTTCATTAGCATTTTTGGGAAATTTTGGAATTTATTCGTAAGCGATTGGGACGATCGAACACTTTTGAGGAGATCGGTATTAATGTTCACTGCGGGGTACACTATGCTCTTTTATCCCGTTATTTTGCAATTTACGGTGGAGCTAGTTAGCAATAAGTACAGGAGTCGAAGACCGTTTCGCGCTATTCTTAACCGCGTGATCTTATTCAACCACTCCACCGGGCTTGCCCCGACAATTCCGCGCGGTCTGTCTGTATGAGTTTAAATGAGAAGCTAGATATTTCGCGTTAGACTAGTTTAGATCGACCGGTCCATAGCGTCGAACGTATAGCTTTTGACTGACGACGGCGGCAAGTGTGCACCCAACGAGGCGTCGTTTCCCCCACACGTTCAACTACTAAGCATTTCCCCCTTTATCATCCCACTCGGGGCTTCTCTCCTTGTTAGACATATTCGAATGTTTTGGGGTTTGTCGATGCTCTCCACGATTTTTTCCGATTCAGTTAGACAGTTGACATTTTTGCATTGAATTTCTGTCACAGTCATTGCAAATTTCATCATTTTTTAAATTAAAATCCCATCGAATGGCATTTTTTTTTTCAAATTAGTACACGGAGAGAAAAATTCTTGAAAAATTACGTTCCTACTCCATAATCTGACGATCAAAACAATAGTCAGTAAAAATGACGGACCAGTTACGTATTTGTTCACTGAAAATTCCATAATTCTTTTCTGATGTTTTGGACTTTTTCCTGAAATTTCACTGAAAAAGTGCGTTATTGTTCCGTCATTTTTACCGAATATTGTTTTGACTGGCAGATTACGAAACAGACTCATAATTGTTAAATAATATTTCTCTCCGTGTACAAAATTTTGTTGAATAATTGATGGGAAATTTCAATATTTTCAAGGGGATTATTAACATTGGATAATCATTTGGATTAATTTTTTAATAATTCTTGGACTGGTTCCAAGCTTCGATTTTAATTCTTCAAAAACTTCCAGATGTTTCGTAATATTTGAGGAACTGTTATTCCACATAAATCGATAAATTTCGACCTCGAGTTACTGAGGACGATTTCACTTTTCGTTTCACATGATTTCAGTTTATGAAGACAGAAATATTTTGCAATCGTTTTCAATCTCTTTTTTTATTTGGTCAGATTAAACAGATGAAAGATGCAGTATCTGCTCCATTATCTGTCTCGGAATTATTACAAGAAACTCCAGAAAGGAGAAAGGAAAACTCCTCAACCTGTATGATTCAGACATTCGCACAAAGAGATTCTCAGTCTCTTTCATTTCATCGGGTTTCATTGTTCATTTCCCCCGGGTACAAAGGGTGCAATAGGATGGCACACGATAGGGGTTGAGTTGCACAGAAGAACTATAAAAATTACCTGATAAATATCGCACAGGCTTATCTGACCCTGAATGGCATAAAAAAATAACTTAATTAGAAAATCGATGAATTTTAATGATCAATCGTTGTTTTTCTCGTATTCAGGTGTTCGGCAAGAATTGGGAGGAATGAACTTTCACCGTGGAACTGTGCCAGGGTGTTGGGCGGCCTTCGCGACCCTTTCAGCAATGTAAATAACATCGGATGAGTCCTGAGTAATTTTATTACGTAGATTGTCTACACGGGAGAATTATTGAAATTATATTTACGCCACAATTTATGATGATTGAGCTCTCTCTCTCTATTTATGCAGACGCTCCTGCGTCACTGGTGGAGTTGAAATCAGTGAGGATCAAAAAGTCAATAAATAAATTCATTAACATGAAAGAGGCGCATTGAAGAGGTAATAGTTACGCCTGAGTTAGCGGAATGATAACTACAAAAATGCATTTTTGCGGTGTTACCTACGTTGATAACAAAATGACGCAATGGTTTGTACTTTGCGAAGAGTGAAAGAAAATTATGACCCATAGGTTTATTTTTTTCTAATGCACGCATAGCTCATGGTTCAATGTGGTCGAATGTGAACCTTGAATTTGAATGTTATAAGCAAGTGAATAGGGGATGTCACAATGTTGGAGTAGAGGATTTTTTTTTGAGTCCGATAATCTGTCTAGTGGATAAACGAGATTTTCTCGTGATGCTTGTAGTCACAATTTTGGGGCGATTTTCCGTTTGGAGTAGTATAAATAGAATATCTCGTCTGGGTGTCTGCTAGTTTTGATTTTATGTTTCGATTTGTCTATTTCCTCCCCTCCGGACATATTTTTTTGATAGCTTCATTTCCAGTGGCTGATAGGCGGCGGTATCGAGGCAAATAATTCCCCTGATTTTTTTTATTCATTTGTTTAGGGAAAATAAACTAGCAATGGAAGGGTTGCTCAATTTCGAAATGGATATTCCTCTGCGCTTTTATTTAGTAGAAGTCAATAATTTTTTCAAATTAACTCGACTAGAATTATCTACTAAATAAGAGACTGAATGATTTTATCAATTTTCGAAGACAAGGCGATTGAAATAAGTGGGAAAAATTAGAAATTAAGGTTTATTTACGTACAGCGGTGGTTGACATGTTTAATTACAGTCGATTCATACGCAATTTTCGATGTGACATTATCATAATGTGCATTATCGAAGAGTAAATTCATCGCGTCTAAATAATGAATATTTAAATTCCCATGAATATCATTTATTCCGGAAAATCCTTGGACCCTGACTTTACTCATCACCTTGATTACGATGAATTGACACAACCCTGAAACTAAAAGCCTCGACATTCATCTCAAATTCCTAAAAACACCACAAGAATAGTCGCAACATAGAGCAAGTTTCGGTGACGCAATGACAAATTTTAGTATTTTGAGAAAAAAAAATTTTAGCATTGAGTGAATGGATGTTTTTTCCTCCCACGCAATTCTGTACAATTCGATTACTATTTGCTTACTGAAGTCTTGGATTTGGTGCCAGAATTTTAGTTTACGAGATGGAAATCTAACAAAAATTAATTGAAACGATGAAGAATTTTGAGGAACATAAATCCACAATTTTTTACAGTGAATATCTCAGACATTTTTCATGTTGATGAATGGTTTTATTTAATGATAGAATTTTTGTTATTTGTATTTTTTCTCAATGCAGGGACTTGCGTAGGAAATTTTTCTCTGACTCCAGTTATCCTACAATTAGCCAATAAGAGAGGGAATATATAGTTCTTGTTCTAGTGCGTGCGCCGGTCTTTTTTATGGGAAAAGTCACACATTCTCTCACGTATTTGCAGTAAAATTTACGATACGACCTGATGAGTCAGTTGCTTTGAGCGGTTGAATTGAAATAAGATGAATTCCGGAAAGAGAGAACTTAGTCGACCCAATTCTTTTCAAAATTAAGACTTTATCGTTGACCTTCTGAACTCGCTAGAAATACCTCACGTTGAATCGTATGGGGAGAAAATACAGTCGTAATAAACCAACGTCGATATTTCAACTACGAAAATTAGGAAATTTGTAATGACGACAAATTTTAATGAAAGGTTTATGAAAAATAATTCAAACTGAAAAAAAAGTAGAAATATTGTTAAAAATAATAAACAGAAAGAAAAATTCTTTGAAAATTACGTACCTGTTCCGTGATCTGCCAGTCAAAACAATATTCAATCAAATTTATGAAACAGTTACGCATTCCATTTTTTTCACTAATTAATTAATTACAGTTTTTTCACTGAACGTTCCATAATTTTTCATGAACGTTCTGGACCTTTTCCTGAAAGTTTTCTGAAAAAATGCGTAACTATTTCGTAATTTTTACCAAATATTATATTAACTAGCAAATTACGTCACGTAATTTTTCAAAAAAGTTTCTCTCTGTGTAGTCTAAATTCCTTTCCGATCTCATTTTTTAATTACTTCATGACCATTTATAAAATACCCGGAAAGTTCTGAATAATATTTCAATTCTTGTCTTCCTGCTGCTCAAAAATTCCTACTAAAGTGTAACTAAAATGAAAAATTTTATATTTTCCTTTCAAAATTTATTTCAATGTCACACCTAAAAATGGCCGCTCATCTTCTCATAATATTTAATTTTTTTTCACCATTAAAATGTGAGCAGCTCAAATTTGGCGAATCTCCAAAATTCTTCCCACAATTTTCGTCAAATTCTAGTCCCGTAGTGGAGCCGAAAATATCCCCTCCGAGTAAATAACTCATCTTTGCAGGATCGTAAATAAAACCTTGATTACATTTAATGTAAATATCCCCCAGTTTACTTTCACCAATTACTTAATTACATTGAGGCTCGTCTTATCGCCCTCACGCCCTCCTGCCATCTCAATTGAGTCAACAATCTCTCCCGGGCGTCCACCCGCAATTCATTGCCTCGGGAACTGATCGAGTGCATTCTCCATTCAGGTGTATTCACTCTGATCAATTGTAAATGAACATAAGCGGGGAAATGTAGATCGTTGTCCTATCGAGTACAATAGATAGTCTGATGCGTTTAACCATATCCCACCGAAGAATTATCGACTCATCCTATTCTGTCCTAAAAGGCCGCACCCTCACTTCCCGCTTCCTACTGACATAGTAACCGAAACAACATCGTTACAACTGAAATAGACGTCCGAGAGAGATGAAGGAAATAAATTTAGAGCGTAAAAACGAGATGAGAGGAGTAGTGAGGCTGAAAACTACATATGTGAGAGGAATCATGAATTAGGTCGTTGTGCAAAGCATTCGGTTGTGATGATATCATCGGTTATTTAACAGAATTTTTTTTTTTGTCTAAAATTGATGATAAAAAAGGTCAAATCGAAGATAACGCAGATTTGAGTGATAACCAAGAAAATTATTTGCGTAATTCTAATATTAATAATATATATAGTTTTTTATAAGTTGTGAAAAGGAAATTTTGTGTTTGGTAATTCAAAAATTTATTGAAACACCAATGGAAATTGTTAACATCGAGGGAATTAATCGCATGATTAATCGTGGATTCACTGTTCTAGTACTGAATATTTGTATGCGTTAAATACGACAATTACGACAATTATAAGAACAATTGTTCACAGCAAAAGTTTTTAACAATGCGAAGGCCGCGCGGTGTTAGAATAGTCATCAGAATAATTTCATTCAAGTTCATATTCATTTTGTCTGTTTATTTATTGTCATTTCTACATAATGTCTCATATATTCTTATTGACCTCTGCCTGGATCGTTTGAGCAGATATGTTCACCTTCGATCATGGATTGCATTAGCATACATGGAGAGAAAAATTCTTGAAAAATCACGTGCCAGTCAAGGCAATGTTCGGTCAAAATTATGGAACAGTTACGCACTTTTTCACTGAACTTTCAGGAAAAAATCCAAAACGTTCCAGGAACAGATGGAACGTTCAGTGAAAAATTGCGTAATTGTTCCGTCATTTTTACCGAATACTGGCACGTTATTTTTCAAAAATTTTTATACTGTGATCCCGATAGAAATTACTGCGCTGTCTTAAGATCTCAGTGCAAACTGCAGATCTGAGAAAAATTACTGTCGCCTCGTAAAATTTCTTTATCGGTTTAGGAAAACTTCTATATTGGTGTCAGGGAAATTCAAAGCCTGATGCAAAACATTTCCCAAGACGAAGTCCAACGTCGGCAATAATCAGTTAGATTCGGCGCTCATCGCTAACCAATCACAATGAGTTATTAAAAAATTGCTGTGTGGGGCAGTAAATAACGAAGGAAGGCCCAATAAAATAAACTGACCTCGATAGGAATTTTTAAAAGATTTCTATCAATTTTTCATTTACCCTCAAATAAAAAATTATGGACCTTCAAATTTTGTAGTGATGTTTAGTATATTTTACCAAACCTCATATCATTAATAACAAAATTTACAATATTTACAATATTGATAGGAATATTTATGTGTCAGCAAAAGACATTCCATGGCACCTCGATTCTAGTCCCCGGCGCAGTAATTTTTCCCAGGGAAAATACGATAGTCAGAAATTTTACGAAACTGTCACGAAATTTTTCCTGAAAGTTCCGTAATTTTTGGCTGAATCGACTGTTACAAATTGCGATACTGTCGTGTCAAATTCCCTCTCAATTTCGTAATCGGTGAGCGAACTGCCAGTTCCCTGATTCCGTAATTTTTACGGAATATTTCTCGCCGTGTAGTGAGATCATACTCTACCAATCTAGATACAATGCAACGATTACGCACAGGCCTCACACGGCTGAATGACTCCCTTACAATTACTATTTATTACGAATTTATTATGAATTATGATTCAGAGTAGTTTTCTCCTTATCATCTTGTGTCGTCCGTTAACTGCATGTACCTGCGTATGAAAGGTTTGATGGCCGTCGCAGGTGTAACGGACCACTAAACAATAGAATGAATAGACAATATTCCGTTGGTGGTGGTGAGGGGCGGGGGTGAGGGGGTGTCTAGGGGAAGAGCATTCAAATGAAGCACGCATAGGCGGTTACGTACTGTCACTAGTTAATGCGATTATGCGAATCACGATTGGGCGAATGTCCGTGAATACTTCCCGTTGAGTTTAATAAACACATTCTTTTTTACATGCGGAGAGATTCTTCGTTGAGTACTGGGTAAAATCGGGGTGTGGATGTACACAGTCGTGATTGAGCTGCGTGATCACTACTAGATGAGCGTGACAATATGTTTCAAAATAATTTCACATTGTTGGTGAGGATTATTAATCAGGTAGAGTGGGATGAGAAAATGAAAAAAGTTGTGAGAATTGTCATAATTATAGGGAAAATAATTTTAGGTAAAAATTAAACCTTGAGGGGGTGAAATGAGTGATGAAGGTTAGATTTATCCCGATAATGAGTCCCCCAAGGTTAATTTTTCCAACAAAATTTGATCTAAAAAATAGTCGATTGTTATTTTATTGCACGTTTTGTCATCTAGAGGTCTAATTTTTACCCAAAATTTCCTCCTGCGCACTTGTTCGGTGACAACGGCACTTGGATTTGGTCGCCGCGAAATATTTGAAATGGTCGACGCACAATGAGTTAAGAAAATGTAATTTATTAGGTATAAACAATAGGACAACTCACAAATTTAGAGGGTAGTGTAATGAAATTATGTAGAGCCAATGGGTGAACATTTTGAAGGGTGACTTTCTCGGGTCAACAACATTAATTCTTTGATCATTTGAATTTCAATGGTTACGGTGCGTTTCAATAGAATTAATTTTCTGCGATATACTGAAAAGATCAACATTGAATTCTCGAGAGAATTATGAGATTTCTAGACGTGCACCGACGACCCTGACATGATAGAAAATGTCTTTCATTGGAACTATAAAGAGAAGAATTTTCATTAAACTGAGAATTTCCATATTGACTTCCATTCAATTGAAGCGAGCAAAGAAGTTCATTTGCATAGTCCGGAGTAACGCCTTTGCGCAAATTTCGATTTGCATTGGTATAAAAAAAATTAAACAAAAGATAGGATTTAGGTCAGTTTAATAATAAATTCCGAATGCCGGAAGTTCAGAAGTTCATGGACAATTGAACAATTGTTATAGAGGAAAATAGATTTGCACGAAATTGCAAAATGAATCAGTTGTATAACAATTCATACTAATTTATTATTTTGTCATGTATGAACAGCAACATTTGAACGCTATTTTGAAGGAAAATTGGGTCGTTGCGACACGTAATTGATGAAAATTGAAGGCGCACAAGTTGCGATAATGTTAGCAAGGCAGTCTAAATAGAATTGCTGTACATATTTACTGTAGTCGCATGCGAGACGATGTTATAATACTAAACATGTGAATCAATCCATCCCTCTTGATATTTCCAAGGAACAACCCTCGCTGCACGCGACGTTTTCAGGTCTCGGACGCGAGGACAAGTGACGTTGTGTGTCTGTTGGGAAATTAAGTGATGATCGATGGCGGGGCCACTTTACTAAAAATCCCATTGTATCTAAACACCATGTGCACATGTGTATGGCCATTTTATTAGCTCCATTGTTTCGTCTCAATTCAACGTAGTGGAGGCAATCCAGATAATGAATGTGGTAAAGCAGCATGTGATGTCGAGCAGCAAAAAATTTTGCTCATTCCCTGTAGATTGAGAAATCCGACATCATGTCATGCATGCAATAAGCACAGTAGGGGTTGGACACACAGGGGTGAGAAATGATTGACCGCGAAATTGCATAGACTGTTTTTGACATAATGCTCTCACCATAACAATCGTGAAAAGAGTCTTTCTCTTCGATTTTAAGCAGAAATTCGGATCTTTTTTCGAATCTGTTGGTTTTAGCAGGAAATATTTTACAGAATCTCATATGTGCATAAGGATTTTCCATATTTTTCAATATATCTCAGAAGCATAACAATTTCACGGAAATGATGGAAAAGGAAAGAATTAAAAAATTAATTTGAAAATTTTGAAGGAGATGATAAAACAATAATTAATCAAACATAACAAAGAAGTTACGAAATATGTTCACCTCTTGATGAAAATTCTCAACGACTTTATCAGTCACAATATCATTTCGGCTTCTGATCCTGCAGAAATGGAGGATGAGAGATTGCACACTATGGGGCTGCAAAATAATGACACATTGTGGCTGGGGGAGTGGGATGGGCACAAGTTCCTAGGGGGATTTTTTTTTTATTACCACTGGGAAAATGGTCGTTATGGTAACTCTACGCATTGACGTATCATCTGGACTAAGATAAGAAGAGTATGTATTACCCCAGTGGCCTTGAGAGCTCAGCGAGACCCAAAGTAGTTGAATCGAAATTAAGGAAGTGCTCATATCATCCGGTGAACGGTATTAGCTATACGTGTCTGGAGTTTCTCAAAGCCTTTCTAACTAATATTCCATCAAGTGTTTTTTTTCGACGGTTTTTATTATCTCTTTTGAATATTCCAAACAGACGGTCCGTAGCTTTGAAAATTCCATGTCATAAATTAAATTGTTAAATATGTATTTTCAGAAAAAAAAAATTTTTAACTATTTACATCAGAGAAGTATTGATTTTTTCAATAGTGTACTTCATCAATTAAGTAATTATCACGCAATCAGCGTTCGGTTTGTTATGCCAATTACATTGTTAGTTATAACATTGAGCGAAGTCCTTCAATAATTATGACCATTGAAAATATGAAAATGGTACAGAAATTGTAATCATTCAGGACATTCGCGCAAGGTCATGCGTAACATAATCATCTTCCGGAGCAATAAGATTGTCATAATTGAGACCCAATTAGGTTCTCCTGGGAGTACCTCAAACAGCAAAATTTAATTTTCAAAAAATAAATAATGGGATAAATCAGTCGACGTAATTTTTAATTAATACGTGAATCCTCCGCTAACATTTCCCCATGGGATCTTGAAACCCATTAAACCATCACAAAGCATCAGCAATCACTCCTGATCAATTTGCGCTCGATTTGCTTCTATATCGTTCTCGCCAAGGACTATCCATTAATCTATAGTTGCTGGTGATGTGCATTAATATACTGCGTTGCTATTGGGGTGTAGGAAGCGGAAACCTTGGAAACGCTGGTGTCAAGACGTTGAGTGGAGTTTATAATTATTTCAAATTGGATAGTGTAGTCTATGAATTTTTCAAGGCAGTCGTCCAGTTCTCCTCACATTCACTCGTATCGAGACTTGGAAAAAACTTATTTGCCATATGGTTATGCAGTTCCAATAGAGTTATCGTTGATTTATTCAGGATGACATCACACAAGGAAAAGATCATTGAAGAATCTTTTTATTTCCTTGGAATAATTTTTGCGGAATGTAATGATGAATTGATATGCCTGCAATTTTTGCATAGAATATGGTATCATATACATGTATATATCATATTATATCATCTTATATTATTATTCTATATAATGTAACACATAAAGTGTAACATTGTAACATAACAGCATAGTATAAACTATAAAGTAAAATAGTGTAGTGTAGTATAAAATTTCATGGCGCAGTGGAAAAGTCTCAAAAAACCATGACATGATTTTTTAAAAAATGGAATAACTTATTATTATTCAGATATATCCACTCTCGGGGTTTTACATGTGCCCCCTTCACTTTCCCCAAAATAAAAAATAATAACTAGTAAAAACAGTTAATTTATAATTTATATTCTCAAAATCTGATTATTCATAGCTGAACATTGGCATGCGGAGTTGCCAATTTTGTCATCAGTGGTTTAGATATTCTGTCGATTTATATTTAACAATCTCAAAGGAACTAGAACATCTTGGCACGAGGCTCCAAGCATATGCCCAAAGTGCAGCATCATTTGTATGAAATATACAATATCCTTTCCATTGCACTTTGTTTGTGTTTCTGTGGAGTCTAGTTATAAACTGGGACCTTCGCATTACATAATAAACGCGCCATGGAGTGCATGCACCCATGTCGGTGGATGTGTACAATCAAATAGCCCTATGAGACACTCGGGAGTTTCGCAATTTGACGATTAATTCAGTTGACACTGTTAGATATCTACTGTGCTTAGGCGTGTTTGAGTGCATGTGGGTGTCCTCAACTGGGGAGACATAATCAATCATCAATTGGAAATTATATCCGAATTTTTGTGTGATATTGAATTTCCAGGGACTTGGAGAATGCCACCTATTTACAACCTATTATCACCGTTCCCCCGAGATGAATAATTGAATTTTTTTATGATAAACATGTAATCGTTTGTACTAATGCAGAGAGCACTCGGGAATGGCTCTTCAAAGTCAAAGCAAATAACATTAAAATTAGCTCCAGAAAGATTACGATACGTATGTGAAATTTTTTCTCCATATTATTGAATTCTTCCCTAGACTTATCATATTTTTCACTAAAATTACGATTGTCTGGATGAGCTTCTGAATTGAATCCCAACCACTGAATTAAATCAGAAACAGAACAACTTACTCGACAATTTTCATGTGCAACCGAGTGTCGAGAGTAAATGAAAGTTTCTTCTTTATTGTAATAAATTTCCCTCTTTATTCACTCTTACTCTCTTCATAATACGCCGAGTGATTCCCCCCAATTTATCACGAGAGTAAACATAATTTGACGGAGAAGCCATACAGATAGGATTACTGACCTAATTTATGCCGCTGAGCAGATATGGTAATGGCAAAATGAGTAAATCTGTTTTGACGGAGAATAATAACGTACATTCATCGTTATTATCTGACTCATTATGACTCATCATCGTAAATGTCCGATACTGTGAAAGGCAGAGTTCAATGTATGTTACATTTTCACCTCATATTGACGACTGTTTAATTGCTACGCTAATTAAGGTCCTACTTTACCGGATGCCGATGGCCATCCAAATGCATCGGTACTATTCCATTAAAGCGACAGCGTAATACTTCCACGGTTACATGGTAGAGGGCATAAGTTGTACGAAAAAAAATGAAAATATTGATCTTGACGTTTTGAGGACTAGAAATGAATATGTCAAGTGACAAATCAGCTCATAAAATCGTTAAAAAATGGCAGAGGTCCTAGTGGACGGCGAGTCCTTTTAAACATGATCAGTGCCACCACAAAAACAAACCTAGAAATAGTGCTGCACCTGTTTTACTGGTGGTGCCACCTACGATAACAATTCCAATCCAAAAGAGTTGTGGGGGGATAACCGCGTAATGAGTGTTGTTTATTCTCATGATTTTCACGGAAAATAACGCCGTTTGAGTGATAAAAAAATTCAGGTAAGTGTGATCAAGGACTCTGTACTCTTCTTTGACAGGAAAATTAGTTCATCCCTCTCAGAAACTCGAGATATACCACATACACAACGATTATAATAGTGCACTGACCACTCCCTATCTCCTCCCTACTTCGACCAACACAATTATACCATGAGTCAATGAGTAATTCTCAAAACATTTCATTCATCATCATGCCTGTTCACACCCAACAGTTTTGAACATCCAGTGATTTTTTAATTCAAAGATCAAAGTAAGCACGATGAATCGTGCCTACCTGTTGACCGTACTCTTCGTCGTGAAGACCCTCCCAATAATCGGACAAGATGTCAATCAGCAGCCGGATTGGAGTAACCAGCCATCGGACACCTGGAGCAATTCCCAGCAAAATCCCCAGCCAAATCAACTACCGAACACCTTCAACGATCAGACCCAAAATGCCTGGAGCAATCCCCAGTCGAGCTGGGGCACAAATCCACGGAGTGGAGGACAAACGTACTACTATGGTGAAGTTGAACGCAAGTGTCCAAAGCACTGGATAAGATTCCAAGAATCGTGCTACCGTTTCATAAAGAGTCCTTATCGAAATCGTGATGATGCGAGGCGTAATTGTCAGGCATATCAAAGTGACTTGGTTTCCATAAACTCAGTCGAGGAGCATGGGTTCCTTCTGCATCAACTTCAGTGGCAGGATCCCCAGCACAGACCCTGGTACACTGGAGCTAGACAAGTGGGGGGTTATTGGTCGAACGAGGGCGATGGATCCCAACTCGTTAATATGGAAAATGCTTTCCTACCCGAGCCCAATGATGGATTCAATGTAAACCGCGATGCATTGGCCTATAATTACAGTGACAGTTTGAAACGTTGGGGGCTGGAGAAGGTGGCGTCTTATGAGCCTCTTCTGTACATCTGCGAAGCGCAGTTATCACTGATGTATAATCTAGTTGAAGACGATCGTGACTATACATATGGAATTGAGATTGACAACCCCAGGGAAATTCCACGAGGTCCTTATTTCATCAAACAACCTGTGAACAAAGTCTTTGATGTCTCTAAAAGAAAATTAACCAATGAAATAACTTTGAGCTGTCTCGCAGGGGGATATCCTACCCCGACATACGAATGGTTCAAAGAGGATTATGATAATGCACGGCTATATGCTACACCTATTGATCCACTGCAGAAGCACAGGTACACCCTCAGTGGGGGCAATTTGATCATCTACAATCCTGATTCGACGGAGGACAGAGGTACTTACCACTGCAAAGCTAGTAATAAATATGGTGTGATAATTTCGGAGACAGTTGTGCTATCATTCGGATACATCTTGGAGTTCAATCTGAAGAGATCAGACGAGCGTGGGGACCAGAATTGGGGAAAAGCTGTTTATTGTGATCCCCCACAGCACTATCCAGGGGTGAAGTACTATTGGGCGCGCGATTACTTTCCAAATTTTGTGGAGGAGGATAAGAGAGTCTTCGTGTCGAATGATGGAGCTCTTTATTTTTCTGCCTTGGAGCCCATTGACAGGGGTAATTACTCCTGCAATGTTCAGAGCGTAGCGTCGGATACAGGAAGAAATGGGCCGTTCTTCCCGCTCCACGTTAATTCTCATCCAACGTATCAACAGCTCAAATTTCCGAATAACTTCCCGAAGGTTTTCCCTGAGGCACCGATCGCAGGAGAGGAAGTCAGGATGGAATGTATAGCCTTTGGGTATCCAGTGCCATCGTACAATTGGACAAGGAGGGGTGCTCCATTACCAAGGGGTGTCATCTTTCAGAGTTACAATCGTGTACTTGTGATTCCTCGGGTGAGGGTTGAGGATCAGGGCGAATATGTCTGTAGACCCTTCAACGACAGGGCTTCCATTGAGAATTCTGTCTTGCTGACTGTTCAGGCTGCACCGAATTTCACAATTCCTCTAGAGGATAAGCACGTAGATCTCAGGTCTGATCTCACTTGGACTTGCGAAGCATTTGGAAATCCAGATGTCACCTACCATTGGTTCAGGAATGGACAGTTGTTGGATAATACGACGCTGAGGGGGGACGAGAGGGACAGGTTTTTCATACAGGATAATGTCCTGAAGATTCAGAGAGTGGAGGAGGAAGATGCTGGAATGTATCAATGTCGGGCGACCAATCAACTGAAGACAACGTACTCCTCTGGGCAATTGAGAGTTTTATGTAAGAATTAGAGATCTGGTTTGAATTCATTTTTTTTCGCTACAGTTGTAATTGTTGTTTTTATGATTTTATTACGGATTTTTTTTAGCAATGAAACCCTCATTCAAAAAACATCCGATGGAATCGGAGACGTACGCAGCGGACCGGGGCAATGTCACGATTGTTTGTAATCCCGAGGCTGCACCGAGACCCAAGTTTATTTGGAAGCAAGATGGAAATATCATTGGTAGTGGTGGTCGCAGGACAATACTTGCTAATGGTAATTTGATCATCAGTCCGGTATCTCGTGCGGACGAGGGGACATATGTATGCAGTGCTTCGAATCAGTATGGCAATGATGAGACACGCGGACGACTCATTGTATTACGTAAGTGAACAGTTTAATGGGGTAATTCTTTCTATTGAAATTGAAATACTAGAAGAATACTTTGAAACTTTCTATACGGATTGAATATAGAATTTTTATAAGCTTTCTGTTATAATATTTGGATACGGATCTTTCTATGCGGATATTTTTTATTCAAATTATTCCTATCGATTTGAGCTTATACGACCCACTGTCACATTTATGGGAACATTAGGGGGTTTCATTTCTTTATGCTTTCCGCCGTAGCGTTGAGACATGTTTTGAATAGAAACGAAAAAAATTGTAGGGAAGAAATCCATATAGAAAATATTTGAATAAAAATATTGGAGTATCATAAGAAAACATCAGTAAAAAATCTATACGCGATTCATTCGAGAATTTTCGTCCGATTATTTGTAGGAATTATTTATAGGAATGTGTCATCGCCGAATAAATCTAACAGACTTTTTTGGAGAGCATGTTATCTTTTTAAATGCACAATAGAATCCAAAATGAGTTTCGTCTTTTTCAGGTGGTCCGGATTTCGTTGAGACTCTTCCTCCCAGACTGACAACTGCAGTGATGTACAACCAAACCTTCCGCTGTCAAGCAGACACCGATGAAGTATTGGATGTCGCTTATATCTGGAAGCACAATGGCATAGTGATACGAGATAAGGATTTGATGGACAACCCTCGTCTACGAATCGACGGAGGAATCTTCACAATAATCAACATCACCCTCGCCGATGCTGGTGATTATGAGTGTATGATAAAGAGTGCTGTGGGGGACGTGTCGAGTCACACAACCCTGACGGTTGAAGGTCCCCCAGGGCCTCCGGGTGGTATATCAGTAGTGGACGTTGGAAAAGTCTCAGCGACTTTAGAATGGACAGATGGCGCGTTCAATGGTCGTCCAATTTACATGTACACTGTAGCTGCTAGAACTAGATTTACAAATCAATGGTTCAACATATCTGAGAACATAACAGCCGAGGATATTGACAGATATACAGGTCGAAAACGTGCTCATCTGGAGAACGTTTTGAAGCCTTATACAACGTATGAGTTTGCTGTTTCTGCAGCTAACGAATATGGTCATGGTCCCCTCTCTCTACCCTCTCCCCAGTTCACTACTCCTCCAGACAAACCAACGAGAGCACCGGCTAAGGTCGGTGGTGGTGGTGGGAAACTTGGAGATTTGACAATCACTTGGGAGAAGTTGCCTCCAGCCGATCAACATGGACGTGGCATTTACTACAAGATATACTGGCGTCGCAAGGGAGATATGGAATTCCAGACTCTCTCGCTGAAGGAATCCGGGGACATAGGTATGGCTGTAGTGCAGACCGATAAGAAATACTACTACACTGAGTACGAAGTCAAAGTACAAGCCATCAACGAAGCTGGTGCTGGACCCATTTCTGAGATAGCGACAATTTACAGCGCTGAAGACATGCCACAAGTCCAGCCACAAGGGGTTTCAGCACTGGGATACAATAGCACAAGTTTGAATGTCTCCTGGACACCAATGGAAGAGACCAGGGAGATGGTGAGAGGTAAATTGACAGGGTATAGGCTCAAGTACTGGCCGGTGAATAAGCCAGAGGAACAGGGAGTTTACTATCTCTCTCGTACAACGAGACCCTGGGCCCTTATCGTTGGTTTACAACCCAACACACTCTACCACGTCAAAGTTATGGCTTACAATTCAGCTGGGGCTGGACCCGAAAGTGAGAGATTCCAGGAAAGGACCTTCAGAAAACCACCACAAAATCCACCGAGTTCGGTATTTGTTTATGATATCAATCCATCAACTGTTAGGGTTTCTTGGAGATATGTACAACCGAGTCTCGATGAGGAACCACTTGATGGATATAAAATGCGAATTTGGGAAATTGATCAAGATATGAGTACAGCTAATGACTCTATTGTTCCTGCTGATGGGAAACTCGAGGGATATATTTTTAATTTGAGTCCAGGGAAGACATACAATCTTAGGGTTCTTGGGTTCAGCAAAGGTGGCGATGGCAGAATGTCGAGTCCACCTAATACATTCCAAATGGGGAATCCAGCGATATTTAGGAACGCTGCGAGCAATAAAATTTTGGATTCAGCTTTGGGAATTTGTGTAATTATTCTTCTGTGGAGATTAGGCTTCGTTTAATTGAGGGCCTAGGTTTTTCAGGTAGGGGTGTTCAATATTACATTGATATGTGGAAATAACGACATTTCGTCCTCTGATAATGGGTTTTTATCAATATTTTTTAGACCGATGTATTGAACGCATCGATATTTGACTCTCCATACCGATATCAACTATTTTTTATAATGAATGAAGTCTCGGAAGAACTCATGGACTTAGAGTTCAAGAATTTTCCAACACTGCCTAATTCATTTTTGGAAAAATTTATAACCCAACCAGAACCAATGTCTCGGTAGATGAAAAAAAAATATCGATACTTTTTCAACATTGAACATTCCTACCTTCAGGCTGCAGAAGCCTGTAATTAATTTGAGAATTTTCGAGGACGTATTTTTTATATGAATAATGAATGCTTGATATTTTACATTGAGAAAATGATAATCGAAGTGGTCTTACGATTTTTCTTTAGGGGACAGCTGAAGTAGTTTGATATTGTTGGAGGTATTAAATCTCAGGGTAGGTGCATCATTTTAATAGACAATTGGTTCTCGATTAATGAGAATTGTTTCAGCCACTCGAATGAAAGATCTGAAAAAGTTTTCGTTTTAATTGCATTCAACTAACTCCAATTTATTTTACGTAGAGCTGATCGGTGTTCAAAACAGTGATGACTTTTTTATCGCCTGAGAATTACAATGTAATTATAGTGCTGTTTTTTTTTTACTTTTGTTGTCCTCAAGCGCAACTAATTTTTCCGTCCATATGTGCCGAGGTAAACTATATATATATTGATCACGGGTTTTATACTTGGTACTGTAGAGATTAAATGAAGGAGATTCCGTCAATAGATGCATCACATGCAGCAAAGAATAATGGTATAAATATTGAATACTCTTTTTTGAATGAAAAATGCACAATGTTGTTGAAATAACTCTATAACTCAAAGGGTTGAAGCACTGATACAGATGACTAACGTAAAAATTTGTGTAGCATCTGTAAGTTGTGAAATTTTATTAATATAAAGAGGATAATTTGTGCAAATTTATGACGACGATACTATTCTCTTTGTACTTGCATTTGTTCATCCTCCTAGCAGAGAAACAAATTATTATGGATTTTTTACTATTGTAACACGACAAAATGAAAATTATACGATGAGAAAATAAAGATAATTTTTTTTACAAGACATTCTCTTGCTTGTATTGTTTCTCTTACCAAAAACAATTCTAAAATTTTCCATTAAACTGTATTTATTTAATTTTTTGGTACACAATGATGATGCGTATTGACTCATTAACTAAAATTCCAATACATTCAGATTACACAAAAAAAAACATTTGTTATTGCGATTTAAAAAAATCAAGACATGTACGAAATGATAAAAATACAAATAATCGAAGATATTCGGAGAAAAAAAATTAATAGTTGTGACTAAGGTATCTAGTTACATCGCGATTAATTTAACATATACACAATTATTTATAAATAACAGAGGGCAATGATCGACAATAATTTATATATGGCATTAATATGATATTTTTAACTTCTGTCGTTCTATTTGTACGTCATTACCACTTGAAACTAATTTCTCGGGGCATTATTTCATACCACTACCACTTAACGCGAACCACGGAATGCTCTAGACTCAGGCAACGACTAAGATTCAATTTTTTTCAATCATTATTTCCACCGCCTCTAATCGAAATGCGATCGCGCTCAATCATTCATTGAACACCTTCGAACCTACAGTTATTTATACTAGTCATCTAAGGCCAGTAAGTAATCGCGTTTGTGATCCTTTCAATATTATTTCTCATTGAATTCATCAATGGCAACTTGAGCTCATTGATGGCGATCTGCGAGTGGAAAGGATCAATGGGTGAGCAATCACGGAGAATAATTAACGCGCATTTGTTTGTTTATGAAACAATGATTAGGTAAATTTGAAAACAAAAATTTTTATGGGTCTATAGGGGCGCTAGTTCTACAGCTGGCAGGCCCATTTTCACTCGCAAACTTGGCACATCGTCTTCTATTCTAATGAGCAACTTGAATTTCTGAAAACAGAAAAAATTATCGTGAATAGAAAAATTGATAGCGAATGATAGAACCATAAAATCATAGTGCAAAATATTTATTAAGACCTGGAGAAAATTGCGATCAAAATTTTATTCAAAATCGGAAAGTGCTCTCTGTTAAGTGTTTTGAACTAAATTCTGCATTTGGCGAATTTTATTACTGATTTTAAAAATCACCAGTGCAGTGTGATTAGAGTTGGAATCAATATTCAGTGAAGTAAATGACGATTTAATGAGAATCTCACCTGAGCTGTGGTTCCGGGCGTCGTCTGCCATTTATAAATCATGTAACCAGGTATGCAGAGCATGGAAGATAATGCCGTGAACCATCCGAGAACATGAGACCACCAGGGATACTCGTAATCCAGGTACTTGATCGGCGTCCATTGCACGAGATTGAAGAAAAAGACTCCCTGAAACCGATGGATGATGAAGAGCAAACGAGACAGTTGAAATTTACTTTTTTCTCAATTATAACTTAAAAAATACGTACGATACAGATCATTGGTGTTGTGAATGTCCAACAGAACTTCCACCAAGCGAGTGGATAGTATCCTATCATATCCCGTAGAGCATCATAAAATCGATTAACGCCAAATGCCCAGCTGATGGCAATGCACTCGAAAAATATGAGAAATAGAAGACAGAAGCCAGATACAGCGTAGGAATCGAGGATTTGGAAGACGTACATTCCACCTTCCGATATGCAGGATAGACCGACCAGATACGAGATCACGCAAACGATTGCTATGAACAGTTCTTTTCTCCTGCGGAGGAGCTGAGGCCACTCGTCCACCTGAAAATCAGGATTGATTCCAATTAAATACTATTCAGTGATGAGCGATGAGACAAAAGGTTCCAGTTACCATGGCAGTGATGAATCCCTCCATAGTGCAGAACTGCGAGTCCAATCCAATGAGCAGCAGCATGAAGAAGAACAGACAAGACCACAGTGGCGCACCAGGTAGCTGAAGTACAGCGGATGGATAAGCCAAGAATGCTAGGCCAGGACCCGATGCTGCCACCTCAGCCACCGGTTTCTGCTGCTCATGAGCCATGAAACCGACAACCGAGAATATGACAAAACCAGCGAACATACTGGTGGAAGAATTCACTGAGCAAACGATTAAGGCGTCTTTATAAACATTGTTCGAAAATTTGTTGTAGCTTCCTAGAGCCACCAGGGTTCCCAATCCGAGTCCGTAGGAGAAGAAAATCTGGGTGACTGCGTCGATCCAAACCTGATGGATATTAATATTGAATGAATGAATGAAATTTCATCACGAAATATGGTAGGGAAATGCTTTGGCAGCAGTGGAGCGGTAAAACGAGATGACAGTGAATTTTTCTATCGAGGGGTCGGGCAAATCTCTACACTAATGCCCCTTTCCATATAATGAAAAGAACAATTTTTATTCTTCAAAAAATGTTCCTAATTTCGAGGGCTTTTAGGAGGTGATGGTCCTGCCAGAAATTAGTAATAATGTAATTGAAATTAATTACAATCATAAAATTTCAGTTATGTTTCAGTGTTATGGAAAAATCGTGGTAATCTCAATATGAACCCAAAAATACCTCAGATTCTTTGAGTTTGGAAAGATTAGGGCTAACGTAGAATCGAATTCCCTCCATAGCTCCTGGCAGAGTAATTCCGCGTATCAGGAGAATCGTTAAAAGCACGTAGGGGAACAGGGACGTGAAATAAACGACTTTTCCCGTCCATTTGACACCCTTCCAGATGCAAAAGTAGCACATAATCCATACGAGCAGAAGAGTACCAGCAAGTTCCCATCTTATTGTTCCCACTTGTTCGATTCCCCCACTGATTTGCAGGGCTCGGCGTCTGGAATAGACAGGCGTGAAAATTAATTATCGACTATAGTTGGATATTGATGATTGTGCGGAAATACTGACTCCCAGAATTCTTTAACAGGATCCGTCAATTCTGTTGCAGAAATGTTGAAGTGATTGACTGAGCACATTTTGATTACTGTGCTATTCCTGGTGATGTGGTCCCAACAGGGGAGTCGACTTCTGTCGTACGGATTCACACAGTATTTCGTGTTCCACAGATTATCGCATGATCCCCATGGCAAAGCTAGAACATAATTATTGTATAAAATTACAATTATCACGATGAACATTGGCGATAACGTGGTTTTCGCTCTCATTGAATAATTACTGCGTCGCATTGAGATGAAGAAATAGAAGATGGCCCATGCGAGGATAACGATGTAGTAAACATTCATCCAACATGACATCACTGCAGCAGCATAACCGATTCCCTTGAATAGTGGCGCTATTTTGAAGACACCAAGACCACCGATTGTCAGCATTTGACCCAGTGCAAGCTCCATGAAGAACATGGGAATTCCGGCGAGTATGAGGGCCAAGAAATAGGGGATCAGGAATGCTCCGCCACCGTTTTTGTAGCAGAGGTAGGGAAATCTCCAAACGTTTCCTAAACCGATTGCCAAGCCGACCTGAACCAGAGAAAATAATAATTTAGAAGTTTTTTTTATCGTAACGTAGATATAAGTCATTTTCAGCGACTTATCTCAGGAAACTTTATCGAATTGACTTTACAAGTTTTTATTGAATTGACTTTTCACTGGATCCATGTAATGAATTTTCATATTTTGGGAAACAACGGATTTGTGATTAGATACCAGGCATCTGGTGAAAATGAAAATTTCCCTGTGTCTGTAAAATTTTCACTTACAACACTGAGAATAAAATCTAATTTGGTGCTCCATGTTCCTCTTTCTGGCAGTGCTTTTGTCTTAGGGGTTGTCGATGCGCACATGAGATTGAGCGCCGCCCTGACTTCATCGATGTTCTCAGCCTCAGCGAGCTCAGGATCCCTCGAACTCTCTGGCGTTTCCTTATCCATTCTCCTACCTCTCTTATCAATTACCTCAGATCCCTTGTGTTCACCTTATCCCGGAATTTATTCCCAAATTCCCAGTTCCCTTACAGGTAGACGAGGAAATCTCCTCGAGTCATAACACCGAACCTGCAGATTATATATTTATCCCCATAAATTCCCTCTTCCCGTCAGGGTAAAGAAAGAATGCAATCAATAATATTTCCTCCACCCTCCTTTCTCTGTTATTATGCCAAAACGTTCGCGTTCCATTGTCACCCCGGAAGGCAAAGTTGCGGGAAACGATTAGACACCATTTCTCAGTGATCGCCTTGGAGATGACGGCCGGAAGTGATGGGGAGTGACTGAGCAAAAACCTCACCACAATCTATCATTCTGGGTCGTCTCCTTTGTATCGATATTAAGCATGAATTGAGCCTCGTGGATATTACTCTCCCGATTCTGTCGCTCGTACTTTAATGAAACTTCAATAAAACATCAGAGATATAGTTCAGTAATGAAGTGTCAAAACTTGAAAGTCAACTCAACTCAAGAAGACAAGAGTTTTCCAGCAATGCTTTCGGTTCAGAGAGATTAAATGATCTTCTGCCTCCAAACGGAAATGACTTAGCGTTCCATCACTTCACTACTGCCAACACATCCAGAGGACAAAGTACTTTTGCAAAAAAATGGAAAAATCGCGTTCTACAGGAGAATATTCCAACAGATTTACCTGAGGAAAAATAACTGGACGTCTACCAGGGGAAGATTTGAGATCTGTCATATAAATTTTCTTTGTCGCAACGGATAGATAAACATTCTGAAGATTTTCAATTACACAGGAAATATATAGTAATAGCAATATAATTTTTGCTAAGAAAATTTCATTTTTCAGGAATTACCATTTGTTACATGAAAATTAAAAATCCTTACTAGAAAAATGTATACACTCCTCATAGTTCAGAGCTGCAGAAGCAAAGTAGTTAACAAACAATCAAATAAATGTTTTACGAGATCAATTAGAGAAAATAATTGAAGAGATATCATGACGCGTCGGGGGAAATGTATCTAGATCTGCAACAATATGATACCGCTATCATCATAACAAAATGAATAGTGTAAACATCTCCCCACTGATCTTGAAAACAAAAGCAAACTGATATACTGTATTGAACAAAAATATATCTCAACCAACAATCTTCTCTTTTTTCATAGGATGACCGTTAAATACGCATGTCCGGCAGGGGGGTTCTACGTAATAAATATTACGATAATCGGTCAACCCACCTACAAAACCCCCGTAACCCCTCCCCCCCCCCGTTCCCCACCACAAAGTGTTCACCCATCAGTTCCCTCTTCCTCTTCCACGCTCATAAAAAACAGCTATATTCTAATTAACCGAGGAAGTACCGTCTCTCAAATCCGCCTTCATCCTACGCTCATCAAACCCAACAATACCACCATAATCAATTCTGCAATATCGACAAGTTCAAAGACAAGTGCATAACTTCCTCTTGGATACGAACCCGCGCGACAGGTGAAAATCCTCCTTGAACTTGTGCCGTTGATTTATTTGAAAATTCCTCGTGCACAATCGACAGCCAGTCACCGACTCCCCCAGCACAATTACCCCCAAAAAAAAATCCCAAAATATTAAATTCCGTTTGTTCGCGCACTGGAGCTCTTCAGAATATTCCACATTTATGTTTAAAAATGAATATCAATGAGCACGATAAAATTAAAAATTAAAAACGATAGAAAAAAAACTTCTGTCACCTCTGATAAAGGTAAAAAGGACGCGTGCGAGCGTCGATCCAGCGCGCGAGGAACTGCGATCCGTTGTGGTTTGATACCTATTATCAACGGGCCTGGGTTTGAAAAAAAAAAAAGAGAAATCAAGGAGTGGGGCTTTTTCGTTCTCCCTTTGAAACATCTCCCCCACCTATCACCTACAAACACTGAAGGGGAGGGATGTAGTGATGTTTGATATGTCGCGCCAGCGCGAGCCCTCTGGAAAATCCTGATGCCTCGGAGGCCCCCAAAATAACCCCAAGACCATTGAACGCCCAGAGATATGGGCTCCAATGATTACCATCGTGCTTTGTAAAAAAAAAAAAAATTTGCCTCCGTACGGTGGGAGGGGTAAGCTGTGAGGATCACAACGGTATATCATCATCAAGCGTTGACAACGGACTGCCTATGGGTCTCACCCGGCCCCTTATCCAGCCTATCCTCAATATCACCAAGGGGAGAGGGGGCACAAGTGTGTTCTATTGTAGAATATCCATCCGGCGCCCAACAGTCTGAAAATTCTTTATTACAAACGGAAGAATTTTCACCGTGACGCTGTCACCGTTCGTCACCAACAGCCAATATTGGACGACTCTTCCAATTTCCTTCATTTTTTTTTTTCGCTGGGGAGGGAGTGGGCGGATAGGACAGAGGGGTTGCGAAGGGGTTTGGGGGATCAGAAGGGTTTGGTGCAGAAGGGAGGTTTTTTTTTTCTCTTAATGCCTTTTACGGTTGAACAAAAAATGATGCTGAGATAAAGCGGATCGGTTAGTTTAGAGTAGGTGAGCAAGACTAGGAAGCTGGATATATCCGGAGGGGTTCACGTGACACCGATCTGTCCCCGCATCCGTTCGAGAGTTATTCTGAAAAAAGGGGGGCTGTATCGAGCGTGGTCTACTAACACGATGGTCCAAGTCATGGGCTCTCAAAGACTATTCTTTAATTCGGGGTTAATTGGCTTCCCTGGGTTGATCTGGTGGCGTTGGTTCCTTTGGGGCGCGGTGAGTGCTGGACGTTTAAATGCCTGGAGATAAACTCATTGGACTAGTGGGTAGAAATGAATCATTCATGCATTTCAAGCACCGGGTGCATCAATTCAGAGATGAATTATGAATGATAAATTGTACAGCGTGCATACAATGTCAATCGAATTTAATCGAAAATGCTTGTGAATAAAAAAGAGACGCATCGAGACGGCCATCAATTGCTGGCACGCGGATTGCTCGTTTCACTGGAGGCATTAGAAGTTTTTTTTTTCCAGGAGGGGAATATTATATATAGTACACTAGGCATATCCCGAATGGCAAGAGGATGTGTGGGAAGTGGCGCGGGAACTATGGTTCACCATCGTTATCGATGGGGCTTTTTTATTCCGGAAAAGTATAATTCATATTGGGTGTTGTTTGGGGATAAAAATAAGTCAATGGACGTATTCATTGTTAGATTTATGGTGTCATTTTTTTTATTGTTTGGAATCGCGTGGGGGGAGTTCCCTTTGATATCAAATATGGTTGGGTTCAAATTGAATGTCAATGGTGCTGTTGATTACGTTTGTTCATAGTGAGTATTAATTTTTGTTGATTAAGCGAGTGACAGAGGAAATTGATGATTTATTGAAAATTCTATTGCTGGAGCGTTAATGGGAAAAAGCTCTTCATTACGAGGGGTTCACGGGTATGTGGAGAGAAAAATTATTTAAAAATTATGTGAATGTTCCGGAATCTGATAGTCACAACAACATTCGGTAAAAATTACCCGCTTTTTCATTAGTTATGGACTTTTTCAGGAAACTTTCAGGAAAACGTCCGGAATGTTGGAAAAAATTATGGAACGTTCAGTGAAAAAATGCATAACTGTTTCGGAATTTTTACTGAATATTATTTCAACTGGCAGATCACGCAGCACGCACGTAATTTTTAAATAATTTCTCCCCTCGTGTAAAATCATGGGACTTGATATGGATAGAAAATAAATCAGTAGCGAAGTAAATTTGCAATTAGATTGTTTTTCATAATTTTTCATCTCCCAGAAGCTACAGAATACAAGGATATACATAAAGCGTTACCAGAGCATTCCGTAATTTTCCCCCGGTGGAAAATTATGATTCTGTCATTTATATTTTCTCATCCCACTCCGTAATCATCGATCATTGTAATTGATTTAAGAATTAAAATAATTCTTGCTCCCTTGAAAAAAGCGTCGTCTTTCCACATGTAAACACTTCATCGATCCGCTCCCGTGGGACAAAATGGTGCATAAAAATTGGTGACGGATAATTCTGCCATTTAGATGTTGAATGAGTTTCCCTCTTGAGGAATTAACTTCATATGTGGGGAAAAAGAACCCTAAATCCAAGTGGAATCAGTTCAACCGAATAATCCACATCATCAGAATGTTAGTTCTTAGTTCTTGATGTTTTCTTCCCTGTTTAACTTCGAATCACGTCGCACAATTTCGTGTCCTTATTGGATATGGAAATTCTAATCGCAATAAAATCTTGAGGGGAGACGTGCGTGAGATTTGATGGTCGGGAGAGTTGGGGACCAATTCAGAGACTTTTGATACACAACGAAATATATTAAAAACTTGGCAAAGTGATAACCCAAATCGATTTACCCTACATATCATTTCGATTTTTAACAAAAATTAATTTTTATTCAACAGCTTTAATCGTTACTACATAAATTAAAATGAAAAGGTGTTCATATCCTCTTCCCCCCCCCCCTCCCACCAGCTGTTAATGTCCCTCGATCTGGAGGATATTCAATTATTATAAAATAATCCAGTTTCCTATATTGAAATCGTGTGGAATGCTCTATATGTAGTTTCATTTTAAAAAAACTTTCATTCAAATGGAGACACTCGATTGGCCCCCGGCCACGCGGCCAATGGTATATTGACACTGCTGGGAAATACGGAGCAGTGGCTATAACCTTCTAAAATGACGTTTGTTTACTCAATCGTAGTATCGAAAATCCTGAGATTTTTTCCAAAAAACGCATGAATATCTGTAAAATCTGATCTTCGTCGATTGAATGAATCGATAATGGATTTAAAGTATTTAGTTTTCTCGTAAATTACATTCTCTACTGGGTTTTTAATACCTAGTAAGGTTATGTTTGTTCGTCACGTAAGACAGTGTTTATAAAATCCTTTCTTTAAATTATTATTTATTGAAATATCCAATCAAAATGCGGACTGGGGGTATGTTCGATGTGCGTGAATTTGGGAAACGGGTGCGGAGGTTCCTCGATGGAAATTATTCGTGTCGTAAAATCTTGGTCTTCGTGATTGTCGTGGGTGGGTTTGTCCTTTATTTTGGTCAACCTTTTGCACACTGGCTGTTCTCTGGGAGCCGAGAGCCGGTGGAAGGTACATGGAATGTTTCCATAGGCATTTTAATAACTCCAGATAATTGGATTAATATAATCAATCACTACAATTTGTTTTAGTGAAGGAGTGACAGCATGAAAGTGTTTAATACTATAAATTTTAATTCAATTGAGTATCCAGTTGTTTATAAAATTCTTTGTTAATTAGACAATTATTAATGCTTCAGTATGACATGCACATTCTCTTAAATTTTAAATTCAACTTTTCAGTTTTGGTTGGTATGAGGAGGTCATAAGAACGTCATAAATTTCAAGATTTCTTATGCCATCTTACAAGAATAATTGTCCAACAGATTAATACATATTATCAGAACATACAATTTAATTTTATCTTATTCACCTTATTTATTATTGGGACATATTCTATCATAATAATTGAAGATTAAAATACATCTGAATTGTTCTAGATACCATTAACTGTTCGTCAATTTTTAGCATATGAGGATCAATGCATTCGTGAGAGGCTCTCGAATTTTCATAACGACGTATCAAACGATGATGCAACAATTTTGAACGATTCATCGAGCGACAAAGACCACAATTACCTGCCATACATTGGCAATGGTGTATTCGGAGTTCAAGTGTCTCCAGTTGGGCGTTTGTACATACGTCAGGGACGTACACTCTCCCTCTTTGCACAGTGGGATCCTCTCGTATCAGTACCTCTGCCCGATGATACTCCACATCGTGAGGCAACTGTCATGCACTTTACGGATGGAACTGTTTATAAGTATCAGTGTTTGAGGAGTGGATATCACGTAGATACTCAGTACTATGCGCATAGAACCTTTGACGGTATTCTCGTGGAGGATATCACTATTTTCAATCCGTCTAGTGTTACTCAGGAGGTACCACTCAGGCTTAATACGGCACCCCATTGGACTGATTATGAAATTAAAAGTGTGAAGTAAGTTTATTGTTTATCTATGAAAGAGAGGAAGAGGGGAAGTATTCTTTAATAATGTTATTCTTATTTCATTTGGTAGTGTAAATCACTCGAAAAAAAAACAAATATTTTGCAAATAACTGGCTCTCTTAGCAAAAGAATTATAAAAATTGTCACCTGATTCAGAAAGTTATTTGTTTATGACTGAACTATATGGAGTAGATAGTTTCTGTTTTCATATTTTGTCTTTAAATGTGTTTTATCTGCTTGGTGTAGTCCTGCATCAAGCAGGGATACACAGAAAAAATGAAAAAATACTGAAAAAAAAATTAAAAAAAAAACTAAAAATATAGAACCCGACTTTTTTAATTCATATATTAGGATAAATGCAATAAATGCAAAGCCGGTAATGTCTAGTTTAGCGGGGGGGGGGGGGGGAGGACAGGGACATAAAAGGAAATAATTTCCTGAGGGGTTCATGGAGCATTATTTTAAAATTTTGATCTCTGAAATTTTTTTAATTATTTATTGCGCGAGACGGGGAGGGGTAGTTAAATTCATATAGCTATCTGCTGATATTTCCCCTTCAGTCACCCCCCCCCCCCCCTCTGATACCCCAAAGTGACAGATAATCGCCCCTTCCAGGAAAGTTTTCTAATCCGAGGTTCTACACATTTTAGAGTAAGATTATTAATATGAAAAGAAAATAAAACTAATCAATAATTTTTCCGAGAACAATAGTTTAAAATGTTCCCCTCAAACCCCTCAGGAAACCATTTACTGTTATAGCCCTGCGTTGCATTTATTGCAATTATCCTAAAATATAAATTAAAAAAAGCGGGCTATATATTTTTAGTTTTTTTTCAACATATTTTCATTTTTTTGGGCATCTTTGCTTGATGCGCGACTGCACCAAAGTTGCAGATAAAATAGAAAAACAAAAATTATCTATTCCAGATAGTTAGCATAGTTCAGTGTATCCAACTGGTCCTTACTTCATAACGAATTTTGCGAGAGCGAGTTATTTAAAATGGAGACCTCAATGTACTAATTCTACTGAATATTTCAAGCATCCTAGTGGATGGCCAGAACCATGAATACATGATGACATCTGGTTACGTACCTCTGCCGGACTCAAGTCAGATAATAGTAATTTCGATATTACACAAACATCCACAGAAAAATGTAGTAGTGAAACCCAGAAGTTCAATGAACATTGAGTTCTTCACCAGTATTTCTTACAGTGAGCCACAAATTGCTAGGAGATACGTGGTTGAACGTGAAGTCACTCAGAGAAAAGCTATTGAAGTATGTAAAAATATTCTCCAATCATCAATAAAAAAAGAGCACAAAGCATAAAACATTTAACTGAGCAAAGTTCTCTCCAGGCAATGAGAAAAGCGCTGAACACGCAATCGGAAGTTTTGAAAGATACCCACATGAGCACATGGAGGCACTACTGGCACACAGGATTCAGCATAAGTAAATCAAAAGCCAAAGGTGCCTTGAATGGCCATAAAATAAATTCGACAATCTACTACGTTCTATCTCAAGTTCCGAAGGGGATTTTGAACGTTGAAAAATCAGTTTCCAATAACGAAGGCTGTTATCGTGGCCACCACACACTGTAAGTACCCGATGAAAGTCAGTATTTCACCCCTCCCAGTGTCCCCGGCCCTTTAACATCGATAAAAAACAATCACAGGGATGCGACGAGATTGTGGAGAGACACGTCACTGATTGATGGGGTGAATTCAATAGTCAAGGCGTGGTTGATAACGCTGGAGAAGCAAGGATGTCATCATTTGTTAGCTGGGGGACCCACAGCTGTACAGCAGGCCATTGTGTTGAGTCTTGGAGGTCTTAGATTCAGTAATCAACATGTAGAGTTCAACATCGATCCACAGTATCTTCATCGAGACTATCTTTTCAGGTAAAATATCCTCTCACGAGGAGATTAATATTTTTTTCATGTCAGGTAATGTTTTTGAAAGGATGATGAGGGCACTCATCGTGAGGATATCGACCGTACTCTTCATTCATTTGATTAACCAATCACTCGAGAAGTAGTGCCTTGAAACACTTGATATTTGCTGTTTTCACAGGAGAATAAGCTATGGGAATGTCACACACGTAAACATCTCAGTAACCGTAAACGAGGATAATCGTGCAGTACTCGGTGTTGCATTGGATCGAAGTGACAGTGACTATTATGCCTGTGACGCAGCATGTTTGGATTCGCCTGTACCTCTCAGCCAGACATACACGAATTTTCCAGTTAAATTAACACAACCCCTAACAGCCATATTGTACATAACATCGGATCATCAACACATGCAGGACTTACGAAATGCACTACATGTACATGCTGTTGATGAAGCACCAGCTCATGACCACCATGTGATGGCACTGCACAAACATGGCCATCAGTTGGGTGGATTGCCAACATTTTTTTGGGTCAGCATATGCTTTCTCATTGTTATATTTCACATGTTTCTTTGCAAACTCATATTCACGGAGTATTGCGATCATCAGGATCGACAACGTGGACGATACATGAAACCATGAATATAGCTTTGTCCAGGTCTTTACATCTACCTATTTTATTTTAAATGTTCTGAATATTTAGTTCGTCTTTTGTTATGTGTACATAGATTTTGTTGGAGAAATATAGATTTTTCACTGAATTTTGAGAAATGAGACTATGTAATGCGGCTATTGTTTATTAGAAAACAAATTGTATATGTATTTCGAGGCTAATTGTTATGTGCTCGCCAAATTTATAAAATAAATTCTCAAAAGACATTTTGGGCTCTTGTTACTCTCCTCGTGTATCTTTTTATGAACATCCTAACTATAAAATTAATCGCTCTCGAATTGTTTGAGCCATGTTTTTTCACAATATTTTCGAGATTTCGATATTTTTTTGCATATCGATTGTGTGGAAAGAGGTTGTTTATATTTAATTGCGGAATTGAGATTGCCAGTGATTTGACTAGTTTATTATCAAAGAATCATACATGTATTTCGAAGGTGATTGTTACATGCTCATGAAATTTATAAAATAATTTCTTTAAATCACATTCTGTTCTCATAGGTGTTTTTTACATTTCTTCACAAACTTCTGGTAAACAACGCAGTCGTGAGCAATATGTGAAACCGCGCATTAAATTATCCCCAAATTGTTCGATCGAACTATTTTTTCTAATACTTTGCGTATTTGTATTTTTTTTTTGGAGATTTTATTGGAAGAAATGTTCAATTTCATTGAATTACGACCATTGAGACTGTAGCTTACTACAAAAAATAGTACAGATATTTTAAAGTTGATTGTTCCACAAAATCGAATGAAATAAATCTTTAGAAACACATTACGTTCGAACAATTTATCCGTGCATTTTCATCGAGCGATATCAGTGTTTTCAATAATCCATTCGTACACCTATCCAAAGAATAATTACAATATGCGATGGCCTTAAAATAATAAATATATAAGCGGGAAGTGAGCAGTTTTACCTACCAATTGCCCATTTAAAATCTATGAACATGAATAATCACGATATCTTGATCGCGATTAACAGTCAAATATTCATGGAATTATTTTGATCGATATATTTGATTTTTCCGTTCAATTAATAATAAATATCAATGACCTGCATGTTCTATAATTTTTTGACGTATAACATTCATATAGACTTCCAACAATCTACTCGTAAACACTTATCCGGCGTGTACAATATTTACATGAACAGTATTTTTCCAATTGTTTAACAAGTATCAATTCGATTATTGATATAATCTATGGAACAAATTATAGTTTCGCCATCTTACTGAATTTTCTTTTTTGGCAAGCGTTCTATCATAATACTTAAGTAATAATAGACATTCGACCATATCCTTTATTTATCCTTTTGATATTAATAATTATTTTTTATAGTTTTTACCATAATTTTTCATAACAAAATTATAAAATCAATAACAAGCGTTTTTTTCCTTCACAAAGATATTGCATTGTGACATTGCAGACAAATGATCACTAGTGCACGCACACGTATAAACATATTTACATTATTAAATGGTTGAAGTGTTGAAATGGCGCGGCTAAGATGGCATTTGCTAATGCTTTCTTTAGATGATTAAATTCATAAGACACATTAACACTCAACTTATTTGTTATCTATTTACAGTTTCCATTGTACCTCAGGTAAACATGATAGTCTACGATACTTCCTCTAAAGCTTTGTTTTCTCAAGTATCGCACATCCCATAATCTCCATAAATCACACCGAATTTATCTTAGATATTAATACTTGTTTGATAAAGATGAGTCATGAGCAATCTTTTCATATCAAACACTGAATATTTATACACAGATTAAATACTGAAGGATCAGTTTAATTCCTTTGGGGATAAATCCAATCCCGCCACATGAATTCACTGATTAAGTTTTCACGCCGATACGCGGAGAGAAAAGTTAGATAAACGTTATATAGAATATTGCGGCAAATTTTACTTTACCGAAGGTAATCGAAAATTAAGTAAATGACACTAATGACTAGACGATTGAAATTTTATTTGCAACTTTGAACACAGTAAGGGCGAATATTTGTTACGTTTTTAATGAGTAAATGAATGCATGAACGTCGTCAATGATGTTCAAAAACTATTAATTAATTCATGGACTTGTAATGCCCAAGAAATGCTTTTTGTGAAGAAAAAAAAATGGAATGATGGTAAAAATTACTGTTCTATTGGAAGTGAAATTTTACGATATCGCAGTAAAAAAATGTTATTCATCACTGAAAAAATCCTTCACATAGTTGCAAATTACGCAGTATTGAGCAATTATTAACGTACATGGGATATTTTTTAAAGTACAAATTATAACCATTGAAGTTTTGGCACTGACTAAAAAAAATTTCGATTATTTTCACATTTTTCCGCTCGAATGGGAGTCCAAGAGATTGAGTAATTGATCCCGCGCCACAATTATATGAGTTATTTGGCAATTTTTCATTCACTTTTTTCTCCGTGTAATTTATCCAGCGCGAAAATTGGAATTGACTGTCGTCTAATATACATTAAACACTTCACCACGATATTAAATCGATAGATTTTTTGTTTTATTACCTAGCAATTCATTTCGTGCCGCAAAACTGCACGAGATTTCAACAGCAGTTAAACAAAAATCAATATCGTCAATCATTAAAAATCAATTACCATCCAATCCCGAAGCGCATATGATTGTCCATGTAAAAAAAATATCATTTCCACCGCTAACAAAAGGTCACCAGTATTAAAAAGTATTACAATTGAAATCTCAGTGCAAGTCGATAAGTCATCAACAAAAAAATGAAACAACAGAAACAAGTGATACATTTTTCGTAATTGAATTGAAAAAATAATTAACAATTTCCTTCGTTTTATTTATTGTATATCGAGTATCATTCACTAATTGCCTACAACGATAAAAATTTATGTAGAAAATTGCAGTCTGCGGGCATTGCACGGTATTAAAGAGGGCTCGTGGGAAACGAGGCCACCGGATACTTAGTTGGTCCCCGTGATACGCGTTTGCGAGGCAAACGAGCCCAGTCCCGGTTGGTGTTCGTTCAGTTTAACACTATTATAATACGTCCCCGCAATTGCGATTTACTACACGCACAACGGAAACCAAATACCGGTGTTGAATGTCTTTCACCCTTTAACTTTTTTCATGGTAAAAATAAATAGTCAACGTATATACACAATTATTTCATAACACAACATATGCTTCAACTGCAATTTGTCCACACGTTTCATTTCCTCAATTTTTCCTCCTCTCCATACAATCCTCGGATGTTGATTAACCAGAATCATCACGATCCTCCCAAAAGCACAAACTTTTCAAGTCATTTCACCCTTATCCAGTCAATTAACTATCTGAAGTTCATATTGCAATAGTTTTCCCCGAGGTTCGTTGAGAAAAAGAAACAACTGCATTAGTGTTAAGCACAAATTTACCCAAAAAGCTCTGACCTTTCGTGGATTTGGATCGAAGGTCGGCTGGAATAACATCAGAATGAAACGATAGCACTTGGAAATGGACACAAGGAGTAGATCTCTCTCGATAGCTATCAACACTCAACCGTGGGAATAAACAAGATCTCATCCCTCGTACAGTGTTTACATTGAAGATATGACTCGCTTGGCTTAGTTGGTCTTAAATTTCAGGGTGACACATAATGGAGTGACATCGAAACTCTCTCAAACCCACCACTTCCCGATTTTCCTACCTAAACGAGTCAACATTGCAAGAATGAAGAAAAAACCGAGGAAATTTAAAACCTCGAAGCCCTATGGAAGACATTACAATAGTTACATTCAACGCCTACAATCAAAACAAATCATTGATTATTAACCGCCCAAATTAAGATGAGAACTCTGAGAATGTTGGCGAAGGACTGGACATGACGAGTCTTCCGCTGTGCGCCGATGGTGAATTTCCATTTTCATTAGTCTCATCGATTCTCGCTGATATAGTAGGTACATCACCACAAGTGATCGCCTCAATCTCAGATGACTGGAGAACAAGGAATAAAAAAAAAGTATTAAGGAAAAAACGATAATGGAACATCGAGAAGCTGAGATGTCACTCAGAAGATAATGAGGAAAGAGAAATGGGAGAAAACGAGGTGTAAGGATGTACTCGTTACCTGGACGGATCCTGTGAGCGACAAATCCAGAGGATCAAGTGAGACAGGCTCATTCGTCTTGCTCACATCATGGAGATCATGACTCTTTGGTAGTTCATGTAACAGTGGAACTGTGAAGTGAATGTCATTTTCGTCAGTGGGACCAGTTAATTGAGTATTGTCTAACAAATCCTCCCCTCGGGGTGCTTGATTCTCTTGATCCTTTGCCCTCGAGGGGAGGGGTATTGCGACCTAGCTGAACGAGGTCTCTTCGCAGGATGGGCTTGCTGGTAACTGGGACTCTCCGTTGATAGCCTTTACGTCGGGCTGGCTCTGCCTCGTTGGACTACTCCTGGAGTATGACGTTACACTTTGCATTGTCTGACTCCTAGGGCCTGTGAAGCGCATACTGTAGTTCTGACGACTGTGATGTCCTGGACCCACATAACCACCACCGGTGACGCCCGGTGCCATCTGAAGTCAGAATAAATGTAAAAATATGTTGGTGAACAATCTACACCTATGAACAACCAAGATGAATTCATTTTCGGAGCTCCTCTTGAGTTTGTAAATGGAACGTCATATGAATAAAATTATTTCCTCATCTATTCACTAAGTAGATTGCGACAAGGCTTGTGCTCCATTGATGACGAAAAAAAATCACAAGACAGAAAGCCTTTGATCACAGTACTTACGTTCGGATGGCCTGGTCTGATGTTTTTTTCCGGTTGAAAAATTACGAGATATACTTTCGGGATGAATAGACATCCCAGGACAACTGTAGCTGAGATGCTCAGACACATACACATACTCGCTATTTGAATCTGTGAAAAAGGAAGAAATCTGTGACGAAGTGAAGTACATCTAATGAGAATTTTAATGATGCACTGGCCCAAACAAGTTCTGTCTCAACAAGACAATCATCCAGATAGTGAATGTGGACAGAACTTTGCTGGATGTATAAATTATTGTGACAATATGTACCGTATAATTGTTGTAAGTACTGAAGTAAATTGGTACGAATGCCAGCCATACGATGCACGTCGAGTACATGGTGAAACCAATGTATTTAGCTTCATTGAAATTTGCTGGTATTTTTCGTGTTTTAAATGCATACAATGTGCACATGAGTATGAGTAACATATTGTATACCAGTGACATCATCAACGAAAATGTTGATACACGACAAGTGAGCACTGCTGTCAATGGACTTGGATGAATCTCTTTGATGTCCGGTGGTTCTATTACCAGCCAAGCTATTGCACCGAACAACTGGACCGAAGTTATTCCTGGAAAATAAAAAAAAGCAGTTGAAACTCCTCTCGTTTTTTACTCGTCTGCGGTGTCGTATGGTTAAAGTGAATGAAATACGAGAGATGGATTTTATTTTATTCATTGATAATGGAAATACATTGAGGCAATCTCACCAATAGCGATAGCCACTTGACTCCTCGGCGAGGTATATGACGGCCTTTTCACTGATATCTTGTCCACATTTATTATCCGTGATATGCGAATGGTTTTTGTTAGTAGGGCACTGTAGCAGATGCTCAGGCATAAACCCAAACCGATGCGCAAGGACGTGCAGATCCAGATTGTTGGCTCACTCAGCATTATAAAAGTCATTAGGTAGCAGGAGAGAACTCCGGAGAGTAAAACATAGCAGAGCTCGCGGCCGGAGGCTTTTATCACGGGGGTATCGTTAAACCTTTGGAAATATTGGGAAGTACTATGAAATAGGGTCATTCATAATTAGAAGTTGCATTATTAGAAGTTGAAAAAATTAAATTTCATTGTTACTCATTTTTGAGGAAATGACACTGACTTCAATTTGAGAGAACAGAGGAATAAAATTTGAATTCCTGATTTATCCACAATTTAATAACATATTGTGCCGTTACCAGTTTTTGAAAAACAGTTTTTAATTGAGATAATTGTAACAGAAAAAAATTCTAACGAAATTTGAAATAAAAATTAAATTTTCGAATCGAATTCATTCTTTTTTTCACAGTTGTTTAGGTGTGTTATTCCGAAAATTTTAATTAAAATTGTTTAACAATGCAGGAACGAATTCATTACAACCTATGGAGAAAATTGATCACTCATAAAAAAAAGGATAGTTTTATTCGCCATTCGAGAAGACGAGATTGAGGCATTCGGTGGAAAAAAAATAACTCAAAGTTGATAGTTCTACACGAGAAATTTCGCTTGATGAGATTAAAAATTCAGCAGATGGAATGAAAGTTTTTAAGAGGAGTGAAGAGAAGTGTAATGAAGGAAAGTTAATATAACGTACCGCAAAAAAATGAAGAAAGTGAATAGAGTACCAAGTATTCCACTGATAGCGAATGCAAGTGGCACTATTGCCCATGGACTGCGCCAGTGGATAACTTCAGCGGGTACTTTAATGCATTTAGATTTCCAGATATCAGGTGCTGAACCTGGTGCACAAGTGCGACAGGTGTCGTTGTAAACGTAGGAAGTCTCGGAGCAGCTCATGCAACTCCAGCAACACGCGTCCTGTAAATGAATTCAATTGCCATTTTGAGATGGTGCTTTTACCGAAATTGAATTTTATATTACGAAGAGATTTTTATTTTCATTTGCCTCCCACTTTACAAACTTCACTCCAGTTATTCGGCTATTGAACATATATCAATAAATATTTCGGAATCTGCGGTGGATAAAAAAAATATTACTGTAATCTTTTTGGCAACACAAATTCTGTCAATAAATTTTTTTTGAAATGCTGTTAGTTAAATTCATCAAAGAATTACAGGGGTTAAAAAAATATCGAGCGGCCTGAAAGAACAATTTTTGAATTTAATTCGAGTTCAACTAATAAAGTACTCTTTGAAATCTATGGTATCGATGCAGCACATCACCATCAGTATTTTGATCTGTGATAATTGTTAAACAAGGCCATCATGACGATATTGCTTTCCCCTCGAATTCCTGTACACGTATGCTTCACACAAATGGAAATCGTTTTATGGCTTCGGCAATGAATTTGATGAATATCTCCCATCATCTATTGAAACGATTCAAAATCAATTTTCTCTCTCCAATCGTTATATTTTCACGATAAAATTTGGCAAAATTCTAGTAAAAGCAAAGCAATAAATATTCGACAAATATGCCCTAAAATTACACTTTTCCCGGTGATATTTGACGACCTGTACCATTAACCATTAATGCTCACCAATTATTTTCACTAGCGTTATCCTTCGTCTGACACTTGTCACATGGAGTCTTTCCAAGAACGCAATTTATGACGATTAATTGTACAACAGAAACTGTTTCGCTACGATGACCTTAATGTTCCCATTCCTTTCCGTAACACACATTCAACGAAGAACTGAACGGGATTAATGAAAGTAAAAACGTGAACGAGACAGTAACAGAAAAAAGAGGTAATAGTCTGGAGTTAAAGGGAATAAAATAGTGTCCAGGGGGAAATAAAAAAAAATCCAAAGGAGGGGGCGTTAAAAGGACTCCAGAGAATTGTCAATTGCGACAGATACCACAAGGATACGTAACAAAGAGTTAATGCTATTGCATTATCATTTTGTTATTAGAAGGCATGAACACGATGAACGAGTCAAACATGAATGAAAATCGAATGTACGTTTGGTGAATGGAATCAATCGAAGAAAAATAATTAAACAGAGCAATTATTTGAAGCAATAGAAGTTGGAGAAGTGAAACGAGTCAGTTGAGAGTCAGGCAAACATGGTGAGAAATTCAGTTGGAGGGTGTGATGGAGAATTTCTACGTCACTCCGTCATACGTGGGATAAAAAAAATAGAGAAAACGCTTTTGTTTGAAAAAGCCCTGTGTTCTCTTTGAGCTGGTGACGAAGGTGTGGGAAACGAGACCCCGAAATATACCGAACGTGTGCTTTGTTTTCTTGGTCAATCGAATGGCTAAATTGCCCAGACATCGGATGGTAAAATGGGAGTGAGGGGCGGGCATCGATTGGGAGTGTTTGCTACAGCTGCATTTTGTTTTAAAATAAGTGAATATTTTAAAGAAATATATTTGCTGTGGGGTAACTATAGGACAAATATTAGGAATTTATTTAGGAGATATCTATTATTATTAAAAATAATGGGGTAGAGAAATGCACCAGTGCAACAGATAAAATGCTTTCTCTTCAGCTTTTATGTCCCCATAGGGGATGAAAATATTAATTAATTATAATTTACAGTATATTAGTAAGGGAAGCAAAGTTTAATGAAGAAAATATTGGTCGTAGAATTTTGGGGTGAAAAAGTTTGGAAGGACAGACTTCAAAATATATCGAACGTGTTTGGTTTCTTGGTCAATGGAACGGCTCAATTGGCTGGAGACGGCGTGAATGGAAGGGGAAGGGGGTCATCGATTGCAAGTGCTCCATACAACTGCGTTTTATTTCTCTTCAGTAGTTGGAAAAAAATAAAAGATGAGATCGAGGGAAAGAAGTTGAAACAAAAGGTAACAATAAAATGTAGAGATCTAGTGGGGCTTCAGAGCTATTGAAAAGTCATTTCAAGTTCTTCCGCGCCCACACACAGCGGAAACAAAATAACTGCCCTGTCGCTTTAGGTACGTCTGTCTCGAGAGAAATCATAGTGACAGTGCGAGTTATCTCTGATGAAATAAATGAACGTTAAATGCACTTCAACACGAGAAATATCTGGCGGATAGTTGGCCTGTAAATTCACTTTACAACTGTTCAGTTTGGGAAATGGAAACACCAAGTAATAATCCAGGTTGTTCGCGAAAGTTTTGGATGTGTTAATTCTCATTATTATGGTTTTGTTATGCCTTCACAAGTATGGTAACTGTCACAGCTCATGGAATCAACTGTAAATATTGATGGAACCCCTGGACAAATTTGACGAAACTCACTGGGGAGAAAACCCTGGGGAATCAAAATGGCTGTGGTGTTTCGAATGACAATGGTGAGGGACTGGAGAAACTTTCAATTGGATAACAGTGGATAATCTCTGGGGAAATGTAGTGTTAAGTAAATATTCATTGCTATTTGCTCTGATTTGCACTCAGAGAAAAAAAATATTCAGTTGTTGACAATATTGATGAATATCATTTGTACTCAATTTTTGTTGAAATTTATAAAGAAAATTTTTTGTTTTATTTTGCACTCCAATCGTGATTGGCTTTGAATAAGTCTGAGTGATATTGATTTACAAATTAACTGAAAATTTCAGGAGCGCTATGAAAAAACGAATTTAATTTGACGTAAAATATCGAATTTTTATACTGGCACATGCCTGACCTTTCAATATAAAAATGAAACAATGAATATTACAAAGTTCACAAATGAATAATGGAAATACCGAAATAACAGCAATTTAATTACACGCTAATTGTTTTCTATTCTTGCAAATACTGAAGGGCGTCATTTCAACTTTGACTTCCACGTGGAGGTTACTCAAAAAGGAGTGCATTTTTTTTTTCATTTTACTTTCCATCGCGGTTGGCTTTGCACGGTTACCGAGTAGTATTGATTAAAACTAATTGAAAAATAAAATTTAAGTTGAAATATAGTATTAATTTTTTATGCTGATATGATACCTGACCTTTCAATACACAAATCAAATGACACCGATTTTTGTTCTTCTCGTAATTTTTTAAGGACATCATTTAAATCCTGACCATTACGTGGAGGTCACTAAAACTAAATGAAAATTTGGTGTATGGTATCCATCAAAAATTAACTAAAAATACCAAGATATTATTTATTATTGGAATTATTGGAAAAATATCTCCGAAAAAAAAAAGCCCGGAAAAACTCTCGTTTGGCCGGGTTCGGGGCGGAGCCCTTCCCCCCCCCCTATAAAACAAGAATAATTAATTTATATTAAAAATAAACTGTAAATGTAGTGAATAATTTAATACAAATAAATTCTTTTTCTGGAAATTTTCATTTGAAATCAAAATATATCCGAAATAAATTAAAAAATGAAAAATTAAGATTTATTTTGCGGATATTTTTTCCGGGATTCGCGAAGGTGCTTAATCAACAACCCAACCATCATTATTCAATTCAAATTCTCGGCAGGGAAATTCTGTAAAAAAAATTTAAATTTGTTCCGTCATCACACAAAATTCCGGAAATTTTATCAGAAATTCCCACCGATCTTCTGCCTCAGTAGCACTTGAATCTTTATATCCGGCGCATTAGGATTATTTCCCGTACCAATACTAGAATATCTTCACAGAATTCCCCTCTGTGCACCGGGACAAAATAAATCTTTCTATGGCACGTACTGACGCCAAATGCACCACTATAAAAAATTGCACTTTTACAACACGTTTATCATCCACCGATGGAGCGTATTTATTCCAAAGGGAATTTTTTAACGGTTAACGAATGGTAGAGTTGAATATAACGAAATGAATATTCGTTAACAATTGTGAACATTCGTTGAACATGAACGAATGAACGTTCGATGGAGCCGAATATATCCCAATCTACACCCGCACTCCATTCATTAACAACTGCTAATGCCGTTTATGAATGTACATTAGGCTGGCCCATGCAAGAATTAAGAAAAGATGTCCAATTACCGATTCTGGAGGATAATGGAATGGAAAGTGCTATAAACACTCAAGAATTTTTTCAGATTTTTAAAATAAATTTAGAGGTCAGCGCAAGATGTTTAAACTTTTACATGACCTACTGGCAGTCAAAAGTCATAAAACTCGGGTAGAAGTTAATTTTTCTCAATGACTGTTTCGGGCCAGGTGCTGACGCTGCTTGAGGAAAGACCCAGTGCCTCCTCCGGGTATCACACGTTAAAATTTTTACATATTTACATATTTGCCCCGGATATGTTGCAAACAAGATATGTTACGCATTTTAAATTTTTTTCCTCGATTCCATTGCAACGTATACGACTACCATAAATACACGCTCTCACCGGACATCTGTCACTAAACAAAAATCTTTACGTTGTACATAGATTATTTGAAAAAGTGAAAAATCTAAGCTGACAGTCATAAATCACAGCAAATTCATCCGACTAGAATCGGCGACTAATTTCACAATTTTGTTAAATTTACGGAACAAAGGATTCTCTCCACGTGTCCGGTAACGGACTCTTCGAAAATTCCAATGATAGCTCTGTGCTGTTATCAGTTAAAATCGTTGCGTGAGTGAAGGGAAATATTTTGTTGCCCATTTCCGCCAAAAAATAGAGTGATTTCATCATAAATTCAGATATACGATCCATGAAAGGATGAGGCATTCCTCATCCTTTTCACTCACCAACAAATGTCAGGGATCGAGGTATCAAGGGAGTGGAAACAATTTTTAACACCGTTGTATCGGTGACGTTAGCTGTTATGGATTGATGGAAAAACAAGTTGTGGCGCGAGAAGAAAAGAGATTTTGACATTGCCAGACATCGCATCGCTGATATCCGCACTCCTAGGTGAAGGTGTGGACGCCGTCGAGTAAATAGATATACCAACTACCGCAACAGGATTATTCATTCTCCTGTTTTGATTCCTCTGGGCGGTTTACCGCTCCAATATTCTAGACTACAATTAAAATGGAATGCCACAGAGCGAAGCGCTTTTTTGTTGGGCATAATTTGTCAGTTTTTTCACCCGGATTTGTTTTTACGTTCGTTGTGTCCTGTGGAATAGTTGGATTACCTGGAAATTACGAACGTGACCCAGTGGACAATTGTCGCTGCAGGTACTTCTGGGTAAATTAGCTTCACCAGTACCTCCGGTCCACCTTGTCATGTTGATATCCAGGGTAAGTCTAAATGAGAAAAATGTAATGTTGAATTAGTGTAGTCTCTCGAGGTCTGGGAGAATGCTCATCATGGAGCGGTAAATTGAAATTTACACTTCACGATGAATATCTTAACGAGTTAAATTTGATTTCTGTTAATATTCTATTTCAGTGATTTTTTTTTATATTCTGGGAAGTTGGAAAGGACTCCAAAGGACACTGATATTTTTTTGGGGTCCGTAATGTTCTTAACGAGAAATTTTTACGTTCGACCAAGTGAACTGAAATGAATTTATTCAATTATTCGATAAAAGAAATATTGAATAATTTCTGGAAATTATTCTTGAAATTATTCAATATTTCTTTGAAATTGAAATTTCAATATTTCAGTATTTCTGGAAATTATTCTTGACATTATTCAATATTTCTTCTTTGATATGAACATAAAAAATATTCTTTTGGTTTTAATACTGCAGAGAAAAATATAATATTCCATTAGTGCATTTCATGGGAAACATTTAAAAGAGTGAACTTTAGTTTGATTTTTTAAATAAATGATTTTAGATAAAAATGATAGTATTTTGTGGCCCGTGAAAGTTGCCAAAAAACATGTTAACATTTCATGTTGTCCGTGACTCTCTCAACAAAAAATATTTTACCATTTTTCCCTTTAAACTCGGCAACCGTTCACCACTAGAATAAACTTTTGTTCTTTAACTGGGGGAATTCGTTATTATTCTGTCCTGTCCATGAAACCTACAAATATTCTATCCAGATATTGCGTAGCAGAATGATAAAGCGTACTAAATTTAATTGAATATTTGGTTAATTATACTGATTAGTTCAAATGCAATAGTGGAACGATAGAGCGTAATGAATTAAATCAGTATCCTTGGCAATTTCCTGTTTATTTCGGAGAGAACCTCTCGCAGAGCAATATACACTAATATCTCCTCTCAAAATCCATATTTCATTCAAAAAGATGCATTTGAAAAACTCATTTGTGCTGCTCAATCGATATTGACCTGGTTATCAGTAAATTACACAAAATCAAGAAAATGATATAGGAATTCAATGAATTATTATTCACTCATAAGTAATGAAGCGACAAAGTGTAACGAAATATGACCTCGTTTGTTAAATTTATATTCACAAAGCCGGCGTCTCCCACATTTTTTCCTGAAACTTTTCATGATGAGAAAACTCGAATGGGGAAGAGTCCAGCAAAATGCACACTTTGAACTTCTTTTGAGAGTTAATGTTGTATTGAATCAGTAATAGAATACCGTAATTTTGCCTCTTTGTGATAACCAAAGAGACTAAAATCATGTCATAAATCTATCAGCATGATTGTTCAATCGCTTTTTAAAAATTTACTTTCATAATTTATCTGTGTTATCGAAAAAAAGTCGGAAAAGTCGGAAGTTTCTATTCTTTAATTTATTCTCCTGCTGAGAATAAATTAAACTGTCGTCTTGAATTTACTCCACTTGATTTTCTAATTTTCCTAACTTCTCCTTGAATTAAAAAATTTCTTCACTTCGTCAAGTTTTTAAAACTCATAATTCTTGCTTATTGTTAATCAACGTACACCTCTTTCCACGATCCAATGCGCGTATAATCGAATCGTCCCTCCTCATTCCTCTGATACTGATAAATGTTGTAGTACCCATAGGCATCGCCATCAGCGTTGAATCTTATTTCCGTCTCTTGACGACCTGCGGAAAGACGGCTCGTTACTCAATCTTCATACTTACTTAGCGAATTTTCCCTCAGGTTAACAATTATTTATCAGCCCTCAGGCTGAGCAGACAGATGCAGCAGCACAAATACCGTCTCAACTTCCCTCTTTCGTTATTTCTATCAGTCTATTTGGGATTAAAATCTTTCAGGGACAATCAAAATAGAAACTCGTGCCTGACATTTGAAAGAAATGCGAAATGACCTTTGCAAGCGCTCTGTGAATATCAAAATTTTTTTAATTTTATTCAATCTCTAATTTCCATCGCATTTTTCGCGTGAATTTCATCACTAAAATATTATTATTAAGGGATAAAAACTTTTTTCGATTTGCGTTAGAACATTGTTACAAATGATAACCGTATCATCTGAGTTTTATTAGTTTTCTGTGCCCTTTGAATCTGTCAATCGTGCATGAAATGATAAGAGCAGACAACAAAAGCGGAAGTGAGAGACTACAAAATATTATGAAAATTCAAAGAGCGAAGGGAGATAAAGCATAAAAGACGCTACATTACATTAACTTTTGTCTTTCCGAGAGAATAAAATGCCAGCATTTTAGGGGCGGATCCTTAATTTTCATAATTTTATCCCTTATTTAAGATCCTCGGAACTTACCGGAATTATTTGAAGGATTATAAACTAAGTTACTAGGGATAAAAATTGAATCATCAAGGGATTTTCTAGAATTCATGAGTTACGTCTGCATAAATTGAAGAATAAATTTGCTTGCATTTTACTGTGAAAATTTCAATGTTTATTTGACACATCCCACGACTCAGAAATTTCCACCCCCAACTAATCTAAACTTCATATATTAAACGAGTAAAAACTCTTATTTTACCTGCAATTTTCATGAACTTTCAAGTTAAATTTGATTTATAAAATATCATTTTTATTCCGACAGAAAATTTTTTTCTGATTTCGTTGGAATATCGTTACAAATGACAGCCATGTGACCTGACTTTTATTAGCTTTCTGTTCCGTTTGAATACTCCAACCAGGCATGAAATGAAAACACAAGACAAAGAAAGCGGAAGTCAAAGGTCAAACAAATATCACGAATATTGAACCATAAAAGATGTTAAAATTTCTTATTCCGTCGAACAAAGAATTTTATTTTTCTAGCAGCGCTAGAAACGCTGCCTTGTCCTAGAGCTTCTTAACAGAAACTATAATTATTCTGTCTTACATATTGAATAAATAAAATCTAGAGAAACAACTCTATATTCACAAATTTCATAAAACTCCTCAATATCATGCACAAAGTATGTTTGTTATCCTGCCAAAAAATGTGGTTTCCCATTCCATTTGATAACTTCATGCATGCAGTGACAAGACAAAACTAAATGACAGAAGTGAAGAGTCGAAAATTGGTGAAGATCCAAAAGAGATGAGAGACAAAGGGAAAGCATTGATATATTTCGTGGAGAATTCGTATATTTATCTAAGAAGTAGTATGGTTCAGAAATTTTCACTCTCAAGTAATTTAGCATTGACTTGTTAATGAAAATCCAGTCTGTGTATTTCAGCAGTTCCCTCGAAAGATGCCAACGTGGAATATTCACGCTTCCCTTCGCATTGCCCTCTCGTCTCTTTAACAACATTCACCAAACTCACAGCACACAATACAAGAGTGCACATTGTCGTTTCACTGATTTAATTTCAAATGTGTAGAGAGCTGTTGCTTTGAATACGAACCGACGAATGTTACATTGCGTATATACTGGAGAAGATGTTGACCAGGTGGTGCTGGTGCCAGTGCATCGCACAGGTGGTGCACTGTCCCTTGGAGTTTGACACACTCGTCATCAATGTAATTGTGAACAGCATACGCCATTGCATAGACTGCGTCCACTGGAGACATTAACAATGATATATTAATGTGGTGGATGATAAGGAGAGATGCGGATGGTACTTTGTTGTTTTTATTTATTTTTTTTTTCAACTATATGGAAATGTGTTTTTCTTATCAAAGGGAAATTCTGACGTGAACTGCGAGAGAATGGAGGGCAATGGTGGAGTTGAGAGGATTACATTCATGTTCTATTCTCTTTGTTCGTATTATGAAAATGTCGTGAACAAATCGATTGAGAAAGAGGTCAGTTCCATCTCGAGATAATTTTTTTTTTTTCGGGTGAAATCAGTGTCTAGACTTTGGGTTTATCGGAGATTCCGGTTAGACTTCTGATACTATTTGGAAATGATTTTCACGGTGAAGACTGGGAAATGGGAAAGGGATCTTTCAGTTTGAAATGAGTGAGGATATTGAAGAAATCAGAAGTAGGGGTACAAGGAGAATAACGTAGGGGACTAATTATTTAGGAAATTTTGGCAGTTCTAATTACGTGAAAGTAATTTCTGGGTTAATTGTCCTGACGGCTCGCGGTAAAAAATGATTTGGTCTAGGGGGAAAAATAATCCAACTTATTCCGGTCCCAAAAACTATTTCTCTATGGTATTTACGGGACTTTCCCATAGATATACGCAATCAGGAGAATATTAGGGTAATTTGAAAATTTATTGAAAATTCGATATTAAATTATCGTGGGTTAAATTAAATATCTGAGAAATAATCAAATCACTTTGTTATAAAATGTGGAATTTTCGGAGCTGATGTTTCTTGATATTTACGTGAAATTGGACTACAGTGGAGTAATTTCAAGAGCCCTTGGAAAATTCACCGAATATTTTCACCAGTGTTATTTATGGAAAATCCCTTTCAATTCGGCCTATTACATCACTTCAGATGGGAATGAAAATTCAATTGCAATCGTGAAATGAATTTTTATGTTCTCAGTGTATTTGCACTGTCCTCCAATCTATTCACTTTTTTATTTCGCACGAGTGGAGGACTTAAATAACACGAGAATCGATAGGATTCACGGATCATAAAAAAATATTTACGACGCAATTCGACCTAATTTTTCAATTGACTTCAACCGAGATCTGGAAGTGCCAAAAACACTATAAACGGTTGTGTGAGTAAAAATTATCACCCGGAAAATTCACAACATGAACAAATCAGTTGGCGTTTATTTGTCTCTGAGTCGTGTTAAATTTAAAGAGTCCATTTAATCAGTTTTTTATCCCCTGAAAAATGTATTAATTCCACCCACCACCTATAAATCATGCAAAAGTTTCATCCTCCGTGTGCTCCTGTGTAATTCCCTGCCTCGTAAAAGTGGATATGAAATTTTGATAAGAAAATACCCGAGGGTGACGTTACGATAGCTCAGCATAGAGGGGAAAAGGACTTTGAGAGCATACCAAACTCCTCCCCTCACCCTCCTTATTTCATTATTTCACTCGTACACGGGGAGAAAAGTTGGATCGAAATTGTCTAAGAAATCACGGTAAATTTAATCATGAGAAAGTTAATCATCGAGCTCAATTCAAATTCAATGAAAGACACTTTTTCGAAAGACTATTTTACGATTTTCTCGGGGAAAAAATAAAACGTATTTATTGGTGTCTAGACTACTGCTCCGTGAACGGAAAAAATATAAGTTTGTTTTGCACTGTGGGAGCAGAATAATGGAGGACCGCATGCGTCACATTCAAAGTTTACTGTTCAACATGTTTACAGCATATGTTGTAAACATCCGAGTCTATGTTTTAGCGAGTAGCAGAGTGAAAGGGAAAATTAATTTGTCATGAAAAATTTCGTAACCGCAAATCAGATTTTCACGTCACAACAATATGACAATTTTGATTATTTTTTCCAGGTCAAAAGGAAGAAAAATGATGACAAGAGTTTTGGAGGAAACGAAAAAACATGAGCTCCGAATCATTGGTCTTCTCGTTGTGGTCAGGGATAAAAGAAATGTGATTGTACATGAACAATGAACATTGTTCCACAAGAGATAGAAGTAGACGCGTAGATTACGGACTTCATCTGCTACCGTGATTCCCGAAATACCAGGGGTTCGCGGCAATTTCTATGGAAAATGACGGATATCAGACAGCTCCTGAGGTGGGATCATTTATAAATTTCCAGGAGTGAGAGAAACTAAACGAGAAAATGGGAAAAAAAGGATGAACAGCACTTTACACGAAAAGAAAAACTTATCAAATTGAGGAGAAAAAAACGTGTACTAAAGTTGGAGATCCCTGGGGTAGTGTAGAGAACACATGTGCCATTTGTCCTTTATCATAGCAACATTGTGTGGCTCATAGTTGGTGTACGTAAAGTGTCACTGTGGCAATTCCCCTAACAAGGGATTTTCATGATCGAAATCCACCGGAGAAAGACCCGAGACCCAGACATATGACTGCAATTCGCTTTCTGGTTAGAGTCACACGGTTGTAGCTGAGATAAAAATAAATGAATGGCTGCCATGTAAATGTGGAGAGAAAATTTCAAATCGAGTGAAGGTAGAGTGAGCTTGGCTGCCCAAACGCAGACACTGACTACTTAATTCGTTTTTGTAATTGATTGATTATTTTTTTTCCGGATTCTATAGCCGCTCCCCCTCTCTAAAATCCCTAGGGAGAGGGATTTGTATTAAAATTCACCCCAAAATTTTAATAATTGTGTTGTGGATTATAGTTATTTCATAATGATTGATATTCCCCTAGTGCATATTTGAATTTGTGCTCGTCATGTGCCACTTTCTCGCTTTAATAATGCAGAATTTTTTAATTCAAAGATTTAAGTAATGAACTTGCTTGAAAAATATTCAGTCACGGATTTTTCAACGACACCTTGCTGATGAGCAGACGCCAGGCAAAATTAATCCCAACGAAATGAACGTCATTTAGTTTTAATAAATGAATTTAATAATGTTGGGATTCCAGAGGAGATGAGCTCATCTGATTGATCCACTGATTGAGTTTTTTTTATTAGAAATGGGATAGTTATAATGATTCTAAACATTTGAATATTATTTATTTACTTTTATTTTATACGCTCGAAAGGCTGAAAAGATTAAAGGGCCACCACACCCTGGACCTGATGACTCACAATAACCCAGAACGGTCCCACTCATGCACCTCTGTTTAGACCCAAGAAAACAGCATACACATCATGCCCCAAACTTTTTAGAATTTTCACCCATCAAAATATTTTCCAATGTCAAATGGAAACACGAAAATAAAAGAAATATAAATCGTACAAAGATCTATTCAGTCCATCTGTAAATTAATTTTTGATAAATAGTTTGAAATGTAAACTCTAATAATTTTTGTAAATGATTGATCATTATTTTTTCATGATCATGTAAGAACTCAGTAAATCTGCATCAAAAAGGATTTTCGTTCGAACATGCTCTGAAATTCTGATAATTTAGGTTAATAGCATGAAAATGTTTAATTGAAGATATTATGAATTGAAAAAAAATTTTGCAATTTCAAAAATTTTATTCCAATTTGCGGCGAAATTCTGGAATTCACATTATGTGTCACAGTTAATTCATAAGGGTAGCTCTCTGGTAGTGTGGATTTTCACCTCTGGTGACCATATACCACTTTCTACCATTAATAATGCGGAATGCTGGGAATCCAGAGAGATGAGCTCCCCGAGTGCAGTCAGTAATTACTCAATTATTACCGGAATTGATTGATCATTTTCTTCGTGGTTCCACTCATGTTTCAGATAAATTTCCCTTCGAAATTCCCCCTCCCCGAAATTTGAATAATTGTATTTCAAATTTTAGCTAATGGATGAAGGACACGGAGGAGGGGAACGAGACTGGGAAATACTGTAAAACGTAATCGCATTTGGCCTCGGTCTCTCCTCACGGGCGATCACCCCCTAACGCATATTTGAATTTATGCGTACCACATACCACCTGCCGGCATTAATAATGCTAAACGTCTTATTTCGAGAGTAGTCGGATAAACTGATCTTGATTTACAAATATTCAAGGGGATTTTTTCTGAAAATTCATTGTCAAGTCGCCCCGGAGAAACTTTTTTTTTGCAAATAATTGATGTATTTCAAATGACATTTGTTAACTATTTCTAAAAGGTAGAGTTGAATATGGACAAATGACCATTTCGGTAATATGTGATGTTACGACGAGGGATCAAAGAACTTTCAGGTCTTTAGGATCTTGAGCTCCCCTTGAGGCGCTAGAATCAGGGGTTGCAGGGGTCAAGAGGAGCATAATTTGACATTTTTACGTTTTTTAGTAGTTCACACTCCGTCGATCGCGCTTTGAACATCGCCTCATGCTTTTTCCACTTTATTCAATTACCTTCCAGTATGGCGAGAAATTTTCTATAAAAATCCTCGTACGAGCACTGAAATCACAATTCCCCAGTGATAAAAAACCGCACATGGAAATATCGCTAGAAATTCGTTCAACTTATGACAATTTCCTGACTATGATTAGCATATCATTATCCAATACCTCACCTACAAATGGCACAAGCCCCTCCTGATCATACTCGATGAGGACTTCATCCCCAGTGCATCCCTTCACTTCGGTTTGTCCCGTTGATGCTCCAAACACACACTTGTGATGCTGAGACCAGAATTCCCGAAACCAAACATTTCGACAGTTTACCATTTTCTCGGGTAATTTTGGATGCGGTACATTCCTCTCGGTCTGGCCACCGCACTCATCCCCCACTCGCGGTCTCAGATTTTTGTAATAAACGTCGAAATCTGAAAGCAGTAAAAGCGAGATTATGTCCATTTAGCTTGGAAAAAAGCAAACAAGCTTTTGCACTCCATGAAAGTGTTCCATCGTCGTTATTCCATATCGATTAACCTTCTATTGGGAGCCAATAAAAACCATTGATTATTCAAAACATCAGGAATTAATCTGCACCAGCTCAAGGCCACAATCCACGCATTAAAAATCACAATCAGTTGATGAGCATTTATACAATTAAAAATTCATAATTGAAATGCTTCGTTAATTCGTAATTAGCCAGACGCTATTACTCGCTGACTAGTAGTGGCAATTATGACTTAATTAATACGATTCGAATTGGACTTCAGCTCTCATTTGATCATTTTCCCCCATCCGCATGAAGAAGCTATTTTAGGGGAAATTTTATCTCAATCAAGAGGTATTGATACTTCCCATGATTAATTTCCAATTGTTGAATCGATGGATGAATGACGGGTTCATTCGATGAATCCGACACAAAGCGGAGACTGACCCGGAAGAATGTTGGGAGCTTTTATATATGTCTATTGGCTAACGAATACCAAATCTACTGGTGGATTTCATTCACTTTCGAAAAATCCCAACTAGAAATAAACCAGCCCCCTCCCCCCCTCCGCGACTCACCGGAGAATCTTGGTTAGATTGAACATTAGAGGGGGTTCGAAAATTCCCCAAAGTCAATTTACGGAGGTGGAATGGTAAATTATTCCACTGGAATTGCACTTCGTCCTGAGGATTTTACTATTGTCTGGTGGCATTCCCAGACATCACTCAATCATAAATGAAAGGAACAATCAACTGAATGTGAATTGAAAATTATTTGTCTACGAGAGACATTGTTCATTTGAGGTCAATAAAGTTTGTAATTTATTTTCGGTGAATTCGTTACCAGTCCTTCCATAGGATTTAATAATTATTTAATTGAGGAGAGGGTTAATTATTATTATTCTGTTTTTGTTCAAAGATTATCTAATTGCTGTTCTAATTTGGGTGATTATTTTTCCCATCCAAATCTTGGCCAATAGGATTGCACCATTCGACGTTATTTTGTATAGTCAACACGGTATTTCAGCGGATATTCTTGAAAATTACACTGGAAATTTTGCATGTTGATATATATAAAAAAAAACAAATGTTGAAGTAACCCTCAATTGTATCTGACAGATTAAATGGCAATTCGTTGAAAATTATGTCTCATGGTGCAATTCTATCGGCCAAGATTTGGATGCAAAAAATAATCCCCCGAATACCACTCGAACTTCGAAATTATCTGATATTTCCCTCAAGGTTCCCTGCAAACAAATAAGCTCGTCAAGTTTTCCAGAAAAATCACTCGCGCTTCGCGCTCGTGATTTTTAAACTGGAAAACTTGACACGTTCATTTGTTTGCAACGAACCTATCGGGAAATATCCGATAATTTCGGAGCTCTTGTGGTATTACATGCGATAATTCTACTGAAGAAAGTATCAATACAGGGAGATAAAAAATCTTGAAAAATTACGTGTCTGTTTAGTAATCTGCCAGTCAAAACAATATTCGGTAAAAATTATGGAACAGTTACGCACTTCTTCAGTGAGCTTTCAGGAAAAAGTCCAGAACATTCAAGAAAAAGGATGGAAAGTTCAGGGAAAAATGCGTAAGTGTTTCGTAATTTTTACTGAATATTGTTTTGACTGGCAGATTACTAAACAGACACGTAATTTTTCAATAATTTTTCTCTTTGTGCAGAATCTGAACATAATTCATATCATATTTTATTACTCATTCAATCATTGGTCCCCCACCGATAGGGAACATAATGTAAAAATGGAAATCCTCGTGCGGTTAACAGGGATTGATATTCCCATGACCAATTCTGAACAGTTAAATCAACAGCTGAAAGATTCATCCTTTTATCTGGCTAAAATACGAAGTTATTCGCGGGGAGAAAACAAACGGTTTTTCCGATTCCCATATTGAAACATAAATATAAAATCAGTCAATTGATTCCATTCACTGATAAAAACTTTCCCCTAAAAAAATTTGTTTCCCAACTTTTTGTCAGATTGCATACTTCAATAACTGAAAAAATTGTCGAATTAATCCCATTATCCGATTAAGACTCCTGAATTATTCAGCCGAAATGGGACTTCACTTGCGCCCGCTTTATTACGCCTCTGTCAGAATGAATTATCAACAGGATCTGAACATTGTTCGTATCATATTTTATTGCTCATTCAATCGTTCATCCTCACCGGTTGGGGAGATATTTTACGCCGGGGAAAATTCTCTCTCAATCAACGGGTATGATACTCCTGTGACCACCGCTAAATAACTAAATCAATAGATGAAAAATCCCTCCTTTGATCTGATGGAAATATGGAATTATTCAGCGGAAGGGTGAAAACATTTTCTGCTTGTTCGACATTGAAAAATAAATGATCATCGGAATTGATGGTCGGATGGATATACCCACACCGAGAAAAAAAGGTTCAATAAAAATTATGGAAGGTCCAGTAAAAAGTATGGAACACTTCATAAATAATACCCAGTTAGTTACGTAATTTTTACGGAGCGCTGCGCCCTTTTTTTAATTTTTTGGTCATTTTTATCGAGTTTTTTTTCTCCCTCGCGAATTATGGAACTTTCGCATAATTTTTTGTGAACTATGTCGCCTCGTGGAACCCTCTGGTAATCGTGTTATCTTCTGGTCCTTCGGAGAAAATTCTCGTACCACTCGGAAAAATTTATCGAGTGTTTCAGAAAAATTATCTAACAGTTGGGTAATTTTTCTGAAACAGCTCCCATTCTTACAAAGTCGTCCAGGTATAATATAATATTACAGATTAGGTCTGATAATTTCTACTGATTTTTCCGCGTACATATCCACTCACCTATTTTACTCAAATTAACCCGGTTTTTCTATGCGCACGTGTGCGAAAACTGGCGAATTAATTTATCGGACTAAGAATGTTGAATTATTCATCCGAAGCGTCACCTTGATGATCCCTCGGATTATCTAATTGCATCCCCAGACTTTACTACGCCACAACTGAAATGAATTATCAGGAGAATGTGAGTATAATCCGTATCATATTTTATTCCTCATGCAATCAATGCGTCCCCACCCCCGAGAAATATATCTCACGCTGGGGGAAAATTTCCTCTCAATCAACAGGCATTGATATTCCCATGACCAATACCGAATGGCTAAATTCAGGGATGAAAAACTAATTTTTTGATCTCATAATTATGCGGAAAGAAATTTTACATAAAAATCAGACTTCAGGCGGCGAAACAAGGGATAAAATTTAATTTTATTGCATAAATTAGCCCCCGAAGTCTAAATTTCCCACCGAAACTTGACCTAAAAAGTGGTTGATTACCTCTAGAGATCTAATTTTTATCCAAAATTTCTTGCCGCATTCTCGAAATTTTTTACTGGAAAAATGTCAACAGTCGTTTATTTTGTTCTACAAACACATACACATACATAATAAATCGCTCCATAAATTGCATTTACTCCTAAATATTTCCATTTGAAAATAACTCTCCTCTCTAGTGTTTATTAAATCGCATATGCCAAAGGGTACGAACCCCGTGGAACTACTTTATCCGACTAAGAATGATGAATTATTCATCCAAATCAGAGCATCACGTTGATAACCCTAACGATTATGCAACTGCATCCTTAACCTTCATTACGGTGCAATTATAATACACCCAGGAAGTTCATCAAAATTTTTTTCATTTAACCATTTAAACCATGTAATATATTCTGTGAAATTTTCATCAACTAATTGATAACTAATTCACCCAAATTCATCGGTCCCATAACTCGTTAAAATTCACTCACTAATTTTCCTGAATAAATCATCAGCAATATCTGAAAATAATTCTCTCTCACGAGTAACTTTATTTGGTGTTCAATAAATTTCAGATGATCCGCAAAAAATACATTCCAACTAACATTAAATTCTACCTCAATCAGCCGGCATTGATGTCCCCATAACCATTTGCAAATATCTAAAGCAGTAGCTGAAAGGACTATCCAATTAATCCGATCGAATCGTGGAATTACTGTCCGCAAAACTACAAACAGATTTTCCCTTCAATGTTTCGATATTGAAAAATAAACACAAAATCAATCGACCGATCTCATTCGCATTTGTCCGATGCATTTTCCCCGCGTATGACCAAAATACTGACAATACTGGGCGAAGAAAAATTCCCCGAATTGCAACGAAAAATAAAAACAATCTAATAACTGAAGAATCAATACGTTGAATGTATTTTCGGTGTTTTTCCACGAGTTTTGAAAATCCAATCAAAGTGAAACAGCGTCGGGGTAGCAACAGCTGCGTTACTATTTCAAATATATCCGATGAATTGGAGCGATGTTGAACACTGCATATCCAAAAATCCGTAGGAATTTATCCACTCTGCACTCGCTTTAACCTCGTTACCCTTTCAATCTTCCCAGTCGTCGCGTAATTTCATTTCTCTGGCTCAAAGTCATATCACGATAAGAGGTGTGTGGTGAGGAAGTGAAAGAGTGTGCTACACGGATACGATGAGATTAATTTTGTTGATTGTTCCAAAGTTGTTTGAAAGTCATTTACCGTTCGGTCGGAGGCACTCGCAGAAGCATATCCTCTATTAAACATGAACTATGAATTAAACTGCGTTTGATATTTTGCAGCCGAACCGCAAACTCAGTGGAGACTGTTACGAATAAATAATTATAAATTCGAATAAATTATCAAAGTTGTATTTGAGTTTTCAATTGAGATTTTATCTCTGACTTGAAGTGATTGAAGTGAAAATTTAAAGGCCACGAAAATGGTAATAAAGCGAAGGAAATCAGTTGTATGTTGGGACAGGTCCATTGTAAGACACGTCATAAAAAATATTGATTTTGAATTATGATTCCCCGACATTTTGTCCAAATTAAACTTGTCATTCGTCGGGATAAATTAATTATTAAATAAATAGATTAGTTATGAATTATCGTGTAATTTTTGTCCAGTTTAATGGGCAGTTCGAGGTAAATGGGAATCAAATCGAGGGTCTAGGTAAGCCACAAATTCGCTGAATACAGCTCAAAGTAGATAATTTGTAATCCAAATACATTATCAAAGTTTCAGTAACGGTTGGAGGGAGACAGCGATGTTGCAGGAGTCTCTATGTATTGGAACCGAAGGGGAGGGAATTATTGATGTATCGGGGCCTCTATTGATAATACGTGTCGCCAAAAAATATTGATTATAAATGACATTTTTTACTGGAAAAAACACATGAATTATAAAAAATGCCGACTGTTCAAGGATGCAATATCCTGTGAGATGTCTGGGTTTGATGATCACTCGGACGCACACGTTTATCATTTTTTATATAAAATATAAATTAAATTGCGTTTGATATTCCCAGCCGAGGGGCAAATGTGACGGAGACTATTTAGAATGAATAAATTATAGTCCAGACAAATGATCAAAGTTTCCGTCAAGCTCTGCATTTGAATTTCACCCATAAAAATGTACAACACACAATGCCACGTGGATAGTAATGGTTTGGGGGGAATCAGTAAGATTCTATCGACTCCTCCATTTTCGAACTAAAGAGTAAAAAATGATTTATCTATAGAGGGTCCGTTGCCTGACATGTTACCGGAAAATATTGATTCTGAATTACACTTCCCCGATAGTTTGTCGAAACCACAATTTTCATCGCCCAAGACACATGAGGTATAAAAGATATCGATCATTCACGTATGAAATATTCTCGGAGATGCCCCTACGTTCGACAATTTGTCCCCTAGTTCGATGGTTGGACGGAGGCACTTGAATTCCATTCATCATAAAATATGAATTAAATTGACCTCTATCCCGATTAGGAATTTTGTAAAGTGAATCGACTGTCACATCAGGGCCAGATTGGTTAGAAATGAGGCAATCGGGGATCAGGGAAAGTCGATTGGGCCTGTGCTGAGGCCCTGTGGAACCCGCTGGGGAAGGCATAGGGTGTGATTTGCACATCAGGTCCTCATCCGGTTTGAATATGGCATACGGTATCAGGTCAGTCACTGTCAAGGATGTCAAGGTGATAATGATAATTATTATTATACAATCATTATTATTTGATATTGCTTCAGTAATGACAAGAATTATTATCATTACATTTCTGAATATGATAGTGATTATTGAATTTTTATTGGTAATAATAATTGTTCAAATAATTGATTATGAATTATTATTATTAATTAAATAGCAATGAGTGAGCCTCGATGAAGCAAAAGGAGCAATTATATATATTTTTCAAACTCTGAGGAGGAGTATCCATCGCCTTGTATTGACCATACGACTCAGTACTCAACAATTGGAAGGTAACAGACCAGGACATACGGTACAGTAGCGATCGTTGAAGTTAAGGAACATCAAACCGGGATAACAACTGGATGGCAGGTGACCAAGTGCTGCAAGTTTTTTTTCTTTTTTTTCTTTCTTATTTTTTTCTTTTTCTTGTTAATTCGCGTTAGTGAACCGTTGGAATATTCCGTAATGGTATACACATAATTATAAATCAATAATGAAAGAATTATTTAAGTAATTATTAATTTGTTGCAGAAGGCGAATTCATATCTGCCGGAAAGGAACCTTAAAAGGTTGCCTTATCAGGTCCAGACCACATCAACCTGATGAGGTATATGCTTGACAGTATGTTACCCTCCAGATAAGGTCCTGATGTGCCAAGCCCTAGGTAAGCAATCGAGGACCTGACTTTTGAAATCAAGTCACCTTATCTGGACCTGACGTGACACCTATTTATTATTGTAGTTGGGATATGTCTATCAAAGCCGAGAATTGGATGATGTTTGGGTGAAATAAATAATGTTGAGTGCAAACAATTCATTAAATAATGGTACGAATTTTAAATTTGTATTTTATCGTTCAAAATTTACAACCGAAAACTGCGATAGTCAGCAGTAGCTGGATCACCCCGAATCGAAGGGCCGAGAATTATTAATATATGAGAGGGATTCGTAAGACATGTCACCAGAAAATATTGATTCGAATTACACTTCCCCGGAAGTTTTTCCAGCCTTAAATTTTCATTGCCGACGACAGATGAATTATAAAAGATATCGATCATGCTCTGGCTGTCCCTCCATCCTATAATTTTCTCCTCAGTCTGATATTCGATGGGAGACACTTCTACACCATTCCAAATATCAAATACGAATTACACTGAGTTTCATATTTTTATCCAAATCCCAAACAGCGAATTCTCTTTGTTCTGAAGAATTTATAAATTACAGAAATTAGCAAAGTGCCATTCTAGGTGTTAATTACAATTTTATTATTGAAGATCTGAAACCGAGAGTATAATAACAGTTGGACCTTTCTAAATCGAGCAATTATTACTATAAAGGTGTCTATGCATACCACAAATGCTCACAAAATATTAATGCTGAATTAAGCTTCTCGGAAAATTTTCGAAAATTGTTAATTCCAACACATGAATTATAAAATATTCACCGTTCATGCATGAAATATCCTCTGGCAAGCCTCGACATCATGATGTCTTCTCCAGCCTGACGTTCGGTTGGAGGCACTAGTCCAGGGATAAAATATGCATTGAATTGCTCGATATTTTTATGCTCCATATTATTTTGCTTCAAAATAGTTGAGACAACAAATTATTTATTTATATTAAACTCCACGTTGTCTGCACGTATCCGACCATACCATGTCGCATCATGTCGATGTTTCTGAACGTAATAAATATCATTATCATCATCAGAATGAATTTTTTCTCTCGCTATAAAAACTATCAAAGATATCGATTGTTTATGCATCTAATATATTTATTTCATATAATTTTCCCCTCTCTCTCTTCATTCATTTCGAATGATTTTCAATTCCATAAGCCAGTACTGACGGTATTTTGTGATCAAATGCTACTCGTATACACATTGAAAATCACATCGTTGCGCATCTGTTGTGAATAACTGAAGGGATGACTTTTTATCTCACTTTGAAATCGTTGCTCGTGCAAAGGAAAATTGAAAAACGGAGCACTCCTACTGGGAGTTATCGTAAAAAGAGAATGATTGAGATGGGGATGGGGGAAATGGAACGAGTAGCATGGATACAGGAGAAAAGGGAAACACGGACTCTTGGAAAAAAGAGTACACTTGAAAATAATTAAAGAGTCCCTGTTATTCATTAACGTTCTCGACGAAAAAGGTGGATTTCAATTTGTGGGAATGAAGTGCATCCGTCAAAGGGATTGTCGGGGTATATTCATTGGTGAATGTTGCTTTGACAGGCGTGATGAAAATACTTTTCAATTGTCAGAATTTTTTTTTTTATGACACACTTACCATCGAGACGATTTCGGAAGGGCAGGATTGTTATTGCACCTTCAGCAGCAAACTCTTGGTCTCTCACGGGATGGACTTTAGCACCCCACGAATCACTGCCAACCCACATAAAGTGGCCAGTTACGTTGGCCCTGATCGTAGCTTGCAACAGCTTTCTGGTGAGTAAAATCATCAACAGGTTGCAATTAATTTTATTGAATAAAATTTTATTCAGTTTTTTTACGGTGTCTATTTCATGAACAGTCCACTACTAATTTACAGGAGAGGGAGTGGAACACAATTTTGAGAAAAAGACAATGAAACTTTATATTCTACTGGAAATTCAGTGGAGTTCAAAATTTTTATAGGAATATTCGGACGAGAGTCTCAAAACTTTATTGGAATTTCCAAGAGTTTCCAATAAAATGAAAAGCGAGTTCGAAAGTCATATTCAAAATCGAGGTCCATCGCAGCGTATCCTAAATCGATCGAAGTCATGTAAACAACAATAATAAAAAAATAAACCAGTAAATTTATGAATATATATGTCGATTGTTGGCAGTACGTACGTTTCATGGATTCGTGACCATTATTATGCCACTAGGCTGGATAAGCCAGGATTCTTTCAGTGACATAAAATGTTATACGACGTGCAGTGATAAAAATACCCGAAAAATGGTCCTGATCTTTGGCTCGAATTATAGTCACATGAATCAGATAATATTTTTATCGCAGTGCAACATGCTTATTACTGAAAGAGATGATGCAGTGTCAATAGGAAGTGTCAAAGTCCACTAATTACTAAAAGTTCGTGATGGACGTGACGCGATGCCAGTTAACAAACACGAATGAAACCCTACTAAATCCATGAAATTTGTCCACCGCGTTTGCACTTTTTCATCACATTCTGTATAAAGTGACGACCTCCCCGAGAGATTTATGCCCACAGGTCAGGGGGAGGCATTTCCAGTCATATTCCACAACTGCCATGAAATTTATGAATACATAAAAAAATTTAATGTTTTATTGGGAAAACGATCCTCTTCTGACTGACATTTTAGAATTGTTACTTCTCTCTGAATCCATTACGCGCTGGTCTCGATCGTAAAAAAAAATGAAAAAAAAAATCACTTCCTTTCCGCGCAATGCTGGTAAAATTGCAGATTCCGGGCCCTAAAAATATTCGAAAAATTCGTGAATAAATTTGACAGATTAAATATAATGAATTATTCAGTGGAGTCGGTCGTTCACGGTGATGATCCAGAGAATTCCTCTATTGTCTAATAGCATCCCAATCAACGCAGAGCACTCAAATCTCCTCTAGCCTCAATCTCGTTCGCTTCATTTAAACTCCGCTTTAATGTTCGCCGGTGGCAAATGGTCTGCAGACGCGATAACGATGCAAATTTGTATGGAGCCCTGTGTCTACAACAAACGTTTGTAGAATAGCAAAGGTCAACGTTTCACTTCTCCCAACTAGGGGTAGCATACATCATCATCGTTCTTTCAGTTGAAATGCGAAAGGGTCAGTCGACTGTGAAATGGTGAAAAGAATAGAAAAAATTTTGAGGCTCCATTAACTGCAGCCCTTTCTCCTCACTCCACTCATGTTAAAAGTATTAACGAGGGCTGGACGATATGAAATCAGGGGAATGAAAATTGTGCATACGCGATGCCAGGAACAAAGTAAATGGAATGACTGTAGAGATTCGTGAAACTAATTATCCCAAGTACCAGGAACAAATATCTATATGTAACGTCGAGCCAAATGAGGAAATAATTATCCAGAAAAACGAGAATTGTTGAATTTAAGATCCAGAAAAATTTCATTTATTGCTGTAGAGAGTACAAAGTGTAAAATATAAATGTAAATGAGTGTAAATGCGAAGAAGAGAATTATTGAACTGCAAAATTCACTCGAAATTGCGATATGAGTCAAAAATTTTCGGAGCAGGACTATGAAATGCGTCGTGTGTCGTTATGATGAACAATTAATCTTCCAAAGAGGTAAAACACGAGAGAGGTCTCGGAAAAAGCCGTCATTACTGGTAAATGGAAATTGCTCTCATTGGGAGAAACACGGAGAGAATAATCCTCTCCTCCCTCCCCGACAACAGCGAAACAAAGGTACATGATGTATAAAAAAAACCAACGCAGCGACGTGTTTTCCCGTGATAAATAACCACGAATATACGATAGTTGGAAAAACGTCATGTGTAACCAAGCCCGAAAACGCCCTTGGGATGGGAATCCTGGTAAGGACAAAATGTGCAGAAGAAAGTCCCTCGTACGTAGTCTACTAAACAACATCCGTGGTGTACATTGCTCATATGACCTGGGGTTTCAACGAAATGCTTTGGACAACTAATCCTCGTGTGGGTTTCCCGGGGATTTTCATGTTTGAGGTGGTGTGGAAACTATGCACGTGAGGGAAAAGTCACTTTGAATATTGGGATTGGATTATTAACATCGTTTCGCAGGGTTCAATTGAGACTCTGGTGTTTGTAGATTGATGAGGAACAGAGAGAAAGTGAATTTTGATTTTTTTGAATATTTATTTTATTCAATTTTCAGGAATGTCCTGCTAGCAAATAGTAACAATCCGCTAGTGAATTGATATTCAAGAAATAAAATTAATGTCCTATATATTCATATTCACATTAATATTAATATTAATATTAATATGTTAACTAATGAGACTTCTGGGAGTTCGAGAGGAAGAAAAAATAAATTAATAATAAGCAGAAATATGATTATCGAAAGTAATGGCATATTCCTGAAAATCAAAAATAATTTTTGTCTGTAAAAATGTTAGTAAATATTTCAGTGAAACGAACAGCCAAAGCATTTCATAAAGTTCAGGTGTAATTATATTGGCAACGAAATAGTCAATAACTGTGATTATTCGAAAGACAATTAGATTAGAGAGGTCGTCCCTCTTGTCCCTTGAATCACGTGAGATTTTTCCATTTATATTCACCAATAACACGAACGAGGAATCCCATTATTTCAAAATCACTTCTACGATTTTGCATGCTCTTCGTGCGGGTTTTCATTATTTATGAAGTTTGCTTTATAGTTTACATGAGAGCTCTAAAAAAATTGGATTTGCATTTCATCGTCACACGTCCAGATGGCTCGAAAATTTCTCTGAAAATTATGAATTCAATGCAAACTAATTTATTCCATGAGAGAAAATTCAATTTCCAGTTGGCAGTAAAACTATTCCTGATGAAACCAAAAGAACGACAACTGCAGATGCGTTTTCCCTGAATATCTACACCAGAAATTCATTCTCCTCGATCCAATACAATGTTCATCACATTTTTCGTTTAAATTTTAATCAGCTGAAGAAAGTAGAGGTGGATCACAATATAAAGATAAATTTTTTAACATTGAAAAGTAGCACAGAACAATAATTTAAAACTCAAAAGTAGAGATATTTACAGACCTTTCAGTATTACAGTATAATTCAGCTCAACTTGACAGTATGATCTTCACATAATTCCCCAAAAAATAAATCGCTGTGATTTATTTTCCCAAATTTACTTTTAGAAGGCCATAACCATAAAATTGATATTGAAAAGTGTCACCATTGACGAAAATCATCCTGCGAATGGTGCCTTAAAAAACCCCTGAACAAAAAGAATGGCTGAAGTATCTGGATATTCTCAATACCAAAGGGATAAAAACTCTCGAAGAATTCCCCCTAAAAATACCCTCCGCAATTCATCCCCTCGCATCTAACCCAATTCGTGTCACCCTGTATGTGGGACATTCTCCACCACCTGTGGCGAATTATCCGTGAATTATTTTCAAAGAATGGTATTCACTTCCTCTCATCAATAGCTCCATCATAACTCTCGCGATAAACGTCCGAGTGCTCCATAAAGCCGGAGCGCAAAATGATTAATTCCTTCCCATCACGACTGTCAGAAATGATCATCAAAGTAAATTAATAGTCCTTCCCCTGTTCGAGTTAAACCAACCACTAGTGGAAGATTTATATCTCAGTACGACAAAACTTCCCCCTCGATAATATTCCCTCATCTCGAATCAGTAAATACAAAACCACGAATATTTCATTATTTCAATGTTTCCATTATTCACAGCATTCTTTATTTTCACAGAATAACGTTCAATGATAACAGACGCGAGAGCACTCTCGATAATGAAAATACTGAATATCTGCGTTATCCTACAAACCCGAAACCACCTTTCTCGGTGGATGATACAGGGGATTCAAGGGGATGGGGATGAGTTCTCGTATTGTCTTAGCAGTACAATACTCCAATTATTTCCACCGAGAGATATTCAACCGCAGTTCACAAACAAAGTGTGAAGGATGCAGCTGACGTGGGCGAAAGAGCGACTCGAAAAAAAAAAAAAATCTTCACATGTAAATCTTACGGAAATTGACTTCTGCGAGAAGAAAAATAATTTCTCGAGAAGTACGTCTTTTGCATAAAAAAAAAATCGATATCCTGCACTGGCAGCAAAAAAATGAGGACGTGGTGTTTCTTAACACTATTTCCACCGACACTTCACGTAAACCTATTTCTACCGCAGCCGGTCAAATGACCGGTCTTTCACGACTTATATTTTTCAATATTAAATGCTGACCAATAGCCAGCTTAACAGTATAAAAATATATTTTCTTTCATTGAAGAGTACATAATATATCATACATATATATGAGGAAAAGTGGTAAAGTGTAAAGACGATTCACATACGTTGAATGTAGGAAATTCCAATTAAAAATTTGAAATCGGTCATTTGACCGGTCCTGGTAGAAATAGTGTTAATAGAAATGGAGACGCACTCCTTAAAAAAAAATTCTCAGTGTCGGGAAGAAAAAAAAAATGTAATGCCACTGCTTCCCATTCTCTTCCAAAAATCTGGCTGAAGAAAATGAACAAAACGTAATCGTGAAAAACTGTTCCGGCAAAAGTTGACTCGTTAGCACTTGGCTCCACACATAAATAACGAAAGTTTCTGGTGAAGCAAGTGCCTCGGGGAAAATAGAAACTCCTAAATGAGTTTGTTATGACGCATTAATACAGTGGAAGTGGCGGTATAATCGCCATAAAATTTACCTCACATTATCTTCATCAACAAAAAGTACAACGCCCCTTGCATTGCGCTTTGAGTTGAGTCGTTCAATTATACGATCAAAGTCCTCGTTGCGAGAATTTCTCAAGATCTTTTCACTCACGGCTATGCATATGCCATATTCTCCAGCGAGGCTGATGAAACTTCCGATACCCTGGAACAAAAATGAGGGATTTTAATATTTTTTATAAAATCACGATGAAAATATTGAAAGACAGGATCGCACGGATTTTATGGCAGATAATTTTCGCAGAACGAGCTCGTTGAAACTTCCTGAAGTTTGTTGACTGACGATGAGAAAAAAATTAAACGTGAATCAATTTCGATGTAATACGAACCGAGATAACTAAAAATTCTTAATTACATTGGAGATCATCATTTTGACAAATTTACCCAACGGAGAATAGAATGTAATCGAACTTTACTTGATTTTATTATTAATATGGCACGAAGAAGTGATGTACCTGTACTCTACGGGCTGAATCAGACTAAATACCGGTCACTAAACCAAACAAGTATCGTCATCTATTGACCAAGAACTCTCAGTCTTTCTCTCTACGAAGTCATTGTTTATGTTTATATTAACTCTCCGGCTCTCTCCACGTCAATTCCCTTTGTAACAATATTGTTTATTAAATTTGTTGTCAATAATAACCCATATAATCCAATATGATCATTTAATTTTTTGTAACTTTTGGGATTTAAATAAGACGATGATGTTTCAAGATTTTTTTTATTAAAAATCGTTCTCCTCCTGTACAGAATCCAGAGTATTTAACCTCCTCATTTTATTTCTTAAGGTGTGCCATACGGATCTCACCTAGAACGTACGTACAGTCTACAGAAGGCAATCGTGACTTGAGATTTTCCTATAGCTGGAGCGTGAGAATAAAAAATCCACAGCTGTATTTTATAGCCCTTATCTCAACACTGGGATCATTCTATCCACCGTTCAATCTTCGAAAGCGCACTATCGGGTTCTATAGTGCACATAAGGGATAAAATGCCTCGGGTTTGTCTTCATTCTGTGCTAGAGCACACGTGCTTTTACCGCTCCTCAAATGGTATTTTCTCATTTTCTTTTTTCTTGATTCCTCGTTCTTTGCTCACAATTGGCCTTGGCTCTTAAAACTAATTATCTGAAACGAGGGTGAGGATGTTTATCGATTGTTTCTTCAATGATTGACTGAAAAAAAACTATTTAATTCTATATTACGTTCACAAGCACGAAGCAAATTGATAATTATGTTTTTAATTAACTTCCTTTACGTCTCGGGTAGCGCTAGCCATGAACATTCATTTCATTTTCACCGATATGCAAAGCTCCTGCTCTCAAGAGGGGAAAATTTTCCGATTTAATTTGCCGACAAAAATAATTTTGTTGTGGAGTTTTGAAGTCTTTCTAGAGTTCCACACGGTGAGAAAAATTCTTGACGAATTACGCACCTGTTTCGAAATCTGCCAGTCAAACAATATTCGGGAAAAATTATGGAACAGTTACGCACTTAACGTATGGAAAATTCAGTGAAAAAATACGTAAGTGTTTCGAAATTTTTACTGAATATTGTTTTGACTGGGATATCACGAAAAAGCCTCGTAATTTTTTAATAATTTTTCTCTCTGTGAAAAAAAGATTTTGAATGGTTAAATATCATATACATTTTTTATGGTACGAGAGAAAATTCTCTAAATCCATGAATATCCGGAATTTCAAAAATTTTTAAAATTTTCATATTCTCAAATAAAAGAGAAAGATACACTGGGAAAAGATGTGCAATTAGAAGTTCATACAAAAATGATGATGTGAATTCCACGAAGGAGTCTTATTTCCCATATTTTCGATCACATTCTCAAGCGCTTAATGATCATCAATCCTAAACTTCTCGAAGGGATTCACAAGCACTACCAAACTTCCCCTAACATTTTCCGAGGTGATAAGAGGTCTGGGGCTGGGTTTCGAAGTTGAAGAATTCTTCGAAAATTGTCGTGTAAGCTTATAAAAGGGTGCGCAGATAAATTTCGCTGCTCGATACCCCTCCTCCCCCTTTTCTCAGCATCTAAATTATCCCTCTCTTCCAATCTCCGCCTCTGGCATGATCCCTCTCCCATTGTAGTCGAAAAACGAAATTTCAATTTCATGCCGTTAATATCAACCGATTCCCAAAACTTTCGTGATTCCTCTAGAGTTCAATTTGGATCTAATTTTCGCGTCACTTATCGCGTGCTGTACTCACTGCTTTCATTCAAACCGAGTTTTTTTTTAATAAAAAATATCATGTGGTTGATTTACAAAAAATTAAATAACATTGCTGATGAAACTGCATTTACCTACATGGAAAATGCCAAATTAATTATCTCAAGTGGCCAATTGTAATGGTGGACTGATTTTAGAGTTAATTTTTAGAACAACTTAAATATAAAAATTCAATAAAAAAATTACTAGCAAATAATGTTAACCATTTTTTTGAAATTGTGGCTCACGTGAGAATGATGCACGTCAGTTATTAACGGCAAACAAATATTATTTCCGTGATTTTAACGTCATAATTATTTCGAAATTCTATCCATAGCTTTTCCATTGTATTGCGTTATGCCTCGGGGGGAACAAAACAATTGATTTTTTGTTTGATGCTTCAGGAATGAGGTTTCATGGATATCGTTTGGCATTAAAATAATGCAGATATTATGAGGCAACGGAAAATTTCTATGCACGTGGGGAAATTATTTTATCTTTCCTGTATTTTAACTCCTCATGATAGTTATTTCTTTTCTCATATTGTTTCCGTATTTGCAGATCAATTTTCTAAAAATCAACTAAGGTCCCGTTGGTTTGGAATGCGCGATATTTGTTCATTTGTTTTTTCTTCTTCATGTACTTTGATCCTATCGATGGATACATGAGGCCAAGGTCGGCAGAGACATTATGAAGCGAATCGACGTCAGAATTCAACCTCCGGCACTGAAATAATATAATATTGCCCATCACATTTGTTTCTGACGATCTTATACTTGCAATTCCCGTTGAACAATTTATTTTACATTATTTTCAGAAGCATGTTTGATTGGTAGAATTATGTGTTGGTTTTAGTGTACCCGGTACGTCGATAAATATTTTTTTCGGCTAAAATTCCGTTTCAATTGCAATGAAACATTTCCAACATCACAATGGCACAATCAGTTTCCATCTCTCGATTTTTCTGCTCTTCAGAAAATCCTTTCATCCCATTTTCATTCGGAATAATCAAAAAACCCCTTTAACAATCACAATTATCAAAGAGAAATTGTGGATAAATATTGAATCAGGAAATCGAAACGCATGCGATTGAAATTTGTGTCAACAATTTTCCTCGCAATCACATCATCTCGACAATTCCCCCTATCGTTCGATGGTAATTCAACACTGAAACACGGTAACGCACTATGACAGTGATGCAATGATTATGCAATATGTATATTTGTGAGTAATTATAAATCAATAATCCTTACTTTCTCGCCATAATCACCCTCAACTGCCACCGTAGACACGTATTTCCAACCGAGTTGATGTACCACTTCAACCATTGCCTGGGCCTGGAAATTATCCGGCGGCACGACCCGACTGAAATACTCGAAGCGGCTCTTCTCCGAGAGCTCGGTGCTTGTAGAAGCATAGCTTAGTTGAGGTATCTGGAAAAAGAGTGGAAAATATCATGGGAAAGGAACAAAAAATGCCTGAGGATAATGGAGCCAGTGAAGTTGTTTTCAGAGCCCCTCCCCCCCGAGACGAGACACAAGTAAACAATTAAATCAACACAAGTGGTTGAAATATTTACCGGAGAGATGAATTTTCTTGAATTAAAAAGATTATTGTTAATTCGATCACACTTCCATAGATTCAACAGTGCAAAGACGTAAAAATATGTCATGTCAATATGAACACGGATGACTGACATTTCTTTATGAATACATAATTTTCCAGCCAAAAGTATTTACACCGATATCTCAAAATTATGTGCCTGTTCCGTAATCCCTCAGTCAAAACAATATTTCGTAAAAATTACAGAGCAGTTACGCACTTTTCCAGTAAATTTTCAAAAAAAAGTACATAACGTTCAATGAAAAACGCGCAACTATTCCATAATTTTGACTAAATATTATTTTTACCGGCAGATTACGGACCAGCCACGTAATTTCCAAGAATTTTTCTCTCCATACATCACGACGTCAAATAACACCCGAAAATAAGAAATTCCATTCAATTCTCTACTCCAACAAAATGAAACCCTAAATAACAAAATAATACCACTCAGTATTCCGGCTTAATTTCGTGAAATAGTCCCCATCCCGGGAAACTCCCCTATTATCCCCATCCCATAACTACCAACAATAAATCTCTCCAACTCCTGAAACAAAGGCTAATTCTTCTCAAATTAGAAACAAAAATGGAAACGATTCCCCATCGAAAAAAAATTACCGTAAACCCTCAAGTTGGGACACGGTACAAGGGGAAATAGCCAAGAACAACTGGAGATTCTTACAAATGAATGGTCAGTATCGAGGAGCCATTTGGAAGCACGGAAGGATGCGGATGGTGCTTAGTACCATAATACATGGCGCGAATGGGAACATAATACCTATAAGTGAGATAGTGGAGTCAGACCGCTGATAACAAGGGGGTGGATCGTCGGACGTGCAGGAGTAGGGGTGAAGGAGGATGAAGAGGGAGGACAGAGTGCCAAGGGTAGACTGCGTGCAGTACGAGGGTTTTGTATCTGACAGCAGGATCTATACTTCAGTTTCCTCGCTTCTCTAGCTTGTTCACGGGAAGCTAGATATCTCGATTTCCCGGTCCTGGGCTTTCTCACTCACTCTCTCCCTCTCTCTCGCCTTCCTTCCTCTCTCTTCCTCGATTCGTATATATGTCCTTATGCCTGTCCATACACTCGCTCGAAGTGAACACTAGAAATTGTCTCTATAGTTGTCTTCACAGTCTCTCGACCCCTCTCGCCAAATGTATTTTCATCTCGTCTCTTTCTCCCTGTGCAATTCCCCACGAGTGGAGACGTGCGTGAAATACCACGTTTGGAATTGCAACGTGTAGCAGCAACGGAATATCAACCGCAAGTTTTCATTTCTTTGCATGCTTTGTTCCGCGCGGACGGAAAATTAAATTCTGCCTGTAGGGCTTTGTTCCTTAATTCGATGGGAATGTATACGTTGCCCTTCGGTTGAAGCATTCGTTTGTTCTTTCAATAGGAAGAATAAAGTTTCCCTTTGGTTAATGGAAATTGTTCTGATGGAAGGGATTACAGTAATTGCATGTGATGTGGGGTAACTTCGGTGAAGAGATTCTGGAGAATTAATTGCAAAGTCGGGGTAAAAAAATCGATCTATTACCTGATGATCAATTCGTAAAAACAGATGTACTAATTTTACACTAAATTTGTAAATGTTTTTCATTGTGTACAAAATTTAATTTCAAGGGTGAGGTATAGGGTGAATTGAATGTTCAAGTTACTCAGATATTTGTTAGCATTTTTAATACTCTCCTTATCGAACGACTGTAATGGTGGGGCGCGTGGGGTGTTGCTCCGGCGGATACTGGAGATAAGCAGCGTTTCGCTGGGTTAGTACTTGGATGGGTGACCGTTTGGGAACACCCCGCGGTCGCTCAAAAAAATTATTGCGCGAAGGCATAAGTGTGGAGACCCAGTGTTATAGCTTGAGAGGGTTAGGGAAAAGGGTGCACTTGGGGAACCCTGCAGTATCGGCCGAGTATACGGTAGGGTTTTTCCAGGGTGTTTTCCACTCTGTCCCTGTGTAAATGCAGTACAGTTGGGGAAAAAGACGGTGCCTTGGCCTTCGAAGGGGAAGGGAAAGAAAATGCTAACCCTTTGAGTGCCGGAGGCCGATATATCGGCCCGCGCCTTGTAGCGCTTTACAATTGGCATTGCGGGAGAACTCTATCTCAAAATAAATTTTAGAATACGTTATCAATTATCTAATTTCATTACGAGAAAATCAAAATAAATAGTTTCTCGTTTTATTTCTTTGACGACAACATTTTCCTATTGCTTGGAGGTACCGAAATCTACCGTAAACACCGGTGGTCGCCACTCAGGCGATATTCGATCTGCAGCATTCATCGCTGTGGCGTTGGGCCCTTATCGGCACTTGTCGACAGCGCTTCATATAAACCAACTGTTTGAGGACCCTCCCGAAATAACGTTGCATTGCCGCAGCGATACGTAGGATCAGTCAGAAACATTTATACTTTTGTTTTTTCTAAAATTTTAATTGAATACAAAAAAAAACTAGTGTCGTTATTTTGTTCTGTATTTCATCCACAATATATGGTTTTTTGAATCATGTAAATATTGTTCCTCGTTTGGTTTTTATAAACATTCTCCCGAATCCTTGTAAAACTGAAAAATTCGACGGGTTTATCTCGCATAGGCACCTCCATTTAGCCCGGCACTAAAAGGGTTAAAAGGTGAGAGGGGGGGTATCCATCTGGACAGAAAAATAAAAAAAAAATACTCTGCGTATCTTGGCAAGAAATTCAACAACACACAATTGCCCCTTCAATGTGAAATGGCCCCGGTCCATAACGTCCGTACATGTTAAATGAGAAGTAAAAGATATGTCAAATGAGTGTTGAATATCCAGACTTTAAATCCCAGAGAAAAAAATATAAATCTCGTTCATCCATTCACTCGTTCGCTGCGCGACAAGAACGACCAGCGAGAAATCGGAAACAATTTTCAGTGAAAAATCCAGATATTCACCTCACGTTCACGAGACAATCAAACAAAGCTGCGTATGCTCCAATGTTGACGAATGTGAAGGCAAGAAAATGTTGCTCCGCCGTGTTACATACAAAATATACTCACAGAATGGATTTCTGTCTCGGAAGAATAGAATGGCCCTGAATTATGAAATAGCCTTGATAAATCGATCCAACAGAGAGAGCCGGCATATTTGTCTTCACCATCGGCAAAACAGTTTTATATAACAACCCGGAAAACAGAATAGGATAGAGTGGAAAACGGAGGGGAGGAAAATATAAAAGAATTGAAAGAGGTGTTGGTGGTGACTTCGTAAAAGGTATCCGGGTACGTTTCAGAGACAAACGAGATAAATCGAATGAGGGTTGGTTGCGTTATTTATCGTGATCGATACGAATATCGAGAGGCGTATAAGACCCAAGTGGGCGACATGATGTAGAGTGCAACTAGCCAAAAGCCTCTGTAACACATTTGCGCAGGTGCATCCCAAAATCCATTTCGTCTATCTACCGAAACCCACTTTTAACCTTCCAATACTCTGGCCTCTACCTCCCTTCTATCTGGCCCTCCAGTCTACTCCAACCAAATAGAACGTGAGATAAACTTTAACAAGTTCGACTTTTATAAATATCCTAATGAAGTTTTCCTCCAAGAAATGGATAAGAGAAATTGAAGGAGATAAATCATTTAACGGAGGAAGAAATGAGCGATCGTGATGCATTTAAACGACACCAATGAGTATCCAATGATTTAATCGACTTGTTCAATTAACCAGGCCATTCAATCGGAAAAAGCACTGGCTAATTAATTCACTGGTGCTAGCCAACTTTCATTGCTGTATCTCTTTGCTATTGACTTCATGTTTGCTCCAGGGGTTTATTGTTCTCCCATCCTTTGTTAGTGAGGTTTTCCGCAAGTTTTGGGTTTTAATGAATTGGAGATTTTATTGAAAGTGAGGTACTTCCCCTGGTTTTATGCAAAGTAATTGATTTTACTCGTTAACAGAGCGCGTTTTAAGGGGAAGATCGCTATCGTAATTGTGACATTGGGTTTTTTTATTTTTATTATTCTATTCGTTTGCCATCGAGTTCATGTTTGCTCCAGTGGTTTGTTCTGCTCCGCCCGATGCTATTGGAGCTTTTCTCAACTTTTCGTTTTCTGTAAAATGGGGGTTTTGTGGAAACTGTAGAATTTCTTCAGGTATTAGTTTTGCGTTAGCTTTTAACGCATTTTACTGCGAAAAATACACGAAGAGTCAATTTTTTTACAACAGACTTTTGGTTTTATAGACAGATATTGGCCTCATTCATCAATTTTAAGAGAATAAAAACGAAGCACAATAATAGTGAACATCGCAATCGTATGACACTGGTAATGACCAATTTCCATTGTCCTCCCCCTTCTTGATCGCCACCATGTTTGCGTCAGTGGTTTATTGTGCTCCACTCCTTCTCATTGAGGTTTTCTTCAGGTTTTGGGTTTCAATACACGAGGAATTTTCGGCGAACCTGGGGTATTACTCCTGCCTTTATGTGCGCTAATTGGCCTCGTTCAACACATTTACGCGGTCAATTTGCCATCATTAATCAAAGGCCGAGTCCAGTGGGGAGAAGAGAGAACAAAGGAACAGGAGAAAATAGAAAATTTGAAATCAGCTGAAGTCAGCGCGGCACTTTGGCCGACGCTTATCGATATTTGACACGTATTACTGGCTTTCCTGGGGGTTCGTGTCTGTGCAACGGTAACTTTGACAGGTTTGCTTGGAGTTGCAACAACGTCAAGTAAAATTTAGATTCCCTCTGACCCGTGAGACCAAAGTCTACTATTGAACTCGGACCAAGGAAGTTGCCGTTAGTGTTTCATGCATACCGATCACCTCAATCCTCCCGAAGTGTATGCACTGAGGGTATTTGAGGTATAATCTTCGCCAAATGACTGGTCATGTTGTAGATATAGTCGTATATTTTAGGGCTTCCACTGGGACATTTTTAGAATAAAATTTTAACGAGGAGATTCATTATGAGGTGGAATATCATCAAGTTGTCTGGACATTTTAAATGTTTTTTTTCTGGTGAAATACATGAAGTTCTGAAGCCGAATGCTGCGCTTCTATCGATCGAAATTCAGATAGCGGAATAATCCAACCAAATGTCCCTCGTGCTCCAGAATTGTAAAAAGTTTGGAAGTGCCAAGTTTTGCAATGAAATTTCAATCTGCAAAATGGCTGGCTACGTAACATGACTAGCGAAAAATTTTTCAAAATTTGAGAGCACGTGGGGTTTCAAGAATCTCGTATTTCCCAGAATTTTCACAATTTTCGTTTTCCTCTACAGATTCCATCCACCTTCATTTTTATCTCTTAAAATATCTCTACTAGGTATAGGTCACTTAAGCCCCCAATAACTATTCACCTACTAGGATTCGAAATTTGTGAACTGAATGGGCTCGTTCCCATCAGAAAGCACCTGAGATCCTCAATTGTTACTGATTCATCGATTGGACTCCTTCGTGGGGCATTTGTAATCACGAGCCAGGAGTCAATCAAGATTGAGCACGTCTCTCCAAAGGCTTTTGACGTTTCCCTCCGACCCACCAACCGAAAAATCCCTCTAAAACTCGGATGAATAATTTCAAAACTCAGCATTAGGTATTTCACTTACTTTGAAGAGTCTGAGAATGTTGGCCACCATTATGGATACTACGCTGAAAGATGCTCCAATGACTCCTGTCACAGATTTGTGGGGTGTGTACTGGGGTGGTCTACCGTCTTCACATCTGTACTCCGACATATCCTGAGGGACAAGACATAAAAACGTTGTTTTAGATGAGGGAGATAAAAATAGAGATGTTAAGCTTTTATGCCGGAGGGGTGGATTTTGCTCAGGCAAATAGAATTTATATGATTCAGATATAGATTGCATTGAGAAGATTTATTATCTTCTCCCATTCCAGAAATATCTATTGAAAGCAGCTCGACATCTACGAGCGTGTACTTTTTTTATATTTTCATAAATTTCCCTAAAACTTTCTTAATAAATCCCGCTGCCAATAATTTCGGTCTCTCCCAATTGTTCATAAGAATGAAGATGAAATCTGAAATATCAATTAACAAATGAATGAAAAAAAAAAAAATTCCATCAGGCATTTTCACCCACTCCAAGTGTGCGTTGGTACAGTCCGAAACCCGAATAAAATCCAATCCCCGTTGGCTATAAAAATCCCAAATATTCATCTGATTCGGAAAGCCATTGGATTTTTTTTTTCACTACCGGGAAAATAAAAAATAAAAGACGATGAATAAAATTTTTATCACGGAACTACATACACCAGTGGCTTTTGTGCACTGAGATAATTTCAACTATGTCTGGCATTCAGACTGGAGCCGCAGGTCAACCACAATCGCATCCAATTTCAGGGAGTATCTTTTAGCTTGACTCATCATTTACCGTGACCCAATGTAGTTCTCCATGCAGAATATGGAAAGATCTCTATTAATCTGTCGCCTGTTCTGCGGTGCAAAGCAGAATGAAAATGACTGCTACCAGAATTATGACGAATTTCAAAGATACCGAGACTGTACATTGTGATTAACTCTCGGAATCGACTCCGTCGCTAATTATCACAGATCAATGAATAATCGATTTTATGGCCTCGAAGCGGCAATTAGCCGGTTTAATCGCTAATCGACACTTTCAGTTCCCCGTAGAGGGGGCACGGGGGAGACGCGGGGCGAAATGCCATTGGGCAGAGACAGCCAAAGGGGTTTGATAGATAGTGATAGTAACCCCTGGCGAAGGGACAATATCGATCTTCAACCTCCTCACTCGGCATGAGCCTTGAATATTACCCGGTCTGAGGTGCACTGAGGGAGAGGGAGAGAGTAAAGCAAACCACTTGGCGATTTACTCTCGGTCAGAATTTATTTTCAATTCTCAACGCAAACCTTCGTACCAGGAAGATCATCCCGAGTGGCGAATCATTGAAAATGGCGTAGCAACGTTATAGACGGGGAAATAAATATTTCAGCGAAGGATTGAGGATCTTCTTCATAATATCTCGAAAATGCCTGTGTGGAAGGTATTTGGAAGGTTACGGAGAGAATTTTTTTCCGTCCGAGCATGAGAATTTTGCTTAAAAATTTCTCTTCTCGGATATCCGGAGAATATGTCCCCTATTGGATTACGAACAGGGATTGTTAAATAATATAAAAACGATTTGAGTATGCACTTTCTAATCTTTTATTTATCGCACGCATCTATGATGTCTCCACATCGAATCCCGGGAAAAATATCCCGAAGACAAATCGATATTTCGATGTCAAATGAAAATTTCCGAAAGCAAAAGATTTATTTTTATTAAATTATTCACCACATTCATAGTTTTTAGGAATATAAATCAATAATTTTTGTTTTATTTGGGGTGGGGGGGGGGCGTCACACCCCCCCATCGGGGCTCTGCCCCTCGATCCACGCCATTAGTACATAAAAAAAGGAACGGCAGGGGGGGGGGTGATATCCGTGACCAGTGGGATATTTTTTCCGTCATCCCTCTGTTTCTGTTTATTGACACTAATCTAAACATTTCAGTACTATTCCGAAAAAACTATAAAGTACTGACATGAACTGAAAAAAGTTGTAGGCATACGATTAATTTTTGTCCACACATACCAATATCCCCCACACACACACTCTCAATATCCCCCCCTCATTTATATTCAAACTACTAGATGAAGTTGGAGGATCATTAGTGAGTGGAATGCCGAGAGTGACTCACTCTGCGATTCACCTCCAATAATGTTAGTTTCTACATTTTGAAACGCTGTGGCTGTTGATTGAGCTAATAACGAAGATCTGAAGTAATTCCTCCACATCCTGGACGTATACTTAGGGGAGTCATTTTTAGTGCTCCAGGATTATGACGATATTTTGCAGATGATCAGAAGATTATTCCATTCCCTTTGACGGTGGAAAACTGACTTTGCAAGTAGACTCATCAGAACTCAATAGCGTGGGGAATTAGTGCGGATAGTGTGGGAAGAGAAATTACCGCAATGTAAATAATTTACAAAATGTTTTTCACGATTTTCTTACAAATTAAGTTGTTAACGACATTGAGGATATTTTATATTGGGATATGGGTACAAGTAGATAAATAAATGTAGCAACACAATCAATTACTTTAACTCTTTATTATTGGCACGAGGAAGGCACCACTGACCTAAAGGAACGTGTCCAGAGACTAAATTCTCATTATTTGAAAAACCTTTACTAAGGGACAAAACAAGAGAACGTTTATGACTCCAGAGGACAGAGTTTCCTTTAAATACCACATGTGGTAAGGATCACAACGCTCTCAAGTTCAGAGCACAACAGATCATAAATTAGTCCTTTTCTGGAAACTCTTTCAAACACGTCATAAACCTTAATGTCGAGTGATTTTTGAAGATAAACAGAAGATCTGTGCTCTAATTTTCCAACATTTTACGTCATCATAAGGACAATTAGTCATCTTCAGCATGACTCTAGATTGAGAGAATGGTTCCAGGGATCTGAATATTTAAATCATAAACTCCTGGAAAAACTGCAAAGGGGAAAAATCCATCATCCGATTAAACATATTGGCCCGCGTTATCTGGGTCAAATTCCAGGAATTCTCGATAAACCACATTCCCACTGAAATTCCAGGGTATTCCGTTATAAAAACAATACTCGGCTGGTAAAAAATTTTCTTCATTCAATTTTATTAACAGTGAGTAAAAATTCGAATAATCAAAGTGAACCGTGAAGGTTCGCTTGCATTGCTATTTGAATTCCATGAATTCTCTTGAATTTCATACACTTCTTCTAAAAATGATGATTTTTTCCTAATTATTCGTTTTTTATGGAACGTTTCATCTTTGCGGGGCAAAGTTTTCCGGATTGTCGTGAGAGGCCTTTGTCTTAGAGTCGTGAGGTGTCGGATACCTCTGGCGACGCAGAGCCAGATTTTCGTCTAAACAAATAACGAATGCAGCCTTGAGGATCTCCATGACAGGATGGAGATCGAGTCAGTTCGTCTAGCAACGAGGGCGAGTGCACATCAGAGCACATCCATATATTATTCAAATTATAACTATTCTTGATTTACCATAATTATTGTTAAAACACCTCAATACATTCCAAGGATAATTATATTCCCCCAAGACAAGTGTGCAACGAATTTATTTCGAATATTAACCTTTTTAGTGAAAGCTTTTACTACATCCTCTATTTTATAATTGCGTTCCCTTCCCGATAAACTGCAATTCAAGTACATCTCCGTACATGAAATTAAGTATCCGATCAAGTATCCTTCATTGAATCTCTTAATTCATATTTTACATTCAGTTCCCTCCGAAACTCTCACCGATTCGCAAAACGCAACTGCCTTCAGAAACTTAATTCCCATCTGCCATAAATTCGTGAAATATTCACAACGACGATAAAAGCCAGAATGAATAAGTTCCATCGGTTTAAGTCGATCGGTTCTAACTGATCATAATCTTCGATAAAATAAAATCACTCGAGTTTTGTCATCTCTGGTATAAATCCTCCCACATTTTCCCTTCGCCTTGAAAGTGAAGCTCATTGAATTACGCCGATTCTGGTTCCACATGGATACACTCAAAAATAACGCAATCCAGTTCGTTCTTTCTCGATCTATTGCGAATTGGTACCGAAAATTGGCAGAGAAGACGATAATGGGAGAAAATGATGGGCGGGTACTGAGGTTGTGCGGTTAGTCGCGTAAGATAAGCCCCCTCCCCTGCCTTTGAAGCTCGCGAAGCATTTGGAGGTACGGGAGTGCCCCATCTTTGGAGATTCTAGTCGATCGATCATATTTCCCAGCCGTCTGCCGCACGCCAAACCATACCCTTACCTCTGCCCCCTTTTAGTCACATCGTTTCTTTTCTTCCTTGAAAAAAAAAAAAAAAATTTATACACTTCACACATGCAACTCACACACAAGAAGCAGTTGCTATTATCAAGTTGTCATATTTTGCAGACACTCTTCATCGTATAGTAACCGAGGCGTTGCGTTGAGTAGAGGTAATATTTCGATGTCTGTCCCATTATGTATATTGTTAGGTATTTTATCGAATTCCAATTTACGTGACAGTTACGGGACTATTTTCAACACTGACGGTGAATTGGATTTTAAATTAAATTGCACGTGAAATTTCAAATTTTCCAATGATAAATACAGACTGATTTAATGGCAATGGTTTTTTTTACTGAAATTAACGAATGAAAAATATTGGAATTGATTTTGTGAAATGGTCGAAAATCGTTGTGGCTGTAAATTGAATTCCACATGAAATTCGAGATTTAATTTGAACATAAGAGTCAACTTTTTCGTTTGGTAATCGTTTTCTGTGATTTTATTTCTGTTTTCATGCCGTGCTTTAAAAAAGTGATCAATTGCTCGGTGGGAAAAGAACTACAACGGGATATTTTCCCAGGAACTGGGTATATGCTGAACATAAATTAATTCAGGCATGACGCAAAAGGCAGATGACATATGAATGCCTTTTTCATTGTGCACATTGTTAACCATTTTATTGAATTTCAATTTGCACGACCGTTACGTGACTATTCTCAACGTTCTAACTGTAACTTGCATTGGAAATTCAATTGTGCGTGGAATCCAGAATTTATAATTTCCGAAGTGTGAGTTATTCAATACAAAAAGAAAATTTTACAGCACAAAAATTGAGTTGGAATTGTTAAAATTCAGGTAAAGTTCATCGTGAATTTTTTAATTTGGCATTTATGTGAACAGTTATTATTTAACGTTTGAAGTAAATTGACAATTCCTCGAAATAAAAAACAACATAATTAAAATTTCGATTTTCTATTGACAATCAGTTCAATATATGATATCTCCAGGAGTGAATTTCCTGTTGTTGTGAATAAACAAACAAATAGGCCTCAATTTTCGCAAATAAATTGTCGGCTTATGATATGATTTGGAATTTAAATATTTATATTGATGATGAAAGCAATAATTCAAAATTTAAGAGTGATATTAATAATGAAAACTTCAAAATGTCAGAGTAATTCTGATTTACGGATGCAACCATCTTTGCTGAAACCCTTGTAACCGAATAAATATACCTAGAATCCCTCTGAATGGCCCATCCCTCCCCTGTTTATCCCACCATTATTCACACAGCGCCGACAAATCCACATGCGAGCACATACACCCCGCCATGATTGCGGTTTATCCGCCTATGGACTGAAGACTGTTCAAGTACAATTGAGGGGTCGAGTGTATCGAACTGAATTGAAGTGAAAATTTTAGTGACCTATTTCTATTAAACTCATCAATAAACTTCCTCACATCCACCGAAAAATCTTCGCAGATTGTCCACAAAGTATTCCACCGAGTTGTAAAATAAATGTAGAAGAACTACACCCATGTACCATTCAGTATAACCAATATCCTCGCGTAAGAACGAAACTTTCCTCACGACACTTGCTAACAACTGGGAAAAACCGTAGTGAGAAGTACGAGAGAAAGAAATTCAGAAATAATACCTCCAACAAACTCCCGAATAAAACTTTCTCCTTCACATCATAGACAACTGCATTAACTCGAGGGTACAATAATATTTATCGCGATAATAACAGTTGGAATGGTCGCATTTAGCTTTACGGCGAGAAAAAATATTTTTGTCGAGAATTCCGGAAACAAAATTCTCAAGATAAACCATAATTTTTCATTTTTGAATTTATTTCAGACATATTTTGATTTAAAATGAAAATTTCCGAAAAAAAGGATTTATTTTTATTAAATTATTCACCACATTCACAGTTTTTTTAATATAAATTATTGGAGTTTACATTTCGAATGTTTGTCAAAAATTAATTTTCGAATAGAATGAATGGATCTTTTTGTGATTGGTATTTCCTTTATTCTAGTATTTCCACTTGAAAGTAGAAAACATTTTTATGAGAATTAATTCTAGGAAGTTTGGGGGTGATGTGTATGCTCTGTTTTCTGAATGTATACAGATGTGCATGAGTGGGACCATTGTTGATGAGAGACATCAGGCCCAGGGTGTTGTATCCCTTCAGTCTATTAGTTAGTTCGTTTAAGGAAACGAAGCAGAGCGGTCGTGCGAGCTTTCCAACGTATAAAATAAAAGCGATAAAACGGAATTCACACGTTCGATTATTGAACCATTATCTCATTTCCAATATAAATAATTTTTGTTTTATTTGGCAACGTCATGGTCCCGGAAAAGTGATCAATTGTGGGGGCCTGCCCACGGACCCCGCCAGAGACGCTGCCCCCCTGGACCCTCCCTGTTGGTCTGCCTTAAAACCCCTCTGCGTTACTACATAAAAAAAGGGGAAGAGGGTTTCGCAGGTCCGAAGAGAGAAGGGCAACGGGGATAGTATTCGTGACTGGGGGGATAATTTTTCAGGGCATATTTTTCCTGAGGATATTTTTTCGAAGGATATTTTTTCCGCCACCCAAATTTTTCTTTCTATAATACGACACCGAATTATAATTTCACCCAACTCGTCTCGAATACCACATTTTTTCTCTCATCGTAGGTAGTAAAATTTGTTCTCATTCTCATTGGCCGTCTCATTTACCTGCAGTTCCTCCCTTCAATCCTCCATAAGTGCACAAATGAATGCGAACTCACTCGCTGGGAAAAGTGTGACGCAGTCGGCAGTCCAGACGCAACGTCTCTCGGTAAAAATTGTGAATAAACTAATCGGGTCAAAAGCGAGGGGAATAAAGAAAGTTGAGAGTCTACACAGTTGCTAAAGTGAAATTTACATTGGTACATCATTTGTACATTTCATTTTTCTCGAGATCAGTGTACATTTCTATGAATCAATATTTTCCAATACTCTCGTGTTACGTGCATGTGCAATATTCGTATTTTCGTCTATCAGGAGTTACATTCTCTCGAGTTTTAAAAGTCGGGAAGAATCCTGGTAGCTGATGGCCCGAAGCGGAATGACTGGGGTGAAAGGGGCTGGAGGTTAAACGAGTATATGTATTCGCTCGGGTTGAAATCGGGTAAGATGGATAGCTATAAAAGGGGATGTGAGCGGTGGTAGCGGATGATAAGTGGTTCAAGTGTCCATTATCAGGGGAATGGAAGCTTTTGAGATTGTCACTATCTTTGGTTATGCAAAGCTGATTTTTGGTGGGTGATGCAAGCCAAAAAACTCATGAATTTGATACGAATTTCACGGAGAAGTTGGATTATTGGAACGTGAAGGGTAGGATAACCGTTTGGATATTTTGGTTGCCTGATTTCAAAAGACAGGTCATCGACCGATTATCTAGGGCTTGCCACATCAGGACCTTACTTAGAATGTTACACACTGTCAAGCTTGGGCCGCATCAGGTTCTGGGCCTGATGAGGCAATCTTCGAAGATCCCATTCCAGCAAATATAAACTCGGCTTATGCAACAAATTAATAATCACTTGAATTATTTGATTAACTTGATTAATTAATTAATTTGATTAATTGAATATTTGATTGAATAATTCTTTCATTATTGATTTCTAACGATATATATACCATTACTGACTATTCCAACGGTTCACAAACGCGAATTAACAAGAAAAAAAAGAAAAAATTGGTGTCCGCGGACTTCCCAAGGTCATGTCCCGGGTCACCCCCATTCAGTTGCTTTTCCATATGTCTGGTGTCGTACACTGCAATTGTACTCAAGTACTCGAAGTCGTATGGAGAATATAAGCTGATGAATGCTCATTCTCATATTTCGAAAAATATATTATTGCATCATCAGCTTCACCAAAGCTAATTCTTTCATAATTTAATTAATAATAATTCATAATCTATTATTTGAATAATTATTATTATCAATAACAATTAAATAATTAGTATTATATTAAAAAATGTAATGATAATAATAATTATTATTCTACCTTGACATCCGGCATGCCATACTTCCGCCATACCAAGGCCTGATGTGCAAAGCCAATGGTATGCCTTGCTCAGCGGATTCCATAGGGCCCCCATCTGGGCCTGATCAAGTACACCAATCTGGGCCTGATGTGATAGCACGTTCACCTTACAAAATTTATAATGGGGTAGTTGATCCAAAATTCTTGACGAAAAAAAAATGATTCATTGAAACTTTCTGACGATCAAACACAACATTTCTTACGAAATGTGCAAAATTTCCGTATATTCTTCTGTTGATCTTCATCACCTGACTCTTAAATTCCGCCCTTTTCCCTGCATAACAGTATATGCTTCACTCAAATACTTTTGCACGATTCGATGTCTCCCGCTTTTCAAATAACAGCGTTCATAAGCATCGAGTGTTTATTCACTGCATTCATCCGACATTTTTCGAAGAATAACTCGATCTATATATGAAAGAACCCGGAGAGTGAAAATCCAACGGAACTCGGGGAGCATCAGAAAGCAGGCCAAGTTCGTATGCTCAGCGAAACGTGCATACTGCCAATGCTTGGAGAGGGATGCTGGCATTTTGGTGCTTGCTTCGACCGCTCTCGCCACTCGTTTCTGTCATGCCCGAATAATATTGCCGAGTTTGAGAATTTGTGTTTAGCACAGCATGCCACCGTTCAAAAAGCTCATATAAATATTTATTGAATGACATAAGAAGAAAAAAAAGAGTTGTCTCCTAATGTTGAAAAGAGCAAAAATAATACGATCACATTACAGACCTATATAAGTCTATATCAATACTATGAGGTCATTGTGTCCTGGAGAGACTGTCTGCGTGGTCTTACGACGAAAACTCCAGTTTATGTTTATTAAATAATATAAAGAAATCTTGGTATTTGTTAAAAGAAAGAAACCATGATGACGTTGCTTTGGTTTTTGGGATTTCAAGATCGTTTGTCAGTTCGTCGACTGCTCTCGAAGTGTGAACACATAATCATAGAAATAAAACTGCTCTTACTTATATTGTCTATTTTTTCATTAACCTGGCTTCCAATTATTATTGGAATATGGGTGTAAATGAACAAATGTTTAAGAGACACAGTGAAAATACTTTTAGAATATTCTTTATTAGCACGAGGAAGGCACGTCTTAGGTAGAAGACCGTTGTCCAGAGACTGAAAACTATATCAAAGGAAAAACGCTCTCAGGGAAAAGAAAAACAGTTTTATGACTCGAAGGAACACAGTCCGTTGTTGAAATTTCAGCATGTGTTTAGGATTAAACCGTCTCGAAAGCGGAGTACAACCGATCGTAAATTAGTCCCTTAGTAGAGCTGTTTCCCAGAAAGTAAAAGAAGTGTCGAGTGATTTTTGTAGGACAATGAAAGAACTGTACTCAAATATTCCAACAATTATTAAAATCTAATACCTAAGCATCACTAAGTGAAGCTGTAGGCTATGCTGTACCTCGCAATTGCATACCAGCACTCGAAGTATTATAATTAATTTATTGATCCACGCTAACCATCGACTTCAATTTTCCAAATATTTTATTTGAATCAAACACTGAATTTCTTCAAAATGGCCGCAATTTGATTTCCCCAATTTTCCCTTCTGCAAAAATTAAATTACTCGAGTAATTCGAATTCCTATCACACGTTGTTTATTTTTCGATTGACGTCATAAGAAAAGACCGAATTTTTTATCAACCATATAGGCAGCTGTTTACCACATTTGGATGAGGGATGACAGGGGAACAGAAGTCGAGGAGACAAGCCGACGTAGATTCAGTGTACGTGATCACGATGGCTCAAGGGACGTGTTTCGAATTGTCCATAAGGACATGGAATTACGAGTGGTAGGTGGGAGGTAAATTTCAAGTTTCTCGTCTGGATTCTCTGGCACAGTGGATCCGAGACTCCCTTCGAGTCTAGACATAACAGTCGATAAAATGACGGACACTCCCCTTGTTTCACAGTAGTTCGAGCCAGATATAGTCAGACACCAGTGGAAAATAACTTTGTATTTTTAATCTTCCCTATTTTTGTATTCTATTTGAAGACACTCTTATTCCTGAATTCGTCGGAAACTTTGTGGAATTATACATTTCCTAGTGGTCGTGGGGGTGGGATGGGAAGGGGCGGGGAGAGGGGGTGTAAAGAGATGAAAAGGAAAATGCAGACAAGCGGGTCATGGTACATTCAGTTCTCCGTACAGTGAAAATTACTCCAGGAAATTTCATGGAAATATTGTCCTACGTCTACTTTCCTTTTAGGTGAAATTGTGTAGATTGTTTATTTATAAATTTTGTCAAATTTTTCCGTTATTTTTCGATTTTGTCGTAAACACCGGTGGATAGCCATTTTTGGGGGCTGTTTTGTTTGTATTTGTTCCATTAGTAATATTTTTTGTAATCCAGAAGAGAGTTATGAATGTAATTTTGGGGGTGGGAGGACGCCGAGGGCTTTTGTGTGGAGTTTTTTTCGAACATATTGTCCAGGGGTTTTGTCCGGGAGGAGCTGTTGCCACTACCCAAAATAAAAGAATTATGTGAAAAAAAGTCGTATCAGCGGTGCCCACAACCTTGTACACTGACCGCAGGACATATTCGGCGACGCGGGGGTGAGAAAAGAGCTCAGATCCTCATATCAACGTGCCCGGTACGTCGCCATGACAGTAACGGTCATCCTGTTGTGTCCGGGCAATATTTTATCAAGGGTAGATTTTTACTAGGGATTATGGATCGTTCAAAAAGCAATAACTATGCAATAACTATGCAATAACTATGCAATAACTATGCTGTAAACATCAAGTCTTTCTTCGCTCCACTCATCGAACAATAATATCGCAGGTTATTTTCAATCTCTGTTATTTTTGTATTCCCTTTGAAAATCCACTTATTGTTGAAGTGAATGTCGGTAACTTTGTGGAATTGTGAATTTTCCGACGATTACAGGAGAGTGGTACGAGAAAATGGAAACAGTGGAAAAAATGAGAGAGATGGAGGGAAGAAAATAAAAAAGTCAAGAGGGTTATGGTGAATCCAGTTCTCGTTATGGTGACTTGATACGAAGGAAAATAGGATACCGCGGAGTTCAACCTCACGGACAATCATACGATACACTATCGCTTTCTCTATTCTTTTCAATTTTCCAGTGTACGGTCCACGACAAGGGAAGGGGACAGATCTTTACAATCGTCGTTGGTAACCGAGTCTCTGTATTATATCGACTTCGGGAACAAAAATATCCTCTTCCCATTCACGTTATTGCACTCATGAATATTTTATCATTCTCGTGAGCGAGGAGAGCAAATACCCGTATTGAGAATATTGTTTTTCAAATTGAAAATATTGTTCTTAATCGGAATGATTTTTATGGTTCAGAGATTTTTCCTGCATGACTTTTTCACAAATCTTTCCTCGTCTGACATGTAAACCGAGATTTGGATTTTGCATTATACTTAAATTGTTTATCGTCGCAAAAAATATCGGGCACTTTTTAATTTCTGGAAAAAGGTCACTGATTCTAATTTAACAAAATAAATTTCTTACTGAAATTCGCAAGAATATCAAACGTTTAATTGAAAATAAAAAATTGTGGTAAAAGATGAATGTTTTTCTTGCTACGTAATTATTTGCAGACAAGACATAAAAACGCTGGGCTACCGATAAAAGTGTGCAACAAACATGCCTTTTACGGCGAATAATATCAGGGAATTTTTACGGCGCTATATTCCATAATTTTTATTTCTCTCTTCTCATAATTTTTCGCTGATTTTTTTTTCCTCTGTGTGTTCAACAACATCAAATCCACTCCCTCTTCCATTATTTGCACTACCACCCGCACGTTAACTCAACTCTCCTCAATGTTATTCGAATCCATCCAACTTCTTGCCAGTTCCGTCCAAAATATAAACTCAACAACACCCATCAAACCGCCGAACCAAAAAATGCATAAACAAATAAGGACGACGGCTCCAGTCTTATCTCACCGAACGACGTGTGCATGCGTTTATAACCACTTCAAAAAAAGATGAAATCCAAGTAGGGAAATGCTCACGCGTGGAATCTCCGTTGAGTGCATTCTGGCAAATCGCCCAGTTTCCATCGTTATTTGCCACTCGTTCATACATATGAACTCTTGGCAGAACCCTATTGCCCCTCCCCCACCCCCTCAACCCCTATTCCGCACACTCCCACTTTTTTCATCTGCCCTCAAAACCCCTGTGGGAGTAAAACTCATCGGACACACCGCAGAGGGTCTGCGTAATTTTCAAGTGCTTATCACTCCGCCCATGATAAATCTCCAAGTTTCTCGCCTTTCGCTTCATCAAAAAAAAATCATGATTCCTCTCTGGAATAAATATTTACGCAGAACACGAAGCTGTGGTGTGTAGGCGTAATCCTGCACAATTCCCACTGCATCAGTTACTAAAAGTATGTTAATGAGCACCATGTGGCTGTTTAACACCTGAAGGAGTTTATAATCCTGATTTATTAGCTTTGCCTTCACCACGTGCCAGTTCGAGGAAGGGAAAGTTTTAACTTTGAAGGAAATTCGTCTAATTTGCAGACAAAAAAGTCTTCATTAGTTGTGGATGCAGTGACATTTTGCAGTGACGCAAATCCTCAGTTCTCACATGTTGTGATGAAAAATAATGTGCGACACTTGTGGGAAAAGTGTTCTACACTATTTCATTTCTCATGTCAAAACGTACAATTCCAGTTTCCGAAAAATGTCTCTTAATGTGAGCGCTTTGAGGTATCGAAATGGAATTATCAGTGTAGTACATACTTTTATAGATAGGATAATATTCGAATAAATTCGTTGTACACTTGTCTTGGATGAATGTAATTGGCCTTGAAATGTAGTGAGGTGTTTCAACAATAATGTAAGAAATGAATATCTCCCACTATTTAATTATACGACACGATCTTTACTCAGTTCTTAACATATGCGTTCTTTAATATCCAGAACTCCACAAAGTGATTACTACATTATATTTAATTAAACCCAATGAAACATATTCGATATAATCAATCATCAACTAACACTATAATTCGGACTGAAAGGATTATTACTAAACTTAGCCGTTCCCAAAAATTAAGAATAGTTTCCTGCAAATCCAACCCCTCCAAAACGTAGGAAAACACCACTACGAGTAGACCTGAGCAAAAAAGATCACAGAAGCACAGAAATTGAAAATTATTTAATGATCAGTACCCGGAGTAGCTTGAATTCATCATAAAAAAATATCATAATAAAAACCATCATGAGATGATGGTAATCCGATCGTTCGACTTTGAGTTTCTATAATGAAGCTTCAGGATGCTCATCGCAAAGGGGAAAAAAATCAAGCCAACTCCACCCCCTCCAATGTCAACTGTCTTTCACCTTTTGAAAGTCTTCATTGCAATGCCATTGGAAGGATCAATCGATATTCTTTGAAAAGCCTTTTAACTTATGAAATCCCCTCTTTCGCGGATAATATAGATGTCTATAGTTATTATCATCAGACTCCGGGGATCTATAGATATTTGGATATGTGGAAGGAGGTGGGGTGAGGGAGGAGGAGGAGCAGGGGGGGGGGCTTTTTGCATGAGACGATTGTTCCACAAGTTGAATTCAATTAAGGCGAGAAACCTCTTACCCATCCGTGAAAAGAGGAGCTCGTGGTTTCTCACTCACTCTACTTCCCTTATCAAACTCCCACTCCGTACAATTTCTACCCCGTTCCATTCTCCCACTCTCACCTCCAAATCTCCCAGTAAATTCCATTGGAAACAAAGGAAGGAGATCTGCAATTACACGATCTGCTGGAGCGCTATCTCAGAATATCCTCCACTCGGCATTTGCATTGACTGGGGGGGTTGGAAGGTAGGGGGATGGTGGGGGGGGGAGTCTATTTCGTCTCTGAATCAGGTGCCTCTTCATTAGTTTCATTAAATAAGGGAGTTTAAAATTTTATCTGTTCTCACGTTTTCTCTACGATTTGGTTATCATCTTCGTTATATTTTACTGAATGTGATGAGAAGGAAAACAGAAGGGGAGACGTCCTCTGGGGGATGGTTCAAAGCGCAAATGAGATGGGCCCGGGGTTTCCATTAACACGTCATTCACCGGCCTACCTGCAACACGTTAACGATCTCAACCTGTCTTTTAGGATCTAACGATGTAGTCACGGGATATTGTTTTTCTTAGGATGGTGCAGTGGATGGGAAAGAATACGGAAAGTTTTTAGTGGATTGGGGTGGGTTTAGGTAACTGGAAACTTTGTTGTAATGAAGTGAATTTTTAAATGGTTTTAACATTATTTCTTTGCATGTTCACTGGTCAGAAGCGAAGGAATTTAATCAAGATGAGATTTCACATTCATGAAGAGAAAAATTATTTAAATATTACGTGCCTGTTCTTTAATATGCCAGTTAAAATGGGAGTCAGTAAAAATTATGGAACAGTTACGCATTTTTTTATTGAACCTTCCATAGTTTTTCTGGAATGTTTTCAACATTTTCCTGAAGATTCACTGAAAAAGTGCGTAACTGTTCCGTAATTTTTACCGAATATTGTTTTGACTGGCAGATTACGGAATGGGCACGAAATTTTTCAAGGATTTTCCTCTCCGTGTGGAGCAGTCAGTTATGAATATTTTTTTTTTTATTACTTCGTATGATTTGAATCCTCCGGAATTAGCGAAAATAATGAGACGGTGAATTCGGAGAATAATTTGAGATGAGGTTTACAGAGAGAACATTTTTTAATTTCTTCATTTTGTTCCCTATTCCTCATTAAAATAAAAGGTCTAAGTAAAGACTTCAAGGGCGTATTTTCGAGTCGGCAACAGCAGAAGGAAAAGGATGTGTCGGCTGTTTAATTCCCCGAAAAGGACTAAATCCTCATCCCTCCCGCTTTGACCCGTGCAGGTTAATTCGGGAAGGTACCGAGGGTGGGGCAAGACATCACCATGGCGTCATTGTCACCCCCCGTCGTCAGGGGTGGGCCAACAAGTTATCAAGTTCTCATACAAGAAAAGCTATTACTGAATTAACAATTGTATTCAACATTATGAATATTCTGAATTCGCGAATTTCCACGGTATGCGGAAAACATTGTGAATTATGTTTTCATGCCTGGTATTAAAACTTTTCGGTGAAAATTAAGCTCCCCAATAAGTCTCCCAGGGCTTTGCAAGTTTTGGGGGAGGGGAATTGCGACAATACTGTCAGATTTATCAAGCTAGATAAAGTTATAATGGTAGCCATCTTTTCACTTCTGAACATTATACTTCATTAGCCAGGTTTCAGTACTCGGTAAATTAGCCGCACAAAGGAACGCCTGAATGTTCCTAAAATTTAGAATTTTCCGTTACTGTCAGTGTCGAAATATTTTTTTTATCACTGGTACTACGTTCACCCCATGTCGAAAAGTACCTTTTTGTTTACTTGTAAACAAAAAGTAAAAAATTGTAAACGACAAGACTTTTCATTTACTTATAAACGAAAAGTAAAAAATTGTAAACGAAAATACTTTTCATTCACTTATAAATGAAAAGTAAAAAATTGTAAACAAAAAGCAAAAAATTGTAAACGAAAAGATTTTTCGTTGACTGGTAAACGTAAAAATGACAGTTCGCCACTCCCTGAATGTAACATCACTAACAAAAAGTATAGTTCAGATACACGTGGGACGGGGTGTTTTAACTCGTGTGATTGGCATCCCTCGGCTTCGCGTCGGACCGCCAACTTCACACTCGTTACCATCTCCTCGCACTTGTATCGAAATATACTATTTCGAATCTTCAGAAAAATTATTCCAGCTCTGCATTATTGGGTCAACGATTTATCGGATGCATTCCCCATTGCCTACATAGGTTATCAAATTTATTTTAACATAGAGAAATACTCTAGTATCACAAGCAAGTTTCTAGCACAAGCAACGGACCATAAGAAAAAAGGTGCCAATTATTTTTAATTATACTATAGACAATCTCCACACCCTGGGTACAAGCAATGTAATTTACCCAGAGAATCTATTGTCAGTGTCAATCGTATTAGAGCAAACCATTACCATCTACGAGGTAATGTTTAATTAATTTGTTTCTTTGGATTCCAAATCCGATGAACCAAATCCATCGATTATTGCCGACGTTGGACTTCTTCATGAGAAATGTTGCATCAGACTTTGAATTTTTATGATGCCATGAAAATTTTACTACACCGCATAGTAATTTTTCTCAGCCTTGCAAGTTGCGCTGGAATTCCAAGACAGCACAGTAATTTTTATCGAAATGACACTCTAAAAATCGTCAGATTTTTCTCTCCGTATATTAGTCATGAGATGGCTCGACGAGAGCTATTCATACTCCCGGCTTGGGATTCCCAAGTACCATCGATCCTTCGTGGACAGCGAATCTTTCACCTCCGAAGCTGATTGGCGTCTTTCAACGACTCTCAAGCCCTCGCATGGCATTGCATGCCCCTTCACCATAGGTTGCCTTGTTTACTCCAGGGTGACTCAAGTAGCACGTCGTGTAAGCATCGAGTGTGTACCCTGGGTTTGTGGACCACTGTACCATACATCGCTCCATTGGAACTTGAAAATCAATGGTATCGATATTGTACACATTGTTTACCCGAGAAACAAATAATTTCACCCCATTCAATGAGACGATTCTCCTAATTGATGAAGCTTGAGAGTAACTTCTATTTCCCTTATGCTGCACTTTGTCCGACTCAATTTCCCTTTTCAATATTTGCACAGCATCAGGAGTGAGGGAATTCTCAGTAATTGTATAATGCACTTACGAACATCTTCAGACTGGAGATTCTTCTTACGTTTACCTAGCTGGAGGGGGATTCATTAGAAATCCGCGGACCCTTTCACTTTTAATTGGATAGTTTTACCGAGAAATCAGTGGCTAACCGACAGTCACAACTGTAATTGAGTTTTTTCGTGGGATTTCTTTCTACTGCAGACGGTGGCCTTTGGAGATCGATGTTTTTTCGTTGAAATATGGAGGGATAATCTCCAGAATTGAGGGTCGCAGCAGCACTGGATCCAAACGATAAAGACAACTCGTGAAATGAAGAGGGATTAATCAGTGGTGATAACACCTATTGTTTACAGCACTTCATGGAAAAAATTCTATTACCATATTATCCAAACTACACTTAGGTTTTCATTTATCACTGATCTTATAGTTTTGTGATAACTACTAAACTGAATCTACCATAGATCTCCTGTCTCATAGCGCTCTATTCCGGCGAATTTGATATATTTCCATGGAAAAAGAATTTTCCCCGGAAAAAGTCGGACAAAAAGCTCGAAAATGGTCGTCTGATGGCCTAATAATTTATTATGAAAGATCGTTTGTGAACGAACAGCCGATTTTTCACCCTCCAACGCCAAAGGAAAAAGTGAAAGAGGGTTTTTAATGTAACACGCCTTCCATTCCGATAGAAAGCTCCACCGTCACATGGGATGAAGAAAGGCCACGGGAACATATGCGAGGATAAAGGCCCGGCTCTTCTGTCCTTTCCCAGCTTTCGTCAGCCATCAACCGCTGGATCTCGAGCCCCGAATGACGAGGGATTTTACAACTTACCTGATTCATATAGGACCTCACGAACTCCATACTCTGATCGAGGGCATATGTGTCACTGCTGCATGAGTCGAGGATCAATGCGCCAATTGTTGTATTCGGCAATAATTCCACGTTTTTGTTCAACTCGTCCAGGGCAAAGAGCATGGCCTCTAGACGTTGCACTCCCTTCTCCTCTTTCACAGCCCCACAAGGAGATTCGCCACTCATGCCAGCGACCTGAATGTTACAAGTGAAAGGAAACATTTATCAAATACTCGCTTTGTCAATTGACGGTACAAAAAATATCTAGTTTCGAGTAATATGAAATACTGGTACTGAATTTCAGTGGAATTTGAAAAATTTCAGGTCAACCCTTTGAGAATTTATATCAAGGGTCAGCTTCACTCAAATTTCACAGCATTCTGTTGTTGATTTTAAAAAATGCAATCTAGTGACAAAATGACAGGAAGTGTAAATTTTAAATCCTTTGTTCATTGAAATTTGATGAACAATAGTAAAATTCAGATGAATGTAGTATCATATTTTCAATGATTGAATTCGCAAAGAAATTTTCTTATTCTGGTGAAAAGTTTTTATTCAAATTTCAAATCAGGAGAACTATTTATGAGAAGCGACAAAGCATAACAAATAATTCTCTTTAATTATAAAGCCATTCCATCTGGATAAATAATAGCTCAATGCAACGTACTTATAACGGTACTTTAGATCACTGTAGTGAGCCCATTCGTCACGATAAAAATTAATTATTCCGGCTGTCATTTGTACGAACAACGCTCGGCCGTTTCCAGGCACTCAGAAAAAGATTGCATATCCCGTCCCTTGTATATTCCCTCCAAACAAACAACTTGCTCCCATTGTTATGTGTAACAAAGTTTCTGCTAATATCCAACCCCACAACTTTTATCGACAATTGAAAAAAAAAAACTGTACGTCCACACAATTCTCTCGTTTACGTACATGCACTTGAGAAGGTTTAGCAAACAGTTCCATAAATTCAAAGTTTAACTTGTGAAACATCGAGGGAACATATTTACATGCTCTCGGAGAAAGCATAAAAGTGATACGTAGAAGGAAGAATATTGGTACGAAGCTCATCCTGACCTGTTCATGCATTGGGAATATTCCACCGAAGATGACATCACCGTCGATGCGTATGAGTTTCGAGGTGTCTTCCTCAATGTGCTCATCGGACTCTTTGTAGCAATCAGAGAATCGCAGGCAGATACAGAGGTAGATCCATAACAGGACTTTGCGGGCTCGGATGGAACTCATTGATGCTGGACGATCACAATGCATCGCCATTTTTACTGCAATAATTTATAAAATAATAAAATTATGGATTTATTCAACTAAAAGGTAATAAATTTTCCAAACTCATGACTATCGAATAAAGTGAATATTTTCAATATTTTCCTGGACTTGCTCTCGCTAAGTGGCTTAATTTTACGTGAACTCAATATAATTTCCATGGAAAACTGTATTAACATGAGTTTTGCGGTTTTTTTCACCCAACTTCAATGGGCTACACGTGAGTTTTGAATATTCAAACTTTTTAATCCTATAATCTTCGCAACATGTGAATATTACCCCGGATTAATAATCCCTTGAAGGTGTAAAACAAAAAAAACTTCCCTTTGAACTCTTTCCCTTTCTCCCGGATTTTTCCGCCTCATTAATTCCAATGGAGTCTGTCATGTTGTTCTGTCATAAAAACGCATACAGAGGATGTAGGAAAGTAGGGACAAGGCAGCAGATGTGCATTTCCTGGAGACTTCCCTAACCAACGAGCCGGAATTTTCTAGTGGCCTTACAAAAATTATACTCACTATAATCAAGGCAAATGTAATTTTACCAACCAGAGGTAAATTTGTATTTATGAAAGCCCGGGGAAAACTGGAGAAAAGCACTTTTGAGTATTCTCCGTGTAATTAGCCATCCGTCAGATTAATTCCAGTTTTCTGCACAATCTCAACTTTTTCCTTGAACATTGCGCTCCCTTCCACTACCATTTTCAAATGTATGATTTTCAACCCCTTGACATGCAAAATTTACACCGGATTTAACCGAGTGAGAGTGAACACGGAATACATGGGGTTAAAAGATGTCAAAGTGGTTTACAACCAGTGCTATACAAACACCGGTGCCACTGTGATTAACCTCAGACCATTCCAGGGCACTGAAGCCTCTGTCGTCACGTGTTCTGTGATTTCCAATTCTGAATTTCATGGGGAGCAATATTCGTAATGGGACATTAGCAAATATGTAATGTATAATTTTGATGGAAAGTTTACGATTCCGGACGCGGAATGAAAATTCAGCTAAAAATTAGTCAAGTAGAAGGGTAATGGTAGGACGAAGGGCTGTTCGTCCAGGGTGAGAGGTCTGACCCAAAGACAAGGCCCTTTTGTCTATTGAGTTGTCCACGTGTTGAGTTGTTTAGGTCATAAACGGCCGAAGTGTTTACCGTATTTCTCGGTGACGTTTACAATGGGTCACTTGTTCGAGCTAATGTCAAAATGTTGCCCACATAATAAAAAAATTTAATGTGAAATTCTGGAAAAATTTATTGAAATTTCAATCTTAAGTAAGAAATCAAATTTATTAACATTGTTTTTCTTTTTGGGAATTTTGCATATTTAGACTTTCACTTCCGACCGGTGGGTAGAACCCTTTTCCCTTTTTTCCAGCTGTTTCACATTTTTTCGTTGGAGAATGGGCCGGGGACCGGCGAAGTTCCAAGAAATGCACAAGAGTTTTGCAAATATTAGCGTCCCTTCGTAGTCTAATTTCTGAAATACCATGGGTGACTAATTTTTGAACTAACTGTCAGTTCGTCCCTAGATATTAGCCATCAGGTGGGCAACTTTTGGTCTCCTGTGGGACTTAAAAATATATACTTTGTTATGTGTATGGATGGATGAGCATTGTTTATGTCACATGAAACTATTATTTAATTATGTGTTGTAGAGTTAGTTCCCCATTAAAAATTTTATTTTTCAGTCACGATTTTTTTGAAACGCGAATCGGAGCGAATGTCGTCTCAAGCTCGCGGCTGATCATATCGTTGATCGAAAGCCAACTGATGTGGCAAACAGTCTTGGTCGGTCTTGGCAAGACTTCGGAGCAGAATAATTGACGGAGACACTTGTTTTTATAAAATATATTTCATTGAAAAAGAGCTTGTCAGATGGATTTCGAAAGATACTTAATCACGATGAGTTGCCTTTCTTTGAAATTTAGGGTGATTTCTCGTCGTCTGTTCTGCGTCACCGCCGACAACTTTTAATCCATCAAAGGAGAAGAATTGTGTTCTTCGTTCTAAGAACTCTGTACACACAGAGAAAGACAATTAACAAAAAAAAAATGACTGAAGACGTCAAGTAATCGTGGAGCGGAGTCCATTTTCAGAATTTTCGCACGACGAATCGTATTTTTTTTCCATTGGCCCAGAAAATTTTGCTGAACATGGGTTTTTTTTCTGCTAAACGTAATAATGCATAGAATAAATCCAATAACGTGGGGGAAAATATTCAATGGAAATTGCGTATCTTTTCTGTTATTCGGAAGTAAAAATGAGGTCGGCGAAATTTTGCCACGACATTCCCCAATTTTTACCTCGGGCGACTGTAAAAAAATACGATACTGTCACGTAAATTCACCAACTCCCTTCCGTAAATGGTGAGTGAACGATGGTTCTGTAATTTTTTAGGGAATATCTCTCTCCCGGAACCCGTAGAATTTTTCCGTAGTGAAGAAGGATTTTGTACTGAACGAATCGTGAAATATCCGCTGTAAATAGGTATTTTGGTATTGATTTGCATTTCGCTATCGTTTCTCAGAAAATTCGAGAATCTTTCTAAAGTAACCTTTCTCTCTGCGAAGTGGAAATATCAGTTTAAGGCGAAATATTAATATTTTTGCAATTCAGTTTGCAATTTTCAAATTAAATATGTTGTCTGATTTTGAAAAAATTGTCATATAAATCGGACAAACTCGTTAGTGATAATTCTATTATACGGAGAGAAAAATTCTTGAAAAATTACCTGTCTGTTTAGTAATCTGCCAGTCAACACAATATTCGATCAAAATGACGGAACAGTTACGCACTTCTTCAGTGAGCTTTCAGGAAAAACTCCAGAACGTTCAAGAAAACGTATAGAAACTTCACTGAAAAAATACGTAAGCGTTTCGTAATTTTTACTGAATATTATTTTGACTGGCATATCACAGAACAGCCACGTAATTTTTCAATAATTTGTCTCATTGTGTAAACAACAATCACACGAAGGGACCCATCAGTCCCTCTTCGATCTAAACGTGAAAAAAGACAAAATAAAAATAATTAAAAGACCTCTGCGACCACTTCCATTGATTTTAAGAAAAAAATCAGATTAAAAAATCCAGACTTTTCCATTGACACCTTAAACAAAAAGACTAACAGTGTAGTCACGAAATCAATCAGTCGAATGAATTTCATTAATTAATATGCATTAAAAAAATGAAAAACGACTTGACGTGTCCTGTTAGTTACCAGATGACTCATTCTCCTTCAATTTGAGGGAGATTTTCTCCCATCTCGTCAATGATACCACTAAAAAATATTCAATCCATCAGAAAGGAGTCTCCTCCCCAAGAACGTTATCCCCATCTTAAGAATTTTCCCCACAGCTCCTCAGTATCATGAATATTCCTGAACAAAAATGTCGCTGAGGTATTATCAACAAGCCTCATCTTCACCACTCGAGTGCTTTCATTTTCGTGGACATTATCTTTTCGTTCTCCACTTGAAAAATTAAATACAAAGTCACTTGGTGTAAAGTGCTGGCCGACAAATAGTTCCCATCAACTTTTTATATATAAACATTTTCACACCATTTTTACGACCTCTCCCAGCCATCTGGGCAGTAACATTCACAGCAATACAACACCGCGAGAAAAAAAAAAACTGTTATTGCTACTTCCGTTAATAATTCTTCACCTCCCAGCAATAATTCCTGAAAAGTAGTTTTCCACAGCGCGTTGACATTTTCTGGCATTTCACGAGCTCGTAATTCAGTCGGAAATCATTATTATATTAGATGAGGCCGACAGCTACGTTGTCCACTATATATTACCTTCTCGCCATTCCCCTAACGAGATTTGCATAATGAATCACAATCTGGAATTCTCCGGCAAGAGTGGCTCTATGGTTGGCGTTGAACTACCTTCCGACGGTGGGATATTTGATGAGCCCTGGATTTGGAAGGAATATTTTTCCTCTATATCATTTTTTTTTTTTCATATTTCTTATATTCGGCGATGGGAATTTTTCGAGATTGAAAGTACCATCTTGTGGGGAAAAATCAGGGATGATGGATTTTCTTTTACGTGACTAAAAAAAATAACAAATTTTTCCAGAGCACGTTTTCATATTGAGGGAAATATTTTACGTGTAAACTATATTTATTTGAGATGGGTAAATCATTTTGAATGGCTTGACGGGAATTAATTCCTATTTATCACTATCATATCATCATCATTTATCGGTATCGTCCCGGCTTACCACATGAATACATAATCTCCTTGTATGAATATACAGTAACGAAACAGATTTTTCAAAAAACTTCAACAAAAAACGAGTAGTTTCATAATATTCAATATGAAAATTGTTGGAATATTTGAGTAGTTCTTTCATTGTCCTACAACAATCACTCGACACCTCTTTTACTTTCTGGGAAACAGCTCTACTAAGGGACTAATTTACGATCGGTTGTACTCCGCTTTCGAGACGGTTTAATCCTAAACACATGCTGAAATTTCAACAACGGACTGTGTTCCTTCGAGTCATAAAACTGTTTTTCTTTTCCCAGAGAGCGTTGTCCCTTTGATATAGTTTTCAGTCTCTGGACAACGGTCCTCTAGCTAAGACGTGCCTTCCTCGTGCTAATAAAGAATATCCTATAAAGTATTTTCACTGTGTCTCTTAAATAATTTGTTCATTTACACGCATATTCCAATAAAAATCATTCAATTTTCATCACTTGCACTCAAAAAAAAAGTTAGAGTCATTCTATTGTCCATTGAAGGCAGGTACAGCTGTGGATGGATTAACTGGATGAAAACTGGATTCACCGGAATTTGTGGTCATCCCTTGTATGCAACGACACGCAGTAGGATTCTTGCTCGACGGTGAGAACGAAAATAAAATGGATTTAATTCCCAGACCTCAATTCCACCAATTGAACCCTCGATCCGGTCATTCCGAAATTCAGATTAAATTCTTGTAAAGTCCCTCAACATTGCCTCGTGCCCTCTCACATGGGACATTATGTACCTAACTCGTGGAAGTTGGCCGTTCTAACTTCGATAAAAAACCTCGGCAACATAATTTCATCACTTGAAACTTGAAAGTCCCCCGATAAAAATCCGCACTCTTAACTTTTTCTCCTCGTAACATTCGTCTACCTCATCCAGCCGTCACGTTCATTCCCCTCAGCTCGATCCATACCAATCCAAAAAATCACAATTGGTAATTCACAAAGGATTTCTTTCATGCCACGCCCGCCCCATCTATTTCGCCAAAAATGGGAAACTGAGGGAACAGAGAGGGAGAAACAAAAAACGAATAGAACGTGATGAAAGAAACTCATGAAAAATTTCACGACAGAATATTTCAAATAAATTCGTAAGTGCCGGAAAAAAATCTCAGGAAATGTACAGAAGAGGCAGCTAGTCTGACTCCCGTCAATCCTACCCGTATATCTCCCCATGACGTTAAGAAATGGGATATATAGAGACATGGGCATGTCAGTGGCATGAAGAAATACGAATAGACATTAGAATAGGTGGCTTTTTCACAACAGGATAACCCCGAGCTCGTCCTAGTAATTGGAATTGTTCTGAGAATTTGGATTAATGGGGGTGAATAGTTCTAGGTCTGGGAGGGGAAGTGAAAATTACGAATGAGGAAAATTGATCGGGAATTAGTTCGCTTAGTCGGAGAAATTTTATCAGAAATTTATGGGGATTATTGAGAGTGTTTGGTATGTGGGGAGAAAAATTAATGGTCTGTCCATAGCTTTTTTCAGTCCTTGGCAGTATTTTATAGTTTTTCTCCGAACAGCACTGAGATGTTTACAATAAACAAAACAGAGAGGAATGAATAAACAAGGGCTTTTTGTGAAATGGGTCTAGAGTGTGAAAGCTTTGGTCACTAAGGGCTAGTTCCTCTGGAGACATCAGAGCTTCTGCGTGCGATAAATAAAATATTAAAGTTCATTGTGGGGGGGAAAATTTATATTCATCAAAGACAAATGTTTACCGAATTTATTTTGAATATTAACCTTTTTAGTGAAAAATTTTACTACAATTGTCGAATCGTTTTAATCTTATTTAATAATACTCGTCCATAATGACATAGAAATTTTATTGAAAGATAAGGTAAACGTCCAGCTTAATTTAAAAATATAAAATATGTGTTGAAAAATCCAATGACGAAATTGCATAATTTAAAAATTAAAATCAGAACATATATTATTGGATTATGGTCAGGGGTTGTTTAAATAATATTCAAATGGTTCGACTATGAACTTTAATCCTTTATTTATCGCACCCAGAAGGTATATCTTTCTTCTATGATGTCTCCAGATCAACTCTCAGTGACCAAAGCTTTCACACTCTAGACCCATTTCACAAAAAGCTCTTGGTTATTCATTCCTCTCTGTTCTTGTTTATTGTAAACACTTCAGTACCATTCGGAAAAAAAATTATAAAGTACTGACATGGACTGCAAACAGCTATGGACAGCCGATCAATTTTTGTCCACACATACCAACCACTCTCACTAGATGTGTTTGGATAATTAGTCATTGATCACTGAACAACCTTTTTCTCAATTTTCAATCTAAAAAAGAAAACTATTTTTCCTTCATTTCCAGTTATTTTTCTATTCTCTTGACACCTACCAGAGTCAGTCTTGCGTTCATTCATTTTAAATTTGTCGTGTCCCCATTAAATATTTCCATACATGATATGTAGAGCAAAAAGTTTGAAGATCATATTCCCCTAAATCGAGCGACATGACACTGTCTGGGTACTGGGATGTTTGTAGCATACGCTAGTGTTGCACGCACCAGATACAAATTTCCATAACGAGTAGAGTGAACATTGGCCCACTGCACACTGCGCATGATCGCCTGATTTAACGTAGCGATATTGAAATATGGACCCACTCATGCATAGAGTTTATGAACGGAAAACAATGGGAATTGTACATTTCACGCGTGTGGCCGGATGAGTTTAGTGTAAGAACAATATGGGCTTTGATTCGTCATCCAAAAAAAATAGGATTGTGCTTTAAAAAATTTTATCTGATTTCGATTCCTCTGAATTTATTGAAAATCTTTAATTTCATGGAAAAATTAATGTGAATTTGCGAATTCGCTATTAACGAAAATTCTGTATAATCTGAGGGTGAATATTCATGCTCGCATTAGAAATTCAAATAAGCATTAGAATTTCCATTTTACCCCAGCAAAAAATTGCGAATTTCATTGAATTTTCATCTGAAATCTGAAATTTCATTGCAAAAAAAATTGCAAAATTCATTGAATTTTCATCTGAAATCTGAAATTTTTTGACTTTTTTTATTGGTAAATTAGTGAGAGAGCAAAACATTTGCAGATAGCTAATAACTATATAATAATGTAGGTCAATAATTCAGGTGGATAAATGTCGCATCCACCAATGTACTTTTTTTGCCAAAAAATAGTGTATTTTTTCATTGAATTCCAGGTCCCTCGGGGATTACCATTCACATATTAAGCCATCGCAATTTTCGGGTATTTTTATAAATTTTTCTTCTTGCAATCGCAAACCCGTGGAATTTCAATTTTTCCCAACAATGTAGGTTATTCCACGAATAACAACAACAATCGCTCATCATTAGAGATGAAAAATATCGCAACGGAGAGGGATGATATGAAAGCGGACTTAATCCCTCCAGTTGGGCAGATTCCAGTCGAAATTTCCAGGGTACGATCGATACACCTGTAACATCATACCCATCAAAATATTTATGAGATGCAATCTTCCATCAGTCAACAATTGAACTGATCCCCCAAGGGTCTTCCCTCGCTGTACAGAGAGAAAAGTCGATGAAAAATTAGTGTGCCGGACACTAGAATCGAAGTGCAATGGAATGTCTTTTACTCACACGTGAAAATTCCTATTAAAATCGTAAAATTAATAATTTATGATATGTGGCGTCGTAAAATTAACTAAACAACACTATAAAATGTGAAGGTCCATCATTTTTTACTTGAAGTTAAACGCAAAATTGATAGAAATCTTTTCAAAATTCCTATGTAGGTCAATTTATTTTGTTGGACCTTCCTTCATTTTTTACAGTTCCACACAGCAATTTTTCCATAACTCATTGTGATTGGTTAACGATGAACACCGAATGTAGCTGATTATTGCCGACGTTGGACTTCGTCATGAGAAATGTTGCATCGGATTTTGAATTTTCATAAGGCCATGGAAATTTTACTGAGTGGCCTAGTAATTTTTCTCAGGCCTGCAATTTGTGCCGATATTCTAAGGCATTGTGAGTTTATTTGAGGTGAAATATCAGAGTTCCCACTATATGATTTTGAGATATTTTTTTTCTTCTTTAATTTTCAGCGTATAATCTTTGATGTTGATTAATGTGGTAAATAATAAGGGATTGAGGATTGTGGATTTTTCAAGTATGTGAAGGGCTTGAAAAGTTTGTCGAGTTATTGGAAATTAGTTTTTATAACATTACTGTGTGTTTTGTAAAATTACTGTGTAATTTTTGTCCGAATGACACCATAAAAATTGTCAGATTTTCCCCTCCTATAGGACCCCCACATAGAATTCTCCTCCATTCGTCGACAAGAGGCTAAAATTTTCACCCCCTTATACCCGTCAACGAGGCAAACCTCCACTACTTCCATTCGCTTGAGTCCCCGTATATACTCCACTACCAACATAATTGTTCATCTCTCACCGACGCCGCACACAGATATCCACCAAACATGAAGGAAAGAGCGGAAAGGGTTTTTTTCCACCTCGAGAAACGAGCGACTGCACATTTTTAATCGACTTCAATTATTTCGTCACATCGAGTTCTTCCCCCATTCACCCTCCCCATCCCTCATTCCACTGGTCTCTCCATTGTACCATGTAGTCGAATGTGCCCCAATGTCCCCATATGCTGTTATGTAGGTGACCATTTTCTCTGGTCAGGACCAGAATATCGAAAATTGACTAATTGATTGAGATTCTGACGTGAGTAACGCTGACGTAAACTAGACGTCCCGGGTAAAAATTAATTATACAGGCTAACACATAGACGCATCACTGAGTTCGTCCCACACATAATATATCATACGTTGAGTTTAACCCAAACGTTTCACGCCTCGTCGTTGAAATTTCAAAATTTCACTCTCATTCCCATCACACGCTTTTCGACCCCAATTCGATTATCTTCACTGACCATTGAACTATCTCGATGACATCGTTATCCCCACGGGAGCGTGTAAAATCGAAACTCACTGATTTATGGATTAATATAATGCTTCGGTTATTTCAGGAGTTTCACAAAATTTTCAAGAAAATTCGCTCAGATGAAGTTGTTCCCTCAGAATTTTTTCAATTTTTTTTTTCCAGCTAAGTTTTGTGTTTCTCCTACGTTGACGGAGAGGAATTTTTCCGAAATTCTACTGTGAAGGAAGACAATGAACGTCTTCCGTGTTGATAATCGAATTTTGATAAAAACAGCAGTGTAAACAACGAAAGGGCCTTTCTGCATGAATAACTAGGAAATCGGGGTAAAGAGTTCGGCATTTTGACATTCTCACGTGGAAAAATAATAAAATTATGATGAACCCAGGAAAATGTGTTCGGGGTAGTTACTGTGATAGTCTCAGTAAATTTAATAAAAATAATAAATAGTTACTGGACCCTGCATGAATAACTAGGAAATCGGGGTAAAGAGTTCGGCATTTTGACATTCTCACGTGGAAAAATAATAAAATTATGATGAACCCATGAAAATGTGTTCGGGGTAGTTGCTGTGATAGTCTCAGTAAATTTAATAAAAATAATAAATAATTACTGGACTCTTCTCTGAGGTTGTAAGTATCAGGTATAATAATATAGGTACGGCAAGGATGTCTCCTGAACTGCTGCGAACGGATAATGAGCCGAAAGCAGGAAATTGTTTCTGATTAAATGTCAGAATAAATTGAAAAAATAAACGCGTCACTCAAACTTATTTATTGTTAAAATGATAATAAGGTGGAATTTAAACTTTTATGGAACTACACATATTAAAAAACAATGGACAATGGTTGGGAAGAGAACAAGTTCGACGGTCTTGTCTCGAAGCAGTCTTAACTAATAAATAACTCAGAAATTTTTCTTAAAGTCTATTGCCTTAGATTACAAGGGAGTGAGGGAAGAGGGTTGTTTTTTCTAAGGGAGAGGATAGAAAAAATTTAATTGGTCGAAAACTATTGGAAAGCAGAAACATGTGCCCTGGTCTGTTAACTAAACGAAAAGTATATTGGATTTTCCATTGAGGACTGAAGAAATAAAAAAAGGGAAAATTCGATCCGGTCTGGGTGGGTACGTTATATGACGAACATGACATGAGTTTTTTGGGAAAAGGCTGTCCTCTGAAGAAGTTTGAGAAAAGGAAAGAATTTTTGTACAAGGTAATTTCTACATGACGTCCAAAACGAGATAAATTATGATCTTTTATGACTTCTACATGCGAAAATTAAACCCAAAGGGATTTTAATAATTTCCAGTATATCAGGGAAAACCTGAGAAACATAAAAGGTCGTCTTAGTTTTTTTTATATATAATGTTCACGACCGAACAAAATGCTTTCATTCAGAAGCGAGAATTTATGTAAATATCAAAATTGAAAAAGGAATCACAAAAATCGTCATGCAAACGTAAAAGGAATAACATTTAAACGCGTGGGATGACTACATATAGTAACTACATATTTCATGTGAGGTGCATGTATACACAGTTTTAAATATTTATAAAGTATCTACACTGTTCTACCCACTTGAAACGTGTGAAATATACACAGTTGACATTGAATTACATCCGAAAAAATGTGGCGTGAGCCCCACTTCTAATGTTTTGTAAATTCAACCGTCTCATTTTATCGCATCCCGGATTTTCTATTCGAGATAAATATCATTGTATGCTTGTCCCTCACGAATGTTCTAGACAGTTCTCGAACATTCTACATAAAAAAATATTTACATTCACACGTTTCTCGAGGAAAACTCGTACTTAATCATTACACTCAGTCGAGTCCAAAAACTTGCGGAAAAAAATACTTCTCACTCATTTATTTTACTTTATTATTATTATTATTATTGGTATTATTATTTTATTTGAGGGGGGGATGAAGTGCAAATAAAACAAAAATTATTAATAGATATTTTTAAAAAAACTGTGAATGTGGTGAATAATTTAATAAAAGTAAATCCTTTTTTTTTAGGAATTTTTATTTGAAACCAAAATATGTCTGAAATAAATTAAAAAATTAAAAATTAAGATTTATTTTGGGGATATTTTTTCCGGGATTCGTACAACTGCTCTGTCGACTTGGGAAAAAGTTCTATAGCGGTCTCGTAAAAATTCAAAGTCGATAATGAGTTACCAAAAAATTGTGGTGTGAGACAGTAAAAAATGGAGGAAGGTCTAATAAAAAAATTGAGCTAGATAGAAATTTTTAAAAGATTTTTATCAATTTCTCAGTCAACTTCAAATAAAAAATGATAGATCTTCAAATTTTAGAGTTTGTTTTAATTGTTTTTTCGCAATTACGGAGCGGGCAAGGGAAATATTTTTAAACGCCAATATCTGTTTCTATGATATAGAAATCAATTTCCTCAAATTGATTTGATTGTTTCTGATTTTTCATTTACCCTCAAGTAACAAATGATAGACCTTCAAATTTGCTAGTGCTGTTTAGTAAATTTTACGAAGCCACATATCATTAATTACAAAATTGATGGCATTGATAGGAATTTTTATGTGTGAGTCAAAGACATTTCATTGCACCTCATTTCTATTGCCCGGCACAGTAATTTTTCACGTACTTTTTTCTCCGGGTACAAAACGTTTTCTTTCCGATCCTATTGCGTTCTCCCCTCGACAACGGGATTAAAGCCAACTATTTAATTGGCGCGCTGTCACTCCCTCACCAACTTTTGACTGGAAATTATTACGTGGAATCGATCCAACATGGAATGGGTGTCAACCCATAAATTCCCTCTTTCTTCTGTTTCCGTAGATCTCTGTTTGCACTGGATCCGGTCTTCCTTATGTTTTTATTTCCCCCTTCTTTTCCCCGTTCATTCCTCATGCCACCCTCCAGATGAACCGCTGAAGCACCGAGAAGTCGGTGAAAACTTCCAATCGACGACATTTTGGCAGAATTCCACGAGCAATAAATCCCCCTGAGCTAGTCTTAGAGCAACAGATCGTTCGACAGTGATGAGATTAATTCCCGAATTTGTCGAAGCCAGAGATAAACTTTGAATTTTATCGTCGTTCGTCTTCATGACGGATACTCGCTTCATTGGACTTCCCCGAACGACCAATTAATGATTTTTCATTCACCACTGAATTGTGCAAATTTACGCCATCGAAAATCCCGTGATGTCATTGTATAATAATTCAATTAATTAATTCTCAATGCGATTTGTAATCAGTGACTTGACTGGTGAGTAATTCCACTCGCTGGGTGTCCACTGGACCCATTTTTGTCAACCACTCAATTATTGTCATTTATTAGAAATTTTACGATCACATATTACCCCGGTACACGGAGGAAATTATTCATTAAAATTTACGGACTTCGTTTACACGAACCGAAAAATTCTGCCAATAAAAATAATATTCGCTAAAAATTACCGCATAATCACGCACTTTTTCAGTAAACTCAGGAAAAAATCGAAAACATTCCAGAAAAATTATGGTACGTTCAGTGAAAAAATACGTTACTGTTCCGTAATTTTTTCTGAATATTATTTTAACTGGCAGATCACGGAACAGTTTCAATTAATTTTTCTCTCCGTGCAATGATTACACAAGTAATTAGTAAATATTAAGAGTCGGTAGCGTAATTTATCCGAGAAAATTCAGATGAAAATTCCGAAACACTCCGAAAAAATTGCGTAGCACTTCCGTAATATTTTTCTTAACGAAGAAATATGTAATTTTTAGTAAATATTTGTCACCGTGGAAATTGTCACTCGTTTCTGTTCATCTTTTATTAAACTAGTGCACAACATTCTCGAAATTGATCGCTGTGTAGAGGTATTCACTATGGTGCAGCCCTTGTTGAACTTTAGTATCCATTTGTTCTGTTAAATTACCGCAGAAGCAACCAACATCCCTGGATATATATATTCCATCGCCCATGGGCCAGCGGTAGGCGAAGCGTACATGCATTTCCAAACGCAATTTTCGTAATTCTGGACTCCTGTGACGTCTGACAAATACAGGATTAACACCCGAGGGGTTGCCCAAGTGTTTGTGCATAATTTTTTAATCTGGCAAATGACATTTTCCTTCTATACGCATTTCTTATCCCACTTTTACTTCGGTCCATTGAATAAAATGGGGACTGAGATTAGGGGTTTGTGAGGGGAGAAAAATACCCGAAATTTATTAACATTTATGAAATTGCAGAAATTAATTTATGAAAATGATTGTCTCATCAAAAGCAAGAGGGGACGAATGGAGCTTTTTATATTATTTTTGGAATGTTGGCAATTCATTCGGTTTTCACTGGAATGAGATTTTCTTTCTCATGGAAAGCCCTGTGTCCCTTTGTGACGAGCATGGAGTGACCTCAATTGGGAAATTTGTGACTACAGAGAGGAAAAAAATCTAGATTGCTCAGCAAGACTCCACGAATTTTGAGAAATTTATCATTAATTACCAGAAATTCCCAATTCTAGACATCTACACACTCCAAAATTCGGAATTCAAATTAAGTGATTTCATTATCAATCTGTCATGATATCATCACTAATTTCCACCAACATAATTAGTTATTCCCAACAACAAAATTACTAACTTTCCGTACAGTAAAATTGACCTGTCTTAATTCACAAAAATTTATAATAAAAAATTAGTGATAAAAATCCCCGATAATTACTGACAGAGCCCTGAAAATACGAGAGATAATCTCAAAAATCAAAACCTTATTATCTCCATACGATCACGAATCAATTAGCCAAAATTCCAGAATGTCCATTTTACCCCGCCCCTGATTCTTCCTATCAATTAAACCCAATAAATTGATCGCTCTCGATATCGGAATTGGAAACACCGAGGTATTCCTCCCTATTTGAGCATTGAATTGATCCATCAAGTTTATCTCTTCCTGGAAATTAAAAAAATTGTCCAATTCATCTGAACGAATACGAAGCTAATATTGACACGGAAGATTGGAGGAATGATCACAGGATAAATGTAGGAAATTCATCGGGACTGTGAATTATTTCTCTCCGGAAAGTTCATCCGGATTTTGGCAAACACAGTCCCAGGAGGTGAGTCGAATGTTCAATGAAAAATAATACTTATTACACATTCTCCCCCAAAGTGCAAGTATAAGTAATGAATAATTAATGTATTCCGTGATTACACATCTAGAACGTACATTTGACCGGAAGTCCTATAGTCCTAGGGACAGCATTCGCTGAAAAGTTTCAAAATTTCAAATTTTAATTATTTCACTCGCAGTTCATCGCGTCACTGACTAATTTATCATTTTCCAAGCGCGAAAAATACTGTGGGGTGTCGAAAATTTCTGAAAATGGGGTGAATATTATGGTACATTTGGGGACCCTGACCACGGCACCCGACCACCGCGGCTAAACTGAAGTCCCGCTTCAAGTATATGCTCGTTTTATGAATTCTTGTGGACTTGCGCAAATGGTATAAACCTCATTGCAATGCCCATTTCAAGCTCGAATTTTGGAATTGCTTTCGAGAGGTTGTTTCCAGCGCCGCGCAGCCCTTATTACCAGTCAATCCCTTATGCAGCGGCGATAAGAAAGGAACGCAAGGTACCGGCTGAAGCGACGCAAACTTTATTAACGTCCGGGCAGTGGCCGAGAGGCGCTGCTGGCGGTTCTATTATTCCTCTGTTAGAGGTTAGAGTTCCCGGAGGCTCAGTCGGACTGAAAAATCTAGTGCACAAACGTCAATCTGATATTGGAAAAAGTCGCAATATCAGAAAATACGATAAGTAAAGGGTATTTGTGATTTTTAACCAATGGGGAAACTCGATATTTGAAGGATTTCTCGTGGAATCTTGGGAAAATCCGTTTTCGGAGGAAATATGGAAGTGGAAAGTGTATTGATATGTCGGGCATGCATGAAAGCTGATGGGATTTTCTTGTCTATGTACGAGGATGAGGACAAGAAACTAACGGAGAAATTGGCTGAACTTACAAGTATTGAGGTGAAAATTTAATATGTAATAATTTTCTAGAAGTGTATACGTATGGGCACAATAAATGAGCGACAATTTACGTACTTGGAAAAATTAACAGAATGATTTTCATGTTAGACACGAAACATTATCGTTTACCACCGAAAAAATTCACGATAAACAAGTCAAACTGCAAAATTCAAAGTCCAACAAATGCTCTCAGTCACAGTAATTTTTTTAATATCCACATTTGGCAGCCTATTTAGTGTCACAAAACGAAACAAAATTTTTTTCCCAGCTCATCTCATTTTTCAATGTTTTCCCTGATCATTGATTGGTTCCATACGAATGATATTTACGTCAAGAGTTATAATATGATGTTTTACTTAATGAACTCTCGAACTCTTCTCTAGATTGAAAGAAACGACGGGTTACCAACGGTCCTTTGTCCAAAATGTGCCTACCGAACAGACGCATTCTACGATTTCAAGCAGCAGGTCCAAGACTCCCAGGAGAAGCTTCGAAAGATGTTCTCACTGGAGACAGATCGGCCATCCCCCAGCGAAAAAAATCCCTCACCATGGAGAGACTCACCACTACCTCTGAAACCGATGGACATGCTCACGTCAATGGCCACGTGTTCTCCTCAACAAATCGACAGAATCGTCATCAACACAACTTACTCACCCCCCGAGGAGCCACCAGAAGACACTCAAGGAGAACTGAAATTTATTCCTGATCCGAACGACCTAGAGCCCGTGGAACCCTTCGACGAACTCTTCATCCAAGCTCCATCGGACTTCTCCATCGACGATAAAGATCTGATTCACAAAGAGGAGATCCCCAGTGATCTCCAGGACATCCTAGACTCTGAGGACGTCGGGTATACGCTCCTCTACATTCCCTCGGACGAAGTGGAATTGGATCTTCGAGGAGACAATGAGATTGACAATGCAACAAACGAGATCATCGAAGCTGGAATTTGTGATTCGTTGATTCCCCAGGCGATACCCCCTCAGCTCTCCCATCAATCTGACTCTCCAACACCCATGACTTTCGACAATTCCGACTCAGACGACTGTTTGGATCAACCCTCAGCCCTGTTGGGCAGCCTAAACGACACTGTCGTCCGAGTAAAAGAACTGAAGACTGACGCAGGAAAGACCATCTACCAGTGCAGCCTCTGCATGGAGAACTACGATCAATTGACGAATATTCTGTTTCACATTGTGGATAATCACATTCCCACGACAGGACCGTTCTTCTGTGTGGTGTGTGAAAAGGACTGCGAGTCCCAAAAGGAGCTGCGAAATCACGTTAAGGTACACACAGGCTCTAATCCCTACACCTGCTTCCTCTGCGAGAAAGCGTACTCCACCAAGAGGTATCTGAAACGTCATATGGTGTGTCATGCAGATTATCTGAAGTACAGGTGTCCAAAGTGCGGATTAAGATTTCAAATAAAGTCTGATTTGGAGGTTCACGCTACGACACATCTCCACGGAGCCCCATTTGCCTGCAGCCAGTGCCCGAGGATTTTCAATCATAAGGGCAACTACAAGAGGCATTTGATATCACATTTAGATCCTCAGGGGGTACGACTGCCCAAGTATCCTTGCCACATGTGTGGCAAACGATTTTTGAATAATAGAACATTGCAAACACACATCAGGGTGCACACTGGGGAAAAGCCGTTCACTTGTCAAATTTGTAACAGATCATTTTCTCAACAAGGAAATTTGTTGAATCACATGAGAATTCACTCCAATCCGAGGAGCTATTCCTGCGAAGTCTGTGGGAAGAGATTCAATCAGAGGGCGACCCTGAGGGATCATGCCCTTCTTCATACCGGGGAAAAACCATACATTTGTAATGTTTGTGGTGTGGCGTTCACTTTTTCGGCGGCTTTGCGACGACATATGTGGATACATGCTGGGGACAAACCGTTTGGATGTAACTTCTGCGAGTCGAGATTTGTGGGGAGATATGATTTGAATCGTCATATGAAGATTCACAGTGATAAGCCGAGGCAGAAGAGACGGAGAAAGGATCAAATTCCGCAGGAAGATGTGGTGGATTCATTGGGGAATGATCCATTTATTGCCGACCCGATTATTCCTGCTGTGGAGACTGCCTTTGAGGAGCAAGTCCTCATCAATGATGACACTGGACACATTGGTCCGAGGGAGGCTGAGAAGGAAAATGTCGATGCTCTGTTCAATCTTATTCCATACAGTTGAAGGAATTGATACAAATTTGAGAATTTTGACGTTCGTGTATATAATTTGTAAATATGGTCGAGTTGAGAGAATTATAAAAGAAGAAAATTTTAACGATTTTTCGAGGGCATTTTTTACTTGTGATATCAGAGATTATAGTGAGTTATAGGAGATTGCTAATGCTTATGGAGTGACTTCAATTGCAAAATTTTCGAGCGGTGGTGCATGAACTACGATGGTGAATGTACCTGTCATTAAGGCTTCCATAATATTCTAAAATCCATTTTTATGTTTTTTGCGTTTTTCGCGGCTCCTGGGCCACCTCGATCAAAAAGGGCCCGAATTTTGGATCACCCAGTTTTTCTCTGATATCTCAGGAATTAATATAGATAGCGCAATTTAGTCAATGGCATTCAATGCGTACAGCGATTTGAGATTTTTCTAGGGCTTCGGGAATATTTTAAAACCGACTGTTTTCGTTTTTTGCGTTTTTCTCGGTTGCTAGGCCTCCTAGAAAAGCGCTGGAATTTAGAATCACCCCATTTTTCGTGAATATCTCTAAAAATAATATAGATAGAGCTATAAATCCAACGGAATTGAATTCGTGATGTGATTTTTCTGAGACTCCTGGAATATTATAAAATTCATTTTACATTTTCTCTGCCTTTGGCCCTCCTAGAGCAAAAAGCTTTCGCCGAATGAATTAATGCTATCGTTTGTACAAAGTTTACAATGTTTCGGTAGCCTTTCCTTTATTTTTAAATAAATAATGTGAAATTCTCCATAAATTGCGTCCTCTGTGTGCCGCAGACGGAACCCTCGTGCCACAGTATATGTTTCACCGATGGTATGAGCAGTACAGATAAATCATGCACATGAGTATGATCTGCTATATCATTTTTTCTATCCTAGACCTAGAAGCAACTGGTGACCTCAATGCATCATAGGCAGAATCGACTTTCAATGATCGATTATCAAATGATCGCTCTTTCAATGATGGCCTAGGGCTGTTATGAGGATAGGAGAATCTATAGAAATGGGGCCTCATCAAAATTCTTTTATTTCGCTTAGATTACACGATGATGAAAATTAGAGTGTAAATTAATATTCCTGACTCAATCTCCAATTCTTACTTTTAGACTAAAATTTAATGAAAAAAATAAACATTAAAAAATTATTTCTCTCAACATATAAATAAATCTTGTTGAAAAAGTGATTTTATGGAATGATGTTCATGCAGTTTCAACAAATACGGCTCATTATCTTTTCTTCAAATTTTATTGTTGGACGGTTTCAGTTTGATATTTGCACAATATATTAACAATTAGTTCCCTTACTGTTTCTTTATTCTTGGCTAATTCTTTAATTTGATTTTTTTATTATAGTAAATACTGATGAAAGATAATAGGAATAATTCGAATATTAGGACCCGGTCCAGTATCAGTCCTATTCACTTTCAATGATCAACAAAGAATATATTTCCATTTATAAAAATGTTTACGTTTCGTAAATTCATTCAGGCGCAGCAGTCTCATCTGCGCTTTAAAAATTATTGTCAAATCGAGGTGAGAGAGTGTAACATCCAATAGCTTGTTTCCTAATATAAAAATCTAGAAACAATGAGAGCTAGAATGTACAATCAACGTCGCTGAGGCCGACCAAACGATTCTGAGCGTTGACACTCGATAAGAAAACATTTATTCATATAATTCTTTTTTTTTCAACTTCATTTTTAACATCTACAATAATTAATAAGGTTTAATAGGACGTCTCAGACAGGGAAAGAGATAGAAACAAAAAAAACAAACGTAATATTTCAAAATTTGACAAAAATTAAGCCAGTCCAGTCACCATAAAAACGAACTAAGAGGAGAAAAACAGCGTGCGCGTAAGATTTTAGCCACTGATAATGGTCATACCATCTTCTTTTCCCTGATTATGGTATTTTTTCCCTCATTGAAAAAGATTATTTTCATAAAAATGTATAAATTTCTTGGTCCCACTTATTCCATTCTACATTTGCTTTTTCATTCAATATAGTTATAATTGTATACATAATATTTATATCAACTCCACTTCCAACAAGACAAAAATATATATATATAGATATTTTTCTTCGTGCTATCACTATAATCCTTGGGTTCAGCAGCCTTCGAATATAAAGAAAAAAAAGAAAAAAAATGAGAGAAAAATAGTGGAATGTGGTGGTTGCGCTTTTATGGTACACGGATAACATAAAAATTAATATTTTTTTTTTCGTAGTCATAATATTTACAAAGACTTACAAAATCACACCTAATAAAAAATATAATGATGACACAATCATATCGTGCCTATCGTAGCTTGAGACGCAAACGAAAAAAAAACACATTTATAATTAACATCTGTATATATGTATATAAACCCAACAATCATTCCATCATGAATAACATAAAAGGAGCTGCCATTTTTTTTCTATCGAAAAGACTCACGCATCCAAGCTACAATAGGTGTGAACAATAATCATCTACTGAATGACATTTTTTTTTAAATTTATGGAAACCTAGCATTCGGATTTGTCTTCCTCCACCAATTGCTGGGTATCCTTGCCTGAGTCAATAGGCGTGGGATCCAATTCACGCCGTTTTAGGTGCAATTGGGGTGGTTCTTTGTGTTGAATTGCCGATGGTTTCATTTCAGCTGGTACTTCGTATATTGAACTTGTCGTTCCATTAGTTGATTCTGGATTAACTGCATCGTACATTGGATTACTAAAATCACGATTTTTCGTCCTTACGTCGCTGAGATTATACTCAACATCGAGGGGTTCCTAAAATTAATTAAAATATTATTTTATAATCTGCATTGCTTCATTTACTGAGCTGACCGCACGATTAATATTAATATTAAAGCATAACTAATATTTATTTCATCAAAATACGTTTGACTCCGCATCTTGATAAATACATCAATAATGATTCAATCAAGACCGGAAAACGCAACCATTTTCACACAATCACTCACCATTCTTTCATGAGTTGGACCCCCAAACTCTACATTGCTGCCCTGTCTAAAGGAAACGCTGTGCGCAGTCAAGCCGCCAAGTCCCCCAGGTTTTCCGCTGTAACCGAAAAAAAAATTAATCCTCAATTCCTTTTCGGTAAAGACATGTATTTAAAAAAAATACGTACAAAGGTCGTTTCTTCAGAACAAGAAAAACAGCACCGGCAGCCAGTAGAATCAGCAAGCAAACGATAATAGGAATGACAATGGCAGCCGTAGAGCTGCTGGTCCCCGATGACCTGAGGCTGACCTCGCAGTGGTCTCCATGGAATTCAATGCTACAAAGACACTGTAGCTCATTATTATCATCCGATGTGCAAATACCCCCATTAAGACATGGGCACACCCTTGGCGATGCTTTAGGTCTCTCAACAGTAGCATCACATATTCTCTCACTGTTCTGAGGTAATCGTGAACCAGCCGAGTCTGGGCACAAGCACCTGTAGCCCAAGGGTATGCCAACGCACAGATGCGAACAGCTGTCAAGCTTGCAAGGTGGTCGTAGTGTCGTATTGTACCTCAAGGGATGGTAAATCTTGACGCTTCTACCAACGGAAGCGGCCTTCGCAACATTCTCGATAACCCCCCTCCCGAACTTGTCCTGCTTGAGCACCTCCGAAGTGGACTTTGTAGCCCAGTACAAATTATTTTCAAAAACATCCAAAGATATTGGATGTTTGAGTACATCTCCCTTGAGGACGACCTTTCGGTTGAACCCATCCGGCGAAATGGACTCAATAACATTTAATTTACTATCCGCCCAGTAGATCGTATGATACATGGAGTAATCAATAGTCAGTGCTGACGGTCTCCCCAGTTGTCTAGAAGCCAGAACAGTTCGTCGGCTTCCATCCATCCAAGCAATTTCAATCTTGGGTTGTGCTCCAGCATCAGCCCACACTAATTTCCCCAGCTCTGGATCCACAGCCATAGCCACTGGATTTTCAAGTTCCATAGTGATCAAACTCCTACGATATCGCAAATCCGATTTAGCAACCATTATTCTACCATACTGTCGTGGACCACTAGTGTCAACTTCACCCCAGTAGATATTATCTGATATCCAATCCACAGCGAGACTCACTGGTTCAGCCTCATTCTGAACATTTAAATCCTGTGCGTAACCAATTTTAGCCTGTCCCTCTTTGGCATTTATAATGTACGATCGTTTGATCGTGTTGTCGTGAGAATTTATCCAGTAAATGTACTCCATCTTAGGATCTATGTCGACTGCACGAATGCGTTTTTCATTAACAACAGCTGGTACTTCTTCCCTCTTGTGGAGGCTGTAGGCACGAATATCTGGACCACTTGCGAACAATAATTGTGCCTCTTCGTCGTTTGTTCTACAAACTCCACTGTGATTATCGGCTATTGTGAAACCCTCTATGCATGAGCAGGAGAACCCACCCTTGAGATTTGTACAGACTTGTGAGCAGTGATGGGTGCTAGTTGTACACTCGTTTATATCTTCGCAGTGTTTGATGTTGTCTAAGGATGTTATATATCCTGGGTAACAGGCACAAATGTAACCGCCACCAGTGACATTCTGACAGTAATGTGCACAACCACCTTTGGTCACTGCATTGCAAGGCTTGTTTGGATGACATCCTCGTTCATCGGACTGATCACCACAGTCGTCCGAATTATCACAGATTTTCGATCTCTCGATGCACTTCTTGTTTGCACACTGGTACTCAGTAATTGGATCGCATGGGCGAATTCGCTTGGCGCACATTGTTAGATTGTTCTCGTCTGAGCCGTCGCCACAATCGTCGATCCCATCGCAGAGTTGGTAACGGGGAATACAGCGATGATTGTTGCATTGGAACCTTCGGTGGATGTCGCAAGTGAAGTTGGCTAAAATAAATTGATGGAATTTTTAGTTATTTTTGACTGTCATTTTGGAGAGTATCTTAGACATTTTGGAAATGGCTAAAGATCTAACGGAAAAAGCAACGAAAGTACATTGACGTTTAGTTATTTCATGACAATTGATAGAAATAAAAAAATTAGTAAACCGAAAAATATCTTTAGAATATGTTTAGAATGGAATCAAATGGGTTTCTGGAAATTTGAGCATTTCCAGACTTTCCAGTTGCCTTTGAATTTTTTCATATCTTTCGCTGATGTTCCAGAACAATCACAAGCTAAAACGAAAATTAATGAAAATTAATTACCACAAAGGGTGGGGCTCTCATCAGACTCGTCTCCACAGTCATCACTGCCATCGCATCGATCAGACAGTGCAACACAGAGATTATTGTTACACTGGAATTTCGATTGTGGACAGTAACGTCCATTAGGATATCTCGGTTGACAATTAATCTCGTCACTGGCATCACGACAATCCCTCGTACCATCACATGCCAAGTGGGAGGCAATACAATGACCGCTGGCACACTTCAACGCACCTTCCTGCAAAATATTGAATCCCTGTCAGAATCGATCGGATCATCTGCATAGAATTTGAATAATCCAGCCACTGCGACTGTCACTCACCTGACAAACAAAGCTCTTGCACTCGACCTCATCGCTGTTATCACCACAATCATCCTCGCTATCGCATCGCCATCTTGATGCAATGCATTTGCCATTGGCACATCTGAATTCCGACTCTGAACATGATCTGTACCTACCCTTGCACACTGTATCACTTTCATCACTACCATCACCGCAGTCATCTGCAAAATCGCAGAGCCACTGTTTGGGAACGCATCGATGATTTGAGCACTTGAATTCGGTTTCTGGATCACACACTGGACAGCTTTCTGGTAATTCATCTGATTTATCTCGACAGTCATCTTTGCCATCGCAGAACAGCCATTTCGGTATACACCTGTAATTAGAAACATAAAATTACTGTAATTTTTTTAATTGCTTTTAGAACACGGACCATTTTTTAAGGAGTCTTGACCCACAAACTGTAATGCACACGTTTTTTATTAATTTTCAGGGATTTAATTCCTCAAATTTTGGAAATTTTAATTTCAAGAAAATGGGATCATTTAAGCACACAATAAATGAAAAAAAAACAAACATAAACAGGTGATAAATTCTATGCTCATTTGGAACAGCAGATAGTTAACTGCAAAAGCGTGTGGAGTTCACATTATTTGTGAAGAAAATTTGTGCGCGTTTGTGTTTAAAAAAAATGATTACCGGTAAAATATTTTTTAACCGAATATATGTTCAATTATCTACCTGTAGTTGGCATGTCCTGGACAACGTTGCCATCCTCTCGTACAGTTTTTCTGACGACAGATGAAGGCAGGTTCATCACTGTCATCTCCACAGTCATCATCGTAGTCACACATCCAGAGTTTTGGTATGCACTTGCCATTTCTGCAACTGAACTCGGTATTTGGATCACAAGTTCTATTGTGGCAAATAGCTGGATCTTCATCGCTTCCATCTTTGCAATCAGGGTCACCATCGCACTTCCAAGATTCGTGAATACATCTACCACTGGCTTTACACTTGAATTCCAATTCACCGCATTCGTGGGAGCAATTTGCTTCATCACTTTTGTCTCCGCAATCATCATTTCCATCGCAAACAGTGACACTTGGTGTGCAGTTGTCATTTGCACACTGAAACACACTAGCTTTGCAAACACGTTTTGGACAGGATGAAGGCTCGTCTGAGCCATCAGCGCAGTCCTTCTCACCATCGCACTTGAAGAACCAGGGAATGCATTTCTCCTCAGGTGCTCCACATTGATGTTGACCAGTTGTACAATTCGACACACAAGTCTTGTTGTCTTTATCAAGGAAGAACTGATTAGGACAGGAGCATTGGTAAGTTGTTACTCCTGGTTGTCCATAATTCTCCCGAAGATAAGAAGATCGAGGAGGAGCAATGAGACAGAGATGAGAGCATCCACCGTTGTTATCGGCACACGGATTGACATAAGGTAACTGCCTCAAGGGATGATACACGTGAATATCATAAGGACGATGTGTTGTGTTTCTCAAAACCCTCAGGTTACCCCCAGAGAACTTGTCCGCTCTGCTAATGGCCTTGAGATTCCAGTCTGTCCAGAAAATGTGATCATCGAACACCGTAATTGCGAAGACGTGTGGAACAGACGCTCCAGAGAGTACAATTCTCCTGTTGTGACCGTCGAGATCTGCGAAAGCAATGTAATCAAGATGAGCATCAGCCCAGAAGATCCTGTCAGTGAAATAATCAATGGTCAATGCATTTGGCCAGGCAATATCATCAGCCCATGTGAGAATCCTCGTGAAATTACTGCCATCCATTCCCATCTTGCCGATATACGCTTGTAAATGCCAAGAAGTGAAGTAAAGATAACCGGTTCCAGGATGAACGACTATAGCCCGAGGATCTGCGATTCCACTTTTCAGGGTCTTTCGGTTTGAGCCATCGAGTTCAGCGACGTCCAGATGCTTTGCATGTCTGTCCAACCAATAGAGCTTTCTACCCACCCAGTCTATGGATATTCCCTCAAGCCCGAGGCTATCATGCTTTATAATCGCTCGCTTCTCACCACCTCCCAACGGCGCACGATAAATCGTCTTTGCTGTTACATCGCAGAAGTACAACATGTCAGTCATATAGTCCGCATCGAGCGCAACAACATTGATCAAGTCCTGGTGCATAACAGAGTACTTGGAGGCATCGATAGACATATTTCTGACGTAGTACTTGTTTGTGAAGACAACCCAGGGCTCGGTCTTATCCCGACGTTTGCATGTGTGCTCATCAGCAGCTCTGTCGTACCACCTCTCGTTGCATTTACAGTAAAAACCACCTGGGGTGTTCTCACATTGTTGACTGCACACTGATGGAGACTCAATGCATTCATCAATGTCAGCACATGCTTTTCCATCATCTAAAAGTTTATATCCAGGATTACACTCGCAGTAATAGCTCGTTGGTGTATCAATGCACTTGTGACCACATTGATTCATTTCAACTCTGGCGCACTCGTCGATGTTGCAGTGCGGTGGTTCGTCATCCTCATCAGGACAATCGGGCTCTTTATTGCAGACCAATTGTGGATTAATGCACATTCCACTTTTACATCTGAAATCCAATGGATTGGGACAAGTTGTATTTTTCACCTTTGAGGCACAGCCAGATTCGTCTGAGAAATCACCACAGTCATCCTGTCCATCGCACTTGAACTGCGATTTGATACACTTGAAATTTTGACAAGTAAACTCCTGCGGGGAACATGTTTTATACTGAGAGTTGCAGAATTTCCCTTCGTCACTACCATCGCCACAATCGTTGTCATGATCACAAAGCCAGTTTTTATTGAGACATCTGCCATTTTTGCATTGGAATTGATTTTCAGGGCAGGGTGGAACTGGTGGGCAGTGATGGAGAGTCACATTTTCATCAGCTCCGTCCACACAATCAGGATCTCCATCGCAAAGCCATTTCTTAGGTATGCATTGAGCCCTATTCCAGACTTTATTCGCATCACAAGTGAATTCCGTTTCCTCGTCGCACTTTCTGTCGTTACACTGATGCCTCTCATCCTCATCAGAATTATCTAAACAGTCGTTGTCACCATCGCAAATATATATTCTAGGAATACAGTTGCCATTATCACAGGTGAATAAATCTCCAAAGCAGGTGCGTCCTTCAGACTGGCAGTAGCCAGGTGGTTCGTCACTGCCATCCAAACAGTCATCATCTCCGTCGCAGTACCATGTAGCAGGAATACACCTGTGATTGGGACACCTGAAGCTATTCTGAGGGCAGGTCCTCTGGGCACAATTGATAGGGTCTTCGTCGCTGTTGTCTCCACAATCATTATCACCATCACAAAGCCAGTACGGCTCCACACAGATGTTGGTTGTCTTGCACTGCAGATGATTAGGTGGACAAGTATGATTCCTCGGGCATCTTTCATGTGTCTCATCAGACGTGACATTATCCTTGCAATCATTGACACCATTGCACACTTGAGACTGAGGAATGCAGCGGTAGTTGGCACAGGTAAATTCTCCAGGTGCACATGGAGGATAAATACAGCCCTCCTCATCACTTCCATCCCTGCAATCGTTCTCGTGATCACACTTCCATGTCTTGAATATACACCGACCATTATTACATCTAAATTCATTTGGACTGCACGAATGATGCGAACAATATTGTTTATCCTCATCAGTGCCATCACCACAGTCGTCGTCTCCATCACAAGCCCACATCCGTGAAACACATCTACCATTTCTACAGGCGAATTTACTGCTGTCACAGGTAACGTTCTTTGGCACACACATTCTCTCCTCGTTCACGAGTCTACTGTTATCATCACACTTGCATTCAGCTTTTCCATTGATTCCTGGATGACATGATTGTGAACAGCCACCGTTGTTAATAAGACAAGGATTGACACTACACTGTTGTTTAGCGATCGAAAAGATGTGGAGATCCCGGGGAGAGTCCTCCAGACGTTTAACCATTTCAACTTTGTCAGATCCCGTGTATTTTTCAGCTCGATAGACCCCGCGCAGCTGAAGATCGGTCCAGTAAATATGCTCTCTGAAAACAGTTATGGCGAAGGGATAGATCGTTGCGCTTACAAGGACTTCACGATTCTTTCCATTCAAATCGGAACGCTCGATCTTCTCTCTCACTGCGTCAGTCCAATAAAGCATTTGGTCGTCATAGTCAATTGCTAGACCACTCGGCTGCGACAAATCCTTGTCAATAATGGCTTTCTTCAGTGAACCAGCCATCGTTGTTCGGAATATTTTTCCAGATGTACCGAAGCGTCCCCAGTCGGTGTAGTAGAGTGATCCATTGCAAGGATCAACGACTATTGCTCTTGGGCGATCCACTCGAGCGATCATAACAAGATCAGTACCGTCGATGTTCATCGCGTAGATGCTGTTATTCGAGGAGTCTGTCCAATAAACTTTCTTCTGTGTCCAATCGTAGGAGATTCCTTCCGGATTGATTCCCTTACTGATTATGATTTGGCTGTCCGTTGATGATGGATTCTCAGAGGACATCCAGGCTATCTGCGCCCAGGGTCTAATCTGAGTGAAGAGGATCTTCTTGTCTTGATAGTCAAAGTCTATTCCAACGACATTTGTCAAATTGCCTACCGGTTTGAATGGAACGTTGGTTGACCTGGGATCCAAATTAATAGCTCTGATTTCAGTTCTTGTAGCAAACACCAGATACTCGTCCACAATCTCACATTTCTTCCGGTCATCTCCGAGTTTACCAGTGGCGCAATCACATTTGGGATCAGCCTCAGCTGGATAAGCAAAGCAGAGTTGGTCACAACCGCCGTTTGGTGTACGTGAACAGGGATTAGAATTATCCTGAGGTTGGCTGCTAGCATCAAAGATCACAATGTCCCTGAGTTTCGGCAAATTAGTGCGCATCTGAGTTGGCAATTTGATGTCTCCAGGTTGTTTGGTAGCTTTGAAGACAGTCTGAAGATTACGGTCGACCCAGTAAACATCTGGACCGAAAATAGCGACACCCATTGGATTCGGAAGATTCCTACGAATAACTTGTTGATTTCCTCCTGACCAGGATATTCTCTGAATCATATCTAGCTTCGAATCCACCCAGTACACATCGTGAGTCACTGGATCAATTGTTATGTCTCTGGGAGTGCTGACGCCTGAAACTATTATTGGTGACCAATTGCTACCATCTAGATTACATTTACCGATTTTCGGGTATTGGCCGTAGTCGATCCAATAGAGGATTCTCTTAATAGGATTGACAGCTACTTCTCGCGGTGCATCGGTCGTTGTTTTGACGATGACTTTCCTATTGCTTCCATCAAGTCTAGCAACTTCAACGTAATTGTCATGTGGAAAAACATTGGAGAAGTACAAATTCCCAGCGATCCAATCGATAGTCAGCCCCCTGATTCCATTCGAGCCGATTCCATTCTTGATGACTGGAGTTAGTTCAGTGCCATTCGGTCGAATCCTGAAAATTCCATTCCAAACGCCTCTATTAAATTCCACCCAGTAGATCCAGTTACCAGCGTAGTGAACATCGATGTGAAGGATATGATGACCGGGTCCTGCAATTGGCACCATTGCTTCTTTGGCATCGACCATGCTGTAGCCTCTGGCCACATCCAGCTGTGTCACAACTGCGAAAGTCGTGAATGGCTCACATTTGGATCCTCCAGTCATCTTGTATCCCATGCTGCAGGCACAAACTTTGGTCCCTCCATTGGCCGGCAAACACAGCTGATCACAGCCTCCATTGTTCACTAGACAAGGATGAGAACCATCGACACGTTTCTTGTAAATAACGAGAGTCTTCAGAGTCGATTCATTATCAAGAAGTGTTACAGGATTGCTCCCGCTGGGGAGATCCACTCTTTCAATTTTATCGTAAGTCGGGTCCATGAAGTACAATTTCGACTCGTGGACAGCGAGAGCTTTTGGAAGAGCAATATTATTGACATCTTTAAGTATAACGTGAACATTCTGGCCATCAGTTGTCATCGATTTCACGTAAGCTGGAAATTGCGAGCTGAAGTAGATGGTTTTACTGGGAATATCGATGGTAATGGCTTCCAGTTTGTAAGTGTTATTGATAAGGACAAGGGAGTTGGAACCGTCCATGTTAATCCTCCCAATTTTCTCGGAAACTCCGTAACCACCCTCATCGATCCAAAATACATGTCCCTCGAGTGGATCAACACACATTGCTTTTGGTTTAGCAACTGAAGTAGGTGTTCCGTCATTAGCCAACACAATTGTCCTGTATCGAGGCTCACCATCGATCTTAATGGCTTCAATGTTTGATGCAAATTTGTTACCAACGAATAGGTTTCTTCCCAACCAGTCGAATGCCATCGTTGAGGGAGATCCAACGATACCGGAATCTCCACCTGGATTGGGAAATTGTGTTTTATTCCCACCAATGTGTGGAATCGTGTAAATCGTGCCATTCTCATCGTCACCATCCTTAGTCTGCAGCCAATAAATAACTCTATCCTTTCTATCATAATCTATAAGGGTTCCACCATCAACACCAACAACAGGTGTTATATACCCGGTCTTACTGTCTCCTGGGGTCAGTGAAATATCCACAATCTGGGATCCACGAAGCACCATTATGTACGGAACATCTTCCTCGATGCATCTACCATCGGATAGTGATTTAAAACCGACGAGACACTTGCAGGTGTAACCTGAGGGAGCACCAGGGGAAAGAAGACAGAGATGTTGGCAGTTGGCATTGTTGCATGGACTAGAATACATTGGTTGAAGTACCGGATGATGAACATGAATCGATAAAGGTTGAGAAATCAGATGTGACACTACGGTTTGATTGGAGCCCTTGAACTTGTGAGCTGACAAAACACGATTGAGCTGCCTGTCCGTCCAGTACATAGTATCCTCGAAGAGTGTTAAAGAATGAGGATGAAGGAGGTAGTGAGAACTAGCGAGGACTTGAATCCTCTGAGATCCATCGTACTTGCAGGTATCAATGAAGTCGAGTTTGCTATCAGCAAAGTAAACTCGTTTATTAGCGATATCCAATGCTAATCCATTCGGCCAATAGATCTTTGTGCTGATGATGGTAGATCGATTTGTACTGTCCATTCCTATTCGTTCAATACGAGGATTCTCTCCCCAATCCGTCCAAAACAGCCACTTTGAATCCGGACTAGGATCCAGACACATTCCCCTGGGCTGTGTAATGTTCTCTTTCACGAGTACCATTCTGTATTCACCAGTCTCCTTGACAACTTCAATGGTATTCAGCTTAGAATCCAACCAGTAGAGATTCTTACCGATCCAGTCGTATGCTAGTCCCTCCACCAAGTCCAATCCAGTGGAAACCACGTCCTGAGGATCTCCTCCTTTCTCCAATCGAGATATCTTTTTCAGTTTCATATCAGACCAGAAGATTGTACCACTATTCATATTGCTAGCAGTGGCAACAACATTTTCAACATTTATCGGTACCCTCTCCAGCGCCTGCTCTTGAAGATCAGCAACGAGAATTGTGTGTCTATTCGAGATGATTAAGAATGCAGCTGAGTGATTGAATGCCTTGCAAGTATGATTATCAGTCTCCAATCTATATCCATCGATGCAACTGCAGGCGTAGCTTCCTTTAGTATTCGTGCAAATTTGAGAGCACAATCCTGGTGGATCACATTCGTCTCTATCACGACAGTTGTACCCATCTTTGTCAAGTTCCTCACCCATCGGGCATGTGCATTCAGCCCCTAATGGTGTCTGAATGCAGCCATTGCTGCACAATCCTCCCTGATGACTGCACTCTGTTAAATCGCAACCCCAGCCCTCGTCTCCGCCGTTCGGACAATCTGGTTTTCCATCGCAGACACTAGTCTGATTGACACACTTGCCAGTCACACCAGGACAAGCCCATTGATCCGAGTCACATTTGAATGGCGGTGGGGAACAAGCGTGGAGTAGAGCATCCTCATCGGAGCCGTCTCCACAATCATCCTTACCGTCACAAATATATGTTTTGAATACACAGCTTTGATTGACCGGAGTGATACACTTGAAGTATCCAGCAGGACACTCGTCTGGCCTCTGTCCACAGGACTCTGGCTCGTCTGACTTGTCATTACAATCTGGAGTTCTATCGCAATACCAGCTCTTGGGAATACACACCCCAGAGCTCACGCACTGGAACTGTTTCTCCGGATTGCACTGATCAGGAGCCAATGATGGACATCCCACCTCATCACTTCCATCATTGCAATCCGATAAACCATCGCACTTGTATGACTCTAAAACACACATCTTTCTATCAGCACAAGTGAACTGCGTACTGAGACACGTGACTGGTGGACAATCCATCTCATCTTGCTGATCAAAGCAGTCGTTATCCCCATCGCATACCCACGATTGTGGAATGCAGTGCCCTGACCTGGGACATGTGAACTGGAAATATGAACATGTTTTAGCTGCACAGAATGTCCCCTCATCAGAGCTATCGCCGCAGTCGTTCTCCGAGTCACACTTCCACGACGCTGGAATACAACGATGATTATCACACGTGAATTGACTAGCACTGCACGTGGCATTCGGACAATTAGCTTCATCACTGTAATCACCGCAGTCATTTTCCGAGTCACACCTGAAACTCGCCGGAATACATCTGCCAGATTTGCACTGGAACTTATCAGTTGCACACGTTGGTTTCGTGCAGTTCTGCATTTCATCACTGTTATCGAGACAATCGTCATCACCATCGCATACCCATGAGTGTGGAACGCACCTCTGATTAGCGCAGGTGAAGTCCCAAGGATTGGGACAAGCTTGAACGGGAGGCTCAGCTTTGGGGTCTGATGTACAAGTTCTTTCGTTCGGCATCAGTCGCTCACCGTAGGGGCAACCACATACCCTAATCAGTTGTGGAAGTCCAGTGTATCTATTCGTTGTATTTTGAGGGATACCAAAACAAAGTTTGTCGCATCCACCGTTATTCACAGAACAAGGATGATCTGATGGTTTCTGAATCTCTCTACTAAAAACTTTGACTCCGTACAATCTATTTGTTGCTGGTTCTCTCACGAGAATCGCCTCCTGCTGGCCAGTTTCCTTGTGCAATCGAATTATCGCATCCAATCTCCAGTCAGTAATGTACATCCACTGTTCATGAATAGCGATGGAGAATGGATGCCTTATCAACCTTGGACTGATAGTCTTCACATCACTTCCATCGAGATTTGAATGCTGAACGTGATCCAAAAGTGCATCACACCAGTACAATCTGTCTTTGGTGAAATCAATAGCAAGACCATTGGGCCATCCCAGAGTTAAATTTTTAAAGACCACGAGATTAGATCCATCAGCATGAGCCCGACTGATGTTTGCCGGTCGATCCCACTCAGAGAAAAATATATAACCGTGATTGGGATGAATAACAATGGCCCTCGGCCTCTTCAGATTCTTCAGCAATGTTCTTCGGTAGGTGACGTTTCTGGTGCTCAAAACATTGAGTGTTCCTTTTCTTGAGTCGATGTAGTACAAGTTCTTTGCTGCCCAGTCAACAGCCAAACCCTCGACTCCCTCATTCTGGCTGGCCAGGACGATTTCCCTGCCGGTTCCATTCTGATGGACCCTGTAGATAACATCCTGCAGGACATCACTGTAGTAGATGTACTGCTCATGGGCATCGTAATCAAGCCCAACGAACCTGGCTCTCCTGGACACAACCGGAAGAATTGCATCGCTGAATCCCTCCATCACAGGATCTAGAACTCTTCCTTTGATAAATCGTTGCTGGGAGTACATCAAGAACTCCTGAACTAAATTACAATTTCTCAGATCAGCAGACAATCTCCATCCGATATTACAGGCACATCTGTACCCGAGACCACTCTCTCTTCCACCAGCAGCAGTGACAATGCACATATGCTGGCAACCTCCATTATTATTTCCACACGGATTTTTTATATTTCCCGTTGCTTGAATGAGCGGATGAAGGGCTTTGATAGCTTTTGCGTCGCGAACTTTAAAAATTGTATTAATATTTGCGTCTCCCATGAACTTGTCAGTGCTCATGATAGCCTGTTTGGTGCTATCAGTCCAGTAAACTTGATTCTCAAAGAGCGTTAACCTCGTGGGAGCAGGTACATGCGCCCCCCTAAGCACCATGACCCTCTTGCTCCCCTTGTAATCAGCTGTTTCAATATAGTCGAGGAGTGAATCACACCAGTAAATCCTCTTCGCAATCATATCCACAGCAACACCGGAGACTTTATAGGCCGCCTCAGATACTATCGGAAAAGCATTGGTTCCATCCATATTGGCCCGAAGTACTTGTTTATTGTCAGCGATGAACATAATTCCAACGGTGGGATCGAGAGCAATATCCGCAGGGCTTGTGAGATTTGATCCTAGGACAATTCCGTGGTAACGACCATCTAACTCAAATACATCGATTTTCTGAACGATTGAGTCAACCACATACAATTTTCTACCGATAAAATCAACAGCTATTGCCACTGGTGCCCATGACCCAGCTGGAGCGATATCCACTTGCTCGCTCAGCGAGTCACTTGGTACCAATGGCTGTGCATGAACTTTTCGTGTTTTAACGTCACTCCAGAATAATAAATTCTCAGAGAAGAGATAATCGACACCACTGGCACCAGTTGTGTTAGCCACCAGTGTTCGATTATTCCCATCAGCGGACATTCGCCAGAGGGCACGCTCCTGAGCAAGTAAGAGTTCAACGGCTGGCCAGTGTTGATCATTCTGGGCACGACACTTGTTACGACCAATTAGATTGTACCGACGAGCACACATACATTGATAGGAGCCCTCAGTGTTCTCACAGAATTGCTCACAGTAGCCCCATTCGTTGCACTCATTTCTGTCGATACAGGTACCAGTGTCGTTGGCAAGCATGAATCCTTCAGGGCACTCGCAGGCACCACCAGTGAGAGACGCTCGACAAGTGTGGGAGCATCGCAACGAGGGGCAGGCATCCCTGGAGCACGCTGTCCCCTCGTCAGCCTCATCAGCACAATCGGCTTTGGTGTCGCAGACTTGGGATCTCTCGATGCACAGGGGTTTGCCGTCTAAGCCACCCTTTGGACACATGAATTTGTTGTCCGGACAGACTGTCACCTTGCAGGACTTCTCATCAGAACCATCGGGACAATCTTTGTGACCGTCGCAGTGGAAACCCACAGGGATACACAGAGCATTTGCACATCTGAATTGATCATTAGTGCATTGAGGAAAACCTGAAACATAATTTTTTTTGTTTACGGATGTGAAGGTAATATCAGGGCACATGGGTTTTTTATTTTTTGGATAAGGGCCTTCTTCTCATATCGTCATCCTTGCTCCGGAAAATTTTTTATGATAATAAAAAACGGAAAATCAAAATTAGATCGAGAATCAATTATTTATGCCATTTTTTTTAGATATTTCATAATTTTTTCCGCGACAAATCCAAGGGTTTTAGGTCTTTCGCCTCAGAATAAACATCTCCAAACTGCTATACCCTAAGGGGTTCTTGTGTATTTTCGTTGAATAATGTTTGGGTGATTAATAACGATAGACATAACTCACTGCAATGCTCTTCGTCACTGTTGTCGCCACAGTCGTCTCGATGATTGCACCTTGCACTTTGCTCGACACATCGTTGAGTCGAATTACACCTGAATTGATCCAATCTACAGGCGGGTTTCATATTCACTGGGCATTCCTCCTCATCCTTTCCATTTCTGCAGTCCAAGTAACCGTCGCATTTCTTCTCTTTCGGAATACAAAGTTCATTGGTTGCTAGGCCTCCATTGCATTTGAAATCATCTATTTGACATTTTCTGTATGCTGAGGAATGAAGAATAATCATTACAACTGATGATAATATATTATTGTATTTGTTACATCCAGACAAGCTGCTGATCAACAACATCGATAAGCTAGTCTGTCACATGTCCTTGTATTTCGCAACGTGTCACATAAATCTAACGATAGAGAAGAAAAAATCTATATATTCGCGTGATATCTCACCGTGGGAATGCTATTATTCCGCATGACCTTGGCATTGACCAAGTGAACGAGACACGATTGACGTGTGTCTAACTAATGTAAATATAATAATTTTTTTTATCGTATTCCACTGCATTTTGATCACTCTATTTTCATTCGCTGAATACGCGAACTAAGTGATACGGAGAATTAAAGAAAACCAAATGTCATAGTGCAATGAAGGTCTGTGGAAAATTTAAAGCATTACTCACTGCATCCTGCCTCATCGGTTCCATCGACACAATCCACCGTCATATCACATCTTTGGTGTTGAGGTATGCAGTATGTTTTGTTGAAAATATATTGGCTGCATGATAGTTGACCTGCCTCACACTCAGGTGGTGCTAAAAAATAATAATGAATGAGAAAATTATTAAATAAAATGACCAGTCACCATCTCCCTCAATCAACAAACTAAACTCGTAAACTATTTTCTATAACCGGAAGTGGAATCACTCTCGCATGCCGGAAATAATCAAAGTTCTCGGGCTAGAATTTCGATGTTTCCTCATCCGGTGGTAGAACAATCAACATCATCATTATATTTTGATAATAAAAATAATATGCATAGTAATGTTGAATAATTCAACTTACGACACGACTGCATTTCGTCCTCGCCATTCTCGCAGTCCTTCTGATAGTTGCATACCGCAAGTTGTTGTATGCACTTTCCGTCTGAACACCTGAACATTCCCGCTCCGCAGCCAACTCCATCGTCTATTAAAGAATGACAAGAGATTCAATGAAATAAAAAAAAATATGAAGAAATAACGATCGAAGAGCAGAGTCGTGATAGGTGAAAGGGTCATCAGTACTTTCAATACGAAACCCTTTCACATTTTACATTTTTATCGATAAAAAAAAATATATTATAAAGATTCCAAACTAATGTATAAAATCATCCTCGACAACTCATTACACATCACCTCAAACATCTCCCTTGTAATTAATTTTCGAAACATCCTCCGAACATATTTTCAATTACAACAATCTGTAAATCACGTTTAACATTTTCCTGATAAAAAAAAAAATATCAACTTCAACTGGGTGGAAATTTTTCATAATTGCCAGTGGTTAAATGAGGATAAACTATTAGATTTATTGGAGCAGAAGAGATTGACTATCTCCGTCGATTTGTGTCAGTGAATGTTGCATCACACAAGTAACAATCTGAATTCCTCAGTGAAAACATGGCACATAGACATGACACACGAAGGGCCTGAGTGCAGTCAGTCTTCGCCTTTCGCATCCCAATACCCCTCCGGGTATTGATGCATAGGTGAACGGTGGGGAGCCAAGATAAATTTTATTCGATGAACTGAGTGTTTACTACACCCCAGTGAGACCTTTAAAAGTAAGACGATGATACTGAATTCCCTGTGTGTGATGATGTTGCTGTACGAACAGGGCTTTATTCTCAAACATTCTGTGAGAGAAAAAGAGAGAAAAGAAAGCAAGAGATCGAAGGAAGAAGAACGAGGAAGAAAATATAGAGTATTAAGCATAGAGATGAGATAGAGCGAGCTTGACTATGCCTATTCGTTCGCTACGTCTTCTGAAGTGCAGTAACAGAGTGGTTTGTACTCTCGTGTTGGGGGTCTCTCGTGCCAGGCAGCTCGGCTGCACAGCCTGGTACCGTGAGGCCTCGTGGTAAAGTCTGTACTACTGGGAGGGAGTGAAAAGAACGGCCACAAACTATTTCCACCAGCCACAACATCATGTTCCAGTACCCCATGAACAAAAATCTCTTCTGCCTCAGCAACTTCAGTTCATTTTATATATCAATTAATGAATACCATTCACCATATACTCATGACTGACATCAAATCAGCCATGCATTATCAATGATCTTTATTATTATTATTTTACAATTACAAGTTAAGTAGATATTAAATTTTCTATGAGAAATCTAGATCACGATGAAGCAAATTGAATAATTCGATTAATGTCACGAGACACTCTCAGCGATCATCTTCATTTCTTTCGATACTGTATTACATTTCATACATCACTATGAATATGTGAGTGTATTATTGCAGTGTGAGAGTATGTCAATTGTCCCCTCTTTGGTATATCGAGTACACTGGCCACGGAATTGATTCAACGACCTCGATGTTACGAATAATTTGATTCAACGAATAATTCAATGGTACAGTGGCATAATTGACTCGTTAAATTTGATCTTTCGATAAAAAAATTAACTAAAATACTATTCATATAGGGATGATGGAGATAAGGAAACAATTCAAGTTGAGAGAGGAATACATCACTAGAGAAGAGACTGAAGAAGGAAAAAAGATGAATGGAGTCAACAGGTGAAAGGAAAAGAATATATTATCCGAGCGCACACAGTGTGTTATGCCTTGTCAATGGGAGGAAGTGGCCAGTGTGTCCGTTCTTGCGTCCGGGCGTTAACTGCTATTCAATTTATACTCTTTTATCATAAATTTCAGATAAACACTGACTGGTAATGAAATTCACCGACATATTTACTTCTGCAATTTAAATACGTTGGAAAATAATGGTGACTTGCAACGCCACGTTATATCCAACAGGTATAAATGACACGAGTTTAATTTACCAACTGGAATGAGAGAAGAAAGGTCAACGACATTTGGTGTGCCAGCGACAAAACTCGTACACCAAATTCGTCGTCGAGATCATTGCAAAAGACACGTTTCATTCAATGTGTCAGCAATTCTAAGGCTTTTTTTTTTTTACTTATCATTACGACTCCCGGATTGTGCAAAGTAATTCCTTTATTTCAAGAAAGGTAAATAATTATGATGCTGTTTAATGAGGGTATGAAAATCCAATAATGGAAAACAGTAATTATCGTGCCCTTAATAAAGCTTCCAGGTATATGTACAGAGAGATGAACGATTGTGGTGGCTATTTGAAAGAGTCATTCCAAGTGGATGTGTCTTTCAGTTCTCTATATCGACTCACAGATACGAGAATTGTCGTGCAATTGCTGTCGTATTTCTCCTTACCCCTCGCCCCCCCTCCCTCCTCCCCTCATCATCACCGGTTCACCGTTTGGCTAGGCTTTTTTTTTTCACGTGGGAAAACTTTAGCTTTCACCTGTGTTGAGTGCCGAGAATAGAAGAGCCGGCGCTTCTTCAGTGCAAGGTACATTCAACAAGTATTATATACACGACTACACAGCTGGTTTAAAAAACTTCTCTCATCTATCACGATTTTCATTCGTGATTTGTATACGCCATTGTCAGACACTTAGCACGACTGAATAATTCAAACTAAGAATTATTAATCAATTATCACTTGTATCGTGACACTCGAGGTTATCATTGCTCATCATATTTTGATAAAACGGTGGGTAGTTCCACTGGAAGAGAGAAAAAGTGAATATTTTAATGCCCTTGACTCATAGAAATTTCGTTAATAACGTGACAAAATGTATTTTATCATTAAAAATAGAATTTTCATTTTCAAAAGTAACGCACCATTCGAGAAGTGATGAAATTTGTTTCTATGTCAGGTGTAATTTTAAATGAATTTTTTTATTTTGTTTAACCCCGCGTGGGCGATTTATCACGTCCAGTCATAATCTACCAGTCTCGTTTTGCCGAATGATCACATCACATTTCGCCTCACCCTAGACATCAATACCGCCTACGTATTCTTATGGAACAAGGATAAAACCACTTCTCGGTCAAAATCTATCTATGTATACGTAAGAAAGGTGTACAAGGGGGGGGGGGGGGGGGAAATAAAAAAAAGAGGCAAGCCAACGCGATCGGGACGGGACCATTGGAGCCAGGGTCCCGCTATCCGCTCGGCCGCTAGTCCGAGGTCGATGAACTGAGAGAGGCCTGGTCCGTCTACCTCTACCACCAGTGCCCCTGCTTATACCAGCACAAACCGTCAACCTGGAGAGCGCTATCTCCAGGGAGACAGCCCACCCAACTCCCTCCTTCATATACTTTTTTCCCTTTTAATTCACCCGCAGCCCGACAAACACCAATTACTCTATTTTTATTCTCCACTAATTGTGATTAAAATTTAAACACCTAACGGTTCAATTTCGATAAACATATCCCCCGGAGTTTTCCAGTAACATCGAGTAGAAGAATTCGATGACATACATTAGAAGAATTTAAACGATGGATTTAATTATTCGATATTATTCCAAGTACTTGAAAGTACATGATATATCGAGTTTGGTATACCACGTGGAACGGCACCTGAATAAAAAATCGAATAGCGGCACCACTCGTGACACCCTTGTCCCTCTCCTCCTCCCCCTCCCCCTCCCCCTCTTCAACTACCTTGAAAACCTTTGTAAGACGCTTTTGCGATCGTAAAAACCTCACCATTCGCCTCACCGGAATGCAAAAGAAACTCATTTGACCATTGTATATGTTAAGAATAAGTCGTTTCTCTTATCCATCACGCCTCAAGGATAAGCTCACTTGTAACAATGAAGAAAACTTGGATATGGATAAAGAGAAGAAAAGATCAAATACCTGTGAATGTATCGAATGAACACGAAAATGATAATTCGAAAAAAATGCGAGATAATTGAATGGGGACGTGAGTTAATACGAAAAATGGATGAAACTGAGCTGAAACTCCCCACCAGGCGACTAAGGAATGCAAGATAAATGGTAGAATTGTAATTCGACAGAAGAACGTGGGGAAAGGGAGTCGTGAACCCTCTAGACTCATGACCATTGTTATTGTTCTATAGGTCACTGGGTTCGTATGAGAGGTTTTTATTTATTTCTTGATGCACGTGGTCATGCGTACGTGATACCTGGATGTAGACATCACCAGGTGTGTTCCAGTTGCAGAAATTGATAGGGAAGAAGTTGAAAAAAATTAAGGCAACGAGTAGACTGAATATTAATTAGTTGAAGATTGCAGTGGGGTGTGTCATGGTCAGGCCGCATTATGATAAAGTTCATGCAATTTACATGGCCTTTCGTAATGCTCCTCCTCATGATGTCTCTATTCTCAATAAATCCTCCCCCTCGACTCTTTATAGACTACACAATCATCATGATAATCGCTCAAATGTTCAACAGAAATTCATGTAAATTTTGTAAACAGAAGAATACAACAAAACATTATCATGTGTCCCTGAAGATACATCGTTGATATATTCATCCGGTATCTGCCTCACTTTTTTCATAATCCATAAGACAAGTGTAAACACTGAATGTCACTAGAAGATACAAAGAAAGGAGGAAAAAAAAAGTGAAGTGATAAAAATGTTTCAGTCATGCGCCATTGAGAAATACGAAAGAGAGAGATTTGTACAAGATTCATTTGTTGGAGACAATATTTGCCTCGAGCTTTTTGATTCTTCCAGTAAAAAAGAGAAATTCCGTCGTCATGATGTCTGTGAATCAAAGTACCGTGGAAATATTGATTCAAATGGAGTGGATAAAGTACTTGGATCTCCTTCGTATATCCATCCACAATCTCCCCTCCTGCATCAGGATGATGGTCTGGTGATTGATAATAAGACCCAGTCAACAGAGGGTTTAAAAATGGATATTATGCATCCAATCAACCGTTAAACTGGAGTGAAGATAAAGAGAGCAAAACGATAGTTTTGACTATGATCCGAGAAGGTGAATCCATGTGCCGGCAGTGGTATATCAAAGCATGCGTGAAGGCACCGAAGGATCTTCGAGGAAGGCCCCCTTGATGAGAAACCGGTTTTTACCTCGAGTGAGAGACGAAGAAACATAACGCTCTCGTATAAGACTATTACGATATTTTGAGATATAGTCAGGCTTTACCTTGGACTCCACCGTGCCCCTCACCTCAAATCTCTTTCCCATCAACCTGCCTTCTTCGGTGAAATATTCACTTTTTCCCCTGTATTTTCCACCTCCCAAAAGCCGGATTTTTCGTCTTTCATGGGAATATACTTTCCAAGTGAGAACGTGGCAACAACAGAACAGACATAACGAAACAATTCCCATACATTTATACATCAAGAGTTGAGTCATCTTGACAGGATCATCAATATGATAAATATTTAATGATTCAATGCCTGGAGCAATTGAGAACGTCTGCCTTTCTCACTCCAGCAGTCAATATTTGTTCAGTTACAGTGACTTCACTGACTCATCTTCGTTTACGGATCATTTTTGGATGATTTAATTTTGTAACCATAATTTAACAAATTATAATTAAACTTACCAATGGCCTTGATGGCCTCGATGACACTCGTTTGAATAAGCACTAAACTGACAAGTGCTATAAACAATTGTTGATACGTTCTATTGCGTCCATATTGTCCAGCTCTACGGCTTTGAAAATCAAGGAGACCGGAAGCGAGGCCCGGCAGCATCTCGGCCACCGGCATCGCGCGCTCCGGTTCACAAAAAATATATATTTCACGGTAAAAATTGAACGATCTTTTAACATAGAACACAATCCCATCCACTCCAGGCACTAATGGTATAGTTTTATATTTTATTTTACAACAAAACTTTCGATTGAACAACTGACTTTGATCCGATGTTGAGTAGCTCTTACACTGTATCTCCAGCTCCTGATGCCAGGAATCAACTTTTTCTTTTTCTCCAAAATTTACACACAACTCGGCCCACCAAAACGACAATACGATTGGTGGATGTACAAAGGTCAAGTTCAATCGGATAACAGGAAGGAAAATCACAACACAAATTAACACGAAGGGAGAGGTGGCACAGGTATACACCAATGTTTATTATTGTTGATTTTCCTCAATCCATGGCCAGTGCAGACGTTATTAACCCGGTCGCGGTCACCAGGCGACTGGCACAGTGGCGCGTACTCAGCGCCCACCGAACGTCGAATCTTCAACAACTCGCAACGACATCCCCACAGCAAAGCCGGTGTTTCTTCTTCCCTCCGATCCCTTACCCTACCCCGTAAGATCTCCCCGCCCCACCAGAGACCTCAGACTAGGCTCTACCTTGTTCCACTCGGTGAGAAGTTTATTTTGTCCCTCAGCCCCAACACGCATTTTCTAACTTTCGTTTCTGTTGCGTTTTTAGGCCTCAAACTCTTGAACATTCGATGGCCATTCAGATAACAGAGCGTTTTTCTCCTGGCAATTTTTCACCTGATCCCAAGTAAATATCCGTCACTATGGACAGCACCGAAAATCATTTGTCTTGGGTTATCGTAGTAGACGTATATTCACTTTTTTGTCAATTTAAGAGGAAGTGAATTTCCTCTTGTTCATGGAAAATCAGTAATTATCGTCGAGACACATTATCTCTCTCGTTTATGTCTTTGTTCAGTATGCGATGAAGCAGGAAACTGAAGATGAGTTTGGAGGAAATTATCGACAATTGTTCTTCGATACTTTTGTTAATGTATTGTTGTAGTTATCTGAAATTGTGCCTAGAAAGTTTCTCGAAAATGATATGAAATTCTGCGCATTTAGGAATTGCGCATAAGTTGGCATTCTATCGTTGCAATGAATAGTTTAAATATTCTGCAAGCAATAGTTGAATCCATATACTGCCTTGATATTTATTTTTAAGAGACTTCGATTTTTAGGTTTCGATGAATATGTCAGAGGTGCGATAGCTTTCAATGGAAAGATGTCTCAATTAAAAGTTTAGAATTTTCCTATCTGCGAAGAAAATTCATACTCATTGCGTTTAAAGACTATTTCATTCCATTCATATTCCAGGGAGGCGATTGGATGTTATGCTACTGGATGAATTAAAGGTCACTTTAATTCCTACCGGTAGATGAAGTACTGCTGCTGATGGCAATGGAAGCATTTAGTATTCGCAAACGCATTGTTCAAGTATGAGGAGGCAACTGGAAAATAAATAATTCCCAACAATCTTATCAAGGAAGACATAATGTTGTTAATAAAAACGCGTCGGAGCGGTTGCGGGCATTAAAATACCCTAATTATTTTTTTCGACCTCCAGGAGGAGCTGGATATCTTCTTCTTCCGCGAACATTTATAATTATCTCTTTCGGAGGAATTTACCAGAATTTACACAGTTTTTCGATTTTTTATTTTTTTTTGTAAAGATAGGAATCGTTTTTAGAGCGATACACTTCCTAATGTTGTTCCCGGAATAGATAGAACAACTCAACGTAATAAACATTCTTAATACTCTCTTGATATAGTTCAAGAATAAGTTTTTTGTGGCGAATGAGAATGAAAAAAAACCGTGAATATTGTGAACCTGGTGTTAATGATATGCTCCGGAATTTCTGTCTATCAGTAAATATATTCCCCTATCGCTCCTGTTGTTTATAATGTTAAAATTCTTCACGTACATTTTTTACGTGTGGTTTTAGGTGAGAGATAATTCGGGAAAAATGCTTATGCAGTCACATCATCTGGGAGAATTCTAGAAAATTCTATAAAGTTCGAATGAATTCGAGAAGTTTCCGGAACATTTGACAAAATTCTCCAAGTTTCCGGATAGTTAATGGACAAATAATATTCTTCAAACGTTCAATTATCTCGTGCCATCCTAGTTTGTTTATTATCCTTATTCTCTGCATGAAAAGTGCAATTAAAAAATAATGAGAATTCAGAGGAAGTCCTGTTTTATTGAGTAAAAAGCTATAAGTACTTCTCTTAAAAATAAATGCCAATATTTCTTGCTATTTATTTGTAAATATGAAAAAACAAACGAAACCTTGTGTGATCCGCCGAAGGTTCAACAATTTTTTGCAATAATTATTTCTAATATTTTAAAACTCATGGCTGAAGAATAAATCTTGTCTCACAAATGTTAATAAAGAAGACCATAAACGTCATGGTCCTCGATATGAAAATAAACAACCTGAGGATTAATTGCGTGTTATTCCTAAGAAATTTTCCCGGACTTGAAAAGGTATAGAATGTTTCTGGTAGAAAAAGAATAGTAATTAAAATATTATTATTCATTTTTAGGGGCAATGAATATCATATTCCGACTCGAGTGCAGCGTGTGATAAAAAAATAAAAACTCTTAGAACCTGGAAACCTCTCTCCTCCCAGCCAGTGGCACACATTTTGTCAATTTTAATTAGAATATTCCTCTAATTAATTGAAAACGTCCGCGTCTCCATTGATTTTTAGTAAAAATCTCCTAGACGATTGCACCACACAGTATGAATGAAAATAACCTGAGAAATGTTTGCCCTTTGACCGGCAGGTGTTGCCAGCTACCTGGCGCATTAAGGTGACCCTCTCTCCACTTTTACTTTCCGAAAAAAAAATCCTCCACAGCTCAGACCCCAGCTTATGATTTATTTACACACAGTAAAATCCATCCTCCGAACTTGGCCCCTGATTTTACTTTAATTAGGGTCATTCAAACCGTCCAACGACTCGCACCACGATCACTCGTACAAAGACATTAACCGTTAACTTGAGTGACGTATTTCCGTCCAATGACACTACTTAGTTTCTATATCGACATCGTTCTAAATTTTGCATATCCAAGCAACTGTATTCTCAAAGTTCAGCTTTTTAATTTCTTCATTGTGCTACATAATTGAAAATACACACCTTGACATCGATTCGATGAAAATGAGATCAACGGAATCAAAATTGGGTGAATCAATTATTCTCGCGTATGAAAATTATCATGATCCTCTTCACATAATTACTGGTGATGAATAATGCGGTGGAAGACGGTGGATCGTGGAATACATGATTGCGTCGTCAAACGAAATAATGATAAAGGTCAGATCGGGTATTACACTGGCATTTTGTACCAGCTGTAATAATGCATCGGCATTCCTCGTGAAATTGCCACGACGTTTTTTTTTTTCATCTATAAGAAGTTCCTTGTGCGATCAAACCGATGTTTCGGAGTTCGTAGAGAAGCAGAGTGAATAAGAAGGGGCATGAGAAAGAGAGAGAGAGAGAGAGAGGAGGTGGATACCAACATTTGTTATTTAGCCCAACCGGTGTGTAACTCGTGGGAGATACGTTCCACGGGTGGGTTTGAGTGGCTGGTACGCGACGCCTGGCACCACCAGGTACCAAATGCCACAAGGTCATCCTCCTTACAACGAGATCGCACAGAGTGCGCTGTGTGATTTCGTCTAATTTCGTAAGAAATGAAGATTTGTCATAATGTTGAGACACCTCGGGGGATAAAATTATCTGTGAAAATTCTCTGTGAAAACCGCAATTTCTCTTGATTTACCTGGTTTTTTTGCATTTCCGAATTTAGACGTAGGAGATTGAAGGAGCGAAGCCGCCTCGAATGCTCCTTGCATGTGGTCCAAGGCCGGACTTCAACTCGATTTTTCCTTTTTTTCTGACATATTCTCAATGCGGAGGAATGAAAATGGTTGAAAGCCGTTGGAAAATGTTTTTTCAGTGGAACAGCCTCTGACCTAAAGTGCTGGTGGTACTGGAGTCTACAGATAGAAAGGACTGAATATGAAGCCCAGGGAAATTTCCAACATCTTCTCTTATAAATTTATGAATTTTGTAACTCAATTTCTTCGGCGAGACAGCTTTACATCAGTTTTTATTTTATAATGTATCGGGGAACGTCAATTGTCGAACGTGAATGATAAATTCGCAGCGATTTATCAATTGTTTCATTTCTTTTGGCTGATATTCACGACATTTCGGTGAAGTATGTCACGTACATCCGAAATAAAACGAGTATGTCAAGTTTTGTATAAAAATCCCTGATATTGCGCACTCAGGATTTTTACCTGGTCAAACTTAACACGTTCATTTGTTTATAACGATAACGTACCTATCGGGAAAAATGTATTACACCTGCAAATTGGAGACAAATTTACATGGAAAAATGTGGTCTTAAATTGTATTCTCGAAAAGCGAATTTCGCAATTGCTCTTTCTTTCAAGACCTACTTTGAAAAAACAATTATTCATCTCGTTATACTATTCCAAATTACAAGTAGCCCACTGGTGTTATTTGAAAAACCTAGAATCTTTGTTTCCAGCGTTAAGATTCAGGATTTCGCTCGTGTGCGGCTGCTGTAAGCTAGAAATTTTTTTCCTCTGCAAATACCTGTAGACGGATATGTTCGAATTACCTACAAGTAAGAGGAAAAGAATTACGTCACCGCGGATGGTACGCGATGGCACGTCTATAGTCCCATTGGATGAAAACAGTGTTTTCAATTTTTTAATCGTCACATTTTCCGGGCTCGTATCTTCTCCTTCAGAATATAAACTGTTAACAATTGATTTGACCACTATTGCTCGTGAATAATTAATACTCTGAGTTGAATTTATCCAACGAAATGGAACGTGACTTTTTTGCATTACGATTATTCTTACGGTGTGAAATATTTATTGAGTCTGATTCGCTATCTTTCAATCGCAGATGACAATTAAAAGATAATTATTGATATAATTCTTGAAGGTTTACTTTTGCGAAAGATAATTATTGCATTAGAAAATAGAATTGAATTTACCCGCCGGTGCGCGAGACTGAGAAGTTCGATGATGCACCGCATTACGTCAGCGAGTCGCCACTCCCTGGAATCCTCCAATCGAAAGTCATCCGGAATCAATCGACCGAGCCGTCAAAACATTCAATCATTTGTTTATAGCCCCGGAATGATGCCAAGTGGATATTTTTGAAGACAATTACATTATCGTGAATTTATTATTGAAAATCAGGACATCTAAGTGATTTATTGAATCGTACAAATATGTCAGCACTCCAGAAGTCAATTTTGAAATCGAAACTTCCACCATCTGGACTGAATTTCACCACTGGGAGGTTAGAAATTAATATAATCTCACTAAAAGGGTGACTAATTATCACAGAGCTGGAAGTATTCCAGGAGTTGTTAGGAGTTCAGAGCTGAATGTCACAGAGAGAATGTAAATTTATATGGGAATTCCAGATCCTGCAAGACTCGAGCTCTTCAACGAAAGCGGGATTACGATCCGGTTCAGTGGACTCCGTATTTCACTGACTCTAAGGACATTGCTATCGGAGACAATACATTTCATTATTATACCACCGGGGATGAAGGGCCAACGCTTGTTCTATTGCACGGTGGGGGATACAGTGCCCTAACGTGGGCCGAATTCACGGTAAGTTAATCAAAATTGAAAACTCGAGAACATCGTTCCCACTTTGTAACTTACCTTGAAATTAATTAGCTTTTATCGTTCCCCAGAAATCGATTACATCGATGATTATGTGTCGAGTATTGGCGATCGATTTGAGGGGACACGGTGATACACACACAACGAATGATGAAGATTTGTCGGCGGAAACATTGGCCACGTGAGTCTCGAAGAATTGGGTTGTAATAATGAGGGAATAATACGGATGAAGAATAGGGAGTGAGGAATATTAAAAATGTGCTTTTGGTGGCGATTAATGTCTAGAGACAATAATGACTCTTAGTTGTGGAATAACAACGTTTGTATTTACATTTGAAAAGAGGTTTACATGGGGTTTGGTATTGGAATAGGATATTTACATGTGACCAGACTCGACTGACCAATGAATTAAATACGTTTTGCTATGACAGGTTTGAGAAAGGTATACAAATGTCGTGAGCGATAAAAATGGAACGATATTTATCTGGAATAGCAAAAAAAAAATAGAAAAAATAGAAAATTACCCAATTACTTTAGTTTAAACATCATCCAATGCTAATAAAACGTTTAATTACAATAGAGACGTTGCCGGGGTGATCGAGGCAGTAACAGAAAACAACCCTGTGGTCTTAATAGGCCACAGTATGGGTGGCGCAGTGGCTGTGAGAGCTGCCCCCCTTCTCAAGAATTTAGCTGCTGTTACTGTAATCGATGTTGTCGAGGGGACAGCAATGGAAGCATTGACCTCAATGCAGAGTTTCCTGAGGTCCAGACCTTCGAGTTTCACGTCGATACCACAAGCCATTGAGTGGTGCGTTCGCAGTGGTCAAATTCGAAATGTTCAGTCAGCCAAGATCTCCGTCCCCGGGCAGATTAAAAATACTGAAACAAGTAAACTAGCGACTCATGATATTGAAGAATTCCTGTCATCGCATCACCACACGGACGATCGTCCGGCTGTTGCGATAGAGAGAGAGGACGTAATTCGGGAAGATGCCAGTGAAGAAGATGGTAAAGACAATGTACACCAAGCGGTACCGGTGGTGAAACAACCGGAGAATCCAAACAGTAAGAAATATGCCTGGAGGATAAACCTGGCCAAGACTGAGAAACACTGGACAGGGTGGTTCAAGGGACTGTCCTCAGCGTTTCTAGATGTTCCTGCTCCAAAATTACTACTTCTCGCTGGGATTGATAGATTAGATCGAGATCTTACTGTTGGACAAATGCAGGGTAAGTACTAGGTCCAATGCTGGGTTCCAATTTATTAAGTATTGTTAAGTAAAAAATAAATAAGAGCAGAACACTTCGATTTTTTTTTCTACAGGAAAATTTCAAATGCAAGTTCTGCCAGCTTGTGGCCATGCTGTTCACGAAGATGTCCCAGATAAAGTGGCTGAAGCAATTGCCACATTTATGGTCAGGAATAAATTTGCTGAGCCAGTCTCTGATTTTCATCGCACATTTCCAGCATGTTAGCTGATGACTGTCATCACAGGTATTTGAAGCAGAGGGATTTATGAAGAAACCATGAACGAGGTATTTATTACCTTTTTGAACATATAATTTTCTGATCATCTGATAAATTACAGTTTCGAACAACTTGATAGTACATAATTATTGAGAGTGCAAAAATAGCATGTGCAAACTACCAGTATCACATTAAGAAATACAAGATAACAATTACAAATAGTATATTTCAGCTGACATTGAATATTATTGAATTATTATTGAATACGACCATAGGAAGAAAAGTTTCGTATTTCATGAGTCATAATTCACGAGCATTTGAGAAATCGTATTTAAAAATAAAGAAAAAGTATCCATTATTTTTTTTTATACACGATTTTCTTATTATCTAATGAATAACAGCGGAAAATATTTTATAAACATACGATCATCTTAAACTCAAAGCACACTGAAAAGTAGCACACTCATTGAATTATGGGGAGTACAAAAATAGCATAGGATAATCAACAGTATTACAATTTAGATTATGCCTATTAAACCAATTCAAAGGTATCCACACAACAAGGGTTACCAAAAAAAATTAAAAATCAGATGTTTCTTATCTTCTTAAATATATAAATTCTCTTAGAACCTGAAAAATTATGGTCCAGAACATTTCATTAAGATGCAATGTCCGTAATTTAAAGTACATTGAGCGTACAAAAATAGCATGTGAAAATCACGAGTATCACATTTAGGAATACAAGATGACAATTAAAACTAATACATTGAAACACACTTGAAATCTCTTATCAAACTCTTTGACAGTGATGATAAGAAACAATCTTTGTTGAGGAGGTAAATTAGCTTCAAGAATTTTTCGAACAAAACTATACCGTTCACCACTTTCAGTCTTTATATCAATACGATTGGAGAAACCAATCCAGATTTCTCCACTCTTTCTTCAGGAATATAATTTGATTTTCACTTTCACTGGAACTTTTGATTATGTTTACGTATGCGAGCGTCCGGAGAGGCCTGAGATTCATCGTCTTTCTTTTTTTTTCAGCCAATGGGGTCTTTTAGCGTGACACATGGCCCAGCTCTTCCTGCCCTCAGAGGTGCAACCTACAAAAATAGATCATGAAAAAAATTTCCTCAAACAATTCAATAAAACAGGAGGTTTGTCGATTTATTTGACATTCCTTGCAATCGAAAAAAATAATGTATACTCGCCTGGTGCCACTCATTCAGAATGGGATCGTATGCTTCAACAAGAGTAAGATATTGTTGCCCATCATAACCACCTACTGCTAACAACTGATCCCCCAGGAGACAGACACCCACTGCATCTCGAGCTACACTCATTGGTGCTACCATCGTCCAAGTGTCAGTTTTTGGGTCATATCTTCGAAAAATGAACAACTAATCAGGCAAATTCCAAGAAATGGTATGACAGAGGCAGTAATTAAATATCAGAAGGAAAGACACTATAAAATGCCAATCCACCTTTCGTTCATCAAAAACTCTACATAGTGTCGCCTGAAAGGGAATCACAGTCATAAATTGTCCACAACGCATGTCAGGCTTGAATGAAAGACGTATTTGTTCGCAAGTTGAGTTGAAATTCCGTTTCAATCCGTCACACTGAATAATTAAGGCCCAATGGATAATAAAAAACAACAAAAAGTGATATCATTAAAAAACATTACCGCTCAACACTGTCGTATCTGCAGGCATTAGAACCTCTAGCAGCTGCGTCGTATCCGCCAAGTGCATAAAGACATCCATTGGCAACGCCAACGCCAACCCCACCACGTCTCTGTGACATTGATGCACAGCTAGTCCACTTATTCGTATGTGGATCGTAACAATCTACAGTGTTCAGGCACGAGTTCGTGTCCCTTCCACCAACTGCATACAATCTATTTTGAAATGGACAAAGAAAAATATATTTAGCCCAGATCTGAGATATGAATCTATCGAATGTCACCAAGAGTGACTGAATTTCCATGTGAATACTACTTGTCATTTAGCACTGCAACGCCGACGGTGGACCTAGGACCGGGCATTGGAGCAATATAACTCCACTCCTGGGTATTTGGATCCCATCTCTCTACTGTCTGTAAGAAACTCCAGCCATCGTGACCACCAACTGCGTAGAGTGGTCCACCGAGAACTGCAACACCTGTAGACAATAAAAAATTCATAAATCTTGTATTGCTCATAACTTCAGAGTTATGAGGCCAATTAATTCAATTTCAAATTCTGGGAATCTATTCATTGGAATAATTCCAAACTACAGCAGCATCGGTGTTATTAGAAATTCATTTGTGAATATTCGCTAGATTCCTTCAAAATTATTGTATTTTTGAATAATTCAAATTGCAACGAAGGCAACTAAATGTGTACAAATAACAAACGCATCGTCATGAATATATCAATATCTATTGAAATGAGGAATAAAAGAGACCTGATTAAAGACTAAATTCGCCCATTTATTGATGAACATTCAATCACGACCTTCAAAATTACCATATTTTTTAGTAGTGTCGATAAAATTAATTCAATTTATCTATTGTAATAGTTCTAATATGACTAGACACAGGCACGTGATTAGGAATTCATGGCATTAAACAGCCGTCTTCGAAGTGACTGTATTTTTTAATAATTAAAGTCAAAACAAAGACGATGCGTAGTAGAGCCGGCACGTCATCCTGTACATGAAGAAAACCATTAAAAAATAAATAACAAAAGAAATACCTAATCCATGACGATGAGTATTCATGGGTGGCAGGCTGCTCCACTTTAAAGTAGAAAAATCCAGTCTCTCCACACTATTCATGGTTTTCAAGCCATCTCTTCCTCCAGCGATAATCAATCTCGATCCAACAACAGCAGCTCCGAATTGCAAACGACGACCATTCAGACTACCCAAGTATTTCCATGCATTATCACACAGAGAGAAAGCGTCAATGGAAGTGGCGCCTTAGAAATAATCCAGAATACAATAAAAAACTCTCGAAGCATTAATCTTTCGTAAAAGTATATTACTAGAATCGTGGAGAAAACATTTTTCTTAGACTATTATTTTTGCATTTTCCACCTTTGTTGTCGTCCATTCCCCCCACTGCAAGTAGCTGTCCGACAGTTGCTTTTCTCGGTCTAGTCCTGCATGTCTGGAGCAATGGACGTCGCTCGGGGAGCAGATGGTACTTCAGGGCTTCCATCACCAATTCCTGAGCTCTTTTCTCGTCTTTGAATATCTCGTTGCCGTCAATGTTATCAGCTATGAACTACTCAATGCGTTAAATATGCTGGTCATCCTTTTTCTATTGTCTTTTATGATAATGTACTGGGGAACACTTACGACAGGTGATAACAGGGGCAATCTGACCAATCCCAAGAGCTTGCTGGCGTCTTTACGACGGATCTCGAGGTCGTGCTCCAGCCAGCTAATTAATGCCTGTCGACAGAATTAATGCAGTCATGATATTATGAGGCGTAATCAGATGACTTGTATCGAATACTCTCCTTTGAGAATTTTTCAGAAATTATTCTATGAAAATATGAAGACTTTTTATAAACATTTTCTTCGTAAAACGTCCTAGGAATTCAGAAAATATATCATTTTTTTGTAGAGAGCATTGAAATTTAAGAAGCTAATCTCACTCGAAATACAATCTCCTCCGAAGGAATATTCAGATCATCCGACTCAATCAACTTCGCCACATCATCTGCCGAAAGCAACAGAAATTCTTGATTCTTCATCACTTCCATGAAGTGTTCAGTAGTGTACGTGTGTGCGACGTTTAATAGGTGGGAGCAGCCCTGAGTGTCAGCGAACATGCGTATCCCGAGGCAATTGCTTGGGTGCAGTTGTTTTATGAGAAACTGACAGCAGGCTTTCACCACAGCATCGATTTGGAGGAGGCTGGCAGTCGCCAGAAGAGTCTCCACACAGTCCTCGCGAAGTTCAATGCAGCCTGACATGGCAAAATTTCAATCAAATTATCTTTATCTCTTTCACTTCTACAGGGACAATTCTGCGTTGTTTTACCTGTATAACAGAATTGAATGAGTGCCCATAATGCATCCGGATCAACTTCCCTCAATTCCACTTCAGTCTGACCAGATTCCCTCAGAGAACTTGTGAACATCGCTGAGAAGTACTCGGAACCTGCACTGAGGACCAGACGATGCGCCGGAAATCGTTTCTCTCCTGCATTTATTTATGACATCATTGAAGGAAAAGTAAAATATTACCCCAGGGGTCCATATTACCCTAGCACAGCTTATTTCAATTCTTGTTAACCGTTAGAAGACAACCATTCCTGAACTGACTTGATTTTTCAATAAAACAATGAATATTCTCCATTAATTCAAAATTCCGAATACATTTTCTTGAATTTCCTCAGCATCTATCAATTTTAATGATATGATAACTATATATTCAAGTTTCCCTTTCCATTGCATACCATGAATTGTCATTAACTTTCCTTATCAAAAAACTACTGACAAAATTCCCTGAAACTCCATCCGCCATTTCCAATGGCAAAATGTTCAAAACAAATACCGGAAATCACGTTGACAGATTTTCAACTGTTGGAAATTGAGTGTTAATTGGTTTAATTGTTATGACCTTCTTCCGCTCGTTCATTCATAAAAAACCTGAAGTACTGACCTGCAATGAGAACGACATCAGTCAACAGTTGCTGGTGCAAATACTCCTCCATGCACCTTAAACTGTTCTCAGCATGCTTGGGAACACGAAAATTTTCATCCTGCGATGAGGATGCAGTGGACATCAAGCTGGAGATACTCTGTTCACTGGTAGTTGCATCTTTCTTTGGCAAATGCAAGTCCTGCTCTCCTTTGTTTAGGTCAGTATGCTTCATCGTAATTATTCTCGATCAGAAAGAGTGGAGATTCGAGGGAAAGCTTGATCGGTAAATAATAGAAATTTACGATGTGAGAGACGTCATTGTTAGCGAAAGTGTGAAGATTTGTTTGAGGGAAAACAGTGAGTTGATTTCAGTTTGACAGATCGAACACCACTTGTCGCACCAAAGCGTAAACTGATCATCCCTTCCAACTGTACAATTCGAGGAAATAGAGGGGAGGTGGGAAAGCCGAATTGTCGAAAGAGGGGATGAGAAGTGAAAATTACCAACTAAGCGACAGGAAACGTCCCTGAGAATCGAGAGTGTTACTAGATTCAAAATGTCCGATACTGATGGTGTTTCAATAAAAAATATTTTGGATGTGGGAAAGATAATTTGACTGTGTCAATTTTGATTTAATTTAAAAAACAAAACCTGCATAATTGTCACGAATGTCATAGTTACCCAGAAAGTTTAAGAAGTTGGAAGAAATTAGAACACCATTCACCTAACTGTCATGTTACGATATTAGGATAATTATATTATATTAGTTTCATCCGACTGTTGAAAGATATCTTGGAGGAACTGCAATTATTCATTAGATTCGCGTCTTTTTCCTGAGCTTCCTCAAATTAAAATAATTAATCAATCCTTCGTAATATGGAAATCTTTGTATTTAATTATAAAAAAACCTGAGGCCCCTAAATACAAAGTAACTGAGTTAAACTATAAAAATATTTGTACACAAACAATGATATGAGGAGTCCATGTGAATGATAAACCTCCAACTTTGACCTGAACTTCCCTATTATCATATAATCATTAAACTACCAGATTAATTAATTGTCTTCAGTTTATTCGAAAAATTCAAAATTTCTTTACTGACTGAAGTTATTGGGGAATAAAAAAAGAAGACGATAATGAATAACTTGTATCTATATTTACCATAATGTTTTTATATCGCGTGCTTTTTATCTAGTTTGAAGTCCCGGAATGCCCTCTCCGACGACATAACTGATGGCTTCAGGGAAAGTGCAGTCATTCGATTTCTCGAGAAAATGCAAACTATCGTCTATAGGTATTTATATCGCCACCTGATTCCTGGACTACTAACGACGCACATCATCTACTTATCCTGTGCGATTTTTCCTCTGTCCAGGATTCTCATTAGTATTTTATTAATAACGACTATCGCGTGCACAAAACCGAACCTGAAGAGTGCATCGATCCCCGAAAAGCCGGAGAAGCTGAGCTCCAAGAATCGACATGGTCGCACTACCTTCGTCAAAGCGATTGTCTCCAATCCAAACCTCTCGCCAACTCATATATTAGCTGAAAAATTAGCGAAGGAAGCGTTGAGGTCCACGAGGACACAGCAGACCCTGAAGAAACTGACGGAAATTAGAGTCCCGGTGGATAAACGTAGCATAGAACGGAATGATCACCAGAGACACCACCACAAGAAACGAAAACGAAAGAAACATAGACACAGGTCTGGAGATCGACATCATCATCATCACCATAGGAATGCACGGAGACGTCGACTGGGAACACAGGTGGGTATCCATTTTGCCCCATTAGCCCCTTAAAAATACAGTTAAATACACAAAGAATAGGTTTCAGGGAATCTCGATGGAACGAACGGAAGAGCTGATTTAACACCGAAGAAAATTCAAGTAAAACGTAATGACATCGACTGCATTATCACCAGGCTGACTTTTTTCAATCCAATGGAACAACCCTTGCCAATATCTGACACGTTTCATCCAGACCAAAATTATGTGAGGATATCTCGGCAGGTGTCAAATCAATTGGGCAAATCAAGCGTTAGAAACCGTCAAGGACGTGTAAGCAATGATTTCGATAAAAATTCAGGATTCAATCAGGATATGTATCTACACCCAGGTCCCTCGATAAACCCAGGATCACAATTCTCCAATATCGATGTAAATTCTCTGATGTATCCTCGGAATTACAACCAGCTTCAATTTCCTATGTTTGCGAATGGCTTCTATCCCCCCGAGAGACAACCAAATTACTTCCCACAAATTGAAGCGGGACAGAAGGGATTTCCTGTCAGCACACGAGCTGCTCGTGTCACTAAACATGACGCAACGAATGGAAATTCCACAACGAATTGCACAACATCGAATTCAGAAATAAGTTCCGGGGGACGAAAAGTTGAAGAACAGGGGAACAACGTGGAACACAATGTTTTGCCGGCTTCGAGTCATCCAGGAGAAGCCCTGGCATCGCAATCTCAAGTCAATGTCACGGGGGTGGAAACTAAACAAGTTGCTAATGAGATTCTGAATGAAATTATTGAGGAATTGGAGGATTTGAAAGTTGATCATAACATGAATAATCCCAGAGAAGGTACAATTGGAATTTTTTTTCAAAAATTGTGGTGAAAAGATTTGTCACTTGTTTATTGACTGAAACTTCAGTTGACTCGATTAAAATCAAATGATTTGTTCATCCAAAAGCAATTTAATTGATTCCAGGTTTACCCTGCAAAGTAACGGGGTCGTGGACAACAACTCAAGCAGGAGTAGATTTGAAAATTACGGTTATCAATCAAACTCTAGTTGTGACACTGGAGAAGATGAATCCTGTAATGAAACTCCATAATGGTATTTTGAATACCACATGGAATGTGACTGGTCATGTGCCTGTAAAGCGGGGAGCACCCTTTGCCATTGTTGCAACTAATGTTTATGTAAAATCATTGGCGACGTTCATTGGTACGAGTATTCGTGTTATTTTTCACTAAGTGTGTCGACCTATTCAATTCCAATAATGAGACCTTGCTCCCAGGTGCATGTAGAATTTGCCAGGGAGTAGACACTATTGAAGGAGTATGGTCTGTAATTAAAGAGCCCCGCGGTTGTCGAGATCTCCAAGCTTCCACAAGTGCTTACAACGACGTATTTCGGAGAGTTATCCCGACTCCAAAAACCAAAAAGAAGAAAAACGTGACTACAAGATAGTGAAATAGAAATAGTTTATTGCCCAGAAGAGTTTTATAAAAAATTTAACGACGAGAGCACCTCAGGTCTGCGGAAGGCAGCTGCGAATGGCATCGGCTCCCAAAAGTGTGACCTATTTTGTTCACGAAGGGTTTATTCATTGGGCATTGAAGAAATAAATTAACAATTAAGGAAACAGATCTGTAGTCACCTTCAATGTACCAATAGTGTCGCTTCCTTCCGTGTTGGATACGAGGAGGGAAATGTCGTGGTGTCCACCAGTCAGCACATGCTCTTTCAAGTTCAAATATGCATGACTGCACTCAAAATGTGAATTATTCATCTACCCTACAAACTGGGTATTGCAGAATTGTTGTTGACTTACCCAACTTCGATGCAATCTTTAGTCTCCATCTCCTCCATCAACGGTTCATGCACAATTGTAAATTTTACAGTTGAGTTTACTTCATCCGACAACATTTCTTCTAATTTTTTTCGCTGGTCAGAATGAGATTTTTCGTCGATGTCAAATTCTGTGGTAGAAAACCATAAAAAAATCATTCATTTCCATGGAAATAGTTTGTCAATTGAGGAAATAACAGAGCCGATCTTTCAAGAGATCCTGGAGATCTTATACAATTTTGTTTCCATAGATTTTTCAATTCTCTTCATTTTTTCCATAGAAAATATTACCAACTAAAATTCACATCTTGACAGGTCTAGGCTTATCAAGCAACATTATTTCACATCTTGAATATTGAAGTTTCAGTAAATTGATTAAGGCCCCGTTGAATAGACTGAACTATCGGGAATAGATTATTTTTGTTTTTCTATTTTATATGCGACCTTCGTGCAGTCCTGCATTAAGTAGAGATGCACAAAAAAAATTAAAATGCGCTAAAAAAGAGTAAAAAGACACTCAAAATAGAGAACCCGGCATTTTTAATTTATCTGTTAGGATAATAAATGCAAAGCCGGTAATACCTGATTTCGTGCCGGCGGGGGGGGGGGGAGGGTTCTGAAAGTAAGTAATTTCCTGAGCGCTTCGTAAAGCATTATTTTAAAATATTATTCTCGAAAAAATTATTAGATATTCTTAGAATTTTTTTAATTACCCCAGTTTTACCGTTAAATGTCTAGAATCCTCCGAATTAAAAAAAATTTAATTGAGGTGGTGATCAACTGTCACTTTGCGATCCACCAGATAGATAGCAACATGAATTTGGCCACCCCTCCCCTTTTCTCGTAATTAAGTGACAGTTGATAGCCACCTCAATTAAAGTTTCCTAATTTTCTTTCCTTCCCCCTCCCCGCCTTAATGCGCTAAAGTGACCGATAATCGCCATATCAAGAAAAGTTTTCTAATTCCCAGAGTTTTACGCATTATAGAATAAGGCTATTGATATAAATAATTACTAAAAATAATTAATAACATTCCCGAGAGCGATATTTTAAAATAATCCTCCTTGAACCCCTCAGGAAATTATCTACTTTTAGCGCTCTCCCCTTTCGCCCCTCCACCGCCCATGTGTATCTGACCGGACCTTAATATAATTGTTAATTAAGGGGGTAAATTATTTTCATCAAATTCTGGCGTATCGACAATTTTTTACAACTACCGCAGTAAAATATTTCAACTGAGAAACTTAAGGCAACAGTTCTTACTCTTCATATAATTAAAAAACAACTGATACGGTGGATTCTTAGGTATCGGTACCGCCACAGTTTCCAAATCGAGACCGAAATTTCCCAAAAAAGAAAATTCCACATAAAGCTGCTTAATGTCCCCATCCTTCAGCAAACGACACCTCGGGAATAAATTCAGCCGTTCTATCCTGATCACCACAGCCTCGCTAGTCTCACGTACCTATCAAAGCAGTTCTCAATTTATTTCTAAAACTCAGTCACTCGTTACTGATACCTAAACAAAACTTGCTTGGCTGTTCAGTGATTTCCTCTTGTATCGCCCCCAATTATCCGTCAGGACGGTATTAGTCTCGTCAAATAAATTCTCAGTATCATGGAACCCACCATTGGTCATCTGATTCAGCTGAATAGCTTCTCTGATTTCATCTCTCTTGATTGGATGATCCCCTAGGCTCCAGGCTCTCCAGGAATTCGCACGTTTCTGGAGAGTGTCCCCTCGACTCTCCTCGTATCTCACGATAGGATCCTGTTTTTCACTAGCTGAGGTAGTCGGGGGTTCATATTGGAAAGACCTGGTTGTGGATTCGAAATGAGTATCTCTCTTTCGAGGCTGGTGGATTGTCTGGAGAATTTCCGAGGAAGAGTCAGGAGATCCGAGCTCTTGGGGTGACCATCGACTCCATTTATTCTCTTTCTTTCCCTCTGAACGTCGATGAGTTTGACCTTTTGATGCTATTTCTTCCCTTTTTATCTTCTCCGTCTGTGAGGACTGACTCGTCTCCAGTAATTCTCTCTCCTGCTTGAATGCCCTCACACGATCCACATCGCAGCTCAACCTGATCCAGAAAAAAATCTGCCCGAAGGTTGCATTAAGATAACAGGGGGACGTGCACTCCATATTAACGATGTAGTGAAGTTTATTCTGGGGATAATCGAGAATATCTTTGACACTCATTTTTCCGTGAGCAACAGGGTAAGGCCTGTCAGGGTAAGGTGGTACTATGTACAATTGCAAGTAAATATAATCTTGAAGCACACAGTTGAGGAACTTGGAGATTCTGGGGACACGATAGACACAGGAAGAGTTGAAGGTCAGGGTTGGATAGGTCTTGCTGGGTGAGAACACGGATTCCTGGCCGCAGAAATCACAGCCTATGAATAGTGAAGGGCTCATTCTGAAGTCGTCGAATAGATGATGCATTCCCTGAAAAAATTCTTAGTCCGTAGTATATACTCGATTTCTGGCATTATATCAGAAAATTTGTACATGATTTAGCAGTGATTGGTGTGTGTCTATTCCATTTCGATCGATTACGAGCTATCTTCGTAAAAAATAATATTTTTGTAACAAAAATAATTAGAATTATTAATCAAAGCAACTAACGAAAGGTGAGAGCTGAAGTGACGAAATGTGAATCTCAACAAGTGCTTGCTGATCCGTCACAATCATAGGGCAAGATGAATTCACTCGGTGAACAGGTACTCGACAGGGGCTTGTGTATTTCAAAGAACGTCGTCGATAGTCCACCTTATTTTTTATCTTTGGATGTACTTCATAGCGCCTCACTTTGATTCTCTCCCTACTGCCGGAAAATTACACTGAATTGTATGTATCCATGTCAAGAGAGATCGCCTACCTCTGCCTCTGCATAATGTCAATCATTTCCTCCAAGGAAATCTGGATATCATCGATGGCAGACGTGAAAGGTCGCTTTCTGGTGTCACAGGAGCAACACTCCTCCTCTGTGAACTCTCCACAAGTGTCACTAGTACTTAAATCGCAATTCTCCGTTTTTTTAGGACGAGATGTCTGAATTTTCGTATTGTTATTTTGATCGATGAATTCCGAAGGTTTATCCCGAACTCTAGCAATGATAATATTATTGCATTCTTTCATAATGTCGCGCAAACATTGAATTAGATGCTGGGGATGGGAATCGTCGCTGATGTCAAAGGATTCACAGCTACAGTTGCAGCTCTGGTCTCTGCACCGGAGGAGGAAGAAGAAAGGGAGAAGAGCGTTTGACTTCACATATTCAAATATTATTATTGCATAAATAACTTAGAGCAATGAAAACCGAAGCATTATTACACAGTAAAAAAATTCAATTAAACTAATACGAGGTACCTGTTCAATCAAGAATAACCAGTGTCGCCGAATAAAAGTGTCTCGAGTGCGACTACTTGCCTCTGTTTATGAACAGGACTAAATCCCTCGAATTGACGCATTTTGGCAGCATTGTGACTCTCTAAAGGTACATTTATTTGTGCCTGATCCAGTAGCTTGAGAATTTCATCCCTCGATAGATTAGCCCCTGCTATTGTTTCCACTGGTTTTCCATGATTTCGTGGGGGAGAATTTCTAATCTGATCTGAAGCGTTGAGACTTTCTGCAGAACAGAATGCTCGAGGGGAAATTTCAATTTGTTCTGTCTGCACTGAAGCCTCTACTTTTTCAGAAACTTGGGGAAGTTTCCGAGGCCCTTTGAAGGAATAATCACTTTCTTCCTTTGAACTTCGACGACTCCTGGGGCTTGTAATGGTCGTTTTGTCGTGTGTTGGCACTGTTTTTCTTTCGTCAGGCTTCTTTGGTTTTTCGGTTTGATTTTGTAATGACTGAAATGAAAGGTTATCAATTAGATCGAGATATTATTTGCAAATTAACGCATTAATAAAATTTTCTATAATTTTTTAATGGAATTTGCTAGAGTGTTATATGAAACTTGATTGCATGTTTAAAATTTTATAAAATAATTCTATATATTCACGGATGTCTAAAAATACTGGAGTAATGTCTATGTGAAATCGTGCGAACAATCACAGTCCCAATTATTTTGTTATGTTGGGAAAAAAAATTTTTACCATGTTTCATATCGTTCAAAACTACTTACTTTCAATTGTACAGTCAGTGTATCCATATCTCTCTGCATCTCCTGCAACTTTCCCATGAGTTGTGTATTGACAGCCTGGAGAGCTGTGATGTTGGCCTGTTCGTTGTTAACAGCGCTCTTCAAATTATGATTATCCACCTGTTGCTCTGAAATCTTCCTTCTCAACTCAATATTTTCCAACTCAACTTCACTATTGTTAGTGCTGAGAGATATTAATTCACTGTTATTATGTTGGAGGATTTTAATTTCACTCATCAAATCACGGATCCGGTCCTCTTTTTCACGCAATGCTAATTGAGAGTTTTGAGATTTTGAAAGCGTCTCGTCCAATTTGGTCAGTCGATCCTTCTCAGCGAAAAGAGCAGCCGAAATCTGTCCATTTTTGCTGAAATTTTTGTTTTTTTGAGATATTCTACGACAAATTCTCATAGACTTCTGGATTTTATAATGAATAATTAATTTACCTCGAAGTTTCTTGAAGTTGTTGCTTCAAAACTCGAATTTTCTCCTCCAAAGATGTATTCACAGAATGACTAGAAGTTAACTTTTCCTCTTGCTGCTTCATCTCCCTCACCATTCGGATGTACTCAATGCTCTCATCGACCTTAGTTTTCTGAAGTTCAGTCTGACAATTTATCAACTCATCCTCTAACTCGGATATTCTCGACATCATGCCCTGTCTTTGTTGTTGCAACTCCTCCATTTTGACATTTTGTGAATGAAGATTTCCTTTCCCATCTCCATAATTAGTGCTAGTGGATATTTTCGTACGTGCATCCTCACTACGACAAGTCGTGGGCCTGGAGGAGACCCAATTAATGCATCTCCGGGGTGGTGATCTCTTCAGCCCTTTATGACTCATAAGTTGATTCTTCAGGACAAATATTCGGTCCTTAAACTTCGAGTTTTCCCGTTCAAGTTCTTCGATTTTGACTTTATCGCTGTCAATGGTGAGAGCTGCAGCAATACATGGACGTGATGATGCTGATATTCTCATCAATCTCGTTGTCAATCGCTTCAGCTTGTCCTCTTGCGTATTTGCCAGTTTCTTCAGAGCTTGAGCTTCATCGAGGAGACATAGGTATCTATCCTCTAGTTCATAGCGGTCAAGTTTACACACTGCGTGACGCTCTCGTGGATTCACCATCAACCCTGCAACTATATTGTTATTTTAAATTGTTGTACAATCACTTGGGAATTTTTATAAATATCGAAATTATTTTTATTACCCCAAGTACTGCGACAAGTGTCTGCACATGATCCCTGTTTCACGGGTAAAATATCTCGATTGGGATCATCTGCCATTGTTTAACAATTTATTCCTGTAAATATTGACGAATGAGAATAACTAAATAACAATTATAGAAGATTAAAATAGAAAAAAAAATTATAAACCCATCAGATTGAAAGTGACGACATGAAAAGTGGCTTTTTTCAACATTTTTAAGATCTCTAAAAGTATTTGTTTATTTATAATAATAGAGCTAACATTTGTATCAGTATCACGACGATGAATGTATCGTAAAGACAGAATTTTTCTATGACCTCAATTTAAAAAAAAAACATTGTTAATCTCACCTAGAGCCACAAATAAGTCGTTTGAATCTATTTCCCCATCGTCTAACATTCCAATAAAAAAACGTCTCATCTCATTTACAAAGTTCTCTCCAAACTTCTATAAGCCAAACATTTATAGTCCTATTTATGCATTAAAAAATCAAATAAAGTCCATTCCCATCAATTTTGAGAGCTATAAAAATAGAAATCTAAAATGCACAGAGCTAAACTCTTTATCAACCTGAAGAAGATGAATTTATCATTAATTATATAGCTGCCCGTTACATAGTAACAGTGTTTGGATTGTTGGATGTTCCAAGTAGAAGAGGAACCGCGAACGGGCGGTACGGTCCACAACCCACCCATTCGGATTTTGACATTCATCGAGTCGAGTTGGAATAGTATGGAATAGTGCGTAGTGTCGTGCCGGACTGTGCACCGAGTATATCGAGTGTGCGCCGCACCAGTTTTGTTGAGTAGTTAAGATGGCGGACGATGATTTTGTCACGATCTCCGATCCGGAAAAAGTACGTGTTGTATCGGATTTTATACTTCATTCTCCACCGGGTGAATTCAATGAGGTTTTCAACGACGTAAGGGTTTTACTGAACAACGACAACTTATTAAAAGAGGGTGCATCAGGGGCATTTGCTCAATACAATAAGGACCAGCTCACGCCTGTTAAGGTATGTCTTCAAACCACTACTCAAAGATTGCATTTTCTGAGAATTATTATCCATCAGATTATTCCCTTGACCATCTCACATAATATCCCCCTTCACTAATCGCCGAGTAAATTCCGTAAATGTGATATTACACTCGTCTGTCATCTTTTATTGTCGAAAAATTGGTCCTCTCATACTGACGTCTACGCTAACGCTGTAATTGGAGCAGAGCAAATACTTATACGGTCGTCACTGACGGTTTACAACCCATTACTCTTCACGCTGTCACGGATTACCTTTCACCCATTTTTTGCTTCGTTATTCGACAAAGAAATAATTCCGTTCAGATAATTTTCGGTGATGATCATGACGGGTGGGTTTTGTTTTTTTTTCTTTCTCCATGACGAATGTATTTCCCTAGGTAAATGAGTCATACCCTCGAGATAACCTATCTTTGATGCTCAGCGTCAGTCAGGAATTCAATTTGATGTTCTAAGTAAATCAAATAATGGATTTTTTTTAACAGATCGAAGGTAGTGATTATCCAGCGTTAATAACCGAGCACAATGACTTGGGCAGCCAGAGGTTTTACGATGCTCGCAGCAAGCAGAGTTTCAAGTACGATCATTTGAGGAAAGAGGCTACAGATTATGAACCTTATGAGCCTGATCCAACGGCTGAGCCATGGAGATCAGCTCTTCAAGATGAAATGATAAGTTATACTCAGAGCCATTACAGACACGGTGTTTGTTCGGTCTTTGGGAAGAGTCAAGGAGGTAATTTACATGGACTGTCATCGATGATTAATCAATTTTAGAAATGCATTGAATATGTTAAGAAAGTTCGATAGCATATGTTTTATGATATATTCACTATTGAAGACTTTTACTAAGTGAGAAACTTACAATTTGAGTGAAAACATGAAAATATATTCATGGATTCCTCCTCCATAATTTGCAATCTCATCAACTGTTGTCTTTTTACTAACTCCAAATTCAATCCAATCAAATGCAATTTTACTTCCCTTCAAATTGCTATCAAACTCCTCATAAAATTTCTATTTTCCTTGAACACTTTTTAGACTGTCCATAGAAAACAGAAATAAATGCCTGATGTTAAATGAATCAGCGACTGAATTACTATTGTTTTCTAGGCAACATAACACTAACAACGTGCATAGAAGACCATCAATTCCAACCCAAAAATTTCTGGAATGGTCGTTGGCGTTCAGTGTGGACAGTGTCATTTAGCACAAGTTCGAGTAATGCTGAATTACGTGGTAGTCTCAAGGTTCAAGTGCATTATTACGAAGATGGTAATGTACAATTGGTAAGCAGTAAAGAGATTAAAGAGAGCCTACCGATCACAAGTGAGAAGCAAACAGCCAAGGAGTTGATACGCATTGTCGAAGAATCTGAGAACGATTATCAAACGGCAATATCAGAGAATTATCAGACGATGTCTGATACGACATTCAAGGCACTTCGAAGACAACTTCCCGTTATGCGATCGAAAATGGACTGGAACAAAATTGTCTCGTACAGTATTGGGAAAGAGCTTAAGAGTCAATAGAAAATAGATTTTTTTATATTAATTAAATAAGAGAATTAAACAATGAGGAATGAGGCATTTTGCTGAATACAAAAGAAAAATTAAAAACAGAATAATTATAATTGAATAACGAATCAGTCTGGAGGTGTGATGTGTACGTGAGTAAAATGTAACGTGCGCAAAACAATTTTATGAAGAAATAAAAGCATTCGAGGTGCAGTTGGCGATCATTTTTTCAGCCTCATTCGTCAAGAGAGGGATGGGAATGTGTTCATTGAATGCTCAGCATTTATGGAATTTGGGCTAATCGAGCTGCACAATGAACTGTAAACTATTTCTCTTCGTAGTTAGCACAATCAAAAATTATGACACATCGTTGAACGATTCAAAAAACAATTCCACAATTCAATCATTTCTCATGATATATTTTTATTACTGAAAAAATATCAAGTGTATGTGAATACGGAGAATTTTTAAAAACTCTCCTATTGCATTTATAACACTAACTTTTACTACAGACAATGATTTTATATTGATGTAATGACGAAATAATTTGTGCGTTGCGAGTTCAATGGGAAGAGAATATGAATTTAATTTATTAATCTTTGTTTAACCATTATGTTTTCAAGCAGAAAGTTGATAAACTTTTTGGTGCTATAGGCTTGCCGCACATTACACAGCCAGACCCATTGAGAAATGCAAAATTCCGAATGAAAAGTGACCGAGAAATGAAAGAATAACTAAATGCGTGAATAAAACAAAAAAAAAATCATCTTGAAGTACATAAATACATTGTACATTGTAGATTGTAGCCTATAATCGCCTGCTGGAGCCTTAATTAATTTGTTTCATGTTTATTTTTTAGTTATTTTTTTCATTTTCATTAATAAGAATTTTTGTATGTAAATACATTATTTCGGATGAATGATAAATGCCAAGAATAAAATATGCCCCAGCATTGGAATATCTCAATACACGAAAATCAATATAAATTAAAGATACAAAAGCAAATAAATACGATAACAATCATTAGTGGGTCTCTCACTGCTGCAATATTCTTCGTCGCTCTTCATGAACGAGAATCATTGAGACTGGCGATCAATTCAAATTATTGAATTACATTAATTTCCATTCGCATTTTTACATAGACGAAATTATCATCATTACACTGAACGATGATAATACCCACTGCCTGCCTTTGTCATTGACTTTTAACGAATATTGCAACTGTGAAGAATCCTCCCAATTTTTTCTTCTAAAGAAAGAGTAAAAAGTCCAAGCGATGTACTACAAGTTCGTAATCTACAGAGAATAGCTGCCTACAACAAAACAGAATAAATAAACTGAATAAAAATTCATTTGGGTTACTAACGGTTACTGACTCACAATTGCGACATTTTCATGTTGAAAATTAATGAACAACTGCAGAATAATAAAATCAATTTACTGGTTGAATGTTAATATTGAGCGGGTGAAGTGATATGACACTTTGCGAATAAACAAATCTGTACTTAAAAGAAATATATATCAATTATTAATTATAGTTTGAGTGACATTTTCCCATTCATTTTGTCTACAACCTTACGGGGATTGACTTAAATTTCTGATTAGTTTTACGAGTGCTAGAAATTTATTATTCCTAAAGTATAAAAACGACAAATCAAGGTCGGTCTGCCCTGTCAATGGTCCCTGAAAATTGGTTGACCCCACATAAAACTCACTCAAACATATTTCTCTACTATAGAATTCACACAAAAGCACAAGGTGATTCATCGTCTTAGTGCATCATATTATCACTCCGAACCTCAAAATAACAATTTACCTGGTTACACTGGAGAACATGAAGAGAAAATCCTGCGTAAGTGATTCGTACTTTATCCAACAGCATCCATAAAACCTCATGACGATTTTTCGTTCTGTTTATATTAGATCTGACGATCCGGCCATATTTGTTTATATCGAATGTTGACGGAAAACGAGCCGATCTCTCTCTCTGAAGTTTGTCAAACATTGATTGTAAGCGCTACTCTCGTCGACTGGACGAACTAGATGTCCCACGTGATCACACCACAAGATGCGTAACCTAAATGTACGTGGTCGCGAATAGCCTTTTGGGACCCGCAAAATTCAGTGGGGATGGCGTATGAACTACGATGGTGCCTGTCCGTAGGGCATCATCACGGAGAACGTGGCTAATTGGGGTGGGAGGCTTTTGGCTGGAGGAGCCCCAGGAGCAGAGAAAATGCGAAAACCGTGTAAACGGGTTTTAGAATCTATTGGGAGCCCTAGAAAAATCGCAAATTCTCTCAAGAGTTGAATGGCGTCGGCCAAATTTCCCTAGCTATATTATTTCCAAAGATATGGACGAAAAATGGTCTGATCCCAAATCCGGGCCCTTTTTGCTTTAGGAGTCCTAGGAGCCGAGAAAAACGCGAAAAACGAAAAAATTAGTTTTAGAAGTTTCCCGGAGCCTTAGAAGAATCGCAAATGAGCTGCCCCGAATGGCATGCCACGTACTCTGTGGTAATGCGTTACCAACAGGTACATTCACCATCGTCGTTCCTGCGCCACCGTTACAAAATTTTCCGGTTTAAGCCACTCCATAAGCGTTCGCAATCTCCCCTATAATCTCTATTAACAGCTTACGCTTGGCCATAAATTGGGGGGGGGGGAGTAAGCACTATTTTTATTTAATTATATTCGATGATTGGGATATGTACAAATGAGCAAACCTTTATATTCGTGACCTACAAACGATTTCCCACAAAATTACCTGCAGTTCAATTAAGCAGTTGATTTTTTATTTTTTTCCGCCATCTTTATGGGAAACATTAAAATGATGATCAGTAATTGTCCACGAGGCTACAAACAAAATGAATAGATCTACAATGATCTTCTAACGATATACAATCATGTATGCTAATTAATTTTTCTGTTTGCAAATTTCCGCCGGTTAAGTACACCGAGGTGATTGCTTCCCCTCTCCAGTAGACACCCCGCGTCCTCACACTATGGTTAATCAGGTATGATAGCATCATGCCGGCTCGTGGCTCCTCAAATCATATGTTAAACCAGTGTTTTGAGTTGTTTCGGTGATAGTTGACGTCGAAATTATCAATAATTTACATATCAAAATGGCCATTTTGCCTCGAGAATCCGGAAAATTGATAGCTAGACTAGCGAAAAATGTATTTATCGAGGAGGAAGGCATCAACAATCTCGCCCGCGAGGTAATAAAAATCAGTAATCATCGATTAATAGGAGTAGAACATGATATTGATCAGTATTGATCGTAATTCTTGATTTAATGATCTATTAGGTGCTCGAGGGATTGAAAAATCGTACAATATCAATTGACAATTTTTCGCAATCTGAGTTACACCCAAATGCGGGACATCCCAAGGCCATTGATTGGATATTTGTACTGGATACACTGAATTTTTCATTCTGGAGCAATAATGCTGATAATAAGTGGAAAGTCAATGGGCACAGTGGATACTTTGCACTCTGCGCGGCGATTAAACGAGCGGTTGACGTAAGTCCATGCAAAATTCACTTCCCACATTGCATCTGCATACTTCTGTCATTGCACATTCGCCCGTGTGTGACTCCCCATCCTGAATTGATTCCCGAGAGTTGATTATTTTTTCAAGTCTCTTGGGTGTCGACTCGATTTTGCAGCACGATATTTGGGGTCTGGTGGAGTGTCTTATCTTGTAACACGCCAGGAATTTTGAGTGATTTTCGATATTTTCTGGAAGAAAAATAACCGTGTGACTTTTACAACTGATGCCAAAATAATATTGTTTAATAATAATATTGTTTAAACGAGGGAACATAGGAAGTGGACACTTGAAAAGAAAACAAAAGTTGTGTCAAAAGTTTTTGATCAGCTGTTTTAGAAAACGTTTCTTGTGATACTTCTCTTTACGAAGGACCTTTGCATTGTTAAAGAACAATATCTCAATGTTTTGTATCAGAGTCCCATCATATTTTGTTGTTATCGAAAACAGTCATTATTTGAGGAATCTCTACAAATTCATTCAAATTTAAATCTAACAATTTCTTTTTTGATAATTCTCAACTTCTGTTTTGTGTGCGAATATAGAATGATAGGAGAACATATTCGTTTATATCGAAAAAATCTTTTTCCGAAAAAATCTTGTTTGTACCCACAAAATCACTAGCTACATTATTTAAAAGCAATTGAATGATATACATAGAGTTCATTCAATGCCCATGTGATGTGGAACATTTGCGTTGCATGAGTAGATTTAGTTGTTAAAAAAAATATTCAGTTTTCTACTGACAAGACATCATTTGTAGCAGTTACTGGTTATTATGCTGCACTGTTATTGTACGTATTTTCCTCCAGAGAGAAATGCTTGATTTATGCGAAGGGGTAGTTTGGTTTCAACTATTCCATTATGACTGATAACAAATGAACTAACTCATAAAACATTAATGATGCGTATGTTATTGTCCAAAACAGATGCTTGGAAATCTTGCAAATCATGAAATCATTCAACTGAAATTAATTTTCATTGGTACTTTGCAATTTTCTGGGTCCAATGAAAATTTTTTCCCGAATTCATTCGGTGTTCTGAACATATCGATCTTCATCATAAGAAATTTAGATAATGATTTTTACTTCTTATTCTGTCGCACTCTCGCTCCACTTTCTTCATGTATTTTTCAATATTCCTCTTAGCCTCACCCTGGGCATATTCTAGGAGGAATTTTTCAATTGTTAATAGCCACTCTTGGTACCTCTCACGTTCCATCCACCTGTAAAGTTGTCACAGACTTGTTAATATTCCGCAGTGTTTGATTTTATTCTTAGTCCCATATACTTTTTTTCAGTAGCTTCACGTCTAGCTTCGTCGGCTTCACGGAGGGACTTCCTCTGTCTCTTGTTCCTGTCGCGGTCTTTCTGTCTCCACTTCAGAAGCACTTTGACGATTTTTTGACGGTCTCTCTCCCATACGCACCTCCTTCTTTGTTTGAGATGTTCAGCACGTACTTTTGCACGCAGAATTACTCGTTCCTTCTGGTCTTTCTTTTTTGATTCCAACATTTTGAGACGTTCCTCTGTTTGTTGTTGTTTTATTAGCAGCCGACGACGTTTTTCTTCTGCTTGCAATTGGGGAGAATCCATTTTGATTCGAGCCTCGTTTTTCTTGTCATTCTTCTTTAGTCTGAGGAGAAGTGGTGGTTAATTTAATATGAGAGGGACGAATATGAAATTAGGGATCTCTAGGGTGAATTTTCGAGGGGTTTCTACAAGGAATATTAAAATTTTTTGTGGTTATCGTCTTCGTAAATTTGGCTCACAATATTTTACTGTTTTTCTTTTGTCGATAATTCTTCACAATATTTTACTGTTTTTTTTCCACAAAAAATATGTGATAATATTGTAGTTCAAGGGAACGGTTAAGAGAAATCCACTCGAGGTTGCGAACAGTTTTTAATTCATATCTTTGGGAAACTCGCCTAAGGTAGTGGAATTATCTGAAGATGAAGTATTGGATTATGGATAGGGATTGTCTCAATAATATAAAAACGATTTAACTATCAACTTTAATTTTTTATTATCGCACGTAGAAGGTATATCTTTCTCGTATGATGTCTCCAGATCAACTGACTCGTAGTGACCAAAGATTTTGCACTCTAGACTCATTTGGCAAAAGGCCCTTGTTCATTAATTCCTTTCTGTTTATTCTCTGGTTCTATTTATTAAAACCATTCTAAACATTTCGGTACTGTTTGGAGAAAAACTATAAAAATTATAACATACTGAGATGGACTAAAAACAGCTATAGACAGATGATTCATTTTTGTTCACCCATATCAAGCGCTCTCAATATGACGGACAATTTGTTTCAATAATTTGTTCAGTAGATTTTGTGAAGTTTTTACAGAAACTTTTTAGTCACTGTCTAGTCGATAAAATCAATCCAAACAAAATTTTAACATCATAATCTTTTGAAATAATGAAAAACCTCGTCTACATTTTTTTTCATAGAGTTCTGTTAATTACTTCGCTGCTTCTTTGTGTGCTTCACGATTCGCAGCTCTGAGATCTCTCTTCTCAGCTTCCAGTTCCCCCCTCCGCCGAAGTTCTCGTTTCACATTTTCTCCGTGCAATTTCTGCATATATTTACGATACATGTTGTACTCCTTGACCGAACATATAGCATCCAAGTCCTCGGTGATGAATCCCAGTTTTTTCATTCTGAGTAGAGTTTTCTCATCGGAGAAGTAACGAGCCAGATGTCGATCGTGTAACGAGTCATACTCAAATGCAATGTCATATTGATTAGGGTCAGTTAAATCGAATTCTGCATTTCTTGAGGATTTCTTGTATAATTGCTTTCCGATTTTATTTCGAGAAAAATAATACGCCCCTTCTGGTCCTGGCACGAGGGGAATTTTGCATTCAAGGGGTGTGCATTTCCATTTGGGAAGACCGAAATTCGGAATTGCGCCCTTTGGCTTTGGAACCGAACTGATAACCTCATCCAATTTCCTAAACTCAACCACGTTATCATAATCATCAAATCTTTTTCAATTTTTCCATTTTAATTAATTAATCGTACTCACGTCGGCTGCCTGATAGTTCTAAGTATAGTATAAACCGTAGAATTCCTTTTCCTCATTTTCTGATTTTGCTTCAAATATAAATTTTCAAAAGTGTGACATTTTAAAGCGATAGGGCTATGTTTTTTCTTTAAAAAAAAATGCAGGAAGGCATTCCAATAATTGACCCAAATTACTACGCGAAAATTACTAGCGACGATTTGGGACGAATTTTACGAGAAGATGATGGAGCCGATCCACCTCCCCTTCTGGAGCATCGAGTGAAAAATCTTCAACAGGTTGGAAAAATTCTCATAGAAAAATATAATGGCACTTTTGTGGAGTGCGTCAAAATATCCAAATACTCAGCTGAGAAGTTACTAAAACTCGTCGTTAAGGAATTTGAGTGTTTCCGAGATGAAGCGGATTTTTATGGCCACCGAGGTATGACTCATATAAGTCTGTAGTGAAATGGCGAACCGAGACTGGTTAACTTCGAAATGAGTTTCTCATGAATTGGAATGTAAGATAAATGGGAAAATTTCACAAGAAACTTTCGTTCCCCGCATTTTCAAAGTTACAGCAAAAACTCACAGCGAATTTGATTCAGTTCGTGTTCATGCTGTTATGTATGAGAATTTTCTATAGATTTTCTCAAGAAATTTCACGTATAAACTATTATTATTAATGAATCAGTCAATCTCTGTATTAATTACACAACAATTACCACTTTGCAGTAGAAATTTCGAGATAGTGTTTTCAGATGCAAGAGAAATTCAAGTTCTAAAAAAATTTAAACATTCCTGGTGACTGAAATTTCTATAAGACAAATCTATAAAAATTCTTCACACACATTATCATTAAACTCTAATCCACAGATCGGATAATGACGCATCCAATTATTTTCAGTATCGTTTTACAAACGAGCACAGATATTGATAGGTGATATATGGGCTTGCTACAAAGGAAAGGACCTGGGTGAATTTAACGACATCGATATAATAACAATGTTCCCCGATTATAGAGTACCCCAGGTGTTATTGGAATTTGGTGCCATGAGATACAGTAATCCCCTCCTCAGTGCCCTTCAATCAGGTACGTATCCAGTAATAATTGCATTCATGCAAAATGACATTACATATGACGTAAAATCTCATTTATCCAAATCCCCTACCGACCTCATTCTCAAATCTTAAATCAACTCGACGTTTATAATACCCCAGACTAAAACTTGGTTCATTTAAAGGCACAGAGATGACGGAGGGATGCCCAGACGAAGTAGAGATTCGTGGTTGCTCAATTGAAATTGTGGAGAGAGTTGTAGAGAGAGTTCGTACATTAATCAAGCAATATCCGAACTTGAACATAAATCCATTCAGTTGTAATTCTATCATCGTTGATCACTTCCTATGGGACTACAGACGGCGAAATGCACAAAAGTTAGAGAATCTTCCATTCCATCGTGTTAGAACGATTTATTACTAATGAAATTATTACTAGTTATGATAATAACATTGTCCTGGTCCTCTTATTGATACTCATTTGATTAGTGATACTCGATGAGTTGAGATAATGAAAATTCATGATCAGACAGACGATCATTGTTCAGATTCTGTGGGATCAATAGTGTTATATAAATTCTATCTTTACTCCAATTTTATTCAATTCTTTACACAGTTTGAAAGTATTGCGGTAGAACGAGTAATTTAATACAATAAACAACAAACAATGACAACGTTTAAACTTTGAAAATTTAGCATCATAAATACTGTGACAATGTTTTGTCATCGAATATGAATATTTACTATGTATATACACAATTAAACATTTTACCAATTTCTTTTTCATGTAAGAATTACAAAATATATTAATCAATAACAATTTTTTTCATATCCCAACAGTGATTTATTTATAAATAATATAAAACCTAATGATAAATTATGCGAAAATTTTCTCCCTCTTTGGATGGTGACACCGATGTGTCCTTTGGCACAGAATAAGATTTTTTTTTTCTCTAATGGAAAAATATTTTCTAGAAATGAATAATTCAAATCTGTTGAATTCGCAAGCCGAAAAATAAATACCTAGTTCAGAATTAGCGAGAATTAATAGAATTAAAATTAAGTTATGGCAGTTTCCGTTGTGTTCGCATTCTATGATTACTCCACGCAATGTATAATTTTCCAGGGAATATCTACTTTAGGTACGGGTACAGGGATTAAATAATTTGAAGAATTGAGCCTTTAGTATCCAACGAGAGAATTCCTCAGGGTTTTCTCTGTAGTTGTTCCCAAAAATAAATGTTATTCCTCAAATTACCGGATGCAATCACCTTTTTCTTGTCGTTATCGTCGGCTTCGTCCGAGACCGAACCAGCTGGGACTTTACTCTGTTCAATGATGGTACTGTAGACAGGTTGTGCATTGGGTTTGCAAGAAATATTTTTTAATCCCTCGCGAAACTCTCGGGATAAAGATCTCGCTGTTAAACTGTGCATTTGCCTCGGAGTCTTCACAATATGAATTTCAGGAGTGGTTGGACGGTCTCGTAGGACGGGTTTATTCACCCTCGGAACTGGTGTTGGTTTCACTTCAGGTGGTGCATTAAAGGCCTGGGCTAATCTCCTCACCGAAGGCATAGGCAAGGCAGCATCGATGAACCTGTCAGGACCCTCCAAAGACTCCAACGAATACCTCATCTCCTTCGACCTGGGGAGCTTTGTTGGTAATTCTTCAGCTGATTCTGTCCTAGAATTTTGTGAATCTGAATCATAACTGTCGACCTCATTGTCCTGAGAGACGTTGACCCTTCGTGCAACGCAAATCTCACCATCATCATCAGACTTTTTATTTCCATTACAACCGAAGGAACTGATCTTCGCAATATTTGGCACAGACTTGGCCGTTGTCAATCCTCCAAGTTTGTCCAAAATTATCTCCCTCTCCTGATTTAAATCGTCAGTACTCTGTGTCCATATGTAATCATCACTTCTCAGACGGGGTGAATGATTCTGTGTTAAATTAGATTTATCATCGATCAATTTCGGTTGGACAAAACTGTTGTTGACTTTGCTGTCAATGTGATTGTTCGATTGAGTTCTTCGAAGACCTGAGTCGTATCCGTACGATCTTAAATCCAATTTGTTCACAACTCGCGGAGGTTTTTTCTGAATTTCGCTGCTCTCATCGAACTGATTCGCAAAACCATACGCTCTCAGATCGATCCTTCGAATTTTTCTGTTGTTTTCCTCAGTGAACGATTTCTTGCTATCGAATATCGGAGAGTCGAAGTTTCCCTGGTTGTTCAGCTTTGCGTTTATTTCATTTTTACTGTTTTTTCGTTCTCGCTCGAGGATTTCTTCTATCACTTCTTGGGGCTCTGTTTCTCGGTTATTCTGGGACTTGGGCGATGCTTCGATCAGCTCGAATGACTCCTATAACACACGGAAAGGAAATCATGAAGTAGAAGTATGGGAGATGGAGAGAATTCAACCCCATGTTAACACCACGGCGATGACATTAGTATATTGTACAAAACCGGTTCAATCCGTACATGCTTTATTTAAAAAAATGTCACATTCCAATGAGAAGAATATCCACATTCAGTTGACGAAGCGTCAATTCGTGCAATTGTTCAGAGATTTATTATACATCAATGGGATGATGAATAGTTGGATTCAGTCATTTATTTAAAAAATCCGTCTGTTTTTGTTAGTAGACAGTAGTTTAAGTCTGGTCGCTGTACTTACCAGTCGGAATATTTGTGCGAGTTCTCATGCATTGTGTGGAAATAATAGACAAATGAGGTATTCACTAAAAATTTTAATAGAATTATATCAAACACTGGGGTTTCTCAGAGATAAGGAATTCAGGAATAATTAAATAGTGCGTGGAGATCTAGAAATTATAGCTCAACAATTCTAACTAGTTCTACCTTTGAATGGAATTATTTGTCAGGTAATTGGAGTCTACAAGAAATATCTATTATTTACAATTAAGACAGTGGCATTGAGTAAACAAATTGATTATCAACGGCTTCGTGAAAGTCAATTGCTTTATCTTCCAGAGAAACTTTTATAATAATCAATAGGAATGATATCTCTACCAATTACAGGAATCGATTCGATTATATTTCAAGGAAACTGAACTGGATGGGTGCTAATAAGGGGTTTGCAGGAATCTACTTAACATTTTAATAGAATAATGTCAAACAATGATCTTTATTAGAGATAATGATTTGGATAATCGTTAGAGATGTATTTTTATCTTCGGGCGTTTTTATATACGAGTTGAGAGATGTGAAATTTTTATCGGAAAGAATTGAAAATAGTTGTACTACTAGGAAAACTCGTATTACAAATTTCAGGGCAAACGTAAAGTAGAAATATTTCATTCGTAAGATCGATTTTATGGATTAAATTATTACTATTTTTACCATTCTACTTTCTAACGTCGAGCCCAGTTATTCCTGAGGTTACTACACCCTACAACAACCATCTACTATTTACAATTAGAAAGGCTGTGTTAACTAGACAAATTATCGCTCCTCAAGGGAAAATTATTTCGGGATTAAATCGCCGTTTCCTTGACGGTTTTCTCCTCACAGAAGAGCTTCTCTGAAGGTCAATGAGACTAGTATAATTTCGTTCAATAATCTTTGGAACCAAAGGGGGCTCGAGCCTTAAACACTCATCCCCCTCGAAAGCGGTAGTTCCAGGTATCGATTTCTGCTGATTGTGGAGATCACTACGATTAGATTTCAGGGAAATATCAGTTGAAGGACAATCCATCGCTGATTTCACTCTGGGTTTTCGATAAGACCCAATACGATTCTTATCAAACTTGTTTGTTCGTTTTATTCCACCAAACGTTTGGAATTTTAATCCAGAAAAATTAACGTCTGGGTTTTGTTCTCTTGGGGGAGTATCAAGGAAGAAATCATCGACATCTTCGAAGACTTGGTCGATACGTTTTTTTGGTTTTCTTTGGGATATTCCCCCGAATGTTTGGAACTTGTGGGCGTCCAGCATCCAATAGTCTTGGGTTGTTGGGTACCCTCGGTGATCCTCACTAGTCCAACTGAGCCTCGACGGTGGAATGTTTTTTGGCTCCGGTTGACTGTTGAAGGAGTCCATTGAATATATCCCAGAGTCCCAATGATGATTTTCGTCCTCGTAAATCGGGTTGATTGTGGAATTAACGGTGGGGGCAGTGTCAGCTGTACCTGCGTCTGACATCACTTCAAAACTTATAGTTTTCACGGTATCTTTCGATTCATTAGACATGTCTGGTTCTATTTCTATTGACAAATCACGTGCTGTCGGTCTATCGCTGTCATCAGCGTTGAGGTACACAAGAGGATTGATAACAAAATTTGAACTTGCGTATGGGCTACTGTAGGTGGACCTGTGTAAGCTACCTCGGAGGGAAGCTTCTTCGAATTGTTCAAGTCGTTGACTCACCTGGTGCTCGTAGTCGCTGCTGGTTGATGCTGAATTCTGGGACAGAGAACTGCTGGGTCTGCTCGAGTTCGATGTACCCGGCCGACGGTGTCTCTCACCCATTGGCGATTTTGATTCGTTTATGTAGTAGTCCCGGGCGAATCTAAATTCAGAATAGAATAATTTGTCAAGCTGTTGACTTTCAAAGTTGACGAACGCGGTTCTAAAATATTTTTGTCACTGCTGCTACGTTGAGGTACAGAAAAGTACATTTTTGTTTAGTTGTGATCGAAAAATGACATAAGACAACACTCGCTGAAGATACCACCGCTGACAAAAAATATTCCTGTGCGTCTTGATTTCACTTCTATTGTAATAGACATGCCCCCAACAATCTGTCTCTTCTCTAAGAAAATTCTCTGTTCAAAATCGTGAATAATTTACTAATCTGCTCATAATCATGTTGAGAAATTTGTCTCACCTCTGAACATCAGGTCGATTTCCTCCCAGCACGATTTTCAGCGGTGGGCTGGGACTAGTAGGTAAGACTCCCGAGCTATAAAAGAAGAATAAAAGTAAATAAGTATGCAGAGAAAATCCTTATCTTTATTAGGAACGAAAAATATTCGACAGTTTACCCAGGAGCATCTGATGATCTCCTGGCGTACTGTCTCTCCAGCAATCTTTTCTGAATATTCTCCTCGCTGTATGGATTATTCTGTATCGGTGCTGCATTCTCCCATTTTTTGTGCTCACGTTCAGCGATAGTTCCTGCAAGAAAATAAAACTGGAGAAAAATCATCCGTGGAGAAATTTCCCTCGCACGCAGATAAGAATCGTGATAATCTTAAGACTGACGTCAGGTTTGTGCACGTGGAATAAAAAGAGGAAAAAAAAAACCATCAGACGGCATTGGTTACCTGGTCGAGGTGGGGCAGAAAGTGCTTGGCCTTCCTCGTTGGATTTCGTCTCGACGGATGATGTGGGTTTGGCCTTGGCGGCTACCGCAGCCGCCTGACAAGCTCTGCACAGCGGAATGATGAATATTAAAAGATAACGAGATAAAAAGGGGTTAAAAAATGAGAAAAAAAACTGTCAGTTGAATGCAACTGGAAATAACAAATGACGTGAGAATGTGTAAATAAGAAAAACCTACGAGACATTGTTGAGTGTCTCTCCATTCTCTAGAGGCGACCTTTCATTCTTCAGAGTGTTGCCATTTTCCACATCATTGTGGAGAAATTGTTCAGATTTTTCAAGCTCCAATTGCCTCTCGACATCTGGCGAATGAGGTTTAAGATGGTCAACAGCTTCATCTTCATTGTTATCACTGTCATCAATTGCAATGAGTTTTTCATTCAATTTTTGTAGATCGCATGTAACCGGTTGTGCTAGATCACCCTCGCAGATGGAATTTCTGGTCGGTGTAGCAGTCGGTGTCTTGGGGACTTTATTTCTGTCCTCTTTAATATCCGTATTCCCCGTTGTATCTCTCCTTCCATAATTCTCTCCCTCTCTAGTGACTTCAATTTCCGTATCATTGATTTTCAGGTCCCTCTCGGGATTTTTCTCCTTCTTCCCAATTTCCAATTCAATTTTTGGTCCCGATGTGGATTCATCGGGAGACTGTAGATCATTAGAATCCTCACACATAATTTCACCAGTGAAATTATCGTGGAGAATCGCTGACTTGGTCTTTTGAACTCCGGAGGGAACTCGTACAACTTGTGGCGAGGCTGGTACAACCTGATTAATCGCCTCTATCAAATCCTCATCGGCCTCTTCGTCAGATTGCGCTGAGAACTCTGATAAATCTGACATGTCATCAGCGTCCTTGTCCCCAATTAGAGCTCGGTAATCTTCACTGGGATTTGGTACAAGCATGGCAACAGGCTCAGGTTGAGCAGCAATTTTCTTCCTCTGGAAGAGCCAATTTTGTTCCCAAGTCTCGAGGGGCGTTATGTGGTCCACGGAAACACAGGCGTCGTCTTCGCTTTCCTCGGATGAATCGTGAGACGCTGTAAAAATAGTTCATTCATTTTTTAAAATTTTTTCTCTGAGGGTATCAAGAGTTATAAATTGAAAAAAATCACCTCGAATTTCTATTACACGGAGCGTATGCGATTACGTCACAGTATAGCGCATAATGTGAGTAAACCATAATTAATTTTACAAGAAGTAATAGTTATTTTAATTCTATAAAGGCCTCAGTGATGCAGTGAAACCCGTTAAATTCATTTACAATAAAGGAATATAAAAAGGGGCAGCTTTTGGGAAACTTATTTGATGCTAGGGGTTGCATGTACATCCACAATATCCATTTTATACTTTTCGTCGTAAACTTACGATCCACAATATCCATTCCAAACTCCGGAAATGGCACACGTTTGGCATTCCGGAAATGAAGTACATTCGCCTTGACATTTCTCGGTTCTTCATCAGATGTGTACGTCGTCGTAACTTCCTCAATCTGCTCCTCGATCTGAAACCGAGGAATTTACAATTGTAATAATGTCAATGATTTTTACAACTCTTAATTCATAGAAGAAGAATACAATTGTGCTGAAATACTGGTAATTCCACGACATAATGTTGTAATGCCCTCAAAGTTCAATCACTCATTTCAACTGGCTCATCGACGATAAAACTGAAAAGCCGAGGCATAAACAGACCTAAAAAATTCATTAATTCAGCATAAATTTTTTCCATGTATTTCGAAAGCTAACTCATCGATAAAATAAAACCGTCGAGCATTTTTTGACGATAACTTGCATTGCTCACTATTCGCACATCATTACAATCACGATTGGGTTATTTGTTGTAATCTGCATTTTCAACGAGAAATTCTTTGTGAAGACAATCTGGATGAAAATGATCTAGTGTAAGATTTTAGGGCTTAAGTCAGGAACAGCGGTTGTGGATAAATTACTTCGGATTTGATGGATCGAGTAGTGAATTGATCTATTTATTTTGATCAGGACAATTATAAGGATTACGCCAGATTGTTCATTCGGGCAGTGTATGCGATACTCGTTAATTCGTAGGTGTGGAGAGGGAGGAGGGTAGTTTCGAGAGTCTTAATTTGTTCAATATCTGTAAAGGGCAAAGGGTAAAAGGTAAAGGTAATTATCTCTGTAATTTACCCCGTGCCTCAGAGGATCATTGACAAGCAAACTGTCTCATTGGGGCATTGACAAACAAATTGTCACATTGGGCCTGACCATTTCGCTTTATTTATGATCCTTTGACTTTTCAACATGTCTCGGATACACTCCCAATTAGGTCGATTAATGCAGTATTTTATTTATCTAACCCTCATTACAACATCTCAAGGGGAAAAATCTCAGAATCTGACGAATGATTTCCTTCCGTCGAGTATTAAAAAAACTTTTTAAAAATTACGTAAAAGGTAGTTAAAGAGTGAGATTGACAATGGGATGTCGACAATTCCCCTTGTCTCAGTTCTCTCTTTACATTGCCGTAATTATCTTCATGTTTCAAGTGTGTCTCTCCCTCATATTCCCATTACGCCGGCTGCAATATCGAGTAGAAAGAGCCCCTGAAATTGCAGTTTTGTGTGCCCAAGTCTTTTATCTTCTCCATTCAGGATACAAACAAACTAGAGTGAATCCCCTGATGTTTGACTGATTAAGAGTCATGAAATGCCAATAGTCAGACAAATAATCTTCGATAATGAGTTACCATCAGCAAGTTTTATGTAATCAATATAAAATTGGGCTTCGAAACGAGAAAAAATTACAAGTCATCTCCAGATCAGCTCAGTATTGCTCATTGGTCCCCCAAAGAAGCAATATTTCTATTCAATATTTATAGATGACGGTAAACAACCCTGACCCTTAATATCCTAATCTACTCTATAAGAAAACGTGGAAATCCTGAAAGTAAATGAAGGAGAAAATTGTTCACCAGATTTGTCTCTCAACGCAGATGAATTCCGTTAAAATAACGAAGTTTAGTATTCATCTCGGGTTCGTCCCAGTAACAATTTCAACATTCCTCTCCATCTCCATCATAATGAATAGTTAAGTGTTCCCGTATTCATTGAATTCATGAACCGTTTATCCACACTGTTGGGTGCAATAAATCTCACTTTACCGCTCTCTAAACACCGCTATTTTTTCCAGAAAAGTATGATGGATTATTTATTACCGTGAGGGAGAGAGGTTCCTGACGAATTCGAAGTTTAGTTTTCGTTCGACTGCACTCACTGCTGCACTCATCCTGGGACATTGGATCTGCACTGCTTCCCTCATCTATTCCACTCGCACTGGCCTCTGATCCTGTAATCATTTTTTCCGAGGATTACAGTCATTTTCATCCACTCGGGTAGGTAATTACTCGTGTTTCGTAATGAATAATTCACTCACCTCTGTGTCTACATCGTTTCGACGTTATTTCACGTACAACATTGCTGTTGCCGTCGACACGGCCCTTCTGGTATTTCTCGACGACCTGGAAATGAGTGAAAACAACGGTTTTCAATGAATATTGTAATAAATTAATGAGATTATCGTGATACGCACTTTGTTGAGTATGGCCGCTGCTAATAAATCCTCATAGCTTTGCTCGTCACTGATGCTCGTATTGTTCTGTCTTCTGATTGTAACCGAATCACCAAGACCCGGTAGTTTACGTGCCTCGTCGACCGCACGCTCCACAAGTTCTCGTAGTGCAGTGTGCGCCATACTCGGCGTGTCTGTGGCCGGTTTGTCTGAAAACAGTATGATAGGAAAGGAATTGCATTAGTGGAATCGATTCCAGTGAGAGCTGAATTCCCAGGAGGTGGGGAAAAATCATTTTTCCTCCGGGGAAAAACTATTATTGGAATTTTTTCCTTCTTTCTCACTGTGATTGCTTGATTTATTTATTTTGCAATCACTCCTTCTTATTTATAGGCAGATGAGCAGAGGTGATGATGAGAAAGCCAGAGAATTCATTACATTTAGTTTTAATGATCGTTGATAGTTATTCGTAATTTATGTTTTCCATTTACTATTTTTGGTCTGTGAATATTTTTATGAGAATATCGAGGGCTCGGCGAAGCTGAAACGCAGGTGATAATGAAAGAGTGGTCACCACTTAATTTCAATGGGGCTCGATAGTCGATGGTGTTGAAGTTGAATAATTTATTTAACGGTTTTCCGTCTTTCTTATTCCAATCAGCTATTGTCGTTACTTTATGAATGTTTTTATGGCAATGGCGATCGTTACCTTTGTTTCTAGGTAAATAACGTGAAAAATAATTGATTCTTTGGTGAATGACTATTTGTCTTTGAGATAATTACTCACGGTTCGCGATCATCGTATTTCTTTAGACTGATTGTTAAGTTTATTTACACTGCAATTGGTGAATACTTTACAATCACTTTTGATCATTATATTTTTTTAATGATTAATTCTCGATTTTCCTCAATTATTATTTTTATTTTCCCACGGTTATATTTGTACACCTTCCAACAGGTTTATTCATCATCTCGCAACTTATTTATTTATGATGAGTAGACGTGACAATGAGAGAGCGGTAGAATTTATTCAGGTGCATTGAAAACATTTAATGCAAATCGAATGCTAATTCAAAATGAAAGTAAAAGACTTTTGGAATTGATTAATTTTTTTTTCACTCGTGAATAACATATTAGGCCTGTGGAGGGAATGGGAAAGAGTCAAACAGAAATCGCCACTTTCATCTGGCAATGGGTCGTCAAGCGTTCACCCGTTATGGGTCAGTACACGTAGAAGTCGCGTAATTTCTCCTTGGCGGCCTTGTCGGCCTTTTTTCATCGGTGTGCAACCAGCAACCGGTGAAATTCCGGGGCTAGTGACCTCGTGAACTCTTTATACAAATCGTGTGTGTGTGTTTTTATTTCGGGTGGTCCACGGAACTCGAACAGGTTCAAACGCTGACCGAATTCCTGGGCCTCAAAATTTTTGAATATTTCTCACGGGCATTTGTCGATCGCATTCTTCAGCGATGTTGCAAGGTGAAATTCAGGGTCGCCTCTAACCACTTTTTTTTGTCATTACTAATGCACTTTCTAGGGTTGTAACGAGGAGGAAGAGGAGGATGTCAGTCGGTAGGTGGGTCTTGGTATTTTCTCAAGCCACTCTCAGGCGATAATTGTTTGTACCGTGCGTGGATTTTGCGACAAATTGAAATTGTGCATTTGTCGAGGTCTGTCGGGCTTTCTAAATCGCGGCCTTCGGGATTCAAAGGTGAAGGGTATCTTCGCCCTCAGGGAAAAACTATAAAATATATTGAGGCTAATTCTATATATATTCTCTGATTTATAAGATATATATAGCAAAAATGTATGAGACCTTATATATTTTCATTATATAAATTGCAGCAATTCAATATATACTTCAATATATTTTTAAAAATTTTAATCTAATTTTTATAGTAAAACTGTATGAGACATATATGTTATATATTTTCATCGCATAAATGGGAACCAATTCAATATATATTTCAATATATAAAAAAAAAATTTAATCTAATTTTTATAGCAAAAATTTATGAGACATATATGTTATATATTTTCATTGCATAAATGGGAACCAATTCAATATAAATTTTAATATATTTTGAAAGATGGAATTTATGCTAGATGCATTTATGCATTATAAAAAATGCTAGTCTCCTTTAATTAACAAAACAATTCCGAAACTTGTTACACATGTTAATTTAACTGTCGTTCACAGTTTCGTCATTTTTTTCCCGAATAAACATTCACTTAAAACTGGAATATCTCGGTCTAGCCTGGCTCATTACTATTTAATTTTACCACGATCATCGTGTAATTTTAGAATCAACTGTTAAAGGATGGATAAGCGAATGATTGCCAGTAGGAAACATTATCAGCGAGATAAAAAGTCCTGTACGTGAGCGAGTAAGTCTTCCTGGCTTTCATGAAATTCCCATTCCCCAATTAACCAGCGACTCATACCCTCTCATGGGCACTAATTGAACGTCCGGAATAATTAGAAGAATCTCCTCTCATTGTGGGAGTTGTCAGAGTAGGAAGGCAATCTCCCGTGGAATGTAGTTAAATCGGTGGATTAAAGTTTTAAAGGCATCAGAGTAATGACAAAAATTCACGAGTCAAAACTAATTTACGGGCTCATTTCGAAGTTGGGCAATTTTCGTGAGTAAGTATTCATGATTATTAGAGCTGTACCACACGATTTAATTAATTCGTGACTCGATCGTCAATTAACCGAATGGATTTCCATGCAGATTATGGGTGATAAATATTACCATTCTTTCGGATGATAAATATGTAGACGAAGTAGAAGACAATGAGACCGCCAATGAGAGTCAGCATCTCTTGAATCAGTTGTAGTAACATGCGGAACATTCAATTTCACATAACTTCATCCAGTGGAGACGTGCAATGAATTGTTTCTGTGCATTGTATAACTTCCAAAAGCACAATTGACACAGTTTTCTACATAATTCGGTACGTCATTATTTTCACACGTGTTTCATTCAATATTTCAACACCATCAGAGAACACTTTATTCCAATGTAGGTAATATTAATGCACATGAATAAAAAAATCTGGGGATTAACAGATTGTTGTAAGAAAGACGATTGATTTGATTCGTCGTTCGTCATTCATTCTGACAAACTATCCCAATATCTCGGAAACTACTGGGGTATAACGGATCGTCTTTCTTTAATTTCGGATTGAGTTTCCAATAACACTTCAACCTTCAATAATTATCGATATTGAAATAGAAAAATTGCATTAAATCCGCACAAAAATTCTGTTTTCCTCATTCGGTTTGGTAACCTCCACTTCCTAGAAGCCTCTAACCAAAAGTTAACAGTTATCCACTAAGATTACAGGTAAAATACATTTCTGCGGCTTTTATCAGTAATTTCCAGGCATTATCTTCACTGACTACGCAACGACATCGTTTCTCATTTTTTTTTTCTTCTAGAAACCTTTGTCACGATTGGAAACACGGAAGATGAAAGACATCAATTCCGATTTGTCAATAAGAGATTTTTCCAGCCACGAGGGAATTATTTACCCAGCTATGTACATCCGGACAACATTGAAGAAAAAAAATCCAGTAATTCAACTGATCTTACGAATGACTCGATTTTCCTGCGACACTCTGATGGTTCGATTATAGAAAATTTTCTGCATCACATGCATCCCGAGATGATGCGTGACTGCAGGTGTATTTTATATGGTATTTGTTGGTGATTTTCGTCACGTGCGAGCAATGAAACAACATAACGGAATTTTCGTGAGAATCCTCGCTCAAAGTTCCCGTTCAATTAGCGCCCGAAGCAATTCGAAGAGTTCAAGGCCCCAGTATTTATTATTTGATTCGATAAATTTGAGATTCCAATGACTCGATGGAATGATGTCGCTTAACTTGGCTTCCTCGAGATACGATTTTCGATCAAAGTCTCCTATCCGCATTGCGCAACACGTGACAAAGGTCAGAAGTGGAGAATATGTAACAATATTATTTTTATTCATGAACGAGGAGCATTATTTTAATTAAAACTGAGGGAGAACAGGATTTATCGAGTTCAAGGTATCGCACGAGTACAGGTATTCTTCCGATATTTATCTCTTTTCCTGAATCCCTCTTCGATTACTCGAATGTAAGAGACTTTTCAATATTTCGATATAAGAATTAACGAGTATTTTCCGGCTCCGGCGAATACACTTGTAAATAAATATTAATGAATTACTATTTATCGCTGATTAAACGCGCAAATTTAAAGGGACTGAAGTCCCAATTATCAATTCACAACTGCATTTTATTGCACAATAATTCCACAGGTTACGTTATCGCGTGAAATAATCGATGATCATTCTCGTAATTATCCCCTGATTACTGACGCACTCACACTGACATGTATTTACACTTGCACAGACGTGTAACTTCACCACGTAAATAACAGGTACACTTCAAGTTCAATCGGCAAGTTGTCGCGGGATTTGCGCAGGGAATTGAATGTCCGAGTGGCGATGATCTACCGCGCATCCGTGTTATATTGATCTCATCACTGATTTTTTTACACGTGTCCGGTGCCACTAACGATCCACTTCATGAGTGATTAGGCCGCGTAATGGGGACTGGAGAGACAGTTGAATACTGAGATGTGAGAAAGACGTCAACGGGGATGCACGAGGTGGTGGTGTTGCGAACTCAATGAAATCCGCCTAACTTGCACGTAATCACGGTTCGGGGTCTCGAGTGAGACTGGGCAAAACGTTGGGTCTCTCCTGATATGCCAGGCAACGTCGTCCAATACCCCACATACGACTCTTCTACGGATTCATCTACTTCAGTGGGGGACATTTCACGCGACAGTCTTGGATTTTTGTATTTTTTATTTTTAATTTTTTTTATTTTTATTGATGGGGTAACGACGTAAAAAATGACTCTTTTTGGAATATCTTGTGGAAATATTTTGAAAAAAACTCTTAAAGAAAAACGTTTCTCTCTCTCTCTCTCTCTCTGATATTTACTATTTGATTTTCATCGTTATAAAACCCTTACGTCAAACACAGAGTTGACATTGGAATCAAGTGGAAGTATCAACGCGGAAATTTATCTCTGAAATTTAAACGTTCAAGGCAGAGTTCACAAGTTTTACAACCGGATAATCGTATGATAAAAAAATAGAAATGACGTAAGTGTACCTGGATTTTCTCTACGTCTTCAAATCATCGGGAACTGATCGAAAAATATCGAATAGTTTAGCATCTCTCGTGATATTATGAGGGAACAATTGTCTTCTGTATTATTCCCAGGGCTGAAGTCTCTCTTTTCTTCAGCGGGTGATGGTTTTACGGTTGAAGTAACAATTTATCAGACTACCTCAACGATTTATTCTATCTCTACGTGCCATTTTCACAAAAATTGTCGCTGAAATTACGTAGGACATGAGGTGCAGTTTGTTAGAGATATCAAATGAATGCGATACGTCTCCAATTTCGTTGACATTTGCGTATTTCCTTGTTCTTATTTTCAATGAGTGATGAAAAAAAGTGAAAGAAATCCTCCGGTAGTCATAGATTGCGCTGCAGAATTGAAATATGTGACCCAACCACGATTTTTCCATGGGAAAAGAAAATTATTACGGATGTAAATAAACGAAACAATGGGATTCAGTGATTTCTCTATTTTTCTTTTTACGTCGAGGAAACTTCCTCATCTGTCTGTATTTACCCATTCTATATCTGTAGGTGTACATAAAAGTATATACATAAGACATATTGTGACGTAGACCAGAGGCACAAGTCTCCGCATACCTTGGGCTCATTAAATACATCTAAAAATAACCCGTTTAATTCAAAAATTTTAATTTGAATAAATTTTCAACCAAAAATGTCACAGAAAAATTTAAAAAACGAGCGAAAGTTCCCACTGACATGCAAATTCACACTCTGAATGACATTAAACATTGGAAATTGGAATAATGATCCAGCATCATGACTCTGCCATAAAAAAAAACTGTATAAATATTAGTGTCTTACAACATTTATTCCTAATGAGCTAAATAATTATACTTGAATTTTTTTTTCATTTTTCATGGAAATTTTTATCATAATGGCAATAACTAATCGTCGAATCTTCAATCAAAAATAATCATCTCTGATGAATCTCAATGATTTTAGCGGAAAATAAAAAATAACAGAAAAAATCATATAAATAATTGTTTTTTCAATTACAGCACAGAAAAAATACAAAATAGAAGTTAATCAATATTTTTCCACGTGTTGTCAGTTTCTCATTTGAAAATTCTGAGAAATTGCAATTTTCCGAAGTAGAAAAACACGTTGACAACAATACTTTTTAAATAAATTTTTAATTATCCGTGAAATTTAGTCTTTTTTCGTTTTGTCTCGTATCTCCAACAGATGACGTAGTATTTTGTGAATAATTCATATCGAACAAGACATGAATATAATATATAACTGCATAATTAAAAAAACGTGTGGGCAACCGAAAAGAGGAAAAATCAATGTGATCAGAATTGTGGAATGCTGACTGATACAACAGTTATGTTCACTTTCCAATACATTAAATCGACTAGTTAAGAATAATATAATGTTTAACTTACGCTGAAATGCAGAGATAATCAGGTGAACGAATAAAACCGAATAAAATCTCGGAAAACTTGACAATCGCTTGCCGTTGATTGCTCGAGGTGAATGACTCAACGACCGCGAATTTTCACAGTGATTACACATTCGATAATTTCACCATTTCCGATTTATATTCCCACGGGACAATAAATGGTCTACAACGCCGAGACTGATTTTTAGTCAATGGAATGTCGGAAGCATTCAGAACATTCCTGAATTTTGTAAATCAATGGAAAAAATTCTCACTTTGTTATTAATGATTCGATTGATATTTTTAATCAAATTGCAATGCTAAAATGTCGTCACTAAAACGCAAAATATTTCATTGATTTTATTGTAAGTTGACAACAAAATCACGGGAAATCCAAGATTTTGCATTAATTATTGATTAAAAAATTGGGAAACGTCAGATAAATTCAGGTGAATATATCGTATAACTTTCTATCAACTAGACATTTCCGGAAATGAGATCATTAAAATGAGGCATTATTGATTTTCTAACTAGTTAACAACAGAATAAAAAAATAAAAATGGAACCTCAATCACTCCCTAAATGTCGTGAATCATAACTCTCATGTTTAATTTTAAATTCAAGAAATTTCGAAAATTCTCACCAAAAATTCTCTCTCTACCCAAAAATATTTCAATCCACTCGAGTTTAACCGGAAATGAAAAATGCCATCAGTTTACGCCGCCCACATCGGCATCAATATTGCTCTCCAGAAAGTCACTGCCACGTTGCTGATGACATTCAACATTATTTTGACAGTGTATTGGAATTTCCTAAATTGAATTCCTCCACCTCCATAGAAACGCCATGACATTTAGTTATCTCTCCCACAACGAAATATTCCACGCCAGTAGTGACTTGCATCGTCGTTTTCGTTGGGCATGGTCCCCCGCGGATAATTAAATTATTGATTTTTTCAACGATCATTGATTTTTTTATCGATTTTCATTGATTTTTCCTCTTATTAATAACAAAATGATGGAAATGGATTCCTTCCCATGTTCCTCGTCTCACCAAGACATTGAGAATTCACCGATCCTCAACGGCGCACTAACTCAACAATTTTTCCACGGAAAACCGATAATGGAAAGAGGGAACCAGCAATTGAAGGTATGAGGAAGCCGTTATTCCCCCCAGTCCTAGTCTATGTCGTTGTCAGTTTGGTGTGGCATGTAAGAATGTTATCGCGTGGAGCATGCTCACACCGAACCGCTTCGCGTGGGAAGGTCGTTCCGAATTTACAAATCTGCCCTTTTCATTACCGAACGCGCCTAATCATTCTCCCGAGGAGATTGTTGCCAACAAATTGCTAAAACCACTGCTGATTATACTGAGTGATGATTACGAATGAGATATCATGAAATGGCGAGTCACACGAGAAATTTCCCTCAGGTGTACATAAAATCATGTACACGAAGATCACGTGTACATATGAATATGACTGTGTGGACGAGGTGATTATTACGTTATTAGAACATTTCACGGTACTTACTTGCCATACACATCCGTAAAGCAACCGCCAGGTGCGCAAGAGCCCCAGTCAAATGTACGCCAAAGTCCTCGAAAAACTGATCATCTGGTAATTAGTGTTAGTGAGTTAATTTTGCGTTAATTTTTACATGCCTAGAGAGTTTGTCTAAATGTCTGTGTTTAAATGAATCCGAATGATAATTCTAAGTTTTCTAATCACATTCGATTATTTAGAATTTATCGATTATGGGAAATTGACGTCGGACGTGTGGAAAAATTTGAATAATTTTTTTTTATTCAATATTTTTGCGCTCGGCAATTTTTATTCCAGAGTTTCCCTTAAATTGATAAGAATTCCTTTAAATACTTAAAAATTATGTGCGAAAATTAATAGAACTGTGAATTTCAGTGTAACGATTCCCTGAAAACTCATGGCAATCACGATACCCCAGTTCGCTGGGGAAAAGTAATTTATCATTCCAATATCTCAGATTTTGTTTATTTATACTGAATTATCATCGGATATGTGAATGGAAAATGTGAGTGTGTGGCGGGTAGATGGCAGTAGCCACCAGTGTAAAAAGTTGCTGTTGAAGAATGCAAGAGCATTTACAGGGCAAAGAAACTGGTCTGTCCAGGGGAGGAGGATCGTCATGTATCATCAGGATTTATTGAACATCGTAAACTCCATGCGGAGCATCAAAAGCCTATCCGATACTTGCCCGATGCCTCGCTTGTCGGTCATGTTAAAGAACCCACCACCCAATCATCCACTATCACTCACCCTTAAACGGCCAACGGCTGTTTTCATAAAGCAATTAACTGAAACTATGACGACTTACATGAGGAATGCTGATAGAGTCGATCGATAGGTGCATTGTCCACACTGCCGACGAGGCTCTCCACTACTTTCTCAATAATTTCACGAATATTTTCCAACGTGTCCGTCTCATGATCTCCATCGGCAGCCAACTCCACGCCGGAATTGATGATACCATGCTCGACGCCTAAATGTGAATAAGTCAATAAATTCATTTATTTTGGTCAATTTCGACGTTTGAATGTGAATAAGTCAATAAATTCATTTATTTTGGTCAATTTCGACGCCTAAATGTGAATAAGTCAATAAATTCATTTATTTTGATCAATTTCGACGTCTGAATGGGAATAAGTCAATAAATTGATCTATTTTGGTCAATTTCGACGCCTAAATGTGAATAACTCAATAAATTCATTTATTTTGGTCAATTTCGACGTCTGAATGTGAATAACTCAATAAATTCATTTATTTTGATCAATTTCGACGTCTGAATGGGAATAAGTCAATAAATTGATCTATTTTGGTCAATTTCGACGCCTAAATGTGAATAACTCAATAAATTCATTTATTTTGGTCAATTTCGACGTCTGAATGTGAATAACTCAATAAATTCATTTATTTTGATCAATTTCGACGTCTGAATGGGAATAAGTCAATAAATTGATCTATTTTGGTCAATTTCGACGTCTGAATGGGAATAAGTCAATAAATTGATCTATTTTGGTCAATTTCGACGCCTAAATGTGAATAACTCAATAAATTCATTTATTTTGGTCAATTTCGACGTCTGAATGTGAATAATTCAATAAATTCATCTATTTTGGTCAATTTCAACGTCTGAATGTCAATAAGTCAATAAATTCATCCATTTTGGTCAATTTGGACGTCTGAATGTGAATAAGTCAATAAATTGATCTATTTTGGTCAATTTCGACGTCTGAATGTGAATAATTCAATAAATTCATTTATTTTGATCAATTTCGACGTCGGAATGTGAATAACTCAATAAGTTCATTCATTTTGGTCAATTTCGGAACTAATTACACATCAAAAAAACTAATGACAAATCCCCGAAGAAGAATTCCTGCCAAAAAAGTTTCCTTTCCACACATCGTAATGAGAAAAGCTCGTGAGAAAAGTAGTTTTCGACTTGTGGGAACAGGTACATTACCCAACGAGTGTGGTAAATATTTTCCAACGACTCCGAGGATTCCGAAATAAGTAAAGACGAGGTTTTTGATCGCAGGGGTCAGAAAATCTATATCGCAGGTGGTTGAAAGTAAATAACACTCGCCTCGACGCTTCCAAGTGTGAGGTGATCCTATGCCTTTGAGGCAAGAAAAGAGTAAGCATAACAGGATTTAATGGAGATCAAATACGGGTATTACGACCCATAGATTTAATCCCTATGATCTCCATGAAAACATTTAATAAAATTTTTGTTACCCCCAAGGGCCGAAACAAGTAGTACAGGTCGCGAGTAAATATGGAATAACAAATTCGTAGATAATTGAGAAAATTGCAGAGGGAAATTGTATTTCAGAAATTTTTCTTAAGTCAGGAAGAAGATGACAGGTAAAGGAGACATTTTGACCTTCGAATTTTCGTTGATGAAATCAAAATTTGTCAACTGTTAGTAAAAGAGTTAATACAAAATAGATCAATGTGACCGCGTGTTCAGTAAATATTTATTGCGTAATGATTTATCCATTTTAACCGTATTCCGTCAATTTGTTTTTCTCTGTTGAAATAATTCTCATAAAAACACAATGTCTGAGTTGTTATAAATTTTTTTATTGAAACAATTAAATCATCTCTGATTGCTACACACCTGTCATGAATTAATCCACTCAAAAATATCCATCAACGATCACATTTCATTGAACTCGAAGAAAATCGAGAATTGGCTCACAGTCATTGACATTTACATTACCAGTTCTCGAATTATCGTATGGTGAATGCAAAAAGGGGAAGAAAAACCATCAGAACGTGTGCAAATGGAAAATGATGCGCGCGTACGATCGATTCAAAGCCGGGGGGCTTCAATGATTAATGAAATATATGGATAACGGATCGATGGAGTCTTCCTATACGGCAGTGAGTGGTCACAGGCCAGACGCGATGTTGCTCGTGAGAGTACTGGAGCAGAACTGAGGTTCACCACCTCCAACTTGACTCAGGGACAATAAATGTCTGTGCGGGAACAGCCAGCACTACTCAGTTGCAATGAACTGTCCTCAGGAGTTTGAATGAAAGAAAAATGAAATAAAAAAAGGAGAAATCTTGGTGTTTTATAATGTGAGATGGATCATCAATCCACCACCAGAACGTATCAATTACCACGTCAGCCACATTTTAAAGTGGATCGCCCTGAATTCACTTTAAACAGGGGATATTTAACACGTATTGACAAAGCACAGATGAGCGAGAGAGATAAATTTTTATTCGTTTCACGGTACCATAAAAAATCCGAAAATTTCAGTGCAATTTGAACGATAAAAACAACTTGTTTTCCCCGACTACTTCCCGAAATATTAGAAAGATCGATTACATTCGATTGAAACTTGCTTTCACTTGTATTCTCGAAACAACTCGAGAAAACAACTTGTTTTCCCATTTTTATTCAGACCAGTTGCACTTTTTAAAGAAACAATTTCAACTGACATTTTCCTGATGCAGTAGCAGCTCGTCTGACGACCCAATTAACCCCGAGAGAATTTAGTTCTAAATCATTTTATGATCCTCCAAGGATCCACTCAATCTCATCCGATTCTCATTAATTTCACCGCGAATTTCTCATCAACTCCCAACGCTCGTTGTTACACCTATGATAGGCTATAAAATAATAAGTACCTCCTGGCGTGTGCAGTATTACGAAACTAACTATCGGCTGTTGTCAAATGTGACCTTGATCCCAGAAATCGATGGACATGAACATTACTCCCCCCATTATGCAATTAATCCCCCGTTCCAGTGATGTTTTCCCATGGATGAAGCAATTTGTGCTTAATATTATATACTTGGCATGTAAGTTGATCCCGTTAGCCTCACTCGGTAATATTAAATTATCCTGGCAAGACGGGGCAGGAAAGGTAAACCGGAATGCCGCATAGACAATGCACACTAACGTTCACCCGCGTGCAGTGAACACTTCGTGTTATAAAATTCGGAGTCACTGAACCGCGTGGGGATCGCACAAAGTCCCTGAATAATATTGCTCGGGTGTAGGGTATATAAAAAAATAAATGGGACAGCAGCTGGAACTACACGATTATCAGGTGTACTCACTCCAAAGTTCCAAAATTATCAAAAATGTTGAGATATTTTTTTTATGAAATTTCGCTGATAACTCGAATGATTTTTTTTTACTTAAAAAATCCATATCAATATCACATGTATGTGTAATTATTAATAATTTAAATACTGCTAGTTGTTTGTAGAAATGATGTTAAACAAGGAAGAAACGTTTGTAACATCACAGAAATAAACAATACAATACAATATTAATAATTTAAAGACTTTCTAATTAATATGTTAGAAATAATTTTCTAACCATCAATATTTCTCGATTGATAATCTTGGTTTCTTGATTGAGCGTATAAAAATACATTGTCTGTCATTTTTTATTCTGCACAGCTGAATAGAGACGATATAATTAGAAAAATTTAGACCTGTACTGATTTATATTTTAATTAATTCCCGGTATAAAAATCCTCATCAATGCAGGTGACATTCGATTATTTTTTATGGGTCTTCGATTGCTCCAGAAGTAATTAAAAATGAAGTTCACAGGGCAAATTTGCATTTAAACTCCGTCAATAGAACGATGAATTAAAACAATTAATGGTCGAGTGCTCCAGTGACAATGATTTGCTCGATAGTTTTTTCCAATGTCGTTGGTGAGTGAATGGTGACATGTCGCGGTGAAGGTTCATTATTCGAGGCCATTGTTTATTCCATCGAGAAAATTTGATTTTGCAACACGTTCTTTTTTCGTTGCCATACTGATTAAGTTTACGGAATTCCTCACCGGAAGGTGTAATTTTGACATTTTCATTGGTTTATTTGTTGACGTGTTTAAATAATTTAGTCAGTTGTTTACGCACCTGCAACATAAACCGGGGATTTCGCCGTCCTGAACTGACCACGTGATTCTTCTCTTGACGGCACACCACTGAGTGTATCAAAGCACTTTTCTTTTTTCTGCGACCACGTGCTATAAATTTAACAAATAAATAGATTGTTAATGAATTTTAACGTCAGTAAATGAGTCAATTAAAGAAATCTCTTTAAAAAAATGCAGTTTAACGTTCTTTCAACCCTTTGGTGCGCTATTGCAGCTATTAAATTAATAAAATATATACAATACAGATGTATATAGAGTGTATATAATATCCAAAATATATAATGTATATATTTTGGATGAAATATATATGAATTATTTATTAAATCTAATATTATTGATTATTTTATAGTCGACTAAAAAAAGCGTAATTCATTCTTTTTTATTTTTTTCCACTTCATCGAACTTATCTGGAAAACTAATTCAATACATCCGCCATTCAATCAATTGATATTCAGTAAAATTTATCGTTGTCAATGAAATTGTATGATTCGACGAATTTCAAGAGAAATATTACAAAAATTGAATGGAGGATATCGCTGAAAGGCGTCCAATGCAATCCATCAGTTAAGTCCTCTCCCATGTAAATTTATTCCGTCAATAAAATTTTGATATTCACCGTGATTTTATTGCAAATCTCAGAGGTTTTTCCATTATTGCGTAATGAAAGTGAGACAACATTATTTTTAACGCTTCCCAAATACATATTCATTATAGATACTTTATCGTAACACTGTTTAGCGCACCATACAAGAAAGCTTGAAGAAAGTTTTGAACTCAGTAAAGTGATAACCTTTGTGATGACACAAATGTCAATGATTTATTCAATCAATTCATCTTCGTTTCAGTGTATTCTTCTCCACGAAATTTCTCCACGCAACTTGACCCAATTTAGAGAAATAATACGGTAAACATTGGATGAGTTGATTGAATGAAGGACGTGAAAAAACCTTCGGACTCATCTGACCCATAATTCATCGATTCATTTCATAAGCATGGAAATTTATTCTCGTCAATAAAATTTTTCATTCCTCCGGGATTTTTTTTGATAGCGTCTATCAACGTATTTCTCAATTGGACAAACACCTTGAGATACGATTACTGCACACATTTAAAAAATATATATTCATTATGCAGATTTAACTCTGTCATACTGCTTTGTTAATACAAGAAATTGTTCTGGAAATTTTCAACCCACTAAATCACACCATCTACAATGTTTAAAGAACAATTCAATTTGATAGACAGCTTTCTAGACATCTTCACATTCGAATTCTTTACTTTACCTAAATTTTTTAGTAATTAAAAATGTCAAACTAATCCAACTAAATCCAACTAAATTTGCCTGATGGCTCTCACTGTTTATCTCCCAAGTGAACTGCAATTTTCGAATCTCTCATTGATTTCTTCATCGAATTATAAATAATTAATGACAGTCAGAGACATATTGGGAAATACGCAGCACCCCATGAATATAAAAACTGATCCAATTTATTCCAACAGTCGAATCTCTCAGAAAATCCTGGATTATTTTTCGAAATCCCTTAAAAAATCGTAAACCTGATTCTCTCCAGGTCATGAGCATTCCACCTATGCATATACCATTGTTCCACAATTCCTCGTTAAACCACGAGCCCCATCAGCAAGTACTGACCCAACCAGAATAATAACCTTCTATGATAACAAATCAAACAACGCCAAACGTTATCCTTCACTACCCAGCGTCCGCAGCCTTTCCTGCAGAATCTCGTGCTGCAGTCGCTGCACTGAACACCACCACCAATGATAAATGGTTTAAGACAACAGGCGCAACGTCGGTCATCAACTGGTACTTTCTTCTCGTTTTTATCGGCTCCGGTTTTCCTGAAATTTTTTCCCAAATCATTAACCATTCAATTACCTATGAAAAAAGTCATGAGAGTGGGGTAAAAACGAAAACACATCGGAGTGAAAGCTACAAATCATTTATTACATCCAAAAAGAGTATTTCAAAAACATCAAAAATAATATCAATGACCCCCTATCCCCTCATCATTTACCCTGAGTATTTCATTCACACACAGTATCATTACCAAAAATTTTAGGACCACGTAATAATCCCCTGCAAAACCAGTTGCACCAGAATATTAATCATCGCGATCAAAAAATATAGACGCCGAGTGTATTCCAAAGCGACTTTCGTCATCATTCTCCATCTCGAAAGTGATGACCTTAACAATAACGACCTCGATTGTAAAGAGCAGAAAGAGGACCATGAATGTACCCATATTAAGTCTCTCCTGACCACCAGATCGGTCACCCTCCATCAGAAGGGTAGACATAAAACAACTCAAGCATGAAGACATTTTTTATCTTTTTTCAGCAGTTTAACCGTCAATTTCCACAGTTGAAATATAATTTCAACGAGAGTTTTCGCAGTGATACAACTTTCTCAAAACTACTATTACTTAATTCACTATGTGCGATGCCAATTGCTCCAACATAATGTCGATTCGAGCGTTCACTCTGGGCGCAATACCTCTCATTACATCATCTGCGTAGCAGTAACACAGAAACTTATAATTATAACACAGTTAAAATTGCCATTCCATCACAGAACAATGTTATTCATCAATGTTATTGAAAATTCATTAGCGTTGTTGCACATGCAAGTGATCTGGAGATCCTCAGTAACTTCAGTGCTGTGGAGCCATTGAATCTTATCCTCTCTCGTAAATTCCAAATGATCGATTCCCTGTCTTCTCCACATTGTTATCGAAAGAATTGGAATTTTATTGTCGTGAGTAACGGCCCTGAGTCGTAAATATTGACGCACTAGTGTTCATACTCAGCCATCCACATTTCCGGGCACTGGGGTTAGTGTTGTCCACCTTCCGGTAGACCCAGAAGTTGACCATCAACACCAGCTGCCAATGCTCAACAAGTTGTCACAACGTATTGCACTCGATTATTCGTTTTACACTGTCATTATTTGTGATAATTAATCGATGTCTCGGGGGGATTGATTGGTTTATTTTGTCGGGATTATTATGGTAATTCTGAAAAACCGATCCTTTGTGTCGGCTCGTCAGTTTGAAAGTGACAGTGGATGGTGGGCACGAGAGGGAAACCACGGGGCACCTCGATGGTAGGAGCTACGAGACCGGTATATAGCGCAGAATATAAAACCGGTGGGGTCTTATGTCACACTGCCGCAATAAGACTACCGTGAGTGGGTCTGTTGTGGTTGTGTTTAACGCAGTTTTAAAATGTTACTTTCACTGAATTTTTGGACTGCGCTCTTGCAAATATCCATTGTCTTCGATTTCTCAATTAATCGGTCATTGGATTCGATCGATATCGAGTTGACTATTTGTTGGTAAGGGATGGGAAGGGGGGGATAGGCAAGGGATGTTCACTGACTAAATTTGGGTCTAACAGTGGACCGGTCTAAATTTGGGTCTAACAGTTTGTCAAGCGAAAAATTAAAAATCAGCGAAAAATAAATAGATTCGATTCTAGAAATCGGGGGGAAATCATCGGCAACGACATCAATTGAGGCGATGAAAATGGAGTGGGAAATTGATTGGGTGGGGGGATCGCGGCTGTAATTTGAGATTTGGACGGTGATACGATTATTATTTATTTTTATTCTCAATGGAATTCAATACAGGAAGCCTGTGACTGGCCATTGCTTAAAGTCTCAGGGGGTGATTTTATTTTGTGGGAAATCAGTACATTTTAATTGAATCGATAGTTGAAGAATTAATTTTGAGACGAGTGAATTGTTGGTAATTAAAAATTTTTAGTGGATAACTTTTTTAATGGGTGAACTCTCGGAAAATTTATTTTGAAATTCATCATTTAGTAGTTGGAAGCGTAAAAATAAAAATAGAAGACAATGTGAAAACTATACGGGATCTAATGAGTGAGAAAAATCTGGGTTAGTGAGGTGCATAATTCCGAGCATTGAACTCTGCGCAGAGAAAAATATTTCAACAGAAGTGTCACATGATGCATATAAATATTACGTTATGGGACGACGCATAATAAATATATATGAATAATGATCCTTAGGAATGTCTGTAAATTCCCATAACTTAGGAAACAAAATTAATTTACATGAAAATAATTAAAAATGTATTTAACCGCAGTTTGATTTTTTATGGGGTAAAAAATCAGGAGATTTTTTTCCCCTGAACATTCCCGGTTATTCATTGTAAATTTATGAATAATTGTATTGGGGTCATGCGTTTCAATGTATTCACCTTTATAACAATAAGAAAGATGGATTCGTTCAATGAATCGCAAGGAATTAATTCGTTATCAGCGCATGCAATTCGGTATAAAATTCTTATTTACAGATAAGAATGGATTTGTTCACTATCAATAAATATTTCAATCAACGATGAGACACTTTTGCCCCACAAAATTGTCACTCCGTTGAATTCTACAAAAAAGTAATGGGGCAGTAAAACAAAATGAGTGCTATTTCATTTCAATGTAATCGAACTTTTCCATTACCATTTAAAGTCGGAATTTTCATTACTTGTGGGAGTCGAATGCGCGGTTTTTCAGTGAAAAAAAAATAGATGGAAAATATATGAATAAATATAGATGGAGTTTGAATGGCCGTAGTTGGTATTATTCCTCTTCCGAGAGGATAAAAATACTGTACACTCCGATAGATTTATCCTCCCTGGAATGCTACTCGACATTCGCCTCCTCGGTAAAATACGTAGATAAAAGTCTTTTAAGAATTTCTATTGTAAAAGTATTCTTTCTATTCGATGCTGGGGAGATCACCAGGGAGATACGTCTTTCAATTTTTATGATTGGCCTTTGCACCTCGCCAATAACATCAAGACTGCTCGTGAGCTTGGAATCCGTGAATATTCATTGGCACCTGACGTTTCCGGGGGTTTCAATATCAATCATATTTAGATGTTAGTTATATCTGTCACCGTTAGATGATCGCGGTCGAGTGGAATATATAATAGAATAGAGTGCATAGCAATGTGAATAATTATAAAGAGCCGGACGCCGGTCGATCGTTCGGTAGAAAATTGTTCCCGGATAATGATCGATTCGAGGGCGAAGTAATTTCGCGGGTAATTTTAATTTTTAATGGTCATTTATATTTGTCTGGCTAAATATTTATCCGACAAGACGCGGAGCAATAATTTATTCAGATCTAATAAACTTCATATCAGCCGCATAATTGGGTTTGTTGGAGCAGCTCGTTTCAAAGCTATTATTCGAATGTAAATTTAAATTTCATTTGCTTTATTATGCACATAAACTAAATCGTTTTTTAAATACAAACGAATGTTTCCTTGACTTATATTGAAGTATTGGTAAAGTTAAATAAAAAATTCCAGTTTGAGAATTTTATTTAATACACGAGGGACATTTTTATAAAAAATTACTTTGACCAGAAATTGTTTTTTTGAAAAGTCAGATCCGGATGGTCTAATCAATCTCCAAATAAAAAAATTATGTTTAATTATGCATAATATGACACCTAAATATGATCGTAAATTGATTCTATTGATAAATGTATTTGTTGGAAATTTGTTGAAATTTCCGGTGTCATTTTTTGACGCTTAATTAACATTTTGAATTATTCTAAATTATTTCGCGCAAAAAAATTTAAAAAAATAAATAAACTTTTTACTCAATATGCTATTGTAATATTTGGACATAAAATAAATAAATGAAGGGCAATTTTTATCTCCGGAAAATAATTCTTTGACGAAAGATTTTTTTTCTCTGGATGTATTTTCAAGTTTGTCACTATGTTTCTCACGGTATTAATTTTCTCAGTACCTGGAACAACAGCACGATGACTCTATGAATATCTCAGTAGCTGATCTCGATTCACGGAGCATTTCTAACTGAGGTACCTCGAAGCGCGCGCGGTTCCACCAGTGATAAGAAATATGTTTGTTCCCAAGTAATGTGTTTCGTGCAGAAAATAAAGAGGGGATATATGGGCTCTTACTCTATATCATTCTCACAATTCAAATATAAACATTTGATAGTGTAATATCTTTTTGAAAATGGTGAGGAAAATTTCAACGTCTACAGAGCGTCACTCGTGCGAAAACGTTGCGTAGAGAAATTATATTTTTATTTGTGGAAAAACGTTTGTGATGACCAGGGACATATTAGTGGTTTTTTAAATTTTATTTTTGCATTGTATATTTATCACGGCATAAACCGATCTTTAGATTTTACGTCTCGTTATTAGACACTTTTGGAACGATAGAAAAATGTTCGAATAATTTGAAAATTTGTTTGAATTTCAAATCAACATTTTAATTCGTTGTTGAGATCCAAAAAAATTTTAGTCGTTCCCTAATTATCTTGTAGAGACAACTATTCCATTGATGATTGATTAACGGTTGAAATCCCAGAGAAATGCGGAAGTTCAAAGCGTAATTGGAATTTCAAAATAAATTGTGCAATTCAACATTGCATTTGATTGAGTCTCGGGTTATTTGATAATTCAAGGTTAGCAGCCACCAAATTTCCATAATTCCAAACTTCTGATTTAAGAGGAAGGTGTAAACATGACCTCGAAAATTGAGTGTTGTAATATCACTGATCCGACACTTCATCAAATCGACTTATATTTTTTCTAAACAGAAATTTTTCTACAAAAAAAACTCACCTCAACTTATGTTATAATTACTAATATTCGACATGAATTACGATATTTCCAGTCGTTGCACATTTTTCTTCAGATAAATAAAACCAGCGAGACGTCGGCGTGTTCTTCAACATTTTTGTAATCACATCAATCAAAACCATAAATTATCTTTTAATGTTCTGGAGATTCCGTAATTTTTCGATAACGAAATCCATGAAATTTCCCATAATTCAAATTCCCTTGAAACTTCTGAATCTAGGAGCTGATTTTCTCCGGAAAACCGATGGCATAAATACTTACACTTATACGTAAGGTCAAGTGCATGTGACCCATGTCAACAGGTCAAGAAAATACTCATTCCGTTTTATTTTTATCCGCATAATAAATCAAAATGTCTCCTAATCGAGAATTCCACCTCACAGGTTTACACTCCGCATCCATCAGGTGACATAATTCATTAAATTTTTCGACTGACTGAAATATTGCCCCGCGGTATTTATCTTCACGAAACAATGACATCAGTGCAGTTATTCCAAATGTCCGTTTCTCGCAGACGAATTATTTCAAAAGGGGAACAAAGTTTGAGATAACTTTTACAGCTTTCATACGTCACACCTGGCAATTGCCATGAAGTCGTGCTGGCTATTATCGTAAAAGAGAATGACTGTGAGAATGGTAGAGGTAAAAATAGGATAAGTCAATGGAACAATTACGATTATTTCACCTCACCGTTTATTGGATTTCCTGCACAGCAGCGTTTTGAATAAAAAATCGCGCAGAAGTCGGCTCACTTCATATGATTTCATGAATACGATATTCGATGGTTCGATGAGACTGATATTTTCACTGATTGATCCTGACAATTAGACTTTAAAACGTCTTTAGACTTCGACGAGGACCTGTTTTTTTCATTTAACCGTTCACTCCACAAGCCATTACAACAATGAAAGTTGTCAGTCGATGGCTGGAGTCCTCTGCCCCATGTGGCACCTACGCTTCCGGTCTCTCGGTACAGCTGTGTGCCGATGGAACCCATTGTTCAATATATGTGGTTCTATAGGGGTCATTGTGCAATCGATTTGCCTTACCATGTTAAGAATATCTATGCGCGACGCATCTTAATTTTTTATGGAGATTATTGAACTCTCGTGGCAATTTCTATACGTGTGACTAATTCAACTTCCGGTGAGAATAATCCACTGATGTCTGAGGCATTCATCTGACGAGTGAGTCATTTGCAGTGATTGAGTATTTTCTCGTCATGATTTTTACTGAATACGTAATCTATTATTCGTTTTCGCTTTGCAATGTTTTTCAGTCCTTAATGACATTCTGCTTCCGTATTTTTTTATTCGTTATACGGAGAGATAAATCTAACAATTTTTATAGTGCTGCCTTACTATTTCGGCACAAACCGCAGGCCTGAGAACAATTACTATGTCGCATAGTAAAATTTCTTTATCAACTGAGGAAAACTTTTATATGGACCTGATAAAAATTCAAAGTCTCGTGCAACATTTCTCATGAGAATGTCCAACGTCGGCCATAATCGGCTACATTCGACGCTCATCATTAACCAATCACAATGACTTATCGAAAAGTTGTTGTGTGACGCAGTAAAAGATGAAGGAAGGCTGAATAAAATAGACTGACCTGGATAGGAATTTTTAGAAGATTTCTATGAATTTTTCATTGTACCTCAAATAAAATATTATAGACCTTCAAATTTTATAGTTTAATAAATTTTACGGGGCCACATATCATTAATTACCAAATTTATTACAAAATTTACGGTATTGACAAGAATTTTTATGTGTGAGTAAAACACATTCCATTGCACCTCGATTCTAGTGCCCGGTACAGTAATTTATCACAGACTTTTTTCTCCGCATAATCAAGTAGAAGGGGGGAGGGGGAGGGGGGTAGTGGCAACTAAAACTTGATAAACAATGTGACACTATAATACTCATGAGAGGGATTTTAGATTGAATTTAGGAATGGATTTAGGGGTTTTTGTGAATTCCTAGCGAAATTAATTAATTAATTTGTAACTCAAATGAACGTAATTCTCCCCACCGAAAATTATTATTATTTATTTGCGGCTAAATGATTCCGAGTATCTCGATGATGTTCGCACCTCACAAATGTTTTGCTCGGCAGTTTCAATGAGAAAAAAAAATGAGAATTGCAAAACTGTGAACTAAGAATTTTAGCTGTATTCCAATTGTAAAGTGAGAAAGCAACGGAAACATTCCATTGTCGCGTCACTATTTTCCCACTCATTAAGACCATAACACCAGCATCCAGCGCCCAATTTGCCTAGAAGCTAAATGATTTTTTGTACTGGTGTTCAAAGAAAACAATGGTTTACAAACTTCATTATCTCAAATCTGGGAATTGGATAGAGATCGGGGTATATGCGGGTTTATTAACTTAAGTTGTCGGTGTTGATGGTGAGAGCAGCTGTGCTCGTCAAGTTTTATTTTTGTTTTAAGATTCTGTTTAATGGTTATCTTATTTGGGTCGAATTTTTATCGTACCCCATCGTACTTTCTAGCATCACGACAGGTTCATTCAGAACTAGAGTGATCTACTGATATTGGAAGTGGCTTGATAATGATAAGTTTATTCTTCATTCGGTCTATTATGATAACGGTTATTTGTTAATCATTCATCTTGACAGAATGAAAGTCTGGGGTGGGGCGGTCTGATGTTACTGAATTGTTGAAGTCTTCGGTTGGAGTCGGTTAGTCTTGACCCAGTGCTGGATGAACTTCGGATGTTGCTAGTTGGCAAGGGTCAAAAGGGAAGAAATGCGCATAAATTATCTGAAAGATCGAACAGCCCCGATGTCTTATGCTCATCGACTCTGCGGTCAGAGTTGGAGGAACCCTAGACCACCCGATGTCTTCGGGTTAATTTGTCAATAACGGGTGGGGAAAAAATTATCCCGGAAAAAATATCCCCAGAGAAAATATCCCCAGAAAAATATTTAGTAAAAATAAATCGTTTTTTTTTTAAATTTGCATTTAAAATGAAAATATGTCTCAAATAAATTAAAAAAATGAAAAATTAAAATTTATCTTGGGGATATTTTTTCTGGGGATATTTTCTCCGGGGATATTTTTTCCGGGATTCTGACAATGTCATAGAGTCACCTAAAGTCTGGGAAATCAGATTGAATAATTGCAATAAAATAATCATCTTATTATGAATTTTTACGGTTCACTGTAGCACAACTGATAATATCCATACTGAGAGAAGCCTAATAACTGTTATTTACCGATCTTATTCCCTCACTTTTCAAGGTCAACCCTATTAATTAACCTTCGTACGGCGTTTATGATCGACTTTTCCTTGAAAAGTATAATTTTCTCGCCACCTGTATTGGTAGCTTATTGAAGTTTCAAAGCAAAGAAACGATAAGAATTAATTGGAAGATCGTAAGTCTTCCGTATCGGTCGATAATCTCCTTTATTTTTTCCGAGAAATAGTACCGCTCCCTCATTGGTAAACTTCTGCCGAGGAATACACAGGAATAACCCAGGTATTTTCCTGCCATTTTCAGGCAACGTCGTGTCTCAGAGCAACTGGGTTGACGTAACATGCTCAATTGACATTGACGGCCTCAATCTCTCCAGTCTATACATATGTATGCATTTACCTCGATGATTGTACGGCCTCGGAAAAATGCAAGTTGCGTTATTGTCATTAGAAATGTTCAATGTCTATCGCAGCAATAATTACCGAAGATAAGAAATTAATGCCGTTACTAATCCGAGTCGGAGTTTCATTCATTTACCGGCGAAGAAAATGCAGAATCAGATTTGAGGTCATTGATAACGTTGATAGTTGAGCTGGAGAACTCTGAGATACCGTAGAAAGTTGAAAACCAGAGACAGTTTCTATTTTCTATTTTGTTTTTAACGTATTTTCAATGACTGGTAGAAATGCATTGAAATACCATCGACTCATTTCCGACATTGGCACCTTAAATTGCATTTTACGAATCAATTGTTCATTAAATTTTATTCATATTGAGTACTCAAGAGTAATGAGTTTTTTCGTTGCATGAAAATGTCAGTGGTCGCTTGTAAATTTCGGGTTCGTTTGTGGTAATTGAAAATACCATGAAACGTAATTTCAAATTTATCGAACGGTCAATGCAGCAGTCGAATATTAACGATTAAATTAAATTTTAATGGGTAATTAAAATATGGGTCATAAATGTGGAGTGCAAATATTTTTAATTTCCTCAACTTACCCTCTGCGAAAACTGTTGAATAAAATAAAACAAATTCCAGAAGCTACCACGAGGATTCCGACAGTTGCAGGAGGAAGAATCATTTTAAAATTCAGTTCGTTGGATTTCATTGCTAATCCTTTTTCACTTCAGTAAAAAGGAGAATGAAGGACAATGTTGAAAGATTGTGTTCACTTAACGATGAGTATTTCACATTTGTATCAAATTCGTAGTACAGCTGGGAGCAGCACGTGCACCAGGTATTTGCATTGAATTGCCGGTGTGTACAATCGCGATAGGCATTCGAGCTGGACTGTTAGGATTCAACCTTAGGGTCCGTAGTCTATGAGGCTTTTTCCACGACTGTTAGCTCAACGTCTTGGACTCAGATACAGGCGTTTGATAGGACTAGGGCTATCTCTGCGCTATCGATCTTGATGTTTATTGGATAACATGAAAGCGTGATTGAATTTTATTGCAGTCAATGGGATCTGAAAATTCATTCTGACATCAGGATCTAATCTCATAATAATCTAGTACGTCATTCAGAGACTAAAAAAAATCTCATTTTCAGGAACATTAAACTGTGTTCCAGGTACTCGACTTCAACTGCAAGATATTTACCCTAAGAGGAGATAAGGAATGGCCGACAGTGGGCCGACATTTGGCCAATGCTGGCCGACAGTCGGCCGACTGTCGGCCATTCCTTATCTCCTCTTAGGGTAGATATCTTGCAGTTGAAGTCGAGTACCTGGAACACGGTTTAATGTTCCTGAAAATGAGATTTTTAAAAATATATTATAATGGCCGACAGTCGGCCGACTGTTGGCCAGCATTGGCCAAATGTCGGCCTACTGTCCATTCATCATCTCCTGTTATGGTAGTGTCGATTGTTAGGAAGTAAAGTAGTGTGAGAGATATTCAGAATTTTTGAGAATCTATTATCAAATATCGGTGATAGAAATGACTTGTGATCATCATTATTCCAGTCAACATTCTGTGCTATCGATAATTGATGATAAATTCCTGAAAATCAGTGATCGGTTATGCTCCGCATTGTGTTTTTTCCTCTGAGTTAGAAAGTCGTTGATTAATTATATTTCGAATGCTGAAGGAAAACTAAAGGTTGTGCGTATCATCATCCGGTTATCTCGGTTATCAGTAGTTTTATAAAATGCTGTTATACCCACGAATTTAGACAGTAAATAATAAACAATCAAGGTAACGAGGGGATCCTCCTTGGACCAAAAATGGTGCACTTTTACGACACTTTGGGGACTGCAATAGTCGAAAATCGCGGTGATTTTGATGCATTAAAAATGCTTTCTGTACTCAGATAAAATTGCTATCACTGAACGCACGAGATAGACTCGCAGGTAGCGGATGTTCACTCCTAGAACGATAAGATTCAACTGAACCAAAGTTGCGAGGAACTAAAGTGCTTTGCAACTAACACACTTTCGGCTGGCACACTAAATGTCTCGCGGACATGATTATCCGGTTCATTGTGCATTACCGTGAAATAATTTGTGGGAGAATGCACGCGCAGTTGTTTGAGGGAGATATGAATTTTCGAAGTGTTTTCGCTGGTTTCAGATGCTAATAGCGCTGGATAACTCTGCGCTCTCAGTCAAGGATGGCATCATTAGCATTGGAGACTTTAGCAGTGGACCTCGTGATGTAATTCGTATCTGCAAAGTTGAATAACTTCTGTAATATTTTGTCTCATGAGTTGTTATGGCTTAACATTTCTCAAGATCTTCATATGGAATCGACGATTCGTGAAGAATTTCGGTTTTTTGGGAACGATTTTTATGTTGTAGAGAAAACCGTACGATTAATTTTGTTTTCTATGAAACCAATTTTCTGCTGCGGACAATAGGGACTCTTATCAAATTGGGGACTGACATTCTGAGTTAATGGTGATGAAGGAAAAGGTTGAGCCACTAAACTCATTTTTTCTGTATCGAATACATTAAAAATCGAATTGTTTTTTGATCGCATTTTTTACGATTGTTCAGGCCAATGACCCATTCCAATCAGTCATAAAATTTCTGTTATTTAGAATGTTCTCTCAGTGTGTGGAAGTAGAAAGGAACGAGACAGTTCAATCTAAGATAATGAAGATTGAAAATTTTCATTCGTAACACAGGAATTCACCAATTCTCCTTTTCACTCAGGACTACAGAAGAATAAAAAATTACTTGAAAAATTCATTGACTGGTCCCGGCAAATGAAATCCTTATCTCTTCCGAGGACAGAATGATCATGTGTTGACCACGGGTACAGACTACACTCAATAAACACCTTGCTGCATACATGCTTGGCCCACTTTGATACAGGAACCCAAAGTGGTGTACCGTTTTGCTTTCACCTTATCGATATGGCACGTTTTTGTGCATGACAATTTCAGAAAAATACCGAGTCAAGTTTGTCGTGCTTGACGATCTATCCAATCAAGTCTTCAATTACCCTCGGACTATTCTAAAACTGTACTTGCTTCCTCTATCCTCTATCATCTTGGACGATACTATCAGTTTTATTCTGAATTGCATCATCTTTTTAAAATTATTGTTCAAAAAAATGAACAAGTATCTATTATCTATTGGATATAAAAATAAATAACTATCTGTATTGGACAATATATATTATTACTTGTCGAAATTTTATTGACAGCAAATTGCTAATTTATTTGAAAAATATATTGATCATTTTTTTGTGAAAGTAACAATTCACTTGGGTTTCATTTTTGTTTTATAAAAATTTCATAATATCCCTATAATATAATAATAATATTATACAATAATAATATTATATAATAATAATAATAATATAATAGTATAATATTTATGTGCATTTAATGAGAGGACGTTATGAATTTTCTACTCAAGAATATTCTTTCATTTGTTGTTATTTAAATTACTCCCACAATTAGAATCAAGTTAAAATTAATTGTTCAATTTAATTCCGTTTTATAATCTCAATGAAAATTTTTCGAAATAATTCAGGTACTTTAACTGAAGTTAAGAAGCTCATAGTGAAAGATCACCCTTTTCACGTCTTCTGTATACAGTAATACAAAAATGCATGATATCGTGACATCTATATTTAGCCTCCACAGATCGATAATCGGAGGCTCAGTGGTGTCTACCGGCATAGGAACTTTCTGCGTTACCGGAGTGGATGAATCCCGTGATGGATCAGACCTGTGGAGTAAAGATTTACAAGGCAAGTGCCGTTCAATTTTTGTCATTGAACTCGATGAGTATTTGAATCAATGAAATACCCACCCAAAATGTCAGCGAAGTAATTTTTTGTCTTTTCATCGTGTGGAGTGAACGATGCTCTGCATTGTTATTCGTCATCTGACAAGTAAATGATGTCAAGGGTGCACTTTTTACCCTATTTGAGTGCACCGTCGTATTCTCACCGACGAGTACTTTCCGCTGATAAACAATGGAGCAAAGTGCATGTCTCCAATATCGTGGCACCTTATCTATTTAAAATTCCTTTCTTCGATGAAGTCACAGCATTGAAAGAGGCAGATACTATCTTTCCGATAAATTTATGCACTGCGAAAAATTCATGATTAACTCTTTCGTTCTACTGTCGAGAAAAAAATTCGAGAAAAAATTGGATGGAATTAGTCTCTAAACGTTTGGTAATAGTGTTGTGTTCTGATTGAGGGGGAGAACGACAGAATGACTCAATAAATTTTGTTGATTGTTCAGGAAGGGTGATCTGACCCTTCGAGAAAAATTACCAGACTACGTAACGAGAAATATTTCGTAACAATTGCGGAATTCGTCGATCGTTTAGATGTTACGGAATTAACTGGGAAATTTGACACGACCGTACCGTAATTTTTCGCAGTCGGTTCAACCAAAAATTACGGAAATTTCAGGAAAAATTCTGTGGCAGTTTCGTAAAATTGCCGACAATCGCATATTATGGAAAAGGTACGTAGTTTTGATTGAATATTTCTCTCCGTAAATGGGGAGAAAAGTCTGTGATAAATTACTGTGCACTAGAATCGAGGTGCAATGGAATGTCTTTTACTCACACATAAAAAATCCTATCAATACTGTCAATTTTGTAATAAATTTGGTAATTAATGATATGGAGCCTGCTAAAATTTACCAAACAGCGCTATAAAATTTGAAGGTCTATCATTTTTCATTGTAGATTGAATGAAGAAATCATAGAAATCTTTTAAAAATTCCCATCAAGGTCAGTCCATTTTATTGGGCCTTCCTTCAGTTTTTACTGTGGACACAGCAATTTTTCAATGACTCATTGTGATTGGTTAACGATGAGCCCCGAATGTCGCCGATTACTGTCGATGTTGGACTTCGTCATGGGAAATGTTGCATCACACTTTGAATGAAGGCGTAGTAATTTTTCTCAGGTCCGCAGTTTACGCCGAAATTGTACGACAGCACAGTAATTTTCATCAGAATCACACTATAAAAATTATTAGATTTTTCTCTCCGTGTGGATTCCGCAGCTTCTCTTAAACAGTCAGATCATTTTCTCCAACAATTTTCCCTGAACGACACCTGAACCTGAACTAAAACACTCATTAAATGATTAAACGGAGAGAAAAATTCTTGAAAAATTACGTGCCTGTTCCCTAATCCGCCAGACAAAACAATATTCGGTAAAAATTACGGAACAATTAATACGCACTTTTTCAGTGAACTTTCAGGAAAAAGTCCAAAACGTTCCAAAAAAAAAAATACAGAATATTCGCTGAAAAAATGCCCAACTATTCCGTCATTTTTACCTAACACTGTTCTGACCGGTCGATTACTAAACACACGTAATTTTTCAAGAATTTTTCTCTCCGTCTAGGAAAATTCCCGTAAAAACACTCAAAATTTTCGCGGTCAGTGAACTGTAATTTTTTCAACATTCGCACTGGAATTTTTCTAAAAAAAAATCTGTCCATGTGTAGAATCACATACACAGCACCCTCTCGATAGTACAGTTCACCGATAAACAATGGATCGAAGTGGAGCCTTATCTGTCACATACTCTTCGATAAAGTCTCAGAATCGCAATGTGACAAGTGCTATTTTCTCTCATGGAGAGGTAATAATGTCGAGAAAGTGCGATACATTGCATTAGATCTGTTCCGTCAGTTCGTCGGTCCACCCCGCACCCCAACACCTCCCCAAGTAACATGGGAGAAATACTTTGATTCCCACAATTACGTTCATTCAATCATATTACACGGAACAATTCAATTACAGTCACGTGTGCTCTGACAAAGAACATTTTACAGTCAATCTGTTCAATTGAAGAAATTTATTGAAATCTCAATTGATGTCGTTGCGTAAGTGTCCAGCAAAGAATCCATAGTATCCACTTGGGACTCACCAATGCCTTTATTCACGACGTTTCGTTCACCACAAAATGTAAATATGGTATTCAGACATTAGACTAACTCATGTGAGCCCGTACACTCAGAGATGCTTCAGTGTGCGTTCAGTTTTCGTTTGGATGTCCTAAAGTTTGCGTGTGTTTACTATCACGAATAGTATTAACAATATTATTTAAGATATGGAGGGGAGAGAAACGAGAAATACCTGTGATTTTCAAATAGTGCCTACTGAGGATGTGAAGATTGCAAGAAAGCGAAGGGTGAGTCCAATGTTAATGATTAAATAAGGAAAACAATGACAAAGAAAAGAAGAAATGCATTGAAAGTATTAAAGGGAGTGAAAAATTCCTAAAATTTCCAATAAACATCCAGGGGATTGTTTGTCTTTTATTTTTACTCCTTTTTCCACATCATCTTTGAAGTTTTCGAATGCTGATTTCTTTATCAAAGTACTCCCAATAAAATTCTAGTGATAACAGCCATATAATTATCCAGTAATCCCAAGTAAATCCTTGAATCCGAATGGGTGACAGCTCTTCAACAAGACTGATTATCTACCTCAATCGACCTTTTATCAATCACACCAGTATATTTCTCGGAAATAAATGTAAATTTGGGATTTCAAGTCAGCTCGAGAATGCGTGATATGGTAATTTTATAATAAACCATTGCAGCAATTATCACACGATCAGAAAAATTCTTGAAAAATGACAAAATAATATTCAGTCAAAATTATGGAAGAGTTACGCACTTTTTCACTGAACGTTTCCTACGTTCTCTGGAACGTTTTGGACTATTTTGTCACCTTCAAAAAGTGTCTTTTCGTTTACAAGTAAACAAAAAGTCAAAACTGGTAAACGAAAATATTTTTTTTTACTAGTAAACGAAAAATGGTAGAGTTCACCACTCGTTAAACGTAACATCACTAACAAAAAGTATAGTTCGGATTCACGTGTAATGGGGATGTTTTAACTCGTGTGAATAGCAGCCCTCGACGTCATAGACGGGGTTCGCGAGGGAGAGACAACTGGGGTACGTGAGCCCCATAAAACTTACATAATAAAACTGAATTGACTAAATAAACCTCTTATCAATCGCGCCGCGTATTTCTCTCAAACCCACAATCTCCAACTCTCAAGGTAAGAAGAACGTGACAGCCAGCCGTAAAATCTCAGCTTACACATTACACCTCCTCCGAGACTTTACCCCTTCCTAAATAAAACGAGCCCACCAAAGCGTAGATGTGCAGGAGACGTATCCAGTGGCTATCACAAACAGTCCATAACGCCCGAACTTCTCGTTGTTTGTCCGGAACTCAAGTTTCCAGTACTCGAACGGTCTCCACTCGGCAGCTGGGATGAAGCGCACTGGAGTACCCCGGACCCCGAAATCGATACCAGCGATCCACTCTACCTTTTTCCAAATCACTACCTCAAAGTTCTTCAAACGACTTCGATTCCGTTCAGCACTTATCGGGCTTAATCCAAATGGTGAACGGATTTCTCTCATTCTCAGGTCGAAAATAAAACAATCCTCTGATTATTTATTATTCATGTCCACTGAAGTTTTCAGGAGGAATCCAATGTCAGGGGAATCCACCATTAACTCTCACTGCTTGGAAATTAATTTCGATTTTTTTACAATTGCTAACATTTTTCCCCTATTTTTTCCCCTATCTATTGAATTATGGATAGGGATTTACTATTATTTTTATTTTTATTTATTATTTATTTCCTTGATGTTCCAAATGTCTTTCTTTGCTTTACATCCTCCCCAGCCTCTCTTACAAGTCTCTTCTATTTTAACTTTAATATTAACATATATAGCTCTATATAAAAAAACAAATGGCCTTATTTATCTATAAACACAACCCCGTAAGCCCCCATTATCTAATACTTTCTTCTCCTCCCGTCTCCTTCCTCTTCGCCTTCATCTTCTCTCCTCTGCCGCCTTCCTCAGCCTCTCAATCATTCTCTTTTCTGGGGGCGCTCCCAGGATCTCCACCATCCTCTCCTTCCAGTGTTTTCGACTACTTCTTCTGCCCCAGTCTTTCCACCACCTCTCGTCCTCGATAGGGATTTACAAAATAATATCAAACGATTTGGCGATAAACTTTAATTCTTTATTATCGCACGCAGAAGGTATATCTTTCTCCCATGATGTCTCCAGAAGAACTAACTCTTAGTGACCAAAGTTTCCACACTCTGGACCCATTCAACAATCCCGGTCTGGAAACCCTGGTCCCCCTGGAATCCCTGTTCTCTCATTTCATTATTTTCCTTCTCTGTTTCTGTTTATTAAAACTATAAAATACTGACATGGACTAAACAGAGCTATGGACAGACGATTAATTTTTTTCCACACATACCATGCACTCTCAATACTATTCTATCCTCGTCTCCCCATCGCCAGCATCTTTTGGGCCTTAGTCCCCACTTCCATATTCTGAATTCCCGGAAACGTGACGGTTGGGGCCCTGCGGATAGAATGTTGGATGTCGCTAATGAGAATGTTTTGGCGTTAGTTTAATAAAATAATCAAACTCGCCTACATACATAACGTCACGACTAAATTAATCAGGGAGTAAATTAATCTAAATCAGGACTAATTAATAAATTTATCTGGAAAATTTCCCTCAATCGAGGCCCCTGAAATTTCCTGATCACATGACCCCGATCGACTTCAATTATGATCAACACACGGTCAATATAAATTTCTAATTGTCTCCTACATTTTTTTTTATTTATAATCGACATTGTTTTATGAGGTTCCTCCAAAATTTGACATTAACATGAAGTATTAATGTTTAATTCCCGTAAATAATTCCTGTCCAATTGTCAGTTCCAATACGATCAATTAACAATAACTTCCAAGTCAGTATTGGATATTTCTTGTATACCCACTATTGTAGGATATTTAGTTAGTACTAATTAAACAAGTTCCCCACCATCCGCTGGAATATCACCAACAATACCATTTTTTCAATTTCCAAAATCCCTTCAAATCGTTATCAACACTCAACACATGTCCTTAATCCAAAAATGTCACGGTAATCCCTCGAACCCTTGATTTGGGACTTTTACCAACTCCTAGACAATCTCCTCCTTTCACTGATAAGACCAACCCTCGAGGTCACACTCATCCAATCATCCCCCATGGGTCCTTCTCCTCCCACCTCCATTCCACCCCCATTCACCAATATTTTGAGCCCAAAGACTCTCCCAAAAATATATACGAACGCTCAGATTAGATCGAAACGTCTTACGAAACGGCCAGGAAGATCTCCATCGCACTACAACTTTACAATAAACAATTGAGGATATCCGGCTTTAACTTTTACTCTCGATCATCATCCAAAATGTTTCCACACATTCACACCAAGCCCCAAAAACAAAGTAACAAACGGTGAATTACCACAAACACAACTCGTACATCATACGACCTTGGTGTTGGATATCAGTGCGCGCGCGTTTATCGCGCAGAAGCGAGTCGTAGGAATACACCCGCCTGGCCATATCAACTAACCGCCGCGACGCTCAGCTGATGTTCTTCCGCCATCCCCGGCGGTTCCCTCATTGGTATAGTTCACCCATCGAGTTGATTTCACCAAACGTGCACAGAGGCTCGCCGATTGTGCCAGCCTCATCGGTATCATTGACAAGTTATTCTTTAGTCTGGAGAGGGGAACCACATGAGCGATAACTATACAGCGAGACAACAATTTCTGTCATGATTCAAACGAGTCAATCTCACTTGATACACCACGTGTTTACAATCGATCACTAGTCGTCCGAGTGTATCAAACTTTTCATTTACACCGTATCATTAATCCTTGACTTAACGGATTTTTCATTCCAACTCTGAATGTTTGATTCACTATTTTGTCTGTCAGCCAGTGTCAAGTGTCACATTGTTGTCTATATTTTTTACCTACTGCGGTATCCCATCGCCTAGTTTTCCGATCGATACATTCTAGAGGAAAACCATAAATCACCGCGTCAAGCGGAATTCCCGCGCCCGGAAATTCCTACAATGCAGGACCGTTCAGTGATTATCTCACCCGAGTATTTTTAAATTGCTAACGAGAGAGAAAATAAAAGGGGGACTTTAGCGGGTAGTGATTTTGTGAGTTAAAAGTGTTATCAGTGATTTACATGAAATTACCAAAGTTCATTGTTGACAAGTGGTGGAGCGAGAAAATTCAATGATCAATGGCTATTGTCGTGGGAATTAGCGCTGAGGATGAGCTAATTGCATCGTAAAATCTTCGACAATTGAGGCTATGGATCAACGAGACCCGAATCACTGCAAATAATGTTTTATTGATAATGTACACCATTGTTTGAAGACTCGCAGACGAGTTTAACTGAATTTCGGTCTGAATATACGCTATCAGCAGACTCAATGCTGAGCTCCTGAACTCCTGGTGAAACTGTAGACGTAGATTGATTCAACCATATCCTGAGTAATGTGCGAAAGTCAAATTGGGCCTGACGTTGACACCAGTACAATATTGACAATAAAATATTCATTATCGGAGAGCATTTATAACTGCTGTTAAGGAAATTATCGACATATTTTTGTGGACTGAGTGTGCCAATATTTTGATAATCCCCCCACATCAAGACAGATAGGGGAAACGAATGAAAGAGTGCCTAGACGACAGAAATACCAAGATTACTGAGACAATTCATCACATGAAACACACGAGGAAGAAAATCGTCAATAAAGGTACGTTCGATTCTCTCTTCTTTTTCGGATCTAGCTGATTTATTTCGGTCGGCTGACCTCCTCAGGGTCTTCGTTAACAGCAATTTCACATCCTTAATATCAGTCTAGTTAGTTATTTCGGGGAGTTATCAAGGGATCGATGCAGTCTAACAATCACTGACGTCAAAGTCTCCTGAATATTCAACAAAAATCTCGAGATTTTTGACTCCTAGTTTTTTCTTAAGATGAAGCTGAATGTCGTGAATATTCATGGAACGATGTAAGAGAAATCTAGTGTAACGAGTCAAAGGTACCAGAGCCATGTGTCTTGGTGGAAGTGTCCCTAAGGACTCATTCCAATTAGTACGACATAATTTCGCGATAAAAATACCCAGCTCTCCTGGACAACACTCCGGCGATTATTTTCATTTATACAATGACGTCACTGTCTTTGGATTTTCTCGGAAATTATCCGAGAAAATAATACAATTTTATTTTACGGTAGAGGTAGCAGTTGCTTTGATGTGAAATGTCGACCTAAATTTAATTTCAGGCGTAAATCACTTAGGTTTTTTTAGATAAAGAGAACCTTGCGCCGAGAAAAAAAGAGCTCGATGTGACTGGGGAGTTTAAACTGCAGCGATAAGGAAGGTCAATTTTCACTGATATAAATTACGTGAAAATTCCCACCCCTCGGCGAAGTACAGTGCAAACTCATTCCCAGCATATCTCGTGGATTATCGAACTTCCTTTGTATTTCACCGTTAATTAATGCCGGATAGCCCTTGTGAATTCACTTGAAGCCAATTTCAATAGAGACCACGATACTCGCGCATCCTCTTCATCGAACTCCGACTGTTCCCATTCCTCTGCTAATTGATAATCGAGCATCGGCTTGCGTACTGTTAATGGTATTTCGATGATACTGATTTCAATAAAAATCAAGACTCTTCATTTCATTACAGAATTACAATAACACGAAGGTGGGACGTTATTTGTGGGGAATAACCAGAGGAATTGGATAGATTTAATTGGAAGGAGGAAAATTCTATCGTCTTTTCATGCAGGAGACTGTGGAAATGGATGCAACATCTTCAGATTACGTCAAAGCGGTAGAATGTGGTGTACCATCGACGCAGGTAATTCGTTTGAATCGGAAAAAAAAATTCTATTGAATTTTCCGATCGTGGAGCGCATCGACCTCTCACTTCTTTCCAGATATTTCGTAAAAAATGCAGTAACTCGTAAATACTACAGTTGGTTCTGGAGAATTTTGGGAAAATTAAAGGGCAAAACGTAAAACTCAGGCCAAATGGGCTTTGGAAAATTACTGTATGGAATGGGAAATGTGGAGAGGCAAATTATTTTATCTTGTGTTGTGGAAATTTTATGACGTCTATGAAAATTCTTGGGTGGAATAGGAATTTATATGAAAAATTAAAGGCCCATCAGAATTCCATGTCAGCATAATTTCTGTAGGCGCACTGGGGGGAAGTTACTTGAAAAAATTATTATTTGAAAGTCATCAAATAGTTATTACCCAATAAATTCACCGCCAGTTATTAATTTTCTGATTTTACCATCATATTAACTCACGTCAAATTGTTTAAAATCATTAAAATGTTCCGTATGATGTTCACAGTAATTTTTCTTTACAGTTTTTCTCCGTTATTGGAAGTGGGATAGTTATGATTCTAAACGTGTGAATGTTATTTATTATCGTTTATTTTACACGATCGAAAGGCACAACCGCTTTGATTCGTTTCCTTTGAGGGACTAACTAAAAACATCAAAGGATCACTACACACTGGACCTGATGACACATCAACAGTCCCACTCATGCCCTGGTTAGACCCAAGAAAACAGAGCATACACATCATGCCCCAAACTTTTTAGAATTTTCACCCATAAAATGTTTTTCAATCTCAAGTGGAAACACGAGAACAAAAGAAATACAAATCGTACAAAGACCTATTCAGTCAAACTGTAAATTAATTATTGATAAATCGTTTGAAATGTAAACTCTAATATCCGTGTGATAATTTTTATCAGAGATATTCCATTCTTTACAGTTTTTGTAAAGTCCACGATTCCAAAACTGCAGAACGTAATGCAACAGAAATGACTTATCACTTATTGTACCACCAAATTGTACCCTGTCTCTGTTTTTTATTAGTTGTAAAAATAAAAGAGTCTGGTTCATGCATTACTCATGTTATTTATCATTACACTGCATGCGATGAACGATATTGACCCCATGAACTGTCAATATGAATAACAATGTCTGAATATTTACCAGCACATGTTGTACAATGAACAATTGTTATTTAATATTTATATCACGTGTTTGATGTTCCCCAGGTGGTGGAGACGAAAATTTATCGTCGAAGATGGGTGATCCTGGCTATCTTCGTCCTCTACAGTGCATGCAACGCGATGCAGTGGATCCAATACAGTATAATTGGAAATATTATCCAGGAGTATTACGGTGTTAATTCATTTACTGTGGACCTGACAAGCGTGATCTATATGATAACGTACATACCTTTTATTTTTCCTGCCAGTTATCTTCTTGACAAATTTGTGAGTAATCAAGTAAAATACGTTGTTTTCGGTGTAAAAAATGAGATAAGCGTTGATCCACTTTGGTGATTTCATACGCGATAAGAAAAAAATCTTCGACAGTCAATTTAACTGATAAGTGAAATTATTTTATCGCACAATTAACAAATCGTTGTTTGATAATGCATTCAGGGACTTAGAAATGCAGCCTTGATAGGTGCAACTGGCACTGCATTAGGTTCATGGATTAAAGTATTCAGTGTTTCGCCTGACAAGTTCTGGGTAACTTTTGTAGGACACACTATAGTGGCGTTAAGTCAGACGTTTGTACTTTCTGTTCCATCGAGATTAGCAGCCGTTTGGTTTGGGCCTGATCAGGTCAGCAGTGCTTGCAGCATCGGAGTCTTCGGTAATCAGGTGAGTGAAGTTGATTGTTAATTAATTCATTTGAATGTTAATTATTATTGAATTATGGACAGGGGTTGTTAATATAAAAATGGCTCGAGTATAAACTTTATAATGTTTTTTGTCACTGCTGCTAGGTTCAGCCCATCTCGAAATGTGCGTTTACGTTTAATTGTAAACGAAAAGTCAAAACTTTTTAGCGAAAAGCGCTTTAGTTTACTAGTAAAAGGAAAATAGCACAGTTTATCACTCGCTGAACGTAACATCACTAACAAAAAGTAGAGTTCGGATACACGTGCGACGGGGTATTTTAACTCCCGTGAGGGGGTGACAACTACACATTCGTTACCACCCCGTTCCACTTGTATCGAAATATACTATTATTTATCGCACGCAGAAGGTATATCTTTCCCATATGATGTCTCCAGATCAAGTGACTCTTAGAGATCAAAGCTTTCACGCTCTGGACCCATTTGCCAAAAGGCAATAGAAGAAATTTTATAAAATGATCATAAAAGTTAAAAATTTTTCAGTATAATTATACCTAAGATATCTGGAGTAGTTTCGACTTACTCTATTTAGTTTCGTAATTAGAATAGCATAACATTACTGTTAACTCTTCATGTACAGATAGATTTAAAACAGGAATGCAATTTACAATTTCGATTGAATTTCTATTTCTTTTTTTCAAATTTTCTTGCAAAGTTCTACGCGTTTTGTGTCCATTTTTCTGTAAAAATATTCAATTGATGACATGTTGAAATACAAAAATTCCTTACATTTAATTTGTTTATACAATTAACAAGCAACAACAATGGACCCTTTATATCTAGACTTTCACAAAAAAAATTCCAATAGATAAGTTGACACGTAAATACCTGGAAATATAAAGATGGCGATATTTTCTTTCAACATTTTATATCTCGTATTTGCCAAAAGTCATAGCCTTGTTTATTCATTCCTCTCTGCTTTTGTTTATTGAAACTATTCTAAAAATTTCGGTGCTGTTCTAAGAGAAACTATAAAATACTCACATTAACTGAAAACCGTCATGGACAGACGATTTATTTTTATCACTCATACCAAGCACCTCAATAATTATTCCTGAATTTTCAAGGTAAAGATATGGTAATTAATACGAAAGAATTTCACCAGTGTCTGACCCTCCAATAATCTCATTGTGGCATTGTTGAATCAGATGTTAGAACGTACCTCGTTGTCACTAGTTTAAATTCATGTCACTCTCACAATAAATGTTTCCTCCAAGGCGTCACATAGTCTGCCACGAAGAACGTGAAGTCGTGGTTCATGACTTCTGTTGATACTCTAGGTGAACAAATACCTAGTCACGTGGTTGAAGTGCTTGTCTACTCATCTTGAATATCCAAATATCGATACCCTCGAAATCATAACATTAGGACGGTAATAATTCCAACGAGGTTGGTCTGGATATTGTCTAGTGAAATGGGCGTCAATGGGATGTTAAAAATGAAAGATAAGTGATAATGCGGAATTTTCGTGTTTCCTGAGAGGGAGAGGACTCTATACATTCGTTAAAACGTGGCTTTAGGGGTAACTTTGGAATAATTCGGGGGAGATTGATGATTCATGAGACTCTGTCATGATAAATCGAAATTACCATCGACAGGGTAATTTTTTAGAAATTCTTTATCGATTGAATCGCTGACATAGAAAGGGCTAGAATGGAGGGAGATTGCTTGTTTTTGGCTACATTTCCGGTGTCCATTCATCTGTGTAGAAAAATTTATTAAATTTCTGAAAGTTTATAGGATTTTGCGTGGAATAAGAATCAGTTGTAAACCACAGATCATTTATTTTGCAGACGACTATTGAATTGACCAGCGGTAGTTTAAAATTTTTGAATATATTATTCATGAATTTTGATATTATTACTGGCGATTCTGAATTTTTACGACGATGAAAAATTACGTAACATTCAGTTCCTCATAATTTCAAATCTCTTTTTTCTCTTTATCTTGGTACCAAGTAATCATTCAGGAAATCTAATAAATGTTGCGGTTGACTGACAGTTATATCCCATTTCCATTTAACAATTTTCCGTATTGTAATTTTTTACTCTACCAGATGCAGACATAGCATGTCCTTGATCATAACTTTTCGTAATAAATGGAACGACTTCAGCTTCTGTTCGATATTTTCTAGACATTTTTAGATCGAAAATTGTTCGACACCGTTTCCCGTTTTTCATCTGCATCGGTCTGATTTTTCCTCCATTTTTTTTCGTGAAACCCACAAGAGAAAAGATATTCGAATGAGCGGCGTCAATCACATGTATTTGAGGGCCTGATCGATGCGCCTTTTTTCCGGGTCATATATTTCCGCTACTGTTGAATGAATCTGAAAATTAGTGAGGGGGGTAATATCGACACTTTAATGATCGACCGGAGCATTCAGAAAGGAAACTCATAAGTACTTACACTTGTCTGTTATTACGGTGTTGATATATTCATTGACTTCGGTGTAGGCAAGAAAAAAATTACTCCCGTCACGAGATCATTTACTTCAGAGAACTTTTGTTCAAGTGGAAATTCATTTTTAAATATATCAATTATGGTAAATTACGTTAGATTCTGATTATGTTAAGAAAAGGTCATATTGGCTATTTGGGAATTTTTATGTCAACTATGCGGAAGAAGGTCGTACAAACACCATTTAGGGAATATAAAATTGGGACGATTTGGGCTTATTGGATTATGGACGGGGATCGCCTAAATTCGAGCTTTGCATTCGTTTTCCTCGTCCCCTGGACTCTCTGTCACTACCGAAATGACTCAAATTGTCATTTTCCACAAGAGCCCTAAGTACATCAGCATGCATTCATTCAATTGGAATACCAATACAATTGAATCCATGAACTTCTCTATATATTTTAGGATTGTATTGCATTATGGACATTTAACAGAAGACCCTTGTTTATCCATTCCTCTCTGTTTTTGTTTATTGAAACTATTTTAAACATTTTGGTACTGTCCAGAGAAAAACTATAAAATACTGACATAGACTGAAATCAACTATGGACAGACAATTAATTTTTCCACACATACCACACATACCAAGCCCTCTCAATAGGGCTCTCTAGAATTATTTCAATCCAGTTTTTAATGAATGATAAAGTTAACTCTGACCTCCTTTAAACAGCGAAACTTCCGCTTAACTTTTCAGCCTTTTAATTTGAAATATTTAATTGAAGATTTGTTCACATAAATGAATGTCCATTTTTAAATATAATAATTCTTCATAAAATTCACTAATAATTATGATTAGTCCTTTTCCATCTGGGAATGACTGGATGAAGACGTACGTTCCTAAAAAGGTCCTCTCTGAGAAAAAAAATTCCGTGCCACGTGTGTTTTTTTTTTCGAAGGAGATTTGCGTAGATTGAGAACAACAGTGACCCAGTGAATCAATCCCCCTGTAGGTGACTATCACATTAAGGGGAAATTGGTCATTCGTCAATAACTGCTGATTAATCCAACGTTGAATGACCAATAGAGGGTTCGACCCCATTATAGACCCCGGGGGATAGTAAATTAGCCGTGTGAATTAATCCCGCGAATTATTCAATTTGAACTGCACCGCTCAATCTCCACTCGTTTATATCGTTAGTTGCGGAAATACAATGAAAGCTCTTTCGTCCTCATCATTATTTTTGAAATCAGGTTTAATGAAGACGAATAACACCGAGTGACCCTCAAAGATACCACCAATAATCATGAAACAGGATACTGGTCTAAGTTCAATGTTTGAATGATTGTGTTCTCTGAGTGATGATAAACGGTGCAATAAATTACGATTGAGATCATTTGTACCGGGGAATGAGTCTCACTTCCTATTTGGGCCCATACGCGTGAATGATATTTAATGAATAAAACAAACTATAAGACTTGCAATGATTAAAAAGTCATCCCAAAGTGTCATTTAAGTAAATCTCCAATTTTCAAAGTGTTGTATCGCTCGTTGATGTCGCTCGAAGGCTCCAGCAACTTCACACTTAACAAAAATAATCTCTTAATTGTCTTGATTTATCATTATTTTTCATTTCAGCTGGGTGTTGCAATTGGATTCCTCTTCCCACCGATGCTCGTATCGAAGGCCGCTGTTGAACATGGCCTACAAACAATGTTCTATATTGTAGCTGGAGCAAGTTCCGTGATCCTGGTGCTCATCATTCTCTGTACGTAGAAAGTACTTTCATTAAAAAATTTTTCACGATAAATATATATAGTTTGACAAGAACTTTGACGAGAACTTTTTGACGTTCAGTCTTCAAAGCCCAACCACCCCTACCACCGAGTCCAGCCCAAGCGGTGAGAAGAGAAGCTGCCAAGTCGGAAAACTTCTTTCAGTCCATAAAGAGGCTCCTTCTGAACACTGGTTATCTCCTATTACTTCTCAGCTATGGAGTCAATGTTGGAATATTCTACGGCATCAGCACTCTTCTTAATGATCTTATCTTGAATCACTTTGAGGTAATTGGTTTTAGTTGTAAGAGCTATGTACAGGCAGCCTATTATTCAAAATTAATCAGAAAGATGAAAGACAATTAGCGGTAGATATTATGAATGGTCTGGGAGTTTATTATCAATTTGTGGTGTGTTGATCTTGGGTGGGGTGCTGGGTGTCGTTGCTAAATTTACTCAAGATCAATTGTGAATATTTCAGAATGCGGAGACGGACGCCGGTCGAATTGGCCTTTCGATTGTCTGTGCCGGAATGGCAGGATCGGTTTTCTGCGGTGTTATTCTCGATAAAACTCACAAGTTCAAGTAAGTGGTGATAAAAATAAGTAGCGGAGTGGCTGAGTATGATGGATTGAACAGAATCAGTTAATACAATGCAGCGATTTTTTTAGGAGCACGATTTTTTAACAGACTCAGCAATTTATCATTAATTATTGGGGGAATTAGGCAGCACAGTAATTTTCACTGGAATCACACTATAAAAATTTATAAATAATTCACAAAACTAATTTCTTCTTCAGTGGTAGATTCATGGATATAAATACGTGAAAATCAGTGGTACGTTGCTGGAAATGTACGGAAAATAATTTATTCTGTCCATCAGACTCGTCACTTCGCTATTGGGAACAATACCTCGTAATTGCGACATTAAATTAATTCATTGTTGATTCATAAAGGGAAACAACTCTCGGAATTTACGTATTTTCGCTGCTGGGTTTCATTGTATTTACATTCACCCTCGATTGTGGGTCAATCGTTGTTGTGTACCTCACAGCAGCACTTTTAGGGTAAGTACTGTTGACTTTATCGTAAACATTCATTTAATGCGCCAATATAACTTATAATAAAATCGATATGTTTAACCAGATTTTTCATGACGGGTTATCTGCCAGTTGGTTTCGAGTTCGCCGCCGAGTTGACCTATCCGGAGCCAGAGGGGACATCCGCTGGACTCCTCAATGCTGTCACGCAAATATGTGGAATAATCTTCACAACACTCTATCGACTACTGATCAATACCTGGAGCGATTTTTGGGCGAATATTGCATTGTGCGCTATACTCGCTGTCGGTGCATTAATCACACTCGTGATACCGAATGATTTGAGACGACAGAATGCCAAATTGTAATTTAAAATTATTATTGGCAACAAATGGAAATTGACAGGTTACATGGAGAGGTAATTTCTATCAAAATTCTAGTACGAATACTGGTGATAATTGCGAGCTCTTGGCTGTGAAACAATCTGATGCTGTTGAGGAACTATTTCTGAAGAATTGACAGACATATTCACAGACGTGAGAGATAAATTAATAGTCAAACCAATAAAATTTCCAGCACTTGCACTGGATTTGTTTCTGGGCACCATTTTACCCCTTTTATCCTGTACTAGTACCAGAATTTTTATTAGAAATTTCTCTCCATGTAGAATTTAATTTGAGAAAACGACATTAAATTTCCCTTAAGGAGGGGGATCATGAAAATTAATGATGCAGTGAAGACTTAATTGGATTTACCATTTTTTTTAACCGAGAGGACGAAAGTTATCCTTTTTACTTGAATTTTGCAAAAATGTTGAGTCACGTTTTTTAACTTTTGCGGCTCACTCTCCGCTGTCGGTTTTACGACGTCACAAACAGTTAATTCAATTTGAAAAATGAAAATAAGCAGCCAAATGATTATGCGATGTTCTTTAAACATTTCGTAATTTATTTATTGCTTTCATCGCAAAATTTCGTGGTTCTCCCTTCGAGAGTCTTTCATACAGTTTGACAAAATTGCATTTGCAATTTGCGATCAGTTGAAAACCTCAGGAATTTTTCGCCTGAAATTTTCTGAGTTTCATTAATTGTCATGGAATAATCAGCTTCAAAGCGGCCGTTTTCATTTATTTTTTCGGTGAATTCCGATTTTTTAAAGACTAAATTCCGGACAAGTTCAGAAAAAATTTATCGGAAAAAATATATTAAATGTGTGGGAAGGGTCAGACAAATATCTCTTGCTGGTATGATACATAGGCCTCTTCCATTTACTTCAACAGTTAGTACAATGTTGTCATAGTCAATACTGTTTAGGAAATATTTATAGACACTGCATGCATTTCAGAAGGCTTCGTGTTCTTTACTCGATAATTTTTTTGACAAATGTATTCCTTAGTTCATTGAAAATGAATGAATAATGACGTTGAATATCGTGATTTGCGGATCAAATTGTTTAGTTCGTAAGGATTGAATCGATGAATCGATGGATATTTACAATCTGACAATAACGTGAGAAAATGAATAATAATGAGTGGGGACCATTGAATGGTAATAGGATCCCGTTGTTATTTATGGCGCACTCATATCCATATTTTTTATATAGAATGTTTAACCCCATAGTGTGTTGATAATAATTAAGTCATATAAGAAGTAACAGAGAGTTACAAATCAATTAGCGACAATAATGAAGAATACCTACATGTGTACTAAGAATGTTTAACGCGATATACATCTGTTATTAATATTCCCTTGAATCGATGAAGATCTGAAAAGGCTGAAGTCTAGTGTACTCGGTTGTATATATTTTCGTCTTCTGTTTTTTATGTAATTCATGTAATGTGGTGATTCCCTTATTTTGAAACATTTTTAATCCGCCAAACTTGAGTCATGAGCAAGATTGTTATCACCTAAAATGACATTCCACTCTAATATTTAGAATGAACAATATTGAGTCATTTTTTGTTGGAGATTATTTCAGTGATAATTTATTGATAAAGATACTACATTTAATTTGATAATGCTGGAGATATCACAGAGGAAAACTATATTTATCGATGTTCATGTAGTCTTACTTGATCGGAATGTATATGGTTGTTGTTTTCGTTAATAAATGATGGCAAAGAACTAATTTACGAGTACTACATCACTTGGACTATTAGAAAAAATTGTATTTATATAAAGAATTCACAGATTATTATTTTTTTTTATTTAAGCTTGCTGAAACCTAAAGGTTTATAAAGCTACAAACATATATTTACAGGAGTAATTTGGAGTTAACGAACCGACCACGGAGTACGTGGCATGTTATTCGGGGAACCCCATTTCCGAATATGGGATATGGGAATATTTTAAAATCGATTTTTTTGTTTTTCGCGTTTTTCTCGGCGTCTAGGCCTCCTAGAGCAAAAAGGGCCCGGATTTGGGATCAAATAATATAGCCAGAGCAATTTGGCTGACGCCAAAAATTGACGCAAGAAATTACGTTCTTGCGTTTAATACAAAAAAGAATACAAAGGGAGATCTATTGGGATTTGTCATGAACCTTTCTCAAGAAATTTACGTCTGAATTCATGGGTTTATGCCGACGCCAGTAAATCAACAGGCGTCCAACATTTGTATTAACTCCCTTTGTACGTTCGTAATTTTCAAATGTTTGTTTCCAATTATTTATCCTATTTTTTTCATGAATAAGCACTCTGTTATTAAATTTTAGAAGAAACGTCATTGTCCACGAGAGCACACGTGTTCAGCTATGCAGTATCAATAAGAATAAAATAATTGAATTATTAATGGAATTAAACGGGATATACTGGAATTTAAATTGTCCGCCAGGTGTGCAGCGCCACCTAGTTACGAACGGCCAACGACGTAACACCGGCTCTCCCGATCTGAGCGGGCTCCTCTCGTCTATCCTCTCTTCGTTCCTGTTCTTCTTGTTCATGGACATGGCATATCGACGGGGGGGCTCCATATGTACTTGTTCAACTGTACAAATGATCAACTGTACAGAGAATTTTCAAACGATGAGAGCACCACTGTGCAGGGATTCAACTGTCGAGAGAAAAAACTATCAATCTCTACCTTGTCGACGCTGTTTAACCCACCCTGCGCCACCTGTACAGATGTGGCTATGCCTAGTTTTTTCTCTCAACAGTTGAATCCCTGCACAGTGGTGCTCTCACCGTTTGAAAATTCTCTGTACACTTGATCATTTGTACAGTTGAACAAGTACAAACGGAGCCCCCCTTTGGCATTAGCAGCTGTTCTGGAAACACTCACAATCTCTCACCTATTTATAATATGCTGTCCTCAGTCTCAGTGCCGCTGGGGATAACGTAAACGTGCAATTTCGTCTACTCAGTTCAGACTAACAATCGTGAAGAAAGTCCATGACAAGTGATAAAAGGCCGACAAAACCTTATAAATTTAGTGAACTGATTTATAAAACGTTGAAAAATCCGCCTCTGTAAATGACCTGTTCTGGGCTTTGGAATTAGCAGTTTATTTAATTGGTAAGTACTAACTAGAAAAAATAATTTTTTTAAAATTGCTATTACGACTGAGTTAATATTCCACTGTTTGAACAAATTTTTCTCTTCGGAAAAACAATCTTGACTTAGTTTTATTGCAAAATCAAAATTATAAAAACTGTAAAACCCCATCTGAAATTAAGTTGTTGAGAGCAAATGACTTTTGAGTGGATTTATAGCTTTATAGCTCTTCATTCTCCTGATTAATTCTCTCTGGAGCATTTGCTTGTCAAGAATCGTAGGGAATTAAATAATTCAGTTATAAGTCCTTATCCTAATCCTAAAGTTAGAAAGAAAGATCTTTAAGAGACGTTACCCTCTTTTTTAATGGAGCAATACTTGCTTTAGATTTTTAAATTCTCAGTACTCTATCTACGTATGTCATTTGCATAACGGGCATGTTTACACTAGTGTATAAAATTAAATAAAATTAATGTTACTTTTACAAATCAATAGTGCGATTGGACACACGCTATAATAACAATGGATTATTTGCAGTAAGTCACACGTGCAAACCTGGCACTTCCTATTGGCTCACGCTTAATTATACTGAAGCTTTGAACACAGAGTTTGTTGTATAATTGTCCATACCTTAATACCCAGCCCTTACTCCCTTGGGCCCCACTAAGTTTGGTTCTCTCTAAATAATATCACAGCTCAAAATTTCAAGGCCTCGTATTACACACCGAATCAATCTACCGGTGAATTAAAAATTGATGAAACTGGAAAAACTATAGACGTGTGGTAGATTTTCGTAAATTATTGTTTACGTGTTGTCAAATGAAGTTTGAAAAAAATATGGCTGACGAATCAGCGAGAGATGCAAAAACTACAGGAAATTCAAAGTACAGCCGATCCAGAAAAAGCGAAAAAACTCCAATTTAATTTATCGCAATAAGATAGAAGGACACGAATGAAATGTGTTTGCAATATTTGTTTTATTGGTGAAATCTTTAAACAAAACGTGTTCATTGCAAAAATTATGCACATGTATTAAACATTTTTTCAGAACACTTGACGAGGAAAAATCTTGAGTGTCTTTGCAAACTATTAACTACAATTGATTTTTTTTTCTTCTTAATCATATTAATCTTGACCACATTAATTAAACATGGAACTCCACACCTAGATAGTTGATTATCGGCCATCTCTGCTGCCTCCCTCGTCATGTTTCATGTTCGCGACTGAAAAAAACCCTCAAATATCACCATCAAACAATCAAATAATCTACTTGCTCTATTTTACTCTGAAAATTATTCACCCCAATACTGTAATTTCCATGTTTAAGGGCATACGGTTACTTCGACCCAACGAAAATGCAGCAATACCGATCAGAAGTCTACATAATTCACGAAGAACAGATCCTAGAGGCAATCGATCAACTACGTCGACGAAAGGCTCGTCCCGACGCTGATCGAATTTGCAACTATCTCCTCCGAAAGTTCTCAGTAGATGCCAGAGATACCATCGCTGACCTGCACCGCTTGATCGAAGCTGAGAAGGTCATTCAGGTTGATTACAAGGGAAACACCAGCTACAGGAATGCATCAAAATGGTCTCGGCTTCAACTGTACAAAAACCGTCCGGAGGGATTTGTAAAAGAGAAACTCAACTCCAACATGATGGCCTCAGCTTTTGCAGAGCTTCTCGTGGAAGAGCCGGACTATCTCGATCAAGGAGTCCCTCCGTTTCGTCTAATTGAGCAGCTCCTCGATGGTATCAGCAATCCCACATCCCGAAAAATGGTGGAGGATTTTTTAGCTAAAGAAGTATCCACTGGGAACATAACACGAATGAGTAACGGCCATTATTCATTGGTGGGAACAAGTGATGTCTCCAGCAACACGTCTCTTAAAATGGATAAGGAAGACGTAGATATTTCGGATAATAATGCCAGGAGATACTCCAGTGAGACTGGTGATTCTGGAAAAGATTCGATATACAAAGAATCACATGCGGATTTCTTTGGATTTGATGATGTAGGAAACTGTGACTCTAGAAGCGACAATACTCCCAGATCGTCTAGGCAGGCCAGTCCCAAAGATGATCATGACAAAGAGGATGGATTTGATAAGGCTGAAGAGAATACTGTAGAGAAAAAGGGGCAGGAAAAAAATAGTGAAGAGAAGGAAATAGAAAGGAAGGAGCAGGAGAAAATCGAGAAGGAGAAGGAAGTCGATGTGAGGGGGGCGGAGGGCATGAGCTGTGTGAAGAAGTCCAATAAAGGGGAACGAAAACAGAGGCTGCTGGTCAGGCCTGATGACTCGATGGACTTGGAAATTAAATTTGAGGAAGATTTTGAGGGGCGCGAGGAGAAAGAACGGAGGGGAAGACGACGTCATGATATGGAAGAACGACAAAGTGAAGAGAGGGAGGACGAGGAGACCGGGAGGAATAGTAATAACCAATCTCCAACGGGAGGGACTGTTGGAGGATTCAGGAGTGCTAGGAGGAAGGTTTGTTTATTTGTTTTAATCTCATATTTTTCATTTTTATGCGAATGAATGTGTAGTTTCAATCCGATGTGGAGGTATCGAATTTTCGTATATTTGGGGGGGGGGGGGGCTTTTGGTGTCTATAGTATCAATTTAATTTTTCATTTTGCAATTCGCGGCAAAAACAATTTTTCCTTCAGGTTTTGCTCTCATCATATCGAAGTTTTGTTTTTTTGGTCGAATGTACGTTTGAGGCTCTCATTCGAGTGGGTCAGTATTGCCAATGACATGAATTGATTCTGACAATTTTATAATGCGAAATCATGAGAGTGCGAATATGGGAACGTTTCTATGCTCGTATTTTCTTAACTATCGATCCGAAAAATATGAAGGAAGTACCATTTGTAAGGTATTTAACTCGTGGTTTATAATAAATTGTCGTTAATATATTTACCATGAATGATTCACAGGTTTATCCACATCATTTAATTTATAAATGGATGGAACGATCTAGCTCATTCAAATGCTCGTGAACCACTGTCTCAATATATTGCTCATACCCTTGACATTGTCCGCAATATAGCCGATAGGTAAATTCACGAAAATGAGACACCCAGTGATATCAATCGTAATTTTAAAATAAGAATATCTTACACATTGAATAGGGCATAGATTTTTTACATAGTGTAATTAAGGGTAATATTCTAATTGATTGTCCCCTGTGCGAGATAATCATTACAGGTAGCAAAGGGGGGAGAAATCATTTAGAGGTAGCAAAGGGGGTATTTGTCTCGTGGATAAATACTCAGTAGTGTCTGACCGAAGTCGATAATTTTTCAATTTTCTGTTAGGAAGATGATTCATCATGATTCATTGTAAATGATTGCTATCATCGTAGCTTTCTCCTAGACTTTCTAAGACACGTCATAACTAATTTTCATGTTCTGTTTGTCTCAGAGAGCAAAAAAAGTGTTTGATCCATCCGACACTAACATCCCCAAACGTAAAAGAGGAAGACAACCCCTGACGAGTAAAACTTCAGTTCAGATATCTCATGAGTATCAGGAAGGCCCTTCAAAGACCACTGCCAAGGAGGGACCTAATCGACAATGCAGTTTGTGTGCCAAGGATAAATCAGAGTCTCTCGTTGCCTGTCGTGACTGCACAGTCAGAGGTAATTGAAAAGGGCATCGAGTCCGAAAGGGGTAAATTAACTGAGTCAATATGGAGGAAATTTTTTTGTTGAAATTTATTCTACTTTCAGCTCATCCAAAGTGCATTTGGAGTCCCGAGGACCTCATTCACAAGATTGGGGGTAGTTGGCAATGTGAGAGATGCAAAACTTGCAGCGTTTGTTGTGAAACTTCCGAGACTGTAAGTAAAACTGCTTTTTAATAGACAAAGACCCTTTAAAGGTCTTTACTGCTCCCTTTTTATTAACTCTCGAATTGAGAAATTAATCTAATAAAAAATTTCGAAATAAATGTCTTCTAAATCGGGGAGCAAATGAGAAGAAATGCATTAACTTCCGTTCTTCTGTTGTCTTGAGACAAATGTCGAAATTGGGGGACGTTGACGCACACCCATTCTATACCATTTCCAGGCAAAATTACCAGATTGCAAAAATCATTTATCACAATGTTTCTATTGGAATGCAAAAATCTATATCAATTCTTACAAATTTCATATTTTTCCCGAGTTTACTTATTAACTGTTACTGATTTCAGGGGGCTTTAATTACATGCATATCATGTGACGAAGCTTATCACTATATTTGTCATACGCCACGAGTTCCTTCTTCAAAATCACACTTAAAATGGAATTGTAGTAGCTGTACTGAGAAAAGATCAGTGATGGTGCCTGCGGTGACAACTCAAGAGAAAGTGCAGTCTTCACGGCCTGAAACTCCGATTAATCCCCCCCAATTACCACCCGTTTTGAGCCCTCAAGTCTCTCCAACTAGGGGATCGATTGATCATACAGATGATCAGGTGTTTCCTCGAGAGGGAATTGATCCTACTATTCCCGATGCTTCAGATTGGACATCGGAACAGGTTTATCAATATTTTGCACGGCTTTTTCCCAAAGAAGCTGAAGTTTTCAGACTGCAGGTACGTACAATCTGATTATTCATCAAATCAATTTCAAAATTCCTTATATGAAAAGGTCCTTTCATTCTTGAACTAATACATAATGATGGCCTTGCCTCGGGCCGCCAACTTCACGCTCTTTACCATCCTGTGGCATGTGTATCGAAATATACTATTTTTTGTATAAAAGTTATTTTTAAACAAGTTTTTTTTGCGAAAATAGCAAATTGAAAAAATAAAGTATTTTTGTTTTCAAGTTTCTGTGAAGTAAAATATGCAGACGTATTCCCTAAAAAGCCGAATGTCTAAATATTTTACATTAAAAAAACTTCGTCAGAAAAACCTGCTTTGTAGAACTTTCCCTTCGTACTCAAGGGTTTCAACCTTCAAAATATGACACAATGATTCCAAGACAACCAAGTTATCGGAAAGTATCCGATAATTTTGGAGTTTTTGCGGTATTACCACGGAAGATTTTGAAAATTATAAGACCGTTTTTTCAAAAAAAAAATTGACACCTGATCACGTTGCTCAAGATTTTGTGGAATTAGCATAAAATTGAAAACGACATTTAATTGTTTTCAGGACATCGATGGACACTCTCTGCTTCTCATGAAACGTTCGGATGTTCTTATTGGACTGGACCTGCTCCTCGGGCCAGCCTTGAAAATCTACAGGCACGTGCTCAAGTTGCAAATGCGCCGTGATGATCCTCGTTTCTACTGGCTATAATCAAACTCTAGAAGTGGATTAATCTGTTGAGAAATTTTCCAGTTGTCGCTCAGTTAAACAGTTCCATTTGAGTCGCATCAGTTCCAAGACATGACTCAATTATCGGCTTTCAGTGAATTTGATGCTTGAAGTCCTAGCAGGAAAGCAAAGCAGTCAATTTCTCATAATTTACTGGATATAGAATTGTGAATAAAGTATTATTTGAAATAGAAAATAATTTTCGTTGATCAATTTTACATGTAGACTAGAATAATTAATGGCCTTTTAGCCCTTCAGACAGAACAGGAGAAGCGACAGAATAATATTTCCGCTTACTGGTATGACTGCCCTAACTTAATTATTTTTTTCCAAACATATGTGTTATTTATAAGTATTAGAATTGAGTTGAGTTGTTGCTCCACGGACGTATTGACCGTCGTCGGGTGTCCGTTCATTCTTAGTCATAAATAATTTATTTATAATGTTAATCATTGAAATTTTTGGTCAAACGATCAATATTATATATGTTCTGTGTTACCACGGAAACTTTTTCACGCTCATATTTTTGATGCACTTCAATATTTCCTAATATTTTTTATATTAATAGTCTTTTGGTTCATTTGGAACGGTAGATGTATTACCCTAGGGTTATCTTAGCACATTTTTAGTCAGAAATTTAGGACATAAATTGGAATATTTCAGTGCTTCACAATGGGCTCAGAGGCACCCAGTTTCGCGTGGATGTATCGCCCTGATTCGCTCAAACATCCATGGAAATCATCATACACTCTGGAAGGTGTTACATGTTACATGCAAAGGTGAAGACTACAATATTATAAAACACGAAAGATGGATGTAGCGCATTATGGCTGTAGTTCCCATTGAGGTAAAGAAAATTTTATTTCGAGGAAATATTTACACAATTTTTATCTTTTATTTTTATCTTTTTCGTTCCTTGGAAAGGTCGGGCTTTGTCTCTCTCGATGAAGTTTCTTATTCAATGTTCAGAATAAATTAAATGGCTATATTTATATTTATGCGAGACGTTTGGTCGTAATATTTACATAATTTTAACATGATATTACTGTTTATTTCATGATTGATATAATTTTAAATTATGGTAATTTTCTCATTAAGTACATGATGATTAAATTTGACAGTAGCTTCGGTCAAAATTATTTCATTTTAATTACATTTTCAATATTTTCAGTTATTTTTTATTACAAATAAGCAAACGGATAAAAATATTATCAAGTGCTGCCTTTTGCTGCCTCTCTTTATGTTATTTCCATTAAAATGTGGATCAATGCGTACCGCGCGGTATAATGCATATCATCAAATATCGTGTGAATGTTACACTCAATTTCATAATTTATGCGATTAAACTTGAATGCTTGTTTTGGGTAGAATTAGAAAAGTACAAAAATTACGAGATCGATGACAGCGCTGAATAATCTGCTTCTACTCAGGTGAAAATTATGTTTGCTTTGTCCATTAAAAGAGTGGTGGTTGTGAGGACGTAATTATAATTAAAAAATCAAATTCAATACTGAATTCTTCAGGTCACAATTACATCATTTGTTCCTTATTTTTTTCGTTTTTAAGAAATGTAAAAGTAGAAATGTCGTGCGTGTAACCTATTGTCAATGAAATTTACAGCGCTTTGAGTGAATAAATTCTAGTGTACTTTAGCACCATTTCAACCACAAAAAGCAGAAATACATCAGAAAGTCATCGTATGGTTCTTTCATTTTTATATATAATACATAGACTTTTTTTTTCATTAATTTTCTACTGCTCACTCTGTATAGTCTTGGAATCCCCTGATAAACATATTAAAGATATTTTACGTTGCTCAATATTGTCAGAAACCAAAGGAAATACATTGGCACAACTTCATGTTTCAATAAACAACTACCTCACTCTCTTGGATTCGGCTTCTACTATAAACTATTAAACAAAAAATATAGTGTTCCATTCTTCTTCAAGTACTTTAAAGTCTTATCACTGCTAAATATGTTAAATGCAATTATAAAGAATGTTCAATTGCTGGTAATCAAACGAAATCAGTTAAACAGAAATAATTTCGGTGATTGGCAGTGGCAATTTACATCAAATCTTTCAGCAATTAATAATTTGTGGAATGCTGGGTTTAAAAATATAGTTCGAATCAAACTTGTATAGGAATCAAATGAAAATACTGGTGTGAATTGTGTAACACATAGACAGTAACCAAATACTACTTAGATGTTCAACAACAAATAATTATAAATTTTTACCTGAAAAATTCGGAGGTGTTTTTCTGCAGAGAAAACATTCTGCAGTTGAGAATGTTGGAGAAATACTCACGGAATTTTACAGCAAATTAATGGTTATTGGTTGTACTCAATTGTTCGGAGAGATGTGCAACTGTTCGTTGTAATACAGTATGCTTTTCCTCTAACGCAGTTACCTGCAGGAATAACAGTAAAATTTAGTAAAAATGTTCGTTCAATGTCCTGACTATCGTAATTTGATGTTAATCAATTCTGTTTTTTTTATCAGAAAGAAAAATCTTGTCGGGGAATATTTTCCTGGAACCGATATTCCGAGGAGCATTTTCTAGAATCCTACAGAGGTATCTTTTTACAAATAAACGTTTTCAATGAAATGAAAATGCTATTGAGATCATTATTTAATTGAAATATGTTGTTTACGTAAAAATGTTCAAGTTTCGGAGGTAATGGAAGGAGAAGTTGTTAGGCAAATATTAAAGATGACAGCAGTCATGATCTCTCGTTTACACGCTGACATGTCAACTTGACAGTCTAGATTTTGCAGGAGGAAAAGATATTTCGAGTTCATCGACATCGGCGAAAGAAGAGAAAAATCGTTCAAAAAAATTCAAAAATCCCTTTTATCCGACAATCGTCAAGTTGTGATATGTCAAAGGACTTCCCGCTTCGTCTTGTCTCTTCCGCTGATGGCGACTCTCCGGGCACTACTTGTTACGGTAGTTACACATAATTTATAACTCCTCAAATAACGTCATTCCTGCGTAATCTTCATAATGCTCTTTCAAAATATCTAAATCCCTTTTTACTTTATAGCCGCCAAATTTATAAAGGCCGAGTGCCTTTGAGTGGTGGGCACTCGAGTTAAAATTTTTAAATATAGAATAAAGATTTTTAAATATAGAATATAGATTGAACACAATATTCGATATTCATAACATTCTAAAGATCATGACGCCGTTATCAATGAAAGAAATCAGGAGCCTGGCAATAAACTGGGTTCAATCAATTTTTATTGTTATGAGCGTTTTTCACCGCATACCTCGGAATCTAAAAGTAGACATTTTGTCATGACCTTTTGCATAATGCTTGAGTGACTCTAACAAACGTTTTAAGAATAATTTTAACATATCATTTAAATTCCGAAACATTTCTGAAAAGCGCACCAAAAGTCGACATTGACTTGACTTTGTACACCAGTTCACTACTGAAATGTGTCAAAAGAAATTATCGTTTTACAACAAGTAATTTTGTTAAGTAACGTGCACGTGGAAATAAATAAGGATTCGTAATTATTCGTAATTACAAAACAAATACATGAATTATACTCGTAACACCACAAAAAATAAACTCACTCTATCTAGTAGTTGACTGTAAAGTCGATAGGGAACGTAGGCTGGAGGGCCTGCAACGGGATAACTTGGCTCAGGTTTTTGACTCGATTCTTTCTCCTTGTCCTTATCTTTCTCTCGTTGAGGTGCCACTACGTTCTCCTGCTCCAGTTGTATCTCTGTGTCGGTGATACTGGATGGTATTGGTAGTCTTGATGCCCTCTGCTCTTTCTTTCTCTCGAGCTTTTCAGGTTTTTCGGGAGGGAAGACTTTGCGTTTCTCCATTTGATTCTGCTTCAATTCCTCCATCTGAATAAAATCAATTGAAAAAATTGTGAAATAAAGTAAGCAGGTTAATAGTTGTGGGGGGGGGGGGAAGAGAGAGAAATGTTGAGTTTTGATTCGGAGATGTGGCTTTCCACTTTTGAATTGGTTATTTCAATCAAAGTGATCAAAAATGCGCCTCCTACATTTTGTTGTCATTCGAATATGTTGATAATCAATTTTAAAATTAAAAAATTAAAAAATCCAGATTTTTTTTGCCAAAAATAATTGTTGAAGAAGGTGGATGGGGTCTCATTAATGGTGACAAAGAATTCTTACCCAGGGGGCGATCCTTCTAGATTTACGACCAATTCCATCACTGTCTTCCTCTCGAACTTGATCTACTGTGTCTAGTGTCCCATTCGTCACATTATCCTCCTGTCAAATAATTACAATTGTTTATTATTCTCTAATTGTTTGTTCTAACTTGTCTTGAATATCTGAATATTAACCATTTTGGTGCACAAATGTTTCAAAAATCTGGAAAAATGTGGGAACTTGATTTTTTGGAAGACACATGTATTTAAACACATATGTGTGGAATCTTTCAGCACCGATGCGATAAAAAAGTTTCAATTTTTGCAGATGGCCAGTTTTCAATGAATATCTCGGAATGAAACGGAGTAGATAACAAATTTTATCGCATTTTATCCATTCACTTATTTAAGATGCATTTTGTCCTGAGTTCATATCAATGAAAGGCACTCAGATTGTATGGGGAAGGGCTAACAGCCAGTGCAGAAAAAGTTATGCACTAGAAATTATATTTACAACTATTATCGATCACAGAAAAAACAACCAAAATATTTTACCAATAAGATGTGTATTCAACACAGGGCCTAATTAATAAAAACTGCCTAAAGGAGGTGGGCGGTGTTTTCGTTGAATTTGCGAGAGAATTTCTCTGGTATCCGGTAGCTTATTCGGCAAAAGGGCCCGGCGCGATACTGGGGGACCCGGGCTCGATTCCCCTGGGTTAAAGGGGAAATTTTTCTCTCCAATTTGAAGTCTCTTCAAATGACTTCTCTTCGGTTCACTTTGATTATTTTATTCTTGACTACAAGTCCACATGAGTATTCATCAGAGGGCCTGACTTGAACAATCGTATGGGCATGAGACAACGGACAATGTAGGGTCCAATATCTTGGAGTCCTGCTGGCAAGGTCATTATAACGAAATTTCATTTAAAAAGAATGAGACTCAGCATCATTCAAGAAATCTTGTGCCTTCAAATTATCGGAAAATCTCGTGATAATTTTATCTTTACCTCTGGCCCTCGACAATACACTCAACTGTCTAATCTGATGACCTGCCCGCGACTTTCTTAAAACGGAAATTTTGGTGCAAAAAATCGAAAAAATAAAACAAAAGAATGTACCGCCAGAATTCTACTTTTTTCCTTGATTTTTTTCACCCCCCTCCCCCCGTCCAATTGACACACGCGTCATCGTCGAGTCTCGCCAAGTTCAAGGGCGAATTAGTGTCCTTCTTAACATCAATGTTTCCTCATCATTTTCAAGCAATTCTTTTACTCACTAATTAATATTCTGGAATGGAACGAAAAGTGTTCGATCAAAAATTAACTTCGTCATTCACCAACTTCCACTCCATCTCTTAATTTTCGTTAATAATAAATAAAAACGTCCACGGAATGGAAAGCGCAATGAAAAAACCCAATGATTTCTCGGTGCAGAATGATTTCCAATAATTTGCGCGTTAATTAAAAATTGTCTCTCCCACAGACCGAGGGGGGGGGGGGTCGGTCAAGAATCGAAAAAATCACAAAGGTTGCTTGCAAGAGGGTCACACCCCCCTTGGGGCAGTGGGAGGAGGGTCATGGGTTGGGAGGGCGACTTGGGGGATGGGCAACTAGCATAAAGGAGGGTCCCTAGGAATATGGTCATGCTAATAACACTTGCCCATCCCTTAACTGCCCTTCGTGATGCCCGACCCTCCCCCAGTGACCTACGTGAGGTCTGACTCCCCTTCAAGTAATCCTGGTGACCCTTGCAATGGTTGACCAACTCCCTAATGACCGTCATAACCCTTCACCCTCTCCAAACGTTCTTCGCATCGTTTAACTCTTCGACAATACACTCTCGTGCCACTTAACCAACCACCTAGTGTTCCTCGTGACGTCAATTCCCCCTTGAACTTAACGGGACTTGATGTTAGTGGCTCTCTCCGTTGAGGTAACGTACTCCGATTCATTTCGCGTTTTTGGGGATTTTTCGAGGGGGAGAATGTGCCGGGATTTATATTCTCCAAAAAGATGATCCCGGTGATGGATAGCTCATTCCATACGTTTTTCATCGCGAGTTTTTCCATAAAAGTGAGATTAGAAAAATCAAGAAGAAAATAAGAATTGACAGTACATTCTAATTTTTTGCACAAAAATTTACCTTTTGGGAAAGTCGCACGTAACCCGTCGTCTTAGATCATTCAGAGTATTGTTGGGGGGAAGGAGGGGGGGGGGTGGCGATAGCTTCATCCCGTCCTTAAATAAATCTCTCTTACTAAATATTTCTAATTAATCGTTTAAAGAGCGTTGATCAAACACTACTAGAAATGACAAAAGAGATTTAATCGAATTCTACGAAGATTTCATCACATTTTACTGTATAATTTCTTCATTCATGTTCTCATGTGTGCTTCAGGTGTCTACCTCATACCGTAAGCAACTCCGAGTTACATAAAAAATGAAATAATTAAAAATAAGTGAATATACAGAGCAATTTGTACCAAACTATGAAAGATACCCCATATCATTCATGACAAATCTGCCCCATGTAATTAAATACAAAAATGTGACATATGTTTGTGTACTTTCTAAACTTGAAACACTGATGAATTGGGAATGTACGGAAATCAACTGCTTATTTACTGTACATGAAATTTGCAGGATAAAATTATTTTCTATCGAATATTTATAGGAAAATACATTACCAAAGGGGTCAATCCTGAAGAAGTAATGCCTGCAGTGAGACTTCCCCCCTGACTTCTGAAATGTTGACTGGACGGTAAGCGTCTCCGTGGTGCTTTTGCACGGGATGCAGTTAGATGAGACAATGGTGCACCCTCACCCCGCTCAACTCCATCCAACTCTTCCCCCAACCCACTCTCACATCCTTCAACACTTTCCACACTATTATCACCAGGTATCTCCACCATTCTCGTCAGATCCGATAATGCCATGCCATACTTTTGATCACCAGTTGTTATTGGGTTGTTCATCTGTGCGGACAGTGTCGAGGTTGACGATGCAGACGTTAGGGTAGAAGTAGCCGAAGAAGACACCTTTTTGGAACTTTCATTTACCACTCTAGACTCCAAGCTTTTTCGTACATTAGCCTTTTCTCCTTTTTTTCCAACGTAGGAACTCTTCAAGCTGCCTAATTTTGTTATGGACTGACCTGGTTTCTGCCAGGTGTCTTGGTTCTGTGGATTATCAGGCTTGGGGCCTATCACTGTGACAAAATTGTCTGGGAAGAGACCGATTCTGCCATTTAATTCGCCCTTCCACCAACCCTATAACAGTGGTAGGTGTATACATTACGCAAAGAAAAGAAAAGTTCCTAGTCGATTGAATAAAATTAAGAGTTTTGGCATTAAAAAATTGACTGCTTATGCAGTCCTAATAATCTACCACATTTTGTTCTATCCTCATAATCGAAAATTGTCTTCAATTGCCATTCGGTTACGAAAATGCTGAAAATCTTCATGAATTAGAACTGTACAATTAAAAAATTGTGAGAAAAATATAAAATTTTCGTAGAGTATTTTCGATTGATAATGGCAAATGAACTTACAAGACAGGAAATCAGACAATAATCATGAACTATTTCTAATAGCTGTCCATTCGCCCTTTGTCGCAGTAATTAAGAAGGGCTGTCTAATACTTTGTAATACTTTTAGAAATTTCATGTATTTCCTCATATTTTTTAAGCGACCTTTTTCAGCTTTTCATCCAATTTAGAAATAACCTAACAATAGAAAATATTCGGAATGTCTTTTTGAAGTAGATTAATCGTATGAAAAATCGCGAAATAAATTGGAGAGGTCAATGTCCCGGCTGGTCGAGTTGGCATGTAATACCCCAGATACACAAATTCCCTAACAACATTAGATGTTCACATTTCATGATCTTCTACATGATTTCCGGGCAACATTGGACGATTACGAAAATCATCGGTCACAATATTTCTAGTAAGAAGTACACAATTGTCCATTTGTTGTATTAAAGGTCAATCAATAATATTGTCAATGACTGACGAGGCGGCGGAAATTTAATGCCAGACCATCTATTCAATTAGAATATGCCATACAATAAAAATCGTCACAATTCGTGATACGTGATTGCTATCTGAAAGGTGACTGACGTTTAATCAAATTCAAGCATATTTGTAATTAAAACCAAGGTTTTTCTTACTTTATCAGGTGCATCACGTGACAGCAGTATTACTACATCCCCCTCATCCAAAGTCAATTCGTCATCATTACTAGCCTTATAAGGAAAAAGTACTCTGCATAATTCTTTAGTTTCTCTATCACTGTCGTCGGGCGTAGGAGGTGTAACGAAATTCGATGGAAACACCCCAGTGCGTCCCCTTAGTCTGCCCCTCCACCAACCTTCTTCCACTTCCCCAAGAAATTCAACAACATCCTGGGGCACCAATGCAAGTTCATCTTCATTGCATGGCTCATAACTGAATAATACTTTGCAGCATTTTCGTCCAGGGGAGCCATTTCTCAGAGTCACCTCTTCAATGTCACTCTTTGATGAAGTGTCATTGCCACCTGGAGGTGTCAAAACCTAGTAACAATAATGTCATTGTTAAATTGAATATAACGAAAACTTACCATTGAAATGTCAGATAAAATAGTTCACATTAAACTCGTACAAATTCATAAAATGAAAGAATAGAAACGAACAATTGTATATGTCAGTGTGGTGAGTCATTGTGAAATATAATAAATGAAAGAAAATCAGTTATTGAATTACCTTTACAAAATTATCAGGAAACATGCCGCATTTATCCCTGAGAGTACCTTCCCACCATCCTCCTGGCATTATTTTAATATCTTTGATAACATCTCCTTTACGTAGGGTTAACTCATCAGGCTCTTGCGCCACGTAGTTGTACTCCACAATAGCCTCCATTACTCTCACACTAATAATTTTTCTTATTAAGTAAATAGTCCAGACGGTCCAGCTTTGGTCCCAGTTACGAGGATTGTTTCACATCTCAACAAAAAATCAGAACAGTGAAAAAAGAATCGAACACATCGTGTCAGATTTTTATTTGATATTTGTATACTCAAGTATTGTTCACTTGGGACATTTTACTAATACTTCAGAGTCTAACTAGAGTTTAATCAATTTTGAAGTCGTGGCAACAAGTGTCTAGATGCAGAGATATACCAGAAATTATATAGGTACCTATTTCTTCATGGTTTCAAACATTGCACACAGAGGATTTCTTTGACAAGACTTCTAAGTATGAAAACGATCATACGATTGCGTGTTCAATCACTCATGTCTCCATGCATTGTGGTTGTTGATAAAGTGTTATGAATATCTGAGCGTTCCACTTACCGAGTACATGATAATTTTGTGCATCCTCTTGATTAAAATGTATCACTGCAAATTTATAGGCGTATCCCAAGCCGATTTGACAGTGTCTCAAATGTGTCACCGGCGCCATATTGAATTTCCCTCTTGCAATACATTGCTGGATTGGACAGCCGTAGATTCCCCCAGATCCCCCTGGCAGCCATATTGTCAATGACCCCCACCCTTTATTATATTCTGAAACAGGTTTCCAAAAGGAGTCACGGGATTCAATCAGCTGAGAATAACTAATTTTTAGATAAACTACTATTCAGAATTGTTTGTAATTTGTTAGTAGGTCATTGTAGATCGGTTTTTAACGTTTGGGAGTTGATGATTTTTTTTTTAATTGATTAATGAAAAATTTTCATGGGGTAGCGTGTGGCGCCCTGCCTCTTCTGGGGTGAGGTACTACGATGCAGCTGGGGTCACTCAAATCCCCCAGACCTGAGCCTCTACTTTAGTCAACATTGTGTGGTTAGGCACTAGCTCGGTGGATATTGCAGGGTCCTATCTCCACTGACGATCAACCAGATCCACCAGATCAATCAACCTAAGATCTCCTTTTTATACATTAACCGGATCAATCAACTTAAGGGCTGTTTTTTTATACATCAACCAAATCAACCAACTTCAGGACTCTTTTTACCCATCAACTAGATCAATCAACCGCAAAATGGTGGATTATGTAATGAGGCGATAAAAGTCATTTGACGAATGCGGGTTTACCATCCAGGCCACACATGTGATTATTATTACGAGACATAGTCGCGCGCCACCGCGCGCGATTTGGTTAATCTTAATTGTTGTGATATTTTTTATTTAAGTCACATTTGCGGTGAGCGCACCTTATTTTAACTACTGTATGAGTAGAGCAGTTGAATTATAGGGATATAAAAAGTCAATGCAATATTTAAATTCAAAATCATTATACCAAAATGATCCTGAAGTAATCGCGTATGACTTTGAACACGTCATCATTTCGTAAACATGGATTTTTAAAAATTGCTGATATATTCACAGCTGATCTATTTCCCACTTGTAGGCAACGTGCAAAATTTTAAATGTCTTGAAGTTGTAAGACGACTTGGAAAATACAGGAGTTTCGATAAGATATAGATATTTACATTTGATGAGTAACTTGTTTCATTTCCATTTTCTAACTAAGTTTTTATTTTCTACTAATTAACTCATCCTTTGACTTGATTTACTTGATACTTGTGTACTTGTGAAATTCAAATTTTGCCGCTGTGAATGTATCTACCAATCACGAATAAGTGTTACGGAATTTCAATATGTTCGATTCGATTCGAGATTTGAGGTGTATGTCCTTTTTACAAAAGGATATGACTCAAATAATACTTTTGTTGTTATTTTGATATAAAAAGATTAATGATTATCAAAATTCATTAAGTTTTTTTCAATTCGATCTTCGGGAAGTTCAATATGACATACATTATTTTATATTATTCGGTTCGAAAAAGGCGATTTATCCGAGGAAAGCGAAATTAAAATCGCAGTTTCTTAGACGTGACGAAATAAACAAGATTTTTTTCAAAACAAAGCAGATGGTAATGATTTACTTTAAACTCACCCTCGAGATTTTAAATCTTCGGAATTCACCGTGAGATCCTACATTAAGTTAGGTGCGATTTTTTCCGATGGTACATCGGAAAATAATTGACAAGAATGGTGATTATCGTGGATATTGAGATTACGGTTAATGCCAGGAAGACGCATTAAGTGAAGATTTTCTAAATTTTTAGTTTATAATTTGCAAGATTTCGGTAATTATTACCAAAATATTTCGGTAATTATTATGAGTGTGGTAAAGGTTTTGGTAATTATTGCCAAAATATTTTGGTAATTATTACCCAAATATTTTGATTCCCCAGCAAGTTCGAACACAATTCCTAACAGCCAATTCAACACACATAGTTGGAGAAATTAATCAGAATAATGAGCCCATGAAATCGTATTCTGAGATGAGTCTCACTAGTCTTCAATTGGATTTTTGAAGAAAATTTTGACCTATTGAAAGCAAGATCCTTTCAGGAACATTTCGCACCCAGTTATTCTGTATCGGTAATTTGTTATTACAAAAAAATCGTGCAGGAAGAATTAGTAGTGAGTTCAGCTATAGAAAATCCAATAGGTTCTTTCCTGCTTTTTTGCAATTAAAAAGTGAAATTCAAAATAATTCCTAGAGTTTGATTTTTCTAACGATTCATTAGATCATCATTGTTATGATATTTTCTTGCGTCATAAATTCGAATTGCTAATAAAAGTAAAAAAAACTTCCTCTCGAAAATCTTTCAGGACAATAACTTTTGTGGAGAACGATAATTCGTAATGTTTTAGTATCAAATATTTTTTACTAATTTTTTACCAAAATTTCCCATGGGATTCCCTACAATTTTTCAATAGATTTCGAATCTGAAAGTTGAATGAAAAATATCAGATACATGTTTTTTAATTTTTATACATAACTCAAATTCTATAAACTACGAACCATACAAAAATTTCCATACTATAACTAGATTCAATTTCTCGGCTTTATCTCAGTCTTCAAATTAAGAAAAAATGTGGAATAATTTTTATCCACTTTTTTCCATTAAAAAAGGCAATTAAAGACGCATTTTAGTTTTTTTAAATAAAACTCATCGTGTACAATTTTTTCTTTCGCAATTGACTTTCTTTTACTTGAATGTTAGATGAATAAAGAAATGACAATTTTCGCGTGAAAAATTCCAACAAAATGATTCAAATTCAAAACAACATGTTGTCATTTTATATTTTTTTATAACTGACACGTGCAATTTGCAAATTTTGTTCGAATCATTCGATGCTTATCCTCCGCAAACCGGCTCTCAAGTAAACTTGACATTTCAAACAGAACTCTAATATACCGAATGTAAAATTGATTAACAAGTATCAGATTTACATTTTTAATTTTCATAAATAATCGGAATCCTGTATATTATAGAGCATAAAAAACGTTTATATTATATTTAGCCTTGATTTCTCAACTTTTTCTCATCGTTCTAATGAAACAAATACTTATGTAGTATCTCCCATTCAATATTCGTGCTCTGTCGCTCTTCATGAGAGAAATTTCATGTCATTCCCTATCTTTATCCCCCTCTACTACTTCTTTGTTGAATGTTGTGACACATGTGAAATTTAAAGTGCAGTTTCGAGAGTTGGGACACTGGAGCTTCTTGCAACACCCATGGTGCTTCCTGCAAGTTGTCTTGGTGATTCAGACCGTGCTCTGAATCCCGTGTGATGTTCTCTGCCACTTGTTGACGATCCTCCGGCAAGAAATTCAGCTTTTGCACGTTGATTCCTCGTTCTACGTGATTCAGATTCTGCACATGAGTGGGCACTTCTTGTGGAATTCATTCGATTTTCATTACCCAAATTTCTGGTATCATAATACCGGGGAGTTATTGATGTAGAAATGATTGACTGAATCGGAGACAATGGACACAAGTCAAATTGTCTTCTACTCCGTAGTTTTCGATGAACATTATGACCTTCATTCTCTGAAGATAATTCCATGGCTCGTTCCTCAGCAGCTGCGTCTTCTACAATTGTCGAGGAGAGAACATCACTTCGTGGAGTTTGGAATCGCCAAACTGATCTGGGGCTCAGAGCTCTTACGACAGATGGCTGCGGTGGAGACGGCTGATGACTACGAGGCTGGCACTGCTGCTGGCACTGCTGACGGGACAGCTTCAATTGCTCGGCTGCTGAGAGTCGACTGGGACCCATCTTGGTACTTCGTTGGAGAAGAAGACGTTTGAAATCCATCCTTGAAGTTGATGAATTTGGTGAATCAGTTGGTGGAACCTGCCAAATAATTGTGGGACATTAACAAAAATTAACGAAAATTGTTGCCAGTGCTTACAATGAATAATTTAAACTCCAGTAAACAAAAATAAGATTAAAACGTCATAGTTTTATAGGTAAAAAAATTTAATAAAAATTTCCAATAGCGCCATCTCATGGGTACGAAACATCGAAACCCGCAGTTACCGAAATTACTATGTGGTACGCGTAAATGTACTTTGCCGATACGTTACCGCGTGTCTCGATACTCTGTATTACACGAGCTACTCTGCTGGTTATCACTGTATACTCGTCTCATGGTAGCGCGATTGTTCTGGCATTTCTCATCCCTAGATAGTATCGGGTTTCCTTACATAGGCAACTCTGAGCTAACCGATCCACGTGCAAAGCACCTATCGAAGTTCCACGTGAAACACGTCGAGATAGACAAACCGTGGTATTTTGTTCATGTTAATATTGCTTGATATGCCAGTACTCTCCCACAGAAAAAAAATATATAAATATATTTTTTATTAATATATATATATATATTTTTTTTTTGTATATATATTGATAAAAAATATACAGAGAGTGCAGGCATTATTTAAGATAAGTCTGGACAGGCAATATTTAAGATAAGTCTGGAGATTTCTTATGAATTCACTACAATTGTAGGAGTTTACGCAGAATAAATATAAAAGGATTGACAGGTTTTTACATAAAAAAAAAATTGTTCAGTCGACGAGCAAAATTCAATCAATTGTCAATAATTAATAAGAAAATGATATGTGATGGTGGAAATTGGACAACAGACCTGACATTATGATATCTTTTGTGATATTTTTGTACTTTTATACCTGGTGAAAATAATAATCAGAGTCTGACGTAATCGGGGATCTGTTGGTGTCATCCATACGAGGGGTCAAACGCACATGAATACTTTTGCTACTGACCTCCCCGAAATAAGGGTGAGTGCAGCCAGCAATCAACCCCAGATACAGCCCCCCTTATTTTATATTTCATGCAGTTGTCAACCCAATACGAACATTTTCACTCACTCATCAGAACTGCGTCGACCCCATATTATATAATAATTATTCTTGTAATTGTGTGGATATTAATCCTTACCTTTGGAGCACTAGCCGACTCTGGACTCCAACTATGTCTCGTCCCGGTCTGGGTCAGTCGCCTATCCAAACTCTTTGTGCTATCAGTCAAAGTCTCTCCATCATTCCTAATATTTAGCTTACGTTTTGACTTATGAATAGCTGTAAATAATTCTTCATTCGACATAGTACTCCTGCTGGGTGATAACAACCCATTCGTCGGTGTTGTCCTGCCAGAAGAAGATGCCACAGTTGGAGAATCACTGTATGGCTCTTTGGTACTAAGTGTGGGTGTGGAATAGGCGTATGAATTTGTAGCCAATGTTGATAATCTCTGTGCAACAGCGGGATTAGATTTTGATGTGGATTTAGGTGGTACTGGTTTTATGGCGGAGTGATTTGGACCATCGGTGGTTGACTGACCACGAAGAGTAATTGGTGATGACGCGAAGAATCGGTAGCCCCGAGCACTCAATCCCAGTGGTGTGGACAATCTGAAGGTAAAAATTAATCAATAATTAGTTCCATAAACTCCAAATATAAAAAAAAATGAATAAATATTCTATATCTTTATTTACTACAAATAAATGAGAAATTTGAAAGGGATATTTACCTATTTCGTGAATCCACTGGAGACGAGAGGAACTGTTCATTATGATGCAAATTTTTACGATCACAAACCACTGAGCTATTCTCATGCTTGCCAAGTCCTCTGGTGATGTCTGGTGTAACGCATCGAATCCGGTCTTTTATTTCCTTCTGGGGCTTCCGATTTGGCAATGTGTAATACTGATTTGGCGTAAACACTGGTTTTCTGCCAATAAAATGTCTTGGATCGTGGGTTATTCTCTGATGATTAACATTACGATGATGGGAATGCTTCTGCCCTCTCGGTGAATCTTTATCACAGGATCTGTTGTCATCCTCTGGGCGTAGCCGCCAGTCTTGAGGTTGAGGGGGTGATATATACGGCGGGGGAAATTGCAGATTAACTTGTGACGATGCTGATTCGGATGAAAAGGTGAGCAAGCCATTGTCTGAAACATACGAAATAGTAATTTCTTCAATAAAATTGATAATTTCATTGTTATGGATTGCAACGAATGGTGAAGATATCTGAACACATCCATGTTAAATGAGCAGGACAATGACCCGATGATAAGACTATCCGATTCATTTTTTTAAGTAAGAAAATTGAGTAATTTTGATAATTGAGGGAGTTATGATGCTTGGGAATGACTGATTATTATTTTATTGAGAGTGCATGGTATGGGTGGAAAAAAATTAACTGTCTGTCTATAGCTTGGTTTAGTCCATGTTATTTTATTATAGTATTTTATAGTTTTTCTCGGAAAAGTGCCGGGATATTTAGAATAGTTTTAATAATTGAAAAATTGCATAATTGAAAAATTCTATCAACTTTCTTACAATAAATTATCTCGGTATTCACGCGATTAGAATTGTTGTTATTCCATGGGAACGTCAAATTAAATTTGGTGATAAATTGGCGCGCCAAGTCGACTTTTTTGGAGTCAAGTTCCCATGAGCAAAGTTGGACGTCCAATCAGATGCCGCAGGTGTATGATCAATGCGTTGAATCGGTTCCAGTTGGCGTTATTCATAAATTAACTTGACGTTTTAAATATTTCAGTATTTTTGCTTTCGAATAGAATTTTTGTGATCGTCGATTTTCTAATTTTGTTTGGAAATGATGTAGAATGGCCTGAGACATAACAATAGAGAATTTGTGCAACATGTGTATATGTGCGCATGATTAACTTGGCCCACAATTTTTTAGAAAATCAAAGGAACAACCAGGCAATTGACGGTATTTGACAGAAGTGATGTGACCAATACTTTCCGCGTTATTATTTTTTCTCTTCATTTCTGTCAATTCGATTGGTAGTATGTGTTCCAATGTATCCGCACCAATTCGATTTCGCAAATAAAAACGTAATCATTCGTGATGTGAGTTAGTTGTGGCACTAACATTCGCCAGAGGATTTGGAAAGATATATTTATCCTATTAAAAATATGAACTCTAACGAAACAATAAATTTTCTAATAACCATCCGACGGATTGTGCTCATCCAACGTCTGCTGCTTTCATATCATAAAAGCTATAATGATATCAAATTGTAACTTGCTATCCCGATTTTTCATTAAATTATTGAATATAGAGTACTGCAAATATATAAAAAATGACAATACCTCGCAATTTTTACTCAAATGATTTACTATTTTTTTACGACCCTCTCTGCCCTCTTTTCTTCGACTAATTAGCCCTATTAATCCTCATGCATGCGGCTGCGAATTCTACCCTACACCGCATTCACACTCTTATAGAATAGAGGAGTTAGCAGGGGAAACCACAGGAAAAACCCATACCGGTAGAGGCGACTACCTTACCGACGGTCTGCCGCTCGTGAGAGCCTCAAATTATGAAAAATTCGCATCCGCATTTGAAATCGCAATCTTCGGGACATTAGGCTGACGGGGGAGGGGGGGGGGGATTACTAATCACACATTTTACCGACTTCTTGTCACGACATCTGAGTTTCTGCATCAGTTCATTCGGTATAAGATGAAGATGTTCTTACCCACGATATGCAATGAAAATATTACTCATCCAGGTAGCAATATACTATTGGCCTAGGCTTGCTCCAAGGTCGGCCAAGTCTTGTCTAGCGATTGGACAAGCCACACTGTCGGGTTGATAACCCGACTTCCAACAAAACCGATATATTTCCTCAACAAACTTTGTTTTCGAAGTTAATGTATCGAAATAGTTATTTGACATTTTTTTACAAAAATATATTTTCCTTTTTTTGGTGTATCACTCTTTCCTGGTAACGATCATATGCGCGGAGGAGAGGTCAATTTTGACGTACAAAAATCGTAGAATTTCAGTTCTGACGTGCACTTTTCATGAATTTTCATGTGAAACTCAAAATTGCTCAAAAAGCAGAGTTACTAAAGGGATCTATCTTGCTCATCGTCAAATCGTTGCTATGTATTTTTTTTTTTTTGGAAGTTTGGGGATGATGTGTATGCTCTGTTTTCCTGAATGTATACAGAGATGCATGAGTAGGACCATTGTTGATGAGACATGAGGTCCAGGGTGTTGTATCCCTTCACTCTTTTAGTTAGTTCCTTTAAGGAAGCGAAGCTGAGCGGTTGTGGCTTTCCAGCGTATAAAATAAAATAATAAAAGGGGATTCACACGTCTAATCATTTACAATTATCCCTTTTCCAATAGTTTCGCATTTGTTCACTGAACGTTCCATACACTTTCCGGGAAATTCAGTGAAAAAGTGCGTAACTGTGCAATTTTTACTGAATATTCTTTCAGCTAGCAGATTACGATACAAGCACGTAATTTTTAAATAATTATTCTCCCGCGCAGGTATTTTACACATAAAAGAACGAATGATAAAACTAAATCAATGATAAAAAAATGTTACCCTCTTGTTCCAATGACGCGATATTTCTATAAAAATTCACTAAAAACGGTTCCCGATTACGGATTAAGTAAAATGTTCCGTTGTACCCTTCGTTAAATTATCTGCGCTCCTAGTTCCACTTCTGAACGTTGACGCTTCAGTACTATCGTAGTGGGGAGCTACTAGCCCTACGTCACACCACTGCCTCCAGTCTACAGATCGGCTTTATAAACGCCTGCACGACACGAACTCAACCAGTTTGTCCTTGGTACGCCACGAGGGTTGAACCCATTCTGGTTAGCCCCCTCCCCTCCTCCAACACTCTGCTGGACTCCTAACACCGCACTTGGTATATCCTAGCGATTCTCGCCTTCTCCAGGATTGAGAACTGCCCAACCGACTATCCCTCATGATGAGCTTTATCCAACTACTTCGCTCCTTTCCTCCACGGCATTCAAGGAGGCAAGAATTTTCGCGGTATCCGGTAGCTCGGTCGGTAAAAATGCCCGGGGCGATACGACGAGACTCGGGTTCGATTCCTGACTGGGGTAAAGCGGAATTTTTTTCTTTCTAATTATAATTCTCTTCGAATTTTGGGAGCGAATTTTGTGTTCTGTACACAAGTTCAAGACCTCCCCTGTCTCCCTCGTGAGATAATTCATGGTAGGTACTTAGGCTAGTCGCGTCTAACTTGGTACTGGATTCCTATACACGACCGCTACCTTTGTTCTCCACTTTAGCGGGTTTGAGAAGACAGTTTGCTCTGTAGGGTCTGGACAGAAGTCCACAGAGATGTCCCCCTAGGGCACAGGTGGATTGGGCTGATTGTTAGACTTATGATGTAACTGCTGCACTAACACATAATTCTAATTGCCTTCTTGAAATTGAATCCTCTTTGTAAGAACTATATCTGAACGGAATTTTGATTTTACTGAGGTTACGAATCTAAGGTCAACGAATTTAGATTATATTGATGATTCGCCCTTTGATGATGTGAGGGAGGGAAAAATAACGTCTTCCCGCCCCATTAATCGTAGAAAATCCAAGTTTATAATTTTTCATTACTTGAAAATATTTCATCATTATAATGATTGGAGAAATCGCGATTCTCTTCCCTTTCAAACTGAAAATAACGTTCGGCATGAAAGTTTATTAGAATGAAATTTTTATACTCTTCGCGTATGTCAAACGTCTTCATAGCCTTGCAGTAGTATTGGGGTAAATTTGGAATGATTTTTTTTCAAGAGCCATTCATAATTTTTTTCATTTAACTCTCTCAATTATGGATATGTCTCAAATATAATTTTTCCAAAATTTTTATCCTATCAGAATTTTTATCTTATGAGAATCTCATCGAACATTCATCATGAAAATATCTACCACACTGATGACAAAATGTAGTTTAGCCAATCATATTTGTAGCAAACACCCAAATGCCTGAAATTTCCATTCAAAAATTCACTTTAAATTCTTGTCGATGAAGAATAAATTTACAAAATTATCTTTTTCGAAACCGCTGCCCGAAAAGCTCGTACTTTCCTTCCGCTTTACCGGCAGCAAAGTACAAAATTTCCTTTCTAGGCAGAGAAAATACGACTTTCCATCCTGGGCGTACAATATACTACTCTTCAAAGAGCAACGACTTTTCAATTTTGCTGATTTACCGTAGATCGGCTGAATCCGATTCATGAAAGCACAAGGACATAAATTAAGTTAGCTAACTAAGACATTCACTAACTTCACGCGTAAGACTTTCTCCTCATTGGTCGAGGTAATCGTTATAGGTTCACATTTCAGGCGGGAAATTCAAATAGCGTGTGCGAAAAACGCATTCGGTCTCGTCTTAACATTAAAATATTGTGTAATGTACTCACCCTGTGCTGAACCAAGATACGATGTTATATATTATGCGTGCCCGCATACAAATGCATTCTATTAATGAGTAGTACGCATACGTGTGCTTTTTGAATGATACTACACACAGCTAAAACGAGCGCTCAACTATTTCCAAAAAAAGAGTTAGTGCAATGCGCTTGTTTTATTTGTACACACGTAAATATAACTTGTATCAACTATGTACATATACATGAATACACATACGATACTAAAAAAGGATGTGCAGTGGTGCAATGGTGGATGAAATTCACAATGAAAATAAAAAGTGCAGATGAAAAATTTTCAATAAAAAAATCTATTAACATACAAATGAACAGTTTGAAAAGGTAAAAAACTAACACAAAAAAATGTGGATGATAAAATAATAATGAAAATGTGGGAAAATGGCGATTTTGTGATAAAGAATATTAAATAATTTTCGATGCATTCCAAGCAATATTAATTCAGACAGTGATGTATTGGTATCATGAGATGATTAACGTGCAGTTACAAACATAAAGAAATGAAAAAAAAAAAATCATTACATGAGTGCAGTGAATATTGGCAATTATTCCTTTGTCTATTATCTCTATCTCAAATTCGATATTTCCCCTACTATTTCTGAATAATTACAGGCGTATACAGTAAATTAAAAAACATCACGTGTTGCAACTCACGTGAAGCCACATTTACAGCAATAAAAAAAAAATAACTACGTGGCGTGAAAAAAAAAACTATGGAATGATAAATCATTTTGCAAATAAATTATACAACGCAAAAAAACATTTACAATTGTACACAAAATTATGGGCTTGCTACCTCCAAGCTGCAATATTGCGTCCAGTATTAGTCAAAAGCAATTTCGAATAATTTTCCTTTATAATAATAAAATAATTTTTTACACGTTAGTGGTTGTTAGTCAATAAAATAGACGCATACTCACAGCATGAGGATAGCCAGCTCTTAGTTTAATATTTACGCAACTCATTTGGCCATGAACTTAATAACATGCACGTTAGAAAGCCACTGTCAACCAGTGCTGATTTCAAACTACAATGTTTCATATTGTTTACACTGGCAATTACGAAATAACAACTGATACAATTAATGTTTTTTCTCATGAAAATTATGAGTGCTAGTTATAAAATCACGTGGATACATCATCCCTCGATATGCCCATCATTATTCGATAGCGTTTGCGATAATTCCCGCATGAGAAAAATTCTGACAGCTGACGATTGTGTAATGTTGAACTCTGCCGACTTTGTTACTCATAGACAATGAGGTCGTAAGCTAAATCACTAATCATTCTTAATACTGCACGTGTAATCATTCACAGATTACCGTGACCTATGTATAAAATGCGGCATTTTTTCACACAATTACTGAGATAATCAGTGGTTATTCAATCACTAGAAGATTAAAACCCATCTCTTATAAACAAGTCTCAATCTTTCCTCGGCCACCGGGGGATTTAAGAGTCAAACGTGTCAGTGTTTTTTCCATTTTTTACTATTAATTTCAGTTACGTATTTACACATGTCACTCCCCTCAACAGTTATGCAATTTGAAATGAGTAAAATTACTTTGACAGCAGTGATAATTTCCGACTATATATAAGCATGGAAAAGTACATAATGATTAAATTTTCTCATTATAATATCAAAACAATGACTCGTAAAAATTAGAAAGGAGGTAATAAATAGCATTATTAATCGATTATGAGAATCACTAAAAAAAAATCATTGGAAGGCTTAATTAATACTGGCTGAAGTCATTAGTGAGGACTTACGGGGTCGGCGTGTTGCTAGGAACAATAGATGCCTGGCCAGCATATTTCCACGGAAATATTTACTCAAACATCAATCTCGTACTACTAAAGACCGATTATGTTCGTTTAACAAAAGCCAACGTGCGGCAACTGGGTGTTTACCGAAACATTATTTCTACTAGTTTTACCCCCACACTGGCCTCCCTTATCAATTTCTTTAGTGGCCTTCAAACGATCAACAACAGCGATTCCCACTTATTCTTGATTTCATTCCTAAAAAACAATTCTTTTCTTCTAAGACTATTGATTCTTCAAATCGAAAAAAAAAAATCCAATAAATTATCACAGTCTGAGAGGAAGAGGGGGGGTGGGAGGGAGAGAGAGGAAGCAAGTGGTTACGCTGGTTGGCGATCACTAGTGGACAGACGTTTGGAATTTTCAATATATCCCCCAGTGAGAACAAAACCCTTGTAGTCACGGATCAAAGTGAATGACAAAAAAATATGGAGAAGGGGGGAAAATTTCCTCTGTGGACTTCTCAACATATATCTAGTAATCACACATGATAAATATCGACGTCTGATGCAACTCGGACGATTGTTGAGCCATGCAAATTAAATGCAACTGATAAGGGATAAAGAAAGGTCGATTCACGAACACGGTGAATCTTATATTTCACTTTTTCTCTTTTTCTCATCATTTATTCTCAACCGAAAAGAATAGATTGTTGTGGTCGTTGATGTTGTAGGGAGTAACCCCTCGTCAGGCTCGACGTATGTGTATTATATGTACCTTCGCGGGAGATTATTTACAAATAGGAGTTTCATACACTGAAAGAAAAATATCGTATTCTAGGGAATGTATTTTGTTGGGTGGATTTTCTTTCATATGAAAATAGAATTCCATTTTTTAAATATTTTAAATGCTCATTTTACCAGGGGATTCCCTGTAGAGCGTAAATTATGATGTATTCGTTTGAAAATGAGTAATTATTTCATTGAAGCCCATCGTAACAACCCATAGCCCATCGTAACAACCCCAACAATATCTCTCTGCAGTGATATTTACATTTTCAAATTTGGGAAGAATTTAGCGCCAATGCCTAAAAATGAATCCCTGAAAAGCAATACCGAAATAGAAATATTCTCTACTATAAAAAGGGCAAACTTGAAAGTCTATCACGGTGTCCTAATTGGTTCACAGCTGTCTCGGGCAGCCAATTTAAATTCTGAATTAATTTAATTTTGAAATTTCCAATCATGATTTTTATAATTACAACACGTGCTAACGCGCGTTCGTGAGATTACGTTTTCCCCACTCGTGAAACGAGTTTCTACCTCGTAAATTACGATTTGATAAATGTGAATTACGGTTTTGAAAATGTTAATTACAAGATTCGACCTGATAAAATACGTTTTTTTGGAATCGTCAATTTTGAGAGAAGACAGATCTCAGTGGTCGAGGCATTGGGGGTCCCTTTTCGACGATTTTGCCAGCCTAGTAAACATTAACTTTACTCTCACCCAGTTGTTGAATACTTCCTCATTTATCTCTAGACACTTGACATGTTCACGTAGTGTCATTCCACATTAACGAGAAGGTCAATTCGTCTTAATTATGGCTGACTTCCAGTTCAGTCTCGATGATATCATGATAAAACAACTCAGATGATTGTACACTTTTAGCCATTTCAATGCACATGTTTCAATGTACCTTAATCCAACTTCCAATGAAGTAAGGGAGCTCTCGATCTTGAATATTTGCAGAATCACTCATGATACATCGATTGACTCGCGGATCCGTAGGCCGATAGACTTCATAAGCTCCAGTGGCCCTATCGGCCGTTCCAATGATGATAGTTTCCATCTTCACTTGCAATAGTCTAGAGTGTAGTAATTTTCGTGAATAGATTTTCATAAATATTATCAAGGTCCAGCTGGTGGCAGATCTCGTCATCGGTGAAGAACCTTTTGATTCCGACCATTTTTCGTCGACTTTGATGGTCTTGAAATACACAATAACTTTTTGATCTTCCGGAGATACCTTAATGAGGGCTCATTTACGTGCTTTTGAGTGCTTGCGTAGAAGATTTCGCAGACTCAGAAGTGGACACGGTTGACCAGAATTTGACGAAGGTAATCCGTACTGCTGGAAAAAGAAGACAGGTACGGATAATCATCGATGACCTGGTGGCCGCTGCCATAATCCCTGATTCGGGCACAAGTGTATAAGCCTAATAAAGTCATTTTCACTGGATGTTGAGGTAATAAAGAAAGGAAAATACGCCGAGGAAGAAAAACGGATTGGTCGCTAATTGGACAATGAATAGGATGCCATAAAAAGCGAAAAAAAGTCTGTATCTGGGTAGAATTGGACTCGATCGGAGTTACTGAAAGGTCCAGATTCCTTAAGCGTAGTTACCCGACGCCTACTGGCGATGATTCAACTTTCTAGAGTGGGCGTTCATGGCCTGGACGTTAAATTCACCCCGACTGAACTCTTAGCCTCTACATGGAAAGAAATTTAATAAAAAAACTGTTATGTTAGCGTTGCAGTGACGAAACATTTTTGGATTTAAATCCATCCTAAAATTGTCTCCTTTCTATTTTTTAGATTCTGATTTTTTTAGGATTTACTTTTACCACAGTAAATTTTCATCTTGTACCTTCTATAACAGTTTTTCGAATTTTTCTATGAATAATCCAAATAAAAATAATTTATATTTAATTTAATTTTAAAATACTCGATTTTTTTGGACGCAAAAGGGAGTGAGAGGTATATTTTTTAATGACGCATTTGAAAATTAGTTTGTTTTCAAATAAAGTATGCTACGTATTCTATGATATTTCTGATTGTAGAAAAAAATTCCGTGTGCTTTCATCAAATGTATGATGTAAAATCCTTACTTCTATCAGTTCGACAAGAGAACAACAATATGAAACAAAATAACAGATAGTTTGCCATTTTATATGTTTTAAAATTGAAGATAAAGTAATTTTTCCTTCGAAACAGAACAATTTTCACTTACAAAGCGAAATAACTTGTGAAGGATTCACATCGCAATATGTTAATCCTAATAATACTTATATTTCAACAGCTCTGAGAACCGCAGGATTTTTCCATTTCACTGTTACATATGATATTTTCAAATAAATGACTTATGGTTTTGTGGTGCAATGTTATAGCATTTTTTACTATGGTAGCATTTTATTAACTATTAAAAATTTCTTTCCATGTAGAAACTCTTTCAGATGAATAGTTTTGGTATCTACTTGGATTATTCCACAAAATTTTGCACTGCGAGGGGTTTCCATCGAGGTGGACAAGGTGGACGAATTATCCTGTTGTATATATTGTGGTATATTGCAGAAGAAAGGTCCATGCCCTTGCGATTTTTCGTGATATTGAGCTCGTCAATTCGTGTGTCAAACTGTTTACAGAGATTATTCAAGTCTGTAATTGACTAGAACGTATTGCCCAAGTTTATTCCTGGAGAGGAGGTAGATTTTGTAAAGGGCAAAGACGAAATGAAATTTGCCTTTGAAAGAACTTCGCCTGAGTTTATGCCCTTTTCGTCGATTTCAAAAAGGTATTGGACCCTGTCCCTCATTATAAACTCTGATCGGTTTGATATGCTACTGGTCTCAGCATGAAAATAATTCCTATCCTGATCAGCTTCTCTTCCCAGGCCACTCTACGGATGACCCTCTCCGAGAGCGGTATCGTCGGTATGGGAATTATCCAAGACGAATTGCTGAGCAGCGACTGTTCACTCTAACTTGATGATCTTGTCCAGTTCTTCCACTAACATGGTCTCAATGCCCACTCTGATCTGCAGATGCTGCTATACACGAGTGACTTGGTAATTTTAAGTTACTGATCCCTAGATCTGAGAGAAAAAAAACAAGACTATGGACGAGGGGTCTGCTAGCAAAGGTCTTACATTGAACACGTTGAAGAAAAAAAACGTCTTCGAAAAAGGTCATTCCATTCCTTCAGCAGCTGTGAATCTCGAGTGCAAGAAGCAGATGATTGAAGTGCTTGCATCCTACAGATGTCTGGACACTTTATGTTCTAACTGAGATTTGGGTGTTCTGCCTGTGAAAGATTATAACTGAAAAGCTCAAATTACCGTAGGCACAGTCATCACCGTTCTATCATCTGTGACGGCAGATTCCCGACGTCATAGAATTCGTCTTTGCAACAGTTTTGTGGCCTCGGTGATGATCTTCAAACACGTAGATCCTGATGATTAGTGAGTGCACTTTAGCCAAAGTCAGTAGGTGCCTGTTGTTCAAGTATCGGTGGGCATTCTTGACCCAATCTTGGTCCAACTCTGGTACCCAAGGTTAAGGCTTCGCAATTGGCTGGCGATTGGCTCAACCGTCGGCTGAATCATGGCTCAAGCTTCTTTGTCGTGGCTGGGCACGTCGAGGTTGATCCGAGCTTCCATTGGACTCGTAAACGCGCTTCGACTTTTTTCGTGGATTTTGATTTTTTTTTCTGAGATGAGGGGATGAAACACGGCTTGATCGGGAGAATTTAATTTTCATTCGAGTAGTGATAGTTGCTTTCCTTAATGTTTATTAGGAAGGGAGACATAATTTTTTAATGAACAAGGGAATTTTCGAGTAGCTTCCCCAGCTGCTCGAATCAAGGGTGGTCCGTCCCACCCTTGATGCGTTAGGGTTATTACTAGCGTTGGCGTGGGGTCACCTGGCCCCCCGGATCTGAGTCACTACTTTAGTGTATCCCCTTTGCTTGGCAGCGTGTAGTGTTAAAGAATAATGAACACAGAAAAAAGGGGAGGGGGATCGTAAATGAGAGAGCGAGTTTTCATATTTTTTTCCATAAAAATGGAGGAGGGGGTATTTGAAAATGAATACGTAATTAATTTTTCATCTGCCAAATATGTAATTAATTATGTATATGAATACATAAGTAATTTTTCATCTGCCGAAAGAAAAAAAGAAGCCCGTACTACACCTAGCCACTCAGATATTATAAATTGTCGAGATATAAATGTCAACAATTTCGTTGACATTTCAAGAAATTTTGTTATTGGGAATTTACACTGTCTCTTGATTATTCCATCAAAACGCGAATTCCATCTTCATTCCTTCATGTTAATTAAATTAAATCAAGGAAGTTCAAGGAGTTATGTCCCTGCAACTTTATCTGAAATTGGAAATTCAATAATTTCTTCAACGACTCAACTTTTTCCAGTAGTGTATCAAGAACGCACAATTCACTAAAAATTAGGAAAATTGAGATGAATTTATTCTTGAATTTCCGATTATTTCATTCAAAAATCATTGTCATTGGATCCTATATATTCATGTTTTGTCTCAACCTTCCAATAATTTGATGAATTCTCATCTACTTGTCTTACAAAAAAATCTCTAATTCAATTAATTTGCTAGCTAAATTCGAAATCACCTTTTGCCCTAGTTAGTCAAATATTAGTAAATTTAATTTATCAATAAAATATCAAACGTCATTGGAAGAGTGAAAGACCTTCAGATTAATGATTATAAAATCCATTATCTTTTGTATTTCATTGCAATTTCCCTTTCACTATTAATCCGTATCTACCATATTTCTGTATCAGTGCTTGAGTATTTAAGAACACGCGCTGGTTCGAAATCTTGTGCACGGGGTCGGGTAGTCCTAGGCAAGTTCAACCGATAATTATAATAATTATTATTGTTATTACTACTATTATCATTATTATTATTCGAACTTGAATTAGATAAGTCACTGGTGTTTTCTAAAATCGGTGGACTAGCTACACTATCGGGATAATTAATCCTCTCCTTAATCAAGTCTTCTCGCAATTCTTCCGAGGCTGTTCTTATAATTTTTGTCGATCTATCCACATTACCGGATATTTTTTTAATAAACATTATTGGACTATTGGCCATTCTATAACTCTCACTACGTTTAATCTTCCTTTCCGGATTCAATGAAACATTTTCCGAGGTATCCATCAGTACTGTCATATCTTCATGATTGAAATACGATAAACTACTACTCGGAGTTGAATCAAAATTTGAAATTAAAAGTTTTCTTGCTAATGTTGGAGTATTAGTTTTGGTACGTAATTTCTTCGGGCAGTAATTATTCTCTTTTGAGTTAAATGTATCCATGCGATTTTTAATAGTCTTATTATCGAAATGACATGTAACCAAAGTCAATGTCCTTAGAACTTTTCCCGTGTTACAATCAGTACCATCGGTGCAATCAGTTGACTCATGTACACCATTATCTTCCGTCGTCTTACCTTCCTCGCTCTGGACGTTGACATAGGCACCACGTATTTGCTTTTGTTCACGTTCGATTTTTTCAGTCGTATGCTCAGGACTCTTTCCAGCACGAATCACAAGTTTTGTGGATGGAGAACATTCCAATTGTTTTGTTGATACAGCACGAATTTGAGGCTGTACTCGTCGAAACAGTGGGGAGGGGGTCGGAGATGATGCTGAACTCGTTTCTTTCACGAATGGACCTGCAATGTTTTTTTTTTACTAAAGTTTTCCCATTATTTTGATTATTTGTACGTGTAAATGAACTTTTTATGATTCATCAAATTTATGGTTGGAGATTTTCAACTTTTCGATGTAGGGAAGTTATTGTAATGACCCTGAAAATGATAATTTAAAGTATTGTGGCATGATATTATGTGGCATGTTTTCAGTTTTCAGCTCATGATGACTGAGACGACGTATTCTTCCATTTAAAAATTGTGACTCGTTTCACAATAATTTGGAAACAAATTTTAGTAAAAAACAAACGTATGCAAATAAATTTTAGATTATGATTATATCGATAATATATTAGTGGCAACAGTCGCTAAAATAAAGTATTGTTGGAATGCAAGCGCCGATAGCACCAATATACGGCGTCGGCTGTGTTGATTGTGGAATTTTCCATTAATGAGCTATGATTGTTCTGAATGACGAAGTTTGTATAGATTCTAAAAAATAGTATATTTCGATACAAATGCGACAGAACAGCAACGAGTGTGAACTTGGCTGCCAATCACACGAGTTAAAACACCCCCTCGTATGTGTATCCGAGCTATACTTTTTCTTAGTGCACAATGATGTTACGGTCAGCGAGTGGCGAACTGTGCCATTTTTCGTTTACTAGTAAACGACAAGTCTTTTCATTTACAAGTCCTGACTTTTCGTTTACAAGTCAACGAAAAGGTACTTCTCGACACGGGCGGAAAGTAGCTGCAGTAACAAAAATGCTACTTCTACTGCTGCTCGGCTTCGCCTCGGGCCGCCAACTTCACACTCATTGCCACGTCGCACTTGTATCGAAATATACTATCATCGTCTTAACAATGACAGGTTTATATTTAATCATTTGAAAAAAATGGGAATTTTCCCGTTAATTCTTACCAGGATTAAATGTGGACTGCGTTCCCTTTCGCCTCTTCAGACTATCCGACGAATAAACAACTTTTCCCTCCGAGTCCAGAGTGACTCTAGCGCCCTGGCGCTTTCTCTCCAACGAAGAATCCGATTTCTTGGGTAATTCTGATAAACTGACGTACTCAGTGTCTCTACACTCTTTCTCGAATAATTCGCCATTTGAATAAATTAATTGCTTAGCATTACACCCTTTGTCATTATTATTTCTCACGTCGGCTATGGTAACATAGTCACCGGAGTCATGACAGGTATTCTGTGTCTGTGGAATATTTTCAGTCTTTCCTGGTTGCTTGCGACTTAATGGTAAGACCCCGCGAATTCTATCCAGCATTCCATTCAGGGGACTTGTCTTAAAATATGTCCTCTCAGGTAGTGTCCCTTTAGTCTTAGGATCGATCGTCTGCACAGTAGCGTAGAGATTCTTATCCTCACCGTTAATCACTTCCATCCTTGATGTTCCAACCGTTGCTGACATAAGAACAGCCCCAGGGGTACCAGGGCTATTCATCTTTATCTCCATATTTTCAGTTCTTGTATTTGCTGATGACTCCTGAGGGCTTTCCTTTTCATCGTCAGATCCTGGAGGTGTTATCACACACATGGACGGAATTCTGCTCGTATTTATTGCAGTTTTAGATCGAATTCTCTCAATTCTTTCGCAACCTTCCAAATCACTTGACTCTGAATACTCTAATTCTGAACATGATCTTGCAGTGCAGGCTGGACTCGAGGCTGATTCCACTGGAGATGAGGATGTGTTATGCCCACTGTCTGGGGATTCTCCGCCATTTTTATTCTGACCATGGACCTGAAATATGAAATTTTACTCAGATTCCATGTTCAATGTCCAGATTTATTCACACTCATTCGTGATTAAAGTAGTCAAACAACAACAACAAGTCGATAATATTTGGAGAACAATCGTTCAACATTATCATGAAAATCAATGTTTCTTATATTTAGAGCTCGGTAACTCCTTTGCTGGAGAGTAATTACTCGACAAAGAGAACAAAATTCTTTCGACTCAGAGCTACGTCGCGATTCAATCTCTACCACCAGGTCTATATATACAGGTGATCATCCCAGATCATATTTTTTTACTTCCTCATTATTCAGACTATTCTACATAATTTTTAGGAAAGATTAAAACATATAAAAATGAACCCTTCCAACCATCAACAATGAGTTGAATTTTAATATGGAAAATTTGACAGATAATTCGAATAGATTCACCAAAAACGTGAAATTACATCGGATCGAGTGATTAATCGCTTAATCTCATTGAAAATCGTATGATCTTCAGATCGAGTAGTCATATAACTCACCATCGCAACAACAGTAAGACTCGACTTCCTCTCCGGTGGGAGGGGTGCCAGAAGAGTAGTACAAACGGTTCCCGCTGAACTGGTAGTAGTTGAAGTGGAACCCCTCCCAAACAACTCATACTCATTCTCGACGAGAGGTGACACCGAATCAGAACTGACTTCATTAGACTTAGTCAACGGGACCTGGACTGCTGTTTCTTCCTCCCTGAGTGTCTTCAAGCCCGAATCCATGTGAAAAGACGTGTAGTAGCCCTCAGTATCGCACGAATAAACCGAACAAGTCTCTCCCTCTCCCTCACCATCATCGGAAAATGGAATGACTCCAATGTCCTGAATAATATCTGGCGTGAGGGTACCCTCGGATGTGACCGATGATGATGTTGACGTATCCCTTCCCCGTAATCTTCTGGCATGACTTAATGACAACGAACAAGTGCCAGTAGAGGTTGTAGTGGTTAATCTTGATGGATTTGTCGTTGTTTCACTTCCTATACTCGCTCTACCGCTCTCTGATGACGCACTCCAATTACCAGAACTGGAGTGTGGTGGATCATCACGATTATTTCCACCTTTCCTTCTCTCTCTCTTTTGCGCTGCATATTCACGCAATTTCACTGGTCTCTCTGGCATTCGTATCGATGCAGCAATACTCGATGCTATACTTTTTCCACTGGAGCTCGATGAACTCGGTTTTCTCTCGTGTGATTTATCCCTCTTTCTACGCTGGCTCGCTATCATTTCGTATACATTGGCATCGTTGCATGGTCTATGCAACTCGTGGGAATTATTTTCAATTTTATCGCTATCGTTTTTAGGGCTTATTAATTTTAGTCGTGACATTCCCCAAGCTTTTAATGTGTCGAAGTGCCATTTTCTCTCAGTTGGTGACTCTTTTTTACCAAGTATATCAGTACTTGCTGAACGGCGAGCTCTGCCTGGGGAGTCTACAGAAATAATCCCATCCTCTCGGACCGTAGCATCAGCTTCGTTCACTGTCGACTCTCTGGTGAGATGAAAAAAAATTTTTTTTTTTTAAATAAACGATAAAGGAGAACTTTAAGCTTCTTGGATTAACGATAAATGACGTAAAAGGGAAAGGATTACTTACTCTCCAACTGCTCGACGAATCTCCTTTCCATCTGTTCCAGCTATCGTATTTCGTCTCTTTCCCCGTGGCCTGCGTGGTCGTGATCTACGTTTCACGCTTGCATCCTGATTTTCACCTGTTGGCCGTGCGGATAGCAAGGATCTCCGTCTCATGGACATTCTCTCGAAGCCGCGGCCACTTACGTCTACGGCTACTATTTCCGCTGGGAATCTAATGCATCAATATGAATAAACCATTAATTTTTTTCTTGTATCGATTTTGTAATCTCCTTCGTTTTTAATGTTCGATTGGCAATCTACTTCTTTTATTCATTATTCTCGAAGAATCGTAAGTCTGCAAATAAATCTGTAGTGAATGTTCGGAAGACGGACAATAATTCTTGAATTCTGTTGAACATGTTCTTCGGGAAATATTTATCAAGGCACATATTGACATATTCAAATCAAAGCAGATTGTAATTTTTTAGAATTATGCCACTATAAATTACTATTAATTAAAATAATCGAAGTAATCTGCCAATTTTAGTTCAATTATTCTATAAGACTGACTAAAATTTATGAAAAATGTGAGATAATATGTTTTTGACTAATTGCTTCCAAAAATTGAAATTTTCTTAATTTGTGCCCCCCCCCCCCGCTCTAAAGGATGTAAATGTCGCAATTGTTCAGTCTTTTCTTCCGAGTAAACCAAAAGATCGTTATTTGGAAATTTACAAAGAGAGAATGGATATTCAAAATCAGTTTTTCTGGAAGTTCGAAAATTTTTTTAATGAATTTATAACTGAATAGGACCATTAACGAAAGTTGAGAAACTTAATGCAATTGTTCCATGAAAATGATAATGTTCGAGTAATAAATAATTCAGCGTAATTGAGGCCTGAATAAATTTGTTTACAATGACGGATTTTATTTCCATTCAATTTTTACTAAATTTTGAAAAACCATGATAGTGTCTCCTAACCCTTTGCCTTGAAATTCGTACTAAGTCGTACTTAATCCCCTGAACTGGGAATAAACTAATCATAGCGTACCCAACCCTGGCCCCTTTGCCAGCAATCACCGAGTGGGAACAACGAATCTCGAGACAGAGCTAAATTAAACTGAATGACACTCCCCTGAACATACCATCAACTAAACATTTCTTGATAGTCTACCAAGAATCGACTACTTTCTTAAGAACATCCGGTTATCTTTTATCGATCGATATCGGTTGGACTATAAATTCAACCATTTTCATCAAATTTTTTCATTAAATTGGCCAAAAAAAAAACAGAAACAACGCATCATATTTCAGTGTTATTCAACCTAGATTTTGCGGAGAATAATTATTACCTTTTAAACTAATTGATAAATCAATAATTGTTTAAATTTTACGGATTCTTATTTTCGCTTGCGAATGAAAGTTTTCTTAGCTGTAAAATCGTATCTTGTAAAATTCTAAATTTGAATGAATGCTTTACGATTTACATTAGTATCATTAATACAAAAAAAATATAGTTGAATTTGCAATATTCCCCTTGATAATTGGGTTTATTCAATTTCATAATCTGTTATAGTTGCCGAAATATTCAAAAATAATGATCCTATCCTAAAACCTCAGCTCATTAATCTTCACCGGCCTGCCTACTTCTACTACAGTACATTTAAAAAATACAATTAACGGAATAAATAATGAAATAACTGAAGTCATACTTTAACGCGATCGCCTGAACCTGCTCCTCCGGACTCGGCAATTTATGATCAACAGCATCATCCGTATCATGATTCTGAAGTATTCTCAACGAACAGTCTGGTGCGACCCTGATATCCCCCAGAGCTTCACTCGACGTCCACCTCCTCAAATCCTCCAAAACCGCAGGCTAAAGATAAACACAAAAAAATGAATCGTCAACCTAAATGTCCCAGCGAATTCACAATAATGCAAATACTGCCGAGTGAATAAACAGGTTTATCTGCAATCTGTCAGTAGCAGAAGACATTCTGGGTTAGACTACGTTTCACCCAGAAGAGAACGAGGCAGAGCGAGCGAGAGAGAGAGAGAGAGAGAGTAACTTGTCTGCGAGGATGATCGAGTTACCCACCTTTTAACTCGTTGTATCCTTGCATAACGATTTTTGAGAGATCGCCGAGTAACACGTGTCGTCTCGCCTCAATGGCATTAATTAAACAGAATAATTGAACAAAAAAAAGAGGAGGTGCGTTGAAAACATTTAATCCTTCAGATATCCTTTAATTTTGTGATGTCATAAATTAAATAGGTTCAGGAGTATGAGTAATGATATTTCGGGTGACCATGGACCAATTCAGGTAGTATCTCGACACCCGTTAGTGTCCAAGGTTCTTAGTAGCCACACACCTTGAGACTCGTTACGAGCCTCAAGAGAAACCCTACAACAACCTATAGTGGGAGGAATTCCAGCGTTGCCAGATCATGTACGATACAGCGAGCCGGTATTTTTTAGGCTTTTTGTCACTCTCTCTCTCGTTCTCTCTCCCTCCCCCTCTTATAATTTTCATTTTTTGTCTATGTTTCTTTCATCCCAAGCGAGGAGACTCAGAGATGTATTCGACTGTGATGTGCATTGAAAGGCAGAGAGAGGCCACCCGCTCTGTTCTCGCTCGTGCTCCGTTATTGCCGTTTGTCAGCACTCAACATTTGCACCCACCCTGGAGTAACCTTCACCGCCCTCTCAATCGCCCCCCCCCCTCTCCGTCGCTCAACTACACCTGTTGATGGTTCCGAGAACCCGGAGTGATTTTGGGTAGTCTATTCACACACACGGAGAGTCATTTCAGCTTAAATCTACGGTAGATTTTACTGTGCATTTAAGATAATTTCTATCTGATGGGTACATTAGGACCTTTTCTGCTTCCGTATGGAAGCTTTGTATTTGACGGATTTTTTGAGTCTCTGATTTTGGTTGCAAGGTATCTAGAGTGTTATAAAACGCGAAAAAACAATGATTTGGATGGTGTGTATGTGGGTGTGTTGGAAAATTCGAAAATTTGAAGACTAGTGTGGGGGAAATCCTCACTGCATTCCAAGGACTATTATATTCATCGGATGCAAGTGTTTCAAGGAATTCATTTCGAATATTAATCTTTTTGGTGAAAGTTTTTACTGCACTAGTTTTGAACAATTCTACATTAAAAATGGGGATGTTGAAATTGAATGATATTGGATTATGGACAGGGATTGTCTCAATAATATAAAACGATTTAACTATTAACTTTAATTCTTTATTATACTATATTTAATTCTTTATTATTTATTGAAATCGTTCTAAACATTTCGGTACTGTTTGGAGAAAAACTATAAAAATTATAGCATACTGAGATGGACTGAAAAACAGCTATAGACAGATGAGTCATTTTTATCCACACATATCAAGCATTCTCAATAAATGATATTGCCAATATCTACTTTTTCATTTTTGAAGCTGAATTGGTCGGATCCATTCGGAATCATACTATCAATTGGATTTATCGGATTATGGACAGGGATTATCTAGATAATATCAAAACAATTTGACGATGAACTTTAATCCTTTATTTATCGCACGCAGAAGGTATATCTTTCACTAATGATGATGGTTTTTAATAAATAGAACCAGAGAAGAAACAGAAAGGAATGAATGAACAAGGGCCTTTTGTCAAATGGGTCTAGAGTGTGAAATCTTTAGTCACTAAGAGTCAGGTGATCTGGAGACATCATAGGAAAAAGATATACCTTCTGCGTGCGATAATAAAGAATTTAAAGTTGATAGTTAAATTGTTTTTATATTATTGAGACACTCCCTATTCATAATCCAATAGTAGATTTTACCGATAATTGTACATTAAATTACCAGCAAAATTTACCGTCGATGTAAGATAAATTTACCGTGGGACATGTGAATACGTTGCCACGATTTCTCAAGGTGTGATTAATTAACGCGTTTTATCTTCTGTCATGGCGTAAAAACATTGGTGTGTCATTAATTAAAAAAAACCTTTTTTGAGTTGCACAAATTTACGGATTAAATAAAAATCATCACTTACCACTCTAGACTCAATGTCCAGACTCTGATCTCTTCTTCGTTTCCCAAGCACAGGTGTACAGAGATACAATTCCATGGAAGTTCCATCGTTTCCCCTTCTGAGACTATCCAAATTTCGTACAGCAACTGTTGCCGCTGCATCGTATAATTCTTGAAGTGCACGAGGCCTCGTAGTAGAGGTGAATATACCAGTTATTGAGTCTCGTGACGCTTTGAAGTAGTCCTTTCTCAGCGCAAATGTGCATATATCAGATTCCGCTGAAAAAAAAATCGAAATGTTGATTTAGATCATTGAGAATTGAATGAGAAAAATGAGAGCACTAGTTTTTTTTTCATTCTTCTTGAATGATTGTTGAGTTTCCGAGAATCAATTCAATTGTTCTCATTCCTCTTATGATGACTGGTCGCGTGTCTGTCGTCAACGTCGAAATGTGAATTGACAAAAGGCCGTTGTCTTCCCACTCAGCTTTTTCTTTTCTTTATACATTAAAATAAATTTAATTTGGAGGGGGAGGGGGGGAGGAAGATGTAAAAACTTTTTGAAAGTAATTACCCACATTTCCAAAGCTTTTATTTTTTCATACCGGAAAGAATATGATGCGTATAATTTATTTGTTGAAGAATATGAGAAGAGTTTATTCCATGGATGGGAGAAATTGTAAAGTGTTTTGATTGAAAATAAAATTTTTTTTAAATAATCAGAATCAACCGTAGTTCGCGCGGTTTCAGACTCATCTTCCCAAGTATAACAATAAGTGTTGCTGGATCGGTTGGAAAGAAATTTTCTCTTACGTGAGAACTTATTTTGAGAAGCCAAGTACCGTTGCTTCTTCTTGTTTGATTTTTTTTGCCAGTCCAAACCATTCACTAGACCCTGGCGCTGTTTACTATTTCAGTTATTTTCAAAATTCTTCAGCATTCATTGGCTGTAAGGAGTTTTATTTCTACCTAACAAACACTGTTTGTTGTCAATTTTTTTCTCGTAGCCAATGCCCTAAAACCGTTATTTTGTATTTTTTCCAAACATTTATTTTTGTTCTTTCACATTATTTTAGCAGTTTTTTCAAACATTAATTTCCCTCTTGGGGGGGGGGGGAGACTACAGTTCTTGGGTTTTGGAGGGCCCCAGGAGGGCGATGATTAGGACCACCCTCACTGCAATATTTCTCTCGAATTTTTTCTATTAAAAAAAATCAATACTCTAATATATATTTTTATTTCATTATTTTCAAATTTAACGGCCGACATTCCCGTCCATGAAGATATCGGAAAAATAGATGGTAAATATCGGGTCCTAGGTCCCTATAGCCCTGTTTCCTCTTTCATATATTTTTGGAATTTTTCAGCACCTGATGAGCCTAAGAAGTTTCGTATCCACTCAACAAACAGTTTATTGTCGAAGTCAATGGATCCAAATGGTTTTTTTACGTTTTTTTTATAAAAAATTATTTTCTTTCCGAATATTTTTTTTATCTCTTCTGAGAATCGGCAAGTTCTTGTAATGACTGACGAGGCCGATGGTGTGCTCTGCGCATGGTATTCAAGTTTTCCGTCTTGAATATGAATGTGTGGCGATTGTAGTAACCAATGAGGAATCAGTCTTACGCATGAAGTCAGCACATACTTTAAGTAACTAACTTAATTTATGTGACTGCGTTTTCACAGATAGAAATAATCGAATCATTTTTGCAAAGCCGTTTCGCAAAGCGGTTGAATAATTTACCGCGATAATTACCCACTTATCGGTAATTAACTGATTCGTACTAAAAATGATCCCGGTATCGTAAATACAACGATCGAAATATTGGCTAATTATCGATTCTCATTAATGATTGGGTGATTACTTTGACTCAATAATTGATAATTTCGAAATCTCAGTTAATGACTACGAGGATGACCCGAAATTTTCATAAACTATTATATCATCCTTAAATAATTGAAACAAATTAAATATTTTTGAGTTTTCCCATTATTTCTTTAACTCTCTCTTTTTATTAACATCTCCGTACCAAATTGTTAATCATCATGCGCTGATTCTTCGTTGATCAGAAAAAAGTTAATTAAAAATGATTAACAATAAGTTCATACAATAATATCAACGTCGCCATACCGATGACTTACTTACTACCATAATGATCCCTTCGAATTAGGAATTATCCAAGTAATCGGATAACATTCATTAAAATGGATAATTAGGCGACATTAGACGCCCTGCGCCAAAAATATCGTCGACCGAGCAACTCAAGGGCTTGCGGTACGTTGTGACGTGGGAAAACGATGTACTAAAAACTGAAATTCATGAAGTTAAAATACAGTTGCCCTTCGACCGTACAAACATCTTGGCATGATGGCTTAGCTCGGCTGACCATGCATATACGTGAGTCGTTCATCGTACAGTGCAACGACCTTCTCTCTTCTCTTCACATTCATCCCAAGTGGCGCAGTTTCTACTCTATCAAGATACGCGACAGCGTATCGGCCAAGTTGACATAGGAAGGGGAGAAAGCCCGATGCTGTCGGACATAACATACGGCTTCCAACTTCCCCCTCCACTAGGCCTTCATTTTCATAATACTTTAATAAAAAAAACACTGAAGATTGGGAAATCATTGGCAGGTCCATAATCATTTGTTAATGATCTTTCCAATGGTATTTTTATTGCGCCTCTTATCTGCACCGAAAAAAAATATTACCCTGAACCCTTGATAAAAAATTTGGATTTTACTGAATTATATTATCCTCCTCCCGAATTCGTGAAATTTTCGGTCTCATGAATTGATAATATTTAATTATACTGTGGCGGTGATTACAGACATTAAAGGGGAGATTAGTAAAGCTTATGGGGGGGCTTTAACCGCAAAATTTCGTAGCGGTGGCGCATGAACTAAATTATAATACGGATGGGGATGAGGGAAGACACGAGTACCCGAGTGTCGATAACGACGTACAGCGGGCCGAGGCGGGGTGGGGGTAGGAATGACGTCACCGGCCGTGGTGCAATATTTGAACACAATTAAAAATTAATTTCTCGGCTCTTAATAATGATGGAGAGATGAACCCACCCGCATTCGATCAGGATTCACCTGATGTGACAACAGGTTCATCTTACAAAATTTATAGTGAGGCCAGATTTCATTAGGAGCGGAGGAATGAATTAAAAAACGTGGAGTAATCCTAAAGGTTTACTGACACCAGGTGAGGTCCCCAGCCTCACTTTAGTCAGTAATAAAAAAATTCGATGAGAATTAGAATTAGAGAATAAAAAAAATTCCCGTCGGTAGGAATTCCACCGATTTGAAAATTAATCTCCCCTCCACTTCCCCTACTTAAGTTCGCTCAATTCATGACATGACATCAGTACTTTCAATTAAGACCGGAGGAATGAATTTGGAAAGTATGGAGTAACCTCGCACGGTTCCCCGGCGTCAAGTGAGCCTGAAGGGGTGCCCTCGATCGGAACAAGACTGGGCCAGTGCTGGCAGATCATCCGTCTCTACGTGCAAACTTTAATATCCCAATTAAAAGTGATCCACGGCACGGATGAATGGAAAATTAATTTCTCCGCTCCTTACTGAAATTAAGGAATAAAATTTCGTGCGGGAATTGCATCAGCTAATTCTGAAATCGAATCCATATTCCGTTTGGTTGAGGTCTGATTTCCATGACGGAGTCTGTTGTGATTTGGAACAATTTTTTTTGATAATCCAATCGTCATTTTAATATTGGAGCTGGAATGATTTATCAAATAGCTTCAATTAATTAATTGTACTCGGAGAAGACGTGACAGTGCATCTCAATTAAAGGGGGAAAAATGAAGTTATCAATTCCGGGCGTTCACTGGAGTTGTTGAACGCCCGAGAACTGCTCAAGGTGACTTTGAGCCTTTGCAAATTTGTCCCCATTCTCGTTATTGTGAAGAAATGAAATCGATGTCATTTATTGAAACTGAAATTATTGAGAGTGCTTGATATGTGTCGACGAAAATGAATCATCTGTCTATAGCTGTTTTCAGTCCATGTCAGTATGTTATAGTTTTTATAGTTTTTCTCCAAACAGTACCGAAATGTTTAGAATTATTTTAATAAATAGAACCAGAGAAGAAACAGAAAGGAATGAATGAACAAGGGCCTTTTGTCAAATGGGTCTAGAGTGTGAAATCTTTGGTCACTAAGAGTCAGTTGATCTGGAGACGTCATAGGAGAAAGATATACCTTCTGCGTGCGATAATAAAGAATTAAAGTTGATAGTTAAATCATTTTTTATATTATTGAGACAATCCCTATCCCTAATCCAATAGTTTTACTTTTTTTTGAAAATAACAATCGATGGAAATACGTGCTTGGCTCATTTTTTGGTGATAACTTTTTTTTATTTTCGTCTTTGGGGCTTCTAATGATTTTTTGAACATACGCAAGGCCTAATCCCGCCCCTAAGAGGCCTAATGCCTCCCCCCTCCCCTCTTACTACCGCTCCCTAAGGGTGGATTTCCGGTTGCTCTTCTGCGCCGAGAAACCGTCACGTTTATCACCGCACGTTCGCTTCCTTACTTTGATTAAAGGCAATTAAATCTTTCGAACAGCGTTGGTTCCCTTAATATTAATTAGTGAAAAAAATTTGCCTCAAAGAGGTCAGCAACCACTGCCTAATCCCCGGGCTGACAGACCATCGCATGCTGGGCTTGTAAATTAATGATGTATTCTAATAATACTAATTGTTTTCGGAATCATTTGGAGACGTTTGGGAAAGTAATTGCGAGATTTGGGAAAAATTATATGATTTGTTATTAATTAATCAAGTAACTCAGCATAGCTAGCAGACAAATAATTTTTAAAAATCTGACACAAACTCAATGGCTTCGAAATTATGTTTATTATGTAGAGAATGGATTTTTAAAGACCGAATCCTTGGGGGAAGCCTCAAACTCGCAGAATTAATTTCGATTAATCATGTGGTAGGGAGGCGAAGGTCAAGGACGTTTGCACGTAAGGTATGTAGTGTTTGGGAACTATACCCTCGTACATGGTATATTTATGTAGAAAATATGAGACATAATGTAGAGCTTGAGATATTCAGAAGTCGAACACTATTATCCAGCCTTAGGAAGAAATTGCGAAAAGTTCATGAAATATGTTAATAGAAATTATTAGCAGCTAATTTTCACAATAGCAAAAATAAAATGTAGGTCAGAAGGTACATTAAAACTAAAGATAAAGCACTAATTGTTCAAGTTCATAAGTTGAAAGTAATGAAATATTTCATATTAGTATGAAAAACAATAATTCCAAGTTCATTCACAAATTCTCTTTTATTTTTGCATATGATTCATAATTTCTTTTTGCATTAAATTTTTTTTTGCATTAAATAACAATCGCATACTATTTTAAATGGACTTTTCAGTCTCTGAAAAACAATCATTACCATCGATGATCGATTAGCGCCAAATGAAAAATACAAAATAATGAAATTTAGGAATAAATTCTCCAAATTATTTCGTAACAATTGAGCATTCTTTAGAATATTTCAAATTATTTGTTACCTAACTATACGGAGTAACTTAATTGATTTATAAATAATCAGATAATTTTTGTCAACTTTCCCAAACATTCCCAAATGATCCCAAACCGAATGAGCATAATTAAAATATATAATTGATTTTTTATCTGCTAAATATCCAGTGGTGATTGGCATTTCTCCCAGCAGCCACATGCGACGGTGGCGCGTCCCCGTGGTGGGATAGTGCATTAGCACTGATTTGGAGTTGCGTGATCCCCGTGGTATGATCCTCTACTCCAGTCTATCTTTTTTGATACGGTCGCTCATTGAAAGCAGGACTAAATACGACAAAAAACAATATTGCCAACTTGCAAAGTGCAATCAGGCTGATTCAATTGAGAAATAATCCCAACTCGCAGATAAATGAAATGAAATGAAACTCGTTGTTTGTGCGTATCTTTTTCAATATTCATTTGAACAGGATGAAAAAAATACGAGTGGAAGATACATATGTGATATTTATAATGTAATTAAGCTAACTAATTTTCATAATCACCTAAATTTCAGCACTTCGTATTAATTAATACATCAAGTTTCGGGTGTCGTGCAAAAGGGAGTTAGGACGTGGAAAAATACACGAGAGCATTCGACCTATTTATTTCGAGATTTCGAGATGTTTCGATGTACTTGGCCAACGCCCCTGGCAGGAGATGAGGAATGGCCGACAGTGGACCGACATTTGGCCGACTGTCGACTAGCATTGGCCGAATGTCGGCCCACTGTCGGCCATTCATCATCTCCTGCCAGGGGCCTTCTCGTGTATCTCGATAGTTAGATAGTATATCTCAAAGTTAATGGATTATAATTAACATAAACATTGATATCTTTCCGATTCAATCCCTTATAATCTCTAGCCAAGCAATTATCACTCCAGTTGTACATCTGACACTTTCATTATCAGTTAAAACGTAATGAAAAAATTGATCGCAGGTATTGTACCTCTTGTCGATGTTTTTGCATAAACAAAGTCGTGGTGACATGCAAGTTCTAGATTTAATGGGAATAGATGAATTTATACGAAATTATTTGTCGTCTTGACACGGTGTATATGGATGTCGGCCTATGGACGCTTACGTTGGCCAGGGTTTTCCATGGCTTCCCCATATGGCCAGGTCTCTGTACAGTGTACAGTTCCCGGGGTAAATACGACCTGGTTCGGAAAAAAGTCGGCTCCATTGGACCGCAAGAAGGGGCGGGAGGGGGAGCATAAACAAGCCAATCGGTTATGTGAAGACAGGAATAAATATATTTCTCTTATAAATATTATATAGATAAATATATTTATATTTATATTTATAAGTTATATATTTATATTTACAAGTTATAAATTTTATTTATAAGTTATAAATATATTTATAACTAGATTTCTCATGCTGAAAATCCTTAAAAAATATTTCGAGTCAAGCACAAATTATCGTGTTAGAAAACTTTCTTCTTTCTCTTTCAAGTTGGCAAGAGAATATTTTTTCCGCGTACTGAGTAAATGTTTATTGTCAAAAATAATTAATTATCACACCGTAATACAGTTATGCTTCACGATTATGGTGTCCCCTAAAAAATCTCCCAAAAAAACAAAAAATGTTTTCATAAAAAATGAGCCAGGCAGACACTTTGATGTGTGTTGTTATTTATAATCACTTTTAAAATTTATTAATTTCTGCCAGTGGCGAAGGTTGGTGGGAATAGCCGTGGTATTCCACGAATTTCCCAGAGGTCTTGCCTGTGGATGTCTTCGCTGGATTTTACTGTGTCGAAAAATAGTAAAAAATAATCATTTGTAAGAAAATGTTTTAGAAATACGACTTCATTTTTTTACGAAAACATTTTGTTTGTTTTGTTGGGTTTGTAATGATTTTTTTTAAATACACAAGGCCTGCTTCCCTTTCACTAGTGATATTTATACACTATTGGAAACTGGCGATACTTATAATGTAACTAACGCTAATTTTCGCATGAAATCTGACACTTCAGATTAATTAATAATAATAAGTGTCCGCGTGAGTAGGAGGGTAGTTGGGACGTGTATAGACACACGGGAGGACTCGGCCTGTTATTTGGAGGTTTCGAAATATGTACTTGGCACAGGGAGAGAAAAGTCTATGAAAAATTACTGTACCGAGTACTAGAATCGAGGTGCAATGGAATGTCTCTTACTCACACATGAATATTCCTATCAATACCGTCAACTTTGTAATAAATTTTGTACTTAATGATATCTGGCTTCGCAAAATTTAATAAACAGCACTATTGGATTATGGACAGGGATTTACTACATAATATCAAACGATTTGACTATAAACTTTAATTCTTTATTATCACACGCAGAAGGTATATCTCCTCCTATAATTTCTCCAGAAGAACTAGCCCTTAGTGACCAAGTTTTCACTCTGGACCCATTCAACAAAAGGCCCTTGTTCTCTCATTTCTTCCTTTTCCTTCTCGGTTTCTGTTTATTAAAACTATTCTAAACATTCCGGCACTTTTCCGAGAAAAACTATAAAATACTGATATGGACTAAACAGAACTATGGACAGACGGTTAATTATTGTCCACACATACCATGCATTCTTAATAAGTATAATAAAATTTCAAGATTTATCATTTTTTATTTGAGGATAAATGAAGAATTGATAGAAATGTTTTAAAAATTCCCATCTAGGTCAGTTTATTTTATTGGTTCTTCCTTCATTTTTTACTGTCCCCCACACCAAATTTTTCGGTACCTCATTGTGATCGGTTAACGATGACCGCCGAACGGACCCGATTATAACCGACGTTGGACTTCATCATGCGGCGTTGGACTTCATATTGCACGAGACTGAATTTTTACGAGACCGATATAGAAATTTTTCTGAGCCGATAAAGAAATTTTACTATACGGCATAGTAATTTTTCTCAGGTCCGCAGTTTCCCCGAGATTGTGAGGCAGCGCAGTAATTTTTACCGGAATCACACCATAAAAATTCTCATATTTTTCTCTCGCCGTACGCTCTCGCGTATCTCGATAACAGAACAGAGTACACCGTACATTAAATAATCCCCACAGTCGTCAAACGTTTCAAGCCACACGTTTACCTTATTTACGACAACTGTAATTTTTATCCTACGTCCGTTTTAATTAGCAACACCACGAATATACATATATATGTATATATCTACATATCGGTTCCTTCTGGAGAAACATTACCCTTCACTCGCAGGAAGCCCAATATTCCCTTCGATACTAGATACCCTTTCCGCGTCTTTATTTTGTGCGGGGCTTCTTGTTCCCTCGGAAACTCTTCCTGCCTTCGCCAAACCTGATCCCAAAATTATTATCATGATAATCATATAACTCATCCTACAATTCCATCATCGTTGAAAATCCTTTTTCCATATTCCCTTATTTTTCACTTCGTTAAGTTTCTCCACCGAGTGACTCTTAGATTGAGTCAGTGCGCCCTCAATTTTGGAAATTAACCTCTTAACAATGCGACATTATGATCTCCTCTGTGCGCTTCCAATTGTTCAATTAATTCCGTCCGTCTTTTTTCAGTCCAGTCACGAAACTTTCTTTGAGTGTTCCATTGACCTCTGAAACAACACGATTCATGTATCTTCTTTCTCACTCACATTGACACTAGAGTGAGATAGATTGTTGATTCAGGTCTTTCCATAGATAACGTTATTTATTTATGGTTGAGAGGTATTCCAATAGATGTTCTTCTCACGTCAATGAGAATAACGGTCTAATGCGTCAGTCGAGTGAATTGAGATTCGTCAAATTGAATTCATTGTTCTCTTATTCTTTTCCTGCAATTTCATCCTTTAGTAGTCGTAATAGCAATAGTCCCTCGAATTCAACAGCAACAAAAGCAAGAAAATTACTGTGGTGACTACGCTACTATTGGTTCACTTCCTAAATATAAAAAAGTGTCTCAAAAAAGAGATAAATTCAACGGAAAGTGTCAACATACACACTTTCACTTCAGGAACTCCCGCAGTTTGGAGGGAATAGAGTGGGGGGAAATATCAAAGGTACCAACACACCACTACATCATTACGAAAAAAATAACTTAGAAAGCCGAAGGGTGCATTGAAATTTTGTTGATTCAGTACCATTTTGGGGATAATTCATGGTTAAGCAATTCGCATGAATTTTTATTGCGCACTAATATTTTAGTGATTTTTTCAATAAATAAAAAATATAACGAAATGATATCCTGTGGCAATGGCCGCTGCACAATAATTCTAGACAGATTATGTATCACAAGATCACAAGCAAGAATAGAATGTGTCCGCCATATCTATTGAGAGTGCATGGAATGTGTGGAGAAAAATTAATTGTCTGTCTATAGCTGTATGGAACAGTAAAAAATTACTGTGTGGGGGCTATTAAATTTCGTTCCACTTGGCCACTGAATAATCCATTGTAACCATTTTCAGTGCCTCACAAGGGATTTCAATAAAAAAAACAAGTTTCGTGATTTTACTGAAAATTTCCTGTACGATATGCTGATCTAATCTGAAAATGTTATGCTGATCTCTGTTTCACGATTTTTTACAAAAATTAAAAAACAAAAAAGGGTGTTTTACAACTTCGTCGCGTTCCAAGACAAATTTTTAGAGAATTTAAAAATCATAAATTTGGAATCTATTACGTGCAAAATATTTAACGAGCCTGAAGGGCGAGTTTATTTCATTTAGAAGAGATGAGAATAGAACAACATGGGAAATTTTCAGAGTTCGTCAATGACGAGGTATAACGGGATATTGATAAAACGTTAGCACTGAAAATAATTGAAACAATATTTGATAAGATAAATAACACGCGCGGTCAGGTGGGCGAGTTTGAATGGTGCGCTCTGGCAGTGGCCCCTACGTCGCACGCCAGCAACCCAGGTGCCAATGGACGGTGGGACTGCGTTGCCGTCAGGTCCCTCTTATCGAACAAAAAATCCGGAGTATTCACTATATTTTATTGGAGTATTTAGGTGTATTCGTATAATTATTTTCAGTACGAATAACTATTACAGAATTAAATCGAGGTAGAAAACTTGAGAGTTTCCACTCACTTCACATAAACATAAACATAAACAATGATTCCATAGAAACGAAGAACAGAGAGTTCTATGATTGGGTGAGGAATGTTGGTTTGCTCTTAGTGACCAGTCTTTAGTCTCCTAGAGACATCCGGGGAGTACTGACGTTCCTTCCTGGTGCCGATTATAAAATAAAGAAATTATAGTAGTAAATCTACTCGAAGAGAAATATTCAGTAGTTATTCCCCAAGACCTTCAAAATTATCGGATATTTCCAGAGAGTTTCGTTACGTAGCAACGAGAGGGATAAGTTTTGCAGTTTAAAAATCCCGAGCGCAAAGCGCGAGGATTTTTCTGCGAAACTTATCCCGATCGGTGTCAATTATCCCGATCGGTCAATTATTACACCTAATCCACGTCCTGTGGGGTTATAAAACTACAACGATATATTTCTAAAATATAGTCGATTCTACTAGGGAAGTATTTGGATTTTTATTCCCTCATCAATTATTTTTTAATAATTGCAGAAAAAGTTGTGCGATAACAGTAAGATCAGTAAGATCTACGTGGCTCATAATTTTGGGACTTCACAAGCACAATTATTATCACTGCAAGAATATATTCTCAAAACTTCCACAATTCATCTGATTTCCCTCCCTTCCCGTAAGACTCCTGCCGAAGTTCCTGAATAAAAAACCGAAATCCAACTGTCAGAAGAAAACGGTACGTTATTTGGATGGCATCCAAAAGTGTCGCAGCAATGCGTAAAAATTCTCTTCTCCCCTAAAAATGGTATAAGACTATCAGCCAAGTGGATTGAAGCCAAGTTAAACCTCTTCTTTCTCAAAGGCATTTGCTGCCAAAAGTGATTTTATAAAATATTATCCTCCCCTCTCCACCGAAATTAACTATCGTTTTACCTCTTGCGGCAGACAATGCGGTACAGTATTATGGTGATAGTATCGATTTCGTCAAAAAGCGAATAGTCATGTTGAAAGATACCAGGAGACTTGTCGGTTTTGTGGTGGCGGTGGTTAAAACTGGTTCGCCCACCCATGTTTACTGTACTTGAGGATGGGTTAACATACCGTTGAGTATCAAGAGTTTGAAGTATACTTTGAACTTATGCATTGCAACTTGACCGTATTAAATATTGATTGCAGTGTCTGTGTGATATGGGAATGATATAAAAATGTCCTTTGCCAGCGAGACGACGTTGAGTACCAACTTGGTGAGTTTTTCATAGCTTTTTCCAGAAAGAGAATCGATAGCCACCGGTTGGTGCGGCCGTCAACATCAAGCTCATGGAGGACGATGAACCGCTTGGTTCATCGGTTACATCGTCCCACAGCACCAGAGGCCTATGGCTTCCTTATTTGGTTGAATACAAGTATTGAAAAATGTAAGTTGCTAGGTTGGATTTCAATGTGCACGAGAAATTTTTTTTTGTCACCGTTTAAAAGTCATAGGATCTTTTACTGCTCCCCCAGGTAGAAACCACAACGTTAAATTGTTCTTTCGGTCTACCACTGATGTATTATGAGGAGTACGTACGTATTAATGTGCTAGTATGAAGTTTCAGACTGGAGAAACGTCTGAAAGCGTCTGTATTAAACACATAAGAAAAATGGAAAGGGTCTGGTGAAGGGTGAGCAATAGTCGACTTCCAATACGTATATGGAGACGAGAAAACATCTTCGAGTTGCTTTTACGGCGGTGGAGTATCGTATTCCCTCCTCTCATAACTGTTTATTTTGGAATGTCGATGTCTCTTAAGTATTTCAAATTACATTCAGTATCAGCATTGCAGAGTTATTGATTTTATTTTGAGGTACCCCATTGTCATTAACTCAGGGAACTTCAGTGGAAGATGTACTAGCGATGTTTGGTTTCACTGAACTTCTTGTAGGAATATAAAGCTCGTTATTGATGGAGGACGAGGTTCCGTTTTAGAGCCTTAATTGTAGATTTTAGAATCACTTGTTCAATTTTTTAATTGATTAATCTGTTCTAAAATCAAAGCTAATCGAAAGTTCCTTTTTACGGATTTCCTCGCGTTGTGGAATAGAAGGAAATGAGGTGGCAGACAAACTGGCAGGAGAAGGGACAGATAATCTCTCAAATGAGTTCAACTGAGATTCTCAATGAAATTTTCTAAATGTTCTAAATTCGAAGATTTAAAAAAATGGAAACTTTCAAAAATTGATAATTTAAAACGTCTTTATATTTTACCTATAAAATCCCCCCTCCCCACCCACCCACCTCATTTCTGAGTGAATATAGATATGTATCATTGTCAGGTACATACCCCCTTGTGATCCCCTGTTCTACAGCTCAACGAAAATAAATTACAAGTAAAAATTAGACTTTCAGGGGTGAAACGAGGGACAAACGGTTCCAAATCAATTTTTAAAAAACTACCAAAAGTCAAGAATAAAACATCAAGTGTGAAAAGTCCACAGATACAAAGATTTAGCCCCTCCAAACCAGGCTTCTTAATTATTACATCAATTCATCACGGTAACAGTTAAGAAATCTCGTTTACAGCGACTGAATCTGTCCTCCCGTTTTATGAAATTATAAAACAATAAGAAAATTCAGAAATAAAGTACTTGACGCGGTGGAAGATGAAGAAAATAAACCGTTGATTGTCACTTTAATCAAAGTATTCGGTTGATATGGGGGATTTCTAATGATCCAGAGACCTGCGGAACACGTTCTCTCGCGTATGAGACCGCACTTCTCGCGGTCTCATACACTTCCGGTGCGTGGGTGCACATTCTTCCTCCGAAAAATCACCGAGACTCTTCGAAACAATTGGAAACCTGACATTATCTTGATTTGAGCCTTGACATGTAATTCCTCTAAAATGAAGTCTTTTTTTTCTTTTGCTGCCCAAACAATAAAATATCAATTCGGAATTCATTGTCGGTATCATTCAGAGCAATTGTTCGGTAGGATATTTGAATCGCTTTGAAAGACCTGTCAATTTCATTCATATTCTCGGTTCACCCCGGTCGGCTCCAAGTGATAGCACATACGAAGAGCTGTCAATTCCCAGGTGCTCTTAGACTCTTCAGTGTTCCCCCTTCCCTCTTCTCGTTGAAAAGTGATTTTTTCATACCGCATCCTAGATACAGGCGATTTTCTCTTCATTCATCAGTAATTCAAGAGCATTCACTCGACTGCGAATCGACGAACCGCAACATTATGTTTGTCACAATACAATAGACGATCGAGGGCACGTCGTGACACGAACGAATGCAACATCTGTTCGTATTCCGGTTCCGTTCTCGTCCCGCTCTCGCGAACAGTGATCCTCCAATCAATGTGAACAAAAAGGGTGAGGCATCATAGGCACCCCAGTTCTATATTCATTGGGGCACTGCTGATTCAAATATCCCAGTTAGCGTGTTGTTTTTGTTCAATTGTTTAGAGATGATGTACGATACGGACTCACTGGGAACGAAAAACGAGCCTTTCAGGATTTCAAATCATCGGCAAAACAAAGATGTGAGACTTTTCAGAAAGTGCTTTTATCATTGCGGCCAATAAAACGCGTTTGTAATCGAACGAAGCAAGGCAATTACTTAATTAACATCAGGGATATGGACAAAAAAGTGATTCTGATAGATGCGGTTTTATTGTTCTAACTGAGGGTGAACGCATTCCTCGCATTCATAATCCTCGCCTTCGGCTCGGACTGCAAATCCGTATTCCTGGGAGCACGTCTAAATATCCGGTCGAAAATATCCAGTCCAAAATATCCAGTTAAAAATATCCGATTGTAAAAAACCCAATAGCAAATATATCCGCGAACATTGGATCTGTTTGTAGATCCAAGAAGGTGGATTGGAGTTCAAAATAAATTTGTCTAATTTTTGTATTGGATTTGATAGCATGTGGATATTTGTGTTTTGGATATTATTGTTTTGGACATTTTTCATTGGAGATTTTTGTTTGGGTATTTTCGACTGGATATTTAGACGTGGAACCGTATTCCTTTTTCCAGAATCACTTTTTCCGGTCTGGCCGTGAAATAGTATTGTTACGTGTCCCCCTTCGAATACTCATTCATTTGTCTATGATCTGAACTTGGCCAAAAGAACGACTGTCTTTTGGATAACATTATTCTTGGCGGGTCTCTCTTCGGAGTTCTTACATGACATCGTAATACTTCTTGTAATTAATAAACCGCCCCAAACATTTACCAACCTGTGTCGTCTTTATTCTTCGCTGGATATAACAGTGTATTTCGATACAAGTGTGATGGGGTGATAACGAGTGTGAAGTTGGCCGCCCGAGGTGAAGCCGAAGGCTGCCAATCACATGGGTTGAAACACCTCGTCGCACGTGTGCCTGTGTTAGTGATGAACTATGTCATTTCTCGTTTACTAGTAAACGAAACACGTAACACTAGCGATCGTGGACGTTAAGGAACATCAAACTGGGATTGCAACTGGATGAGTGACCAAGTGCGATAGGACCTACGGTCAAAACCCAGGAGAACCATTTTTCTTCTTCTTTTTTCTTGTTAATTCACGTTTGTAAACCGTTGAGATAGTCCGTAATGGTATACCCATCGTTATAAATCAGTAATGAAACAATTATTCAATTAATTATTAATTTATCGAACAAGGCAAATTCATATCTGCTGGAATGGGACCTCAACAGGTTGCCTTATCAGGTCCAGAGCCAATCAACCTGATGAGGCCTGGGTTTGACAGTGCATTACACTCCAGATAAGGTCCTGATGGGCCAAGCCCTAGGTAACCGGACGAGGATCTGACTTTCGAAATCAGGCAACCTTATCTCGACCCGATGTGACACGTATTTATTTTTCTAGTCGAGTGCACGCTGATAGCCAAAGCGACGAGCTTCGCCCCCAGCAGACGATGCGACACCGAGTCGAAGGCTCGCCTGAAGATAACAAAGGGCGCATACACTTTCCCAGCAGACTGACGAAGGCCTCTTTGGAGGGTTATCTGCAAGGTCATGAAGTTCTCCATTACTCCGCATTCCTGGCAAAGGCCTGTCTGCTTCTCTCGTGTTATCGCTTCCGCTTCAGCCTATCTCCAAAATCGGTCATTCAAAATCTCCGTGACGATCTTGGTGACGTTGTTTACCGAGGCAATGCCCATGTAATGGATCTGATAAGTCTCCCTTTTTTGTTGACTATACCTGGAATGATACTGGTCCAACCTCTAGGAATTCGGCCGGTGTTCACAATTTTCTTGAAAATTTTGAGTTACTCCCGCCAACTCGAGGGAAGTCCTTTGAAAAAATCCTTCGCGATCCCATCATCTCCGGGGGCGGTACCCTTTTCTTACTTTATTGATGCTGACGTGAAATTTCAGATGCGGCTCGTCCAGCGTCGGGTTGTCAGAACTGGAGAGGAGCAAAAACAACTGCCCTAAGAGGGAAACTCCGGATGAGAAAATAGTTCCACCAGGATGGGTTGATGGCCAGTGTCCTTCTTGGTTCTTCCTTGACAAGGACAACTGCCTGCAAGTACCCAGCAGGGATTCGGATATTGGGAAATTTATCGAGGGTATCTTCGGTACTCAGCTTTCCTGGGCTCAACAAGAGTTTTGAATACCACAATCGTCCCACGAGACTCCTAAGGAGCCCTGCCATCGAAGGAGGTGCAGTAGATCTCCTTGTAATTACCTCTAGCTTTGCATTGCAGATGGTAACATTCTTTGCTAAGCCAGGGCTTTCCAGGAATCCTTGACCGACGTGCAGCTGCATTATCCGTAAGTGCAAGTAAACCGGACTTTCTGGCTGCGCCGATAACCACTAACGTGACGTTTTCTCTCATAGTGTCAATCCTGGCATCAGGGGAAATCATGGAATTCGCAGGAAGCCGCGAGGATTCCGCAAGGGTATCGACAAAGACTGCCGATCTCTAATGATCCCACTTCAGAGACGAGAATGGATTTTCTAATTTTTTTGATTTTTAAGACGTATCGCAATTCGAAGGTGATGGAATTCTTGGAGAATAGGATGAAAGTAATGAGGAAATGATGCAGGTAAATACTCTCAATTAGGGAAAGTGCATTCATGAAATACCACAACAAATAGTAAAGATCTTTGTAGCGATGTGCAAAAGGATGAAAGAGATAGTGATGACTAAAATACTTGGGGTATCACAAGTTCTGCAATAATTGTTTTGTGCGATGTGATAATTATAATCAAAATTTTAGTTGTTGTGCACGATAAGTCCATATTAGGGAATTACTTATTGAAATGGTTAAATTTCATATATAATGAATCGAGAAACATCTTTCTCATTAATTTCAACATTCATTACAATGAGAAGAACATGTGATGTAGTATTTATGGACAAATGGAGAAGAAGGAAATGTGTAAGGAAAGGACATCAGTATCGTGACTAGACTTCAATTGGTTGAAATTATAAAGGAGAAAAGAATTTTGAGAAAATTGGTAAATTGCTGAATTCTATCGACAATTTTGCAAGAATTTCCATTTATATCGGTAGAAATATGATTTCGGAGATTATTAAAAATTAAAAAAATTTTGATATCATTTATTTATTCAAATTTTTAATCAAAAGAATCTTCCACTAAAATTATGAAGATAATCAATGACGAAAAGACATTTGAAATTAGCAAAGAGGTATTAGAACTGATAACCTTGTAAATTCTTCAGGAGAATAATTAAGGATTTTAATTGGATACTACAAAAATGTAAAATTAAGGTTTATAGAAAATTTTTGGAATTATTGGTTAACGCTCTGAATGGTATTCTGATTTGTGTGCAACTGAGTCTATCGAACCGTATGAAATGAGCACAGACATTCAAAAGTAGGGTAATATTTCTTAAAGTACTGACATTAAGTAATCGATGAGCTGTAACGTACTGCTTTTAAACATCTTAATTTTTAGTCTGATTAGAATGCAGATGACTTAAAGAAAGAGATGGAACAAAAAACCACATTAACGTTGTCGCCGCTTGTATCGTACATAACATATGTTTTTTGTGAGAAAGACAAAAACTTACAAACATTTGCTGTTTTCAATGTACAAGAATGTCTGATTACAGTGAATAGTAATGAGTTGGTTAGCAGACCAACCCATTAGTATGCAACAATATAATTTTTTCCTCAATGGAAACTTTATCACAACTAGAGATAACGAATTCGTGAGCATAAAACCATAAAAACACAAAAAAATTTCACATAATGTGGTATTACACGACGTAGTAAATACAGCTTACTACATTTAATTTCCTATGAAAATACTATACACGCAGCACTACTGATTGCACTAATAATTATTTAACTATTTTTTTTAATAAAAAACAGATAAAAATCAGATTATAGTACGACTTAAAAATATTTCTGCGCTCGATCGTCTATAGTTATAAAATTGAATTTCAAATCTTCAGCTTCACCTTTAGCCCCTTTTCTGCGACAATATATAAAACTTTTCCAAAAGACATGCACATCCATCCTAACACAGATACACACATTTCCTGTGAATATAAAATCGTTTCGTTCCAAAACATTCTACATAATTTGCAAGAAAAAATAGAAAGCCCTCAAAATCAAGGATTGTAAACCTTCCATTTTACGAACATATGTGTAACAATGTCCTCTTGTTCGATTTTTTTTATTTCGACAGGTGCATAACGCACAGTTCTACACAAAAAAAACGTTATTCAACCCTATTTCGATATGGACACTCGAGCGTTGCGTGTAAACGTAAAACGGAAGTCTCATGCTTTCGTCACTCTTCGGTAAATTATTAGAGACACGAGGTGATTATTTTCACCGAAGTTAACATAAATTTCACTTTTAGTGTCTGGCTGAAGATTGTACATATATAAAAAAGTTAATGAATGGAGAATTGTTTTTCCATCAGATAAAAACCCTGAAGATTATTATTCCATCGAATGTGGAAAAAAAAAATTTTTTCGCCGCATTCTCTGGTTGAAAAAAAAAATGGCAGGAAAAAAGGGGTTGCATCGAATAAACTGTTAAAAAATATCGCAAAAGGGATCTTAAATGAACTATTAAATGAACTTGGTTCACACCAAGGTGTGACGATAGCCCTCGCTAAAAACTCCCAGGGCCGGTTTTGATTACCCCCTCACTCTTCCATAATTTTAACCCACCCCTCAGGGATTCCCTTTTGTATACATATATATATTCACACAAACACAAGGGAATATCCATCGGTTGGGCTTCTCTCTTTTGCGCCACTTCCGTTTGGCAGCTGTTTTATACGTATAGATGAATGGTAACATGTCTTCATCTCACTTCCCCTCCCTTTAACGTATATTTATTTCCTCTTACCGCAAGTATTCAGTGGCACGAACGGCGCGGGGCCAAGGGTAGCTTAGCTATGCCATTGCCAGAACATAACTACGTACACGTACAGTCAACGTGAAGAGGGTGTCTACGTTTAATTTTAGAGTAAAGACTGAAATGGCACGCGCACGTGCGAGTTAGAGGCAATGCGTCCAGAGCATTTTTCTTCTCAAGAATATTCGAGGGACAACGAGAGCGGTCGCATAATTATGATTCACTAAAATATTGTTCTTCGATTGTGGGAAGTGGAAATGTATAAAATTTTGAGCAAAAAATTTAGAGCAATATAAGTAAGGGTTGTTAGCTCTTATCCTTTGCTGTAGAAAAAAAAATGAGTAATTTTGTTGTTGTACGTGAATTAATATAAAATCATAATTGACAGCTCTCGGGTGGGATATTCTCGATTGTTGATATTGGGAATGCTTGATATGTGTGGACAAAAATGAATCGTCTGGATATAGCTGTTTTCAGTCCATCTCAGTATGTTGTGGTTTTTATAGCTTTTCCCTGAACAGTACCGAAATGTTTAGAATGGTTTTAATAAATAGAATTAGGGAAGAAACAGAAAGGAATGAGTGAACCAGGGCCTTTTGTCAAATGGGTCTAGAGTGTGAAATCTTTGGTCACTGAGAGTCAGTTGATCTGGAGACATCATACGAGGAAAATATACCTTTTGCGTGCGATAATAAAGAATTTAAGGTTGATAATTAAATTGTTTTTATATTATTGAGACAATCCCTATCCATAATCCAATACTTGACTAAAATTTTAAATATTTACTTTCACTTTTTATAAATATCGTAGAACAATAGTTTGCACAATTGGAATTTAGCTTCCGTTTGTTCTTAAATAGAGCGATCGGTATCGATTTTATTTTTTTTTATTAGCGAAATTGAATATTTAAGACATTTGAAGAAATAAAGAATAGATTTTATATCCGAAAATTGAGTTTCGACGGTTCAATTAGAATTTTTGACCGGCAAAACTATCGTATGGAAATGGAGGGAACAAAATAGCGTGGAAATCTATTAAATTTTCATGCAATTTTTATAAATAGTTTGCCTGCTATGCTATTAGTATTTTCGATTGAACACTCTACTAAAGCGAAAATTAAAATGCACATTTCGTCTTTATTTGTTCTAAAATGAACAAAATTTTGCGACTGACGATAAGAGGAATTAAAAAATGATTGATAAATATTTTTGCATTGACCGATGGTAGCAGCCGCACGATTAGGGTGCTAGACAAGTATATTACGGATCCGGGGACGATTCCCGGCGACGACTGTAAAAAATTTGTTGCACCCTAATATCCGGGGTAGGTTTTTTCCTTAGAGGTTTTTCGTGGTTCTTCGGTGAATGCGGTACAGGGAGTTGGGGGTGGGAAGGGAATAAATGGTAAAGACCCGAAAGGGGAGCCAGAAGGATGCAAGAAAAATTAGGAAATGATTTTCATGGAAAGCTATTTCCGGAAAAAGTGAGGATCCCCAAAGGGGAGTAGAAGTCACACGCGGAGGGAAAAGTCTGGGAAAAATTACTGTGCACTAAAATCGAGGTGCAATGGAATGTCTTTTACTCACACATGAAAATTCCTATTAATACCGTCAATTTTGTAATAAATTTGGTAATTAATTATATGTGAGTTCGTAAAATTTACTAAACAGCACTATAAAATGTCAAGGTCTATAATTTTTTATTTGAGGGTAAATGAAAAATTGATAAAAATCTTTTAAAAATTCATATCTGGGTCAGTTTATTTTATTGGGCCTTCCTTTGTTTTCGTACTGTGACACACAGTAATTTTTCGATAACTCATTGTGATTGGGTAACGATGAGCGCCGGATGTAGCCGATTATTGCCGACGGTGGACTTCGTCATGGGAAGTGTTGCACGAAACTTTGAATTTTTGCGAAGTCTATACAGAAATTTTCCTAAGTCAATGAAAAAATTTCCAGTTTGCGCCAAAATTGTAAGACAGCGCAGTAATTTTTTATCACACTACAAAACTTGTCAGATTTATCTCTCCGTACATCCCCCACACGAATCCTTGACCTTAAAAACTTATAAGCACTGCCCATCCTCCATTAGTTGAATAACTTCAAAATTACTGGTGGTGGGCTGGGTCTAGAATCCCTCAAAATTTCCTTTTGTTTTCGTTCCCGGGATATTCATCAAAAATTCATAAATCGTTTCAGCACTTTGCTACCGAATTCTAATATGAATAATGGTCGTCGCTATTTTAAAATCAGTGGTTTACAAATCTTCCATTATGCAACGGATATTTTATCCAGACAGAAAAATTGGAGAAAAAATGGGAGGAGGGAGGGAACATTTCAAGTGCGAAAGTTTTGATCGTATCTTACACCGTGTCATTGTAAAATTGTCATTAAAAATAAGGCTCTCGGCAAATGTTTTCATCCAAATTTCCAGCCACCAGTAGAATAACATTCGACTGCTCCTGATTATTTTGTATGTCAACACCGTGATCGACTGATAATTATCGATAATTTTACTGCTTATCTCCCATATTGCCCATAGATTAAAAATAAGAGACGAAATACCAAGTAAACCCAAAAAAGATAAAAAACTAGTGCTTCGATTGATGATCTATTAACCTCGAAAACTTGACTCCTGCGTCGGTTTTCAATGAACCTATCAAACGTTTCTCATTAATTTCGAAGGTCTTGTGCAATTATTACATGTAACCATTTATTTCATCGTGCAACAAAACATCATTCATATTTCATCGATGACGAAGAGCAATGAAAAAATTCCAAACACGAATTGTGTGGACAATTTAATAACAAACATCTTTTATTTGAATCATTTAACGTTATCTTCATCGACTTGGCTGTTGCGCGCCTTGAAGCGCATCGAAACTTCGCGCAAGAACTAATGTGTCACCCTTCCGGCTCCCACCCCCCATAGCACCTTGCGAACTACACTCGAAAGCCATAAAAATGGCCAATGTTTAAAAGAAAAATACCCATATCCTACGTATAATTTTTTTATATATACGTTTATATATGTTTTTTTGTAAATAATTGTATATAACTTTGTATTTGTATTGTATCTTATGTCATTGTATATAACTATAAATATTGTTTTTAATGTTAAATAAAATATAGTTGAAATAAAAAAACAGTAACTTGCGTAGTGTCCTAAACAATGTTGAGAGATATTCTTTCTTGACTTTGTGCGGTTTAAACCAACTCTACTCAATTGCTCTCAATATAGACAACTTTAACCCATTAAAATGTTATGGGGATATGATAAACAATAGATATGAAACTGCACTCGAGAGTCACTAAAATCGTCAATATTCCAAGGAAAAACCCTGTATTTTACGCAAAATTTATTTATATATCTTTTTTTTTGTTCTGCAAATAATTGCTAATGATTTTAAATATTGTTTGTACTTTCAAATAAAACATGGTATAAAAAAAAGCACTTTGCCTATCAACAAAATTTTTTTATATACCTGTTCTTCAACAAACAATCTTTATATACCCGTTTTTTTCTTCTGTAAATATTTGTAGATACTGTCAATAATGGTTGTATGTTTAAATGAAAAAATGGCGCCTTGTTTACCATAATTAAGGGAAAAAGTTATGAAACAAAAAATGTATATTATTACTCTTCCCTATCCCTCACAATTTATGTCATCTAATCGATTAAACAATAAAATTGTCACCAACAATTAGAACGTCTGATTAAAAAATCATTGAAAAACCTACTGTTAAATTCAAAATAACTATCCAAAAAACAATAACTTCACCCATCAAAACTCACGGATACTGAAATTCCGAAAAAAAAGCCGGTTCACCCCACATACTAAGCGTGTCATAGGGGCCCGATAAATGCGCAGCTGGTGAAAATATTTTTAGATACAAGGAACAGGAAATCCTCCTTCCTGATTGTATCTTCCTCATTGAATCGATCAATTTGTCTTCCGAATAAAAGTCCACAGGAAATAATTGATACAAAATCAGTCGCATAATTAACTACACACCTCTAACGATGTAATTAAAATTATAACTATTTTCAATTCAGTCCGATTTCGTCTCATGAGGCTTTAATGCCTTTGGTGCCTCACAAGTTGAGAGTTTCCTTGACGAAAAAGTACAACAGTCCATTGAGTGGAAATGCAATCGGAGTGCAAGAAGGGAATCTTTGTGTAGCTTTATAAGCATTCGTAAGAGAAAGATAAAGGTAGAGAGTGAGTGAGAACATGAAAGAATATATACGGGGGCCAAGGCTAATCCAGCGTCGGATGCCGGCCCCGAGAAAAAAATCTTTCTCTGTTCCTCTCACTGAGGAGTAGGAGGGGGGCTTGGAAAAAGCAAAAATCTCTTGGTTGAAATATTTTTGGTTGTGTGTATTAACACTGTCCACGTTCCCACGGCCCATTGGGGCCCGCGATAGGTAGACACAGACCAGAGTTTCACAGCGGGCGGGCAGACGAATGCTACTACACACCACGCTCTTGTGTGCATGAGTGTGTGTGTGTGTGTGTGTGTGGATATGTATGTGTGCGTGTCTGTTACTTCAGGGCAAGTATTCGTAAGTGGAGGATAAGACGGTGACCGAGAAGAAAAAAAGATAGGGGAAACGCGTTCAGGTAAGGACTAAAGCATTGCCCACTGCGCTGCGCTTTCACTTCAAGCGCAACTCTCGCACTCACCGACATCTCCAAGTCCCTTCTCATTTCATCTCCGTGCACTCGTGCGCAAATGATAATAACAGAGAACCTCTATTGTATCCTAATATGGGAATAGAATTCGGAAAATATTTGCGGATATTCATTGTCGATAATATATAAATAATACTAATTATTTAGCCTTAAGAACCTTTATATTTTTAAACAAAACATTGGGTGAATGTTAAAATATTATTCAATTTTTTTATAATTCCGAACCAATGGTCGTTTATGATTCCTTAATGAAAATGCTCGTAACTAAAAAAAAATGACATTTTTGACATTATTTTATTAATTGATCTTCACAGTCAAATTCTCAATGATTTTTTAATGGTTCAATGCCGACAATAAAATTTCGAGCTGCCACCTTTTTCTGTATATTGAAAAGTCAAAATTTACTTGTGATCGTGGGAATTTATCACACGAATGTAATATTCCAAAATTAAGGCCACATATTCAGTCGCGAGGATCACACGATAAAAAATGAGAAACTTCGAGTTGTTGTATTTTACTGGGGAATATGTGGTTGGAAAACCTTTCAAAGGGAACTGCATCTTCCCGTTGTCAGATGAACTGAGTCTGTTGAGAATGACTACCACTGACTCGTGTTAATAATAAACAAACTAAACAAATTCAAGGAGATGAGGTGAACGAGCACGATCAGCAGGCGGCGTAACCCTCCCCTCAGAATTTATGTATGAAGTAATAATATTGCATTACGTAACAAAGATCTTCTGACCAGTTCAGCTTAACAATCATAAAATTCCAAAACCTACACTACACGAATTTTCGACCAAATTTGACATGACGACGGCCGGGCATATGTCAGCACAATTCCTTGTTTACTCTACGGACATGAAACATGAAACAATTAAATGACTGCCAAATGCCAAAAAATTTGACATTAGATTTTTAAAAGTAGAAACGCATTATTGGAAAAAAACTAGCTGAGATCGTTAAATACCGTTGATAAATTATTTGAAAAATGTTATCGACAGCTGGAGACACCCATCGCTGATGTGCTTTATCGTGGGAACAAACCAAAGTAATTACTTACGAACTGGTATTTTCTTTGGATCGATGCTCGCTAATCGATCGTCGAGTCGGTCGATTCTTCGTCTCAGCACGCCACTCCTGTCTGCTATGCTCGTCAATTCTGCCGTTAACTCGCCAAATATATCCTCGGCAACGGATAATAATGAAGCAAGTTGTTTCAATGTACTTGCTAATGTGCCATTTGATACAGCCCCTAATTCTGCACCAACTGGCCATGTCTCCGCTATCGTTGCGTCCTGCGGCACGTGTCCACGGCCAATGTATCTCGGCTGGATGTTTCTCACGACGAACGGCATACTTTGTTATTGTACACCGATTATCGTGCATAACAAATAATCAGAAGTCGGACGCGATGATAGACAGCTTTCGTAACACCAGTAAAATAAATATTAAAAAAAAAAAAAATCTAGAACCGGTTTGTAACCAGTGACTTATCGTAACGATTTCTTGGTACTCCAAGTCACCGTCTTGCCGATGTTGGATCGTGACGCCGTCGTTTGGTTGGATCCTTTACCGGAGGATCTCGTACCGATCGGCACCATGATTCCCTCCAAAACCATCTCTCAATCATGACGCGTTAACTCTTTCACATTTTGTTTTTATCATCACTCGAGTATTAACGATTCACTCGAATATCTTCAGCACTGAATTTTTCACATTCAACAATCACTCGTATTATTCTCATATAAACACCACTTGACGTTATAATTTCCTCAGAGATTATTTATGGGTATAAAATTAACCAGATTCACTGTGTTCCGAGGTTCGGCATAAATGGACCGGTTTTACGCGAACTAATTACAATCAAAAATTTTGTTCATAATAATTGTTTTATCATTAGAATCGTTATAAAAATACAAACGGCACACGAGTGTTTAGGTCACGCAAACGGTCGCGATTAGGATATTTGATTGAAAAAAAATATAACATTTTTTAATGTATTTTGTATGGAACGAGTTGTAGGAAACGCGGACAATGTTTTTTTAGGGAACGTCACTTAATTCATGTAGACGCTGATCGAGGCTCGTGGGCCGAATGCTGGCTCTTTCCTGCCCTCCAATGAGTGAAACCCTGTTTGCCGGTATAATACAACACCCAGCAGGTTCCTTTTCATTTCTATTTTCAAATCAACCAATCGCCTTTCGTTCTTCTCTGTTACCTCTTCTTTCGGTCACGTGACAGTTTTGCTGGTAAAACAGAACGCGAGAGATTTAGTTTCTCACCGACGAATTTTTCGTGCAGATGGCAGACACCAACACTGGGTGGATACTCTAGAGGACAAGAATTTTTTTACTGTTATTTTTACGATCGGTTTCGTTAGTTTGTAAATTAGTTTTTTCAGTGCGAGTTGGAATAGTGCTTTGGTTACAGTTGTGGATTTTGTGGAGTGTTACAATGTTGAAAAATACTGGGTAAATATGAGTTATTTAATGTGCGCAGGGTTTGTTGTGGGGAGTGACGTCAGGGGGGCCAATTTTCATTCAATTTATTTGTCTTGCACTTTGAGCCTGACTGAGATCAAAGGACAAAGTCAATTAAAGCAATATTGGAATGGAGAACATACATACAATTAGATACCATCGTGACTGTTTTTTATGTTCACTTGAATATTGTTTGACTTGACTACTGTTTTGTTTTTTTATCAATTGTACGGGTTTTCATCTGATTTGTTTCTAATTCGTGTACGATTTTTTTGAAATTGTTATCCTTTTTCACGTTTATTGACATTTATGTCATTAAGAGGGATAAAAGGGGATTCTAACCTCGCTTTGGTCCATTAACAAAATAGTTTATGTCCTGCAGCAATAAAAGCATCAGTTGACTCGGGTTAGAAAGTCAGATTCATTAATTGATGCTTTTGTCGGCTTATGACATAATCTATTATTTTTGTGGGTTGCAGGTGCAAATTATTTCCACATATTTACACAGAATTCGCCTTAGAGATATCGCACTGAACAAATTTTCAAGTGAATTGATTTGCTAAATCAATGATTTTATCAGGGATTCGTTTCAAATGACATTTGATTTTGGACATTTTATTTTGATAGAGGTACGGGTTCTACAATACGATATTTTTTTAATTTCTTGAAATTCGGAAACGTTATGCAGCCTCGATTTAAAGGAAGTGTGCAGCCTTAGGAATAGGACAACACATATAATATATTAACTTGGATGGTCTTCCAGTTAAATAACTTATTCTAGAAAATTATTTAAGTTAGTGATCCTGCAATTTCTGATGACATTCAACTTGATTTTGACTATAATTTCAATATTATATCGAGAGATAACTAGACGTTGTTCTAGCAGGAAAAAAAGTAATTTATAAAAAATTGTATTCTTGCTACGATAAGGCGCTACAATTAATTAAATATGTTACATTATCTAATACTGGAATGTGTATAATTACGCATTTTATCTCTTGAAACAATAGTATATTATGCCGCAGGGGAATAATAATGTTTTATGCCCCGAGATCGGGTGAACCCAGGTGAGAATCGCGTTCTTCACGTCCTAGGAACAAATTTTTTCTTTCCAGTCCGCAGTGAAGTCTCTTCTGACGCTTACGCTCGGATGGAAAATTATGTCCTAAACACAGGAAGTAAATAAAAGTCCCCTAAGGGTCCCTTATTTTATTTCTCGAGGTTAGAAATATACTATCATTGATGTATCACAAGTCGTACTGTGTTATCAGTTTCATTCCATTTATATCCAAATCATGTGTCCCGATTAAAAAATGTTTAAATTACAATTTCACCTCACTTTCGAACTTCAGGTGCACAGAGAGAAATTTTATGTCAAAATTAGATCTCCGGGGTCAAGCGAGGGACGAAGGTTGGTTTTATCACAAAAATTAGTCTCCCAAGTCTAATTGCTCCAACGAAAGTTGACCTAAAATTCGTCGATTGTCATTTCGTTCCACGTTTCGCTCTCTAGAGATTTAATTTTTATCGAAAATTTCTTTCAGTGGATTAACCTTTGATCTTGGACGACGTCCGTCAACAGCTCTGATTACTATGATATTTTGAAATGTTGGATGTTTCTTTCATGACAAGTGTAGAAAATTCAAAATTGTAAAAAAACTCCAGTAAAATTTGGAGCTAAAAATTTGAATTTGCAATTTATGATAGCTATCATTAGTCTATTTTTAAATCCGCCATTTCAGCTCGATTGGTTCAGTAGTTCCACAGATATGACAGTTTTTGTAAATTTCGGTATTCCTCAATATTTCCACAACTGCTGCAAGAATTTCAATTTTTTTTCAAAATACTTGTGTGTGGAGAGGAGGGGGGGTATGTTATGGTAGTTTTAGGGGTGCGGGGATTTTATAAGACCCTCCTTCCGCGGTAGATCCTTCTTTATCGCCTCGAGCTACTTCCAGTTCTCGGACGACATCGAGATCCATTTGAAGAAACTTGAGACAGTCCTCAGCTGTTTCAGGGTTCGCTGCGGTCTGGTGACAGTGAACACCAACGCTTAACACGCCCTCTGTGGCCCAAGCACCAACGATCGTGGTGTTCTTCTAGACCTCATCGCGTTCTTCGTACTTCAGAGTTACTTTGGCAATCGAAGGGTCAAGATCCTTTGGAGGGACAAAGAAGTTTCCATGCCGGCCTCCCGGGGCTGTCTACAACGGAGCTTAACTCAACGGAGACCCTGCACAACGGTCGGGGTCCTTCATGTGCAGCTTGTATTGCTGGAAAGGGTGACGCGTTACCAAGCCAAGAAAGACGTTCCGGTTAGAATAGGTACCGTAGAGATAGACCCCGCGAATTACCGCGGGGATACCGACATTCGCGCGATTGACACCGTCCAACGCATAACGACAGAGATCAAAAATCTCCAGAAACGAAGCTTTGCGACGAGTCAAACCGGTAGCAAAGTCTTTCCGTTTTTTCCCGATATTGTCGTGTAGTTGGACGTAAAGCGGCTCGTTTGCAAGCACTGGATGTCGTAGGTCCTGATAGGGCAGGGGAAGTTCCGATGTCATCTTCAAGACCTGGGTCTGCGACTGCAGCCACGCCAACGACATAGTCCAACGCTTCATTATGGACTGACGGATATCAGGGGGAATCTTTAATGCCCCCCGGCGGTACAAGCTCTTGTGTCATTGAGAGAGTCATTCGCCGCGTTTGATGGATTTAGCAGGAAGTGCATGTGACTGAAGTGCAGAAGTCTTTAGGCGACCATCGGAAATGACGGAGGCGATAAGTGAATGAATGATTGGTAATCCAGGAATCTGTTCTGGAAAACTCCGCTCTGCTGGGTAGTACAAGTGGGAATTAGATTAAATACTCATTTCTTCTTCTCTATTTCTTTTAATCTCGATACGCTGCCTTTCATCTGCTGGCGATCAGCTGACACCAAGGACCACCGCTTCGAGGTTCCACGAGGGAGCCATGCCCGTGTCAGTTGCTCGTAGCTCGAGGGAGCCATGGCGATCTGCACTAGCCGACAGTATGGATTTTTCCCAACTCCCATGGCAGCGAGTAATGGCCCAAGTGTTTGATAGAATACTCTTCGAGTAGATTGATGGGCCTCGCGAGGCTTCCGAAAACCATAACCTTGCAAGATTGTCTTCCAACTGATGTATCGCATGCAGACGTTGAAGGTATCCAGTGGACCGTTTCAGGATTGACTAAACAATCTTCGTGTCCAGGAGATCCTCGACAGAGAAAGTTTCCTGCACTTGATTCATTCGTTTGTTGGTAAAATCAATTATAACTAATGCTGGAACTTGCCCTCGCTGACCGCCATCTAGAGATAGTTTGACCTAAGAGCTTTTATGGAGGCGGAGAGAGAGGATTGTGGAAACCCCCATTCTACTTTTAACTGAACGCTTTCATGCTGGACTGAAAAAGCAGAAAAGTAGTTCCTGCGAAAAGAACAATTACTTGACGTTGCAAAATATTATATTGATGCATTCGCATCGAGAATTAGTCTTAGTGGTAATTCGATTGAAATTTGAAATCTTGTAAATCATTGACAATATTTCATCGTCAGCTGAATATCAAATACATATTTCTAATTTTCACGGATTTCCAATTAACCAAATTAAACAATCAACAGCCTACCGACTTCCATTGCTAATTAGCAAAATAATTCGCAGTTTGGATTTTTTTTTATCATTAAGATATTTAATTTGAGAGCGTCTTTACTCGAACTGTTTACACACTGACTTCACGAATAAAGCGTTCCACAAACGAGCTAGAGGCAATGGCAGATAGGAAATTAGGCTCGAGTACCGAGGAGGTACTGTCATACCTTCTGGCACCAGTCAATTAATTAAAAATTTATGAATACTATTGACAATTGAATACTTCCAAATTCAAATTTATTTCAAAGTTATGATCGCACCAATAGTTGATTATGATACACCTTAAACCGGTTTTTTCAGAAAACTTGCTGGCAAAACCTTATTCATTACTGGAGCATCTAGAGGAATTGGCAAGAGTATAGCTTTGAAAGCAGCTCAAGATGGAGCCAACATTGTCATATGTGCCAAGACTGCTGAACCCCATCCAAAATTGCCAGGCACTATTTACACAGCAGCGAAAGAAGGTGATAAATTGTTTCAATGATTTAGATCACCCGCTTAAAAATATAATTGAATGCGTGACAAAATATTTTCAGTGGAAGAAGCAGGAGGAAAGGCCCTGGCGTGCACAGTAGATGTGCGTGACGAAGCCCAAGTGAATTTAGCTGTGTCTCAAGCAGTTAAAAAATTCGGTGGAATCGACATAGTTGTTAATAATGCAAGTGCAATTTCCCTCACACCAACGCTCACAACGGAAATGAAAAAATATGATCTCATGAACCAAATCAACGCTAGGGGAACATTCCTTGTGTGAGTGACTCGCCAACAATCTACATCTGATATTATTCATTATTCCTCTATTTTCCAGATCAAAAGCATGTCTGCCCCATTTGTTGAAGAGTGAGAACCCACACATCATTAATCTCAGTCCACCCTTGAATTTAAATCCACAATGGTTTAAAAATCATCTCGCATATACGATGGCAAAATATGGAATGTCATTCTGCGTTTTGGGGATGGCCGAGGAATTTAAAGACGACGGAGTAGCTGTCAATGCTCTCTGGCCGAGGACAGCTATTCACACGGCTGCTATCGAGATGTTGAGTGGGGAGGACAGTAAGAATTACAGCAGAAAGCCGGAAATTCTAGCTGATGCAGCTTACGCTATTATCACTAAGGACAGCCGAAAATGCACTGGAAAGTTTTTGATTGATGACGAGGTACTGAAGGAGGAGGGGATCACCGATTTGACCCCCTATGCCTGCAATCCAGGTATTTTTTTTTCATTTATTTTCAAGGGCTTGTGAAGTCAATGAAAAATTTAGCAATTAATCTCTAAACTTCACAAGAACATATTTGATGATTTAATTGATATTACACTGCCATTTAAAATAATTCCAAGTATGTCCCCTTTGGGGAATCCCCTGTTTAGTAAAATGAAGTTCCTAAACTTTTTAAGAAACTTCCTGGACATAAGTGAAATTTTTATATCTTCTACACCACTCGGTCGTGCATTAAATTTTCAACCAGTGGCAGAGGTTCCACTCCTTACTCTTAATCAGAAACAAAACAATGCAGTTTTTGAAGGGCAGAGTTACACCAAACGGTTCTTCAGTACTAAGTGAACCCGCAAGGGCTCCAAATTTCACCCCCAGTTTCTGTTCTTCAACTGAAGATGAAAGAATTAAACCAGCTCTTCTCGATCAATTATTAAATTCTCGATGAATAGTAGTGGTTTAATTCTTTAATCTCGATTAGTAGTGTTTGGAATAAATTTTGAAAAAGTGCACAGCAGCCTTAAACGATTCCTCACCGTCAAGTGAACTTGGGGTTACTTGGGGGAGAGTCAAACGTCAGGACTATCAGTAGCGAGACAGTCATGTCTCATAACAGTTACTGGAGGAGGGGGTTCACCATCAGGAGAAGTGCTAGGGGGTTGGTACGATGAAACAGTCAAACCTGACCAAACCAATATTTCCCAAAAATCCCAAGAGAAGAGATTGGATCTCGCTCTCACGAAAATACAATTTCCATAAATTTCCACAACACGCGAATTCAACAATGACTGAGCACAAAATACAAAATTAGTATTATGTTATCTGGGGGCTTCGGAATAAAGATAGCAGTCTGGTGTAAAAATCCAGAAGACGCTCCCACGGATATCATCACCGAGAGCACATGTAGAGATAACTGAATCAAAGGGGAAGAAGCCCCAGGAATGTCCAATTCACTCGTCAGTATTTTCACAAAGAACTTGGCGGACGACTAGGAGTAGTCCTAGCCTCATCGCCGAAAGCTAAGGGAACAGGTAATGTGAAGGATTGCGAGTCTCTTACGAGGTTCCAGAACGAGAGAGAGCCGACAGTGAACCGCCCCAAGTGCCAACCAAAGCGGCACTGCCTGAATGAATGGGACAGGCGGGCTTTTAAAGCACTCATCCCCACTCTCGACTCATGATAGTGAGTCATGGAACGACCTGCGCCGGACGTGCTACTGCTGCCAGTAGTGTGGAGATCCCCGACATTAACTTATCCGGCGCGCGCTGGGTTCAAACTTCGCCGCCGGTCGGTCCGAATCATCCCTCCAGACCTTCAGCCGAGTGAATGCCCACCCCATCGAATATGGAGTACTCATACGCAGTATGAGACCTTTGCTAATGCTGACAAGTCTCCTGTGACTGGAAGTGTCTCCTACGTGCCTACCCTGTGCTGTCATGAGTACATTGGCCTCTTTCCCCTCAGCACTTCAGTTCCAGCTGTCACACCCTTGGACAGGTCGAGAAATTCCCGGGAACATACGATAGAAAGGCAAATTTCATTAATTAGAAAGCTTTTTTCCCATCATGGGCTATTCGTAATGGTTGATGTCTGGGATTTCTCAAAAATCGAGTTACAAACCATTGACCGTCGGGCACCTCTCCCGTCAATCGTTCGCTGATTGAAAATTAATTACTCCTATTCTAGTTAATCTTAAGGGGTGAAACCAAAAGAATGGGATGCAGGATTGACTGGTCTATCCACTTACATGAGTTTCCTCCCTGAATTCGTCTAACAAAATTATAATCACCGCGATGAAAGTCATAGAGCATCGACTTTCTCTCCTCAACGATTCACTCATTAAAAATTAATTGCTCCCACGTCAATATTAAGGAATAAAATTAAGCGAGCTCGATGAAGGAGTAAAAACTCTATCCTCTGACGCGAGGTTTGCCCCTTAATCTCTGTTAGAAAAATTAATTAATAAATACATGAATAAATTAATTAATACGACGATGAAAATTATTGAATTACTGGGATGCGTTCTTCTTTTATAGTAACAGGAAGAGGAGCAATTAATTTCTAATCGGCGAGCTAACGACTGGAGAGGAAACGGCGCAGGGGAACCCACTAATTGGTATCGCCGTGTTCATTTTTTTCTTACGGAGTGATTAAGGGATGAAACGAGTATTAATCGAGAGAAAATGTAATACTCCGTCGAACATCCTAGGTTCCATTTATTTTTATTAATTAGTAGACCAATAATGAATTTTCAATTCATGGGCAAATGATATGGGATTACTTTTCCACCCACCCCCCTCTCCCCGCGCTCAGACCGGAAGGATGGCGACCGCAGAGTTCCCTTTTTGCCATCGAAGGGAAGTCGCGAGTTGTATTTGAAGGGGGGAGGGGGAGAGGAATCCTTTTACGTTTGTCCTACCGTCGTACGGCTGGTGAATCTACCCTTCTGATTCATTCCACTCTTACCCTGAATGAATCGAAGGGGATGCGTCCGATTGAAAAGTTGCTCAGAACTTTTCAGTTCAAAATTTCATCTTCAAAATTAAGGTAAAAATTGGAAATTCGGTTTTGGGGTATCTTGGAGAATTATAGCCCACTTGAAGTACGTCAACTGTGTTGCCACTCTGTAAAGACGTGATACAATCCTGAAAAGTATTTTTTGTGATTTTACTTGAAATCAGAAAGCTACGGCGAGTGAGCCAGAAAATCAAAATCGAAATCCTGAAAACTTTCTTGTAATCAACATCCACGTAGCCCACGTCTAAAAACTCCCCATTTGCGACTTCCAGGTCATGACGATATGCAAGTGTGTAAACTTTTTTTGCTAGTTGTGAAAACTTTCTTGTACTAAGGGATTGCTCGTAGATTACGAATTTTGTTATGAATATAAGCTGCTGGCCTTCGAGGGGAACCCATTTGAACCTTTTTACAAACTGGCCATCGGCTCAAATTGTAAAAGCCAATTCGTCAAATGATAATTTTGTTGCTGCATAAATCACGATTTTATCCTCATTAAAACTCGATTGAACCTGGGTATATAGTAAAATAGGCAATTTTTTAAAGATGAAATGGCACGGTGCCCATTTATGTTAGAATTTTGTTTATATTAGGATATTTAATCTTATTTTACTTTTATGCTTCAGAACACAAAGACGAATTGATGTTGGACTTTTTCTTGGATATTGAGGACTCCGAAAAATATATAAAATTACAATCTGAGCAAAAACCAAGTGGTAATCGGAGTGTCGAAGTTCTCTTCAAGGCAATTGAGGCCAACATATCTCCAGAACTCGTGAAGAAAGTCGGTGCTATCTACCAGTTCAACATGACAGGTATAAAAATCATTAATTAATGTTTGACTCCATTCCGCTCATTAAATTTGCCGATGGACTGCGTAGTCATTCCATTTTGCTTCGCACATCAATAGCAAACATAGTTTTTCGTATTTTTCCTTGCGAAATCCTCCTAGTACTGCAGTTTTCATTAAAACATTTAAACCTCTTTTACAAAATGGGTCTTAGACTCCGCAGAATAATAGTTAGTTACCGTTTTGGATTATTCCAATTACATCGTAGAAGAATTTAATTTTTGTAGTTTAGTTTCATTTGTGTTTCCATACCGCACAAAAATAATTGTTTCTAGTAGATGAACGGTAAAATATCACATAGGAGGTGCCCAATGCCGGTAAAAATTGACAGAAAATCAGTTTACAATCTTCGTCTTTTTAAACTATTGAATACAAATATAAAAATATTTTTATGTTCCTCAAGATGGGATGGGATTGGAAATGGGATAATGGTTCATTAATCAAACGTGTGAATTCCATTTTATATCTTTTATTTTATACGCTGGAAAGGCACAACCGCTCTGTTTCGTTTCCTTAAACGAACTAACTAATAGACTAAAGGGATACAACACTCTGGACCTGATGTCTCTCATCAATAATGGTCCCACTCATGCACCTCTGTAGACATTCAGAAAACAGCATACACATCACCCCCAAACTTCCTAGAATTATTTCTCATAAAAATCATAAATTAATTTTCCACTCTCAAGTGGAAACACCAGAATAAAGTAAATACTTATCATACAAAGATCCATTCATCCCATTCGAAAATTAATTTTTGACAAACATTCGAAATGTAAACTCCAATACATTTGACTTCTTTCCCATGTCAGGTGAAAAAATATTCATGTTCAGTACTGGGTGGGTTCGAAAAATATATCATATCACCATAGCAAGAAATTTTCACAGAAATGATTTTCGAGATTTGGGAAAATGGCTACTACAGATTAAATCGAAAGATTATTACCAATAAAAATGTTACAAAAAAAGAATAATATGGAAAATAAAAATCACATGACTTCTGCCAATCCAAATCCATGATTTTCCAGGGTATCTAGTGACGGAGTATTAAGTTGAAATTTCGAATTAAAAATCAAAGAAAAAATGCAATCCATATAATGTTCGGTAGATAATTTTTATGCTGGTTATGTCACAGGGGCAGAGAAGGGCACGTGGTTCCTGGATCTGAAGAACGGTAATGGGGGATTTGGAAGAGGGACTCCAACCAATCCAGCTGATGCTACCCTCACTATGGAGTCGACAAATTTCTTTGATATGTTTACTGGTAAATTAAAACCAGCTACTGCATTTCTCATGGGAAAATTGAAAATTGATGGTAATCTGCAAACTGCAATGAAACTTGAGAAACTCATGACAAGTCTGAAAGCTAAACTGTAATTGAAAATATGATGACATGGTGCAATGCTTTTAAAAATGTTAAAATGGTTCCATTTTATTTTCTACAACTTATAACATATTGTCAAAGTTCTCCATAAAATTTTTATATTTGTAATTTTTTGTAGACTAAATTTGATCAATAAAATTCCGTTTTATATTATTACCTGTCTTAATAAATCAACCGCATTTGACGTTCACAATGATTTATTGAACTCTGCATAAAACCAGTTAAAATTGTTATATAAAAAAGTCAACGGTTAGAATAAGGCTTTCGTTTTTTGTTTTTTTTTTTAGAAAAAATATCGTCTCCTCTTCGCACATACGATTCATATAATTATAGCTGATGAGCTATCAGTGTTAAATATTGCGTAACATCATAAAATTTCTAGTACATGACTATTCAATGATTCAGTTAATAAAAATTCAGTATACCAGTTAGTTTAATAAAAATATATGAAAAATCATTTTTTTGGCGAATTCAGTAATTTCGTCCTTTCTTTCTCCTCCTCAACGAAAAATATTCTCGTTATAACAATATCGCCAGTGCTAAGTGTCTGACATGCTGCTTCAGAACGTTGAACTGCGGATTTTACTGGAGAAAATCCCTGACACATGCAGTTGGGGCTATTTATGTGGACGGAATCACTGAGTAATTTGTCAGTTGAACAACTAACGGCTGATAAAATGGCTTCTAGTTTGTCAATTCTTTCAAAACCATCCATCTGACCATCCTGGAGAACTTCATCGACCATTTTCATGGTCTCCGTCAATGATGGAGATTCCATTTTGGACGTTATGTCATTTTGAGAATTGTCAGAAGTACAACTATCTAAACTTGGATATTCTTCGTTTTTTTCCTCATCGTCAAAACAATCGTCATCATCATCATCAGAACTCTCATTTTTATCCTGACCTAAACTCTCCAGTTTTTCCAATTTCTTTGCAACTTTGTAACAACCTTTCAGTTTTTCTTTTTCATCCTCAGTCAGAGATAAATATCGCAGGAGGCGAATTTCACGATTACTCAATACAATATTTTTTCCAGTTGTTTCCTCCATTCTCCTGCGCAAATCCATTACTTCGGTTTCCATCTTCCGTTGTTTCTTGCGAGATTTTACTTCAGCTGTATTTATATGCATCTGCACTTGTTCTTCGCACAATTCTTTGAAAAGGCTTTGCGTCTCCGGTCGAATGAGTCTGGAAAAAAATAATTACAGTGAGTTTTTAAAAATTTCCAAGAAATCGGGCTATTTTGGGGGCGGTGAAGGGTTTTGTTGAAATTTGTAGTGGAACAGTGGATCTTCGATATTTTGAACCCCATTTAACTGTGGTTTTCTCGATATTCTACAATAATTTTATTATTTTGTCCATCAAAGGTCAATATTTTTGCAGAGTTGCGTTCAAATCTGGACGTTGAACCGTTAGAAACTGTATAAACATCCGACCAACAATGAGAAAGTTTACCACTTTGGTGGAGGAGGACTAAGCTATCGGTCTTATTTCCATGCCTAACGTTGCTTCTTCTAGTGTCATGAATGCAGTGAAAAATTATGAATGATGATCAATTATTTCTTGACTTTATCAACTCATTCTTCCACACCATGCTCAAGCCCACTAGAGAATTCCTAGCAATCAATATTTTAATGTCCATATTTATGTCCTCTGGTGTCACTATTCCCTGTTGCTAGCCATCCGAAACTCTTGATATGTGCACCGCTGTGCGATCTTCGTGATTTTTCGGTCGCAAAAATAATTTGTAATATTTTTTTCCAGTTATCAGACGAAGATTTAGCTCTACAACATTAACTGTTCGTACTCGCGTACAGCAACATGAAAAATTTGAACAAAACCGCTACATTGTAAATGCAGTCAAATGTTGATTGATCATTGGCTACCGGGGCTCGAGGAATCCAACCGTAATCAGCTGGTCCCGACTCCTTACATAACTCCAATCCGCTATCGAGTGATCCGTTAAAGTTTACAAAATAAAATGATGTATAGAAAAGTATATTTTACCTAAACATTGCATTGTATACTTGAGGCACGAGTCCAAGAACATCACTGGTGGCGTAAATCAGCATATCCCGTGACATTGGTCGACGCGACCAGTATTTTTGATCACGTCGATAAATATACTTTAATTGCTCCTTTAGTGGATTACATGGAGCTCCATACATCTCACAGAGTGTATTCAGATTAACACTTTTCACTTTGTAAACGGGCTTCCCTACATCTTGATACTGGATTACTGCATGTGCTGCCTGTAACCCATAATTGAAGACATTGAAATTGTATATAGAAAAAGTAATAAAATCTGCTGGGAAAAATGACAAGAATCAAAATAAATATATATTTAAAGTGTTGATTCTCGTTCCCAGAAGCAATAACGTTAATTAATTAATCATAGTAAATTTGAACCAGCTATCCCAATCATTCTGCACATTATTATTAAGTATACAATACAAAAAATGTTAACAAGCAGGCAACCGAATTTCTGGATGACATATACCAAGAAAATACTTGGAACTAGGGGGACGTTGCTTTGGATTGTTTGACATGAACAAATGGCGAATGCTGGGTTGGAAATCTCCACCAGGAAGTGGATCAACCTCGGAATTTTTTAAATAAAAGACACACTGAGGAAACTTCAATCGAGGAATTGCTGTAAAATCTTTATAGAATTGTTTAGCCAACTCGTTAGATTATTCTCTCAAATTGATTAATGCATAGCTTGGAAAAATGTGTTGGGCTCAACAGCCCAGCATCATTTTTGTATATATATTCTAATATGCAGATTAAAATGTACAAAGAAATAAAATTTTTAAAAATTATAATTCAGCGATTTTTAACAAGGAGGCAATGTATAATAATTAAACATTAAAAAAGAATATCATAACTTCCATACCTGAGTATCGAACACATTATTCAGAACGATTCCAAATTGATTGAATAGATTCACACTGTCATTCCTGCAGTCATGAATTACCTTGAAACAGATGTACAATTGTTATGATCATAAAAACTTGCACAATAAACACAGAAAAATGTAATGAAAAATACCTTTACAACATTTGGATTCTCCAAAAGTTGGCGTAAGCCCGTGATCAAATTCGGTGATGTAAACAAATCGAAAATATAAACGTGGCCCTGAGCAGTTCCAATCTGTACAAGCGTCAGTTGGCCTTTAGCACCGACATTGATACCTTCGCAATCGAAGGAAACAACAATTTTACCATCAGCTGTTCCTCGTTGAGGATTCATTATTTCATCAATTATATGCAGTGATTCTCTAACATTAACGATAACTCTAGTCTGCTGAAATATCTTCAATTTCCATGCATCACCAACTTGAGTCGCATGTAAATTTCTATCTCTTTCAGTATTATCAGCCAGAGTTTTCATGACCAATGTATTAATCCGCTGCTTCAAAGTTTGTTGTTGCAAACTAACGGGTGGTGAATGTGAATTCGATTCTATGGAAGATTGATAATCATCGTTGCCACTGTCACTACAAATTTGTTTTTCCACTGAATTGAAAATATATTGACCCTGTCCTCCGGATGTTACCGAAGGTGATAGAGTTCTGCTCTGCTGTAACTCATCGGTCTTATCACAACTCTCTTTCCTCTTTCCCTCATTCTTGGTTCCATTATCAGAAGTAAATTTTGGTTTCGTATGTATTGATACCATATTCTTCTGTACATTGAAGGCATCAGGAAACATCTTTAAAAAAGTCGTCAAATCCTGGGGAGTGCTGAATATCGTTGACCACATGTCTTGAGGAAATTTCGAGGAAACAGCACTCAACAATTGTTCAACAGTGTTCATTCTCTGTTTCTCGATACAATCAATAAAGAAGTCAAGTAACTTTCGGGTAACTTCTTGATCAACTGGTATTTCCGGTTCCAATTCCTTGAATGGCACAGCCTCCATTCCTTCGAAACGCTTGAGCTTGACATTTTCATCGACAACAATAAAATCATCGGAGTATTTCATCAAAAAATCACGAAACTCTCGATAATGCTGACCTGAAATATGTCTAACTTCCGGTGAGGCCTGTGAACGATGGCCCAGAAGACTTTTAATCGGCACTTCAGCCCCATCGCCGTACTGCACTAATTTATTCGTAAAATATTCAACAGCCTCTCGTGCATAATCCCTTTTGTTGTTCACTTTACTTCCCTCGTCTTGCTCAATAACTGGTTGAAAAGTGTTGACAGATACATAATCGCCATCAATAACAAATAATGTTGGATATTGAGCTAGGAATTTACGCAGGCCACTTTGTGATCCACCAGCAATTTGTCTCATTTCTTTTGTGAAACCTTTAGCTCCAAATTGACAACTTAAATCGTGAAGCGTACGTGGCCCACCTTTATCCATTAAACGTTCGAAAAAGAAGAGCAGTGTCAAGTTACGGACTAATTCATACTCCGAGCTGTCCATAGTTACTCCAGTGAATACTGAAAATTGAATGATATTTTATCAGTTATTTTTAGAATGTCCTTTTCTGGAATTTGTGTCACAGAGTATCAGCAAATATTCAAATTACACTCACTATTTCAAGGAAAAATACAGTACCTCTACGACTGTAGTCTACTACTACTACTCCTATTCACCTCCATACATAGAACACAATTGATTTACTTCATCGGTAGCATTATGGAAATGAGAGACTTCGTCACTTAAGTTTCTCTATTTCGATGCACGAGAATTGAATAAATGTTCGAGATAATTACACAGTACGGCTGGCTAGGTTAACTGATGTCTGGTAATTTTTTTTTACATCGAGAAATTCTTTGGACAGCACCACATTCCATGAATGCATCTACACTCTCCAACTAAAATTTGTAAAGAGAGTGAAGTTGGCAGTGGAAGACAGGTGCGGTCGTGTAGATAACTAGTTACAATTAGGGTCCCTAGATAGGGTGCTGTTGTTCCAATCTGGTTCTCGGGTTTTCCAGGTGGTGGGGCCGTTTCTCGTGGAGTGCTGAACTAAACCACTTTGCTCCGCAAGTGCCGGAATTTCCGGGAGGAAATTAATGGACACAAACCCCAGTTTTTAAATTAATCCAATTTTTTAGTTTATAATTCACTTTGTACTTAAAATTCTAGTTACAACGACTTCCGAACGATTCGTCTCAACGTACCGGGTGGATCTAGGGTTAGCCTTGTTCTAGAAATTAGTCTAAGTATCCAAGATGTAGGGTTCATCCCCCAGGAAGGAGTAGGGGACCAATGGTGGCCTTGAATTGGTAATAAGGTAGGTCTTACACCCCCGTGATAGCGCAAACTGACCCAACCCCCACTCTTCATGCTACCTGACTTGAACAAAGGGCTGCACATGTGGCTTTTAAAGAGGGAGAGAAAATAATTTAATTTCTCGTGAGGAAAATTGAACATTCGCTGAGAAATATTTTACGATCCGAACGGTTTACTGCAAAGCTCAAATTGCACTTGAAAATTCTATCAGAAGAAAATTTACAAAGAACTTTTACTTCGGATGGCCAGAAGTACGTTGAGAGGTCCTAAGATTTATTGCTCGTTACCTGTCCCCAAATTTCTCAAACTCGCCTTCTAAAATGTTTCGTAGTTGTCAAACCGTGGGAATATGTCTACTGGGCCGACGAAACCAATATTTAAATGCATCAAAAATAGATGACAATTATTAAATCGAAAGAGAGTATTATCTAGTGGCAAATTTGGCGGTCATAGGAACCCTCGTAGTTACTAGGAGTCTACGCGACCAAAGAGGATTGACTGAAGTAGAAGCTCAGTTCTGGGGGTTTGACTGACGTCAGCGGTATCGTAGCACCTCACCAACTGCCTGGAAATTTTAAGATATCTTAGTGCGGAAAATTCACAAGTGCGTGGAAAAATCCCCCAGAATTATTAATTTCGTTTAAATTTTTTTTTTGACAATGAACAGAAAACTAGAAAATTCAGGTAAATACATTTTTGAATTTGGAAAACAGTGACCCTGAAACCGATTTTGGGGAGGGAGGGGGGAGGGGAATAAGTCATTTTCTATAGTATTGGTATTTTCTATTTGTCTATTTCTGCTAATTTCATTTGTAGCTAAGGGACGCTGTGTGCTGCACCTGTCAACCCCCTGGGGAGCTTCCACCCTCTTTTTCTGTGGGACCATTGCTGAGTTCACGTAATTTCATGCGATTTCATAGAGGTTTTTCAGTGATTTCGCGATTTCAGACGATTTTAAGTGATATCAAATTCGTGATTAGACCTATTCCGTGGAAAAGATAGGAATTGATTAGGGGCACCCACAAAACTCATTTTATGACATACCACAAGTGAGTCATCGATTATAAGTGATTGCAATCGGGATCGATGAAATCCCTTGATTTAACCGATCGCCCTAGATTTTCCCTAATTTCATACGATTTCAGTTCTAAGTGACACATTGATTTTACAGCTGGATGACCCTCCGGGAGATTGAGTGATCACTCGAAAGTACTCGTGAAGAGACTCCGAGGAAAGCACGAAAAAAGATTGCGAAGTGTTCCGTCCTTTGATAGACAAAAAAGGGCGTGAAATTGAATTATTATTATTATTATTAGTATATTGGGGACTCGGATGAGTGGATGAAGAAAGAATATATGTTTGACATCTGTTTGGGAAATCCCCGGGGAATTTTCCCCACCACGACCTCCAATTTCCTCAAAATTATTTCCAAAGTCGTGAAATCCCATAGTTTACTTCCCGTTGATAATTATCCACAATAAAAAAATTCTTTTAATATCTTTACAACTTAATTCCTTACAAGCCATGTTCAATCTTGACGACTCATTCACAGGGTCACTTTTATGACACCATGGTTCCCTCTCCGGTACAAGTACCCATTCCCTAGCCTGAAGTCTATTTGCTCATAAGTTTCGATTTTGCGTTTACAAGTAAACGAAAATGCACTTTTCGATCTGAACGCAAACGTAGCAGCAGTGACAACTATATATATATATATATATATAGTTGTATAGTTGTTGTATATATGTATATATATAGGGATACTGGAAAAATTCACTCTCAAATTAACCAGAAACACCGGCTAGCTTTTTTAAGGCATCAAATTTTCTATAACGAGTCAAGAATTTTTTATAACAAGAAGCAAGTTACATTACAATTTATACATGAAATGACGTTGTCATTTATATGGATGCAGTAGAATCTAGAAATCTATAACATTTGTTCCATGCATGGTTGTCAATTGGAAAGTATCTGTTGCATATTCCAAAGAGTATTCGATGTATATTATTGCCTTTGATTTAATTTCACGTGTATATTGCCGGAGTGTATTTTGTTGTGCAAAAATAAGTCTCATCCGTTGTTGTTGTCAGGAGAAATCAGGAAATTAATTGATGAATTCAGGAGACGAAGAGTGGATCCAAGGCCTTGGAAACTTGCTCGAAAATGTCATCAATTGTACCTTCGGCGTTTATCTGCGTGAACATAAATTTATAATATATAAAACAGGTTCAGGAACCAAATTCATTATCATTTAATAAAAATAATATGTCATTCAATAACATGTTTTCTTCAATTTTGGAATAAGTATTCTTATTTTGGGAATGACATGTTTTTCATTCAAAAAGTCTCAATGAGTTTTCAGAGGTCGAGTGAACAGGCCAATAGCAAGAGTCGAACCAACGTTTGGAAAATTTTCTCTTTGATCGATTATTACCAATAAGCACTGAGCTATCTGATTGGCACCGAAGTAAAAAATAAGTTATGGTACAGAAAATGCTCACTAATCATATCTCGTGAGCTAAACGAACACGGAATCGCAAATTATGGAATTTAGAATGCACTGAGAATTTATTCTGGTTACGGTGAAACCAAATTCCAGAATAAAGGACGCCGGTACACAGTGAAAATATTAAATATGTTATCGTGGGAATATAGCAATCGAAAACTCGACCCGACATTCTCGAAATTTACTGTTACTTACATGACTGGGTACAGTAAACATTTATAGAATAAAAGTGAAATGTAACTCGACCAAAAAAAATTCGGTTAAGATACAATAAATTTTTAATTTTGTTTTGGAGTTTTTCTTGATTACTATATCCTCATATTTCACTTCTTCATAGTACACATTTTCTCCAGGTTTTCCATGTACTTTCTGAATGAAATTGAAGGCATTAGAGACTGAATAATTAACAGACTTACGCGAACAACTTTATCTATGTAGTGAGCGAGGATTTCTTCATTTTTTAAGTTGAATATTTCAATTCGTTTAGCAATTGTTGCCTCATTATCATCAGCTCGTCCTGATACTGCAGCTCGCCCTAGCAATCTTGTTCTCATGGTCTCGCTGGCAACGTCGAAGGCAATGATTATATCGACTGGACACACCTTGGAAAATAAATTATTTCATAAAACATTTTTCGAAAAAAAATTTTAAAATAGAAACGAAGTTTCATTCCATTCAAAAGGATTTTATAGCAAAAATTTATATTAAGTGTACGAAAAAATGCGAGAGGGCATACGTACATGGGAATGATATAAATGATATAAGAGGGGAAAACAATTTTTTCAAAAGAGAGGATTTACTGAATGGGATGTGGATTTTGCGGGATAGCATTTAGTTGGAGGGAAAAATGTTAAAAGTTATGTTTTATGGGACGTTTCAGATATTAGGAAATGGGTGGGTTGGTTGGTCAGGTAAGGGTAAGACAGGGGAGAATGTGAATTTGATATTGCTGTTGTAGAATAAACTAAATTTTTTCCCTAGGGAAAACGATTAAATAATTCATGTTGTAATCGGTGATTTTTAATTTGTCAAAGGTTCGGATGAAGATCCCACGCGCTTCTCTAAAGCTAGGGTAGGTCCAGAAGAAGCGCGAGAGGGTTTGTATCTGTTTGCAATCACATAAGGGAGAGGCAATAATATTTTTCCTGGCAAGAGTTTCATTTTGATTGAAGTTATTGGACCTCATTCTGCAAATTGATGTGATTTGGAGAAGGTCTATGTTTTTAGGGCTTCCTACCAGCCTTTGGATTTTCTGATTTTTTTAGGGTTCCAGCTGTGGAAGTTTTCACTTTGTTATTGATGGATTCGTGGAGAACGTGGCTAGCTGGGTTGGAAGGCTTGTGGCTGTAGCAGGCCCAGGAGCAGAAAAAATGTGAAAACCGTCAAAACGAGTTTTAAAAAATTCCTGGAGCCCTAGAAAAATTGGAAATCGTCTCACGAATCGAATGGCGTCAACCAAATTGCCCTAACTATATCATTTCCAAAGATATGGACGAAAAACTGTATGATCCCAAATCTGGGCCCTTTATGCTCTAGGAAGCCCAGGAGCCGAGAAAAACGCGAAAAACGAAAAATTCAATTTTAGAATATTCAGGAGCCCTAGAATAATCGCAAAGGGACTGCCCCGAATGGCATACCACGTTCTCCCTGGAAGCGTCAGCAATCTCCCGTATAATCTCTGTTGATAGCGTCCACTGACAGGGAATTCCCCAATTTTTGCGGAATATTTTACGATTCATTTTGATAACTCAAGAAGATTATAATATTGTAAATGATTATTTACATCTTTTTCAAATTGAATTCCTTGATCCTTCTCTCTAGGATATCCGTCGATGAGAAATCCGACTGTTCCTCCCTCTGCCCGCGCCTTATCCATTCGCTCTTTGATCAGAGAAAGCACAACATCCTGAAAAATATGGAAAATTCACAGAAAATATAATTAAAGTAAAATTGACCTTTTTGTTCTGCGAAATTTGTAGTGCAGAGAAGTCATTAATTGACTCATTACCGTAGGGACGAAGAGACCTTTGGACATGAGTTCTTGGAGGGAAGCACCTCTGGGGCTTCCACTCGCTACTTCCTCCCTCAGTAGATCACCGCTGCTCAGATGCAGAAGACCGTATTTGGCTATGATTTTATCACATTGAGTTCCTTTTCCACATCCCGGTCCACCGATCACCCAGATTGTCTTCATTTTCCTGCGGTTCCTGCGCACAGGGGAATTTTGGGTCCGTTAATCAGTGTCTTATCATATAATCCGTGTTCGGTTTGGAACATATCCCTCTGGACTGGCTCGCTACCCTCAGATGATAACTCAGTCATGTTCATTGTTACCTTAGGCGTCACCTGATGGACAAGTGTCGCGCCAACACTGGCTTTATTGACTCGCGGTGCTTTCGGACCCCCGAGAACATGACCTGACATTTTTTAGTCTATCAATCACTCTCGTTGGCATGTGGATTGTCTTAACGATCAGTTTGGTTACACGTCAAAATCCCCGAAAGCGATAATACCCGCGACTAAATTGTCGTTAGACAAAATGCCTTAATTCAACATTTCCTGAGTAAACAAGCCCTTCCCTTGCTGCCAAAATCCCTTCTCCTTGTTAGTCTGCTAATGGGCAGTCTAACAAGGCTAATGCTGGCCGACTGTCGGCCAGCATTGGCCAAATGTCGGCCCACTGTCGGCCATTTATCATCTCCTGCCAAGGTACCACCCCATCACACTTGTATCGAAATATACTATTTTGTCACTGCTGCTACGTTCAGCCCGTGTCGAAACGCATCTTTTCGTTTACTTGTAGACGAAAAGTTAAAACTTGTAAACAAAAAAACTTTTCAGTTAATAGTAAACGGAAAATGGCATAGTTCACCACTCGCTGAACGTAACATCATAGTGCAATAACAAAAAGTATAGTTCGAATACACGTGCGACGGGGTGTTTTAACTCGTGTGATTGGCAACCCTCGGCTTCGCCTCGGGCCGCCAACTTCACACGCGCTCCCACATCGTCGCACTACTACCAAAATATACTATTTTATAATTTTTCTAATTTTCCATTTTTAGAAATGAACTGAAGTGGCTGCATTCGGTGCCCTACTACCAAGGGAATTGATAGAAATACTCGTTAAAATGACTTCTCACACGTAAAGTGAAGTTCGTATCACTCATGTCCTCCGGGATTGGGATCTTAAACAATTACTCGTGTGAATGCTGTTATTCGGAAGGATATACCGATCACATCGTGTGATAATGTCCACGATTTGAAGACCAGCGAAAAGAATGATATTAAAAATTACTAATTGAAAAAAACGTATTGAATTTAGATAATCAATGAATCATATTTACAAGTAATTATTGTACACTATCTCGTAGAATGTTAAACATTCTACATGACCTTAGCTCCTCCGTCATTGATTCCATCGATAAATTTAATCGATCAATCAAAGATTGTGACCTAAAAATCGAAGGAATCAAAACAGTCCAGACATTAATTCTCTATTTTCAACTTATAGTTACTACACTTTAAAAATAAGTTTCAAATGCTCAATAAAACAACAAAATATCACTTATGTCAGTTCGCGTCGGTCGCGCTTTCTTTTTACTTCTTAATGAACCACCAGTTATGTAATAACACAAAATCAGTTGATTCTTACATTCCTACTCCAATCTGTACCAATAGAATCCAGCAAAGTACAAACACGAGCAATTTCACATTCTCGTTCATGTATTAATTTCAAATCTACTAAACTAAAATTATTCCCACAGGAAATAAAAAAATAGTTAACATTCAAACATGCTGTTTTCCCGACATTTTGAAATTATTGATTTTGAAAGTGTGCCAGTAGTGAGCCGACATCTGCGCAGACTCACTGCATCATAATAATATGCGCGTGGGAGCAGTGGTGAGACTTGGACACGTAGTCTGTAATCAGTTTGGGATTTAATACGAATACTATGCCCTAATCCATCTCATATAAAATCTGACACGACTTTTTTTAGTGTCTCACCCCTGTCAACTGTGTCATCTCTGTGACATTCACCTGATCACACGAAGATTGACCTACGACTCCCAGTGTCTCTATCACTAGTGATCCAAACGTGAAGGACTTGACACGCAATCGCCCTAACAATAATCATAATGAAAAATTCTGTAAAACGATTAAAGAATATTTCGTCTTAAATAAAATTGCACAGAGAGAAAAATATAATTTTGCCAATTAAATATTCTTCTGTAAGTAAGAATTTACAACTGATTATCGCAGGGAAATTTCGGACATTTATTTGTCCAACAGAAATGTAATCGACAAAGTTAGATTTTTCTGTCAGTGTGGTATGTTAAATTATTCCCTAAATTACCTCAATTTTTTCCTACTTCCTGTGGCAGTGAGGATATGACTGACAGCGACTAGTAATATCACGAGGAAAGTGCGGGGATTGTACACTTGCTGCTGCTATTGCACGGTAACTAGCCAGAAACTAGTCACGCGCAGTGGCGGATGTCACTATAATTATAGCTCGAGTATTAGTGTTCTGAAAGATATTCTATACCTCAACTTAGCTTAGTAAGGAACAATTATTTTCGATTAATGTCGCTGGGGTGTCCCCACATATGTGGCTGAGCGTATGTATATAAATAAATTGTTGATGACGTGTGGTTTAAAATATGCACCCTTTCTCAAATGAAGTGAAATTGAGTACAATCTCTAAATAATGAATCTTAATGACGATTGAGATGGTTTACCCTGGAAGAACTTTTTAATTTTTCCAAAAAAAAGTATTGTTTTATCGATAGAGATTTGCTAAATAATATCAAACCATTTGGCTGATCATGTCTTCTGGAACTGTCCTCACTATGAGCAGTACAGAGATCCCATGATCAATGATTTTTATAAGACGTGAATAAGAAATGTTTATTAATTATAGACAATTTTCTAAAGAAATGTAATATAAATGTATAACTCTGTAAATAGTAATAGTAACTCTGTAAATGTACCTCTGTAAATAGATGTTTGTAGCTTTATGGATCTATAGGTTTCAGCAAGCTTAAATAAAATAAAAACAAAATTTTAAAAAAATATTTGGCTATGAATTTTTCATTGGCTATTATTTATTATCGCACGCAGAAGGTAGATTTTTCTCCTGTGATGTCTCCAGAGGAACTAACCCTTAGTGACCACAGCTTTCACACTCTGGATCCATTCAACAGAAGACTTATTCTCTCATTTCTTTCTGTTCCTTCTCTGTTTCGGTTTATGAAAACTATTCTAAACATTCCAGCACTTTTCCGAGAAAAACTAGACAATACTGACATGGACTAAACAGAGCTTTACAAGTAAACGAAAAGACACTTTTCGACACCGGCTGAACGTACCAGCAGTGATAAAAAATATACTCACCTAGACAGAAGTTTTTAAAAGATTTGTATCAACTTTTCATTTACCGTCAAATAAACAGTGATAGACCTTCGAATTTTATAGTGCTGTTTAGTAAATTTTACGAATCCAGATATAATTAATTACAAAATTTATTACAAAATTGATGGTACTGATAGGAATTTTCATGTGTCAGTAAAAGATATTTCATTGCACCTCGATTCTAGTGCCCGGCACAGTAATTTTTCCCAGACTTTTCTCTCGGAGTAAAATAAAGTTTAATCACCATTCATTAATTGTTACCAAGTTAAAGAATTTGTTGAATTTTTGGGGATTTCCCCAAATACAAAATTCACTCTTTCTCCTCTGAAAAATATGTTCCAGAAATTTATAGTGGTAGGGCCTCCAATGTATGAAAAAAGGGGAAAAGTTTTTATTACCCGCCTTGCTTAGCAACATTTGGCGACCGGAAGTGGCCATGGGGGTATAACATAAAAACCTTTCCGGGGGTGGAAATGTTCTGATCCATGAGGCCCAGAATCCTATCTTTAAGTTTAGTCTATCGTTAGAATCTCTAGAGGAACGTACCTCCTGACATACGTAGAGTCAAAAATATATCAATAATAATTTAATATATAAATATTATTATATATATAATAATAATTATATATATGAAATATTAAATATAAAGTGTTCAAAAGAAACAACAGTGTTCCTTATTTCAATCCCATAATCCAATAGAATTAATGAAATATTTTCCCCGCATTGTTATCCATCTTCTTCACATTTGCGCGAAAGCTCCCGCTGTTATCCGCTTCTGAAATTCAGATATTGTCCATTAGGACCGCCGCTACACTTCATACGGTCATCATTTTCCCCTAGACAGGATGTGATATAGTACCCCACACCTCTCGTGTCCTCCCAAGATGTCAAAATTAATCAATCAAACCATCGGGAAGCACAACAACCCACATTTCTGATTGAATTCTTACCAAGCATTTTGATTACAGTGAAATTACAACTAGTTGCATAAGAATTGAATTTTCCCCTAAATGGGACAGATGACTTAAAATGCCACTGAGTCATCTCAACAGCGAATCATCTCATGAAGACAAAGCAACATTGATTGCCAGATTCATGTGGCTTCTCGTAACTACGTTACGTCAATGATAACAGGGGAGACGCCGAATTAATAAAAAAACCTTTTCTCCCTATTCGTTCCGTGGGAATAACTATCTTTACGCCATGCTAGCAATGCAAGCTTCTATCAATGTTCACTTTTGCAGAATTTAATCTCCGTTTTGCTTCGGCAGATTACGGAACAGGCACATGATTTTCCAAGAATTTTTCTCTTCGTGCAGGAATTAATAATTTATAACATTGTTATAAAAATCTACTATTAAACACTTAAACATAATATCTAAAAAACTTTTAACCCAACGTCTTCTAGTAACTCGAACAAATGTGTAGTCACCGAGTAGTAAAAATATGCGCATCTGCGGTAGAAACGCCGAAAACTAATTAAAGATTTAAATATAATGAAATGTATATATAGTTAATGAATTAGGAATTTAGCAGTTAAAGCATGAAAAAAACGGGTTCGTGGAACAAAAGAATATTTTAAGAACTACTTGTTCCGTCAGATATATGAAATACATTGAACGCTATTTACATAATTTATCATTTTTGGACGAGTTAACATTTGTGGGATTCACAAAAATTATGAATATTAATTAAGCACTCGTGATGATTTTTCCTCCTTAAGAACTTTATCCTATCGAAATATGTGGACAATTTATTTTTAGTACTACTACTTATGACCTAGTCATCAAAGTCCATAATTCAGTGTAAAATTTTTTGCCTCCGGACTTCTCTCATAAATATTCTACGATAGTACAGTACTTCGTGAAATTATCAGAATGAATCTTAATGTCAATGGTATAATTAAAGAAATTAAATGAAATGAATGTTCGTACTTAAATTTGGGACTGATCAATCTCACGAAAACTAAAATCGTTTGAACTTGATTATTGAAAACTGGGCATAACCGAAATTTCGTGACGAAATTCACTAAATTATAGTTTGAACTATAGTTTAGATAACTTTAGTTTGGAGATTTCTATTACGCTGAGGTTTCACTTACCAAATAAAAATGATTCCAGTGTTGACCTGATTTGTCTGTCGATGTTATATTCGAAGGACTTTTCAGGTGAGAAAATCCCGAGTGTCTGAATGATTTCACCTTTAAATTTTATCGTTGGAGTTTATCGTGATCAGACATTAGAAATTTTCTTAGATAACAATAAAAATAAAATGTGATAAAATGTGTTTGTTAACACGTGGTCTCGAGTAATGAGAAATTTATTGTTCCCTCACTCTTACCTTATCTTTTACTTTTACATATTAGACCGCAAGTTTTAGTCTTTGTGATTCAAAGAGAATATTTGAAACAATTAATGCGAATTTTTAAAGTGTAAAAACACTTTTAATTGATTACTTTACCCCACTACTTTACCCCACTCAGATTTTTATATGACAGGGGACATCTAATACTAATTTTATTTGATTGAGTTTCTTCGAATTATAAGCTTCAATTTTTACAAGCAATATGGTACTTAAAAGAACGTACAGGTTATCTGCTATTTGCGAATATAATCCAGAAGGGTTGGACCCACCCCCAGATGTTCATGAAGTTCTTTTTCTTCAATATTTTTCTTTCAATAGTTTTTATTAATTAATAGTTTGAATTGTTTAAATACACACACTTATACCATAGGGCATTTGGTGTTGCAGAAACCCTGTTGGCTCGTGGGGGTAATTCTACCCCCGAAAATGCATATTTCTCCCTTTTGAAATACCTGAGCATCAGAAATTCTCACTTTCTTGCAGAAGTTTCGACAACTCCAATTTTCAGGACAAAAAATCGGTCAATTTCCAACTCGCGATTGTTATAACACTCAGGAGACCACTTTCGAAATCTAGTTCATTGATTTCTCTTGGAAGCTAAATCGAAAGTTGACTTTATCCAACTTGCACCGAAAATTTTGAATTATCGAATTTTGGAGAACGCATTGGATCTCCGGGTTTTCCACGACTGACTTTTAATCAGTACCAATACGAGCTTTGTATGTCTTGCATTAGGCGTTGGCTTTATGAAGTGGGGGTTGGTGATTTGGAGGTTTGTCATGAAAATTGGACGTGGAACGATTGTTCATGTGATCGAATTTTCGTTGCTGAAACTCCTGAGGGTTTTGAACTCTTTGATCCCAGGAGTTCAGCTCGATGTTGATATTGTGCATCAGCAATTTTAACGTAGCATATATGATGTCTCTATGAGATATCATGGGGATATCATGACCTCATAAAAACCTCATGATATCCCCATGGAGATATCATGACACCCCCATGAGGACATGAGGATATCGTGTCATGACTCCGACACTTTTCATTTTCGAGATCATTACAACAACTTTTCTATATCGGTAACTTCATAAAAAGTCGGATGCATTTGTTTTGATAATCATAAATTCCTAACTTCCATTAAACTTTTTAAAAATTTGTGTTCGCAAATTTAACTTTAATTTTCTAGTAATACATTTGGTTGGATAATGGTCGAACATAAAACTTTAATTCGGATATCTTTGAATATGTCGGTTGACAATATTCCAACAAATGGTGGAGACCTTATTTTATAAATATTAACTAAACATCCTAACATAGTAGGTATACAACAATTTGCCAGCTCATTAACGAAAAATATTTCCCAGTTGCAGAGTGACGAATGAAGATGGAATTGAATAAGTAAACTGTTGAGGGGAAGGAGGTGTCTCATGGGTATAAAACATGCCAGGATCATCTGACGCTCGTCAATAAGAAATTGTCTGTTCGATCCACAGCTTCGTTACTATTGAAACATTCATTAACTGCCTCACGAAAGCCAAAGAAAAGCGACGTTCTCCTCGTGCATCTAATAGTCATGTGAGTGTCTTCCACGTAAAATGAATCAATTATTGACTTGCTGCTAATCCCCATTCGTCACATGAATTATCGATCACTACTTTTGTTTCAGGCATTGCAAAATTCCCTCAGGTATTCTAACAATTTTATTAATTGGATGCTTTGCACTTTTATTTATTGGAACAACTGAGGCGCAGTTGACCTTCTCAACTGGCTGGGGAAAGAGAAATAAAAATTTTCTGACTGAAAACGAGAGTAACACCAGGTGCTCGACAACCCCGGGAAAACCTCCCCTGGAAATTTTGTTGAATTTGTATAATCTCATTCAGGTGAGTGGTTAATCACAAAGATCATTTTAAGGGTGCGGTGGACAATTGCACACTGAGAAAAAAATATAATGTTGTCAATCATATTTGTTTTGGACGAACAAATACCCGAAATTTCCATTCAAAAAAAACCTTTAAATTTGTGGCAGAAGAATATTTAATTAGCAAAATTGTACTTATCTCTCAGTAGTGAATTTGCGATCTCCTCAAATTATGACAATTGTTTTGCAAGTGCATATTAGGTTGGCCTATAAAAAAAGGAACACACATTTTCAAGTTCCAAGGAGTTACATAAATAAATTATAAATTATAATTATAAGTTTTGATAGAAATTTCTATGTGTGAGAAAAATAGATTCCATTGCACCTCGATTCCAGTGTCCGGCACAGTAATTTTTAACAGACTTTTCTCTTCGTGGAGGTAAGGCGAGGTCAAAGAGGATTGACTAATGGCCGGGTAACATATAATTAATTTAATTAAATTCTCCTTCGAACGTCGTTGGTTTCATTCCTTAATATTCATTAGGAATGGAGACACAAATTTAAAATTGGCAGAGGAATTTTGGGGCGCCGCTGTGCCGAGGTGCCATTACATTCATGATCGCGCTTGAATGTTCTTCATGACTTTTAATGTTCATTTTCAAAGATTAATCGATGAAACTAGGCTTGATCGGGGAGAATGTAATTCTCCTTCGAACAGTTTAGCTCTCATTCCTTCATATTCATTAAGAATGGAGATATAATTTTGTAATGTGCAGAAGAATTTTGAGGCGCCACTGCGCCGAGATTCACTCCGACGTGCCGTCGTTTCTGGACGTTTCGTCATGAATTTTAATTACTCTTTTTTGAAATTAAGAGATAAAACTAGCCTTGATGATGAAAAATTTAACTCTCCTTCGAATAGCGTTGGTTCTATCCCTTAATATTTCATAGCGAGGGTAAAAATTAACTGAAACGTATATAAAACATCAGCGTCCAAGAGGATATCAACCCCTCGTTCGACCCATCCATGCAGATTGCTGAATGTCTCCGTCAAATGATGTGACAGTCAACCTATTCTTAAACTAGTTGACACATGAGTCGAAATCGTTCTAAAAAAGTTTTAAAAAATTCACATGAGCAGATAATTTATTTATTGTTATTCTTCAGGAATTGAAACCTAAAAATTAACTGCACATGTCCCGATTTAAATCGGAATCACAAAGGTGGTCCACTTTATCTTACTTACTCTCACCTGTCAATGTTTACCTCACCTGTTAAGCTGGTTCACGTTACCTTATTTACTGTCACCTGTCAATGTTTCCTTTTAATTTTTGGATTAATGAAGAAATATTTATTGCAGATCGAAGCTAAACGGATGATCAACTGTGAAAAAATGAATTAATGATTGGCGTGAAAATTATTTGTCTTATGAACTTCTATGGACAGGAACAATATGCTCTACTTCAGCCTCGCGATTTATGAATTTATTAGTAAGGAAATTGATTACATTTACCAGTTTTGAGGATTGTTCATTTACAATCACAGTGGCATTATCAGATACTTTGTATTCAATTTGTAATTTGAATCGTCAAAAATAATGTGCTTGTAGAGTTATGTGTGAATTGGTGTTAGATAAGTTCGGATAGTGTTTGAAGTAAAATAAATCGAAATTAAAAAGTTTATGACGAACTATTATTTGTTTATTGGCGATGCATAAAGTAATTAACTCCGCAATTGTGATGGGCTTGATCCTCATTGTTTATGTTATGATTTTATTAGTTTAATAAAGTAATTGGGATTCAAATGGAATGTCACAATTACATGAAATGTATATAACAAACAATTTTGGGAAATTAAGCAACGGAAGAGATTGACTGAATTAAATTGTTCTATTAGTGATGAAATGCCCTTTTTTAAAAAGATATAAATATCATGTCGAGGTTGTAAGGAGAGAATGCTCATGTCCAATAAGCTTTCGAGCTTGTAAAGCCCATATTTGGAGGTCCCCATCATCAATAATCACGAGTGCTTTAAGACGATTTTTCATGATTGTCAGTGCAAACTCTCGAGAGATTCTCTTTGATCTTTGTTCACTGCAAAAAACATTCCGGAAAAATTACGAAACTCGCAGGTCACCCACCGATTACGGAGCCGACTGAGAAGTTTTGTGGGACAGTATCGTAATTTGTCATAGTCGATTCAGCCAAAAATAACAGAATTTTCGCATATAATACCACAAGAGCTCCGAAATTATCGGATATTTCCCGATAGGTTCGTTGCAAGTTTTCCAGTTTAAAAATCACGAGCGCGAAGCGCGAGTATATTTGCGCTGATTATATTTGCGTATAATAAATTCAGTATTTGAGATAAATCGTGAGTGTGACTCATCCCCTCATCACAAATAGCTACACAAAGAACAGTTCGGGGTGTAGCCCGATTGAAAATACTACTCTGTGCAGGTCAGAACTCTGGATCTTACAACTCTAAAGTGGTCAAATCGAACACAGTATTAAATCAATTCAATGCAAATTAGAATCCACTCAATTAGTAGAAATTATTGATTATCAATTCATTATTCCAGTATTAAAAATTGCAATATGAATGAAATTGATATGAATAGTCGTATTCTGTTCGAGTATAAATTACATCAGACGTTCATAGAGGCAGTGGAAAAATAAGTTCAATAATGAAATTCTCATAGTGCAATATTTCACTCAAGGTTTCAGTCTCCTCAGGTTCTTGAAGTCATCGATGTTCATTTCTTAATTTCTAGCGTCAGCTAGAAATAGTCCAGGAGGAGCCATTCGTTGCAAAAAAAATCTCACATAAGTGCTTGCTCTAACAGTTCTACTTACTCCTGACTCAAAAACTTATTACACTACAAATTTATTGTTGTTTAGTGTGTCATTACTAGGGCTGTAGCGACTGTCAATAAAAATAATTTCACCCATTGTGGTATTCAATTGCATTCATCTTTTATTACTAAAAAATTGATAATTCTTAATTACAATCGTTGAAAAATTAATTTGAAAACTAGTGACAAAAGAGTACCCCCAAAAAATGGAAGTTATCACAAAATGGTTTTCTGGGGAACACATTGCGTTTAGTAGGTCTTTCTTAGTTTTTTTTCACCCTCTGTGTTTAAGCTGATAATACATCATATACATTACAATTTTTTTCAACAATTTTCATTTCACTTATTTTCATTGCCTTTTCTCCGTCAACCTGTACCATGATTACTGCATTAGACAATTACTCATTTGCATTTTACTTTATCAATCAATGATCATTCTTTTATTACAATAACGGCAGTGCGACGTAAACATTTGAAGATAAGTGATTCATCATCAATGAATGCATGGAAATATTGATCTTTAGGTCGTGATCACTGAGGGATTCGATAGTTTCGCGAAACTCAATAAGTCAGATTTTTATTCAGATTAAAAATCTGAAGATATATTTTCTTCTTGAATCATAACTATGAAAGTATCATAACTAGAGGAAGAGAATAACAGAAAAGTTTACGAGAACAGTCGCTTAAATTCCTGCAATTTTTAAATATTTTGGAACTTTTTGTGGAATTCTTTTGATAATGCGCGTGAATTATTCAAAGGGAGTTATTTAACCGACTGATATTGGAAGTTATTATTAGATAGAAAAAAGAAATATTGATTTTCAGAGCCAGAACATTTACAGAAGAAGCCTTTTCATATGCCTTTTCAAAAATTATTTTGTTGATAAGTTACCAAGTTATCATCATATCAATTATATCCATTATGATATTCTAATTAAGGATAGAATTTTTTATTTCTCACTAGTGGACATCTGAAACAGAAAAATGTCTTGCATTCACACGGAGTGAACACGTCAGGAAAAAATAGACATCTTAAGATTGAATAACGAATAGTCTCAGCAATGGCCTTCTGTGATTGCAAAGAAAGTAACAATTTATTATATAAATATTCATCAGAACTTCTTTTTCTGTGGTCATTTTTAACTTAAGATTCTTCAGGTTGAATCAAGATGTGTTTGAAAACATGTTTTTTATGTCAGGAAATATTGTACATTGAAATATTCAATCACTGTAAATGACTTTTCACGGCATAATCGTCGATATTTGCATGCATTCGTTCTACAGAACTACTCTCTAATACAAATGCAAAACACACGTTCAAGGTGTCTAATATGTTCAGCTCCCATTAATCCATGGACGTCCATATTCTCCACTAGCATTCGTAATCAGTTTCAATCCATTTCGAGTGATATGCGACCATTTGAAAGTTTCATAAAGTTCATAAAAATTATCTCAATTCATCCACAGCCGATGAAAAAAATAACATCTTTGAACGCCTAATTTTAAGATCACTCACTCTTATTATATTCTACTATCTCTTTATTCGATTCGTACGCATTATTTCGTCTTTACCCTATGGAATGTTCAATAATATGAATATAAAACGAATTTCGATAGTTCAATATTACTAATACACTGTTATAAACCATGATATTTTTCGTATTGATATATCTATATACGGATACCGATATCGAAGTATATATATGCATATATTTTTCGATACGATATACAGAATTGATCTTTCTCTTTTTTCATTTTGTACAAAAAGAATTATTACAAAATAATTGAATTTAAAAAATGAGTTCATAAACAAAGTTTATTAAAAAAAAATCTTAACGTGATATAATTGAAGTTCATCGCAGTATCTGTGAAAATATTTCACAGTATTATTTTTTACATTTATTATAATGAATTGTTTCTATATCAAATACAGTCAACAGCCGATTTTTATTTTTTCATAAGACGTAAAAGTAATAACGGTCGGTAATTTTTCTTTGTATTTCTATATATGGAAGCCTTAGCACAGTGAGAATTTTTATATTCGCTTGTCATCGGTGAATAATTTTAGAGACACGTGTGCTACAACACATGTCACATTTTCACGAATAAATCAACCACTTGTGCAGATCTTTTTTCCGTGCAGTTAATTTGGAAAATTTATTTTTATTGAAGTCTGTCGTTTTACTTATTATTTTCATAAAGTAGAATGATCAAATTCGGGGTCACACTTCTGAGTTTGTTCCTGATATTCCCCTCATTAAATAAGACAATTCTAAATAATAATTTCTCTAGTTTCAGACTCAATACAATTATAGATTTTCCATAATGACTCGCAGTTAATTAGTTTTCTAGTTGAACGAAAGAATGCAGCCCGAAGTAATTCGTCATTTCCCTTTGACCAAAGCATTATGATAGTTGAAAATTCGCACAAGTTGATCATTGAAATATTCGATATCAATTGAATCAGTACTCATACATCGCAAAGTATTGATACACTTGATTTTTCAGCTTTCCTCTCCGAAAAACACGTTTTCCTCATAATGATTATTTTACATCTACGCACATACAATAGTATTCTAAGAAATTGCCCCACTAACGTCTCTTTTTACAACAGTAATACATGATTCAGTTATAAACTCGAGTTATCCATGTCCATAAATCTTAAGAGTATTAACAATCAGCTTTTGACGTCAATTCATTCGCAGTATGAACATTCACACATAGTTTAATTGATATCATATTTTGCAGTTCAAATGAATGAAGGAATCTGAACAAAATTGATATATTATTTCCAAATTCAGTCAAATACTTTCCGTTTTTCCGTTAACTGATAAATTATAAAAAATAAAGGAAAAGAAAATATCGTTTGCTTTAACTGACAAGTAAACAAGGAGATATATACGATTTATGTATTGTAGGATTAATCTGCTGTATGCGATTCGTCCATTTTATCGAAGACACAATATCGCATTTGAGGTCCTATTACTGACAATCATTGTTTCTACAACTTGATCCTCTAACTCGACAAAAAATTGTATGGAAAGAATTATTGTGCCAGAGCGTCAGTGCACATTGAAATTCGGACTTTTCATGGAACTCTTCTATTTGATATGACAACTGGGTGAAGAATGTACGTGATTTCCGCTTTGTTATATAATCAATAGTGCAAAGGAGATAAACTGAAAATTTAGTAATGCAGATTCCTTCCGAGAGTTAGAAAGATACCTTTGTGAGGAGTTATTTTATCAAATGTTCATATTTCAGGCATCAATTCAATCCAGTCAAATTACTTCCAATCTCATTCCAAATCGAATATGACGGAAATTTAGGTTAATTGAGTAAGTGAGACTGGTTCATCCACAGTTATCTAATTAACATACCCTTTTCAATCTGGTATATATTGATCCGCTGTATAGATTGATATTTCCTTGCGATTGTCCTACCTGCAGAAGATTCTGAGGATTTTTCTGCTGTCATTAGCGAGACGAAAACGATTAAGCGAATGGTGTCACGATTATGAAAGAAAAATCATATAGTCTGATTTTTCATTGTAGAAAAATATTCAGAGCTCTTGTTAATTAGATAAGTCTCAGACAAATCTTTAAATACCATATCACGTTAATTCTTCATTCTCTGAGCATCCTGCATGTCTCATTCTTTGGCGTTACGAAAGTCACGTTCGATCATCGTCTTTCACCTTTAACACATTGTTTCATCTCATTTCCAAAATAATTCTTACAGGTATTAGCCCGGAATTAGCTGCGTTCTGTTTAAGTACAAGCAAGATCGATATCTTGCAATTAATAATTGTTCATTGTTAAATTCATATTTCTTTCGTAATCTGTAATTTAACAGTTTATCATTTATGGCCCTTATATTGTTGATACACAGGGAGGTGAGAGAGGGGGGGGGCAAGAGCGCATTAACACCAACTTTCACTTTCACCCTCTTCAACACCATCGCTTTCTTCATCACTCGGCTCTTCACCATACATATCAGCTAATTTCCTAAACCTCGGGCCGAAGTTGGACAGATAGTTGAACTTCAGGTCTCCATCATCTGTGCCTAAATGCAGAAAGAACATAATTATGAAGACACTGCACGTAATAAAATAAACAAAACCTTGTAAACAATTTAGTAATTGTTAATATTAATAAAGCATTTGATAAATGTTTAAACTCATGTTAACAATCGTTTCATAAAGTTTTCATCTTGTAAACTATTATGGCTGATAAATTGGAATTTTGTAATCATTCGGATTAAAATTTTTAATTGTTCACACGTTTAATTGTTAAGACGTTCTTGGATATATCAAAAAATATTACAATAAACCTCAGATGTCCTAGAAGAATCGTAACAATTAAAATACTTTCTTAAGGGAATACTTGTGCATGGGGTGTTAGTGAAAGTGTTGAAATTACCGCAGCTTCACTTAAGCTGAAGCTTTTGTTCAAATTTATAAGGAGCAATATCAGAAATTATTTTCATCGCTACCATTTTCCTTAGCTATCGGGGCTCTTGTACATTTTTAAAACATCAATAACCATATTGACAAAAAATCAATTTCTTTACTCTTGCAAAATTCTCCCTGATCACATCGTAAATGCCTTCACAGGAGGTAGTTGACACAATTTTTCGATGGTTTAACGATCTATGGGACCGCTACGAAAATTTTCGTACCGTATTATTTCATGAGTTGTAATCGATATAATATTCGTATATTTTTTCCCCGAAGCAATCCACGAAATTCTTCTTCCAATTAAAGATGCAGTGGTCTGTCAGACCGATTCCTACGAAACATTTTGTAGCTAAAATTGGCGATCTCTTTGGGATACTATAGTGTCCATAACACACAGAAAATCGATGAGTGATAAAAAGAGACCGATGGTTAGCAGGCGACATTTGTCTGGACACATACTGATAACAAAGATTTGTGTGAATAGGAGATTAAGTGATGGGGCGATAAAAGTATCATTCTCGCGGTCGGCTCAGATTATAAAATCACATTCGTGAAATGATACTTTTCTGACCGTATGGCATACACTATTTTCTGTTATTGAGCCCAAAACCCTGTGATTTATTCGAGCGAAGTGAGATTAGAATCGCGGTCTCTCAGGGCTAATTAGCCATTTGTTCTTTTGGAGAATAAGTGCAAAGAATATTGAAATGTACCAGAATTTTCATTCAGGAGAGAAAGTAAGAAAATGGGCAATGACTAAACCAATGTTTTCAAGAGAATAAAACAATACGTACATGATGCTAAGGAAGACAAAGATCCATCTGAATTTCCTTCTCCCTCATAAGCATAATGCCTGACATCATCGAAAGGATTGGTGTCAGGATCTTTATCACAGCTTTCTTTCTTGCTGTCTAAGAATCCACAAATATCTGGCACTTCATCAGGCGCTGAAAGAACCAATTAAAAAGTGAATAAAAAATAATTAGCAATCAAGTGGGATGAAATATAACAGATAAGTTGGGAATATTTACCTCGACCTTGGTGTGCAGACGGTGCAATTTTTGAATCGATAGGCGGTGCATCGTAAATGCGCCGTAAAACATTCAAATCATATCCAGTGTCAACTTCACCACCTCCTTCATCTTCATAATTGATGATGTTTTCCCTTATGTCATCCATATCCTTGTACAAATCATCGCGCTTTCTCCTATGCACGACAACCGCCAGCAGCAGTATCAGCAGAATAGCAACACAAACTAGTATAGCAACTAGGAAATTTGAATCGATTCCAAAGGACACTGCTCTGGCCATACCATGATCACACCCTGGATCAGCGTTCTTCGATAATGCTGGCATACCAAGATTATACGTATTACTATTGATTGTCATATTCCTAATACATCCCGAGAATCCTCTATTTACTGGATTATAGCTCCATCCAAAGAGTCGTGCCATCTCCTTTAAATTAGTAAAAGTTCCACCAATCTGCAATGGGCTATTGACATTCAAAAATTCATTTGGTCCAACTGGTGCTGTCAACAGCATGCACGCGGAAATTCCACAATTATCGACTTTCATTTCAATAGTTGTTTTTGTCCAATACACATCCACCCTGTGACTCTTTCCATCTGTTAATTTGATCTTCGTTTGATCAAGTGAGACAGTACCGCTTCCATAATCAACATGAAGTACAGCAAAACCATTGCGTATTTCCAGTGCCATAAAATCCTGTACTCCAAGTAATTTACTGTAACTCATTGGTCCAAAATAAAAAACAAGACCATCATCAGCGTATGGCATTAATTCAAGTCCCAAGTGAGAGTCATCACACGCCTGTCCAGGTGGTGGCATAACAGCCCATCCATCACCATGAAATCCAATTCCAAGTAATTCACAACGTGGCCCCTCTAGACCTGGAGGGCACTCACAGCGGTCGAGCAGCGGTGTTCCACCATTGAGGCACATTATTGGCTCAGCCACGTGGCACATACATACAGGATGAACTACAGCACGCACTCCAACAAATGAACTTGTATTTGTATAGACTGCATATGGCACTGTATCTACATTCAAATGACTACGACAAGAATTGTTGCAATGAGTTCTTTCAAAGAGACATTCATCAATGTTAATAAGCATTATTTCGACGCCAAGTTCATCAGATATTCCTTTAGAATTTTGAGCAACAATTGTGTTTAATTTCTCAGGTGCATAGTAAGGGCTTCCATGCGCCGAGAACCTCACATCTAGTAAACTCTTATTATTGTAATGTGGTGAATGGAGAACAGTAAATACATCGATATTTTCAATGGTATTATTTAACAATGTCGCAAATCTCTCCTGAAATATATCCTTTTTGCTGATACCCACGTCATTAGGTGTTACAAACTCCTCAGCTGTAATTCCGTACAATCGTATTGACCCAGAGTTGACAACGGCCTCTTCAGGTATTTCCTTAACGGTGACATTGACGAAAGCATCCACCTCATGAAATTGGACAATTTGACTCTCCTCAGTAACTTTGAATTTGAGCAAAAATGTACCACTCTCGGTGCCTGAGAGAAGCGTTATCATACCAGTCATTGGATTTAATCGAAAACCAGGATGACTCTGACCATACCAGCTGAATGTTTTGTCTGGTAAATCCCAGTCATCAGGATCATTAACGTATACCCTGCCGATTTCCGTGTCCGGTGCCTTGCCTTTATAATTATAGACAAATATTGAACTCGAGCCCTCCGCCATTGCATTGTCATTCTGATCACCAATGACAACTGTAAGTGTCGATGTGCCAGTCATTGAGGGCACTCCACTGTCACTTATAGCAATTGGTATATTATAACTTTTTCTCTCCTCGCGATCAAACGTGACTTTAGCTCGAAGATCGTCGCCAATAATGGCAAATTTACTTGTTATCACTTCGTCAGCGGTATTGAGATCAATACTAAATTTGAATGGTGGGCCATTATCGTCAGAATCCCAATCTCTAGCTTTGAGTCTAGTTATATTACCGGGTTTTTCGTTTTCATACCACACAACTGGTTGTTGCATATCCAAAAATGGGGCATTGTCATTTATATCGATGAGTGTTATGTTGATAGTAACATGACCGTGTAGTGCCTTTGGAGAGCCATCATCGTCCATAGCCAATACAATTACCGACCACATTGGATATCCCTTTGGAGGATCTCTGTCGAGTGGTTTCTTCAGTGTCATACAGCCAGATTTGTCAATGCCAATTAAGGGTTTCTGGTCGTCTTTAACAATGAAATATGCAATACGTTGATCGACAGTTCTATCTTTTATATCTGGATCATAAGCTTTCACCGTTGTTATACATCCATCAACAAGTTTTTCCTCTTCAATCGTCGGATACATGTCAAATTCCTCGAATATCGGTGGATTATCATTAACATTTTCGATAAATATTTTAACCATAGCATTGTCATCAAATACACCATCAAATGCACGAACAGTTAAATTGTACTCTGTTATTTTTTCATAATCAAGGGGTTGATTGACACGTATTTTACCAGTTGTACCCTCAATATAGAAACTATTATCCGTGTTACCAGATATTATACTGTAAATAACGGGACTAGCTGTGTCTTTATCCAGGGCTTTTACTTCCGTAACTAGAGCATTTATGTTGGCATTCTCAAGTATTGCATTGGCTGTGTAGACAGACTGCGTGAAAACTGGTGAATTGTCATTTTTATCAGCAATTTCAATTCTAAAATCTTGTTCACCTTTGTTGGGATCACCATTTTTTAATAGAGCACTGGGTGAGTTATCAATTGCTATTACTTTAACATTGTACGTATCCTCAGCCTCTCTATCAAGTGAAGTCTTTGTTGTTATATTACCAGTAGTTTTATCAATGAGAAAGTAACCGTCCGGATCACTGAGATAATATGTGACCTGATTGTGGGTTGATGTACCATCAGCATCAATGGCACGTACTTGCATAACAGGCACACCAGCAGGTTCATTCTCAAGAACAGTGCCCTTTTTCATTTCACGAAACAATGGCATATTATCATTAACATCGAGTACTTCGATGTTAACAACAGTTTCAGCAGCTAAATTATATTTATTCTGCACACGAACACTCAATGTGTATTCAGTGTTACTCTCATAATCCAAATGTTGGGCGAGTTTAATTTCAGCTGTATTTTTTGATGACTCCAATCTGAAGGTATTGCCCTTGTTTGTTTGTTCTGTTCTACCAGGTAAAAGTTCAAATAGTAAATCTGGACTGTCATTTATGTTTGAAACTCCCTCCAGACGTACAATCGTTGCATCAAAGTCACTGAAGTTTTCACGTATACGAATGGGTTCAAGGGATCGAGGTAGAAATGCTGGTGCTTTCTTGTGCGATTCAACGACACGAATGTCCAAATCTATGTTATTTCCATGTGGATCTTTACCAAGATCATCGGCTCTCGCTATCATACGAAATTTGTACTCTGGTTCTCTCTAAAGAGGAATAAAATTAATATATGAAAATGATGATGGATTTAATAGTAATCTTTATGATAATGTTATATCTTACGTCGATGGTTCGGTTCAGAAATATTACACCAGTTTTTTCGTCTATTCGAAAATATCCAGTGTCTTCTGGGCGCTTTGATGATATGCTGTATCGTACTACCGAATTATTTCCATCGTCAATGTCGGTAGCAGATACTCTCATCACCTCGTGATCTATTCGCAAGTCTTGTGGTACTGATTCGGTGTATGCCTTTAAATAAATAAAAATATATGAATAAATAAATAAATGATAGGGAGAAGCTTGATACACTTGTGGCAAATTGATGTCTGATGGTTATCACCAACTGTTGCATGCTTTTTTCCGCACTCGAGCGAACGTCTATCATGTACATCAAGTATTTAAACGTTTAACGTAAAATAATATTTAAAAAAATTCAGTTCAATCATATGCTTAATCATTATTCGCCAAATTGCATATTCGTTATTCATGACTTTCTAGCTAATGAATAAATTAAACTCAGGAAGTCTGTCGAAATGGCATAAATATAAATAGTACACTGACAGTTATCATCACACCGAAAGTTACAAACCAACCTTGTATAGTGAATATCCGCGTGAGACCTAAGTTCAGAAAAAATAATATTGAAAACCACTGAATGTGATTAATAGTAACACCTCAAGAGCGTAAAGAATGAAAAACGTTGATAATGCTTTATGTACCCTAATGAAAGATCATTTCTTAATTAACAAGTTTGGATTGTAATGACTTACCACTTTGTCAAATACTGGAGAATTATCATTGACATCCTCAATGGTGACTTTAAAGTTACAAACGTCGTCCAATTGGGGACGTCCATTGTCTGTTGCTAAAACAGTTAACCAGGCTTCCTTCTCGCGCGCCGGTTCATCTCTGTCCAGCATTTGGGTTGTTTTTATGAAACCGGTTACGTTGTTGATTTCAAACTTAAGCTTTTCACCGGGTGCAGTCACAAAGCTATATGTTATTGTTCCTGAAGTAATTAATGACGATCTTAGCGTTATACAAACTGTGAGTTATGTATCTAGGTATTTACAGAGAATTACAGACTCTTTTCGACAACTGTTTTTTGGAGGCAACAAGTTGTCGTAAAATAGTTTAAGCTGATTAATTTGGACGATTGAGTAGTATAAGTATATTGGTATAGAACATTTCTTTTCAAATATTTTTGTAGAGCTCAATACGTGGGACAAAAATACGTAATTACGGAAGGTCCGTAATCGCCCACGGATTGAATACAATTATCAGTTTTATTTAATTGGGTATTTGAATGATGAATAGAGATTTTTAAATTTTGTGAATGCATTGAAGAGCGATATTAGAGGTTCCAATCCTCAAGATACTGATATTAATTTTGTCACTGCTGCTACATTCAGTCGGGCTCGAAAAGTGCCTCTTCGTTTACTAGTCAACGACAAGTCGAACCTGGTAAACGAAAAGATTTTTATTTTACTGGGAAATAAAAAATTACACATTTCGCTACTCGCTGAGTGTAACACCATTTTTAAAAAATACAGTTCGTATATATGTGCAAGGGGTTTTTGTGGGATTCACACCAGCAACAATTTAATTTCATATTCGAAATTCAAAGTTTTAACTGTGCAAACAAATTAACCATTTAAAAAATCTATTCTCACTGCAATCAAGAAATATAATCTGTCACATACTTCTTCATAATTCGAAGTTCTCATATATATTTCGAACCGACAAATGTTAATTTTAAATTGAACGAAGAATGGTGATTCGTCGCGTCAGCAATTCGATGATCATCGATAATAAATGAATTCCAACATGAAATGATAACGATATGACGCCGATCTTGGAACATATGAACTAAATTATTCCTTGATAAACAAGGCGTAATGAGTGAGTAATAATACCAATAATATCTCTTAATAAAATTCCTCTTATGAAATATATTTTTATTCTGAAAAGTTTTGGTCGTGTATCAATAATTCATCGCTTGAGCCAAATATTTGTTTATTGTTGGGACCAAAGAAATTATTTATACTTGAGATTTTGCAATTTAAACTGGTGAAAGTTCGGTAAAATTAAATAAATACGTCAATATTTATATCGACGTATTTGTTTAATTAATCGACGTATTTATTTAATCAATTTACGTATTTCTTTAATTAATCGCATTTAATATTTCGTCTAAAAAATATCTTCATTTTGACACGAGGAAAACTTAACTAGAGTAAGGGAACCCCTCACTTCACAACCTAAGGAAAAGCTTTTTTTATTCCGACCCTTCCTGCTGAGGAAAAGTTGATGACTTCAGAGGGCGGTTTTGCGTCAAAATTTAACACATGTTTCAGATTAAACCCGTTTCGAGTACCCGTTATAGACGACCATAAAAAAGCCTTTTCCCAAAAACGTTTGCCTGAGTGTATCATAAATATTTGTCCAATAGTTTTTGGACAACAATGAAAGTATTCTCGAATATTCTAACACAAACTACAAACAGTTTTTTTGTTGGTAACTTTCAACTAGTTTTTTGATAAGCCCAAACAAGACTTGTTCGAGAATTGGTAAATTTTTCCCTCAGAGTATGTATGTAATATGATAAAATCAATCCATCATTGATACTTAAATATCCTGAGAAATGAAAAATTTAGATGTTCTCAATTTACCAATTTTAAATCGATAGCCAATATTAGTTTAGACTGGCCGGAAAGAAGTTCGATTTCCGGCTGGTTAAAGTAGAAATTTTCAAGTACTTATACTTTAGTACTTACATTGAACTTAATGCAAAATTATTTGATAGTAAATGAAAATGAAAAAAAATAAAATTTGTCGAAAAAAGTGAAAATTTCACTCCCTTTGAAATTTGTTTGTTTGTTAGATTTCGTTACACTTCTCTCAGAAAACTAGAATTTCGTTGTTTGTTCTCTATCAGAATTCCCCAGATATAGCAGCTTCAATTCATATACGTTTGTTTATTATTAATGACGAAAATGCACAATATCGAACAACTACGCTTCGAAAGATTGACTTTAATCATAAATTACCTCCTGCATCAGGTGGATCTCTATCCTCCGCATGCACCTGAATGACAATGGTACCTGCTGGCTCTTCTTCCTTAACCACTGGTGCATAAACCGAACAATCCGAAAATACAGGTTTGTGATTGTGTTTGTCATCCCGCGTCTGCAAATAACAACCAGCAGAAAACTGTTAAATTACATCATAAATAAATAGTATCGAATTAAACTATAAGTAGCTGAAAAAGAGACGTCATCAGGCCACCGAATAATTCATGACTACTTTCAGACGATTCTGAAATAAGTAGTCTGAGAGTGCCCTACCCCTAAGACCTAATGTACAACAAACTCTGCCGAGCATTTGACATTTTAAATATTTAACACCACGTAAATTTGATAAGTCCCGCCACAATACCCGAAGTCAGGATTCGAGCAACCGTAGGTCATGAGTAAATAAACTAAAATTGAATAAAACCCACTATTAAATAAATAATGCGGCACTCACCAATGATTCATCTACACTGAAGTGCTGTGATCGTGTGTCTAAGTGTCTGAAGTGCCTCAGCTTTGTTGTTTCACCTGTAAAAAAATTCGTTTCCATTTTATTAGATTTACTTTGAATATTCTAGGCCAATCAAATCACTCATTTTATCTTCATCTACTCTTTCACGGAATAAAAATATACATAGGTAAACAGAAGCAGATGTGAAAAGTCTGAACACCACCGGAGGTGTGATAATCGATCGTACCAAAGCCAGCGAGAATAACAGGGCATTTTGACGAACCCTATGGAGGGTGCAAAGCCGCGAGTCAGCGTGTAATTACAGGCAAAAATTTCTCCTATCTCGTCTATCACCTCGTCCACTAGTATCACTAATGTTACGGTATGTCATACGAATAGACTTGAACATATAAAAAAAAAAAAATAAAGAGGAAAAGATCTTCTAGCAAACGAAAATTGTAAGACGTGACTCGTCGCGGAAATTATTGAAAATTGAGAGAATAATTTGTTAAACATTACGTGCCAGTTCTGTAATGAACTAATCAAAGCAATAGACTTTTCCTGAAGATTCACTAAAAAAGTGCGTAACTATTACGTAATTTTTACCGAATATTTTTTTGATTGGCAGATGACAGAACCGGCACGTAATTTTTAAAGAATTTTTCTCTTCGTGTATGGAGCGGTTATTCTGATGTGGGTCAAGGCTGCTGCATGCATGAATTTATGACAGCATTCGGCGCACCACATGTGATCGATAGCACCGTGAGGTGAATAAAGCTCTAGCTTTAAGTAACTCGATAATCGATAATTCTGGATTAATATAATTTGATACGAGTAGTTAACTGAATTAGGAGATGATCAGATTCATGAATTCCAAAGAAGGTTCAAAATATTTACATTGCAGCGCTGTCACAAGTACCAGTGAATGTTTAGGACCAAAAATACCACGATATATTATTCATAACAAGCCTTTCGTCATGGGAAACAGGAAATCAATGAGCAGTGGCATTTTGCTGAGTTAATTATTGGTTTCAAAACTAGATGATCCCATTTTTTTACCCTCTAAAGAGGTTTGCAACATTCATTTATGAAAGAACAAAGGAAAAATATCCATTACTAAGATTATCCATCGATCCACTGCTCTTTACTCGGAAGTGTTATGGCACTATGACATACATTGGTTATTTCCTCGGTAGCTTTATGTGTCACTCTGCATGAAAACAATAAACTGTGCTATAACATTGACACACCTATATCTGTTGTAAAATGTCAATAAAACTTATGGTATTATTTTTATATAAAGTCGAAAATTCCGTGAGGACCAGTCCATATCTCGGTTGTAACTAATGTGATGATGTAGATGAAGTTGAATCGCGTGATTACGTTCTTAGTTCGATGAGTTATTTTCACCCACCGGCGAAGTAGGAAATTTGTTTGAATTCTCTTCAACATTTTTTAAACAGAACAACCTTGACGAGCTCCATTTGCATTAATTTGGTTGTAAGACAAGCAGCACGAAATGAAAATAGTAAAGTAGGATCCACTAAGAAAAAAAACATATTTTTCCCAGATATCTATTTACTTCAGGGAAATATTTAATAATTTTTTAATTCTTTATTTTTCAAATCAAGTAGTTCCCTCACAATTCTGATTCGGTTCGCATTGCATCAATTATATTCTTCTGGAACATGATTGTGTTAATTATAACGTTGAGTGAGCGCCTGCCATAATTATGAGCATGACATAATTCATAGAAATTTTTCCCTCAACAAAATCCGAAATTTCGAACAACGAAATAATTATTAATGGAATTCATTCGAGGGTACGGAGTAAGCACTCATCCCCTAGGGATTATCATAAATTAAATTTAGCTCGAGGTCCTTTGGAAGTGACTAGACCGAAGAAATACAATTTTGAAAAATTAAATAGTTCTCTGAAGCAAATGAATATTCGGGAAAAAAAATTGTTTTCGGTGGAAGAGTGCATTGCATTATCCTTCCTTTTTTTCGTTGGTGGCCTCTGATTTTATCGAAGTCATCAGAAGACAGCGGTAGCAGTTGGAGACTTCGTACTGCACTTAGGTATAGGTATATGTGGGAATTTAACCCTAATGCAGATGTGGTTGCAGTCACTTCGGGAATATTCGTCAATGAGGGGCCATCACCATGGCAGGGGGTTGCATGCCAATTGTGTGCCACGCAGATCCCGCGTCCTCATTACGCAAATTATTATCGAACCGTTCAATTGCCGGACGTGGAGGATTTCGTGTTCGTTCGTACGTTATTTTGTACATAAACTTGCATATAGTGATGACATTCACTCACATGTGCATTTTATACCGCCATTTGAAATATATGAAATGTATATTTTAGAGATTTAATGCGGTGAAGCTTATCTACGATATCTCTACCCCATAACCCACTACCACCTGTCAACTCTAACATTTTATCCCGGAAATTGTTACCAATTTTCAACGGACAGTTTGTGATCCAAATATTTATCGTTCTCATATTAGCCGGGAGCATCTGACAGCTTGGATATGATACTATTATCAGTGAACGATAAATGGCTGAAGATTTTTATTCTTTTTTTATCGGAATGAAAAAAATATATATCGGTGAATCATGGAAAATATGAATTAATGGAACTTAAAAAATATGTCTTTATTGATTTTTGATATCGCTGCAAAATGTCATTTTTTTTCAGAAATAATTGTTCGAGGGCGTGAAAGGACTTGATTGTCGTTAAATATGGATGACGTTGAACGTTTGATATGCAAATTTCATTAGTACCAAGTTAATTGTCACAAATGTCAAATTATTTGACCATCACTTACTGATTGATGGAAATACTCCCAGGGATTGTAATCAAGTTTTGGATATTGATCAATCACTATCTCATATTTACAAATTATTATTTGATGAAGGTCCCCCTGATGTAAATCATTACCACACGTCCATCAATAATCGATTTTGTTTTCATTTTTTTGTGTTGTGAAGAATATAATGAAAGAAAAACAAATTTTTCGTTCCAATTTTTTTTCGTTTCCATTTACAAACAAGGATGCACAAGATTTTGCGCTTTCATATAGTTTCTTAAGGGACACGGGGTAAAACAGATAATCTCTAATGCTCTATATTTCCTGGGCCCATATTTTTCACGTTTTAGGAGAATAAATTATTGTTTTTTTTTATAAATGTTACTAGTAAATTATAAGAGATTTTAAGAGAGGCTGGGGAGGATGTAAAACAAAGAAAAAAACTTTTGTAACATCAAGGAAATAAATAATATGAAAAGATGAAAATATTTTTCACGTTTATTGGGACTATAGCTCTATAATAGTAGACTGTGTCAAAAGTATCGATTGACTTACGAATGAGGCTTTTAGAGAATCATTTGGAAAATAGTGTCTTACTATTATTATTGAAAAATTTTGAATTAAAATTGTAGAAAAAGGCTTTGATTCGAGGTCTTATGGCATTGAAGACGTCATCAGTAAGAATTATGAAAGGCAAACTCAATATTAATAGTTATTAGTCAATACGTTCTTCCATGTATGAAAAATTACCGCAATAAATATCAGATGGCCTAAGGGAATCGTAACAACTGAAGCAATTTCTAATCCGGTTCCTTATTCATATTTGGGTCAATGGAAACATTGATAATTCTACTATTTTCCCTGCAGTATCACCACATCGGCAATATAAAAAACAATTTCAGTTACCGGTGTCTTATTTACGCTCATACGTCGTAAATAAAAACTTCAGAAATGACTTTCATCGTTGACATTCTCTTAGACTATCGCAGACTGTAGATTATTTCTTAAAACATGTTCGAAATATTTTTGACATTAAATCGAACAATCGACCCGTCGTAAACGTTTCAGGGAGAAACGGAAAACCCTCGAGTTGATGATGGCCTAAAGGCCAACACATAGACCAACCCCATAGGCAAAAGGGCCTTGTCCTTGGGGCAGAATTCTCATCCTGGGACCTGTCGAACGGTTTTTCGTGTAAACCACATCGCATATTAAAAAAAAATAAATATTAAAAACTCAATAAATGTCGAGACGTAAAATTAGATAGAAAGAGGGGGGAGGGGGGTCTATTTACAATATTTAAAGAAGGCACTTGCAAAAAAAGATCACTTCCTTGATTAGTTAATAAATTATCCTTCACTGCGCCATAAATACGTAGAATTTTGAACTGGAGAGGTTCACAAGTATCACCTTCGGATTTTTTAAAATTACATTTTGAGAAAAAAAAATGTCAATTCAAAATTATATGTCTCAAAATAAGGCAAGTTGTTTTTTGGATGTATGCACTTACAATTCGTATAAAATTTTGTGTCCCCATTGAGTTATTTCAATAGGTAACCATAAACGATGTCATTAATCTCCAATTCATATAGAATGTTTATAATGACATTTAGATTACGGATGACTGGTCTCAGCACAGTTCCATATTTTCTTTTAAGTTATTTATAATTACAAGCGACACTTGATGCATACACACATGAAAAAAAATATTTATATCCCATGGATGAATTCATGGATGGAGAAAAATAGTCAGTGAGAGTCATGGGATTATTCATATGATTCATCAGTGCGAATCATTACTAGCTAGTTTTTGTAGGAATGTAAAGAAATAATGCTGAACACTGAAAATGGATGTTCCGGTCTATTACAAAAGAAGGCGAAAAAAGGTACGTAAATTTTCTGGAACTAGAACAATTTAATGGGAATTTCGAGAATTATTGTGGCTGTAGGCACGTGATATGGCGAAAGTTGAATAATTTTGACGTAACTAGTTCGCGGTTTATCGTTAATTTTCGGGTAATATCGGACCTATGAAACGGTAGTTATGTAAATTAATTAATTGTGGAGGTTGATTTGTTTGCATTTTTACTTCTGGATGAAAGCATCGTAACAGGTCAATTTTTTAATTCCATAATTTTCATTGGACGTAATGTAAAATTGTTAATGGCTGATTAATTAAATAGACATCACCCACAGATTTTGGACAGTTCACACAAAAGTTTTTTATACATTATGTTTAAGTAATTCACAGCAGACTTTAATACCAATATTATAAATAGAAAATAAAAAAACCCTATTCATTTTCATTTTCCACTCTATTCAATTCCAAGGCTTCATTGATACCAGGCATTGCTTTAGATTAGCCTGGATGAGGTCTGCTTTATACCGATGGGCCTACCTTGGCCCTCACCCTTGGACCAAGCTGAACCTCCCCAGCTGGCTCCAATGGTTCACTCCCAACATATCCCAGGCTACAGCCAAGCTACGACGCCAGTCTAAAAACAGGCTTAGCTTGCCTTGGGTCAAGCCTGCCCCAGGCTTAGCTTGCCTTGGGTCAAGCCTGGCCCAGGCTTAGCTTGCCTTGGGTCAAGCCTGGCCCAGGCTTAGCCTACATGTTAAGTCCTACCTCGGTATAAGAACGTACACCACGTCCTAAACAGGCCCAATTTAGTCCTCAAAAAACATACCATCTTACAAACAGATTTGGCCACAATAAACAGCTATCACGAAATTGACGATCAATAAGTTAAGTGAACAAAGGGGCCATTGCATGATGCTGAACGGTAGTTGTAAACGCTCACTCCACCCTGTTTCACAATCTCCAGTGTATTGCATTCATCGTAGCACCCTAACTTTCCCATCTACTTCGCTTGTAATGTCGAATATGTTCCTTCTCTTGGACTACAGCCCCCCTCTATAACATTACACACGAGGATCTACATCCCACAACAATGTACCCTACGCATCGAATACAGGGGGATTGAAGAAATGAATTAGAGAGAGTGAATAGTTGAATCGATGAGTCATAATAAATTGGTGAGGGGAATCTGTACAATGTGTTCTCGTTGTACGTAACGACGATAGACCGAGAGGCGTAGAAAATATCTTTTTATGTATTTAGTGGCAGAAGAGCCATCTTGATTGTGTTTTTCGTTTACATAAAGCAGTAGATGATAATAATATTTGTATCGTCGTAACAGGATTAAACAGCGAGTTTTTAAACAAAAATAGCAAAGATTTGATTTGTTGAAAATGCTGACTGTTTCGTGTCACGGATTTTTTAATTTCATTTCTGTCGGTGTCTTATATTGATGACGGAAAACGCCGGAGTTGAGAGCCACTTTTTTTTAAGCCATATGACAGATGAGTGTAGTAATCAAATTATTAATTAGTATTATTAGTAACGAGTGGATTTAGTCGGGTGGTTAAATCTATTCGTGATTAAATGTTCGATTGTTAATAATTAACATTTTTCAAATTGAGGAGTTGTTAGTAATGAAAAAAGTATTCGTTTCATCGCATTCAAATATCTTTTTTTAATTAGTAGTTCACATTATTTGAATTAACGGAAAATCCACACACAGAAAAAAACTAATTGTAAAATACACGTCACTGACGATTTCGAAAAACGTAAATTACTAGGTCCAATCTGATAATTTATGCTCCTTTTGCCGTAATTTACGAGGTCTCAATTATGTAAAATCGTTGATTGATGAGATCGTAAATAAAATCGATAAAAGGAAACTTTTTTTGCTAGATTAAATCTTCATGTTTCAGATGATTTTTGCGAATCTGGGACCAACGTCCAGAGACATTTTTTTTACATTTCCAACGTAATTTTGAAAATGTTGCTTCAGAAAGGCCCAAAGAACGCTTATTAAACCAATCAAGAATCTGCCAGGGTCAGATTACTCTAACCATTTTCAGTGGTTGAACGCTAACAAGAAATACAAAGCAATGCAATAAACCAAAGAAAACATGAAAAACTGAAAAAACGAAGAAATTGGAAAGTTGGGAAAATTAGAAGAACGACCGAAAAAAATCACGAACAATCGAAAAAATTAATCTAACATCGAGGGAATCATTGAACGATGCGAAAGGAGAAGGAAAAAATAGATAAAATCGCAAAAAAACAAAAAACAGGAATACAGGAAAAATTTTAAAAAATTATTTCCAAAAACATAAAAAATTTGGCAAACATCGGAAAATGTGAAACTTTGGGGGAAAAATAGGAAAACCGGGAATATTTTTGGAATTCATAAAAGTTGATGACTGTGAGAATCAAAAGTGGTTTTCAATCAAAAACCAAAATATTCGAAGGGGGACACGTAACAATATTTTTCCCTATTTGTAATTTTTGTTGGTGTTATTTTTCATATTTAATCAAATTTGAAGAAGAAAGCAGATCTATGTAAATTTTAAGAAATCGTTCCCAATAGTGCGTGCGTTTTTGCATCGCCCTAGTATTCTTCAAACTTTATTAAATTACAATTTATCGGAATTTGAAATTCTATAATTATATGTTGTGGTTTAACACGTTGATTAACCATACCAAGAGAGACATGATTTTTGGCACATCGATATGTTAAATGTTTCATCTCCCATCAATTTATTATGATACCGCAAGAGATTATTACTATTACGTGTGTGGAATATAATCATGCAAAAGTAAATGAGATTTTTAGCGTGAATTAATGAAAAACGAATTTTTTTTAACTTGAATTTTTCATGTTTCTCCTTCTTTATTAGTTTTATTGCTTTTCAATTTTCTGATAATTGTAGATTGTTAATTGGATTAACAAGTATTCTCTGAGCCTTTTCGACTTTACAGTTTTAAAATTGCCTTGACAATTTGTTCATATTCATATTACCAAAAAAAAAACTTTTTTATAAATTTCATTGCATCAATCAAGGATTTTACAAAAGAAGCGTAAATCGCGAGATTCGCCTTTGTAGTTTACGTTTTATCAAAATCATAATTTATATTTTCCAAAAACATAACTTACCAGATAGAAATTCGTCCTTTCCATGTTAAAAGGAATAATTTACATTTTCAAATCTCGGATTTTACGATTCGTTCCTCCGTGTGCATATCCATTATTCGTAATTTTAGAATATAAGACAGTTATGAAAATAGAAGCCATCAACTTCACAGCAGTGATGGACAATTAATATAAATATTTGCTCACATTGGTCATCATCATCACCGTACATGTGAAAGATTGATTATTATGGAATTTAAAGTGGCTATCGAACCTCATATTTAATGGAAAAGTGAGTTTAAATAAAGTATTTTACTTCAAATTTAAAATAAAACTTCGTAATATCGACTCAATAAAACTAAAATAGTAGTTGAAAATGTCTTTCAAAACCAATATCACAATAATGTGGTCCTACAGGACTCTGATTTTTTTGGCACTTTCCACTAGAAAGATTTTTACACGATTATTTGAGTCGCAAAATAGATTTTTATTGCAAGAGTCAGTACCCTGATCAAACAAATTATTTATCATAAACGAATGGAAATTTGACGCTATTTTAGAGTTCATTTGGTTCCACCAACCGGTCATTCGTTAATAGTTTGCGAATTCAATTTAGACTAAATAAATAATTCGATCATTGCATGCATGCCATAAATAATGTTTATAAAATTTACTACCTATTGAAAAAAATATATCCCCCCGTTCTGCACAGCTTTAGAGATAATGAATAATGTAATGCGGGCGTGGAGCACATGAGGGACAATGGGTGGCCTGGGAGACAGTAGTCGCTGCTCAATCCAGTGACTGTCATTTTCGCAAATGAGATGACTATTTGTGTTTGTGTTTGCTTTGCGATTTTTCGTGATTTCCATGATTTGTAGAAGCTTCTGATAATTTCTTTATTTTAAGGAATCGTTTGAAAAATCCTAATATAAAAATTTAATTGCGTGTCTCTAAATGTTGTGAAGATAAAACGGTTCACAGGAACTTTCACCCATGATTTCTAATTATTTTCCAAATTACTTGTTTTTCATGATTTTCAATCGAGTAATCCTATGATTTCGTAAGTGATACCACCCCTTCGCACAAAGGAAACAAGGGTTATTTACCCTCTCGAACTTGATTCTTCATCTTATTGAACAATGCTCCTGACAATATTAAAAATGAATCTGGGAAAAATTGATAAATTCTAAATACACAGATTTACAAAGTTTTACAGTGCACACCACCATTTGTGATATTTAGCCCTGAAAAAATACCAAAATGAATAGTGCTGGTCAATCCATCCCTGCCCTAACAGAAGATGAGGATTAGCCGACAGTGGGCCGACATTCGGCCAATGCTGGCCGACAGTCGGCCGACTGTCGGCTATTCCTCATCTCCTGTTAGGGTGGTAGCATTGATCACAGGGCCAAGCTTGGTTGACTTCAAACTGTCAAGCCTGGAATTTTCTACCATGGTCTGGCTTCAACCGATGGTGATGCCAATCTAGGGCCAACGTTATTTCGATAAGTCACCCGAATGCCCAGTAGTGAGTCTAGTTCAAGTTTGTAACGTTCTAGAGTGGCTTGGCTTCAGCCAATGGTCATACCAATGGAGTCATAAAATTATGGAAAATTTATTGGAGTCGATTGATTTTTAATTTCATTTAAAAAATCAACAATTGGCTTATGTTAACAGTTGATTAATTAAATGAGCATCATCACCGGTTCATTTCGGACGATTTTCACAAAAGTTTATTTTACATTACTCTCACGCGTTTAATAACCAATTAGTATAACAACGTTATAAATTTAAAATAAAATAAATATATGTTAATTTTGATTTCCAGTCTATTTAAATCCAACTTCTGATTGACGCCAGGCTTTAGTTTAGATCAGCTTGGATCAGGCCTGCTTTATACTGCTGGGCCAACATTCAGCCTCACCCTTTCACCAAGCTGAAGCTCCCCAGCTCGCTCCAATGCTTCAATCCCAGCATATTCCACCCTAGGCCCAAGCTATGAAGCCAGTCTGGAAACATACTTGGCTTATCTTGGCAAGCCTACTTCAGGTTTAGTCCACTTGGTAATTTCTCACCTGCGATACGTGAACTTCTGCCTTTCACGTACTGCATACCGTAGTCCAAAAGACCACAAAGCCGTTGCTCTATCTATTCGCAGCGTCACTGATGTGACCTGGTCCTATTGGTCACACATGTGATTGTTTCTCGTTGAAAATTTATATTAATTTAATTACTACTTTTTTGAAAATTAAATTGAACACTATTTGGGTCATGTTCTCGCAATATTCAGTAACACGTCGAATCGTTGGTCTATTGGCTAGTTCAAGTGATTCTACAACTGATGAATCGATGATTTCTATCTGTCTGGTACAGGGAAGATATCTACGATATGCACTATTTGGAGGCCTCATATACGGTGCAACGTTACTGGCACAGAAGCCTTACATATAGTGTGTCGTTACTGTTTCGTACATGGGGTAACATCACTCCTATGGGGGGCTCATATATAATATGATGTTACTCCCATAGGGACTTCACATAGTGCGGTGCCAGTCCTTCGTTCAGGATTTAATTTCAGAGTGAAAAAAATTGATGAAAATGAGAAATGATTTTGATATTCATTAAACAAGGTTTTAATATTCTAGGACCCATGATGAACACAACGCACGCGACCAGCTTTGCGCACGTTATAACGTAAAATTGAGGTATGAAACATGTGAGATATCGATTTTTCAATTCGTAGGATTAAAAATCTCGTCTGCGACGCGGTTAACAACTCTGATACGTGTTATAACACGTTTACCGCACTTGATGCGTAATATATTATTTTATCGTTGATTCTTCAATAACTCATTAGTCGATGGTATTAATGATTTGCCCTGTTATTTAAAGGTATCCAATTGTAAGGACAATCATATTTTGGTCTTAATTGATTTTTGGGGCTGTATATGGAGAGAAAAGTCTGTGACAAATTACTGTGTCGGGCACAGTATTTTTCCTAGAAAAAATCCTATCAACACCGTGAATTTTGCAATAAATTTTGTAATCAATGATATGTGGCTTCGTAAAATTGACTGAACAGCACTATAAAATTTGAAGGTCTATCATTTTTTATTTGAAATTGAATGAAAAATTGATAGAAATCTTTTAAAAATTGATATCTAGGTCAGTTTACTTTATTGGGCCTTTCTTCATTTTTTACTGTGCCCCACAGCAATTTTTCGGTCACTCATTGTGATCACTGGTTGGCAATGAACGCCGACTATAGACGATTGTTGCCGACGTTGGACTTTTGTAATGGGAAATGTGGCATCAGACTTTGAATTTTTACGAAATCGATATAGAAGTTTTCTTAAACCGATACAGAAATTTTACTAGACGGCATAGTAATTTTTCTCAGGTCTGCAGTTTGCACCGAGATTTCGAAGCAGAACAGTAATTGTTATTGGAATCACACTATAAAAATTGTCTGATTTTTCTCTCCGTGGAACAACGAATAAAATACAGGCATTTAAAGCTGACACAGCCAAATCGGCTCAAACAAAAACTTGACATTCATTTCAAGGCATTTGTATTTTGCTGATTTGTAATGCCAAAAAAATTCGTATTCCAAGGGTTTTTTTAATGACTGTATCAACTTTTTTGAAAGCTAGCACAACCGATAAAGAAGAACAATAGCCACCAAGTATGAGGGGTGTACAAAATTTAATGAATGAAAGGAAATTAATCTCTTTCACAGAGGAATTAACTTATGAACATGTTCAAATTTTCATCTATTAGATTATTATTATTTTATGTTGTTATTATTTTTCAGTTAATTTGTGTTATCATTGGTCTGGTAAAATAAGCAGGCTATCGACGCTATCCAACAGAAGTGACGAGACCGTCACTTTATGCGTAATTAGTCATTTTTTATTTAATTTCTCTCAACTTTATAAATATCATGTCTCTGAATTCATCTGCACCAATTTGATGTCGAAAATGGAAAATTAGATATTCGCGATGTCATTTAAAAATAAAAAAAAACCGTTACTTAATGTTTCGAGTACCAACCTTCCATTTTATTTTTCGAATATTTTAAAATTATCTTAACATATGACTAGACTCTATCTTTAGAACAGACACCTGAAATATGTAACATTTCGATGGAACGGATTTAAACAAAAAATTACATATCTGCAGACCCACAACCGAATGCCCTCGTTAAAAATATCAACGACTTCAATATGATCGTGCTATTGTCATCCTCAATTTAAAACTCCTATGCTGATGTTCTTCCAAGTTATCGGATGTAGAAAATTAACAGCGGATCATCATCGACACATTTGTCTCCATCGCCATAGCCACAATATTTTATTAACTATTAAAAATACTAGACAAATCAATAAAGCAACTATAATTACAGTCTTCCAAAACTCATGAACCCTCCCCTACAAACAATTATTGACAAAGTTGGAGTTTATAATTGTCCATAAATTTTGTTTTTCCTCTGAGTCGCTGCTTTGAATTTTTTAAATTTATTTTTGATTATTGAAAAGAGCAAAAACAATATGATCGTATTACAGACCTATTTAAGTTTATATTAATACTATGAGGTCATTGTTTCTTGGAGAGACCGTCTGGGTAGTCTTACGACAAAAACTCCAATAAATGTCTATGAAATAATATAAACCAATCTGTATCCATGGAAAGAAAGAAATCATGATGAAGATCCTTTGGTTTTTGAGATTTCAAGATCGTTTTTCAGTTCGACGACTGCTCTCGAAGTGCGAACACATAATCCTAAAATAAAATTGCTCTTACTTAAACGTCTATTTTTGATTAACCTGGCTTCCAATTAAAATCTAATATTGGTTTCCTAAACATTAATTTCGGAAAAGTAGCAGAGAAGAGGGAGGGGTACATAAATGGTCTTTAAACTTCGTATTTTTGCGTTTCAGATCGTTTATATATAATTTCCTATGAAAATTAAGGAATGTAAAAACTGATCGATTACAATTCTTTCATTCGCAATTAAAAAAAAATAACATTGGAATGTTCTTAAAAATAAGTGTCAGTTTACAGCTCATGTGTTGAGTGAGATAAAAAAAATCGCAGAGTAGAAAAATAACAGGTATAATACACACGAACACGCTGCCCATGTAGAGAGACGACGGTATAACCAGCCCTACGTACGTACGTCCACTGACTAACGACAATTGGATTACAGAAATTCAATTAAAAGTCAAAGAATTTTCCGGAGAGGGGCGTTTCCAGGAATACATGGGTGAAAAGCCGCTGTTGGACACTAAATCGATAAAATTCCATTCATTGTTTGTGCATCATGTTAAATACAATAATTCGTGAAAAAGAGAGTCGTAAAAAAATAAATTGGAATTAGTAGTTAAGTGGAGAGTTCAAAGGGCTGTATTGCACTTTAGTGCGTTTCTCTGTTTGTCTGGAGTATACATCTGTATAAGTGTTGGAGAAGAGTAGAGCAAAAGTCGACGTTGGAAGACTGAAACTGGGCAGCTGGATACTTCAGAGCGTCGCACACCAACATGGATTAATTGGAACCGATTTCGTACTGCAGACGACTGTTTTTCTTTCTCTCTTCTTCCATCTTATACTATCACTAACGGACATACATTGGTTACTAAAGTCGATTAAAACGTAAGTTCTTTTTCACATTAACTAAAAAGGGGAGCTCTGAAAAATCTCATCAGGATGTTATTTTATAATTGACACTGAGAAGCTTAAAATCAATGTAATGAATGATTTAAAAGTCAAAACAGCAGGAAATTTCATTGCACATGCTGTGAGCTGATGTTTATCCAACAGTCATTACTACGGCTTTCAAAGTGCTTCAAATTCTATAGGCGAATATTCGAAAACAGGAGATTGGTGGTGCAGTAATTGACAAGAGTATCAATAAATTTCCAGCTTAACTAACTCAAACATTGAAATAATTCAACGGCTAATTTCCCATTCAATGATTCTGAACATTATTGGTAGATCAACTATTTAGCGACGACGATGGACGAATTGGTTAAATCGCTGGGCTGGACGACGGGATCCATGAGACTTGGTTTCGATCCTGATTTACACCGAGAGAAAAATCTAACAATTTTTGTAATGTCTTTCCGATAAAAAATTACTGTACTAGACAGAATGAAATTTTAGGTAAAAATTGGATCTCGAAGGGGCGAGCCGAGGGACAACTGTTAGTTTTATAAAAAAAAATTACTCTCCCATGTGTAATTTTTCCAGCAAAACTCGACCCAAAAGTGATTGATTGTCATTTCGTCCCACGTTTCGCCCTTTAGAGGTCGAATTTTTATCCAAAATTTCTTTCCACGCGCCTGACAATTTCGACACAAACTTGCAGGCTCAGAAAAATTACTATGCCGCATAGTAAAATGTCTTTATCAGCTTAAGAAAACTTTTATATCGACCTCGTAAGAATTTAGTTTGATGCAACATGTCCCATGACGAAGTGCAATGCCAGCAATAATCGGCCACATTCGGTGCTCATCGTTCACCGATCACAATGAGTTACCGAATAATTGCTGTGTGCCACAGTGAAAAATGAAGGAAGGCTCAATAAAATAAACTGACCTAGATAGGAGTTTTTAAAAAATTTTCATCAATTTTTCATTCCATTTAAAAAAAAAGTAGACCGTCAAATTTTATAGAGTGGTTTAGTCAATTTTACGAAGCCACATATCATTAATTACAAAATTTATTGCAAAATTTACGGTGTTGATAGGATTTTTTATGTGTGAGTAAAACAGACTCCAGTATTCTATCATGTTGCAACTCGATTCTAGTTCCCAGCACAGTAATTTTCCAGACTTTTCTCTCCGTCTAAGGCATTAAAATTTTCAATCTTTCGGAAACCGTCGAACAAAAGTCTAAACATCGCGAATCATCCAGAAATATTTTCCGATATATTTTCCGCGAATCATCAAGAAAAATTTTCCAGTTTTCCTTGATCACCAGGAGGATCTGTACGTGGCGTACAACTCCTGGAGTAAATGCAACACAGTTGGACAGGAAGTCGACCCATGATACCGCAAATCCAATCTAAAAACCCGAGTAGAGTATACATGGAATAAATAAATAAATAGTAAATAAGCTACTCTCCCCGATGCAGTTGAAGCCCATAGAAATTGAATAACGTTTCACCAAACAGTGGGTTGAATGTATAAGAATAAGAACTGCATTTGAAAATCGATTTATCGAAGTGTTCGTGATACATAACTTTATTGGAGCACATGGTAAGCTCGGAAACGACATTCACACGTAAGATTCCAGGTATCTGAGAGCTGAGTGACGGGAAAGGAATGCATGACGTCACGCACAAAGATTCGTTACAAGACCTCTCTCTCTCTCTCTCTCTCTCTCTCTCTCTCTCTCTCTCTCTCTCTCTCTCTCTCTCTCTCCTTCTATTCCCCGCTCTCACGTTCTCTCGTGTTCTTCCGCTACATTACCTGACTCACAGCAGCATTTCAGCGGCCATGATAAGTAATTCTTAATATCCTCATTCATTCATTCATTCATATGTTCTCCCTCTCCCTCGAGTGACAGAATTGAATGTAGAAATACAGATGAGTGTAAGGGAATTTCTCGAAGCGTTATAGGATACGTTTTCAGGGTTAGAACAAAGACGTTCTGTGCAAGGACCGCCGACATCACGGCATAACCATTGTTGTGTTCCGAAGAAACAATGTTTTTCGTTATAATGTAGAGAAAACTGGAGAAGCGATGTAGTATTCACTTGATGAATTTATTTTATGATGACACTTCTGAATTTGAAAAAGGTGTTGACTGGGTACAGGGTGGTTTTGAACTGACTGAAGGGAGAGTTCCCTTGCAGGACATGAGACTTGGAATTAAGGTGGAAAGGAGGAAAATTGAGGAGTGGGAGTTTTTGGAGACGCCAACATTTATGGCGAATAGTAAAATCTGTCTGGACTTTTGGGGACAGTTGGGACTTAATGGTTTAATTGGTTTGAGTGTAAACCCATTTAGTTAGGATGGGGACTAGGTTGGGAACTTAGAGTGTTTGCACTGTACTTGGGAATAGGGAAATAATGTGGGTATACAACACCTTCCTCCTTAAGTTTGTTAACGGAGAGTTAACAAATGATACATCGAATTACAATAATATTGAATTATAAAAGATAAAACATAAAATCGAATAAGATAAATTGAATTATAAAAGATAAATCATAAAATTGAATAAGATACATTGAATTATAATAATATTGAATTATAAAAGATAAATCATAAAATCGAATAAGATAAATTGAATTATAAAGGATAAATCATAAAATTGAATAACATACATTGAATTATAAAGGATAAATCATAAAATTGAATAAGATATTTTGAATTACAATAATAGATGAATTAATTGATAGAATTGTAAATCTAAGATTCGTAACTGATAAAAGACTCTAAGATTTAGTCAAATGTAAATGTGCTTAAAAGATTAGATGTGAATTCAAAAAGTTTAAATATTAAATTAAATTGGTGTTGTACTTCTACGAGGTCGTTGGCGAGTTGGAAAACGAATAGTTGGTGGGACTTCGTCGTCATCCGAAATTTCAGGTATTCGATGAGGGACAGCAGGTACATCCTGTCTTGGTCGGTAGGTCACTATTTCATTGACTGATGTAGATGATGGTTCTGATGAGTCAAAAATACAATTCACGAAATTACTGATGAGTGGAGGATTCGTTTCACGGTTCCTCGGATTCGTAATAGGATAACGGAGACGATGGAAAAAATCAATTTGTCCAAAACATTTGCAGCAACGAAAAATAATGATAATAATGATGAATGCTGCGATGATCCCAAGGGCGACATTATACCATCTAGTATGGGTGACAATGAATGGTTCGTTAATTTGTTTTGTGATAATTTCGTCGAACTCGTTGAGCTTTTTATCAGCTATCTGGAGGTCCTTGAGGTCGATGTTGGTTAGATGAATTGGCTTCAGCGTAATTGACTCAATGGTACTGAAATGAGTCTGCAGGATACAACAGTCGTCAGCGATTATATTCATGTGAGGAATATAATAAGTCGTGTTTTTCGTGCTGTCGCGTGTTGATTCAATGACGATCTGGTCTGTGTAACCTCGGCATTCGGGTTCCAATTGGATTAATCCACTCTTTTGGAGAATGACATCTTCTAGGTGATTTTCATTCTCTCCGCACATAATCGTAAGCGTTGTTGGTTTCTGGAGGATATAAATCCATTGATTCCTTCCGATATGATGCCAGGTTTCGATGGTTGCCTTGATGGTTTTAGTTGTACATGATGCTGGAATCTTTGTCGTATGTGGAGATAGTAGCTCGATTTCACACGTTGGATTGCTAGTTGAAGTCATCGTATGCAGGTGATAGCAGATGTATTGTTCATCTTGGTACTCATGACAATCAGACAATCCGTTAAGGAAAGTGTATTGGGATCGAGATTGTGATAATAGGAGGTAATTGCTTTGAGGCATAATGTAGGAGAAAAATTGTGAATTATTATGTTGGATAGGAATTGGGATTATTTCATAGAGTTCAAATTTCATTTTGTCCACAAGTGGAATTTGTAATGCAAAAATGATATTGTCTTTTGTAGACATAATTTGTAAATGTAAAAGCTTGAAAAAGTGATGGATATTTTCTAAATTTGGGTCCATTATTAGTTCGTGGATATTTTTGTATCTTTTTAACTCGTCATGTAACATTTGTGGGGTTAGGAGAAAAGGAGAGACGATATTATGGTCAGCTAAATTAACAGCTTCGATATACTTAGAAAATTCGCGGTTTGCTTGAGTAACAAGTATATGGAGTATAGTGATTTGTTGATTGAGTGTCGTTATCATTTCTAAATGAGATATGTAAGAGTTTGTCTGGGCGGTGAAAGAATTAATTTTCTGAATATTTTCATTCATTGCTTTCTCTTGACTCTCAAGGGAAAACAAGGAGTTATTGAAATTTCTAATTGCGTTTGCAATTATTTGAACTTGTGATTTCAGCAATGTCTGTGTTTGTTTGTTATTATTTGTCAACATTTTTATTGAATTTTCATAATATTGGGCATCGTCTGCGTTAGGCATGCCGAAACTCCATTTGAATATATAAGACAATCCATTGATGAGACCACGTTTCTTTCTTCTGATAATTGATCTCTCAGTCATTTGTCGAAGAATATCATTCTTTATTTTGATTTCTGTCATTTCCGATTTAATAAGATCAATTGAATGATCACAATGGAAACTGATATTACTCTTTTTAGTAATTTCATTCGTCGTCTGTTTACAAATTTCTTCAGTTTTACTTAAATATTTATTAATGATATCGAATGTGTCTCTGAGATGAGTTCTATTGAGATAAGTGAGAAGAGTTAATTTGGAGTTAGTGATTTGAACGATTCCCTTTTTATTATAAAAGATACCACTTGTATTTTCAAAAGGATAAAAAGAATAAAAGTCTTTACAATTAATTAGGAGAGGAAGTAGGAATAGAATCAGGATTGTTTGATTCATCTGAAAAATAGGGTTTTAGTAAATTAGTATGATATCTTACTAACTTTCTACCAATTTGTAATTCTACGGTTTGATTCGCGAATAGTTTAATAATTTTAAATGGTCCTTTCGCGTTGGGACTCAATTTTTTCGAAAGACCCGGGGTCGTGCCTTTATTTTCGATTGTAACTAAATCACCGACTTTGAATTCAATGGGACGAATTTTTTTGTCGTGATATTCTTTACTTCGCAATTTCGATTCGATCAAATTCTCTCGTGCCATTTGAAAGGAAGAATTTAATTTAAATTGTAATGATCGAATATAATCATCATAGGTATAATGAAATTCGGGGTCTTGCGTGATAGATGATGGTAAATAAGCTTTGTGACCAAAGAGAAGTTCATAAGGAGTGAAATGAGTTGATTTATGAATTGCAGTATTATAACTGAACATTGCAAATAGAACATATGTATCCCAATCTGTTTGTTTTTTATTGATATAATGTTTCAAATAATCCTTAAGAGTGAGATGGGATCTTTCTAATGCACCATTAGTTTGCGGATGATATGGGGTTGACGAGATATGTTTAGTTTTAAAAAGGTTAGTCATTTCTTTCATGAGACTTGACATAAAATCTGTACCTTGATCGGTAAGAATAGTTTGAGGGATTCCAAAGTAAACAAAAATACTAAGAAGTTTATCAACAACCGTCTGAGCTTCGTGATTGGGGACAGGAAATGCAAACGAATATTTTGTGAGATCGTCTTGAGCAGTAATGATAAAACGATTGCCTTGTTCTGTCAAGGGTAATGGTCCTACCACGTCAATTGCTAATCTTTGAAAAGGTTTTTCAGAAGTAGTGGTGATCTCCATTGGTTGTTTGGTGGGTTTGAAATTGGTTTTATTTAATTGACAAGAATGACACTTTTTTATGTAATTTCGGATATCGCTTTTCATTGTTGGCCAATAATACGTTTCTTTTACCTTTGAATACGTTCGATTGAAACCACTATGTCCAGATAACTTGCTATCATGGAATTCTTTGAGAATGATTTTAATTTCGTCTAGATTCTGAGGGATGATTTTCTTCGTATTAAGAAATTTGACGTTGTTGGATGGAAAAATAAATTTAACCATTTCATTAAAGATTTCAGGCTTAACTCCGTTTTTTAATTTTGGGGGTATTAGAGTAAAGTCTTTTGATTTAATCTCAACTTTGAATTTCATAAAAGTTTGAAATAAATTTCGATAATCAATCTTGTCATGATGCTTGCTCTTAGGAAATAGAATGAATAAATTTTGATGATCGTTAGTTAATTTCTCGAATCCATTGGGGTTTGATGTTAGGCTATTCGTATCGAAATTCTCGGTGATGTATTCTGAATATTGATTTTCTCTATCCAAATCTTCAGACCAAAGAAATACAATATTTCCTTTTAATTTAGAAAGGGGAGTTTCTTCTTTTGGATAATCAATCACATCTTGATTCGTGTAATGAAACTTTGTAAAATCTTGATAAGTTTTCTCGGATTTGTTCATTAGAAGTATTGTCTTATTTTCTGGATTTGTATCGCAAATTAAGCGCGATAAACCATCAGCGTTAGAATTGACTCTACCTGGTTTGTATTTAATAATGTACTGGTATTCCGATAAGCGCAGTCGCCATCGAACAAGTTTTGAGGATGGATTTTTACAATTAAATAGCCATTGAAGAGGCCTGTGATCCGTGTAAATAGTGAATTCTCGTCCGTATAAGTAGGGGCGAAAATATTCGACTGTTTGAATGATTGCTAATAATTCCTTTTCTGTAGTAGAATAATTCTGTTCAGCAGAATTTAATGTCCGTGAATAATATGCAATAGGTAAGTCTTTATCATTAATAATCTGAGATAGGACGCCACCGATACCAACATTCGATGCGTCACAAGTTACCGTAAAAGGTTTCGAAAAATCTGGGTATTGGAGTAACGGTTCATTGGTTAAAATCGATTTCAATTTGTCGAATGCGTCTTGTTGTTTTTCCGTCCAAGCGAATGGTACATCATTTTTTAATAATAAGGTCAATGGTTTTGCAATTGTGGAAAAGTTTGGTATAAATTTTCTATAGTAACCAGCCATTCCGAGGAAGATTTTAATTTCTTTAGGATTCGTAGGAGGTTTTACCTGTTGAATACACGAGATTTTCTGGGGATTCGGTCTAACTCCATCTTTAGAAATAATGTGTCCGAGATATTGACAAGATTCATGGAGGAATTCGCACTTGTCAGGTTGGAGTTTCAAATTATTTTCGCGCAGTCGATTAAAAACGTTACGTAATTTTGTTTCGTGCTCAGCGAGATTAGTTGCATAAATAACCACGTCATCTAGATAGACAAAACATTGGGTAGTAGTGAGGCCAGTGAGAACATTATTCATTAATCTTTGAAATACAGCAGGAGCATTCTTCAATCCGAAGGGCATTCGCGTGTACTCATAGTGACCAGATGGGGTCGAAAAAGCGGTTTTCTGGGCATCATCGGGGTGCATCGGGATTTGATGGAAACCACTTGCCAGATCAAGTGTTGTGAAATAATGAGAATGGCCTAATTGGTCTAATATATCTTCTATATTTGGAAGAGGGTACGCGTCTCCTATTGTTTTTTCATTAAGTTTTCTATAGTCGATAACTATGCGCCACTTTCGTTGGCCTGAAGCGTCCATTTTCTTGGGGACGACCCAGAGTGGACTCGACCATGGGCTTACAGAGGGTTTTATGATCCCTTGTTTCATCATTTTTTCTATTTGGTTGGAAACTTCGTTTTTATGTACCTCGGGGTACCGATAGGATTTTACCTGAATTGGGATATTGTCGATTGTAGGGATTTTACAATCTGTCGCTGAGGTATAGGATAATTTGTCGTCTGGGAGATTGAAAATATCGTGAAATTCTTCACAGAGTTTGGTTAATGATTGTTTTTCTTCCGGATTAAGGTGTTCAGTGCGGAGATTTTCATGTAGTAATTCATGTCTTTTTTTTAAGTTATTCGAATTGTTATTTATATGAAAAACTTTCATTTGATGAGGAGGAGATAAAAGCGGTAAACATGGTTTCGGAATGATTTTCTCTTCTGCGGATCGATTTATAATTGTAATAAAAGATTCTTTTTTATTTGTTGCTTTTACGAGAGCTGTGGGAATTAATACTTGTTCTTCTTTATCGAGAAATTGACCGGTGATTATACCTTCGTCGAGGTTGAGAGGATTCATGAGCGATATTTTTGCAATTATTTCAGAGCGCGGTTGAATAATTATTTGTGATGCGTTGTGAAATAGAATAGCATTACTTTGTAGTGGTAAGGGAAATGGTAGCGCGTCGATTGAGATTGTCGAATTTTGATAATTGATTTTGCAATTATGCTTTTGGAAAAAATCTTGTCCCACGAGACCATCAAATGGGATTCCTGTATCCGAATTAAGGACATGAAATTTATTAAAGAAAGAGTTAGAATTGACCGACAAATTTAGTTCCGTCTGTCCAAGAGTCATGATCGGTGCGTTGGGTTTAATACCATTGAGGATAATTGGCTCAGGATTGATGATTTTATAATTACGAATACTCGAGGCTTTTACGAGAGAGACGGCCGCTCCAGTGTCGACCAAAAATTTAAGGATTTGATCAGAATCGTCTGAATGAGGGGATTCAAAGAGAATATATGTTAACTCGTTGTTATTCGAGGGTATATGAAAAGCAAATGAATTTAAAGTTGTAGAGGTAGTTGGAGCTTCATTTTTTTGTTCAGATAGCTCTGGTTGATGTAAATTACGATTGACCGTTTGAAAATTTTTATTTTGCATTGGGTTGCTAACGTTGACGCTTGATTGTTGTCGATTTTGCGATGCGTTATCCCGGTTTTTCTTTACATTTGCAGCAAATCGTTTTATACATTCTTCAATAACATGACCACTCTTTTTACAGTAGTTGCACGTTTTTTGAGAATTTGATCGGTTCGAATTTTGATTGAGTCGTTGATTATTAAATCGATTTGGGTTTTGTGATTGATTTTGATTTTTGAAAGTATTTTGGTGAGAATTTTCCTGAGAAAAATGAATCTGTTTATGTTCACGTGATGTGAAGGAATTTGAATTTCTATTTTTAAGTCGGCAGTCATCACTCGTGTGATTTGATCTACCACAATGTCTGCATTTAGCATACGAATTATATTGCATTCGAAGGGCTTTTTCTTCGGTTACCGCGGCAGTAAAAGCTCGATTGATTGTAGTAAATTCGCGGTAGCGGAGCATTTGCGAGATTTGAGGGTGTGTGTGATAAATAAATCGATTTAGAGTGATCTTAGTGACCATTGCGATAGAGCCCGGTAGGAGAGTTTCGTCTTGTTCGGTCGTGTGAATTGTTGCGAGAATACGCGATGAGAGGTCTTCAATTCTCTGGTAATATTGTGAGACATTTTCATTTCTCATTTGGTGTATAGAATTCAATTCTTCGAACAATTGATCAAGAGTTTTCTTATCATGATAAAGATTTAGGAGAAGGTCAGAAATTTCTTCCCAAGTCGTGAGGCTGCAATGAATGTCGATCTGCTCGCGAGCTTTGCCAGTGATACGACTTTTCACATAGAGTAAAAGTGCTGGCTTTTGCTGAGCAGACGCAAGTTCAAAAGCTCCATCAACTTGTTTGATAAAACTGCGAATTTTGTATCTATCTCCATCAAAAGTTTCGGGAATGAGTTTAATTAAAAATGAGAGTTCATAAGACATGGGCTTGTCGGTTGTACGTTGATTATTCTCTGTACTGTCAGGCATTTTGTTGGACGTTGAAATTTGATTTCTATGTTTTGGGTTCAAAAGAAATTTATAGAGGTATTTGAAAGTTAGGGGAAATAACGGAAGTGTCTAAGTGTATGAATACTCAAATGAACAGAACTTACTGCGGAAACGATTCGTTGCGATCGGTGCTGGAGTTGCTAGTTCCAGTGTGTTCAACCAGACTGCAGAGATTTCCTTGGCTCGCGATAGTCCTTCAGTTTGTCTCCAATGTCCACGTTCTCAGCAACTTGATAGCTGCCACTCGGTCCACAGGGTAGAATTGCCGGTTCCACTTCAATTCACTGCTTTAGAGTGCTGGACATCCCAATCCTCGTCGCCAGAATTATGTTGTGTTCCGAAGAAACAATGTTTTTCGTTATAATGTAGAGAAAACTGGAGAAGCGATGTAGTATTCACTTGATGAATTTATTTTATGATGACACTTCTGAATTTGAAAAAGGTGTTGACTGGGTACAGGGTGGTTTTGAACTGACTGAAGGGAGAGTTCCCTTGCAGGACATGAGACTTGGAATTAAGGTGGAAAGGAGGAAAATTGAGGAGTGGGAGTTTTTGGAGACGCCAACATTTATGGCGAATAGTAAAATCTGTCTGGACTTTTGGGGACAGTTGGGACTTAATGGTTTAATTGGTTTGAGTGTAAACCCATTTAGTTAGGATGGGGACTAGGTTGGGAACTTAGAGTGTTTGCACTGTACTTGGGAATAGGGAAATAATGTGGGTATACAACACCATACCAAGAAAATACTTGGGACTAGGGCGACGTTCCCTGGGATTGTTGTATATAAACAAATGACGAATGATGGGGTGAAGGCCTCTACCAGGAAGTGAAGATCAACTTCAATTCGTCTAGCAACAGAGGCGACAGCACAACCACCAATTCTTCCAACGATTATTTATTAAAATCAATACAATTCTGCAATTCTGTTTGCGCTCATCGTTACCAATATTTTATTAATGCATTGGACAATATACGGGAATCATTTATAGTGGAGAGGATTATTTGAACGAAGTTATTTGAGTATCTGCACAAATTTTTAAAATATTTACTACACGAGTTGGTCGCTAAAAGGAGAAGGGAAAAATTCCCAGAGTGAAGTAGCACAGGTTCTAATCACGATTTACAACGACCGTGTGGGATTTTTTTTTTCTTTGTGTGGCCCTCCCTCCACACAACAGTGGGTTTTCAGTTTGTGGCATGCGAACATGATAAGAGATCCCTAAAGTCCAACAGTAATAGTATTTCAGTCCATAATAGCTCTCTCGCTACCCAGTCCAACACATAATACAGTGTCTCCCGTGATTTAATTAACTTTGATTTGACTG